>NC_141689.1:136750504-138127204 GCF_964263255.1 Lissotriton vulgaris
CAGGACAGAGGCAGGCAGGGCAGGGGGAGGCAGAAGGGCAACACCCAAGTTCATTGGAAACAGCCGGAGGTAGTTGGGGATGTCACCAAAAAGACAGCAGGAGACCAAAGACCAGGCCCCAGCAGCACGAAACCCTAGTTGTTAATTTATGGATTAGCATTACAAAAAATTGTTCTGATAAGAAATCACCATTCCGGTTACACCGGGAACTAAACCCACACCTTGGGCCCTTTTTTAGTAGCTGTCACTTTAAGGCATCCGACCAGGCGGCAGTTACGTAGCATTACGTCATCCATGTGACCGGCCCCTGCGTATCACTGTAAAATAAAATATAATGCCTCTCCCACATTTTATTATGTGCCTATGGACTAGCATTCCAAAAAAAAATTCTGATAAGATATCACCATTTCGGTTACACCGGGAACCGAACCTACACCTTGGGCCCTTTTTTAGTAACTGACACTTTAAGGCATCCGACCAAGGGGCAGTTACATAGCGTTACGTTATCCACGTGACCGGCCCCGGCGTATCACTGCAAAATAAAATATAATGCCTCTCCCTGCCCAATTCCTACATTTCCGGGAGACAGCAGTCGAGAGAGCAGGGGAGTCACGAAAGCTTAAGTAAGTATTTTATCCATGAAACTAGCCACCAACAGTACAGGTGCTCACTTACTATCCGACGGCTCATTGCATCCCTTTTTTCTTTCTTTTTCCTCTTCAGAGAGACACCGCGTGAACTGAACCCGCGCTGTCCTCACCGAAGGGGCGAGTCCATTTCGCCCATTAAGTGATTATGTTGCTATTTGTGATCATTGCGACATTGCCACTAACTTCTGTGTTAAGGGGGTTATCCTGGTTCTCCCAATGTCTGATTCAGACATATTACCACGCTCAACGAAAATCTACAAATATTCTGTTTGTTCTTTTTAAATAGCAATGACGACCCAAGTAAATAATGCCCGCATTTAACCATACCTAATTGATGAGAAGTAGCTTGAATAGTACCGCTTGAGGTAAATTTCTCCATGATGGTCAGATGTCTAACTCTGCCTATGGTGTTGTACCCAATAATAATGGGAAGCACCCTATACTAGCTGGACAGCCCCCCTCTGTCAGTCTTTGTAAAGGGAGCATTAATTTCGATATCTCCTGATACTGTGTAAATTTTATGGCCATGTACTAAGAAATAACGCATTAGACCTTACTACTTGTAATTGTATGTCAATGTGTGTTATTGTTTGTCCTCTTTCTCTCCCCAGGTTTTTTGATATTTTCCTGCAAATTGCAGTGAATAACCACGGATACTGACCTTGAAACCATCAAATAAGATATTTTTTCACACATAGAGCATCACGGGATGGTGCGTCTTTTGTTATTTTATGTTATGTTATTAAGGTATTTGTTAAGCTGACTATCACTGATTAGTTTCTTGGCGCTGAGGTCAACAGTAACATAAACGTGGATGAGGGGTGGGGAGTTCTTGAATTGCTTGTCAGTAGAGCCAAGTCTTCAAGGCTTTCCAGAAAGAGAGGAGGTCTTGACAGTTCCAGATCTCGAGAGGGAAGGTGTTCCACAAGCAGGGGGCAAGTGTTGCAAATCTTAGCAAAGCATTCGCGCGTACACCACCGGAGCACTTTTCTAATGGGTCCTGACGAATGCTGGGCAAATTGCATTAAAACCAGCAGAAACATGTTAACCATTTTTTATATTTAAAGGACTCAGGTTCCCTAGCACAGAACCTTGGTGGTCTATCCACTTTGTTTTTATTCCAATGCAGGTTGGCCATTATTAAAGACTTTTGTAAAGGCTACAATCTTGCATTTTAAAATTTTGCACACATAGTTATAATCACATTCTAATTTAGGCACTGTTGCACTCACCACATCCTGCTCTGCTGTAATCAGGTGTTGTAAAACGCTGGGGGGGTATTCGGCCACCCCAGCGGGGACCCAATGATGAAGCATATCACCAACTAGTGGTGAGTGAGGGTCCTTCATAAAAAAGAAAGATTTTTCCTTCCCTCCTGTGAAATACTTGGGATAGTAGTTCCCTTGGGAGGTGTCCTCCTCAAAGGGGGTTTTGGTTCCTTAAGGGGAGATAAAGATAAAGTACTTCATGCTTGTGCATGTGGGTGTGTTGATGACGTTTTGTGCACACATTTATACATACAGTATAGAGACACAAAAATACACACCACAATATAAATTCTTTTGAGCACATTTTGTTTAATTAGCTTTTCACTTAGTCACTCCTCTGTTGTTTTTTATGAATTGACTGGGGTACAGGAGTGCCGACTCATGCCCTTTCTCTCTTGTTGATATTAACGATATTTCTCTCATACAACACCATTGAAATTCCACCTTTATAGTTAGTTCAGCTAACTATAACTTGCGCGCCCGCAATACACTGCTGATAATGTTACATATTACATCCCTCATCACATGGTCAGTGACATCACTGATGACATCACTGATGACATCTCAAATGACATCACTGAAGACATCATCCAGTGAATGCGTGTCTTTCTGAAAAATAAAAGATGTTTGTATATGTATATCTAAAGGTCTATGGAAGAATAAATGGGTAAATAAGTGTCTAAATTGATGTTTTTTTTGTAAATTTCATTGTATAACTTACTTATTAAGTGTTTATTAGTGAAAACATGTATTAGCGAGTAATGTTTAAATATATAAATATTTGTATCAGTGTCTCACTTTCTGTATAAGTGGCTGCATGGGTTGGTGAGTAGCTACACGAGTGTCTATATGGGTTACTAGTTGTTTTTTTGAGTATCAGAATGAGTATCTGTATGGCTTGGTGGCGGGTATTACTTAGGTCACAGATGCATGAATGACTGACTCAGTGTTTGTATATGTTTTGACTGCAGCATGTGTGCAGGACGGTAAAGGTGGATAAATGTCTGTATGGGTGTGTTACTAACTAAATGGCTGCCTCAGAAGTGTCTTTATGAGAAAGTACATATGTTTTAAACTAGTATATGTGAGTATTGATGTACATATGTAAGGATATATGACAGTGACAGATTGAAAAAGTTCCTGTATAAATAAGTATTTGTTTCTATAACTGATTGTTTAAGAGAGTAAGTATGTGTACGTTTCTGTAAAACTAAGTGTAGTGGTGTGTGTATAACTGTATATGCAAACAAATGGAGGTGTGATAGTTTATTTGCATGTGTGAATATGTGTGTGATAACTGTATGGATGACTATCGGTCTGTAACCGGATGTATAGATGTTCAAATACATATGATGAGTGAGTACATGTTTAAGTGACTGTATGGAACTGTTGGTGGATGAGTGGATGTGTATGTAGATGTTGGAATTACTGAATAGGTTGTTGTAACTGGTATTGGTATCTCCATTTTTTTTAAAATATTAGTATCTATTTTTGAAAGTGTATATTATAGATTTTATTAGTGTGAGAGGAGGTCTGCCACTCATTCACACGGATGATGTCATCAGTGATGTCATCAATTATGTCATTTGAGATATCATTAGTGATGTCATCAGTAATGTCATTTGAGATGTCATCAGAGATGTCATCCGTGATGTCACTGACCATGTGATGAGTGATGTATTATGTGACATCATCAGCAGTGCATTGCGGGCGCGCAAATTATAGTTAGCTGAACTAGCTATAACGGTGGAATTTCAATGGTTTTGTATGACAGAAATATCCAGCTAACTATAACATGGGTGAAAGCTATGGTTTTTTCAGTGAATTTCTAAGGTTTTTTAAATGCTAATTCCTAACTATAACGTGTGAAACCTATGGTTTTTTCAGTAAATTTCAAAGGTTTTCAAAATCATAATTTTGAAATATACAAATTATTATATTTTTTTCTTTTTATAGTAATTTCCTACATTTTTGTTATAAACACTTATATATATTTTATTTTTAAAATTACATTTCATATTTTTAATCCAAAATAATAACCAAAGCACATTCAAAAATAATGCAGTGCTTGTGAAACTGCCTCAGTGAATTTGTAAGTGTTTGTTAGAGGCAGATGTATAACACCCTTGTGCCTCTTTAACACTTTTCTGATGAAGCAGTGGTGCAAAAGATGCACCAGGATATGTGCTATTTAGAATGTTACCTATCTGGGATGTACGTCACATTGTAAATCCCTGTACCAGAAGGACACATTCCTACATGGGGGGGGGGGGCGTTCCTGCGCAGAAACACCTCCTAAAAGTGGCTGACTATCATCTACAAGATTTCACTTTCTCACTTTTGGGCACATGCTGTGTCAAAACCCTGCACTACCTTGAAGCAGGTGTAAGAATTGACACAGCAGTCTGAGCATAGGGCCCCCATACCATTGCTGGTGATACGTTGCACTTCCAACATAACTCAAACAATGCACCACCTTTACAACACAGATACATTACATATATGTGCCATTTTTATCCCATGGTACACCGCATTGTAAATACGGCGCATCCATGGTGATGGTGGTACAAAAAGGGGTGGTGATGGAAGGAGCATCTAAACCAATCAAACACTCACACCCAGTCAAAAGATCTGGGTTTGATCCATCACCGTTCTTTAGCCCACTGTGCCACCCCAGTTCAGACATGGCTATATGCAAATCAGTCTGACCCTGTGCCTCATGGGAACAGTGCAGCCCGAACTGCCAAGCCATGCCTTCCCTGGACCGGAAACAAACTTCCGAGGACCGGTTTCTGGCATTCCAGCCGTCTTCAGTCCGGCTTGCTTGAATCCAGTGGCAAAGTGAGCAAGGGACTCAATACCCTCAAACCCACTTTGCATATTTTAAATCAATACAAACATTAAAAGAATATATAACTGAATCCATAACTGCTTCATGTTTAGTTCAATAAATACATTAGTAGATAGTGCTCAAACCTTTATTATTTTTCAACAATAAATGTATTCTTATAACATCTCATAATTTAACAGACATTCCAATACGACTTCATCAGATATGTCATACAGATCAATTTCCTCATCAGCAGGTTCTGATTTAATGTGTTCTAAAATTTCAACATAATTTAGAACATCAACGAAATCTGCATCACAGTTTTCATCTTCAAAATCACAATTGATGTCTGCAGCACTAATTTCCCCTTCTTCACTCTCATTGCCTGTGACAGATATGATTAGTTCTTCAGTTATACTCAAAATATTATCCAAAATCTCCTGAGTATGAGGCTGTTCTCTTTCCATAATTTTTCCTTTATGTTCTTGCTCCTTGTATAAAAATATAAACAGTTAATGTTATCACTTTTCGTAATATATAATACAAAACTACAGTTTTCACCTATTTTGGCCTACACAAAATACTATATAAATACTATCATCTAATAACATTGCATTAGTACAGTTGTACTCCTTTCCAAAATTATACAACTACAACTACTTATGAGGATATCCTGTTCTTAGCTTTTCTTAAATTTTGAAGCAATAACTCCTTATGACTATGGCAAAAGACTCAGGCTGGTAAAGTAAAATACACTACGGAAAAATCTAGAATATGTCTATTCACCTTACCCTTTCCAAAATAGTAAATGTGTTTTACTATAATGGAAAAGAAAGAATTCATTATCGTGAACAGCACTGAGTATCATTATATCATTATCACACTACTTTTTGAATACTTCATGTGTTTACTCTATCTCTATTCCTCATCTATACCTTAGTCTAACCCTACTAATTACCTATCCCTTCCAATTTCGAACTAGGTTCTCCGCTAGTATTTATCTTCAACCTTGTAGCTTACAGTTCTTTATTTTTCTCACTGCTTTTAACCTATAATTACGTAACATTCATTAACCCATGCCTCTCACTTTATTTCCTTGTGTTCTTCTACTAACTTTTCTTTATGCAGTTGATTGTTATCTATTCTCTCAATCCTTCAATATCTTGTGTTTTTCATTAATGTTTCTTATTAATTCAAAAGTCTTTCTTCTATTCCTAACTCAATGTGTTCTTTTCCCTTAAGACCTTGCTTATCCCAAATTTTATCGATTCTTCTTTTAAGTTAGAGAAAATACATCGACTGACTACATTTAATATTGTCTATAATGTCAGGTAAGTTTACTTACTCACTAACTTGTCAAACTAAAATATTTAACTCTCACAGAAATATTTTAACTTTCTCTTCAAGAATGTCTAAGGAGCAATTGAAAACGGGTCTCAAACCTTCGGTGAAGTGCGCACTCGTTAGTGACTGTGCGCCTCACCAAGGATTCCCCACAACTCTGTTGTAAATTACTAGATCGCAACCGCGTCTTTCAGCCGCTGCCCGTGGAGGGACTTGCGATGGGGCAGGCAGGGTGGGCATGGGAGGGGCAGGGTGAGGGGTGATAAACAACGGAATCTGCATGATTGCAGGTAAATAAACAATTACATTAATAAAACTAATTTTGGGCCATATTATCAACAAAACGCAATATCAACAAAAGACGACATATTATCCCCGCTTTTATCAGCAGGAAAGTGCTGATAAAGCGGCGATAATCCTTCTCGTTTTGTTGATAATATGACCCGAAATGCATGCTAATGGCTTTGTGGTGATGATCAAGTGTGTTTAGGGGGTCGTACATGCATGTTTAGGCTCTATTTTTTATTTTATTTTTTTTTAAAAATTGCAAAGTATGCGTACAGAAATATATACAATTACGAGCAGGAGCTGCATGCTGATTGGCTGTCAATACTCCAAACCAGGGAGTGTTGCAAGCCCTCTTATTTGTCATGGCAGCCGAGTCACAAGGAAGCAGTAAAACAAAGTTGACAAATAAGAAAAGGGAGCACGATAAAAACATTCTCAACCTTTAGTGTTGCTCAGGGGATGGTACATTTTTTGTACTTGTACCAATGACGTATGGACGACATACAGCTGTAATGTAATGTTGAAAGTCGTCACGTACGCGTACATAACCAAGAAAACTAAAAATAATGTTAGATATTTACGAAGTGTATTTTTTTATGTGTTGTGTGGCTCTAAAAAGCGCCTTTGTGTTTATTGCAAGATTTTAGTACCTACAAGTAAGTACCAATGCAGAGTCTTAAGTTTATAAGGAACACTCTGTTCCCCTCACTTGTAAAATGTGCACTATTTCTCCTATAGATGGCATGCATATTAAAATGCAGTTTATTGTTGTAAACGCACCCCATTCTGTAGTCTCGGAGAAAGGCAGAAACAGATTTATTCGCATGTTTCCTAGCTTTTTCAAACTGTGGACAATAGTGGTTGGACCGCTTTTATCTCTGCCTTTAGCATATATTAGAATACACAAAGACAGTGTTCAGGAACAGTGCCATCAATTGGGCAAAGGTGTCCTTCATGAACATTTCCAGAGCTACCCGAGTCAAAGTGCCTAGGTCATTGCCACCAGAGTGCACAATTATGAGGTCAGGTTGTTGGAAATGCATAAAGGATTTCACCAATGGCATCAATTGGTGCACCTTTTATCCTCTTTGTCCATCCAATTAATGTCTACATTTGGTAAACCTAAGTCCTTGTGAATTCTTTTCCGTTCTGCGTACCTTTGACTCCAGACAATATAGCTGTGTCCCACAATCCACACTGTAAGCATTTTGAAGAGAGGTATGGAGGCACTCTGATGGCATCTGTAAATGAATTGCCAGTTTCAAAAGTAAGATTTTTCTAAAATGGTGGACAACATGCAGTTTTGAAAAAAGAAAAGACATGATTGGTTGTTTGACAAAATTTTACAGAAAACTAGGTTCCATGTTCCTCTTATTTAAAAGCCATATTTGTATTGGTTAAGAAAAAGTGATAGAAAAGAACGTTATATAAGATAAGCTGGTATATTCTCCAGTCAAGCACACTTGCTGTTTTAGTTTCGAACAATGTATGAGGAACTTTTCACCTGTGTGCTGACTTAGGTGTTCCCTGCAGTGTTTCTATGATCACTGGCAGATTGTGGAACGTGGGAAGGGTTGAAAGTTCTATTAGTTCGAAAGCTTTGGAATGTTAAACCAATCGAAATGTGTATTTTCTTCTGAATTATTATGAACATGATTTTAATTGCCTATTTAAATGTATGTATACGTAAAATAAGAGGGAAAAGGTTCCATTTGAAGGTGGTGCTGCAAACACTGAACTCCAGAGATTTTGTAGAAGAATATCCACTGTGTGAGTTGTATTCCTGTTAATCTAGAATTCAATTTGAAAGGTGATTTGAAAAGTTGTATGCGAGTCCGTCTGTGAGGTGTATCTTTGTACATTAACAAATTATAAGGTATATTATCAAGACTCGGCGATACAATTATCATCACTTTACCGGCAAGTGTTCATAATGTTATCGCCTGCATTGATAATATGCTCCTATATTTGTTTGATGTTAAATGTTTTATAGTAGTAAACGTGTTTTGCTATAATGCATGCTGTTATGTTTTTTTCTTTAATATCATTTTGTACCTCTGTACATTAAGGGATTATGGGCCATATTATCAATAAAGGATGATAAGTTATCGCCCCTTTTATCGACAGGAAACTGCCGGTAAAGCAGTGATAATGTTCTTGATAATATATCCTTGTGAATTCCCATATAAACCCAGGTTATGGTGTTAACCTGGGCTTCTACGGGAATTCACGAGAATATACTATTGACACCATTATCGCCGCTTTAGTGCCAGTTTCCTGCCGATAAAAGCGGCGATAATGTATCACCCTTTACTGATAATATGGCACTGACGGGCATATTATTAAGAACCAGTGTTAAAATTCTCGACATTTTATGGACAGTAAACTTCTGATAAAACGACGAAAATGGGCTTGATAATAGCTTCTTGTAAATTGCTATAGAAGTACAAGTTTTAGTGTTACCCTGGGCTGGTATGAGAATTCTCAAGGGCATATTATCAAGCTCATTATCGTCGCTTTATCGGCATTTTCCTGCCCATGAAAACGACAATAATCTATCTCCTTTTGTTGATGATATGTCCCGAAATTCATTTTAATAATTTAATTGTTTACTTACCTGCAATGGTCGAGGTGGCATATTAATAAGGGGTTGAGATAGGCAATTATCATCTATTTACCGTCCGTTTTCAGGCTGCTAAGTGGCGACAATTTTATTGTCCTATTAGCAACCTGTCGTTAACTGTTGTTGGCGACAGCTTTTATGCGATAGCGAGCAGGTCGGGGCCCGCTTTGCATGTCAGCGATGTTTATCACTAATGCCGTGCAAAGTGGGCATACCCAACCAGTTACCGACTGAAAGCAGTCCCCAACGTCGCTATCGCCTATTAGCAAGGCAGGCGTACCGTTGGAAATATTCACGTTAACTGAGATTATCTACAAATACAAACATCTGTTCCAATGGCAAGTGGATAACATGGCTAAGACCATTGAAGTTGAAGTTGAATGCATTTGTAGAGCGCACTAAGACCAGGCGGTTTCAGGGTGCTATGACTTGAACCTAGGGAGGAGAAGGGAGTGGAAATAGGGAAAGAGGCACGACCGGTTATTGCAGAGGAAAAGCTAGGGAAAAGAGATGAGTTTAAAGGGCTTTACGGAAGTCTGCATAGCTAGACAAGGACCGGATAGTGAAAGGGTGGGCGTTCCAGAAACTGGGGGCAAGAATGTAGAAACGAAGGCCCCGTGCTTTTTCCTCTTGAAACGGGGAACCACCAAGAGAGCTTGGGCTAAGGAGCGAAGGCTCCTGTTGGGAAGATAAGCCTGGATTTCTGAGCTAACAAACCCAGGAGCAGAACCTGCAAGGGCCATAAAAGTAAGGCAGCCCAGCTTAAAAAGGGAACGCTTGGAAATAGGGAGCCAGTGGAGGGGTTTAAGAAGAGGGGTAACACGATGAAACTTGGGGAGCCTGTGGATGAGGCGGGCTGCCTGATTCTGGATAAGTTGGGGGCGCCGAAGTTCATATGACGGAATCCCTACATCAAGGCTGTTGCCGTAGTCTAGGCGGGAGACAATCATGGCCATGATGATGATTTTGAGGGCGTCAACAGAAAAGAAACTAGCGATTTTTCAGATGACACGGAGGGACAAGAAGCAGGACGAGACGACAGCACTAATCTGAGGGCGCATTTTTAGGTCTTGGCTAATTATGATGCCCAGGGTTTTTGCTTTGATGGAAGGTGAGGGGGGGAACCAAGGGCAGGGGGCCAAAAGGCAGGAGACCAAGGGCTGGGGAGGCTGCCAGTGAGTATAAGTTCGGTTTTGTCCGGATTTAATTTTAGATGGTTATAGTTCATCCAGTCAAAGATGAAGGTAAGGGCAGTGCACAGGTTGGACCTGGAGTGATTGAGAGGGGCAAGATAAGCTGGAGGTCGTCTGCATAATTGTAAACTGAAACCTCCATGTTTTGTAAGGCAGAAATGAGAGGGTGGATATAAAGATTAAAAAGAAGAGAGGAGAGAGAGTACCCTGGGGGACCCCACAAGTGACCGGGCAGGGAGGGGTAGAGTAACGGTCCAGATGGACGGCTTGTGTCCGATCTGTTAGGAAAGAGGTAAGCCAGGCCAGGGCAATCCCTCGGATGCCGGCGCCCTCGACACGGTTGAGAAGAATGGAGTGGTCGACCGTGTCGAAGGTGGCGGACAAATCAAGGAGAACCAGGGCCTGGGAGGAGTTGGAGTCCGCACACTGACTAAGCTCGTCCAGGACAGAGAGGACGACGGGTTCCGTTGAGTGTACTGGACGGAAGCCGGCCTGTTGAGAAGCTAGAAGATGGTTGTCCTGAATGAAGGTCGAGAGGCAGGAGGTGATGTGGCACTCAACAGTCTTTCCCAAAAGCGGAAGTAAAGAGATGGGACGAAAGTTGGAGGGGGAAGATGGGTCAGTCCCTGTTTTTTTCAAAATGGGGTGATGATGGCTGATTTGAAAGCAACTGGGACGATGCCCTCTTGGATGGATGTGGTTTGGATGGTGAGCGGGGTTCGGGTAATTAGAGAAGACCTCCTTCAGTATACGGGCGGGACAGCAATCCAGGGGAGACCCTGATTTGACTTTCTTCAGTACGGTGAGAAAGGTCTCCTTAGATATTGAAGGAAACTTGTCAAGAAATATGGATGGAGGGGGGAGTGAGGACGGGAGGAAGGAAGGGGAAGGCAAGGGTATATTGTGCTTGATAACAGCTATCTTCTCTATGAAGTAGCCGTTTAAGGAATTGCAGAGAGATTGTGAGGGAGCCGGTTTAGGTAAGATTTTGTCTGCGGCTGCTAGATTGTGTACAATAGAAAAGATTTCCTTGGGTTTATTGCTTGCCATGAGGATTTTGCCCGAGAAGTGCTCAGTTTGGGCCAAAAGAATAGCTGTTTTATAATTACGAAGGAGGGTGGAGTATTGAGATTTGAGGATGGGGCAATAACTGTGCCTCCAGTGGCGTTCAGCCTGTCTTAATGAGAGTTTGAGGGTTTTGAGGTCGTCAGATACACCATCTGTTGGCCTCATGAGAACGGCAGGACTTGACTGGTTTGGGGGGGGCAGCAGCGTCGCAGGATGTCAAGAGCCAGGAATTGATGGCAGCTACTTGAGAGTCAGGGAAGGAGTCCTCCAAGAGGGGGAGTGAAGCCGCGAGGGAGGAGCACAAGGCGGGCATGTCCAGACGGTTCCAATTATGAAGCAAAATGTTTTTTTTGGGGAGGAAGTTTTTTGACAGCCCAAGATTAAGGGAAAAAGAAATAAGCGAGTGGTCAGACCAGATACAGGGAGAGATGGACAGAGACGAGGTAGAGATGTTAAAAGACCAAATCTGGTCCAAGGTGTGACCGCCTGAATGAGTGGGGAGATGTATCAGGGGAGTGAGATTAAGGCAGGAAAGAGATTCAGTTAAATCTTTGGACATGAGGTCTTCACAGGGGTCATGGGGCCAGAAATTGAAATCTCCCAGGATTAGCACTGAGGAATTGTTGACCACAAGAGTGGCCAGCAGTTCTTGAATAGTGTAAATGGGGCATTGCCTGAGGGGGGCGATAGAGTAATACGCAAGTAAGAGGGGCCGCAAGGTTGACTGAGCGAGCCACCAGGAAATCAACTGAGGTGATTGGGGGTGGGGCAGGAGTTGAAACTGGAATTTAGAGTGGACGATCATGGCCACTCCGCCACCAGTTTTCCCATCTGGTCGGTCGGCACGGAGGGCAAATTAGGAGTCGGGCAGAGTCACCAGGACATCAGGCAGCGAATCAGGAGAGTACCAGGTTTCGGTAAGGAATAGAAAATCTGGTTTTGCAGAGGTCAAAAGGTTGAGCAGCTGGAGTTGGTGCTTAACCGCCGAGCGGGTGTTGAGTAATATGGCACTAGCCGGAACAGTGGTGGGGGGCACGGGAGGCTGCTAAGAATGCCCAGGAAGTACAGGTAATTGCACTGGAGTGAGAATAGGTGAAGAAATGCCAAGATAACTGATGCGTGCCTGGGTGAAGGGGCAAATGCACCAGTCACCCTGGCAGGCCTGGAGTTGGGCCGATATATAGAGTAGAATGTGGGCATTATGACTGGCCCCTGGGCCCGGCCTGTCGCGGACGGGCACAAACGGGCTTGTCTTTGGCACGCCTTCGGCGCGCCACCGGCGCGCCCGCTGCACGCGTGCACTACGCGGCCAGGATTGAGGACACATCAAATACTGTAGGGGAGTGGGAGGGTCTGTCAGCTACACCACCAACCCACGACTCCCTCCCTCCAAGATGGTGGCTAATCTTGCTGTTCCTGATCCCCTGCTGCAGCCATAAATCGGCTGTGAGGGGAAGCGGAGCGAGGTGAGGAGGGGTGGTGGAAAGAGGGTGAGTGAGAACCAAAGTTTAAAATCACAATTCACAAGTTAAAAATAGCCTACTCCTGGCTTCCGCCTCAGGAGTTTTAGAGTCTAGGTCCTGTCAGCTCGCGAGATGGTGAGGCGCGGCTTCTAATAATAATAATAATAATAGGGGCATTTGTAAAGCGCTGAGTTACGCACACTGGCGTGTCCCCGCGCTGAGGTGAGAGAGGCGGAAGTTGGGAGTTTAACTGAAGGGCGGGCAGTCTATCTGACATATAGGTAGGTTTATATTTTAGCACGGAACCTAGTTTCTACCGGTTCTAGGCGTAAGTCCACTGGAAGTTTGTTGCAGTGATTACGTGAATATCACTGTATTCTAAACGATATTCACGTATTTCGCCGCTATCGCTGGACATTTTACCACAATGGAGAAAAACGTTGCTAATAGCATGTTTTCTCCGCTAACATATCCAGCGATAGGCAGCGATAAATATCGCTACTTCTTGTTGGTAATATGCCCCCAGGTTCCGTTGTTTATCACTCCTCACCCTGCCCCTCCTCCACCCCGCCTGCCTGCCCACTTCCAACTCCCTCCACGTGCCGCGGCTGTTTCTATATTCCGTTTTATTGTACTGTCTATTTATAATCTCATTTTTTATTAAAGTTTCCTTGCTTCATACTCCTTCTTTTTTGTTGTAAGTCTTCCTATTTTTATACTCCGAGCTTTGCCCTCATACTCCTCCCTCTCTTCTTGTAAGTAATATAATCGAATATTTGATATATTTTTTTTTGTAATGTTACATATATTTTTTATTATAGGTTGTGTTTATCGATACTAAAAGTACTGCATCATGCCAACAAAGCACCAACAGAAGAAGCAACGAAAGAAAAGTGTGTATTTGAAGAGAACTCACCAAGAAGTTATACATGAAGAGAGATGTCTTAACAAACAGAATGAAACTCCTGGTAAGAACAGGAGCACTTTTTTGAGGGAAAAACTAAAGACTAAGAATAGTGTTCAGAAACAAAAAAGTGTAATAGTGTATCAGCAACAAAAAAAACTACTAATAAACAAAAGAATAATAGAAAATCAAGTGCAGTCAAAACTGTGTAAAGTACAAGGAGAAAAAAACAATTCACAGAAATTAGGAAAAAAATGATTTATAATAGATTGGTATCAAATTTAATGAAAGAAATTAAGGTATATAAGAAAAAACTGTATTTTATTAGAAAAAGAAAGCTATAGAAAATGTAGTTGAGATAGCTTTGGAATTGAAAACAAAACTGTTTAAATTAGTAATCAATAGAATTAGATCACTAGATAAATCAATCCATTTAATGAAGAGCAAAAGTAGGTGGAGAAGACTAATTAACAGAAGTAAATTTTGTGAGTTTTTTTTGGGGTGAATGGAAACATACTTCAACTTCTGAGCCTTTTTTTAATGAAGAAAGTTATCTTCAGAGTAATGATTTGTTGCATGCAGTTGACACTATTGGTCGTGCTTATGAGGTTAGAAATGGTTGTCCTATTCAGAAAGAGAAAATTGTTCCTAGAAATGCAGAAGAGGTGTTTGATGCTGAAGTTTTAAGGAGACGTCCTAAAGCTCCAGTGTACACTTAGAATTGTAGTAGTATTTGCAGTGTCTGACAAGAATCTATGGATTTTTTATGCAATTTCTTATGTAATTACACCAAGAAAAGTGTTAAACAAAAGATTAAGCTGTTACAAGGACTAGACCCTTGCAGAGTGAGAGAAAATACTGGTTTACAAGGTCATTCTCTACCTTGTGTTTCTAAAAAAGTATGTCAAAGTGTTTTCCACCATTTCAGGATGTTAGCAGTTCATCATACTCAGATGAGGAAATTAGTCAGAACATTGTATTACGCAAAAAGTCCAGCACTAACGTTAAAACAGTTGAACAGTGCTCTTTTGCGTGGATCTGTATTAGATGTAACAAATGTTTGTGATGAAATTGAGATTAGTTACTTTGGTCCTAAGGAAGACAGTGCAGAAAGTGAGAGATTAATAGAAGAAAATGTGTAAGAGAATGTAGACAGTGCACTGTAGAAAATGTTCAACAAGAAATTATACAGTTTAAGGTGATTTCAGGTGAAAGGCCAAATTATTCTTGTATCTGTTGTCGACAAATTCATTATAAAAATCAGACCAGGACTGTTGATCTGTATTTAAAAAGTGAAAAGGAAAATAATAATGAGTGGAAGGATTTTACAACGTATTTATTGGTAGATAATTGTTTTGATTTGGGTTCTGAGCAGCGTATTTGTAAATATTGTTATAACAAATTAGAAGATTACAAAATGCCTGCTAGAGCTGTGCATAATAATCTTGAGTTGGTAAATATTCCTTCTGAACTGATGGATTTAAATACCTATGAGTCTATTCTTATTCAATGTGTGCATCCATTTCAGGCTATTGTTCGTATGGAGCCTAAGACAGGAACATTGCCTCCTTCTGATTTACAGAGAGGATTAAAGGGAAAAGTTGTATATTTTCCTCTAGATTTTAAGAAAAATATTGAAACTATTGGTGTAGAAAATGTAGAGGATGAACCTTTAGTTATTCTTGTTAATGGCGTTCCTACTAAGAGTAAGAAAATCTGGCAAGAATTAGTGGATGTTAGCAAAGAGAAAAAGGCAACGTTGTATCTGGTAAAAAAACATCAATATTACAAAAATGTGTATGTGGGAGAAGAAATAATATCTGTACAAGAAGATATTGACTTGCCATCTGGACAAATTGAAAAAGTGGATTTGTCCAGTACTGAAGAAATCTACGAACATTACAGTGTTCATCCCTTACATTCCAAAGAAATGATAGAGACTGCTATAGAGTCATTTTAAATGAAAGAAGCAAAAGTCTCATTAGTGTGTGGGAAAAAAGCTTGGAAGCTTGTTGTTTCCCTCAGTTGTGTGCTACAGGAAAAAGAGGACGATATGATGAACGACCTATGCAGATACATGCATCTGAATACCGGACATCAAGATTATCTGCAGAAGATGCAAGATTTCGACAATGTATTCCATATTTGTTTCATCTTTTGTTTGTGAGTGATATCTCTGGACTTTATTATGCAGTAAACAACATATTGAAAACAGGTGTGCATTTGCAAAATATTTCAGCAAATGAATTTATGGATAAAGTACAGCAGAAAGATAATGTGTTGGAAACCCAGCTGATTAATCTGATGGCATGTCAGTGTGGTACTAATGAGTACTGGTACCGTCGTCACGGAGAACTCAAATGTATGCTAAGGAACTTAGGAACTCCTACATGGTTCCTTACTCTAAGCTGTGCTGAATATGCTTGGGATGATTTACTTCAATTTCTTCGAGAGGCAAATCCAAATATACCAAATATCGAATATAAGACACCTGGAGAATTGTGCTCTTTGGATCCTGTTAATGTATGCAGGTATTTCAATCATAAATTCGAAGCTATGATGTCTTTTATCACCAATAAAAAAAATCTTCCTCTTGGGGAGGTCCTGGATTTCTTTTGGAGAAAGGAGTATCAAGCGAGAGGTGCTCCTCACATACATATGCTATTATGGATCAAAGATGCTCCCAAATTTGGAACAGACTCAGATGATACTGTGTTGTCTTTTATTGAAGAATATGTTACATGTGATGTACCCAAAAGTACAAAAGATAAGGACTTAAGACAACAAGTCTTACGTTTCCAAAGCCATCGTTGTGGGAAATATTGTCATCGAAAGTACAAATCTAAGGACAAATTCTACAGCAAATGCCGTTTTGCATTTCCTCAACATGTAATATCAAAAGGAAGAGTGAACAGTTTTATGTCATCTTTGCGACATTATTTCACAAGAAAGTCTCCAAAAAATGCCTACAACTTAAAAAGAAATGAAGAGTCAAAATACGTAAATACATTTTGTCTATGTGGAATGCTAATATGGATATTCAATATGTTGCAGACAATTCCATTGCTGTTGATCGATATGTGACATCGTACATAACAAAATCAGAAAAGACGGAATTGAAGGAAATGTGGGAAGAGATTTCCCATGAGAAGAATCTAAGTAAGAAATGATACAGTTAGAGTTTGAAGATGTTATCCCATCGAGGAATTGGAGCGTATGAATGCTTGGATCACTTATCATCTGCAAGTCTGTACTCTAAATCCAGAAGAATCATTTGGGTGAGTCTAGGTCTTGCTGCAACACGAAACCGAGTTCTGTACAAGAAATTGAATATTTAGCTGAAAGGAGAGCCAGAAAGTACTGATATTCTGAAAACAAATGTGTTGGATACAAATTATGCAAATATAAGTCATCATCCTGAGAACATTTGTCCCTATGAAGTGCTGCAAAACTATATTTTTTAACGGAATATTACCAAAAACATTAATAATGGTATATATGCCGTTATTGGTTCTGAAGGATGTCTGGTGAAACAAAAAAAGGACATTTGATTAATCACCGTAAACTGAGTTGCAAAACACCTGAAAAAAGGGAATTTTACTATTTAGCTTTTTTGCAACTTTTCAAGCCATGGCGTTTAGAATTGGAATTACTTGGAGATTTTGAGAGCTATGAAGATTCCTTCAATGCAGCTAAAGATACTATAGAATGTCCTGTTTTTGCTAATTATGTCAACATGCTGAATGACGAAATTGAGCAAGAAGCTACAATTGCAGCCGAGATTGCTAGAGATAGTTCTCAAGACAGTCAAACTTCTCCTCCTTTGAGTCAGGACCCAGTAGGAGAACCAATTTTTCTAAATGAAGCAGCAACCGATATGGAAGAGGTGGAAACAGTAATGTATCAAGGTCAAGAACATCTAAAAAACTTAGAAGAACAACTAAATCTTGAGCAGAAAGAAATATATGAGCAAGTGAGAGAACAGATTGACCATGGATTTCTTCATGCTCATCATTTGAACCTATCCATATGCATGTGATTTGACAAGCTGGAACAGGAAAAAGTTTTTTAATTAAAGTAATCACAACTTTTCTACAGAAAATAACTGAGACACATTTGACTTGTGTTGTCACTGCTCCAACTGGGTTGGCGGCACACAATATTGAAGGAATTACTTTACATCATTTATTAATGATACCAGTAGAGCATGACAACATATTACAATATCAGAAGCTATCTGGAGAAGCTTCTTTTGAAGTTTCAAGAGTGTTGAAGAAAATTAAGCTTCTCAAACTTAATGCTTGCCTTTGTGCATTTAAGAATGCAGCAAATTCTTAAAACAGAGTAAGACGTATTATTCGGAGGAAAACAGGTAATAGTTTTTGGAGATCTTCTACAAGTTACTCCTGTAAATGGACAGCCAGTGTTTAAAACACTCATGCATTAAGATACTAGAAAGTCTTTGGGGAGTATTGGCAATGTATTGGCAATGTAAACATTTGGTCATATTTGGTCATATTTTCAGTATAAGGAACTTACTACAAATATGCGACAAGCAAATGATGTTGTTTATGGAAATATTCTTCAAGACATAAGAATTGGAAAATTGACCGAACATGGAAAACAAGCTTTACAGACAAGATTACTTTCCAATTTGTTTCCAAATGCAAATATTATCTCACAGAAATTGTACATGAGAATTGCAGAAAACAAATCTGTAATCTGCTTAATGTCAACACTGCTTGAATGTTCTATATTTAATGAAGAAATGTTAAAGTTGGAAAATGAAGAAATTATAAAATTGGAAGCAATTGATAAAATAGAACATGAGAGAATCAGTATTATTTTGAGTAAAAACTTAAAGAGGAAATTGGATTCTTTAGAGAAATTGATAAGTAAAACTGCTGGTTTAGAAAAGAATTTGCATGCATGTGTAAATGTTGGCATCGTTTTGTGATATACTTTGGATATGCAAAAAGGTTTAGTAAATGGAGCAATGGGTAACATTGTTGATTTTGCTAATTATGTAAACAGAGCTGGCATTGAATTTTTGAAAATCAAATTGATGAAATAGCTGAACTACAAGAAGTTAGTTGTTGTGCAGCTCGTTTTTTGCTTGTAAAACATTTGTTTGTCTGCAGAAAACAGTTTCCTGTTTGTTTTGCATATGCGGTGACCATTCATAAATCTCAAGGTTTAAATGCAGATTGTGCTTTAGTGAATATTGGAAGTACCATGTTTAAAGAAGGTATGGCATATGTTGCTCTGTCTCGAGTCAGAACTTTATCTGGATTGTACTTGATTGATTTTGATGAGTCAAAGGTTTCTGCAGATACAAACTGTGTGAAAGAGTATAATAGGTTAAGAAAAGACTATGCACCCAATGTAGGTCAATATTCCAGTGATTAAAAAGCATGTGGTAGGTAGAAAAAGAAGATTTGAGAATATCTGTTCTGAAACTGTAGAGAAAGAGAAAAAAACAGGATGAAGTTGCGCCTCCAAGCAAAAAGACATAGAACAGTGTTGAAGAGAATGTTGGTTATCGATTTGAAAATAGTTCTGGTGTCAACTGCTATGCTAATGTAGTTGTAAATGTTGTTTTTTTCTTCAAAGTTTCCAACAGCAAATTGTAGAAAATTAGGACAAAAGATTCTGTTCTTTGTTGAATTCTGTTTACGAGAAATGTACTTGTGATAAAAGTAAAATACAAAGCGTTCTTGATATTCGAAATGTTTTGGACATATGTTCTGGTTCTACTCAATTTACGCAGAAAATTCAGCAAGATTGTCAGAAATTTGTAATGTTTATGATTGGTGTACTGGAACATGAAGGTATAGATGTTGAAAACCTTTTTGGCCTTTCTTATAAATGGCATCATGACTGTCGAAATTGTTTGTTTACATGAAGAACTGAAATAGGCACTGAGAGATTCATATATTTGACTTTACCTGACTGTGAATCAGTGTATTTTAACAATCTTATTAGAGGAGCAAGTCAAAACATGGAGTGTAGCCAATTTAAATCAGAAATGTCATCAACATTATTCATACAAATATATGGACAGTATGTTATTTTAATGCTGCAACGTTGTAGAACTGATGGAACAAAATTGAAAACTTTGATAAAAAATGTTGTAGCCGGTCAATGTTCAATATCAGGAACTTTTTTAGCTGTTGCTATTATTTTTCATGATGGACCTTCTACCACATATGGACATTAGATTGTTTATTTAAAATGTCTGAAAGGTTGGATACAGTGTAATGATACTCAATTAGTTTTTAAGCAACGTTTGCCCAAATTCTTACCTAATATTTTTAAAGACAGCATTTTAAGATCTAAATTCGCCCTTTAGGATTAGTGCTGTTAAGGTAGATTACTCTGGTGTTGTAGAGTATTTTGTAAGTGAGAGAGAGGAGCTTAAAGGTGATCCTTTTGTTGATATCGAGGCAGTGTAGGTGTATCAGGTGGTGGGTGATGTGGGTGCAGCCGGGGACATTGATGATCAGTTTGGTAGTGGTCTTTTAGATTTGTTGTAGTTGTTGTAGGTGTTTGGCCAGAACTAATGTGTAGAGTGTTTTACCACAGTGTAGTCTGCTGCTGATGAGGGCCCGTGTCACTATTCTTCTTTTGGTTAGGATCCACTTGTAAATGTTGCGGAGCATGTGAAGGGTGTTATAGCAGTACAAGGACACAGTGTAGACTTGCTTACACATGGAAAGGGAGCAGTTGAGGTTGAATCCTATCTTGTGCACATGGTTTGTAGGTGTTGCTACTCATCACACTTTAGTCAGGTAGCAGGAGTTGTCTGAGTCTGGTGGAGTGGGTCTGAGGATGAGTACCTTCATCTTCTGCCAGTTAGTGTTTACAGTGCTGCTTTTTATGTAGTTGGTGACATCCTTCATTGTGTCGTGGAGGTTCCTTTTCGTGGTATGTGGCTTCTTGGTGATGAAGAGGATGAGCTGGGTGTTCTTTGTGTAATACATGTTGTTGAAGTTGTGATGGCGGCCTACTTGTGTTAGGGTAGCCATGTAGATGATGAACAGCGTTGGATTGATGGATGAGTCCTGGTAGACCCATAGAGGATGTTGGTTGTTTTGGAACAGAAGGCTGGGAGGCGAACGTTTAGGATTACTATTAAACAACTTCCAAACAAAGGACTTGATGCATACTATTTGGCCGTAAGGAAAAGTGTGCAAAACCATTAAGGACTTTTTGCTGTGTATTGCTGATGGGCTTCTATGAGAATTAACAAAGGTGTATTATCAAGACCATTTTCACCCTCTCATCGACACTTTCATGCCCATAAAACAACGATAGTTTTAACACAGATCCTTAATAATACGCCCGTCAGAGCCATATCATCACTAAAGGGCGATACATTATCGCCGCTTTCATCAGCAGAAAACTGCCGCTAAGGAGCTGATAATGTGCTTGATAATAGGCCCTTGTAAATTCCCATAGCAGCCCAGGTTCTAGTGTCAACATGAGCTTCTATGGCAATTCACAAGGATATATTATCAAGCCAATTATCGTGGATTTATCAACAGTTTCCTGCCGATAAAAACAGAGATAATGTATCGCCTTTTCTTGATAATATGGCCCATTCCTCTTTTTTTTGACTAGTAAACTTAGATGCATGCCATCAACCACTGGTGTTAAAATTATCGCTGTTTGATTGGCAAGAAACTGCAGATAAAAAGTTGATAATGACATTCATAATACGTCCTTGTTATTTCCCATAGAAGCCCATGTTAACACCAGAACATAGGCTTCTATGGGAATTTACAAGGACATATTATCAAGCCCACCCTCCCAAACTTTTTAAGAAACTCAAGACAATGCAGGTACCCGGAGCTGGGAGGTCATTTTACATATTACTGCCCCAGAAAGGTAGCATTCCCCGGGAAGTGTACGGGGAGAGAGAGAGACAGAGACCTCAAAACATATATATATTTTTTTTAAAAGACCCCAGGGGTGCCGCTTACCGAGACTGCGGGAAGTAGGACCGTAACCCCCCCCTCCAACATACTTCAAAATAAAACTAGAGGAGTGCCCTTCCCCAGTGCTCGGGGCACCTTACAAGCTCCCATTATGCAGAAAAATTGCCCCCGTAATTGGTCCCCAGGGACCAAATCAATAAAACTTTTTTTTCACCTTTTCCACCGCGTACAAGTACTGCACGAGTACCCCACCATTTTTTTTATTTAAAAAAAATGAAAATTGAACCTAAAGATCCATGTACCACTCCCTGACCAAGACTATAGTCTCAGAATCTTTCTACCCTGCCCCCTTTCCTTATTTCTCAACTTTCTTGTGACTCTCCTCTCCCGACAAACAACATGGCAGCCAATCAGCATGCAGCTCCTGCTCGTAATTGTAGGTATTTAAATACGCATAGAACATGGCTGCCAACTCTTCCTGGTTTGGAGTATTGACAGCCAATCAGCATGCAGCTCCTGCTCGTAATTGTAGGTATTTACATACGTGTACGCCGCAATTTTTCTTCAAAAAAATAGAGCCCCGTGAGCAAGTCTAGAGGGTCGGAATGTCTCTAGCCTACCCTCTTCCCTTATTTCTCAACATTGTTTTACTGTTTTGTTGTGACTCAGTTCTAGCGAGGCAAAAGATGGCCACCAACACTTCCTGGTTTTGAGTGTTGTCAGACAGTTCACAGCCAATCAGCATGCAGCTCACGCTCATAATTTAACAGATTTCAGTACGCGTACTGAACTCCGACTCTATATATCGCTATGATTTTACTACCAATTTTCTCCGAGACTACTGAACAGATTTACACTATTTAAAAAAAACACAATCTGCGAACTGAACTCTACCTCTCTGCCAAATTTCGTGTAATTCTGTTCAGCCTTGGCTAAAGGTCCCTATGGAAAATTGCATGGGGAAAACATGTTTCGGAGCCCCCTTTTTTCTCGCCCCCCCACTTTACAAATCACCCCCAAACTTACAGGGAAGGAGCGAAACGGAGCAGGCCATTTTCTTGGAGAAATTCTCGAACATTCGTCCACGGGCGACAAAGTTATTCCAAATAGAATGTTGTTGATTTCCTATGGAAACTAGGTCCTAACTATAACTACCTACTGGCGACCGCCAGTAGCTAATATATAAATTACCTACTGGCTATCGCCAGTAGGTATATATAGTTAGGATTAATTCCCTATGGGATTTCTGAAAATTCTATGCCTAATAACTTTGGCGTTTGAGGACGGAATCGGCTGAAATTTTCAGGAAAATGGCACATTTTGTTGCTGAGCAGCCCCTGAAAATTTGGTGGAGTTTCGTCAAGGGGGGGCTGAGAAAAAAGGGGGGTCCCAAAACGCGTTTTTTCCATTCATTTTTCCATAGGGCGGTTGGACTCACTTTTAGCTCGAACGGCTGAATGGATTTGCACGAAACTTGGCAAAATTGTAGGGACTGTTAGCCCGATGTGCCTTTGCTAGGTCTCAATATATGTGCTCCAGTAGTTTTTGAGAAATTAACGTTCAAACCAAGATATATATCTGTAACAGCGCTCTGGGCAGCGATCCGGTCCGCTTACTTTTCGCGAAACGGAACTTTGCGCGCAGAAAGCTGATTGGCTCTCCGGTGTCTGTCAACATTCTAAACAGTCCGGAGCGGCCGCCATCTTATCTCTCGGTAGGATCGAGAGAGAAGAGGTGAAAAACGAAGGGGGAATTTATTGAAAGGGTGCAAGGTATACCCCTCTTGACCCCCTAGGATTGTTGTTGGGGTTATTAAAGGGTCCCGTGGGGAAAATAAAAAAAAAATTATTTTTCACGATAGAAGCGCTTCACGGGCCGCGAACTGGGCCGCAAACTGGTAGCGAAACGGGAATTCGCCATTTTGTGCTTCGTTTTAATTGTTTAGAGACAAAAATTATCGCCGCACATCGGCCACAATGCATGAATATCGCTGAAAAGTCAGCGATATTCATGCATTATCCAGCAAATGCTCTTAGCCATGTTATCCACCTTCCATTGGATAACAGAAAGCTGATTGGCTCTCCGGTGTCTGTCAACATTCTAAATAGTCCGGAGCGGCCGCCATCTTATCTCTCGGTAGGATCGAGAGAGAAGAAGAGGTGAAAAACGAAGGGGGAATTTATTGAAAGGGGGCAAGGTATACCCCTCTTGACCCCCTAGGAATGTTGTTGGGGTTATTAAAGGGTCCCGTGGGGAAAATAAAAAAAAAAATATTTTTCACGGTAGAAGCGCTTCACGGGCCGCGAACTGGGCCGCAAACTGGTAGCGAAACGGGAATTCGCCATTTTGTGCTTCGTTTTAATTGTTTAGAGACAAAAATTATCGCCGCACATTGGCCACAATGCATGAATATCGCTGAAAAGTCAGCGATATTCATGCATTATCCAGCAAATGCTCTTAGCCATGTTATCCACCTTCCATTGGATAACATGGCTAAAAACCGCTCTGTGCGTGAGCTTTTTTTTTTTTTTTTTTTTTTTTGCTGCGTGACGTTTGTTAACGTTCGATTCGATGGAAATCAGGAAGTGTTGAACACCATTTTGTCACTGCGAGTAAATATTTTGTTATAAATGAATCCTTATTGATAAACATTGTCTGCGCCATCTTGCGTTTTTGTCCAATGCCACAATTTTGTCGTGCACGGCAGCCATTTTAGATGCCTTGACCAGGGCCACTCTCTGCACGCCGTCGATTCTCAGCATGGCTCCCCACCCTCGCACGCATCTCCCCCACGCAATGGTCACCCCCGCTCTCTCTCTCATGCATGGGCCATATACTTCCCCCATCTGCGCTGCTCTTCTCTGAGAATCACACCCTGTGCCCGTTCGACACCTCCCTTTCACCCTATTCACTACCGCACCCTCTGACACTTCTCTTCCTCTGTGTCCGATTGTCCAGGCCGGACCTAGGCTATCACCTAGCCCTGCGGATGTAGTGTATGGCTCCAGCTGTAGAGTATCCAGACATGCCAACCCTCCCGATTCAGGTGTGAGACTACTGATTTCAGTGCTAGTCTTTCGTTTCCCGATTCCTGCAAGGAAAAACCCGGGGGCATATTTCCAACAACTAGCGGTAATTTTTGTCTCTAACTTGTTTAGAGACAATAATTATCGCCGCACTTCGGCGAATTTTATCGCACATAAACCTTGCTATTAGCAAGGTTTATCGCAAATGCGATAAAAAACGGCCGCAATGCATGAATATCGCTGAAAAGTCAGCGATATTCATGCATTAGTCAGCAAATGCTCTTAGCCATGTTATCCACTTCCCATTGAACAAGCGCATGGTCTTTTAAAGATTTGTGAAGTACTCGGGGCGGGGGGGGCACTGGCAGCAATTTGCAGGCCAGGCAGTGTTCAACACGTGCATCACCCTTTCTCTGCCTGCTATTGCGCTCCATGTTTCGGAAAGGTAAGAAAATGAACGTGCATTTGAGTTTGAAATGTCCGATCTTGTAGCAGTACACTTGCAAAGCCCACACATGACAATAACCCGATTCAAGGCCCCATTCACCCGATTTTTAAAAAAAATATAGTACTCCAAGACAGTTACATTTTAAAACTTTATTAATATTTAAATATAACGAACGCAACAAAAACTGTAAATATATTTAACCATTTTTTGAAATTAACCAGAACTATAACGATAACAACAACAACAACAATAATATAACTTTTATGCCTAAATTACGCAAACATTTAGCTAATCTGCTAAAGGGGGGAGTCGCCATTTCTTTACAATAATCAATAATGAAAAATCCACATCAATAGGGTTGCCCGTTTTGTCGATGCAGCACTATAGTGCAATATAAACAGCACCTGGGGTGTCAAGAGTGAACAGGTCTTTCTTTGTTCCTTAAGATGTTATCTGTGTCAACCTCTTCCGAGAATGCTGATGCGTTAGGGATTTCCTTGTGACAGCTGCTTCATAGACAGACGATATCTTTGTTAAGTCATTAGTGTTAAGTGTGTCTGAAACTACAGTGCCCTTCTGTTTTACTTTCCACAGACACTACAGAGTTTTGTGTGTTGTTCTTCTGAGCGACAATTATTCCAGAGGTTTCAGGTTCACTTGTTTTGTTCTGCAGTGAGTTAACAGCTTTAGAGAGTTCATGTTTATTTGCTATGTCCTGCTGTTCGTGAACTGCTTCAGAGACGTCAGCCTCATTTTTTATGTTTCAGTAGATCCTGGACCTGCCCGGCCGCGCCCAAAATGGCGCCGGTGTAAATGGGACTCGTAACTGCTTGTTCTGTACTGGTTGCCCAACCTTGATATCACGAGATACATATGCAGTTTTGAAGCACATGGCGGAGGCTTGTCTGCTGTAGTGGGGCGCCCCTTTATCGTTTCAGTCGCCATTCCGCCCGCTTTTGCTACACTGTGCCTCATCCGCCATTCAGCTGTTTACCGCCCGCTCTTACGGCTACAGCGTCTCGCTCACCATGTAGTTGAGTTGCTCCCACTCTTGCGGTGCAGCGGTAGGCGGCTTCCACAGGACTCTTAAAATGGCGGCCGGCTCTTCGGATTTGGGCCTGGTCCAGTAAAATGGCCCTGGGACACCTTGGAACTCGGACGCTTGTCTGCCAGGGCTTGGGTTCCATTCTCGAAAGCGTCCCCTCAGCCTTGAAGATTGTACAAAAGTCTTGGGGGCCCTCGACTCCCGCAGGCTTCCGGTGGGGAGCGGCTGCCATGATTGCTTGCGGAATGGCCACGACGGAGCTACGAGATGGTGGTGCTCTCATGGTGACGCCAGCTTCAGTCTGAAACATCCAGAAACAAGGTGGGGCTTTCATCGTTTGGGGAAAAAAAATGTTTTAATCCAATGAAAAGTTTTATTTTTAGGTCACATGACCTAGTCTTACATAATTAGGAAAAGAAAAGTAAAATGAACCAATGAAAAGTTTTATTAACAAGTCACATGACCTGTTATGCTTACGTTACGCGCTGCGCGGCGCGCTCTGGATCGTTTCCGGGAAGCTGCGCCTTGCGCACCGGAGCACATCCGGGTGCGCTAACGCGTCGCGTCATATGACGCATTACGCGACAATGCAGGTGCAGAATATAGTCAAAATGTCTCCACCAACCAGCGGTCGGAATTCCACCGCTTTCAGCAGTCCAAAAAGTTCGGTCAAATCTTAAGAGCGGGAGCAACTCAACTACATGGTGAGCGAGACGTTGTAGTCGCAAGAGCGAGCGGTAAACAGCTGAATGGCGGAAGAGGCACAGAGTACCAAAAGCGGGCGGAATGGCAACTAAAACGGTAAAGGGGCGCCCTACGACAGCGTGTCTTCAGGTGAAACGGATTGTGGGACAAGGTCCAGAATGAAAGATTCTTCAAAAGGGAAAAAATTCCGCCGGACCCCGGGAGCCGGCCACCTATGCCGGGGGCGATCTCAGGCCTCACCAGGGCAACACGACTTGGGGAGGGGGCAGGAGCCAAGCGCCCCCTCTCAGTCCGCGCCATCTCACCGCCCCTCGGGAGCCTCCGTCAAGCGGTTTAGGGAGGCACCGTATCACATTGTTTTCCAATGCAGTCAGGTCCACAAATGGACCCCACTACTTTGAATAGTGAAGCTGCAGCAGGTGCAAATAAGGTTTAAACAGTGTTACAAGAACTGCTTAGAACTCTGAAGTATGGCACTCAATAACCAGGACTTATGCCATTTATGTAAGGCAGTGACATGGAAGCAACTCAGGGACAAAAAGCATGAACGAACATTCACTTATGAAAATCTTATTTGGAGAAGGGGTAGAATCCAAACGCCCCCTGCCAGTTCGCGCCACTACACTGTATGTGGAAAATCTGAAGACATCATTCTACAAACTCTCAACGCTTGTTATCAGTGCATGACTTTCATGCTCGATCGATTGAGCTAGCCGGATCGGGCAATAAAAAGTATAAAATAGTTATGTAAATAGTTATTTAATAAAATGTTTTATTCTGTTTCTTTGGTGGTGTGTTGTGTATATTTATAATATTTGCATAGGGTTTGCCGTTATTTTTGGCGGTGTGGGTGGCGGAGTCGAGCTGTTTTGCAGCCCTCATGGTGTGGAGCTCAATTCATTTCACTATTTTCGTATTTCTCATGAAGGGTTATTCCTAATGTTTGTATTTTACCGAGGTTAAAAAGAGATCGAATTAGTGGTCTACTGATTTTGCTCGATTACTTTTATTTTTTTACACGATTTTTCACTATCTGCAAAGACTAAACAGAGTATTGCGACTTTGTGCTTGTTTGTAAATAGAGAATGATCCAAAGAGAACCAATTGTAAAACAGTAAATGCTTGGATAATAATCAATCAAATGGAGAGACAAGCAGGTACGACGGATTACAACAGGGGTAAAGGTCTGCGTTAACTACCGTTCACTATCTGCAAAGAGAGAGTACTACTAAGAGAAAAGAGGGGAGTGGGGGGGGGGCAGCGTTCAAAGCACATCAGCGTGCATAAACACGAAAACGTTTTTACCTATCACGTACTTGACATTTGACAGCTTTTGATGTTTGCTATTAAAAAAACATTGAAATTCACAGAAAAAACCATAGGTTATACTCCATATATAGTTAGGAATTTGCATTTACAAAACCTTGAAAATTCAATGAAAAAACCATTGGTTTTAGGCCATATATAGTTAGGGATTTGCATTTAGAAAACCTTATTTTACTCGCATAAAACCATTGAAATTCCATATATAGTTATAAGCGCTAACTATATATCGCGCACCCGCAATCCACTGCTGATGATGTCACATATTACATCATTCATGACATGGTTAGTGACATCACTGATGACATCACTGATGACATCTCAAATGACATCACTGATGACATCACTGATTACAACATCCAGTGACTGTATGTTTCTGTAAAGTTAAAATATGTTTTACATATTGATGAATGTGTGGATATATAAGTGTCTGGATGAAGGATTTACTAGGTGCATGACTGACTGATTGAGTGAGTGATTAAATGTGTCTCACTGAGTGCATGGGTTAGTGACTAAACTGTTTTAATTTGTGCATCATTATATCTGTTGTTCTACAAACTGCTGCATATGTTGATAAGTAGCTATATGAGTAACTGTATGGGTTGATTGGTTGTCCAAGTATTTGTATGGGAAACTGAGTGTGTGTGTATGGGTGGCTGGAAGGTGTGTGACTCTGTACATAGATGTGTGAGTAGTTGATTCACTATATGTATAGATTCAAAACTGCATGTGGAAACAGCTGTATGGGCGGTTGACTGTGCATGAGTGTATTAGTGAGTGAATGGATATCTCAGTGCTACATGTCAAATTAAGTACATATGTAAAACACAGTACATGTGAGAGTTGACATCTATAAATAACTGTGCATAAGAGCTAGTGAATGTGTGAGTGGCTGTATGGATCATTGTGAACATGTATCAGAGATTGTATAAGAGAGTAAAGTAAATATGTGTTAGTATATGTTTGAATAAGTAAGGTGTGTATAACTGTATAGTTGAGAAAATGGAGGTGTGATTGATTTTTGGCATAACTGACTAGGTGTGTGAGTAACTCCATGGATGAGTGACTGTCTGTTTACACTGATTGTATCTAAGGTTATATTAGAGTCTGAAGAGGTTCATGGTATTATCACATGAATGATATCATCAGTGATGTGATCAGTCATGTCAAATGAGATGTTATCAGTGATGTCATCAGTGATGTCATTTGAGATGTCATCAGTGATGTCATCAGTGATGTCACTAACCATGTCATGAATAATGTAATATGTGACATCATCAGCAGTGGATTGCGGGTGCGCGATATATAGTTAGCGCTTATAACTATATATGGAATTTCAATGGTTTTATGCGAGTAAAATAAGGTTTTCTAAATGCAAATCCCTAACTATATATGGCCTAAAACCAATGGTTTTTTCATTGAATTTTCAAGGTTTTGTAAATGCAAATTCCTAACTATATATGGAGTATAACCTATGGTTTTTTCTGTGAATATATATATATATATATATATATATATATATATATATATATATATTGTCTTGAAATGATGCATCTTAATTCTTTTTAATTGGTTAAATATGCACTAAGAATGTTATTGTTCAAAAATGTTAATATGAGGTGCAGTTTAATAGGCATGATTATTTATTTTCTTTTAAAAGGTATAGTTTAATAATATTGCATTATTATAGATAGTTTGGTAAAATGAGGTACAGTTGTGTTGTTTTCAAGATGATCATAGAGGTGTTTACACTTATTATTCTGTTATTAATTTTTACAGTTTGTGCGGTTTTAGAAATTCTCAGTTTGATGATGTTGCATATTTTTAGATTTAATGGTCAATATGTAGCTCAAGAGAAAACAGTATTTTTTATTCATTCTGGTAGGTAGTAGTTGTTTACTTAAGTAGTTAGTATGTCATGACTCATGCATTTGTTTAGATTGTTTTTATAAATATTGTATTTGTATTTACTGAATTAATGAGAGGTACCTGACAGTTTAGAGGATTGCAAAGGTAGTGAATATGTGATCTTATCAGTGCATGAGAAGGGATTTACTGGTTCTATATTTTGTAACCTCGTAGTTAGTATTTAAATACTATCTATGTATTTAAGGAGGAAGACATACAGTAACTTATGTAATGGTAAAATCAGCAATACAGTATACATACAATCCATCAAATCCTTTGTCAATCCCTGTAGACTCTTTTAATCATTCTGCCATGTCCTTATTTAATCACTGTGCCAAAAGGCAAGCAATGATAAATCACCATTCTAATAGTGATGTCTTTATCTAATCACTGTACTTAAACACAAGCACTTATGAACTCGCCCTGCTGTCAATTTCCTCTACTATCCTGTCACTGTCCACGCACTTGTACAATGCTTCAGGCATTAAGACATGCAGTGCTACAATCACATGTGCACAATCTATGCAGTCCCCTAACCCCCTGCAGACTACTGATTCACTCCTGCAAAAATCCAGGTAGTAGCCATGTAGTTCAGCAATCACAGTGTCAATCTCTGTCCACTCCTACAATCATCCTGATAGAATATGTTGTTATCTAATCACTGTGCTGAAACACAAGCACTTATAAATTTGGCCTGCTGTCAAGTACCAACACTCTAACTATACAGTTACAGTCCATGCACTTGTACAATGGCTCAGGCATTAAGACACGCAGTGCTACAGTCACATGTGCACAATCTATGAGTCCCCAAAACCCCTGCAGACTACTGTTTCACTCCTGCAAAAATCCAGGTAAAAGCCATGTATTTTAGCAACCGCAGTGCCAATCTCTGTCCACTCCTGCTATCATCCTGACTGAGCCATGTTCTTATCTAATCACCCTGTTGAAACACAAGCACTTATAAACTCGCCCGGCTATCAAGTACCAGTACCTCTAACTATCCAGTCACTGTCCATGCATTTGTACAATGCCTCAGGCAGTGCTACAGTCACATGTGCACACTCTATGCAGTCCCGTAATCCCCTGCAGACTAAAGATTCACTCCTGCAAAAATCCAGGTAGTAGCCATGTAGATCTGCAATCACAGTGGCAATCTTTGTCCACTCCTACTATCATCCTGACAGAAACATGTTGTTATCTAATCACTGTGCTGAAACAAAAGCACTTATAAACTCACCCTGCTTTCAAGAATCAGCACTGTAACTATCCAGTCACTGTCCATGCACATGTACAATGCCTGAGGCATTAGGACACGCAGTGCTACAGTCAAATGTGCACAATGTATGAGGTCCTCTAACCCCCTGCAGATTACTGATTCACTCGTGCAAAAACCTAGGTAGTCGCAATGTAGTTCATCAACCACAGTGTCAATCTCTGTCAACTCCTACTATCATCCTGAAAGAACCATGTCCTTATCTAATCACTGCACAAAAACCCAAGCACTTATAAATTATAAATTCACCATTCTTTTTTTTGCTGCAGTACTCTAATAATCCACTTAGTACCCATGTACTCATGAAATGACCCAGGTACTAATACATTCAGTACTACAATTATATATATATATCCACTATCAATGCAGTTCTCTAAACACATACACACTTCTTATTCAGTTCTACAATCATCCAGTTAGTATCTGTGCCATGCAGTAAATGGATTGTGATTTTAAAAAAAAGTTTTTAAATGGTTTTGTATACAATGTGTTTGTTTAGTAATACAGTAGTATATTCTATAAATGTATTTTAATAACGTCATATGTATATTTTTTTAACAGTGATTGTTCATCATCATTAAAAAAAACTTACCAGGACTAGAATAAAACAAAAAAAAGAAATCACAAAAAAGACTAATATTTAAAGAAAACACAACAGCAAGAATTAGAAAAATTCAAATACCTCAACAAAAAAAGAATAAAAAGAAATAAGGCAAAACTAATGGGAAATCACGTTTTAAAAAAACAGTGTATGGTAAAAGGAGAAAACATTGAAAAAGGGTTTTCCTGTATGGCCAGTGTGGAGACAGGACCATAGGGGTGGGGGTAGTATGGGGGGGACCACTGGTGCTGGGGGTAAAAAAAGAAAAAAATGTTGACGTATTTTGGACGTTTTTAGTATTGTTGGTCGAAGACTTTTTCTGTCACATATTATTTATAGGGAGCAAAATAAATGAACTGAAAAAATGTATTTGGTTGAAAAGGTTACGGGGAACTTGTATAAATTAGAACCAAATGTCTATAAACAGAGGGCTTAAAATAATCTCTATTAATGTCAGTGGCCTAAATAATAAGAAAAGAATGAGAGCCATCGAATTATGGATTAAAACAGAACATTCTGAGGTTATTATGCTACAAGAGACTCATATCTCTGCTGCAAAAATGATGTTTTTACTATGTTTAAGACAGGGGCCACATTTCGTGGATTCTCGTCCATTACAGTATCTCAACGAGGTGTTGTCCTTTTCTTGAATAGGAATCTGGTTGCAGAAGTTATGCATTCTGAGGAGGGTAGTGGAAGCAGATGGTGTTGGGCCACATGTTCAGTTATGCATAGACGAAGGCCGATTACCTTTGTTACTTTTTATGCTCCGGTGGACGATAACTCAGAAGACTATGAAGATTTGTTTCAATCACTGCTTATGGTAGGGGTGCATATTGTTATTGGAGGAGATTTTAATATTCTGATGGACACAAAGCTGGATTCTATCACACCTTCTAAGAAACAGCTTAAACCTAAGTCAGGTGGATCAATTAATAACAATATGTCTATTCTTGACTTATGTGATCCTTGGCGAATACAGAACCCACAGAAAAAAGAATTTACCTCACGGATTGATTTCTTCCTGGCTTCTCGGCAATTAAAATTTTCTCATTAAAGAATTCTACATAATGGTCTTTCAGACCATGCAATGCTAATAGCTGAGTTTGTCTTGGGAGAAGATTCTAGAACTCCGAAGCAATGGATATTTAATAAACTATACCTACAAGATAACGATTGGGTTAATTTACTTAAATTATAAATCTCAGATTTTACAGTTCATAATTCTGATACCTCCCCTTTACATATAATTTGGGACTCCCTGAAAGCGTTTACCCGGGGTATTGCTATAAGTAAGGATGCAGCTGAATGGTCAAATATTAAGAAAGATAGAAATTTACTACAGGAAAAAATTCTGATTTTAACCCTAAAATGACAAGGCGGTTTTGAATTCTCGCCACCCTCACTACCGGCAGCCGTGGAGAGGAGCGGCTACAGAGTCCGAGTCTGAGGCTGAGCCTGTCTCGTGGGCATGTGAGGTGAGAAGCTCTGCAATTTCGAGACGGACTTTGGATACATTGTATCAGGCAGGAGCGAGGAAATACTTTCTTTCTATCTTGCTGGCAACAACGTTGAGAAAGAATGTACCTCCTGCTTCCGTCCCCATTGAATTTTACTGAATCTTCGTGTGTTCGTCTGCCTGCTGCACGCTCTCTCCACTGTGACGCCTGAACTCTTATTATTGGCGCTTTGAGAATTACCCTGTTGCTGAATCATACAATCGCACAATAACGTACAAAACTCACAACTCTGCAAGTCCGCAGACTGGGTGAACCTTAAGCTTCTATTTCCTGTATTCCCTGGCTTTCCTAGCTTTTCCTTGCAGTGCACGACAGATAAACATTTTTACTCAAACATGTACCTTTAGGAGAATTTTGATAGAACTCTGAGCACAGCTGCTGATTAGTGATCAGTTGTGTGGTCCTGTATTTCAACGGTCTTGTGCTACATTCTAAACGGACAAACGGACAAACGGACCTTGGTTTCACTATATCAGCGCAGAACTGAAAAAAATTACCTTTGCTATTTCTACTGCCGATAACGGTGATAACGTCGGCAGTGTGCCTCTTACTTGCTTCTCCTTACTGCTCTCTACGCATTTATGCCTCTACACCTCTATGCGTCTACTCCTCATACTGTCTGCATACTATTCTTGGGGCCCATTCGAATGCTGTGCTGAGAGTTCCCTCTGCCGCTGAAGCTGCGTATAATTAGGCAGCGGCCGCAGTTTGGGCCAACTTCAAGTTCCAACATACTCAGCTGATTAGTAGTGGACAGGTGCAAAGAGGGTAGCAAGTAGAGAGTATAAAATGTGGCTTTTTTTTTTCAGAAACAGTTGGAAAGATGGGGAAACAATAAACCGCACGTGCAAAGGCACAAATTCGTCGCCAGCAAATGAAAGACGATGCTGATCTCGCAAAAAAATGCAAATACAGATGCAGGAGCTGATATCTCAGAAAACTATAGCAAAAAAGAAGGTGAGTCTCCAGAAACTGTTTCTATCCCTTTGACTCATTCTCATTCAGGGAATAATTCGGTTCCAGGGCCATCTGCGGTGGCTATCAACAACCTTGGTGCTACATCAATAGAGTTGATTGAATCACCACCCTCTCCTCAAATAGGCCCACAGGTATCCAAAGACGGGATGACTCCAGTAGTAGTCCCTAAAACTACCAAAATTCCTAAACAATTTCCCTTATTTGAGAGGAAATCCATTGTTCCGACATCTTTCACTCCTATACCACCTGTTTCAGGAGTGACATCCCGCTCCTTATCGGAAACCTCTGCTGCAGGTGCCACTGGAGCCTTGGGTGCTACTGGAGCTTCTACTCCTGCCTTTAAAAATTCGGGTTTGCCACGCAGTTCTGTTGATTTAGTGGAATTGGAAAAGAGTAAAGGAAACCAAGTCACTGCAATGTCACATATTGATCATGTATCCCTTCCTTTCAATGACTCTCACAGCCCAATTTTAGAGATGGGAACTGAGACCACAGGAGAGTTTCAGATTTCAGTAAAATACATGCTAAATATGATACTTGGTGAGGTGAGGGGAATGAAGCAATTTCAAAGGACGGAACTTGCGCTATCATTCAACGTTTAGACAAAATTGAACAATCTATGTACTCCCTCCCCGCCCGACTACAAGAAGCTGAAACCAGGATATCAGGCCTGGAAGACCACATGACTGAAGTGAGAAAGGAAGTTAAAAGTTTTTCTATAAACTCAAAATCTCTTGAATCTAAGCTTGATGACTTGGAAAATTATAATAGGAGATCAAATCTCAGAATTGTTGGACTTCCCGAGAAAATTGAGGGATCCGATATGAAACAATGGATAACTTCTTTCTTCCTTCATGAGGTGTACAGGAATACAAAGGAGATCTTACGACAAGCTGATTTTTCTAGTCAGGTTCAGAACCAATTGAATGAAGCCAAACGTGAACTTTGTTCTAATCTATTCTCGCAGAGTGAAGCAATTTTTCTTAGACAGAACCAAAACATATATGAGGAAAGCAATTTCACAGGCTAAAAAAACAGGCCGCTGCAAATCAGATATGTTGTTTAAAATGTCCCTTCCAAAATACTGAGATATCACAGCCGGCGGCAATCGGTTCCATAATGCTTTCACACTACCAACAGATCTACAGTAAACATCAAGCCATTGACTATCAAAAGCTCTCGAATTTTCTTGGTAGATACACAATTCCCTTCCTTTCAAATATTGAGCAGGAGAAAATGTTTAGTCCATTCACTAAAATTGAACTAGAATTGGTAATTAAGAATTTACCGCTTGGTAAGGCTTGTGGACCGGATGGGCTGACCTCAGAATTTTTAAAAGTTTTCTTTAATTCTCTCTCTGGTTTGTTGTTAAAATTATTAAATTCTATGCTAAATGGAGGTCAAGTTCCAGGTTCTTTTCATGAAGGTACGGTAGTGAGTTTCCTGAAGAAGGGGAACGATTCTAAAGATCTCAGTTCATATAGACCGATTACTTTATTAAACTCTGACTACAAAATTACCAACAAACTATTATCTATTCGTTTTAACACTATTGCTGCTGAATGAATACATTCTGATCAAAAAGCAGGTCGTCAATTAATTACTAACAAACACTTTTTAGTTGAGGCATTAGATTTCTTTCAGGTAAGGAGTACTTCTGCACTGATTTTCTTTTAAGATGGAGAAAAGGCTTTTGACTTGTTAGTTTGGGACACTCTTTTTTCTATTTTAACACACTTTAGGGTTCCTTTACAGATTATCACTTTAATTAAAAATGGATACACTGGTGCCAAAGTCAACATTATTAATAGTTCTGTTATGGTGGGATCAGTTGTGGTGCAACGTGGGACCAGACAAGGGTGTCCCTTGTCACATATTCTTTTTGGATTTTTTATTGAACCACTGGCCACTGCAATTAGGAATTCCTTGACTATTACGCCTCCGATTACCACTATGTCCGAAATTAAATTGTATGCGGATGACATTATGTTGTTTATCCAACCCGACCTGCAATCCCAGACCCAGGTTTTACAGATCTTTGAAGAATTTGAAGCCCTAGGAGGGTATCGGATGAATAAGAAAAAAAACGGAATTCTGGTCTGCGGGGGTGCAGATCTAGAGTTACACCCAGATCTAGTTAACTGTATAAATCCTAGGCCTAAAAGGTATTTAGGAGTTCTGTTTTCCGTGTCTATTAAGGATCTGTATGTGCTTAACTTTGACCCACTTCTTCAGAGAGTTTGCTCCATGTTTATTAGATGGAATCCACTCCCATTATCCATTTTGGGCCGATTTGCCCTGAATAAAATGTCTATCCTCCCACTTTTTAATTTCTTATTTTCAACAATTCTTTGTTTCCTTCCAGGCTCTTTTCTTAAAAATAGAGTCTTTGTTTTCTGGTTTTATTTGGGGTAAGAAAACTCCTTGCATAGCATTAAGGACACTATATGCAGATACGGAGCAAGGAGGTCTTGCGCTACCCAACATTAAAGATTACTATAATGCATATTTGGCCCATTACCTAAATAGATTTAAAACCGAAATGCAAGGTCCAGATTTATTTATCAATTTATTTATGGATTTAATTTGTCTTGAAGCTCAAATTCCCTCCCCGTTATTAGTGCCTAGATCTCCGAAACTCATCAGATATAAGACTATAAACCGGTTCCTTAAAAGAAGAGATGGTATGTTTAAAAGATACTCCCTTCACAGTTTAAAGTCATGACTCTTTTAAGACACGTTTTGGTACATATCGAGATAAAAATCAGTTCGGAAATTTGGGCTAACTGGCAACGTGCAGGGTTCTATAAATTAGCAGACTTCTGTAAAGATGGCTGGTGGCTAACTCCCGGGCCGATGTCACAACTGATTCAAGGAAATTTCCTGCTAAGTGGCTTTTACATTAGGTTTTACAAAATGCTGAATCTATTAGACTTTGGTTAGAAAGCCGGGGAATTGAAACGCTGTCTTGCTCAAAGCATTGAGAAGGACCTTAGTATAAAAGCCATCAAAAAATGGCAGGAACATGAGAACCATGATATATCTCTTAGTACTTGGAAAACCTTAAATACATTAAACTAAGTGTATTGAGAGGGTCCAATTGGGCCAGAATGCTCTTCTTCAATAAATGGTTACTATATCATATACCTGCTCTAATCGCTAAAATGGAAAGGGGCGACCATTCGGTCCCCCCAAACGTATGGCGGAGTACCACGATCCCCCCGGGAAGCCATCTCGGGCGGGAGGCGAGTCTCGGCTGGTATGCCCAAAGCGGCGTAGCAGGGGCGCGTTTTTTCCCGCCCTGGAGTGGGCTGGCCTAGACACTGACGCGGCCGGCCACGCCCTTTGGGGCAGGCAGGGGCGGGTTTACGCCCGCCCTGAAGACGGATAAAAGGAGCAACAAGCCAAGAAAGCATCCTCTTGTTCCTGTGCTCTGAAGCTGCACCTCCTCGCTACACGTGAGCTCGAGACGGAACGAAGAGCCAATTTTGAGCGTGGTAATCTTTCTTTTTTGTCTTACAGATACTCTGTCCGAGAATGCCTAAGAAAGTCGGAAAGCGCGTTACTACCGATCAGATGCTCCGTATGCTCATGAAAGAAGTAACCGATCTGAAGAAGCAGATGGCGGCTAAAGACGGGGAAGGGGGACCGAAACGACCTTTGGCGGGAGCAGCTCCCGGAGGAAAAGGCAAGAGGCCCAGAAGGGGGGCATCTGGGGGGGACATCCCGGTTCCCGATACCCCACTCGAGGAGCCAACTCCGGTGCCGAAGGAGGGGAATCCGATTCCCGTGGTGGTCACTCCCGTATCCGGCGAGGACATGCCGCCTGAGTTAGCAGCACAATTGGCAGCGTGGTTGGGGAAAGAATGCGAGGGCGCCACGGCTGACGACGCACGGGTGTTGATGAAGCAACTGCGGGAAACTAGGGAGGCGGCGAAGGCACCATCGCCAGTTACCCCGCTGTCTCCGGCGGTGGATAAAGCAACAGGAGCAGGTCCAGCGGCGAATGCAGCTTCTGGTTCAGGTGCGCGGCCATTGCCAATTGCGAGGGAGGAGTCTGCACCTTCACGAAGGGAAAAGTTGGGTCAGCATGTCCCTCTGGCAATTAAGGAAAAGATGTGGGCGGACGAGTATGTGAACATATTTTCGTTGCTTACCGATCATTATGAGATGGAGCATGTTAAGAGCCAAAAGGAGCTCATGCATCCGAGTGTTTGGCGCACAAAGATGGCCGCCTTTAAGGTTGACGAAAACATTGGCACTTGGGGCAGGGCATGGGAATCTTTACCTCCATCATGGGCGAACGTAGGCCCGAGTTGCTGACCGAATTGCCTATTCATCAGTCACGGATCATGGAATATTATGGATCATATGGGGGCAATCAGTGGTTCTGTTACGATAATATTTTTAGAAAAGCGAAAGAACATGACAAAAACTTGACTTGGGATTGTTACGACTCTGTTTCATGGTCAAAAATGGAGAGTACTGGTATGTTGAAGTTACCATTGGTAGGGAGTAGCGGGGGTGAATCCTCCCGCCAGTATGCTGGGACATCTTTTCGATCAAGTACAGGTAATGACTACCACTCGAAGCCGAACGGCAACACAGGTAAAAGGGGGATTTGTTGGAACTTTAACAGGGGTAAATGTACGAGGCCCCAGGGCTCATGCAAGTTTAGACATGAATGTGGAGGGTGTGGGCAGCCATCCCATCCTGAGTCCATGTGCAGAGCCAAAACGGGTGATAACGGCGGTAGGGGAGGCGCCAAACAGGTCTGAAATAGTCCGAGGGGCGCCTTTACCTACTCCGATTGATACCATGGCAATGATTCCTTGGCTCAGCGAATACCCGGATCATGTTTCTGCTGGGGTGTTGCGGAACGGGTTTTCATATGGTTTCCGCATCCCAGTGGGGGATTTTCAGGGTGTAGCAAAATGCAAAAACCAACTGTCGGTCTTGCAACATACGACCGTGGTACAGGAGAAGATTGGTAAGGAGGTTACTCGAGGTCGAGTCACCGGTCCATTTGTTGAGCCACCATGTGCTAACTTTGTTTGTTCCCCTTTGGGGGTGGTCCCTAAGAAGGACCCGGGTGAGTTCCGACTGATACATAATCTATCAGCCCCACGTGGTCTTTCCGTGAATGATGCGATAGACCCGGAAGTGTGTTCGGTGCGGTACGCATCTTTCGATGAGGCCGTCGCCATGTTGAATCGCCTAGGGCCCGGTGCGCTGATGGCAAAATCAGATATTGAGTCAGCGTTCCGGTTGCTCCCGGTACACCCAGACGATCAGCGTCTCCTTGGTTTCATGTTTCAGGGTCACTATTACATGGATAGATGTATGCCGATGGGATGTTCTATATCTTGTGCCTATTTTGAAAAGTTCAGTTGTTTTCTGCAATGGGTCTTCACAAAGAAGACGGGTTTTCAACATGTCATGCATTATCTCGATGACTTTTTGTTTCTGGGGGCGGCCGGGGATCCGGAATGTGGACAGGCTTTGAATGAATTTTGTGTCTTAATGAAGCATTTTGGTGTGCCACTGGCACCAGGTAAGACTGTGGGTCCCTCGACTTGCCTCGAGTTCCTGGGGATCGAGCTCGATTCAGAGGAAGGTTGTTTTCGATTACCAAGAGAAAAGGTGTTAAGATTCAGGGCTTCCCTGGAAGTGTGTATTAGTGAGTCTAAAGTCAGATTGCATTAATTACAACAAGTGGTGGGCCAGCTAAATTTTGCCCTGAGAGTAATGCCGATGGCCCGCCCCTTTTCCCGCTCGATCGCCCAAGCCATGGTCGGACTGAAGGAGGGTCATCATCGCACGAGGCTATCGGCAGAGGTTCGCCAGGACATGCGCATTTGGTTGGCATTTCTGGCGGAGTTCAATGGTCGAATTGTCTGGAGTAAACCGCCGGTGTCCTCCGAAGAGCTGGGGCTGTGGACAGATTCGGCTGGGAGCATTGGTTTTGGTGCCATATTCGGCACACAATGGTCGGCTCAAAAATGGCCGTTATGGTGGCATGAGTGTGGGCTGACAAGTAACATTGCCTTTCTTGAACTTTTTCCCATTCTGGTGGCCCTGAAAACTTGGCCTGAGGGATTCAGAGACCACTCTGTGGTGTTTTGGTCTGATAACATGACCGTGGTTGAGTGTATCAATAGCCAGGCAGCACGATGCAAATGGATTCTGAGATTGCTCAAGGAAATTGTGTTATTGTGTATGCAATTGAACGTGCTATTTAGGGCAAGACATGTACCGGGGGTAATGAATCAAGCGGCTGATGCGCTTTCTCGTTTTCGTATGCAGGCCTTCTGGGGTTTTCTGCCCACAGCGGACCCGGTGGCGGCACCCTTTCCCGAAGCTCTCTGGTCTCTCGGTGCCCCGAACTACAGAACCTCGTGGGAGAGAGTTTAGCACCCAGGACAAGGAAGGCATATGAAGGGGCGTTCCGATCCTATTGGGCCTTTTTGGGGACTGCTAGGGGAGAGCTTTGGGGCCAAGAAGAGCTAGTAGTAAAATTTCTGCTCTCCTTACATCAGGCAGGCAAATCAGTGGCTACGGCCCAGAGGCATCGGGCCGCCATTTCCTTTATGGCAAGGGCTCATGGGATTGAGGACCCGACTGCGTCTTTTGTTGTGCAAAAAGCGCTACGTGGGTGGCAACGCCTTGAAGGTCGCAGAGTAGATGAAAGGCGCCCGATAGGTCTGGATAGGTTGGCCCTGTTGCTATCTGTACTTCCTGCGACGTGTTCATCCCAGTACGAAGCAGTATTATTCCGAGCCGCTTTTATGCTAGCATTCCATGGGGCTATGCGGGTAAGCGAACTAGTGGCAAAGAACAAGCAGGATACCATGGGGGGACTGTGCCGAGAGCACGTTCAGGTCAAGGGGGAGACAATGACTGTCTCGTTTGTCAGGTCCAAGACCGATCAGGGTGCGATTGGGGACGGAATAATCATACAAAGGATTCCCGGGTCTTCCATGTGCCCTGTGATGTGCGTAGAGGAATATTTAACGCAAAGGGTGGCATCATGGGGGGGGACCTTGTTGAGACACGCTGACGCCACCCCACTGATGAGGTTTCAGTTTCAGCGGGTGCTTGCGATGTCGATTTCGGCCGCGGGCTTGAACCCCGGCGAGTTTGGGACTCATTCCTTTCGGATAGGGGCTGCTACGGAGGCTACAGCCAGGGGTCTGAATGTTGAACAAGTAAAACGTGTGGGACGTTGGTCCTCAAACTGTTATAAGAGGTATGTGCGGTTGCACATGTTGTGAAGCTGTAATGATGTACTCACGCTTCTTGTTTTTTGTTTGGTTTTCAGTTGCGCAAGCCTACGAGGCGGGGCGGACTGTGCAGTCGACCCGACACCGGGGGGCCAGCGGTCAGACATTACCGGCTGTGAAAAAGGAGGTGTGGGTCGTGGGCCACTCATACGTGAGGCGTGCCGGGGACGTATTCGAAGCAGGTGACATGATTCACGTAGCTGGGGAATACGGGTACAGTGTGTCCTTCTACGGAAAGGGCAGGCTCTGTATTGACCAGTTTCGATCATTTTTTGAGGGTCTGTTAGGGCGGACGAGGTCACCGCCGTCTGTAGTCATAGTACATCTTGGGGGCAATGATTTGGTGACCACTGGTAGACGACTTCTTCTTGAGGCAATGCTTTCCACGGTAAGTTGGTTGGCAAGAAGAGTTCCAGGGTGCACAATTGCATGGTCTCATATGATCCCACGGAAAGTGTGGCGGGGGGCTATTTCGGTTCCTGCTCTGAACCATTCAGTAAGGAAAATTAATAATAAAGTGAGTAGATTGTTCCGTTCGAGTACACTGCATTCTATTGCGCATGGTTGTATTAAAGGGGACAGTATGTATTTGGGGGATGGTGTTCATTTATCCCGGATGGGGAACGAATTACTCATAGGAGACCTGATCGCTTGGCTGAAAACTTTATGACCTGACCTTTAGGCAGGAGTATTGTGGGGGGGTCCGGATAGCCGGTCAACTATCCGGCCTGTGGCGGTAAGGTCATGATCGGTGAGCAGTAATTGGAAGATCCCTATGGGTGGGAGTCACCCATTACGGATGGGAGCGCTCGAGGGAGGTGGCCATTGGCCCCTCAACGGGGAGGCGGTCCCTTCTAAGGATGGGCCGCCGAAAGGAAAGGAAAGGCGGGCAAGGCCCCTTCCTGGGTAGGAGGGGCTACAGCCCCCTCCTGGGGAATTTCCCAGGGCCTGGACATCTGCGACGGCAGATGTGGTAAGTTGTGTGGGGTTTGGGAGGGGGTCTACGCTACCTTCTAGATACCTCACACGAGTCCTCGGACGACCTTTAAATGGCGTCGAGTTTATTGGGGCCCCCGTCAAGTCAAGGGAAATTGGTAAATGCACTTGAGGTACACCTCTGTGCGGTCGCCCCTCACAAGTTGGGGGGATATGTCTGGTTTAGGGATCTTGACACCGGTTACGACCTTGCCGTTAGCCAAACATCGCAATGTGGAAATGAAATTGTACATTAATATGAAACTGTTATTTTAATGTTTTAATTTTGTTTCATATTTTAATAAATACGGCCGGGAGGGTCACTCCCTCCCGTCTTCCAAAAGTTCAGAACCGTTTCCGGTATCCCATTCTTGGGGATTGTGTTGAGAGGGGGTGGCGGGTATCTCAGCCATATGTATCCTAATACGTCTGCTACTTGCTTCAGATGTAGGCATTTTGCTCCTGCCAATTGGTCCCATATTATTGCACTGTGTCCGAAAATCCTGACATTCTGGAACTAAATTTTTGATTTCCTAGGCTCTAATTACAAGATCAGGATCGCTCACACCCTTCAATTAACACTGTATGGCTACGATCCAGTTCTTGGTTTGGCATATCATTTGGTTAAACTGTTGTATATAGTCTCAGCTGTAGCAAGATCCTTCATACTACAGAACTGGCAGTCAATACAAGTTCCCTCGTTCCAGGAATAGTTAGATAAAATTAAAAGAGTCAGAAAGACTGAGTTGTTATATGCACAATGAATCGGAGGGAGTAGAAAGTTTGATAAAATCTGGAAATCAGTTTTTGATTAATTGTACTTTATGTTTGGTGTCTAAAAAGTATATTATGTTTTCTTGCTTCTTTTCTGTTGATAGACCATATACATGTTATTGTCTATTTTGATTCCAAAGTACCTCAATAAAAATTTTGGGGACAAAACATTAACTTGATGAGATAAGGAAAATAATGTTTTATAATAGAGTTGGCTTTAATTTGTTAAACAATGTGAAAAAATATAAAAAAAGATGAGCATTTTATAAAAAGAAGAAACAGATTGAAACTATGGTTGAGAAGGCTTTTGATTTAAAAAATGAAATTATTCATTTTAGTTTTCAACAAAATTCAATCACTACATAAGCAATACAATTAATTAAAAAGAAGAGAATAATAAACAGAACTGACTTTTGTGATATTTTTTGGGGTGTATGGAAACACAGTTCAAGTTCAGAGGGTTTTTTAATGAAGAGAGTTATTTTCAAACCAAAAATATTATTGCTTGCAGTTGACACCAGTGGTCGTGCTTATGAGGTTAGAAATAGTTGTCCAATTGAAAAAGAGAAGATGGTTCCCAGAAATTAAGAAGACGTGATAGCTGATGAAGTTCTAGTGAGAGGTACAAAAGCTCCAGTTTATACTTGTGATTGTAGTAGTATTTGTACTATACTACATGAATCTATTGATATTTTACACAATGTCTTATGAGAGTATAGTAAAAAAAAAGTGTTAAACAAAAGATTAAGATGTTGCAAGGAGTAGATCCTAGCAGCCTGGGAAAAAATAATGGTTTGCAAGGTCATTCTCTGGCGTGTCTTACTGGGAAAGTGTGTCAAAGTGTTTTTCATCATTTTAGAATGTTAGAAGAACATCCTTCTCAAATTGTATTACGCAAAAAGTCCAGCAATACTTTTAAATGATGCGAACAGTGCTCTTTTGCAAGGGTCAGTATCAGATGTTAAAAAAGTTTTTGCATATATAGATATATATATATATATCCTCCGCTTGGCTCCCTTTCACTTCGTTTAGGCGCTGCTTTTTCTTGGTCGCGTTGCTCCTGCGGTTGAGCCAACCGCTGACAATTACAGCAAGTTTTCCCGATCCCGGGGATGTGTGGAGTCGCAGACAAAAACGGACATCAATCGCTCACTTCAATTAATCGTAGTGTTTATTTCACAAATCCATGGGGGGTCAAACAAAAAACAACCGACGCGTTTCGACAGCGTCCGCTGTCTTGGTCACGGTCAGTTTAGTGAAAGAAACTCACAGTTTTAAATGGACAAAGTATATTTTAAGCCACACCTTCATGATTACGCGGGTCCTCCCACTTTAGCTAGGCATTCTGGGACCCGTAGTTTCTTAGACATTTTAGTCGGTCTGCATTAACTGGTATAATTATTTTATACAGTTGACTTAACAATTCGAGAGGGTGTGCAGTTGTTCCCTATGTTAATACAATTTGACATTTTCAAGATGGGAATCAAAGCAAACAAATTAACTTTGTAATTCTAATTTTCAACTGAAATTAAAGTTTATAATTGGATTTTAGGTCACCGCCCTCCGGTGGGCTGGTTGTTAATTTGCTTACAATAATTACTCATATTTCGTATATTGCAGTGCTGCCCTCTGGTGGGCAATCTTTAGGAATTCCAACATATTGAACAGTGAATGTATTGCTGTGAGTTATTTACAAGGGTGGGAAAAGTGTGGGGTGGTGAAAAATGAATAAGGGGATAAAATTAGTTGAATTAAAACATGGTGGGGGAATGTTGTAGGAAGGTTCAGTCATTCATCGTTACAGTGATTTTTACAAGTGTATATATAATTCCTCCGACTGGTTCAGTCCGAAAGGTGTCATCGTTCTGAAACTCAAGATGTGTTTTGATTCCCTTTGTCGAAGGGATTTCTCGTGGTGGCCGCCCCTTACTGATAGGTTCATGGTTTCAATGCCCCAAAAGCGAAGTTGTTTCCAGTCACCGTTGTGACTCAGTTCCATGTGTTTTGCAACAGCATTGGCCCTGTCCTTGTGGACAGTGGCCCGAACATGTTCCAATATTCGCTTTTTAAGTTCACAAATTGTGCTGCCTATGTACCTAAGCTGGCAAGGGCATTCGATCATGTATACGGTGTATTTACTGTTACATGTGATGCATTCTTTGATTTTCCAGGTTTTGTTGTTCGGCATGATTATTTCAGTAGTTGGTTTTGCAATTTCGCAGACCTTGCAATTGTAACATTTTACAAAGCCCTTAGTTTGCAGCCAGTTCTTCCCTTTTGCGTTTGTTTGAAAATGACTGTGGACCAACTGGTCTTGAAGGTTTCTTGCTCTTCTGTATGTTATGGTAGGGTGGTTTCCCATTTTTTTGCCTATCACTGGGTCCAATTGTAGAAGCTTCCAATTCCTTTTCAGGATTTGATTCACTTGTTTAGTTTCCCTACTGTAGTCTGTGATGAATCTGATTGGCTGATCTCCCGTTGGAATATGGGATTCTTTTGGTGTTAGGCAGTCTGCTCTTGTGGCTTGGTTGGCTCTTTCCCAACATTTCATTGTTGATTGTATTGCCTTTTATGAAAGCATTGTATGGCATTTTTGCTTTGTTTTTGCCACTCTTGCTCCTCACTGCATATCCTTCTTAGGCGTAAGAATTCCCCATATGGGATGCTAGATATGAGTGATTGCTGATGGAAACTGGTAGCCTCCAATGTTGCATTTGTTGCTGTGCTTTTGCGATGAAGAGTCGTTTCAATCCGGTTGTTTTTGATGTATACCTCAGTATCCAGGAAGATCGCATTGGCCTGACTGATGTTATGGGTGAATTTTATGCCCTGTGTGCTGCTGTTTAGTATTTGGAAGTATTCCAAGAATTTTTCCTCTCCGCCATTCCACACTATGAATACATCGTCTATGAATCTTTTCCAGACCATAATATGCTGGGTGAATGGTTGAAGGCTCACATCCCATGCAATTTTTTCCTCCCACCATCCCATGGCGGTGCAGGCATAGTTTGGGCTAAAGGAGAAGCCCATGGCGGCTCCATTTTTTTGTTTATACAATGTTTCACCAAACAAGAAAACGTTATTGCATAGCAAGTACTGAATCATTTCTAGAAGCATGCTGTTGTGATGTTGATAGTGAATATTCCGTTCCATGAAGATGTGTTTGCATGCATTGATGCCCATGTCGTTGTCAATGTTTGTGTACAATGAAATTACATCCATTGTAATCATAATGAAGCCTGTAAATAACTCACAGCAATACATTCACTGTTCAATATGTTGGAATTCCTAAAGATTGCCCACCAGAGGGCAGCACTGCAATATACGAAATATAAGTAATTATTGTAAGCAAATTAACAACCAGCCCACCGGAGGGCGGTGACCTAAAATCCAATTATAAACTTTAATTTCAGTTGAAAATTAGAATTACAAAGTTAATTTGTTTGCTTTGATTCCCATCTTGAAAATGTCCAATTGTATTAATATTGGGAACAACTGCACACCCTCTTGAATTGTTAAGTCAACTGTATAAAATAATTATACCAGTTAATGCAGACCGACTAAAATGTCTAAGAAACTACGGGTCCCAGAATGCCTAGCTAAAGTGGGAGGACCCGGGTAATCATGAAGGTGTGGCTTAAAATATACTTTGTCCCCTTTAAAACTGTGAGTTTCTTTCACTAAACTGACCGTGACCAAGACAGCGGACGCTGTCGATACGCGTCAGTTGTTTTTTGTTTGACCCCCCATGGATTTGTGAAATAAACACTACGATTAATTGAAGTGAGCGATTGATGTCCGTTTTTGTCTGCGACTCCACACATCCCCAGGATCGGGGAAACTTGCTGTAAATATATATATATATATATATATATATATATATATATATATATATATATATATATATATATATATATCCACTGAAAAAAACCATAGGTTATAGACCATATATAGTTAGGGATTAGCATTTAAAAAACCTTATTTTATTTGCACAAAACCATTGAAATTCCATATATAGTTAGTTGCACTAACTATATATCGCGGACCTGCAATCCACTGCTAATGATGTCACATATTACATCATTCATGACATGGTCAGTGACATCACTGATGACATCACTGATGACATCTCAAATGACATCACTGATGACATCACTGATGACATCACTGATGACAACACCCAGTGACTGTATGTTTCTGTAAAGTTAAAATATGTCTTACATATTGAAGAATGAGTAGATGTATAAGTGTCTGGATGAAGGATTTAGTAGGTGCATGACTGACTGTATGAGAGAATGATTAAATGTGTCTCACTGAGTGTATGGGTTAATGATTAAAGTGTCTTAATTTGGCAATCATTATTTATCTTGTTCTGTAAACTGCTGCATGTTTAAATCAGTAGCTATATCAGTAACTATATGGGTTATTGAATGGTTGCCCAAGTATTTGTATGGGAGACTGAGTATGTGTGTGGGTGGCTGGGAGGTGTATAACTCTGTGCATAGATGTGTGAGCAGTTGATTCCCTAGGTGTATGGGTTCAAAAGTGCATGTAGAAACAGCTGTATGGACAGTTGACTGTGTGCATGAGTATATTGGTGAGTGAATGGATATCTCAGTGCTACATGTCAAAGTAAGTACATATGTAAAACACACTCCATGTGAGAGTTGACATATATAAATAACTGAACATAAAAGCCAGTGAATGTGTGAGTGGCTGTATGAATCATTGTGAACTTTTATCAAGGATTGTATAAGAGAGTAAATATGTGTTACTATATGTTTGAATAAGTAAGGTGTGTATAACTGTATAGTTGAGGAAATGGAGATGTGATTGATTATTTGCATGACTGACTAGGTGTGTGAGTAACTCCATGGATGTGTGACAGTCTGTGAGTGCCTGTTTACACTGAGTGTATCTAAGGTTATATTAGAGTCTGAAGATGTATTATCACATAAATGATATCATCAGTGATGTAATCAGTAATGTCAAATGAGATGTCAGTGATGTCATCAGTGATGTCATTTGAGATGTCATCAGTGATGTCATCAGTGATGTCATTTGAGATGTCATCAGTGATGTCATCAGTGATGTCACTGACCATGTCATGAATGATGTAATATGTGAAATCATTAGCAGTGGATTGCGGGTCCGCGATATATAGTTAGTGCAACTAACTATATATGGAATTTCAATGGTTTTGTGCAAATAAAATAGGGTTTTTTAAATGCTAATCCCTAACTATATATGGTCTATAACCTATGGTTTTTTCTGTGAATTTCATTGGTTTTTTAAAAGATAATATCTATAGCTGTAAAATATATTCTTTATTAAGTGACGTATCACGTAGCCCGTGAGACGCCTCATGATGCATCGCATAACCGTGACGTATCGTCTCTGCAGCGCAAACCAAACCCAAAACGTAAGCGCGCCAGAACACGCTTAAAGATATATATATATTTTTTTAACCTTAATTAGACAAAATCCACACGTGCACATATCACAAACGTTCAAAAAACACAATATGTCGGACTCCCGTTACGCTGCCGGTTAGCTGCCCGGTTAACGTACCAGGAAGCACCTTTACCGCGAAAAATCGCAATTTTTTTTTTCTTTTGCCCCGCAGGGAACTTTAATAGCCCCCTCATCAATCCTAGGGGTTCAGGAGGGGTCTGCCTTACCCCTTTCATTCATTTACACCTTTTTTTTTTCCACCTCTTGTCTCTCGATCCTACCGAGAGACAAGATGGCGGCCGCTCCGGACTGTTTACAATGTTGACAGCCAATCAGCTACTCCTCAGACTCCCGTTACACTGCCGGTTAGCTTCCCGGTTAGCTTCCCGGTTAGCTGCCCGGTTAGCTGCCCGGTTCGCGTACCAAGACGCGTCTCTACGGCGAAAAAATCGGATTTTTTTTTTTTTTGGCCCCGCGTGGCTTTATAATATCCCCCTCATCAATCCTATGGGGTCAGAAGGGGTCTACCTTGCCCTCTTTCCTTCATTTCCCCCTTTGTTTTGGTCTCCTCTTGTCTCTCGATCCTACCGAGAGACAAGATGGCGGCGCTCCGGACTGTTTACAATGTTGACAGCCAATCAGCTACTCCTCAGACTCCCGTTACACTGCCGGTTAGCTTCCTGGTTAGCTGCCCGGTTCGCGTACCAAGACGCGTCTCTACGGCGAAAAAATCGGATTTTTTTTTTTGGGGGGGGGGCCCCTCGTGGCTCTATAATATCCCCCTCATCAATCCTAGGGGGTCAGAAGGGATCTACCTTGCCCCCTTTCCTTCATTTCCCCCTTTGTTTTGGCCTCCTCTTGTCTCTCGATCCTACCGAGAGACAAGATGGCGGCCGTTCCGGACTGTTTAGAATGTTGACAGACACCGGAGAGCCAATCAGCTTCGCTTCGCAATGTTCCGATACGCGAAAAGTTCGCTAACCGGAGCGCTACCCGGAGCGCAGTTACAGATATATATCTTGTTTTAAATGTTAATTTCTCAAAATCCACTGAAGCACATATATTGAGACCTAGCAAAGGCACATCGGGCTAACAGTCCCTACAATTTTGCCAAGTTTCGTGGAAATCCATTCAGCTGTTCGGGCTAAAAGTGAGGCAAACCGCCCTATGGAAATTAACATTGGAAAAACGCGTTTTGGGACCCCCCTTTTTTCTCGGCCCCCCCTTAACGAACCCCCCCCAAATTTCCAGGAGCTGCTCAGAAACAAAATGTGCCATTTTCCTGAAAACTTTGGCCAATTGCGTCCACAAACGCCAAAGTTATTAGGCATAGAATTTTCAAAAGTTCCATAGAGAAAAAATCCTAACTATATATACCTACTGGCTATCGCCAGTAGGTAATATATATATATATATATATATCTATCTATATATATATATATATATATATAGATAGATATATATGTATATGTATATATGTATATATTATCCATACATTATAGCACCTCATTAAAAAGCATTGCAGTTAGTTGAATGTTTTAAGACTTTAGTTACATTATAAATCATGTGTTGATGGTACCATGCGTTTGCCACAGAGGTTTGGAAGGTGATCTATAAGCTTAACAAAAAGCATATTTTCTGTAAATTCACATTATCTTTCTTAGTCATGGGAGAATGAAGTCTGATATTTTCAGTAAAACATGTACATCCAACAAAGGCAGAGGCGGTCAGTTGATTTATTTGTGTTTTACGGCAGCTTCCCAGAGTGTTCTAAAGAACAACTAGAGCTCTAACAGTCCTACTTATGACAAAGGTATGGCACACCTGAAGCCATCTTGATTGGAATAACGTGGTAACTATTAAAACATTTAATTTAAAAAGGAGCAAAATGAGGCGTTTCAATTTGCCATAGAAAGTATAATTAGTGCTGCAGAAAGAAAAATTAGGGCACATTTTGAGTGACTTCTCAAATCCTCTTCTATTTCATTGAAGAATTCTGACATGCAGACTGAACATGCACTTCCAATAACAATAGCAGACTTCTCTGGTGGGCAGAAGCTTTACTACAGTGATCTAATAAGCAACTGGAGTGCTAACATTCTGACTTTATGGCAAATGTGTGACACATCGGAATGCCTTCTTGATGGAACCAAAGTAAACAAGCCTTGAACATGCAATAGGTCTAGCCCTTGTTTAAGTTAAAGCAATTGTGAATGCAATTAGGTGAGTTTTTAGCTTTGCTTTAATTACTCTTTCAAACTGTCATGTACATAACATGCATATGTTTGCATATATGTACATGTATATAAATGTATGCATTTATATTTGTATTATATAGATATGCAGATTATTTATATGTTTATATATGTATGTATGTATATTACCTACTGGCGGTCGCCAGTAGGTATATATAGTTAGGACCTAGTTACCATAGGAAATCCCCAACATTCTATTGGGAATAACTTTGGCGCGGATTGAGGGATCTGCCTGTAATTTTCCTTTCATTTGCCGCGCTGCGCTCCGCTCCTTCCCTAAAAGGTTCGGGGGGATTCGTCAAGAGGGGGCTGAGAAAAAAGGGGGGTCCCAAAACATGTTTTCCCCATGTTAATTTCCATAGGGACATTCTGACAAGGCTACAGCTCGAACGGCTGAACGGAATTACACCATATTTGGCAAAATGGTAGGGACTGGTATGCAGCAGTGCCTTTTTTATGTTTGGTGTAAATCCCTCCAGTAGTTCTTGAGAAAATTGAATTTGAAATATTTCAAATGGCATTTTCTATGGGACCTTTAGACACGGCTACAGCCCGAACGGCTGAACAGAATTACACTAAACTTGGCAAAATGGTAGGGACAGGTATGCAGTAGTGCCTTTTCTATATTTGGTGAAAATCCCTCCAGTAGTTGTTGAGTATTTGAATTTGAGCAAATTATATATCTATATGCGCTCAACATTCTATTGGGAATACTTTGGTGCCTTTTGAGGAGTATGTGTGTAATTTTCCAGAATGTTGGCCAGCTCGGCTCCGCTCCTTCCCTGAAAGTTTCGGGGGGATTCGTCAAGCGGGGGCCAAAAGGGGGGTCCAAAATGTTTTTTCCCTATGTTAATTTCCATAGGGACCTTAGACACGGCTACAGCCCGAACGGCTGTATGGAAATACACCAAACTTGGCAAAATGGTAGGGCCTGGTATGCAGATGTGCCTTTGCTATGTTTGGTGAAAATCCCTTCAGTAGTTCTTGAGAAAATAGAATTTCAAATTTTTCAAATGGCATTTTCTATGGGACCTTTAGACACAGCTACAGCCCAAACGGCTGAACGGAATTACACCAAACTTGGCAAAATGGTAGGGACAGGTATGCAGTAGTGCCGTTTCTATATTTGGTGAAAATCTCTCCAGTAGTTGTTGAGAAAATTTAATTCGAGCTAATTATATATCTACTAGCAGCCCGTCCCGACCTTGACCGGGAGCAATCAGGCTTCCCCGACCCCCGCCCACCCCGATATTGGCCATCAGCCCGGTCCCCCATCTGCCCCGTCCCCCGGCTGCCCCAACCCCTGCCTGCCCTGACATTGTCCTCCAGAGGCTTACCTCACACAATTATGCCAGAGGCCCAGTGTTGCAGTGGTGGCCAGCAGCAGCGCCTGAGGCACTGGGGAGCTTTCTGGGTAAGTGGGGCTCTGGCGCTCTGTTTTCAGGGAGGCAAGGATTTGCAGAGGTTGCAGGGATAAGAGTAGGAGTTCACAGAGTATGGAGCGGCCGGCGGGAGTTGGGAGCTTGAGCACAATTATGCCTTCTGGGACCCCCTGAGAAGGGCTAGGGTGTCAGGGGGTCTCAACCCTGCCCCCTTTTCGCATTTTCCACTCTTGTTTTGTGCTCTCCTGTGTCTCACTTCTCCGGAGAAACAAGATGGCTGCTCATGTGGTCCCAGAAGGATAATAACATATATAAATGTTATCCGCTAATATAATTAGCATTTACAAAACCTTTGAAATTTATTGAAAAAAAATATAGGTTTCACGCCTGATATAGTTAGGAATTAGCATTTAAGAAACCTTGAAATACACTGAAAAAACATAGGTTTCAAGCCTTATATAGTTAGGAATTAGCATTTAAAAAACCTTACAAATTTACTTAAAAACCATATGTTTCAGGCCTTATATAGTTAGGAATTAGCATTTTAAAAGCCTTGCAAATTCACTTAAAAAAACATAGGTTTCAGGCCTTATATAGTTAGGAATTAGCATTAAAAAATTTTTTGAAATTGCTCCTATATAGTTAGTTGTACTAACTATATTTCACGCACCCCTAATCCACTGCTGATGATGTCACATATTACATCATTCATGACATGGTCAGTGACATCACTGGTGACATCACTGATGACATCTCAAATGACATTTTTTTAAGTGAATATATATATATATATGTTCCACACTCCTACTAATCGGCACTAGACTCCGATTCTGCAAACGTAGGTACAGACCACAAAATAGCGCTCAAATTTTCTTCAAAGGTGGTTTATTGTTCCTCTGTCACCAGCATGACGCGTTTCGGCTACGTCACGGTAGCCTTGATCACATGACCATAAGAACCAATAAGTGCAATTTATATACTGTGTGTATCCCAATTGAAAAAACGTCAGCAATGCATAGACATAAATTAAATACTATGTTATAGGAAATAATATTTAAAACAACATACCAATTGGTCTATTTACGGAAGGAACAGATAAATTTGATATATTTACATATTAACTTTACTAAATATTATACAGTTAGTTTACCACCCGGGAATGACCATTATAATGCAGCCATTCCATCCTTCTTTCTCCTTCTTTTAAACAATAAGTATGTTATTTCTCTTTCAATTTATGACAAACATTCTAATCAAAACGCTGCAAAAATTTCAACAATTTGGGAAAGTGCAAATGATATACTTGATAAAGTGCTTAATTGTGCAAAAGTGCAAATTCAGTGAATCTTAAAATCAAGAATTTAAATTCATATGTACAAGGGAGTGCATTAGTGATGGCACGTACAATAAAACCTCTATTTATGAAGTGTTACATGCCACCCACATACAGAAGTTGTTGTTCTAAATACTACATCATTACTGAAAACTAGTATGGATCAATATAATTATGAGACGATAAATACATTGTGTCATAGTGCCCTTTTTCATAGAAGAAAAAAACAACGGATAAAGGCATATTTATAACCCTTACCCCATTTTGCCCGACTGGAAGCAAGGAATGATAAAGGGGAGGCTAATTCGGAGCAGCCTACACAAACTATAAAGATACCAAATAGGATGTTTCCTAGGATCCCTATGTATATACTCCAAAAACGAACCGGGCCATCTGGACATAACAATGCCCTGACTTACTCTACTGCTGCCTGATCAATTCACTGATAGATGGTAACAAACAAGGTAGGTATCCATATTACTGTTAATCCACCCGAATAAAGGAAGCAATAAAGATCTTCCCCTGTGTTTAATCCATTGGGGATCCTAGTATCTAAAAGTAATATATAAATGTATATATATACACATACATATATATATATATATAAATGCATATCCATATATATATATATATATATATATATATATATATATATATATATATATATATATATATATATATATATATATATATATATATATATATATATATATATATGTGCATATGTGTGCATGTAGAGCGAGGTAGTGAGAGGTAGAGGTAGAGAGGTAGAGAGTAATAGAGAGAGGGGTAGAGAGAGGTAGAGAGGTAGAGAGTAGAGAGTGGGTAATAGAGAGTAGAGAATGAGTAGTAGAGAGTACTAGAGAGAGTAGCAGAGAGTGAGTAGTTTAGAGTCGTACAGTGAGTAGTAGAGAATAAGTAGTAGAGAGTGTAGCGAGTGAGTAGTAGAGAGTTATTAGCAGAGAGAGAGTAGTAGAGAGTAGTAGAAAGTGAGTAGTACAGTGAGTAGTAGAGAGTAGTAGAGAGAGAGAGTAGTAGAGAGTGAGTAGTAGTGTGTTATAGCGTTTTAGGACCCTAATGTAATTTTCCCGATTTATGCCCTTATATAGGTACAATTCACATTTATTTATTTATTCATTTATTTGCTAGTTTGTATAGCGCTTGAATCAACTCCATGAGGAGTATCTCTGCGCTTAGGGCCAGGGACATGAGAGAACAGAGTGTTAGCGGTGGGATCTAGATCTGATTACTAAACAGCAGGGTTTTAAGTTGTTTTCAGAATTTTAAATGCTCTGAGCATTGTCTGAGGGACAAGGGAAGTTTGTTCCATAGTATGGGTCCCGTAGTGGATAAAGCTTTCCCGCTATGTCTTGCCTTTCTGGCACGGGGTACCACCAGAAGACGTTGGTCGCTTGATCTGAGAGAGCGGGTGGGAATGTATGGAGTAAATTTCTTTATCAAGTATGCGGGCCCATGTCCGTTGAGGCATTTCTGTATTAGACAACATATTTTAAACTTTGTTCTCTGCCGGATTGAGAGCCAGTGCAGTTGGTCCAGAAGAGGTTGGGATGCTGTTCTAGGTGGAACATTTAGGACTAAGAGTGCCGCTGTATTCTGGATAACTTGTAATTTATCCAACACACCCTTGTTAGCATAAAGTAGTAGGCAATTGCAATAGTCGATTCGACTCAACACTAGTGCCTGTACCAGAGTTTTCCAAAACGAATCTGGGAGCAGGGGAAAAACCTTGCACAACAGTCTAATGGTATGGAAACAGGAGCTTACAACAAAGTTGCTGTCTTGCTTTAGTGATAAGTCTTGGTCTAGTTTTATCCCTAGATTTTTAACAACCTGTTTAGGTTCTGGAGCTGTTTCTAGGTCTTGTGGTCACCAGTCTGTGGACCATAACATTTTGGCCTCCCCGAATAACATGACTTCCGTTTTATTAATATTGCATTGGAGGCAGTTGATGGACATCCACTGTGCTATAGCCTTCATGCCGGATGAAAAGGAGCTGATTACTTCAGTGGAGAGTGTTTTGAAAGGGAAGAGGAGCTGTGTGACATCCGCATATGACACTGGGATGAAGCCATACATGCACATCACTCTTGCCAGGGGTGCCACTTAGATGTTAAAAAGAGTTGGGCTCAGACATGAGCCCTGTGACACCCCTTTCGAAATCTCCACCTCCTCTGAACAGTAGGAACCCATGGTGACACTCTGGGTGCAATTGGTTAGAAAGCTCTTTAGCCAGGCGAGGGCTTTGTTCTTTATGCCAATGTTAGCCAACCGGTCAATTAAGATGGTGTGTGACACAGTGTTGAACGCTGCCGACAGGTCTAATAGTACCAGGATGACGGCATATCCTTTGTCCTGGTACATGTGCAGATCGTCTGTGACAGATAGAAGAGTGGACTCAGTACTATGCTTTGGCCTGAATCCAGATTGTGAATAGTCCAGGCCACCAGCAAGTTCAATGTATTTGGACATGTTTTTTAATTAATTTCCCTAAGAATGGCAGTAGGGAAATGGGCCTCCGATTGGTGAGTTTGGTCCATGGTGTGGCAGTATTTTTTCTAATTGGTCTGACCAAGGCTCGTTTCCAATTCTTGGGAACGTCACCTGTGGTTAGAGACATATTCACAAGTCTCTGAATTACAGGGCATAGTTCTTCAGTTAGAATGGGCGTAATCCTAGCTGGAATTGTATCATCTGGGCTTCCACTCTTGATCTGTGTGGATAGCGATGATACCTCCTCTATAGTAATGAGGGGGAAACAGTCTAGAGTATGAGTAATCTGACTTGGTTCATTTTTAATTAGAGGAAGTGACTGAATCGTACCATATGCCTTGTTGGAGCTGGTTATCTTCTCATATATTATGTCAATTTTCTTAGTAAAGAACTGGGAGATATCATCACATAACTGTTGTGATGATGATTCAGAGCTTTCACATGCCAGTGGTTTTATGAATGTTTGTAGGATTTGGTACAGAACCCTGGGGGAGTTTCCTGCAGCAGTAATTTGAGACGTGATGTGCGTTTGACGTGCTGTACGGATGGCTTTATGATAGGTAGATAGAGAGCTCCAGTAATGTTTCTTGTCGTCCAACTGGTGGGAAGATCTCCATCTTTTTTCCAATTTTCTGGCAGCTTGTTTTAGCATTCTCAGCTCTTCTGAGAACCAAACTTCGTGTTTGTGAGCTGGTCGGGATTTAAACAATTTTTCAGGGGCTATGTCATCTATGGCTGTCCTAGTTGCCCTTTCAAATTTCTTGAGGGCGGTGTCAAGTGAAGGTGGGTTCCACAAACCTCTCTTTAAATGAGATGTTGTTGATTTTGTGCCATTGTCTTCATTTGCTGGGCAGAGAGATGGTGCCTGGGGGCGTAGGTTTGGAATGGGAGGTGTGGAATTCAATGACAAAGTGGTCTGTCCACTTAACTTGTGTGGGGGGAAGGCAGAGGACCGAAGGGGAATTGGATAGGCCCATATCTTAGGAAATAAGGCCGAAGAAAAGAAAATGCCATGTTTTCCTTGTAAATAAACCATCGGGCTTCTTACATAAACTTTGGATCAAGGGTCCACAACAATAAGACATTTGGACCTCCTGGATTTAGATTACTAACTTTGTTTTTTGGAATTTCACACCTTACAAGATTAAATATTGTTTGGTCGACTGATTTATATTTAGAATGTAAAAGAAAGAAAAAGGATCTTTAAAATAATTCACAAACTATATTACGGTTTTGTTGTGTGTTTTTGTTTCTATTTATTTGTATTTGGAGTTTGGTAATAACCATTGGATGAACGTCTTAACAAATGAGAGATATATATCAAAAAAACTTAGGTTGTGAAGAGACAAATAATTGACCGTTTTTGTTCTCATAATTAACTTTTTTGTAGAAAATACCTTGGCATCACCTTTTTGTAATTCATATCTAAGGTGTGGCCTGCTTGGTGAGTTGGCCCGTTATTTTGTTGTATTAATCCCAATAGGGACAGGTCAGTCAGTTAGGACTGTGCCTCACCACAGTCTTGTAATTCGCTGTGCACATTAAAATCTCCTACTAATAATAAATCACTATCGTGATTTATAATGGTGCAAGTATTTCAATCAGTGTGTTAGAGAAGTTAGCGCATGGTCCAGGAGGGCGGTACACCAGTGTTCCCAGTCGACTTTCCTTGGGAGAAGATGTTATTTTGAAGATCAGTAATTCTAAATCAGGGGTGCTAAGTTCTTCTAATATGTTGATGCCAATTTCTTGTGTATAAACAATCGCAATCCCTCAACCTGTTTTTATGGGGCAATCTAATCTTGTAGCCCATCAGAATACTTAATGTGATGGCTGGAATCGAGCGGGGTTTTAGCCATGTCTCAGTTAAGAAGCATAAGTCTGGTTCTCTGGAAGAGATTAGATCCCATACCTCTGCTGTGTGCTTAGAGAGTGATACAATATTACAGAGGAGATTCTTGTATATCATACAATTCTCATTGGCAATATTGTTAACAGGGGTGAGCAGGTGTTAATTTGTGTAGGTAGAATGGCTAATGTTCTCCTTAAGGATGTTGAACTGAGTGTGGCAATGACAGCAGGAGAACGGACCCTCTACATAAACGTTTTCCCGGCTTATGCATCCCTGTAATGGTTTATCCCGCAGTTTAAGGAGTACCTGTGAAGGGTAGCTTATCCGCCTAGTGTAGGGCAGATCCCGGGAAGCAGATATAGCCCCCATGGCCTCTGACCTCATCCGGACGCGGACGGGCGCAGAGGGACTGGTCTATGGCTCGTCTTCGGCGAGTACTTAGGCGCCCCCTGCGCGCAACAGCTGCGCGCTAGTGCTGACGAGTAGCTAAATAGCCCTTTGTGCTTAAAGGCTAGAGCGCTAACTGCTCGACTCAACTCTCAGGAAGTGCCTGGGCGTGTCTCTCTGGCTCTTACCTGTCCCACCCTCCATTCAACGGTATTGGATACCGAGTCAGACCGGGGCGGGCAGGCTGCAAATCTGAGCAGAGACTTCCTAAACAAGCCTTAATGCCCCTGGCAGCTCCGAAAATGATTGTGAATGCACAGAGGGTGAGGGTGAGTGTATTAAAATTATTAATCAATTCTAACACATAAGTGAAATTAAAAATTCTTAATCAATTTTTAAAAGCATGACATAGAGTTATTCAGGAGAGATCCACAAAACCAGCAGAGTGTTCTGCTCTGCAAATGTTTACCTGGTGCCAAGCGGGGTCGGGAGACACTGCCACTGTCTGACTTTACCGCGATCCGCCTTGCCTCCTCGCAGCCTAAATAGCCCTTTGTGCTTAAAGGCTAGAGCGCTAACCGCTCGACTCAACTCTCAGGAAGTGCCTGGGCATGTCTCTCAGGCTCTTACCTGTCCCGCCCTCCGCACAACGGTATTGGATACCGAGTCGGACGGTGGCGGGCAGGCTGCAACACTGAGCAGAGACTTCCTAAATGAGCCTTAATGCCCCTGCCAGCTCCGAAAATGATTGTGAATGCACAGAAGGTGATGGTGAGTGTATTAAAATTATTAATCAATTTTAACACATAAGTGAAATTAAAAATTCATAATCAATTTTTAAAAGCGGGACATAGAGTTCTTCAGGAGAGATCCACAAAGCCAGCAGAGTGTTCTGCTCTGCAAATGTATACCTGGTGGCAAGCGGGGTCGGGAGACACTGCCACTGTCTGCCTTTACTGGGATCCGCCTTGCCTCCTCGCAGCCTAAATAGCCCTTTGTGCTTAAAGGCTAGAATGCTAACCGCTCGACCCAACTCTCAGGAAGTGCCTGGGCGTGTCTCTCTGGCTCTTACCTGTCCCACCCTCCGCTCAACGGTATTGGATACCGAGTTGGACCGGGGCGGAGAGGCTGAAACACTGAGCAGAGACTTCCTAAATGAGCCTTAATGCCCCTGCCAGCTCCGAAAATGATTGTGAATGCACAGAAGGTGATGGTGAGTGTATTAAAATTATTAATCAATTTTAACACATAAGTGAAATTAAAAATTCATAATCAATTTTTAAAAGCGGGACATAGAGTTCTTCAGGAGAGATCCACAAAGCCAGCAGAGTGTTCTGCTCTGCAAATGTTTACCTGGCGCAAAGCGGGGTCGGGAGACACTGCCACTGTCTGCCTTTACTGCGATCCGCCTTGCCTCCTCGCAGCCTAAATAGCCCTTTATGATTAAAAGCTAGAGCGCTAACCGCTCGACTCAACTCTCAGGCGGTGCCTGGGTGTGTCTCTCTGGCTCTTACCTGTCCCGCCCTCCGCTCCACGGTATTGGATACCGAGTCGGACCGGGGCGGGCAGGCTGCAACACTGAGCAGAGACTTCCTAAACGAGCCTTAATGCCCCTGGCAGCTCCAAAAATGATTGTGAATGCACAGAGGGGGAGGGGGAGTGTATTACATTTATTAATCAATCCTAACACATAAGTGAAATTAAAAATTTGTAATCAATTTTTAAAAGCGTGATATAGAGTTCTTCAGGAGAGATCCACAAAGCCAGCAGAGTGTTCTGCTCTGCAAATGTTTACCTGGCGCCAAGCGGGGTCGGGAGACACTGCCACTGTCTGCCTTTACTCTTATATAGGCATAGAAATCATACCCATATTTACACATAGCCAATGCAGTCCAAATACAGGCATGGCTACTTCCACTAGTTCCAAAAAGCCACAACGATATCTTGGAAAACTTGGCTTCAACAGTCAGGGACATCCCCTTTCTTGGATATTGACTTGCCCTAGAAATCATGACATTTTCAAAGAACTACCATTCCCTTGGGGTTCTTTGGTGACGTTATTATGTCCGATTTTACATCAAACCAGGCACCTTCAAGGTATAAAAATGTCCACACTTACCCTAGAAAACACACGGTGGTTTGGAGCAGTTTGACTATCTACTTGCTCGATGCAGGTTGCTAGAACAAGTGCCGAAGGAAGCCGCCCTCCAGCTGACGCAATGACAGAGAGGCTGCCTTTCTCTCACTGAGAATCTAGCTCCAGTGTTTCCAAGCTCCCTTTGCGGGTTGTTGGGAAATAGTGTCCCAAGACAGAGATACCAGATGTCCTTCATTCTAAACCTATGGTATGGAGCTGATTAGACCCTAAGAGAAATCTTGGATAGATTCTTGGCAAAGAACCTAAAACCTATGCTACACCATACTTACTTCTTCCCTCTTCCTAGACTTAGGTTAGGTACATTGGGGTAGGCGTATTTTAGTAGCACCAGTGAAGTACTCTTAGTTTTTGTTATTTATGTATGTATTTTATGGCTTAGAAACCATACCATGCTTTTACAGTATTATTTTATAATACTCTTCATGCTGTACGCATTACACTTCACAGCCAGTATTACGATTGTAGCAGGTCATTTCTTCTGTATGAGAAATATAAATACTTTGATTGAAAATGCACGTCACTCTATTTCTCTGCACCTCTGATGAAACGAAGCATGCATGATTGACTGAGTAAAATATTGTTTCAACGACTCAAAAGATACGTTTTATCTTGGGGAAACAAAGTTGTCATGTTTATGCGGTTGTCAGAAACGAATCCCTTCTTGTAAATTTGAGAACGTTTCTAGAGACCTCTGAGCTAGCTGGTACACTGAGTTTAATATATTCGATAGAGACCTAGTCTACCCAAGTCCTACGTCACATCTATCGAATATATAACTCCAATGCGCAGAGCCTATTGGGAATAAAGGAACTACAATAGAGTAGTGAGTAGTAAATATTGAGTAGTAGAGAGTCAGTAGTAGAGTAAGTAGTAGAGAGTGAGTAGTAGAGAGTAATAGAGATTAGTAGAGAGAGAGAAGTAGAGAGCGAGACGTAGGGAGTGAGAAATAGAGAGAGAGTAGTAGCGAGTGAGTACTAGAGAGTACTAGAGAGTGGGTAGTAAAGAGTGGTAGAGAGTGAGTAGTAGAGAGTGGGTAGTAGAGAGATAGTAGTAAAGAGTAGTAGAGTAGTAGAGAGTGAGTAGTAGAGAGTTAGTAGTAGAGAGTTGTGTGTAGTGGAGAGTCAGCAGTAGAAAGTAGTAGAGAGTGAGTAGTAGAGAGCAAGTCATAGAGTGTGTGTGGTAGAGAGTGTGTAATAGAGAGTGAGTAGTAGAAAGTAGCCAAGAGTGAGTAGTAGAGAGCATAGTAGAGAGTGAGAAGTAGAGAGAGTAGTAGAGAGTAGTAGAGTAGTTGAGAGTGAGTAGTAGAGTGAGTAGTAAAGGGTAGTAGAGAGTGAGTAGTAGAAAGTAAGTAATGGAGAGTGAGTAGGAGAGAGTAGTAGATAGCGAGCAGTAGAGAGTGAGTAGTAGAGAGTGAGTTGTAGAGAGTAGTAGAGAGTGAGTATTAGAGGGAGAGTAGTAGAGAATGAGTAGTAGAGAGTAGTACAGTGAATAGTAGAGAGTGAGTAGTAGAGTAGTAGAGAGTGAGAGGTAGAGAGTAGTAGAAAGTTTTAGAGTGAGTAGTAGAGAGTAGTAGCGAGTGTTTAGTAGAGAGTAGTAGAGTGAGTAGTAGAGAGTAGTAGAGAGTGAGTAGTAGAGAGTGAGTAGTAGAGAGTAGTAGAGAGTGAGTAGTAGAGAGGGAGTAGTAGAGAGTGAGTAGTAAAGAGTGAGTAGTAAGTCAGTGTCAGTCAATCAGTGTCAGTCAGTGTCAGTGTCAGCTAGAGCAGCTCTGCTGACCTAGTTTTATGGCTCTAAAGCAGCTCTGCTGACCTAGTTCTTTCACTCTAGAGCAGCACTGCTGACCTGGTTTCTCTGGCTCTAAAGCAGGTCAGCTGACCTGGTTTTCTAGCTCTAGAGCAGCTCTTCTGGCATAGTTCTTAGGCTACAGAGAAGATCTGCTGATCTGGTTCGCTGGCTCTGCAACAACTCTGCTGACCTGGTACTCTGGCTGTAAAGCAGCTCTGCTGACCCATTTCCATGGCTCTAAAGCAGTTCTGTTGACATCGTTCTCTGGCTCAAGAGCAGTTCTGCTGGCCTGGTTCTCCCCCTCTAAAGCAGCTCTACTGACCTGGTTTCTCTGGCTCTACAGCAGCTCTGCTGGCCTGATTATCTGGCTCTTGAGCAGAGCAGCTCTGCTGACCTGGTTCTCTGGCTCTAAAGCAGCTCTGCTGACCTTGTTCTCTGGCTCTAAAGCAGCCCTGCTGACCTGGTTCTCTCACTCTAAAGCAGCTCTGCTGACCTGTTTTTTCTGGCTCTACAGCAGCTCAGCTGACCTGGTACTCTGGCTCTTGAGCAGCTCTGCTGACCTAGTTCTTAAGTTCTAGAGCAGCTCTGCTGACATGGTTCTCTCCCTCTAAAGCAGCGGTGCTGACCTGGTTCTCTTCCTGACCCAGTTATTGCTGACCTGGTTCTCTCACTCTAAAGCAGCAGTGCTGACCTGGTTCTCTCACTCTAAAGCAGCTCTGCTGACCTGGTTCTCTCGCTCTAAAGCATCTCTATTGACCTGGTTTCTCTGGCTCTACAGCCACGCTGCGGACCTAGTTCTTAGGCTACAGAGCAGATCTGCTGATCTGGTTCTCTTGCTCTGCTACAGCTCTGCTGACCTGGTTCTCTGGCTATAAAGCAGCTCTGCTGACCCGGTTCTATGGCTCTAAAGCAGTTCTGCTGACATGGTTCTCAGGCTCTAGAGCATTTCTGCTGACCTGGTTTTCTCCCTCTAGTGCAGCTCTGCTGACCTTGTTCTCCCCCTCCAAAGCAGCTCTGCTGACCTGGTTCTCTGGCTATAAAGCAGCTCTGCTGACCTGGTTCTCTTGCTGTACAGCAGCTCTGCTGGCCTGGTTCTCTGGCTCTAGAGCAGAGCAGCTCTGCTGACCTGGTTCTCTGGCTCTAAAGCAGCTCTGCTGACCTGGTTCTCTGGCTATAAAGCGGATCTGCTGGCCTGGTTCTCTGGTGGTTTTAAAGAAGCTCTGCTGACCTGGTTCTCTCCATCTAAAGCAGCTCTGCTGACCTGGTTTCTCTGACTCTACATCATCTCTGCTGACCTAGTTCTCTGGCTCTAGAGTAGCTCTGCTGACCTAGTTCTTAGGCTCGAGAGCAGCTCTGCTGACCTGGTTCTCCCCCTCTAAAGCAGCTCTGCTGACCTAGTTCTCCCCCTCTAAAGCAGCTCTGCTGACCTGGTTCTCTCACTCTAAAGCAGCTCTACTGAGCTGGTTTCTCTGGCTCTACAGCCAATCTGCTTACCTGGTTCTCTGGCTCTAAAGCAGGTCTGCTGGCCTGGTTCTCTCTCTCTAAAGAGGTCTGCTGACCTGGTTCTCTGGCTCTAAAGAGGATCTGCTGACCTCGTTCTCTAAATATAGAGCAGCTCTGCTGATCTGGTTCTATGGCTCCAAAGCATCTCTGCTGACCTGGTTCTCTGGCTCGAGAGCAGCTCTCCTTACCTGGTTCTATGATTCTACACAGTTCTGCTGACCTGGTTCTCTCCCTCTAATGCAGCTCTGCTGGCCTCATTTCTCTGGCTCTACATCAGCTCTGCTGACCTGTTTCTCGGCCTCTAGATCAGCTCCGCTGACCTGTGTCTCTGGCTCTAGAGCAGCTCCGCTGACCTGGGCCTCTGGTTCTAGACCAGCTCTGCTGACCTGCTTCTTAGCCTCAAGAGAAGCTCTGCTGACCTGGTTCTATGGCTCTACAACAGCTCTGCTGACCTGGTTTCTCTGGCTCCACAGCAGCTCTGCTGACCTGGTTCTCTGCGGTCACGATGCACGCACCCGACTTCGCGAAAATATATTTATTAGTTTAAATAGTTTATTATAAGTACAAAAATATAATATTTGGATGAATATCTTAGATAATCGCTTGACCTAATATGTATATTAAAGACACATACATATTATTTTGGAACATACATTTGTTTTGCAGGAGTCGCGCACCCAGGGCACCCCAGCATGTATATGACATTACGCGGGACCCGCCAACACACAAGCGTCTCGTACCATAATGTGCATGTGTTGTTAATGCGCTGGAGCAGGAGTCGCGGACTTGTCGAATACCAATTGCGCACATCACGTAATATTAAAAGTATATGATGTAACTGAAAAACAGGCAGCCGTCACACACCTTACGTGGATCCTTCACAACTTTTCTAAAATGACGACTAGATAGGTGCACCCACTGTGATGTGTACGCTTTGAGTGTGCGACTCCCCAAAAACATGTTTTTAAAAGATAATAATATAAATATATTTAAATAAAAAATGAAAACGAAAAAAGTAATCACTATTTCAATTTGAATTTTTTTGTAATTTATTTTTGCAATTTTCTGAAAAATATATAGTTATTTAATCAATAAAATATTTATAAATAAACAGTTAAAAAACTGTAGACAATTAGTACAAAAAAATAGGTATAACTACTATCACACTTAAAAATCAGCATTTACAAAACCTTTGAAATTCACTGAAAAAAACGTAGGTTTCAGAGACGTTATAATTAGAAATGAGCATTTAAAAAAAGCTTTGAAATGCACAAAAAAACCCATAGGTTTCAGAGACGATATGGTTAGAAATTAGCATTTAAAAACCTTAATAATTCACAGAAAAAATCGTAGGTTTCAGGCATGTTATAGTTAGCTGGCTATTTCACTCGTACAAAACCATAGAAATTCCTCTGTTATATATGTCTTATGTAATAAGTGATGTCATCAGTGATGTCACTGACCATGTCATGAATGATGCAATATGTGACATCATCAGCAGTGCATTGCGAGTGTGCGAGTTATAGTTAGCAGAACTAACTATAATGGAGGAATTTCTATGGTTTTCTACGAGTGAAATGGCCAGCTAACTATAACACCCCTGAAACCTATTTTTTTTTCTGTGAATGTATATATATATATATATGTATATATATATATACACACATGGTCCCTTCCAAAAGTAATAATCAATGAGACATAGTAATACAATGAAAAGTACGCCTGTGCTCTCCAAATGGAGATCAAGGTCATTTATTCAATCAGACAAGATTTAATAAAAAACAGAAGAATATAATCAAAGGAACAAGTAGGCAGAAACATGGAAACCACAGTATTTCCAGACATGAGGCAATGTACATTTGAGTGACTGAAAAGTGAATGCACAATTTTTAAGTCACAATTTCAAAAGTATATTTGCTCATAAAGAATATAAATACAACAATTGAAGTCAAGACACTTTAATCCCAGCTCAGATTGATGGTCATCATGAGGACACAAGAAATTATGCCTGAGAAGTTGCATGTTTAGAATTTTTTTGGGTGGGAGAGTAAAGAAGAAGAGCAAGGAGGAAAAGGGTGCAAAAAAGAAAAAAGAGTTATACACGTCCTACCATGTTAGGACTAATTAACGTCCTATGACTTAATCTATTGTGCATTACCAGTTCAATAGAGCAAACAATAATCATGTGCAAGGATGCATACAAGTGTATTGCCAACCGGCTCAAAGTTAAAATATGTGAAAACACTATGCACCTGTGTCACTAAAACTGTGCAATTGTCCATATAACTATAATAAGGGCTAAAAAATTGTATTAAATGTTAATAAATATAAATAATAAAGCAAGCCAAACGCCAGAAACGACTATAACACATACAGAATGCCTCTGCATGCCTCATCCTTGACATCCCCCGCCACAGCCACATCACAGTCCACCGGAAAGGCCTACACTGGCTCCCCGTCAACAAGAGGATCACCTTCAAGCTCCTCACCCATGCTCACAAAGCACTCCACAGGACTGGACAGCGTACCTCAATGAATGACTCACCTTCTACACTCTGAACCACGAGCTTTGTTCCGCCGACATCGTGAAAGAATTTTCCAACCCCAGCTCCAACACCAATGACATTCCCCCATCGCAAGACCTGTGCGACACACTGGCCACCTTCTTTCAAGATCACCAACAGCTTCAACACTGCCACCACTGCCTCCGCCTCTGCCGCCGAGACTCACACCCGTGCAACCCGCACCAGCCGCCTGACTGCCTGGTCCAACGTCAGTGATGAAGACACCACCAAGACTATTAACTCCATCCACTCCGGATCCCCATTTGACCCATGCTCACACCACGTTTTCAACAACGCCAGCACAGCCATCTCACCACATCTCCAGAAAGCAATCAACATCTCCTTCGAGACAGCAACCTTCCCGGAGAACTGGAAGCACGCAGAGATCAACGACGCCCTACGGAAGAAACCCAAGGCGAACCCCAAGGAACTCAAGTACTTCCGGCCCATCTCCCTGCTCCCTTTCCCAGCGAAAGTCACAGAGAAGATCGTCAACAGCCAGCTGACCTGCTACCTCGAAGTTAACAACATCCTGGACCCTTCTCAACCCGGATTCCGCAGCAACCACAGCACCGAGACCCCCCTCGTTGCCGCCACCGACGACATCAGGATCCTCATGGACAAAAGAGAAACAGCCGCCCTTATCCTTTTGGACTTATCAGCCTCCTTTGACACAGTCTGCCACTGCACCCTAACAGCACGCCTCCAGGATGCCTGAATCGATGCCTGGACCACATCCTTCCTATCCGGCAGATCCAAGAGTGTCCGCCACCCACCCTTCCGCTCCAAGACCACCGAGTTCACCTGCGGCGTTCCACAGGGATCATCCTTCAGCCTGACACTGTTCAATATCTACATGGCACCACACGCCCACGTCGCCCGACAGACAGAGGCAGTGTGTAAATCATTTGTGAACACATATAATAATCAAGTGGCAACACTACAAATGGACACCACACAAGTTGTATATCAAAAATAAGTATTCTTCATGAAGATTTAACACAAGACCACAAATGCAAAACTCCACAATACTGTACTTAAAATGGTAGGTTTAGCTTAGTTCTCTTTAGATCATAAAATGCAACACTTTGAGTCAATGTACCTTAAGATGCGACACAGGGAAACGAAGTGTTGCAAGATGGAAATGCGGCAAATAGCTGGTGCAAAGAAATAATGACGTCAAGTTTTTCCTGATGCTGCACGCTTTTACGATGTTGCAAGAAGTCTCAGCTCGATGCGTCAGCTGCAGCGGCGAAACCCTTGTTCAGTGATGCGACAACTGTGGCTTTGGAGGCGACACTCTTCTTTGACGATGCGAGACGCTTCCGCTCGATGAGATAACTGCAGCGGTGACACACTTTTCCAAACCAGTTCTGCAGCACTCTGTTGACATGACTCCTTCTCTCCTTTCACAGTGCAGGGCAGAGACATCAGATGTACCACAGGGGGTGGAGCTGGCATTGGGGAGGGAAGGCGCAGTCCTATTCAGGTCCAGGTCCAACACCTCCCTCCCATCTAGATGCAGAACTCTCTATACACCACTGGACTGACTCACCCTGGCTCCTGAAATCCCCCATCCCTGTCACTCAAACGCCAGACAAGGAATACACCACCTAGCAGAGGCAGGCTTGCATAGTTAGATAAGAAAATATCTACTTTCTAAAAGTGGTATTTTCAAACACAGAATGTTAAAACGAACTTCACTAAAAGATGTATTTTATCATTATGAGTTCAGGCATTCTCAACTCCTATTTCTACTATGTTCCGTGAGTCAGATGGGATTATAAAATGTAATAATCTAACTGCCCATTCTGGCCAATGGAGAACAGGTAGCCTTGCAATAGTGAAAAATGAAAATGGCTGTAATTCACTATTAGGACTTGCCACACACACACCAGGGCATGCCTGACCTTGTAATTAAAATGCACCCTGCCCTTTGGCCTACCATAGGGGTGTCTGATATGAAGAAAAGGGAAGGTTTAGGGACTGGAAAGTGGGTGCACTTGCCCAGTCAACATGGCAGTACCAGACTGCACATAGGCCCTGCAATGGCAGGCCTTAGACCCACTTTTACAGGCTGCTTCTGTGGATGGCACAATCAGTGCTGCAGGCCCAGTAGCAGCATTTGGTTTACACGCCCTAGGCACTTTCAGTGCACTGTACTAGGGTCTGATAAGTAAACTAAACCAGCCAATCATGGAACCACTAATTCATATATCAATTTACAATAGGGAGAGGATATGCGCTTTAGCACTGATCAGCATTGATAAAGTGCCCAGAGTCATAAAAGAATGGTTCATGTGAAAAAGTTACTTAATATTGATTGATAAGATAAAGCGACAATCGCATGTATAGATAGGGATTAGGTGGGATGTCAGATTGAAAGAGACGCAGAGACACTGATTAAGTTGTACAATACTTGTATTGAAATCAAAAGTTTTTTGGAAGAATTTCTACAATAGATATTTACAATTGTGTATTGTGTCCCAAGTGAAATTATGAACTAACGCATATGAATAACATTTGTGAAAAAAATGTGCAAGGTTTGAAATAAAAAAAATGTTTATACAGAAAGCGACCAATTTTTTTTTTCAATACATAACATCTATAAAATGATAGAATGCCAGTTTATATTGGTTCGTTTTCTTAATTGTCGACGGCGTTTTGACCCTAACTTCTCCGCAATATTTGCTAGTCCTTTGGGGTTTAATTCCAATATATGGCCTCAGGATAAACGTACCTTTCTTTAAGTCGATATCGGCTCCGTGTAGAGGAACTGCTTCCATCTGTCCTCTTTGGGTGCATTGCCGACGACCGAGAGTACTCGGTTTCTATTCATGCCGTTCTTTGCTTCCAGTTTATTCCGCTCCAGCAGCGGCATGCACAGCGGCTGCCGCGCACCGCTGGTGCCATCAGATGCGTGTGACGTCACTCGTTCTCACTAGTTTTGGATGACAGGGCATTTTTATGAGACGGCGGCATTATTTATATCCACACATCGTATATATCAATTAAGAAGTGGGACGACTATTAATAGGGATAGGAGGAGATGAAAAAGACTAAGAAAGTGCTGTAATTATGTATGTTAATAATGTGTCTAAATTGATTCTGTGTCTTTCTCCGGGCAGCCTGGTGGTGACCATGGGGTACTAGAGATATATCTTGTCTTATGTGTGCTGCAATTGCACACATCTGTGTTGCTATGGGCAGGCGGCAGTGGGTACGGAGCCGATGACGACTTAAAGAAAGGTACGTTTATCCCGAGGCCATATATTGGAATTAAACCCCAAAGTACTAGCGAATATCGCGAAGAAGGGCATGCAAATCACAACTCGGCACCAATTTTTGGGACTATAATTGAAATAGCCTGGCACATTTTAACTTTAATTTAATCAACTAGTTGGGTTGGGAATTGCACCACACACCACACAATTGGAATATAACTATAATTTAGATGGCATGTATGGATAAAGCCAGTAAGGGGTACTCTTAGGTATAGGGCATAGGAGATTTTTATTTTAAATTAATTGAAATACTATGGCACATTTACCTTGGACCCAATCAGTAACCTATGAGTAATTGAATTCTTAATACAGTACACTTACGGAGGCTGCGGTGACCGGCATCCAGTGCCCGCATGAGGGAAGATATCACCTTCCCAAAGAAGTGAAGCCTGAAGCAGAAAGGACAGCCATTGGGCACCCCACAGGAATTGCTAGGGCCACAAGCTTACTAGGGGTAAGTTAACCATATTTAACGGAACCCGGCTGGGTTTCTTAGTGAGAATTTTTATTTCACCTGCACACGATTGTCACGTATTTCACCAACACTGAGCTATTCCAATACCAGGTAATTTCCAACTCTCATTTTTTCTAGATAAGGCTCACACTTCCAACTGGCTCTAGATTCTAAACACATATCTCTGTTTCCCCAGATGTCCCCCACATCACATGTCCCGAAGAGACCCTAGATCCATGTTAGGGTTGAAATGCTGTCGACAATTAAGAAAAGCGAACCAATATAAACTGGCATTCTATCATTTTATAGATGTTATGTATTGAAAAAAAGATATTGGTCGCTTTCTGTATATAACAAAATTAAGTAGTGCATTCTGGATCATGCCCCTCCCATTTTTGATGCGATTTCCAAATTGCACAAAATTGCTGCTAAAATCCACCCCGATACTGGCACATGGACTTTTGCCAGCTGGTTTTGAATACTACCTGTTACCTGGGGCTGGAAACTGTTAACAGTATTTTGCTTACTGTTTGCAATTCTGCTGACATGCTGCCTATGTATACAATGTGGTCCAATGCTTAGCTCAATCTGTATTACTGCCTGTACAGCTGCTAAATGTAATGTTGCACAAATGAATGCCCAGCACATATTAGACAAGGAAATTGAACAATTGATGCAAATCGATGTACATGAAATATATTTAAACTCCTCTTGAAGGTGAATATCTTCAGATAATGCTAAAAGGGTTGTTTGTGGAAATTTGGCAGAGAACGATGTTCGCATTTAGCTGAAGCCATCTTGTTTACGGCAGCCATTTTGTCTGCCATGGGCTCGCCATGTGCTCTTTCCTTCTTCTCTGTCGTTTGCCCTTGTGCCTTTCTCAAAGTACTGGCTATACTTATCTTCTGTAGCTGCCCATAAGCCTGTTTAGGTATGTTACTGTCAGGATATTTCTACTGAAGTCAGCAACAGTTAGCTCCTCCTTCTTTGTTGACTGTGCATTTCTGTATGACCATTTATGTATGTAACTCTCCTATGTGTGCTTGTACCGCCTTTGTTTGAGCCCCTGTGTGGGTATAAAAGACCCATGGTTCTTCTACTCCTTGTGCTACTTCATATACTCCCGAAGGGTATTGTTTGAATGTACCTCATGCGGTTTAATACATATCTCTTTTGACATTTCAGTTTCCATGCCAACTTCTATTTATTGGTCGGAGGACTTGCGTGCGGTGAAGGGCAAACCCCTAGCACCTTGAGAAGGTGTATGAGGAATCCATGGAGGTGGGAATCCCCCCCCCCCCCTCAATAAGGGAAGCAATAGTGACATCCCTCTTGAAGCCTGGCATGCCCCCAGAATCTTGAGATTCTTATAGGCCATTGTCGCTGTTGAATTGCGATACGAAAATATTGGCGAAGGTATTGGCCAATAGACTGAGTCTTCCACTAGATAAACTTGTACTCCCCAAACAATCGGGTTTCGGACCCGGCAGGGCTACCTCCCACAACCTCAGACTCTATTTTCCCTAATTCAGACAGTTGCCCCCGACTACCCACTCGCCTCAGTGTTTTTAGATCCCACTAAGGCGTTTGACACAGTGGAGTGGGATTATTTATTTGTGGTGTTACAGAGAATGGGCTTTCCCAGTTTGTACTTGTCCTGGCTTAAATTGCTATATCACAAACTCACTTCCAGGATTCTGATAAATGGCCATCTGTCCTATCACTCCTGATCTCACAAGGGACTCGGCAGGGGTGCCCATTGTCCCCACTATTTGTTCACCATCGCAGTGGAGCCGTTAGCGTCTAGGTTACGTCAAGTACCCCACGATAAAGTGTTTAGTTGCTATCAACGTCAGATACTAATTTCATTGTATGCAGACGACATAACGCTCTACATCAGAAACCCCCAACATAATATTAATCCCAAACTATAAGAATTTATAAGATTTGGCAAATTGTCTGGGATTGGCATCAACTGGGGGAAATCCCAGGTCTCGGTGACACAATTCCCACTCGATTTTCCGCTAGAATGGTGCGATTCGGAATTTAAGTATCTTTGCATACAACTGACCAGGGACAGAGAAGACACTATTAGGGCAAATTATGGCACAGCCATAACACGACTCAATGCTAACGTTACACGCTGGATATCGCTGACTTTTTCACTAACAGGTCGGGCTTCCCTTATCAAATTGATCATACTTCCACAATTCTTATACCTGTTCCTTAATATCCCATATCACCCTGGACAGTATTTCTTCAAAACTCTACGATTGGAACTACTGAGATTGCTTTGGGGAGTGGGGCAGCCGAGACTTAAGTGGTCAACACTGACGAGACCGTATGATCAGGGGGATTTGACGGCCCTGATTTTGAGATATATTACCTTAGCGCACAGGCGCAATATGGGTACTATTGAGTGTATCCCCCTCATTATATGCCGCAGATAGCCATAAAAGATTGACTTGCGGACCCAATACCGTTGAACGGTTTGATCCACGGGCCTGCCCGCACTCGAGGGACATCACCCACCACCATCACCAGCATGGTGAATGCATGGCACTAGATAACTTCATTGTTGGCATCACCTGTCCTCTACTACCCTCGTATCCCACTATCAGATCACCCTGGCTTATCATTGTTGCAGGAAAAGGGATTTCCAGACCTGTGTAAAAGAGCTCATATTGTTACCTGGGGGGCCCTTTTCAATGCTGGGGCATTCCGCTCCATAGAACAGTCGCTACAAGGAATACAACCGACACCTCTAGACGTATATCCGTATGTATGCCTACGGTCAATTCTTCCTGACTTCCCGCATGAACCAATGTGCCTTGTAGCTCTGCATCATATGTTGGGCTCTACTGACGGGAAGCATCTAGTGTCAGGCTTATATAACACTATACGAGCGAACAGGGAGGGAATCGCTAATCAGGCTTGTGTGCATTGGGGGAGGATCTGGGGCATTACATTACTGATGAACAATGGCAGTATTGTTGTTTACAAACAGCACACAGCTCAGCCAGCTGCCAATTATGCGTGATCCACTACAAATACTTACATCATTTTATTATACAGCGGCGAAGAAATACAGATTCCAATGGCTGATACAGATAGATGTGATCGGTGCAAACAGCCAGAGGCAGCGTTTCGTCACCTAGCCTGGGAATGTCTGAGAATGAGAGATTACTGTTAGCAAGTACTAGTGGCACTTGACAAAATGACAGGCAGTGTGCTGGCGAGAGATCCATTACTCACACTGCTAGGGTACCCAGCGCAGATACCTAGCACATACAGGAAACTTCTGGATATCTCGCTGCTGGTAGCTAAACGGAGGGTGTCTTTTAGAAGGGGTAGGGGTAGTGCCCCGAAATTCAAGTAATGGTTGGTGGACTTAATTTATTGTCAAGAACAAACCACCACATATGCTGAATTGCTACCTCATGCAAAATAAACTAATCCACTTGTTTCCTATCACGGTGAGGCACACATAGCGCACTGTGTAAACTTAAGTTCTACGGCTGCCAGCATTTGCCCTTGGTGACCCAGTCATGGTCTGGCAGTTGTACACTGTCAGTTCAATATCTTGGTGGTTCTGAAAGCAGCAGTGATGATCACAAGTGAAAAATAATGTAGGATTAGATTATGGGTATACAATCATTTGTCAGTAGGATCAGGCGATTTGCATCCTTTTCCTTTTCTTTTCATAGCTTGTCCTTGCTTAAATGACTGTCATTTCTTATGTTTATCTGTTTACATTACGTTAATTTCTTGATTTTGCTCGTAAAAAAAGTGTCACTCTCAGTGTCATATATTTAACAGTTGAATGTCATTCATAAGTACTCTGAAACCTTGAAAATGTCACACATAAGCACTCTTACAACGTGGCAAACATGCAGTCTGTTTTCATGTTGAATAGTGCCCTTCCATTTCTGGTGCATTGCAATAGTTGTAAGAACCTCATAGAGTTTCTTGTTGCTGAAATGGCTGTAATTTGTTATGTATGTTTCCCTCTTCTTCATTGCTTGATTTTTGATCGCGAGAAAGTGTCACCATTAGTCGTTGAATGTCACTCATAATTACACTGACATGATGAAAATATCACACATAAGCAATCTGAAACCTTGGCAGCTGTGCACTGTGTCACTTTTCTCCCAGGTCTCTGACTGTCGGACCTGGCCTGGTGGTGCAGCCCTGTGCTTCTGTAGCCTTCAACTCGCGGGACCTGGCCGCAGCATGTAGAAGCAAGCACAAATTGAAGTAAGTTCATTTTTAGTAAGATTAGGAATGAGTGCTATATGATAAGTAGAGCACTCTGAATCAGATGTTCTGTATGGCCTTGTTATTTTTCATGTGATCATTTGCTGTTGTAAAGTGTTCTGATAACTTTGGATCTAGCTATTGCTATATAATACTCTCAAATAAATAAGTGAAGGTTGCTGTGCTACTGTCTGTGTGTTTCCTGTTCAGTGTGAGGGAAGCTCACACTCCTGCTGCCGCCACATCCTCTTCCATAGGTGGTACTATTATTCAATTTGGGCAGAAGACTGCACATTTTGGAAGCTAAAATGTGTACTATTTTACGTAATTACCTCATAAAGTACCCCTAAACAAAATACAAGTTAAAGGAGTTATTATTTTAACATGGGTTTGTCTCTGAATCTCCCTCTCATTTGTTTCCAAATGTTGACAAATATGCTGTGGATGAACTAAAAGTGGAGGTTGTCAGACTCCATTCGGGAAGGAGGGAGGGGACTTGAGGGCTATGGGGTAAACGGGGGCTACTAGTATTACCTTTGGGAGTTGTTTACAATACAAATTAGAATGAGCAGTAATTAGCACAGAATACTATTTTGGTTTTCTCAATCTCTGTTTTCTACTATTGTAGCTTTAGCAGTGCCTGTTACAAGTTGCAATGTCACAGTGGTTACAGGTTATGAAAATGAGTAGCATTAACACAGGTGCCCAGTTAACCCCCTTCCACTATATAGAATTTAGATTCATCCTTCAAGTGGTTTCTGATGACTATTTCTGCATAATTTGAGAGTACTGAGTACTGAGTTTGGGCTGGTTTTTGGGCTGAAAGTGGTCTGGTTAGGCTTATTTTGGGCCTATATTTGAGCAGCTTTGGGCTTGGGATGGGTATAAAAATCAGGCAATACTGGTCTAGTGGAAGGCTGGCTCCACCCCTGTGATGCCGTTACTGACCCTCTACGTAGTCACGTAGGCTGACATCATGGTGGCCCCACGGGCCTGTGAAGCCATCCTGGGTGGCACTAGACTCCATGAGGATGCAGAAGGAAGGTGGACCTCCTGAGACATTGGTCAGCAGCATGACTTAAATGGTTCAACGACGAACACAACAGCAGCCCCAGAGCACCGCAGACCCCCAAGCACCGCAGTCCCCCGAGCACCACAGGCAACCAAGCACTGCACACCTCTGAGCATCTCAGACCACCAAGCACCGCAGACCGCTGAGAACTGCCACCGCACACCCCCGGGCACCGGAGACCCCTGAGCACCACAGACCACCGCACAGATGAACTGTCTCTGCGGCCTGAGATGCCCCTTGAGGATCGGCCATCACGGGAACACAGACCCCGAGCACTGCACAGATGAAGCATCTCTGGAGCCTGAGATGCCCTCAAGGACCAGCCATCACTGGAGCACAGACCCCGAGCACCGCAGACCCCCTAGCACCGCAGACCCCAGAGCACAGCAAACCCTGAGTACAGACCCCAAGAGCACCACCCAGATGAAGTGTATCTGGGGCCTGAGATGGCCTTTGAGGACCGACCATCACTGGAGCACTGACCCCCGAGCTCTGCACAGATGAAGCATCTCTGGGGCCTGAGATGTCCCTCAAGGACTGGATGTCACAGGAGCACAGACCCCCAAGCACTGCAGACCCCTGAGACCTGCAGGTCCCAAAGCACTGCAGACCCCCCAGGGCACCGCAGACCCCCAAGCACTGCAGACCCCTGAGACCTGCAGGTCCCCAAGCACCGCAGACCCCAGAGCACCGCAGAACCCCAAGCACTGCAGACCCCAGAGCACCGCAAATTCCCAGAGGGCTGGAGACCCCCCTAAGCACCGCAGACCCATGAGCACCACATGACCCACAAACACCTCAGACACCTGAGCAGTGCAAAGCCCCAAGCACTGCAGATTCCTGAGCAGTCCACAGAAGAAGCGTCTCTGGGGCCTGAGATGCCATTTGGAGATCGACATGTGTGGGACAACGGGTCACATATAGGACCACGCTGACCGCTGCCCACAGAGCGCCGCACTGTCGAAGCAATCTCGAGGGGCATGGCTTGAGAAACTGGGACTGCATTCCCCATCAGGAGAACCAGGCAACACACACATACCCAGGGCCCGTCATAGCTGCAACAGGCTCTGTTAGGAATAGGCCTGATGGGGGGCAGTGAGCCCTACAACAAGCACCAACCAGCAGACGAAGCACAGCCCAGAGCTCCGCATGGCTGAAGCGGGTACTGAGGTATGAATCTTCATGCCTAGGACAACAGGAACAACCAGTGCTATTTCAACAACACGACCCTCAACCCCAGACTCTCTTCGGTGAGTACAGGCAAGAAATGTTTTTACTAACTATAATGGAGGAATTTCTATGGTTTTCTACGAGTGAAATGGCCAGCTAACTATAACACCCCTGAAACCTATTTTTTTTTCTGTGAATGTATATATATATATATATGTATATATATATATACACACATGGTCCCTTCCAAAAGTAATAATCAATGAGACATAGTAATACAATGAAAAGTACGCCTGTGCTCTCCAAATGGAGATCAAGGTCATTTATTCAATCAGACAAGATTTAATAAAAAACAGAAGAATATAATCAAAGGAACAAGTAGGCAGAAACATGGAAACCACAGTATTTCCAGACATGAGGCAATGTACATTTGAGTGACTGAAAAGTGAATGCACAATTTTTAAGTCACAATTTCAAAAGTATATTTGCTCATAAAGAATATAAATACAACAATTGAAGTCAAGACACTTTAATCCCAGCTCAGATTGATGGTCATCATGAGGACACAAGAAATTATGCCTGAGAAGTTGCATGTTTAGAATTTTTTTGGGTGGGAGAGTAAAGAAGAAGAGCAAGGAGGAAAAGGGTGCAAAAAAGAAAAAAGAGTTATACACGTCCTACCATGTTAGGACTAATTAACGTCCTATGACTTAATCTATTGTGCATTACCAGTTCAATAGAGCAAACAATAATCATGTGCAAGGATGCATACAAGTGTATTGCCAACCGGCTCAAAGTTAAAATATGTGAAAACACTATGCACCTGTGTCACTAAAACTGTGCAATTGTCCATATAACTATAATAAGGGCTAAAAAATTGTATTAAATGTTAATAAATATAAATAATAAAGCAAGCCAAACGCCAGAAACGACTATAACACATACAGAATGCCTCTGCATGCCTCATCCTTGACATCCCCCGCCACAGCCACATCACAGTCCACCGGAAAGGCCTACACTGGCTCCCCATCAACAAGAGGATCACCTTCAAGCTCCTCACCCATGCTCACAAAGCACTCCACAGGACTGGACAGCGTACCTCAATGAATGACTCACCTTCTACACTCTGAACCACGAGCTTTGTTCCGCCGACATCGTGAAAGAATTTTCCAACCCCAGCTCCAACACCAATGACATTCCCCCATCGCAAGACCTGTGCGACACACTGGCCACCTTCTTTCAAGATCACCAACAGCTTCAACACTGCCACCACTGCCTCCGCCTCTGCCGCCGAGACTCACATCCGTGCAACCACCACCCGCACCAGCCGCCTGACTGCCTGGTCCAACGTCAGTGATTAAGACACCACCAAGACCATTAACTCCATCCACTCCGGATCCCCATTTGACCCATGCTCACACCACGTTTTCAACAACGCCAGCACAGCCATCTCACCACATCTCCAGAAAGCAATCAACATCTCCTTCGAGACAGCAACCTTCCCGGAGAACTGGAAGCACGAAGAGATCAACGACGCCCTACGGAAGAAACCCAAGGCGAACCCCAAGGAACTCAAGTACTTCCGGCCCATCTCCCTGCTCCCTTTCCCAGCGAAAGTCACAGAGAAGATCGTCAACAGCCAGCTGACCTGCTACCTCGAAGTTAACAACATCCTGGACCCTTCTCAACCCGGATTCCGCAGCAACCACAGCACCGAGACCCCCCTCGTTGCCGCCACCGACGACATCAGGATCCTCATGGACAAAAGAGAAACAGCCACCCTTATCCTTTTGGACTTATCAGCCTCCTTTGACACAGTCTGCCACTGCACCCTAACAGCACGCCTCCAGGATGCCTGAATCGATGCCTGGACCACATCCTTCCTATCCGGCAGATCCAAGAGTGTCCGCCACCCACCCTTCCGCTCCAAGACCACCGAGTTCAACTGCGGCGTTCCACAGGGATCATCCTTCAGCCTGACACTGTTCAATATCTACATGGCACCACACGCCCACGTCGCCCGACAGACAGAGGCAGTGTGTAAATCATTTGTGAACACATATAATAATCAAGTGGCAACACTACAAATGGACACCACACAAGTTGTATATCAAAAATAAGTATTCTTCATGAAGATTTAACACAAGACCACAAATGCAAAACTCCACAATGCTGTACTTAAAATGGTAGGTTTAGCTTAGTTCTCTTTAGATCATAAAATGCAACACTTTGAGTCAATGTACCTTAAGATGCGACACAGGGAAACGAAGTGTTGCAAGATGGAAATGCGGCAAATATCTGGTGCAAAGAAATAATGACGTCAAGTTTTTCCTGATGCTGCACGCTTTTACGATGTTGCAAGAAGTCTCAGCTCGATGCGTCAGCTGCAGCGGCGAAACCCTTGTTCAGTGATGCGACAACTGTGGCTTTGGAGGCGACACTCTTCTTTGACGATGCGAGACGCTTCCGCTCGATGAGATAACTGCAGCGGTGACACACTTTTCCAAACCAGTTCTGCAGCACTCTGTTGACATGACTCCTTCTCTCCTTTCACAGTGCAGGGCAGAGACATCAGATGTACCACAGGGGGTGAAGCTGGCATTGGGGAGGGAAGGCGCAGTCCTATTCAGGTCCAGGTCCAACACCTCCCTCCCATCTAGATGCAGAACTCTCTATACACCACTGGACTGACTCACCCTGGCTCCTGAAATCCCCCATCCCTGTCACTCAAACGCCAGACAAGGAATACACCACCTAGCAGAGGCAGGCTTGCATAGTTAGATAAGAAAATATCTACTTTCTAAAAGTGGTATTTTCAAACACAGAATGTTAAAACGAACTTCACTAAAAGATGTATTTTATCATTATGAGTTCAGGCATTCTCAACTCCTATTTCTACTATGTTCCGTGAGTCAGATGGGATTATAAGATGTAATAATCTAACTGCCCATTCTGGCCAATGGAGAACAGGTAGCCTTGCAATAGTGAAAAATGAAAATGGCTGTAATTCACTATTAGGACTTGCCACACACACACCAGGGCATGCCTGACCTTGTAATTAAAATGCACCCTGCCCTTGGGCCTACCATAGGGGTGTCTGATATGAAGAAAAGGGAAGGTTTAGGGTCTGGAAAGTGGGTGCACTTGCCCAGTCAACATGGCAGTACCAGACTGCACATAGGCCCTGCAATGGCAGGCCTTAGACCCACTTTTACAGGCTGCTTCTGTGGATGGCACAATCAGTGCTGCAGGCCCAGTAGCAGCATTTGGTTTACACGCCCTAGGCACTTTCAGTGCACTGTACTATGGTCTGATAAGTAAACTAAACCAGCCAATCATGGAACCACTAATTCATATATCAATTTACAATAGGGAGAGGATATGCGCTTTAGCACTGATCAGCATTGATAAAGTGCCCAGAGTCATAAAAGAATGGTTCATGTGAAAAAGATACTTAATATTGATTGATAAGATAAAGCGACAATCGCATGTATAGATAGGGATTAGGTGGGATGTCAGATTGAAATAGACGCAGAGACACTGATTAAGTTGTACAATACTTGTATTGAAATCAAAAGTTTTTTGGAAGAATTTCTACAATAGATATTTACAATTGTGTATTGTGTCCCAAGTGAAATTATGAACTAACGCATATGAATAACATTTGTGAAAAAAATGTGCAAGGTTTGAAATAAAAAAAATGTTTATACAGAAAGCGACCAATTTTTTTTTTCAATACATAACATCTATAAAATGATAGAATGCAAGTTTATATTGGTTCGTTTTCTTAATTGTCGACGGCGTTTTGACCCTAACTTCTCCGCAATATTTGCTAGTCCTTTGGGGTTTAATTCCAATATATGGCCTCAGGATAAACGTACCTTTCTTTAAGTCGATATCGGCTCCGTGTAGAGGAACTGCTTCCATCTGTCCTCGTTGGGTGCATTGCCGACGACCGAGAGTACTCGGTTTCTATTCATGCCGTTCTTTGCTTCCAGTTTATTCTGCTCCAGCAGCGGCATGCACAGCGGCTGCCGCGCACCGCTGGTGCCATCAGATGCGTGTGACGTCACTCGTTCTCACTAGTTTTGGATGACGGGGCATTTTTATGAGATGGCGGCATTATTTATATCCACACATCGTATATATCAATTAAGAAGTGGGACGACAATTAATAGGGATAGGAGGAGATGAAAAAGACTAAGAAAGTGCTGTAATTATGTATGTTAATAATGTGTCTAAATTGATTCTGTGTCTTTCTCCGGGCAGCCTGGTGGTGACCATGGGGTACTAGAGATATATCTTGTCTTATGTGTGCTGCAATTGCACACATCTGTGTTGCTATGGGCAGGCGGCAGTGGGTACGGAGCCGATGACGACTTAAAGAAAGGTACGTTTATCCCGAGGCCATATATTGGAATTAAACCCCAAAGTACTAGCGAATATCGCGAAGAAGGGCATGCAAATCACAACTCGGCACCAATTTTTGGGACTATAATTGAAATAGCCTGGCACATTTTAACTTTAATTTAATCAACTAGTTGGGTTGGGAATTGCACCACACACCACACAATTGGAATATAACTATAATTTAGATGGCATGTATGGATAAAGCCAGTAAGGGGTACTCTTAGGTATAGGGCATAGGAGATTTTTATTTTAAATTAATTGAAATACTATGGCACATTTACCTTGGACCCAATCAGTAACCTATGAGTAATTGAATTCTTAATACAGTACACGTACGGAGGCTGCGGTGACCGGCATCCAGTGCCCGCATGAGGGAAGATATCACCTTCCCAAAGAAGTGAAGCCTGAAGCAGAAAGGACAGCCATTGGGCACCCCACAGGAATTGCTAGGGCCACAAGCTTACTAGGGGTAAGTTAACCATATTTAACGGAACCCGGCTGGGTTTCTTAGTGAGAATTTTTATTTCACCTGCACACGATTGTCACGTATTTCACCAACACTGAGCTATTCCAATAACAGGTAATTTCCAACTCTCATTTTTTCTAGATAAGGCTCACACTTCCAACTGGCTCTAGATTCTAAACACATATCTCTGTTTCCCCAGATGTCCCCCACATGACATGTCCCGAAGAGACCCTAGATCCATGTTAGGGTTGAAATGCTGTCGACAATTAAGAAAAGCGAACCAATATAAACTGGCATTCTATCATTTTATAGATGTTATGTATTGAAAAAAAGATATTGGTCGCTTTCTGTATATAACAAAATTAAGTAGTGCATTCTGGATCATGCCCCTCCCATTTTTGATGCGATTTCCAAATTGCACAAAATTGCTGCTAAAATCCACCCCGATACTGGCACATGGACTTTGCCAGCTGGTTTTGAATACTACCTGTTACCTGGGGCTGGAAACTGTTAACAGTATTTTGCATACTGTTTGCAATTCTGCTGACATGCTGCCTATGTATACAATGTGGTCCAATGCTTAGCTCAATCTGTATTACTGCCTGTACAGCTGCTAAATGTAATGTTGCACAAATGAATGCCCAGCACATATTAGACAAGGAAATTGAACAATTGATGCAAATCGATGTACATGAAATATATTTAAACTCCTCTTGAAGGTGAATATCTTCAGATAATGCTAAAAGGGTTGTTTGTGGAAATTTGGCAGAGAACGATGTTCGCATTTAGCTGAAGCCATCTTGTTTACGGCAGCCATTTTGTCTGCCATGGGCTCGCCATGTGCTCTTTCCTTCTTCTCTGTCGTTTGCCCTTGTGCCTTTCTCAAAGTACTGGCTATACTTATCTTCTGTAGCTGCCCATAAGCCTGTTTAGGTATGTTACTGTCAGGATATTTCTACTGAAGTCAGCAACAGTTAGCTCCTCCTTCTTTGTTGACTGTGCATTTCTGTATGACCATTTATGTATGTAACTCTCCTATGTGTGCTTGTACCGCCTTTGTTTGAGCCCCTGTGTGGGTATAAAAGACCCATGGTTCTTCTACTCCTTGTGCTACATCATATACTCCCGAAGGGTATTGTTTGAATGTACCTCATGCGGTTTAATACATATCTCTTTTGACATTTCAGTTTCCATGCCAACTTCTATTTATTGGTCGGAGGACTTGCGTGCGGTGAAGGGCAAACCCCTAGCACCTTGAGAAGGTGTATGAGAAATCCATGGAGGTGGGAATCCCCCCCCCCCCCCCCCCTCAATGAGGGAAGCAATAGTGACATCCCTCTTGAAGCCTGGCATGCCCCCAGAATCTTGAGATTCTTATAGGCCATTGTCGCTGTTGAATTGCGATACGAAAATATTGGCGAAGGTATTGGCCAATAGACTGAGTCTTCCACTAGATAAACTTGTACTCCCCAAACAATCGGGTTTCGGACCCGGCAGGGCTACCTCCCACAACCTCAGACTCTATTTTCCCTAATTCAGACAGTTGCCCCCGACTACCCACTCGCCTCAGTGTTTTTAGATCCCACTAAGGCGTTTGACACAGTGGAGTGGGATTATTTATTTGTGGTGTTACAGAGAATGGGCTTTCCCAGTTTGTACTTGTCCTGGCTTAAATTGCTATATCACAAACTCACTTCCAGGATTCTGATAAATGGCCATCTGTCCTATCACTCCTGATCTCACAAGGGACTCGGCAGGGGTGCCCATTGTCCCCACTATTTGTTCACCATCGCAGTGGAGCCGTTAGCGTCTAGGTTACGTCAAGTACCCCACGATAAAGTGTTTAGTTGCTATCAACGTCAGATACTAATTTCATTGTATGCAGACGACATAACGCTCTACATCAGAAACCCCCAACATAATATTAATCCCAAACTATAAGAATTTATAAGATTTGGCAAATTGTCTGGGATTGGCATCAACTGGGGGAAATCCCAGGTCTCGGTGACACAATTCCCACTCGATTTTCCGCTAGAATGGTGCGATTCGGAATTTAAGTATCTTTGCATACAACTGACCAGGGACAGAGAAGACACTATTAGGGCAAATTATGGCACAGCCATAACACGACTCAATGCTAACGTTACACGCTGGATATCGCTGACCCTTTCACTAACAGGTCGGGCTTCCCTTATCAAATTGATCATACTTCCACAATTCTTATACCTGTTCCTTAATATCCCATATCACCCTGGACAGTATTTCTTCAAAACTCTACGATTGGAACTACTGAGATTGCTTTGGGGAGTGGGGCAGCCGAGACTTAAGTGGTCAACACTGACAAGACCGTATGATCAGGGGGATTTGACGGCCCTGATTTTGAGATATATTACCTTAGCGCACAGGCGCAATATGGGTACTATTGAGTGTATCCCCCTCATTATATGCCGCAGATAGCCATAAAAGATTGACTTGCGGACCCAATACCGTTGAACGGTTTGATCCACGGGCCTGCCCGCACTCGAGGGACATCACCCACCACCATCACCAGCATGGTGAATGCATGGCACTAGATAACTTCATTGTTGGCATCACCTGTCCTCTACTACCCTCGTATCCCACTATCAGATCACCCTGGCTTATCATTGTTGCAGGAAAAGGGATTTCCAGACCTGTGTAAAAGAGCTCATATTGTTACCTGGGGGGCCCTTTTCAATGCTGGGGCATTCCGCTCCATAGAACAGTCGCTACAAGGAATACAACCGACACCTCTAGACGTATATCCGTATGTATGCCTACGGTCAATTCTTCCTGACTTCCCGCATGAACCAATGTGCCTTGTAGCTCTGCATCATATGTTGGGCTCTACTGACGGGAAGCATCTAGTGTCAGGCTTATATAACACTATACGAGCGAACAGGGAGGGAATCGCTAATCAGGCTTGTGTGCATTGGGGGAGGATCTGGGGCATTACATTACTGATGAACAATGGCAGTATTGTTGTTTACAAACAGCACACAGCTCAGCCAGCTGCCAATTATGCGTGATCCACTACAAATACTTACATCATTTTATTATACAGCGGCGAAGAAATACAGATTCCAATGGCTGATACTGATAGATGTGATCGGTGCAAACAGCCAGAGGCAGCGTTTCTTCACCTAGCCTGGGAATGTCTGAGAATGAGAGATTACTGTTAGCAAGTACTAGTGGCACTTGACAAAATGACAGGCAGTGTGCTGGCGAGAGATCCATTACTCACACTGCTAGGGTACCCAGCGCAGATACCTAGCACATACAGGAAACTTCTGGATATCTCGCTGCTGGTAGCTAAACGGAGGGTGTCTTTTAGAAGGGGTAGGGGTAGTGCCCCGAAATTCAAGTAATGGTTGGTGGACTTAATTTATTGTCAAGAACAAACCACCACATATGCTGAATTGCTACCTCATGCAAAATAAACTAATCCACTTGTTTCCTATCACGGTGAGGCACACATAGCGCACTGTGTAAACTTAAGTTCTACTGCTGCCAGCATTTGCCCTTGGTGACCCAGTCATGGTCTGGCAGTTGTACACTGTCAGTTCAATATCTTGGTGGTTCTGAAAGCAGCAGTGATGATCACAAGTGAAAAATAATGTAGGATTAGATTATGGGTATACAATCATTTGTCAGTAGGATCAGGCGATTTGCATCCTTTTCCTTTTCTTTTCATAGCTTGTCCTTGCTTAAATGACTGTCATTTCTTATGTTTATCTGTTTACATTACGTTAATTTCTTGATTTTGCTCGTAAAAAAAGTGTCACTCTCAGTGTCATATATTTAACAGTTGAATGTCATTCATAAGTACTCTGAAACCTTGAAAATGTCACACATAAGCACTCTTACAACGTGGCAAACATGCAGTCTGTTTTCATGTTGAATAGTGCCCTTCCATTTCTGGTGCATTGCAATAGTTGTAAGAACCTCATAGAGTTTCTTGTTGCTGAAATGGCTGTAATTTGTTATGTATGTTTCCCTCTTCTTCATTGCTTGATTTTTGATCGCGAGAAAGTGTCACCATTAGTCGTTGAATGTCACTCATAATTACACTGACATGATGAAAATATCACACATAAGCAATCTGAAACCTTGGCAGCTGTGCACTGTGTCACTTTTCTCCCAGGTCTCTGACTGTCGGACCTGGCCTGGTGGTGCAGCCCTGTGCTTCTGTAGCCTTCAACTCGTGGGACCTGGCCGCAGCATGTAGAAGCAAGCACAAATTGAAGTAAGTTCATTTTTAGTAAGATTAGGAATGAGTGCTATATGATAAGTAGAGCACTCTGAATCAGATGTTCTGTATGGCCTTGTTATTTTTCATGTGATCATTTGCTGTTGTAAAGTGTTCTGATAACTTTGGATCTAGCTATTGCTATATAATACTCTCAAATAAATAAGTGAAGGTTGCTGTGCTACTGTCTGTGTGTTTCCTGTTCAGTGTGAGGGAAGCTCACACTCCTGCTGCCGCCGCATCCTCTTCCATAGGTGGTACTATTATTCAATTTGGGCAGAAGACTGCACATTTTGGAAGCTAAAATGTGTACTATTTTACGTAATTACCTCATAAAGTACCCCTAAACAAAATACAAGTTAAAGGAGTTATTATTTTAACATGGGTTTGTCTCTGAATCTCCCTCTCATTTGTTTCCAAATGTTGACAAATATGCTGTGGATGAACTAAAAGTGGAGGTTGTCAGACTCCATTCGGGAAGGAGGGAGGGGACTTGAGGGCTATGGGGTAAACGGGGGCTACTAGTATTACCTTTGGGAGTTGTTTACAATACAAATTAGAATGAGCAGTAATTAGCACAGAATACTATTTTGGTTTTCTCAATCTCTGTTTTCTACTATTGTAGCTTTAGCAGTGCCTGTTACAAGTTGCAATGTCACAGTGGTTACAGGTCATGAAAATGAGTAGCATTAACACAGGTGCCCAGTTAACCCCCTTCCACTATATAGAATTTAGATTCATCCTTCAAGTGGTTTCTGATGACTATTTCTGCATAATTTGAGAGTACTGAGTACTGAGTTTGGGCTGGTTTTTGGGCTGAAAGTGGTCTGGTTAGGCTTATTTTGGGCCTATATTTGAGCAGCTTTGGGCTTGGGATGGGTATAAAAATCAGGCAATACTGGTCTAGTGGAAGGCTGGCTCCACCCCTGTGATGCCGTTACTGACCCTCTACGTAGTCACGTAGGCTGACATCATGGTGGCCCCACGGGCCTGTGAAGCCATCCTGGGTGGCACTAGACTCCATGAGGATGCAGAAGGAAGGTGGACCTCCTGAGACATTGGTCAGCAGCATGACTTAAATGGTTCAACGACAAACACAACAGCAGCCCCAGAGCACCGCAGACCCCCAAGCACCGCAGTCCCCCGAGCACCACAGGCAACCAAGCACTGCACACCTCTGAGCATCTCAGACCACCAAGCACCGCAGACCGCTGAGAACTGCCACCGCACACCCCCGGGCACCGGAGACCCCTGAGCACCACAGACCACCGCACAGATGAACTGTCTCTGCGGCCTGAGATGCCCCTTGAGGATCGGCCATCACGGGAGCACAGACCAAGAGCACTGCACAGATGAAGCATCTCTGGAGCCTGAGATGCCCTCAAGGACCAGCCATCACTGGAGCACAGACCCCGAGCACCGCAGACCCCCTAGCACCGCAGACCCCAGAGCACAGCAAACCCTGAGTACAGACCCCAAGAGCACCACCCAGATGAAGTGTATCTGGGGCCTGAGATGGCCTTTGAGGACCGACCATCACTGGAGCACTGACCCCCGAGCTCTGCACAGATGAAGCATCTCTGGGGCCTGAGATGCCCCTCAAGGACTGGATGTCACAGGAGCACAGACCCCCAAGCACTGCAGACCCCTGAGACCTGCAGGTCCCAAAGCACTGCAGACCCCCCAGGGCACCGCAGACCCCCAAGCACTGCAGACCCCTGAGACCTGCAGGTCCCCAAGCACCGCAGACCCCAGAGCACCACAGACCCCCAAGCACTGCAGACCCCAGAGCACCGCAAATTCCCAGAGGGCTGGAGACCCCCCTAAGCACCGCAGACCCATGAGCACCACATGACCCACGAACACCTCAGACACCTGAGCAGTGCAAAGCCCCAAGCACTGCAGATTCCTGAGCAGTCCACAGAAGAAGCGTCTCTGGGGCCTGAGATGCCATTTGGAGATCGACATGTGTGGGACAACGGGTCACATATAGGACCACGCTGACCGCTGCCCACAGAGCGCCGCACTGTCGAAGCAATCTCGAGGGGCATGGCTTGAGAAACTGGGACTGCATTCCCCATCAGGAGAACCAGGCAACACACACATACCCAGGGCCCGTCATAGCTGCAACAGGCTCTGTTAGGAATAGGCCTGATGGGGGGCAGTGAGCCCTACAACAAGCACCAACCAGCAGACGAAGCACAGCCCAGAGCTCCGCATGGCTGAAGCGGGTACTGAGGTATGAATCTTCATGCCTAGGACAACAGGAACAACCAGTGCTATTTCAACAACACGACCCTCAACCCCAGACTCTCTTCGGTGAGTACAGGCAAGAAATGTTTTTTATTTGTAATATTGATTAGTATATTTGTATGCTTTGTTCCCCCTTACAAAAACACATACACCCTGGAAAATGATTTCTAGGAGTTGTAAAACCCTTAAGGGTACAGCCTAGTGTGTCACCCAAAACCTCCAACAATATGTTAGTGTTAGGTACAATAAATACAACCCAACCCTGCATTAAATACCTATCAAAATACATTGTAAATATACAACCCCCCATTGTTTTACTTGAAACAGCTGGTCTGCAGCATTAGATTAAGCACTGCCATTCCAATTTATTCTTTTCACCCTGTGGTACTGGGTAGCACATTTTTCCAGAAAACTTCAAATAAGTAGTTCAAAAGTGGCTTGTGCATGTGGCTGTGTTTATGAGTGCTTATGGTGGGGTTTGTGAACTTGTTAAAGCATGCTAATTATGCACCGGCGTCACTTTGTGTAGGGGTGGACTTTAATAGGTGTTAGTTTTTTGTGCGTTTTATTTCACAGCCCTAGGGTATTTCCCTGAGTGGTAACTTTATAATAAGCTTTAAGCAAACAAATAATTGACGGAATGCTGAAAGAATCACACAGTCACCCCTAGTAAAGAGATCCAGGTTAAAATAATTGTTCTTTTGCTCACCATGCCACCCTAGTTTAGACCCAGCCATATGCAAATTATGCTTAACCCTGCTTCTCATGGGACCGATCCAGCCCGAACTGCCAATTCAGGTCCTCTCAGGACCGGAAAACAAGGTTCCTGGGACGGGTTTCTGGGTAATACCTGTCATCAGGCAGGCTAGTTTAAATCAAGTGGCACAGTGAGCAAGGGACCCATGTCTTGGCATACCCATCCCATATGGTGGGGTCTGAACTGGGGCGGCTAATTGAGCTAAATAACAAGGATGGTTTCAACCCAGATATGTGACTGGGGTGAGTGTCTTCAAAGTATCAGCGCTCTGTCCAAAAACTCCTTGTGTTGGCTTTGTTCATCCTAGGTTGGCAGGGTATGCCCAGCCGTGGGTCTCTTGCTCACTTTTCCACTGGATTAAACATAATTTCCTTGCATATTTTTTGTGATTGCTGACTTTTTGTTGGTAAACTTGCCAAGTTTCAGAATGCTGCTTCAACTCACTGTCATTATCTATTCCTTAAGGTCACCGATGACTGCTGCCTTGGAATTATTTATGGGTATAGACATTGATGATACAATATGATAGAGTTCTATGCTCATTGGAATGTTTTAGGAAATTTTAGAGGAAAGTTAGATTTTCTGATTAATTCAGAGAGGTGCCTCCATCTTGCTCGGCTGAGCACGTCCTTAATGGGAATATCAGAAACAGAAGTGAAGTGTGACCTGGGCTTAACTCAGTTATTTCGCCTTATGAGCGGGTCTCCTCATCCTTTTCTATTACTGTTGTAGATATTTTCACTGTCTCTTATCCAATGATTATTGCATTTTTGGCCTTTTAGATTAGGTCTCTAAGTCCAGTCCTGATAGAACCATGATTGTCAAGGGGTTGGATAATAATTGAGTTGTCTCTTGAAACTATTTTTTAGTTTGTACAAAGTTGGATTTAGTACTTTTGATACTTTGTTTTTGTGCCTGTGATTGGTAGCGGCTACAGCTATAGACAAGGCTGCTTATTTTTGCTGTATTATCCTCCTACAGTCCACATGATACCAATATCTGGAGAACGGAGTGAAGGATTGCTTGCAATTTGTTTAACTATTTTTGCACTAGGAGTTCCAGTGTGGCAATTCTGTGCACTCAAATGTCTCTCAGTCCTTTAGCATCTTGGCTGCTTGAATTATTCCCCTGCTGTACTGGACTATAATGGAAATGGGTGTGGTCATGACGAGCTCAGCTTGTCATGCGCACACAAGCACTGTGCCTCATGACGAGCTCAGCTCATCATGAGCACCGAAGGGTTTAGAGTAGGAGGTTGTATCCAGACTGTTCTCCTTTCTTTGGAAATCCAAAGTCCTTCTTTTTGATACAAAGTCAGGGAAAGATTACTTGCTAAGTTGTAGGTCCAAATTGTAGGTCAGAGTTTGTTGGTACATTTTACCCTAACCCCTTTAAAAGATTGCCCTTAACTCTGGTTCACTTTACACCCTTGTAAAACCTTGATAAATCTGCACCTGACAGAATAGACGTGAGGAAAGTTGGTGGTGCAGGTGGTGCGCAAATGGGAAAGAAGATAAACTGAATGGTTAGTGAGTGATGGTGAGAATTTGGTAAGTGATTTGTCTTGCAAGTATCACCTCTGCCTTGTTAAAGTGATGAACTGCTGTTTCAAAGTTATGAATCAATTGTGCATATTTCTTTTCTTTTTCTACCCATGCCCATGTTGATTTATTCCTCATGCGTATGCGTTCATTTCTATTCCTTAAGGTCACCGATGACTGCTGCCTTGGAATTATTTATGGGTATAGACATTGATGATACAATATGATAGAGTTCTATGCTCATTGGAATGTTTTAGGACATTTTAGAGGAAAGTTAGATTTTCTGATTAATTCAGAGAGGTGCCTCCATCCTGCTCAGCTGAGCACGTCCTTAATGGGAATATCAGAAACAGAAGTGAAGTGTGACCTGGGCTTAACTCAGTTATTTCGCCTTATGAGCGGGTCTCCTCATCCTTTTCTATTACTGTTGTAGATATTTTCACTGTCTCTTATCCAATGATTATTGCATTTTTGGCCTATTAGATTAGGTCCCTAAGTCCAGTCCTGATAGAACCATGATTGTCAAGGGGTTGGATAATAATTGAGTTGTCTCTTGAAACTATTTTATAGTTTGTACAAAGTTGGATTTAGTACTTTTGATACTTTGTTTTTGTGCCTGTGATTGGTAGCGGCTACAGCTATAGACAAGGCTGCTTATTTGTGCTGTATTATCCTCCTACAGTCCACATGATACCAATATCTGGAGAACGGAGTGAAGGATTGCTTGCAATTTGCATAACTATTTTTGCACTAGGAGTTCCAGTGTGGCAATTCTGTGCACTCAAATGTCTCTCAGTCCTTTAGCATCTTGGCTGCTTGAATTATTCCCCTGCTGTACTGGACTATAATGGAAATGGGTGTGGTCATGACGAGATCAGCTTGTCATGCGCACACAAGCACTGTGCCTCATGACGAGCTCAGCTCATCATGAGCACCGAAGGGGTTAGAGTAGGAAGTTGTATCCAGACTGTTCTCCTTTCTTTGGAAATCCAAAGTCCTTCTTTTTGATACAAAGTCAGGGAAAGATTACTTGCTAAGTTGTAGGTCCAAATTGTAGGTCAGAGTTTGTTGGTACATTTTACCCTAACCCCTTTAAAAGATTGCCCTTAACTCTGGTTCACTTTACACCCTTGTAAAACCTTGATAAATCTGCACCTGACAGAATAGACGTGAGGAAAGTTGGTGGTGCAGTTGGTGTGCAAATGGGAAAGAAGATAAACTGAATGGTTAGTGAGTGATGGTGAGAATTTGGTAAGTGATTTGTCTTGCATGTATCACCTCTGCCTTGTTAAAGTGATGAACTGCTGTTTCAAAGTTATGAATCAATTGTGCATATTTCTTTTCTTTTTCTACCCATGCCCATGTTGATTTATTCCTCATGCGTATGCGTTCATTTGGCATTTGACTTGTGGCTAAGTTATTTGGGTATGTGCCATATGTGAAACTGTGTAAATTGATGAATGTTGGAACATTTAAATTACTTTATGCAGAGTATTGTGAAATGTTCTCAGAAGCCATTTCTTCTGCCTTCAAGTTGCATCTGCAAGCTGAGGGCGCTGTAGGTTAAGACATTTTACAAGCATGGGAGATAGTTGCAGAGGAGTGGTCATTGTGCAGTAGGACAACCCACCTTCTGCCTCCTCCTATGGCTACATTCCCTATAAAAGAAGAATGTTTGCTCTGCAAAGGCGTGTACTGTGCAGAGGGATCCTTCGAGCACAGACTGAAGCACCTGTAACTGCAGTAACCTCTTCAGACACCAGGTAAGGGACAAGCAATGTGTGGGAAGACAAACCAGCGCCCCTGCTGCAGGTTCTAACCCAGACCATTACCTAAGGCAGTGGACTGGCCCTGGCTGATTTAGCCTAGTAGCAAATCTACAAAGAAAGAATACTTTGATTATTTGCATGCCAAAGTTCACATGGATTTAGTAATTTCACAAACTCCAAATAAATAAATGTGACAAAGAAAATAATTAATTTCTACCTGGGCTCTTTTCTCCTGTATCCAAAGATTTAGAGGTGTGGAAATATGCACTTGAATGCATGTTTTTTCTTATTTTTTCACTCCACCAAGACATTATTTTTCCATGTAGAGATAACTCCACCAAACAAGAAGATTTTGACTATTCCACCTGCACTGGGTGTATTTTCAGTGTGCATTTATGTTGCTAAACTACACTTGGAGTAATCATGGATTGTGAGGGAGTGAATGTTAGAGTCAGTGACCGAACAAGTAAATATCTGGGCATGTATGTGGAATTTGCATAGAAGGGACGTAACAAGTCAAGAGAGATGTTCATGGTGTCATGCAAAGAGTGATTAATAGAGTATGCTGTTACTGCATCATGATGTAATGTTCTTGGGTAGAGTTGGCTGCCCATGGACGTTGATCCCACCCTCACCAAGCATTGTTTTTGGCCTCACACATTACATCACTCATATCATGGTCTAAGACATCATTGATAGCATTGCTTATTACCCCACTATCCCCTACTATCATCCAGCCCCTCCCCACAACCTTCTATGCACACCAGTCAAAGAGATTTCTGAAAAGAGAGGCACGTCCACCTGAGAAAGCAGTCTCAAGGAGAAATCAATGCACTACTAAGCACACCCGTCATTTGAAAAGGAAAGATCGCAAAGAGGAGGCTAGTCAATCCCCACACCCTACTACAAATATTCATCATCTGGGTGTCTACAAGGAGGGGCCAGTCCATCTCAACACCCTACTTTGCACATGTGTCATCCAAAAGAGGGGTCTGAGCAGAGAGGGAAATCCCTCCCCAAAGCTTAGTACACACTTCTATTGTGCAGAGTCATGTGTCAGAGTAGGGGTAAGTCCCTGTTCACACCATACTATACACTCCTGTCATCGAAGAGTGAGTTGTCAGCATATGGAAGGTTGAATGCAGGTCCTATGGCTCTCCACAGCAGGGTGTGGTATTTATGTATAAAAATGTAATATTACCTTTCTTTAAAAACAAAACGTTGAAATTCACTGAAAAAGCAAAGGTTAAAGTAACATTATAGGTAGGTGAATATATCAGTGATACCATTAACGCTTTGACCTAAAACAACACCCAGGTACCTCGCCATGCCCCAATTAAAACATATAATAATTTTTGATGGGATCTGCAGATGCTGCTGAACAAGTAAAAGAAAAAAAACAAAGTGTGTGCTTTGTTAACTATCCGGTCCCCAGTGGGCCAGGTCCCAGTGGCATTAGACAAATAAAGGAGGTGGCACAGGGGATCTTCTACTGGGGCTTACTATGCCCCAGGGCCCACAGCTAGGCACACCTTTTGGGTGAAATGTTGTGACCATTCGTCAACCAGAACAAGGCAAAAACACAAAAAAATACCTTGCCATCTAATAATCCATAACCACCCTAACCTCTAAAAATTCCGTTACCAGTCAAAAACCTATACCTACCCTCAACCCCAAAATACAATTGCCACCCAAAAACACATACCTATGCTAAACCCTAGAAAACCTTTGCCGCCCTAACACTAAAAACCTCCCTTGCTGCCCAAAAACCCATGCCCACCATAAACCCTAGGAACACCGTTTCCACTCTAATACCCAAAAACTCCCTTGCAACACAAAAACCCCCAAAACCCAAAAAACTACCTACCACCGAAAAACAACCATCCACCCTAAACCCGAAAAATGTCCTTTCACCCAAAAATCCATTCCCATCAAAACCATAAAAAAGTTTATTTGCCCTCAAAAATCCACACCCTCCCCACAAAGTTCCTTACAAGATGCACTCATGAACCTATGCACCTAGGGATTAACCCACACAGACATCCATGCAGGGAGTCACACACCCCTTAACCCACCCACACTGACAGTCAGGCACCCATACCAGTACTCAGACATCCATACAGGTACTCTGACAACTAATAAATATTCCATATAGACACTCATGTACTTACTCTCCAACCCATGCAGCCACTTGCACTCGAACTGCAGACTGATGCACACATTCACAGAGTAGTCACTCACCCATACATTCACTAAGACACGTTTGATCATCCACTTATAAGTCAGTCACACACCAACTAACTCATCCATACAGAAGCTCACTCATTCCTCGTATACGTCTTGGCGTATCTATCTATCTATCTACCTACCTATCTATCTATCTATCTATCTATCTATCTATCTATCTATCTATCTATCTATCTATCTATCTATCTATCTATCTATCTATCTATCTATCTATCTATCTATCTATCTATCTATCTATCTCTCTATCTATCTATCTATCTATCTATCTATCTATCTATCTATCTATCTATCTATTCACTGAAAAAAACATAGGTTTGACATATGTTATAGTAAGGAATTTGCATTTAAATAACCTTAGAAATTCACTGAAAAAACCATAGGTTTTACACCAGTTATAGTTAGCTGTACATTTTAGTCATACAAAACCATTGAAATTCCCCCGTTATAGTTAGTTGCACTCACTATAACTCGCGCGCCCGCAATCCACTGCTGATGATGTCACATATTAAGAAACAAAAAAAAAAATCTGGATATCGACGATCTGAACAACCATTACCGGCCAAGCTTATAGAGGGAATAATGAATTCTCAGTTAAGCTCTTTCCTCGGGGCTGCGCAAGCTCTGCACCCATCGCAATACAGATTCAGGGTGGGGCACAGCACGGAATCGGCCTTAATCAAGTCAGCGGAAGACATTAGGAAAGTGATACACGCTGGAGGAAAAGCCGCATTGATCCTATTGGACCTGTCCGCGGCCTTTGATACCCTCCAATCATGTTACTGGTGGGCCAGCTGAGGGCCTTGGGGATTCAGGGTAAAGCACTTAAGATCTTAAAAGCTTTCCTTTCCAACAGGAGTCAGATGGTGGCCCTGGAGTATCAAGAATCAAGTCCGTTCGTGCTCCCTTGTGGGTTTCCCCAGGGCTCATCTCTGAGTCCGACTCTTTTTAATGTGTATGTTTCCACCCTAGCACCAGTCATTAGATACTATGGTTTTAATTCAACATCGTATGAAGACGACACGCAGATTGTGGTGTCACTGCTACCGGGAGGAGAGGAGGGCACGGCCAGCAGGTTTAAAGATCAGGGAGTGTCTACCTTGCCTCATTTTTACATTTTGAAACTTTTATGTAAATCGGATAAAACGCAGTGCGCGCACCTGAGCATGCACGTTAAGTCATGTGACTCAAAAACAACACTTTTCATTGGTTCATAGTAGTTTCAGTTCTAGAATCTTCAAAAACCCCACCCATTTCCCTCACTATCTGTTTCAGTCTAATGGAAGAAGGACCCTCTCCAGCTTCTCTGAGAAATAACTGAAATGGCTGCCAGTCAGGAATCATCATCATCTGATTCTGATGAACAGTATCGACTTCCTCAACGGCGAGTGAAGAAATCTTTTATTTGCCAATTTTTTCGATATCCTGAAGGACTAAAGAAGGTGAATGCACCTAAGGGCACTTGCACCATTTGTGACACTGTCCTTTCTAGGGGAAACCCTTTGAAAAAAGATTCATTTTCAATTCACACGATGATCAGACATGTGAGGCAAGTGCATCCTGCGCAGTTTGCGAAGGCCCTGGCCATACAAATGGCACCAGATGTGGCCAGCACTTCATCGGCACCACCACCATCTCCATTGACTGCAGAACTGGACCTGAGGCCTTTTTTAAAGAAGGTGCACATGAGGTGCAACAAGTGCTTTGACATAATTATATATTCTGAACAGAGCCGTGTTCTAATTGAGAAGCACATTATTGATCATGTATGCAGTGAAATAGGCTAATTTTTTTTACTTTTGAATTTTCGTTGTTTCTGTTGAACACTTTTGAAATTCAAGATTCCTGTTCGTGTTTGAAAAAAAAAACTTTTAAAATTATAAAATATCAAAACGAAAAAAAAAAGTTATTTTCAGAACTACCTCATTTTCCCAAAAAGAGCTCTATTTCTTATGCACTGTGTCATCATTTTTTTGAATGAATGTGTAGTTTTCAAATGAAGAACTGAAATGACTGACTAAAGTGGAGGAAGGGACTGAGGGAATGAGTGAGATAAAGAGAGTATAGTGAACGAGGAAAGGGGAGTGAAAGACTGACTGAAATAAGGGGACTAAGGGTAGGGTAGTGAGTTAAGGGGAATGAAAAACTATAGGAAGAGCAGTATGGAAAAGAAACTGAAGGAGGAGGAGTGACAAAAGGGGAGTGGGGATGGACATATTGAAATGAGAGCAAGGGACAAAGAGAGATAAATAGAGTAGGGTAAGGGGAGTGAAGGTAAAAGAAATGGAAAGATGGTGATGGAAGGGGATTTGAGGATGATAAAAGGGAGGTAAGTGAAAGAGAGAAGTGGGGAGTGAGTGAGGGAATGGAGGGACTTAGGAAATCGTAGAGAGGGAATGGGACTGGGGACAGATTTACGTTACCTGACATATCTCTGCAAATTAGCAGAGATGTGCCAGAAAAATGCGGAACACAAGTTTATCCTTGCGCCATCCATGATGCACCACATTTGCAATGTGGTGCACCATGGCGCAGGAATAAACAGATGCATGTCGCATCGAGGGCATAAAGTTGGCACAGTGCTGAAATTGTATTGCATGGGGCACGCAACTCAAGCACTTTTCCAACTTGCCCTATCTGTAATGTGGTGTGTCAAGCCTTACACCTGCTTCAACCAGGTGCAAGGTTTTTACGAATCAGCGTTGGTAAAGTGACTCAGTGAAATCTTGTTGATTTCACTGAATCACTTTTTAAGGGCGTTCCTGCTACGGCACGCCCACCCCTGCATTGAAACGCCCACATAAAACCCCACACTGGTTTTATGTGGTGCAGTTTTTTACAATGTGATGCATCTCCCTGAAGCGTCACGTTCAAAATACCCTCCACTATGGCGTTTCTTTTGCGCTGCCACTGCGTTAGAAAAGTGACGTATCGGCGGTGTAAAAGAGGCGCAAAGGGCTTCTAAATCTGCCCCTGAGGATTTAAATGAGTGAACGAGTGTGAGGGAGAGAGAGAGAAAGAGAGTGGAAAAGAGAAAAGGGGTGAGATACAGACAGGAAGAGAGGTTAGACTGAGTGAGACACAGCAAGAGACGGAGAGAAAAATGTTTAAAAGATGAGTGAGAGAGTAAATGAAAGGGAGTTAGCAGAAGGGAATGAGGAAAAAGAAATAAGGGAGCAGGATTGACAGATGAAGTGAGGAAAAGAAACTGAGGGGTACTGATGAAATTGGAGAAGAAGAAAAGGAATGGGAGTGATGCACAGAGAAGAGAAAATGAAGTGGGAGAAGAGGAGTAAGATTGAGTAAAGGGCAATGATTGTGAGGGAAGGGATATAAGAGTGAGGGGAAAGGAGTAATGGAAAAAAGCATATTAACAGAAAAGAAAAATAAGTAAATGAGGGACAAGTATTTATGGAAAGAGCGAAAAGAAAATGAAAAATAGACAAGAGAGACGGAGACAGTGAAATAGACAAACAAAAGAAGACTGAGGGAGTGTGAAGGAGTAAAACACTTACACTTACTGAAACAGAGGTAGAGACTTAGAGACGGATGGAGGAAATGAGAGTGATGGAGAGAATAAAGGAAGGGGGCTGAGCAAAAGGGAGTGAAGGAGTGAAAAAAGTGGAGTGACTGAAGATCAGTGAGAGATGATGTAATAGAAGTATAGTAAGAGGGTAGTAAGAAGAGATTGAGCGATAAAGCAACACAAGGTAGTGATTGAGGAAATAAAGACTTAGAGATGGATGAGGAAGGGAAGTGAGCAAAAGAGAGTGAGGAAGTGAAATAAGTTGAGTGAGTGAAGAAGACTGAGGGATGATGTTATGGAAAGAGAGTAAGGGGGAGTGAGAATATACTGAGGGATAGAACAAGACAAAGGTGGTCATAGAGGAAGATAGGAAAGAGAAGTAAGGGACAGAGAGAGAAAGAGGTAGTAGGACAAGGTGAGTGAGGGTTAAGAAAGAGTACTGATAGTGACAGAAAGACTGTTAAGAAAAATGAAGGAGAATGAATAAAGGAGAGTAAAATGAGTACATGAAGAGGAAAAAGAGAGATATTAAAGAATGAGAAAGAGAGAAATATAAGTAAGAGAGTGATGAACAAGTTTTTTTTGTTTGTCATACTTACCTTATAAATAATTACAAATTAATTGTATATTTCTTTAAAAAATATACTATCTGTGGAAGAAAAGAAAAAATTGAGTTATAATATAGAAAGTAGGAGTGAAGGAAACAGAAAGTAAAAGAAAGGAAGGTTGAGGGAAAGAGAGAGAGGGAGAGAATGTGTAGTGTATAAATGAATGACTAAAATTACTGAGTGAAGGAGAGGAAGGTACTGAATAAATAAGTGTGGAAAGGAGAGTATGGTGAGTGAGGAAAAGAGAGTATGCTGAGTATGATGAGTGAGGAAAGGTGAGACAAACAGAGACTAAAAGAAAGGGACTAAGGGTAGGGGAGTGAGTTAAGGGGAGTGAAAAAGTAAGGGAAGGGCACGAATGGAAAGAGAGTGAGGTAGGGTGAGTGAGAGAAGGGGAGCGGGCAGAGACAGGGAAAGAGTGTAAGGGACAGAGAGAGGGAAATAGAGTATGGTGAGGGGAGTGAAGGTTAAGAGAAGTGGAGTGATAGTGAGGGAAGGAGTATGAGGATGATAAAAGGGAGGTAAGTGAAAGTGAAAAGTGAGGAGTGAGTGAGAGAAAAATTGAGTTATAGTGACTAAAATTGTGGAAGAGATTTAGATATGTATGAAGCAAAAGATAGTGAGAAAGGGAATTAAGGAAGGGTAGTGAGCAAAATGGAGTGAAGGAATAAAAGAAGTGGAGTGACTGAAGGTCACTGAGGGATGATGTAATAGAAAGAAAGTAAGGGGGGAGTGAGAAGAGATTGAGCGATACAGCAACACAAGGAAGTGATTAAGGAAAAAGGAAATGGTGAAGGAAGAGTACTTTTGGAGAGTAGAGGTGAATGAGAACAAGAAAAGGTGAGTAAGATCAGTAAAGGAAGGTTAGAAAAAGTGATATTAAAGAATATGAAAGACAGAAAGAAAAGTAAGAGACTGATGAAAAAATATGTTTTGTTTGTGAAACTTACCTTATAAATATTACCTTATAAATAATGGCAACTTTATAATATATTTTCTTTAAAAAATATACTATCTATGGAAGAAAAGAAAAAATGTATTTATAATATATATTTCATAATACAAAAGAAAGTATGAGTGAAACAAATAGAAAGGGAAAGAGAGAAAGGATGACAGAGAGAGATAGAAAGAGAGTAAGTGAGAGACAAAGAGAGGTAGAGTGTGTGACTGAAAGGAAATGAAGTGGTAGACTCAGTGAGAAAAAGAAAGAGAGGAAGAGAGAAATGGAGTGAAAAAAGGGAGGGACTCAAGGTATGAAAATTAGCAAAAGACACTGAAGAAAGGGGAATAAGGGAAAGGGATTGACAGATGGAGTGAGTGAAAGAAAATAAGTGAAACTTAGAAAATAGCAGCAGGAGAAAGGGAATGACATTGATGAACAGAGAAGCAAATATGAAATGGGAGAATATGACTTAGATTGAGTGAAAGGCAGTGACATTGACAGAAGTGATAGAAGGGTGAGGAAAGAGACAAAGATAAGTAAGAGATTCTTAAAAAAGTATTTTTTTGTTTGTCGTACTTACCTTATAAATATAATATATGTGGAAGACAAGAAACAATGCTTTATTTCACTTGCCTTTTACTGATTCGAAAACAGTGACTAAAAGTAAAAACTTTACCAATGTAAATACTACTACCGTGTTTTGTTTTAAAAACCTTTTATTGTGAAAATGTCAGTATACAAATACGGGCCTATAACCACGTGGGCCGGCCACGGAGCAAACTGAAATCGTATATGATGAGGAGACATTTACACTGTAGAGGAACGTAACGAGCGGGCCATTAGGTTGCAAGAACTAAGGTGTCTAACAGTTGCGGAATCGGTGGACATACATTTTGTAATTAAAATAGAACAGGGCCACTTACAATAACATTTTCTAGATATACATTTGCGGGCAAGGAGTTACGAGTCCCATTTATACCGGCGCCATTTTGGGCGAGGCCGGGCAGGTCCAAGATATAGTCAAAATGTCTCCACCAACCATCGGCCAGACCAGAACCCCTTTCGGCCCTTTATGCTACAAGATGGTGTCTTCCATTCAGAAAATATTGTTGGCAGCATTTTGAAAGGAAACAGAAACAGCCGTTCTCCTAGTGAGTTTCACATTGTTACATTTAGGAAGAATGTTGAAGAGTAGTATGTGGAAAATCTGAAGCCATTTTTCTACAAACTGTCAATCAGACTTGGATAGAAAAAAAAATCCTGAAGAATGTACAAACTGAAAACCAATTTTTGTCTGTATAGCATCAACAGCAACGCTTGAGTCAGCTTTGTGTCAAGCCGCCATTTTCATTCAATCAATAGCGTCCCCCTGCACACATTCAGGGACCTGGTCGTGTCTTCAGATGAAACGGATTGTAGGCAAAGAAGCAGAAAGGAAAAGGAAAAAAGTTCCGCCGGACCTCGGGAGCCGGCCGCCTATGTCATGTGCGACCTTTGGCCACACCAGGGCAATAGTGAAGCTGCAGCAGGTGCACATAAGCTTCAGACAGTCTTACAAGCACTGCTCAGAACTCTCAACTGAGGCACTCAACATCCAGGACTTGCCATTCGGATCTTGGCGCCTTGTGCTGGTTCCGACCTATTCACACATCGGTCCACTACTGACATCACCTCATAAGCCAACGGGGCACCCCACGCCGAATTTCGGCGCAGCATTGTAGGATGGCCACACCAGTGCGGCAACTTGCTCGACACAACATCGGGGCCATCCAGATCTCGGCGCGTTCGACTCACTGTACCGCAACAGTGACCGCAACTCAGCTGGACACGCCGTCTTTCGGCGCAGCATTGTAGGATGGCCACACCAGTGCGGCAATTTGCTGGACACCACCTCGGTGCCATCCGGATCTCGGCGCGTTCGAGTCACTGTACCGCAACAGTGACCGCAATTCAGCTGGACACGCCGTCTTTCGGCGCAGCATTGTAGGATGGCCACACCAGTGCGGCAATTTGCTGGACACCACCTCGGTGCCATCCGGATCTCGGCGCGTTCGAGTCACTGTACCGCAACAGTGACCGCAACTCAGCTGGACACGCCGTCTTTCGGCGCAGCATTGTAGGATGGCCACACCAGTGCGGCAATTTGCTGGACACCACCTCGGTGCCATCCGGATCTCGGCGCGTTCGAGCCACTGTACCGCAACAGTGACCGCAACTCAGCTGGACACGCCGTCTTTCAGCGCAACATTGTAGGATGGCCACACCAGTGCGGCAATTTGCTGGACACCACCTCGGTACCATCCGGATCTCGGCCCGTTGTGCTGCCTTCGGCCTATTCGCACATCGGTCCGCTACTGACGCCGCCTCACGTGCCAACGGATTTTCTACGCTTTTTGTAGCCCTATGCCGCATAACAGGTCATGTGACTTGTTTATAAAACTTTTCATTGGTTCCTTTTACTTTTGGTTTCCTAAAGATGGAAGGCTTGGTCATATGACCTAAAAATAACACTTTTCATTGGTTTAGAACATTTTTTTTTCCCAAACGATGAAAGCCCCACCTTGTTTCTGGATCATTCAGACTGAAGCTGGCATCAGCATGAGAGCACCACCATCTCGTGGCTCCGTCGTGGTCATTCTGCGAGCAATCATGGCAGCCGCTCCCCACCGGAAGCCTGCGGGAGTCGAGGGCCCCCAAGACTTTTGTACAATCTTCACGGCTGAGGGGACGCTTTTCGAGAATGGAGCCCAAGCCCTAGCAGGCAAGCGTCCGAGTTCCAAAGTGTCCCAGGGCCATTTCAGTGGACCAGGCCAAAATCCGAGGAGCCGTCCGCCATTTTAAGAGCCATGTGGCAGCCGCCTATCGCTGCACTGCAAGAGTGGGAGCAACTCAACAACATGGTGAGCGAGACGCTGTAACCGCAAGAGCGGGCGCAACTCAGCTAGATGGCCGCCACCTGGGGAGGCCCGTTCACGCCGCCTCCCCCACGCCCCCCCCCCCGGGCCGCCGCACGCCAATTTTCGGAGCAGCATTGTAGGATACCAAAACCAGTGCGGCAGTTTACTGGACATCACCTGGGTGCCTGTCGTACATGTTGTGTCAGCCATGTGACACTGGACACAGACCGCTACCGACGAGGCCTCCCCCCGCACCACCCGGGACGCCCCACGCTGTTTTTCTGTGCTGCATTGTAGGATCCCTAAACCAGTGCGGCACCCAGGCGCCATCACCTGGGTGCCGTCCAGAACTCTGCACGTTGTGCTGCCTTGGGACTATTCGCACAACAGACCGCTACTGACGAGGCCTCCCCCCGCCCCACCCGGGACGCCCCACGCCAATTTTCGGAGCAGCATTGTAGGATCCCTAAACCAGTGCGGCACCCAGGCGACATCACCTGGGTACCGTCCAGAACTCTGCACGTTGTGCTGCCTTGGGACTATTCGCACAAAAGACAGCTTCTAACCATTGTTGCTTTTTGTGTTGAGAAATGTTTAAATGTTTTTAGTTTTTGTTCCGTTCGTTAAAGTTAATAGTTAATAAAGTTTTATAACCTTACTTTGTTGGAGTGTTATCTATTTTTTTAAAAACGGGTGAATGGGGCCTTGAATCGGGTTATTGTCATGTGTGGGCTTTGGAAGTGTGCTGCTGCAGGATCGGACATTTCAAACTCAAATGCACGTTCTTTTTCTTACCTTTCCGAAGCATGGAGCGCAATAGCAAGCAGAGAAAGGGTGATGCACGTGTTGAACACTACCTGACCTGGCAAGTTGCTGGCAGTGCCCCCCCGCCCGCTCCTGAAAGAGGAAACACACACACCGCCGCTCCGAGTACTTCACAAATCTTTAAAAGACCATGCGCTTGTTCATGAGGCTTAAATGGTTTATCACCTCTTCTAGAACCCCTGCATCGACCCTCTGACGTTTCCTGGAAAAATTACCATGTAACACAATACCAAGCCCTGTCAGCTGAAACCCCCAAGGAATCGTGGGGCATATTATCAAGGGGGTTTATCTCCGCTTTTTTGGCTTTAAAAGCCTTGAAAGCGGAGATAAAATTATCTCCCTATTACCAAGCTGTCGCTAACACCAGTTAGTGACAGCTAAAAGGAGATAGCGACCATCTTGGGCCCCGCTTTGCATGTCAGTGATACTTATCACTAATGACATGCAAAGTGGCGTGCCAAGATTTTAGCGACTGGAAACAGTCCCTAACATCGCTACCTTCTATTACCAACTTTTGGAGATATCTCCAAAATCTAACACCTGCCCTGAGCAGTTCTTAGCCATGTTATCCAATGGGAGGTGGATAACATGGCTAAGAGCATTTGCTCGATAATACATGAATATCGCTGACTTTTCTGCGATAATAGCAAGGTTTATCTGCGATAAAAATCGCAGATGTACGGCGATAATTTTTGTCTCTAAACAAGTTAGAGACAAAAATTATCGCTAGTTGTTCGTAATATGCCCCCGGGTTTTTGCTTGCAGAAATCGGGAGGCGGGAGACTAGCACTGAAATCAGTTGTCACACGCCTGAATCGGGAGGGTTGGCATGTCTGAATTCTCTACAGCTGGGGCCATAAACTACATCCGCAGGGTTAGGTGATAGCATGGGACCAGCCTGGCATCTAAAATGGCTGCCGTGCACGACAAAATTGTGGCATTGGAAAAAAGGCAAGATGGCGCAGCCGCTGGAAGAGATGTATCAACATATATCAGCCTCCTCAGCCACCCTCAGGAAACATAGGGGATTAGGATACGTCTCCCGCACCCCCTTATACCTAGTAATTTAATTAACGAAGCACAAAATGGCGAATTCCCGTTTCGCTACCAGTTTGCGGCCCAGTTCACGGCCCGTGAAGCGCTTCTACCGTGAAAAATCATTTTTTTTTTATTTTCCCCACGGGACCCTTTAATAACCCCAACAACATTCCTAGGGGGTCAAGAGGGGGATACCTTGCCCCCTTTCATTAAATTCCCCTTTCGTTTTTCACCTCTTCTTCTCTCTCGATCCTACCGAGAGACAAGATGGCGGCCGCTCCGGACTGTTTAGAATGTTGACAGACACCTGAGAGCCAATCAGCTTTCTGCGCGCAAAGTTCTGATAAGCGAAAAGTAAGCGGACCGGATCGCTGCCCGGAACGCTGTTACAGATATATATCTTGATTTAAACGTTAATTTCTCAAAATCCACTGAAGCACATATATTGAGACCTAGCAAAGGCACATCGGGCTAACAGTCCCTACAATTTTGCCAAGTTTCGTGAAAATCCATTCAGCCGTTCGAGCTAAAAGTGAGGCCAACCGCCCTATGGAAATTAACATGGGAAAAATGCGTTTTGGGACCCCCCTTTTTTCTCAGCCCCCCCTTGACGAAACCCCACCAAATTTTCAGGGGCTGCTCAGAAACAAAATGTGCCATTTTCCTGAAAAGCCGATTCCGTCCACAAACGCCAAAGTTATTAGACATAGAATTTTCAGAAATCCCATAGGGAATTAATCCTAACTATATATACCTACTGGCGATAGCCAGTAGGTAATATATATATATATATATATATATATATATATATATATATATATATATATATATATATATATATATATATATATATATATATATATATATATATATATATATATATATAAAAGCTCCAAGGTTGCCCAGCTGGCAGGAAAGCACTCAGGGAATCAGCGATGCCTGACTCTGTCACCCACGGAATGCAGCCTGACACGTTTCAATAAATCTTCTTCAGAGGCCGTTTTCATGTGTTAAATGGCACCCACTTCCCTCACTATCTTTTCTACTCTCAAGAGAGAACAACGTCCTACATCTTTCGGAAGACTTTGGTGAAATGGCTACCGTATCTCATTCATCTTCCGAATCTGACCAAAATGATCGACTACCTTTAATAAGAAAAAATAAATCTTTCATCTGGCAATTTTTCACTTATCCTGAAGATCAAAAGAAAGTGAATGCACCAAAAGTAACCTGCACGATATGTGACTTCGTTCTCTCAAGAAGAAATCCAGCAAAAAAATATTCCTTTTCCATACATACCATGGTGCGGCATGTCAAACAAGTGCACCCTATGCAATTTGCAGAGGCAACGACAAGAGCCCTGGCCACGCTATTACCATTAGAGGTGGCCAGCACATCTTCTGATCGACGACCTGTATCTCCATCGAGTGCAGAGATGGACTTCAGATATTTAACTATATATGGTCTATAACCTATGGTTTTTTCAGTGATTTTCTTTGTTTTTTTAATAGCAAATATCAAAAGCTTTTTTGTGGAAAATGTCTAAAATTTGGTATACATAAGCGGCGTTCATTTATGTTCACCACAGCCATTGTTAAAAGTAAAGTGAAAGTCGCGAAACAGTGGCCACGCCATCTAGTCCCTTTTAGGCCCCATCATGCACGTAAGTAACAGCCATTTTCTGTGTCATGGCCTCTCTGCCCACTGCCAATAGCCTATGATTGTTCGAAATTGGTTCTCTTTGGGTCATTCTCTGTTCACAAATAAGCATAAAGTCGCAATACTCTGTTTAGTTTTTGCAGATAGTGAAGGATAGGTAGTGCACACTTTTGTCCCCTTTGTAACCCGTCATGCCTATCTCTGCCCCGTTTGTTGGTAGTTGGTTCAACCCGGACCGTTTATTAGAGGTAGATCGTCCGACTCCACCGGAGGACCCCCCTAATAAAAAGGACATATATATAAAATGCGGACTATCCGCTGTATCGTGCTAGCAAACTATAACATATAAATCGTTAGAAAAAACATGAAACTAGAGAGAGGAACCGAGCTCGACGCATGATGGCTGCAAGACAGCTCGGCTCCGCCGCCCACCCCGCCCAAAATAACGACAAACACTATGCAAATATTATAAATATATACAACACACCAGCAAAGTAACAGGATAAAACGTTTTATTAAATAACTATTTACATGGCAGCCTACTGCAACATGAAAACAACACTTCTAATTGCTTCTTAGTAGTTTCAATTCTGAAATTGAACACCCAGTACATCCAGAGGTCATGTCCGACAAGTTGTGTGGGGGGATGCCTTGCTAATGCCGCCACCCCCACCACCTTCTGTAGGAAGGACTCTGGATATGCTTTGTCCCTGAGAGGCTCCGATGTCCCTGCCTTGCACAAATGTCATAAGTTCTGGATGTTGAGTGCCATACTTCAGGGTCCGACAAGTTGTGTGGGGGGATGCCTTGCTAATGCCGCCACCCCCACCACCTTCTGTAGGAAGGACTCTGGATATACTTGGTCCCTGAGAGGCTTCGATGTCCCTGCCTTGCACAAATGTCATAAGTTCTGAATGTTGAGTGCCATACTTCAGGGTCCAAGAAACGCGAACTCGGAGGGGGCGCTTGGCTCCTGCCCCCTCCCCAAGTCTTGTTCCCCTGGTATGGCCTGAGATCGCCCCCGACATAGGCGGCCGGCTCCTGGCGTCAGGCGGAACTTCTTGCCTTTTGATGCCTCTTCCATTCTGGACCTTGTCCCACAATCCGTTTGACCTGAAGACACGTCCTGCGGTGCCCTGGTCCGACCATCACATATACCAGCGCCAGGAGACGGCGTGGGGTACACTGGAAGGGAGAGGCGGCGCGAACGAGCCTCTCCCACCTCACCAGGTGGAGGTTTCTTAGCTACACCCCAGCACTTCACTCGGCCAGCTGAGTTCCGCCTGCTCCTGCGGCACAGTGCCTCGCTCGGCCAGCTGAATTACGCCTGCTCTTGCTATTACACCGTCTCACCCGCCATCCGGCTGAATTGCACCCACTCTTCCGATACAGCGACAGGCGGCTGCCACGGAGCTCAGGAAATGGCGGTCGGCTCCACAGACTTGGGCCTGGCCTGCAAGGATGGCTCTGGGCAACCCTGGAACTCGGACGCTTGACTGCTAGGGCATGAGCCCCATTCCCAAAAGCGTCCCCTCAGCCTTGAAGATTCTACAAGAGTCACCGAGGCCCCCGACTCCTGCAGACTTCCGGTGGGGAGCGACTGCCATGTTTGCTCGCGGAATGGCCACGACGTAGCCACGGGGTGCTCTCATGCTGACGCCAGCTTCAGTCTGAAACATCCAGAAACACTGTAGACTACCAATTCGATCAGTTCCGGTGGAGCCCCAACGACGTATCGCGTTGTTGCGTAATCCGTCATATGACGCGCCATGTTAGCGCACCCGGAAGTGCTCCGGTGCGCGAGGCACGAAGCGCAGCTTCCCGGAAGCAATGCGGAGCGCTTAACGTAAGCATTTACATTTCAGTTGGTTCTCCCTCACAATATTTTCAATGTCACATAAAAGTCACCCATCACCCACTGCCATATCTGGCTGTTTCCATGGTAACACCTCATTCTGCACCTGGCTGAAGGCACAGGTCAAAAGTTCATATCTCAACGTTCTACAGCAAAGTAACAACACTGTTTTCCCTCCAGAAACACCTGTCAATCCACAGCTCTGTTACATGTCTTTTTTTTCACACCCAATAGTACTTTTCGTTTAACATAAACATTAACATGCAACGTACTATTCAATCTCCACTTCTTACAATCAACCAATCATTTTTATTTTTTAAACCACACCCAGCCTCTTCCTTTTTCTATATTTAGAATTTCAACTTCTAACTACCATTCCACTTCCAGAACCGATCGGAGGACGACTACAAATCCCTTGAAAATGAAGGTCTGGCTAATAGGACACAGTTATATTCACTGGAGTGAAAAATATGCAGTAAGCAGACGAATTTGCAACCTCAGCTTACCAAATGTACACATAACATGGATTTCCAAAAGAGGATTGAAATGTCACCAATTGATTCCATTGGTGAAAACTTTTATGCATCTCCAGAACCAGACCTTATAATTGTGCACTGTGGTGGGAACGATCTAGGCACAATCACTGGGGTAGGTCTGGAAATGCTTCTAAAAGACACCTTTCGACAATTGATGACACTTTTTCCTCGATCTGCCTTGGTATATTCCAATATATGCCAAAGACAGAAATGGAATTGGTCCAATCACCATTGTGCACAATTTGAGAAAGCAAGGAGACATGTAAATAAATCTGTTTCTGCGTTCCTCAGAGATTATAGCATGGGTTCTATTTACCACAAAAACTTGCGATACCACATGCAAGACGTCTATAGGAGAGACGTTGTTCATTTCACGAATGAGGGAAACTGAATCTTCCTCTGCAACATCAGGCTCTGCTTCGGTACTTACTTATAAATGCAGAAAACACTCAATTAACACAATGGCTCTTTTCAGAGCCACCTTATATCTAAGCACTCAAACTTCTGATTTATCTCCATTTTCACACTCTTGTAAAAAGGTGTGCGCGACCGAGTGCGTGCACCACGCAACTTTAAAAAAAAAATATATATATATATTTTCGCCTTTAAGGGCCTTACTGCACACCCTGAGAAAACCTACGCAGCAAAACAATCTCTACCTTCTCCCCTTTCCATATTCCAACGCTTTGAAATCAACAATATATTTACTCGCAATGACAAAATGGCGGTCAACACTTCCTGATTTCCTTCGAATCGAACGTTAACAGACGTCACGCAGCAAAATTCCGCTCGCGCGCCCAGCCGTTTGGGTGCGCGCACGTGTGCGCGGGTATAGATATATAATTGACTTTAACTTTAATTTCCTCAGCAACTTCTGAACGGATTTACACCATTCAAAAAAAAGCGTAATCTGCGAGCCGGACTGTACAGTTTTGCCAAATTTCTTATAAATCCATTCACCCGGTCGACCTGTAGCCGAGTCTAAAGGTCCTATGGAAAATAACATGGAGAAAACACGTTTTGGGACCCCCCTTTTATCTCAGCCCCCACTTGACCAATCCCCCCCAAACTTTTAGGGAAGGAGCGCAGCGGACTGAGCCATCTTCTTTGAGAAATTCGCTAGGATTCTTCAACCAGGGCCAAAGTTATTCCAAATAGAATGTTGAGGATTTCCTATGGAAACTAGGTCCTAACTATAACTACCTACTGGCGGTCGCCAGTAGGTAGTTATAGTTGGGATTTTTTTCAATGTTAAATCTCAAAATTCTATTTGGAATAACTTTGGAAAGGGGCGACCACTCGGTCCCCCCGAACGTATGGTCGGGGGCCCGGATCCTCCCGGGAAACCATTGTGAGTGGGGGCGTGTCACGGCTGGTATGTCCGAAGCGGCGTAGCCGGGGCACGCCTTTTTCCCGCCCAAGAGGGGTTGTCCTAGACACCTACACCGATGGCCACGCCCAGTAGGCGCACCAGCGGAGGGTTCACGCCCTCCCGAAGAGGAATAAAGAGAGCAGGAATCCGAAGAAGCATCCTCTTGTTCCTGTGCTTGGAAGCTGCACCCACTCGTGCACGTGAGCCCTCGACGGAACAAGGAGCAATTTTGAGAACTTGTAATTCTTGTGTTTCTCTTTCAGCGACTTCGAGGCTAAGGATCCAGGACCGTGTTGATCAACTTCGATCGAATATTCGATAACAATGCCTGGCAAGAAGGCAGGAAAGAAGGCTGGGACTGACCAGATGCTTCGCATGCTGATAAGAGATATGGCGAGCATGAAGAAGCAGATGGCTGTGATGAACAATACGGGTAAACCGAAGAAGGTAATAGGCCCGGCATTGCCGGGAGTTGTCCCCGCGGGTAGGGGTAAACGGGTCAGGAATAGGGCGGCAGGGGAGGAGGGCCCGGTTCCCGAGGTACCCCCAGCAAGCCCGGCCATTCCAGTCGAGGTCCCGGTACCAATCCCGGACGCGGGTCAACCGATTCCGGTTGTTGTTACGCCCGCCAACGAGGAGGACATGCCTCCAGAATTAGCCGCCCAGTTGGCCACATGGCTCGGCAGGAAAACAGGGGGTGCTACGGCACCTAAAGACACGGCCGAAGAGGCCAAGTTACTAATGCAGCAGTTGCGGCAGTCGCGAGATGCCGCAAAGGCGAATCTCCCTCTTGTCCCCCCACAGGTGACCTTGGAAGGACCGGCAGCTGGCGTCGGAAAAACAGCAGGAACGACAATGGAGCCGGGTAAGCAGGCATTGCCAATGGCGAGGGAGGGGTCTTTGCCCTCAAGAAGGGAGACGGTGGTCCAACATATTCCGTTGGCCACGAAAGAATTGATATGGGCTGATAAGTATGTGAATATGTTTTCTCTGCTGACTGACTATCGCTTGATGGAGTATGCTAAGACGCAGAAAGATTTGTGGCACCCAAGTGTATGGCGAGCAAAAATGGTGGGATTCAGGGTTGATGAGACAATCACAAATTAGGCCAAGGCCTTTGCGATGTTTACTGCAATTATTGGGGAACGTAAGCCTGAGGTTTTGCCCGAATTATCCTGTTATCAGGCACGAATAATGGATTTTTATGAAACGTATGAGGGCAATGAGTGGATGGGTTATGATATGAAGTTCCGTAAGGCCAAGGAGTACGATTCATCTCTGACGTGGGATTGTCTCGACTCGATTTCTTGGCAGAAGCAGCTCCTGCCGGGCACGACGAAGTCGTCCTCGCTAGGCGGAAATAGGTCGGGGCCTTCCTGCCAACAGCCCGTGGTGCCGTTTCGAGCGGGCCCCGGTGGCGACCACCAAGCAAGGACTGGTGGGAATGGGGGTAAGAGAGGGGTCAGTTGGAATTTTAACAGGGGCAATTGCACCAGGCCACAAGGGACATGTAAATTCAGACATGCGTGTGCAGGTTGCGGGAATTCCTCGCACCCCGAGAGTTCGTGCAGATCCAGGAGTAGTGGGACGGGGGTAGAGGAGGGGCCAAGCAAGACTGAGGGGGACCATTGTGTACCGCTACCTACCCCCGTTGATATCATGGCAATGATCCCCTGGCTAAACGAATACCCTGATCATGTCTCCGCTGGGGTGTTGAGGAATGGCTTCTTATATGGTTTCCACATCCCGGCGGGGGATTTTCGTGGGGAACCACTTTGTAGAAACCAACTGTCGGCTCAGCATAATCCAGCGGTGGTGGAAAGGAAGATTGCAAAAGAGGTACCCGCCAGTAACTAATTTCATCTGTTCCCCCGTTAGGAGTGGTTCCCAAGAAGGACCCGGGGGAATTTAGGCTGATCCATAACTTGTCAGCTCCGAGGGGTCTCTCGGTGAACGATGCGACTGACCCGGGAGTTTGTTCGGTGCGGTACGCATCCTTTGATGATGCCATCACCAGATTGAATCGCCTGGGGCCCGGAGCGCTGATGGCGAAGTCAGATATTGAGTCGGCGTTCCGGTTGTTCCCGGTATACCCAGAGGATCAGCGTCTGTTAGGCTTTGTGTTCCAGGGACGTTACGACATGGATAGATGTATGCCAATGGGTTGCTCCATCTCTTGTGCTTATTTTGAGAAATTCAGCTGTTTTTTGGAATGGGAATTCACCAAAGCCACTGGCCATAGCCTTGTTATGCATTACTTGGATGATATTTTGTTCTTGGGGGCAGCCGGCGACACAAAATGTGCGCAGGCGTTACAGGAATTTTGCACCCTCATGAAGGGATTCGGAGTGCCATTGGCACCAGGTAAGACGGTTGGACCATCTACTTCACTCGAGTTTCTGGGAATTGAGCTCGATTCTGTGTAGGGATGTTTCCGTTTGCCAGTAGGGAAAGTAGCGAAATTCAGGGCTTCCCTGGAACTGTGCCTTAGCAAGGAGAAAGTTACCCTCCATCAGTTACAACAAGCAGTGGGTCAGCTTAACTTTGCCCTAAGAGTGATACCAATGGCCCGCCCCTTTTCCCGCTCTATCGCACAAGCTATGGTTGGTCTCAAGGAAGGACACCACCGCACGAGACTGTCTGCAGAGGTTCGCCAGGGCATGCGCATATGGTTGGCATTTCTGGCGGATTTCAACGGTCGAGTGGTGTGGAACAAGCCGCCAGCGTCTTCGGACGAGCTGGGTTTGTGGACCGACTCGGCGGGGAGCGTGGGATTTGGCGCAATCTTTGGTAATCGATGGTCGGCGCAAACATGGCCGACGTGGTGGCACACCAGCGGTCTCACAGGTAACATTGGGTTCCTTGAGTTATTCCCCATTTTTGTGGCTCTGATGGCATGGCCGGATGAGTTCAGAGATCGATCTGTGGTGTTTTGGTCCGACAATATGACTGTTGTTGAATGTATAAATAATCAGGCAGCACGCTGCAAGTGGATATTGAGATTACTGAAGGAAATTGTACTGCTTTGCATGAGACTGAACGTGCAATTCAGGGCGAAACATGTGCCGGGTGTACTGAATCAGGCTGCTGATGCACTCTCTCGTTCACACATGCAGGCTTTCAGGGGTTATCTACCTTCCGCGGACCTAGCGGCGGCACCATTTCCCGAAGCACTCTGGCTATTTGGTGCCCTGGATTACAAGACCTCGTGGCAGCAAGCTTAGCCCCCAGGACAAGGAAGCCATACGAAGGAGCGTTTCGTTCCTATTGTGCATTTTTGGGTCCGGCAGGGGAGGACAAATGGGGTCAGGAGGATTGCTTCCTAAAGTTTCTGGTAACATTACACAAGGAAGGCCGATCAGTAGCAACGGCCAATAGGCACCGGGCCGCTATTTCATTCATGGCTCAGGCGCATGGCATCAAGGACCCGACATCGTCCTTTTTGGGAAAGAAAGCCCTTTGTAGTTGGCAATGCCTGGAAGGTCGTACAGTAGACGAGAGGCGCCCGATTGGGTTAGAAAGGTTGTCCCTGCTTATGTCGATACTTCCCACGACATGTTCCTCCCATTTCGAAGCAGTTCTGTTCCGGGCCGCTTTCGCATTAGCGTTCCATGGGGCTATGCAGGTGAGCGAACTGGTCGCAAAGAATAAGAAAGATGTGGAGGGAGGTCTGTGTCAGGATCACATCCTGATTAGGGGTGATTCAATGGTAGTCACAATAGCCAAGTCCAAGACTGACCAGAGAGCTATGGGAGACAGTATTGTTGTCCAGCGCATGCGAGGGTCCCCCATGTGCCCGGTAAAGTGCGTTGAGGAATATTTGGCGCAAAGGGCGGATACATAGGGGGGAAGCCTGCTGAGACACATTGATGCCACCCCACTGACGAGGTTTCAGTTTCAGAGGGTGCTAACAATGGCAATCGCAGCGGCGGGCTTGGACCCGTGCGATTTTGGGACCCATTCCTTTAGGATAGGGGCTGGTACTGAGGCTACAGCCAGGGGTCAGAGTGTTGAAGAGGTGAAACAACTGGGACAATGGTCCTCGAATTGTTTTAAAAGGTATGTGCGATTGCACATGTTGTGAAGTCAAGTTACATGCACTCACGCTTCTTGTCTTCTGTTTGATTTACAGTTTCGCGAGCATGTTATGCGGGGCGCAATTTGCAGTCAACCCGGCACCAGGGGACCAGCGGTCAGATATCACCGGCTGAGGAGAGAGCAGTGTGGGTCGTGGGCCACTCATACGTGAGGCGGGCCGGGGACGTATTCAAAGCAGGTGACGTGACTCACGCAGCTGGGGAATACGGGTACAAAGTGACCTTCCACGGAAGGGGCGGGCTCTGTATTGACCAGTTTGAATCTTTTGTCGAGGAACTCTTAGGGCGGCAGAGGTCACCGCCATCTGTAATCATAGTACACCTGGGGGGCAATGACATGGTGACACTCGGTCGGCGAGTACTACTCGAGCGAGTTTTATCTACTGTTAGCTGGCTGGCGAGAAGGATCCCGGGGTGCACGATAGCATGGTCCCACATGATCCCCAGGAAGGTGTGGCAGGGGGGCCTCTCGGTGTCAGCACTGAACCATTCAGTGAAAAAAGTCAACAACAAACTTGGTAGGTTGTTTCGCTCGGCGCAGTTGCACAGTATTCCGCATGGATGTATTCGGGGGGATCACATGTATCTCGATGATGGGGTCCATTTGTCCCGGGAGGGGAATGTCTTACTCATAGGAGACTTCATAGCATGGCTAAGGGGTTTGAGAAAGCATGACCTTTAGGAGGAGTTTGTGGGGGGGCCGGATAGCCGGTCAACTATCCGGCCTGTGGCGGTAAGGTCAATATCAGTGAGCAGTAATTTCAAGGTCCCTAGAGGGGGGCCCCTCCCACGGGGAGGCGGCACCCACTAAGTATGGGTCGCCTAGGGGAAGACGGCCATAGCCCCCTTCCAGAGGAGGAGGCGGCTAGATGCCCCTCCTACGAATTTCCCGCGGCCCGGATATCCGCGACGGCGGATGTGATAGACAGTGTGGGATGGGAGGGGGAGTCCACGCTGCCTTCTTACAGACACCTCACATGGGTCCTCGGACGACCTTTAAGATGGCGTCGAGTTAAGATGGGGGGCCCCCACAAGACAAGGGAAATTGGAGTTGGCACAGAGGGTACAGTCCTCTGCGCGGCCGCCACTCACACCGTGAGGGCGAGAGTTTTGGTAGTAGGGATCTGACACCGGTTGCGACCTTGCCGTTGGCCCGTAATGCAAGGTTGTACAATTTTAATTTAGAAAGTATGCATTTGTAGAATGTTAGACTCGGCTAGGAAAACCTTTGTACTAGAGATTTGTTAAGGTTAGCCAATGAACATGTCTTCATCGAAATGTAATAAATGAAAATTGTACATGATATGAAACTGTTATTTTAATGTTTTAAATTTGTTTCATATTTTAATAAATACGGCCTTCCAAAAGTTCAGAACTGCGTCCGTCTTCCCATCCTTGGGAATTGTGTTGGGAGGGGGTGACAGGCATCCTGGCCATATGGAAAGAGGCGACCACTCGGTCCCCCCGAACGTATGGTCAGGGGCCCGGATCCTCCCGGGAAACCATTTTGGGCGCGGGGCATGTCACGGCTGTTATGCCCGAAGCGGCGTAGCCAGGGCGCGCCTTTTTCCCGCCCAAGAGGGGTTGTCCTAGACACCTACACCGATGGCCACGCCCAATAGGCGTACCAGCGGAGGGTTCACGCCCTGCCGAAGAGGAATAAAGAGAGCGGGAATCCGAAGAATCATTCTCTGGTTCCTGTGCTTGGAAGCTGCACCCACTCGTTGCACGTGAGCCCTCGACGGAACAAGGAGCAATTTTGACCCACCCACCAGCCCCTTATGGCAATGTTAGTACTGCAATAAAGTAATTTTCTTTGATAACATCTTCTTCCCTTTGTTTAGCGGTATATAAAGGTCTAGCTTAGTGATATGATGAATGTTTGAAGGTACTGTTTCTGGTAGTATAGACAAATATTGCAAATAAACAGGATAATTTTCTCCCTTAGTAGGTACTCAAATGTCGTATTTATTTTTTTGGTCGGGCGGTAAGGTCATGATCGGTGAGCAGTATTTCAAGGTCCCTAGAGGGGGGCGCCACCCACTATGGATGGGAGCGCCCGGGGGGAGGCGGCCATTGGCCCCTCCCACGGGGAGGCGGCACCCACTAAGTATGGGTCGCCTAGGGGAAGACGGCCATAGGCCCCTTCCAGGGGAGGAGGCGGCTAGATGCCCCTCCTACGAATTTCCCGGGGCCCGGATATCCGCGACGGCGGATGTGATGGACAGTGTGGGGTGGGAGGAGTAGTCCACGCTGCCTTCTTACAGACACGTCACATGGGTCCTCGGACGACCTTTAAGATGGCGTCGAGTTAAAATGGGGGGCCCCAACAAGACAAGGGACATTGGAGTTGGCACAGAGGGTACAGTCCTCTGCGCGGCCGCCACTCACACCGTGAGGGCGAGAGTTTTGGTAGTAGGGATCTGACACCGGTTGCGACCTTGCTGTTGGCCCGTAATGCTTGGATGTACAATTTTAATTTAGAAAGTATGCATTTGCAGGATGTTAGACTCGGCTAGGAAAACCTTTGTACTAGAGATTTGTTAAGGTTAGCCAATGAACATGTCTTCATCGAAATGTAATAAATGAAAATTGTACATGATATGAAACTGTTATTTTAATGTTTTAATTTTGTTTTATATTTTAATAAATACGGCCGGGAGGGTAACGCTCTCCCGCCTTCCAAAAGTTCAGAACTGCGTCCGTCTTCCCATCCTTGGGGATTGTGTTGGGAGGGGGTAACAGGCATCCCGGCCATATGGCGCAGGTTGACCAATCTGCCTGAAAATTTCCTCAAAATGGCCTTGCGGCGTTCCGGTCCTTCCCTGAAAGTTTGGGGGGATTCGTCAAGCGGGGGCCGAGATAAAAGGGGGGTCCCAAAACGCGTTTTCCCCATGTTAGTTTCCATAGGGCGGTCAATTTCACTTTTAGCCCGAACGGCTGAATGGATTTCCACCAAACTTGGCAAAATTGTAGGGACTGGTAGCCCGATGTGCCTTTGCTATGTCTCAAGATATGTGCTCAAGTGGATTTTGAGTAATTAAGGTTCAAAAAAATATATGTATCTATAGCGCGAGTGATGAGTGATGTCACTGACCATGTCATGAGTGATGTAATATGTGACGTCATCAGCAGTGCATTGCAGGCGCGCAAGTTATAGTGAGTCCAACTGACTATAACGTGGGAATTTCAATGGTTTTATGTCAGTAAAATTTCCAGCTAACTATAACTGGTGTGAAACCTATGGTTTTGTCAGTGAATTTAATAGGTTTTTAAAATGCTAATTCCTAACTATAACTGGTGTGAAACCTATGGTTTTTTCAGTGAATATATATATATTCAAAAGTGGTGAAGATTTTTGGTTTATATATATATATATATATATATATATATATATATATATATTACCTACTGGCGGTCGCCAGTAGGTAGTTATAGTTAGGATTTTTTTCAATGTTAAATCTCAAAATTCTATTTGGAATAACTTTGGCACCGGTTGACGAATCTTCCTGAAAATGGCCTCGTCGAGCTCCGGTCCTTCCCTGAAAGTTTGGGGGGGATACGTCAAGCGGGGGCCGAGATAAAAGGGGGGTCCCAAAACGCATTTTCCCCATGTTAATTTCCATAGGGCGGTCAATTTCACTTTTAGCCCGAACGGCTGAATGGATTTACACCAAACTTGGCAAAATTGTAGGGACTGGTAGCCCGATGTGCCTTTGCTATGTCTCAAGATATGTGCTGCAGTGGATTTTGAGTAATTTAGGTTCAAAAAAATATATATATCTATAGGCGCTCTCCGGTGCGCGCACCGGAGTGCGCTCCAGGCGCGACACGCGACTTGCGCGCAGAAAGCTGATTGGCTCTTGGGTGTCTGTAAACATTCTAAACAGTCTGGAGCGGCCGCCATCTTGTGTCTCGGTAAAATCGAGACACAAGGGGTTTGAAAAAAAAAGGGGCAAATGACCATAAGGGGGAAGAGTAGACCCCCTCTGACCCCCTAGGTTTGATGTAGGGACTAAAATAGGGTCCTGCAGGGCATTAAAAAAAAAAATTAGTTTTGCGCGGGGGAAGCGCATGGTACGCGCACCGGCGAAGCACGGGGAAAATCCAGGACCATATTTATGAAGGCCTTGCGCTGTTAGTTTTGCGCCTCCTGTGCGTCAATTTTTGTGACGCACCAGCGGTGTAAAAAAATGCGCATTGTTATGCAATATTTAAAAAGTGACGCATCTATCTAGATGCGTCACTTTTTAAATATAGTGCAACGAGGCACATTTTATTACACTGCTGGTGTTATGCGTCACTTTTCTGTGCGCACTCCTTATGACATTCCAGATGTGTCATATTTAATGTATGACGAATCATGTTGCAAGGAGTTACAGATACGTCAGTATTTCTGACATATCTGTAAACATAAAAGTGATGCGAGGCAGGTGCAAGATTTTGACGCAACAGCATCCTAAAAGTGACGTAGAGAAATCTTATAGATTTCAGTACGTCGTTATTACCAAGCTTTTTGCGGGGGAATGCCCCCTTTGCATACATTATACCTGACGCAGATATAATGTGGCGCAGAGTTTTAAAAAGTGACCCATGTACCTAGATGCGTCACTTTTTAAAAATAGCGTCAGGTATAATGCATGCAGAGGGGGGGTTCTCCCGCAAAAAGCTTTGTAATAGCGACGCAGTGAAATCTTTGAGATTTCACTGCGTCAGTTTTAGGATGCTGTTGCGTCAAAATCTTGTGCCTGCTTTACAGCAGGTGTTAGACTGAGGCAAGACCTTTCACATGCTGCTTTCCCCATTTGAAAGGACACATTACTGGAGTTGCGTCACTTTTGTGACGCACTCCAGCAATGCGTTACTTGGAATGTCATAAGGAGTGCGCACAGAAAAGTGACGCATCGCACCAGTGGTGTAAAAAAATGTGCCTCGTTGCGTTATATTTAAAAAGTGACGTAACTAGGTAGATGGGTCACTTTTTAAAATCAAGCGTCACATTATATCTGCGTGAGGTATAATGCATGCAGAGGGGGTGTTCCCCCATAAAAAGCTTTGTAATAGCGACGCAGTGAAATGTTTGAGATTTCACTGCGTCACTTTTAGGATGCTGTTGCATCCTTTAAATATAGTGCAACGAGGCACATTTTATTACACTGCTGGTATGATGCGTCACTTTTCTGTCCACAGTCCTTATGACATTCCAGATGTGTCATATTTAATGTATGACGAATCATGTTGCAAGGAGTTACAGATACGTCAGTATTTCTCACATATCTGTAAACATGAAAGTGACGCGAGGCAGGCGCAAGATTTTGACGCAACAGCATCCTAAAAGTGACGCAGAGAAATCTCATAGATTTCAGTACGTCGTTATTACCAAGCTTTTTGCGAGGGATTGCCCCCTCTGCATACATTATACCTGATGCAGATACAATGTGGCGCAGAGTTTTAAAAAGTGACCCATGTACCTAGATGCGTCACTTTTTAAAAAATAGTGTCAGGTATAATGCATGCAGAGGGGGTGTTCCTTGCAAAAAGCTTGGTAATAATGACGCAGTGCGTCACTTTTAGGATGCTGTTGCGCCAAAATCTTGCGCCTGCTTCACAGCAAACCTTTCACATGGTGCTTTTTCCATGTGAAAGGACACATTACTGGAGTTGCGTCACTTTTGTGACGCACTCCTGCAATGTGTTACTTTTGTGTTTACAGATATGTCAGAAATACTGACATATCTGTAACTCCTTGCGAATTGATTAGTCATATATTAAATATGACATATCTGGAATGTCATAAGGAGTGCGTCCAGAAAAGTGACGCATCGCTGTTTTCACGTAGCGATGCGTCACTTTTCAGAAATGAGGCCTCCAGTTTATTCACTGTGTCATAACTTTCTTTTCTAACACTCACCTTCTTTCATTCCTCCTACTTCACTTCCTTTCACCTCTCATACCTTTCTGTTCTTTCTTACTCATTCTCCTTTCAATTATCAATGCACTATATTTCACTTACTCTTCATTTTTTAAGAATATAGCTCTTTGATGAGAATTGGAGGTAGTTCTGAAAAGAACTTTTGGTTTTCTTCTTTTAACTGAACAGGAACAAAAACAGGGAATGGAAACTGAACAAGAGGAGCAAAAAGAAAAGAAAAAAATTAGTCAGCGCCTTCTTCGTATCGGATGAGTTTGGCAAGACTGGATATATATATATATATATATATATATATATATATATATATATATATATATATTACCTACTGGCAGTCGCCAGTAGGTATATATAGTTAGGATTTTTTCTCTATGGGATTTTTGAAAATTCTATGTCTAATAACTTTGGCGTTTGTGGACGGAATTGGCTGCAATTTTCAGGAAAATGGAACATTTTGTTTCTGAGCAGCCCCTGCCAATTTGGGGGGTTTCATCAATGGGGGGCCAAGAAAAAAGGGGGGTCCCAAAACGCGTTTTTCCATGTTAATTTCCATAGGGCGGTTGGCCTCACTTTTAGCTCGAACGGCTGAATGGATTTGCACGAAACTTGGCAAAATTGTAGGGACTGTTAGCCCGATGTGCCTTTGCTAGGTCTCAATATATGTGCTCCAGTGGATTTTGAGTAATTTAGGTTCAAAAAAAGATATATATCTGGGCGGAGCCTAACCACACATCTGATCTGATTGGCTGTCAGCACTTCATCCAAGAAGTGTTGGCAGCCATCTTGGGGCCAATATACATGATAGCACCTCATTAAAAAGCATTGTAGTTAATAGAGGGTTTTAGGACTTTATTTACATTATAAATCATTTGTTGATGGTACCATACTCGTTTTAGGAATTGTGGTGGCTTCTAAGGGGATTTTACCATGTGAAAAAACCTTCTGCTGTGATATCATGAATATTGTTTGAAAGAAAACTAATATCTCATGATTTTCCCACAGTGGTTTGGAAGGGGATCTATAAGCTAAACTGAAAGCATATTTTCTGTAAATTCACATTATCTTTCTCAGTCATGTGAAAATGAAGTCTGACATTCTCAGTAAAACATGTACATCCAACAAGGACAGAGACTGTCAGTTGATTCCTTTGTGTTCTACTGCAACCTCCTAGAGTGTTCTAAAGAACAACTAGAGCGCTAACAGTCCTACTTATTACAAAGGTATGGCACACCTGAAGCCATCTTGATTTGATTAAAGTGGTAACTCTTAAAACATTTAATGTAAAAAGAAACAACATGAGGGGGTATATTTTGCCATAGAAAGTATGTTTAGTGCTGCAGAATGAAAAATTAGGGCACATTTTGAGTGACTTCTCAAATCCTTTTCTATTTCATTAAAACATTCTGACATGCAGTCTACCAAAATGGCCACCAGAGACAAAAGAGCCCAAATGTAGCCCAAATATCACCCAGATGTAGCCCAAGTATAGCCCAATGACAGAATGTCCCAGAGTGTTCTAAAGAACAACTAGAGCGCTAACAGTCCTACATATTACAAAGGTATAGCACACCTGGAGCCATCGTGATGGGAATAAAGTGGTAACTCTTAAAACATTTAATTTAAAAAGGAACAAAATGAGGGGTATATTATGCAATAGAAGGTATTATTAGTGCTGCAGAAAGAAAAATTAGGGCACATTTTGAGTGACTTTTCAAATCCTCTTCTATTTCATTAAAAAATTCTGACATGCAGTCTCCCAAAATGGCCACCAGAGACAAAAGAGCCCAAATGTAGCCCAAATATCACCCAGATGTAGCCCAAGTATAGCCCAATGACAGAATGTCCCAGAGTGTTCTAAAGAACAACTAGAGCGCTAACAGTCCTACATATTACAAAGGTATAGCACACCTGGAGCCATCGTGATGGGAATAAAGTGGTAACTCTTAAAACATTTAATTTAAAAAGGAACAAAATGAGGGTTATATTATGCAATAGAAGGTATTATTAGTGCTGCAGAAAGAAAAATTAGGGCACATTTTGAGTGACTTTTCAAATCCTCTTCTATTTCATTAAAAAATTCTGACATGCAGTCTCCCAAAATGGCCACCAGAGACAAAAGAGCCCAAATGTAGCCCAAATATCACCCAGATGTAGCCCAAGAATAGCCCAATGACAGAATGTCCCAGAGTGTTCTAAAGAACAACTAGAGCGCTAACAGTCCTACTTATTACAAAGGTATGGCACACCTGAAGCCATCTTGATAGGAATAAAGTGGTAACTCTTAAAACATTTAATTTAAAAAGGAACAAAATGAGGGGGTATATTTTGCCAGATGAATTATGATTAGTGCTGCAGAAAGAAAAATTAGGGCACATTTTGAGTGACTTCTCAAACCCTCTTCAATATCATTAAAAAATTCTGACATACAGTCTCCCAAGATGGCCACCAGAGACAAAAGAGCCTAAATGTAGCCCAAATATCACCCAGATGTACCCCAAGTATAGCCCAATGACAGAATGTCCCAGAGTGTTCTAAAGAACAACTAGAGCGCTAACAGTCTTACTTATGACAAAAGTATGGCACACCAGAAGCCATCTTGAATGGAATGAAGTGGTAAGTCTGAAAACACTCAATTTAAAAAGGAACAACATGAGGGGGTTAATTTTGCCATAGAAAGTATGATTAGTGCTTCAGAAAGAAAAATTAGGGATCATTTTGAGTGACTTCTCAAATCCTCTTCTATTTCATTAAAAAAATTCTGACATGCAGACTGAAACATGCACTTTGAATACCAGCAGCAGACGTCCCTGGTGAGCAGTAGCTTTACTACAGTGATCTAATGTGCAACTAGAGTGCTAACATTCAGAATTTATGGCAAATGTGATGGAACCAAAGTAAACAAGCATTGAAAATGCAATAGATCTTGCCCTCGTTTAAGTTAAAGCCATTCTGTTTGTAATGAGGTGGCTTTTTAGCTTTGCTTTTATTAGTGTTTTTTCAACTTTCATGTAAATAACATGCATCTGTATGCATATAAGTATATGTATGCATGCATTTATGTTTGTATTTATATAGATATACAGATGATATATGTTTATATATGTATGTATATGAAGCTCCACAGGTATTGTCCAACAATGAGCGGCACACGAAAGTGAGAAGCTTTTACCCATCAGCCTTTTATTGGTATGGAAATGCGTAGGCAGAGTTAATCATGAACACCTGACCTTTTAGAGTCCGACGCGTTTCGTTTGCACTTCCTCATGGACAGTTCAAAGTCAGTGAGGTGCATGTTGGGGATGTTAGTTCCATATCCCTTTCCTTTCCTGAATGGATGCACCTTCAATTGCGTGCGAAAAGGCTCCGAATGAGCCCCTCTGCTGCAGCACGTCCTAAATCCATGCTCACTCTCCCACCTCACGAGCTCCTCTTCCCAACGAACTCAGTGGCCCCCTCCTAGGGGGTGGTGCCAGCTCGGCGGCAGGACGGCCGCCTATACATGAAGCTCCACGGGTATTGTCCAACAATGAGCGGCACACGAAAGTGAGAAGCTTTTACCCATCAGCCTTTTATTGGTATGGAAATGCGTAGGCAGAGTTAATCATGAACACCTGACCTTTTAGAGTCCGACGCGTTTCGTTTGCACTTCCTCATGGACAGTTCAAAGTCAGTGAGGTGCATGTTGGGGATGTTAGTTCCATATCCCTTTCCTTTCCTCAATGGATGCACCTTCAATTGCGTGCGAAAAGGCTCCGAATGAGCCCCTCTGCTGCAGCACGTCCTAAATCCATGCTCACTCTCCCACCTCACGAGCTCCTCTTCCCAACGAACTCAGTGGCCCCCTCCTAGGGGGTGGTGCCAGCTCGGCGGCAGGACGGCCGCCTATACATGAAGCTCCACGGGTATTGTCCAACAATGAGCGGCACACGAAAGTGAGAAGCTTTTACCCATCAGCCTTTTATTGGTATGGAAATGCGTAGGCAGAGTTAATCATGAACACCTGACCTTTTAGAGTCCGACGCGTTTCGTTTGCACTTCTTCATGGACAGTTCAAAGTCAGTGAGGTGCATGTTGGGGATGTTAGTTCCATATCCCTTTCCTTTCCTGAATGGATGCACCTTCAATTGCGTGTGAAAAGGCTCCGAATGAGCCCCTCTGCTGCAGCACGTCCTAAATCCATGCTCACTCTCCCACCTCACGAGCTCCTCTTCCCAACGAACTCAGTGGCCCCCTCCTAGGGGGTGGTGCCAGCTCGGCGGCAGGACGGCCGCCTATACATGAAGCTCCACGGGTATTGTCCAACAATGAGCGGCACACGAAAGTGAGAAGCTTTTACCCATCAGCCTTTTATTGGTATGGAAATGCGTAGGCAGAGTTAATCATGAACACCTGACCTTTTAGAGTCCGACGCGTTTCGTTTGCACTTCCTCATGGACAGTTCAAAGTCAGTGAGGTGCATGTTGGGGATGTTAGTTCCATATCCCTTTCCTTTCCTGAATGGATGCACCTTCAATTGCGTGCGAAAAGGCTCCGAATGAGCCCCTCTGCTGCAGCACGTCCTAAATCCATGCTCACTCTCCCACCTCACGAGCTCCTCTTCCCAACGAACTCAGTGGCCCCCTCCTAGGGGGTGGTGCCAGCTCGGCGGCAGGACGGCCGCCTATACATGAAGCTCCACGGGTATTGTCCAACAATGAGCGGCACACGAAAGTGAGAAGCTTTTACCCATCAGCCTTTTATTGGTATGGAAATGCGTAGGCAGAGTTAATCATGAACACCTGACCTTTTAGAGTCCGACGCGTTTCGTTTGCACTTCTTCATGGACAGTTCAAAGTCAGTGAGGTGCATGTTGGGGATGTTAGTTCCATATCCCTTTCCTTTCCTGAATAGATGCACCTTCAATTGCGTGCGAAAAGGCTCCGAATGAGCCCCTCTGCTGCAGCACGTCCTAAATCCATGCTCACTCTCCCACCTCACGAGCTCCTCTTCCCAACGAACTCAGTGGCCCCCTCCTAGGGGGTGGTGCCAGCTCGGCGGCAGGACGGCCGCCTATACATGAAGCTCCACGGGTATTGTCCAACAATGAGCGGCACACGAAAGTGAGAAGCTTTTACCCATCAGCCTTTTATTGGTATGGAAATGCGTAGGCAGAGTTAATCATGAACACCTGACCTTTTAGAGTCCGACGCGTTTCGTTTGCACTTCCTCATGGACAGTTCAAAGTCAGTGAGGTGCATGTTGGGGATGTTAGTTCCATATCCCTTTCCTTTCCTGAATGGATGCACCTTCAATTGCGTGCGAAAAGGCTCCGAATGAGCCCCTCTGCTGCAGCACGTCCTAAATCCATGCTCACTCTCCCACCTCACGAGCTCCTCTTCCCAACGAACTCAGTGGCCCCCTCCTAGGGGGTGGTGCCAGCTCGGCGGCAGGACGGCCGCCTATACATGAAGCTCCACGGGTATTGTCCAACAATGAGCGGCACACGAAAGTGAGAAGCTTTTACCCATCAGCCTTTTATTGGTATGGAAATGCGTAGGCAGAGTTAATCATGAACACCTGACCTTTTAGAGTCCGACGCGTTTCGTTTGCACTTCCTCATGGACAGTTCAAAGTCAGTGAGGTGCATGTTGGGGATGTTAGTTCCATATCCCTTTCCTTTCCTGAATGGATGCACCTTCAATTGCGTGCGAAAAGGCTCCGAATGAGCCCCTCTGCTGCAGCACGTCCTAAATCCATGCTCACTCTCCCACCTCACGAGCTCCTCTTCCCAACGAACTCAGTGGCCCCCTCCTAGGGGGTGGTGCCAGCTCGGCGGCAGGACGGCCGCCTATACATGAAGCTCCACGGGTATTGTCCAACAATGAGCGGCACACGAAAGTGAGAAGCTTTTACCCATCAGCCTTTTATTGGTATGGAAATGCGTAGGCAGAGTTAATCATGAACACCTGACCTTTTAGAGTCCGACGCGTTTCGTTTGCACTTCCTCATGGACAGTTCAAAGTCAGTGAGGTGCATGTTGGGGATGTTAGTTCCATATCCCTTTCCTTTCCTGAATGGATGCACCTTCAATTGCGTGCGAAAAGGCTCCGAATGAGCCCCTCTGCTGCAGCACGTCCTAAATCCATGCTCACTCTCCCACCTCACGAGCTCCTCTTCCCAACGAACTCAGTGGCCCCCTCCTAGGGGGTGGTGCCAGCTCGGCGGCAGGACGGCCGCCTATACATGAAGCTCCACGGGTATTGTCCAACAATGAGCGGCACACGAAAGTGAGAAGCTTTTACCCATCAGCCTTTTATTGGTATGGAAATGCGTAGGCAGAGTTAATCATGAACACCTGACCTTTTAGAGTCCGACGCGTTTCGTTTGCACTTCCTCATGGACAGTTCAAAGTCAGTGAGGTGCATGTTGGGGATGTTAGTTCCATATCCCTTTCCTTTCCTGAATGGATGCACCTTCAATTGCGTGCGAAAAGGCTCCGAATGAGCCCCTCTGCTGCAGCACGTCCTAAATCCATGCTCACTCTCCCACCTCACGAGCTCCTCTTCCCAACGAACTCAGTGGCCCCCTCCTAGGGGGTGGTGCCAGCTCGGCGGCAGGACGGCCGCCTATACATGAAGCTCCACGGGTATTGTCCAACAATGAGCGGCACACCAAAGTGAGAAGCTTTTACCCATCAGCCTTTTATTGGTATGGAAATGCGTAGGCAGAGTTAATCATGAACACCTGACCTTTTAGAGTCCGACGCGTTTCGTTTGCACTTCCTCATGGACAGTTCAAAGTCAGTGATGTGCATGTTGGGGATGTTAGTTCCATATCCCTTTCCTTTCCTGAATGGATGCACCTTCAATTGCGTGCGAAAAGGCTCCGAATGAGCCCCTCTGCTGCAGCACGTCCTAAATCCATGCTCACTCTCCCACCTCACGAGCTCCTCTTCCCAACGAACTCAGTGGCCCCCTCCTAGGGGGTGGTGCCAGCTCGGCGGCAGGACGGCCGCCTATACATGAAGCTCCACGGGTATTGTCCAACAAGTGCAAACGAAACGCGTCGGACTCTAAAAGGTCAGGTGTTCATGATTAACTCTGCCTACGCATTTCCATACCAATAAAAGGCTGATGGGTAAAAGCTTCTCACTTTCGTGTGCCGCTCATTGTTTGACAATACCCGTGGAGCTTCATATGTATGTATATATATATATATATTCCTCTGAAAAAACCATAGGTTATAGAACATATATAGTTAGGAATTAGCATTTACAAAACCTTGAAAATTCACTGAAAAACCATAGGTTATAGACCATATATAGTTAGGAATTAGCATTTACAAAACCTTGAAAATTCGGCCTCTTTCATCACTGGAGCTGTTGTTATATATATATATATATATATATATATATATATATATATATATATATATATATATATATATATATATATATATATATATATTCACTGAAAAAACCATAGGTTTCACACCAGTTATAGTTAGGAATTAGCATTTAAAAAACCTATTAAATTCACTGAAAAAAACATAGGTTTCACACCAGTTAGAGTTAGCTGGAAATTTTACTGATATAAAACCATTGAAATTCCCACGTTATAGTTAGATGGACTCATGGAAAGGGGCGACCATTCGGTCCCCCCGAACGTATGGTGGAGTACCACGATCCCCCCGGGAAGCCATCTTGGGCGGGAGGCGAGTCTCGGCTGGTATGCCCGAAGCGGCGTAGCCGGGGCGCGCCTTTTCCCGCCCTGGAGTGGGTTGTCCTAGACACTGACGCGACCGGCCACGCCCTCGGAGGCAGGCGGGGGCGGGTTGACGCCCGCCCTGAAGACGGATAAAAGGAGCAACAAGCCAAGAAAGCTTCCTCTTGTTCCTGTGCTCGGAAGCTGCACCTTCCCGCTGCACGTGAGCTCGAGACGGAACGAAGAGCCAATTTTGAGCGTTGTAAATCTTTCTTTTGTCTTACAGATACTCCAGCTGAGAATGCCCAAGAAGGTCGGAAAGCGGGTCGGTACCGATCAGATGTTCCGTATACTCATGAAGGAGATAGCCGACTTGAAGAAGCAGATGGCGGCTAAGGACGGGGAGGGAGGACCGAAACGGCCTTTGACGGGAGTAGTCCCCGGAGGAAGAGGCAAGAGGTCCAGAAGGGGGGCACTTGGGGGTGAAACCCCGGTTCCCGATATCCCACTTGAAGAGCCAACCCCGGTGCCGAAGGAGGGGAATCCGATTCCTGTGGTGGTCACTCCCGTGACCGGGGAAGATATGCCTCCCGAGTTAGCTGCACAACTGGCAGCGTGGTTGGGAAAGGATAGCGAGGGCGCCACGGCTGACGACGCCCGGGTATTAATGAGACAGCTGCGAGAATCTAGGGAGGCTGCAAAGGCACCATCGTCTGTTACCCCGCCGGTTCCGGGGGCGGAAAATGCAACAGGCCCAGGTTCGGCGGCAAATGCAGCTTCTGGTTCAGGTAAGCGGTCATTGCCGATTGCGGGGGAGGGGGCTGTACCTTCACGAAGGGAGAAGGTGGCTCAGCATGTTCCACTGGAAATTAAGGAAAAGATTTGGGCGGATAAGTATGTAAACATTTTTTCTTTGCTTACCGACCATTATGAGATGTAGCATGTTAAGAGCCAAAAAGAGCTCATGCATCCGAGTGTTTGGCGCGCCAAAATGGCCGCCTTTAAGATTGACGAAAACATTGGTACGTGGGGTAGAGCGTGGGGCATTTTTACCTCCATCATGGGTGAGCGTAGGCCCGAGTTGCTGACCGAGTTGCCTATTTATCAGTCACGAATCATGGAGTATTCCGTACCGTATGGGGGTAATCAGTGGTTCTGCTATGATAATCTTTTTAGAAAAGCGAAAGAACACAACCCAATCCTGACTTGGGATTGTTACGACTCTGTTTCATGGCAAAAAATGGAGAGTACAGGAATGTTGAAAGTACCATTGGTTGGAAGTAGCGGGGGTGAATCCTCCCGCCAATACTCTGGGACACCCTTTCGATCGGGTGCAGGTAACGAATATCACTCAAAACCGAGTGGCAACACAGGTAAAAGGGGGATTTGTTGGAATTTTAACAGAGGAAAATGTACGAGGCCCCAGGGGTCATGCAAGTTCAAACATGAATGTGGGGGGTGTGGGCAGCCATCCCATCCTGAGTCCATGTGCAGAGCCAAAACGGGTGATAACGGTGGTAGGGGAAGCGCCAAACAGGTCTGAAATAGTCCGAGGGGCGCCTTTACCTACCCCGATTGATACCATGGCAATGATTCCTTGGCTCAACGAATACCCGGATCATGCTTCTGCTGGGGTGTTGCGAAAACGGGTTTTCATATGGTTTCCGCATCCCAGTGGGGGATTTTCAGGGTGTAGCAAGATGTAAGAACCAACTGTCGGTCTTGCAGCATGCGACCGTGGTACAGGTAAAGATTGGCAAGGAGGTCACTCGGGGTCGAGTCGCCGGTCCATTTGATGTGCCACCGGTAGCAAATTTTGTTTGTTCCCCTTTAGGGGTGGTCCCCAAGAAGGACCCGGGTGAGTTTCGGCTGATACATAACTTGTCGGCCCCACGTGGTCTTTCCGTGAATGATGCGATAGACCCGGAAATGTGTTTGGTGCGGTACGCATCTTTCGATTGGGCCGTCGCCATGTTAAATCGCCTGGGGCCCGGGGCGCTGATGGCAAAAATCAGATATTGAGTCAGCGTTCCGGTTGCTCCCGGTACACCCAGACGATCAGCGTCTCCTTGGTTTCATGTTTCAGGGTCGCTATTACATGGATAGATGTATGCCAATGGGATGCTCTATATCTTGTGCCTATTTTGAAAAGTTCAGTTGTTTTTTGCAATGGGTCTTCACAAAGAAGACGGGTTTTCAACATGTTATGCATTATCTCGATGACTTCCTGTTTCTGGGGGCAGCCGGGGATCCAGAATGTGGGCAGGCTTTGAATGAATTTAGTGTCTTAATGAATCATTTTGGTGTACCATTGGCGCCAGGTAAGACTGTGGGTCCCTCGACTTGCCTCGAGTTTCTGGGGATTGAGCTTGACTCGAAGGAAGGTTGTTTTCGTTTACCAAAAGAAAAAGTGTTAAAATTCAGGGCATCCCTTGAGACGTGTATTAGTGAGGCTAAGGTAAAACTGCATCAATTGCAACAAATGGTGGGCCAGTTGAATTTTGCCCTGAGAATAATGCCGATGGCCCGCCCCTTTTCCCGCTCGATCGCTCAGGCCATGGTCGGCCTGAAGGAGGGTCATCATCGCACGAGGCTCTCGGCAGAGGTTCGCCAGGACATGCGCATTTGGTTGGCATTTCTGGCGGATTTCAATGGTCGAATTGTCTGGAACAAACCAGCGGTGTCCTCCGAGGAGCTGGGGCTGTGGACAGATTCGGCAGGAAGTATTGGTTTTGGTGCCATATTCGGCACTCGATGGTCGGCTAAAAAATGGCCGACATGGTGGCACGAGTGCGGGCTGACAAGTAACATTGCTTTTCTTGAACTTTTCCCTATTCTGGTGGCCCTGAAAACTTGGCCCGAGGGGTTCAGAGATCACTCTGTGGTGTTCTGGTCTGATAACATGACCGTGGTTGAGTGTATCAATAGTCAGGCAGCACGCTGCAAATGGATTCTGAGACTGCTCAAAGAAATTGTGTTGTTGTGTATGCAATTGAATGTGCTATTTAAGGCAAGACATGTGCCGGGGGTAATGAACCAAGCGGCTGATGCGCTTTCTCGTTTCCGTATGCAGGCCTTCTGGGGTTTTCTGCCCACAGCGGACCCGGTGGCGGCACCCTTTCCCGAAGCTCTCTGGTCTCTCGGTGCCCCGAACTACAAAACCTCGTGGGAGAGAGTTTAGCACCCAGGACGAGGAAGGCATACGAAGGGGCGTTCCGTTCCTATTGGGCCTTTTTGGGGACTGCTAGGAGGGAGCTTTGGGGCCAGGAAGAGTTTGTAGTAAAATTTCTGCTGTGTTTACATCGGGCAGGCAAATCAGTAGCTACGGCCCAGAGGCATCGGGCCGCCATTTCCTTTATGGCAAGGGCTCACGGGATCCAGGACCCGACAGCGTCTTTCGTTGTGCAAAAAGCGCTACGTGGGTGGCAACGCCTTGAGGGTCGCAGAGTAAATGAGAGGCACCCAATAGGTCTGGATAGGTTGGCCCTGTTATTATCCGTACTCCCTGCTACGTGTTCATCCCAGTATGAAACAGTGTTATTCCGAGCCGCTTTTGCGCTGGCATTCCATGGGGCTATGCGGGTAAGCGAACTAGTGGCGAAGAACAAGCAGGATACGATGGGGGGACTGTGTCGAGAGCACATTCAGGTCAAGGGGGAGACGATGACTGTCTCGTTTGTCAGGTCCAAAACCGATCAGGGTGCGATTGGGGACTGCATAGTCATACAGAGGTTTCCCGGGTCTTCCATGTGCCCTGTGGTTTGCGTAGAGGAATATTTAGCGCAAAGGGTGGCATCATGGGGGGGGACCTTGTTGAGACACGCTGACGCCACCCCACTGACGAGGTTTCAGTTCCAGCGGGTGCTTGCGATGTCGACTTCGGCCGCGGGCTTGAACCCCGGCGAGTTTGGGACCCATTCCTTTCGGATAGGGGCTGCTACAGAGGCTACAGCCAGGGGTCTGAGTGTAGAAGAAGTAAAACGTGTGGGGCGTTGGTCCTCGAACTGTTATAAAAGGTATGTGCGGTTGCACATGTTGTGAAGCTGTAATGATGTACTCACGCTTCTTGTTTTTGTTTGGTTTTCAGTTGCGCAAGCCTACGAGGCGGGGCGGACTGTGCAGGCGACCCGACACCTGGGGACCAGCGGTCAGACATCACCGGCTGTGAAAAAGGAGGTGTGGGTCGTGGGCCACTCATACGTGAGGCGTGCCGCGGACGTATTCAAAGCAGGTGACATGATTCACGTGGCTGGGGAATACGGGTACAGGGTGTCCTTCTACGGAAAGGGCGGTCTCTGTATTGACCGATTTCAATCATTTTTTGAGGGTTTGTTAGGGCGGACAAGGTCACCGCCGTCTATAATCATAGTCCATCTTGGGGGCAACGATTTGGTGGCCACTGGTAGATGACTTCTTCTTGAGGCAATGCTTTCCACAGTAAGTTGGTTGGCAAGAAGAGTTCCAGGGTGCACAATTGCATGGTCCCATATGATCCCACGAAAAGTGTGGCGGGGGGCTATTTCGGTTTCTGCTCTGAATCATTCAGTAAGAAAAATTAATAACAAAGTGAGTAGATTGTTTCGTTCACGTACACTGCATTCTGTTTCGCATGGTTGTATTAAAGGGGACAGTATGTATTTGGGGGATGGTGTTCATTTGTCCCGGGTGGGGAACGAGTTACTCATAGGAGACCTCTTAGCTTGGTTAAAGAGTTTATAACATGACCTTTAGGCAGGAGTGTTGTGGGGGGTCCGGATAGCCGGTCAACTATCCGGCCTGTGGCGGTAAGGTCATGATCGGTGAGCAGTAATTGGAAGATCCCTATGGGGGGGCGTCACCCATTACGGATGGGAGCGCTCGGGGGAGGTGGCCATTGGCCCCTCAGCGGGGAGGCGGTCCCGTCTAAGGATAGGCCACCGGAAGGAAAGGAAAGGTGGTCAAGGCCCCTTCCTGGATAGGAGGGGCTACGGGCCCTCCTGGGGAATTTCCCGGGGCCAGGACATCTGCGACGGCAGATGTGTAAGTTGTGTGGGGCTCGGGAGGGGGTTTACGCTACCTCTTAGACACCTCACACGAGTCCTCGGACGACCGTTAAATGGCGTCGAGTTTATTGGGGCCCCCGTCAAGTCCAAGGGAAATTGGTAGATGCACTTGAGGTACGCCTCTGTGCGGTTGGCCCCCTCACAAGTGAGGGTGGTATTTCTGGGTTAGGGATCTGACACCGGTTATGACCTTGCCGTTGGCCCTTAACGTTAGGATGTACAATTTCAAATGAAATGTTTTGTAGGATGTTAGTTCGGCTAGGAGAACCTTTGTATTAGAGATCTGTTAAGGTTAGCCAAACATCGTAATGTGGAAATGAAATTGTACATAATATGAAACTGTTATTTTATTGTTTTGATTTTGTTTCATATTTTAATAAATACGGCCGGGAGGGTCACTCCCTCCCGCCTTCCAAAAGTTCAGAACCGTTTCCGGTTTCCCATCCTTGGGGATTGTGTTGAGAGGGGGTGATGGGTATCTCAGCCATATGGAAAGGGGCGACCATTCGGTCCCCCCGAACGTATGGTGGAGTACCACGATCCCCCCGGGAAGCCATCTTGCGCGGGAGGCGAGTCTCGGCTGGTATGCCCGAAGCGGCGTAGCCGGGGCGCGCCTTTTCCCGCCCTGGAGTGGGTTGTCCTAGACACTGACGCGACCGGCCACGCCCTCGGAGGCAGGCGGGGGCGGGTTGACGCCCGCCCTGAAGACGGATAAAAGGAGCAACAAGCCAAGAAAGCTTCCTCTTGTTCCTGTGCTCGGAAGCTGCACCTCCCCGCTGCACGTGAGCTCGAGACGGAACGAAGAGCCAATTTTGACCCACCCACCAGCCCCTGAGGACAGCAAGTTGTTTTGAATAAAGTTTTGATGTTGTAACTCTATTTCTTGCAGGTTGTGATGATTGTCGTGATTTATAATTTTGAATATGCAATAAAGATGGTCACTTTTCAGATGTTTTTCGAATAAAGTAATTCTGCATTAGTGCTGATCAGTAATCATGCTTGTAATAACTTAAAATTGTTTTGTAGTTTAGTAATTTAGGTAGATTTGTCGTATTTATTGTCGGGCGGTAAGGTCATGATCGGTGAGCAGTAATTGGAAGATCCCTATGGGGGGGCGTCACCCATTACGGATGGGAGCGCTCGGGGGAGGTGGCCATTGGCCCCTCAACGGGGAGGCGGTCCCGTCTAAGGATAGGCCGCCGGAAGGAAAGGAAAGGTGGTCAAGGCCCCTTCCTGGATAGGAGGGGCTACGGGCCCTCCTGGGGAATTTCCCGGGGCCAGGACATCTGCGACGGCAGATGTGTAAGTTGTGTGGGGCTCGGGAGGGGGTTTACGCTACCTCTTAGACACCTCACACGAGTCCTCGGACGACCGTTAAATGGCGTTGAGTTTATTGGGGCCCCCGTCAAGTCCAAGGGAAATTGGTAAATGCACTTGAGGTACGCCTCTGTGCGGTTGGCCCCCTCACAAGTGAGGGTGGTATTTCTGGTTTAGGGATCTGACACCGGTTATGACCTTGCCGTTGGCCCTTAACGTTAGGATGTACAATTTCAAATGAAATGTTTTGTAGGATGTTAGTTCGGCTAGGAGAACCTTTGTATTAGAGATGTGTTAAGGTTAGCCAAACATCGTAATGTGGAAATGAAATTGTACATAATATGAAACTGTTATTTTAATGTTTTGATTTTGTTTCATATTTTAATAAATACGGCCGGGAGGGTCACTCCCTCCCGCCTTCCAAAAGTTCAGAACCGTTTCCGGTTTCCCATCCTTGGGGATTGTGTTGAGAGGGGGTGATGGGTATCTCAGCCATACTATAACTTGCGCGTGCAATGCACTGCTGATGACATCACATATTACATCACTCATGACATGGTCAGTGACATCACTCATGACATCACTGATGACACCATCCAGTGAATGTGTGTCTTTCTGAAAAGTAAATATATTTTATATATGTATATGTAAAAGTTGATGGAAGAATAAATGTTTAAATAAGTGTCTAAATGGATGGTTTTTAAAAATTGATTGGTTAACTGGCTTATTAAGACATCATCAGCAGTGCATTGCACGCGCAAGTTATAGTGAGTCCATCTATGGTTTTTTCAGTGAATTTCATAGGTTTTTTAAATGCTACTTCCTAACTATAACGTGTGTAAAACCTATGGTTTTTTCTGTGAATTTCATTGGTTTTTAAAATGCTAATTCAGAAAAATGTCGTGTATGCAACCTATACTTTTGGCAATAAAGTTCTGGCAATATTTTTTTCGAAAACAAGCCGTTTTCTTCACTGTTCAAGTTGCCTAGAGACTCCTTGTAAAGCAATACAGAATTCGAAAGTCTGTACCTTGCCTTTTTTTAAACACATAAAAATTTGTCTGTAAATAAAAATAGCCTTACTAAACTTTCGTGAGCGACCCGGTGTGCGCACTCTCGGCAACAGTTGTCAATAAAATGGATATCGCATTTCCAGGCTTTCGTGCGCGACCGAGTGCGCGCACAGGCCTATATATTTCGTGAAAACCTTGCGATTTGAACTTATTGAATTTCTTCATACACCCCTCAAAGAACTTATAGTACGTCAAAGAGACTGTACCTAGACTTCTTTTTTATTCTTATGAAACTTTTCAGTAAATGGAGCCGAATGTCTTTTTAAACTTTCGTGCGTTACCGGATGTACACACCTTGGTATTTTTTTTAGAAATATAAAACGTTTCATACTTTAACAATTGTGTGCTTAAATCCAGCTCAGAAGATATACAAAATCAGGATGGTAGTTGGTTCAACCCGGACCGTTTATTAGAGGTAGGTCGTCCGACTCCACCGGAAGACACCCCTAATAAAAAAGACATATATATAAAATGCGGACTAGCCGCTGTATCGTGCTAGCAAACTATAACATATAAATCGTTAGAAAAAACAAAAGGAATCGAGCAAAATCAGTAGGCCACTGATGAGATCTTTTTTTGACCTCGCTAAAATAGAAAAATTAGGAACAACCCCTCATGAGAAATATGAAACTAGTGAGAGAAACCGAGCTCGACGCCATGATGGCTGCAAGACAGCTCGGCTCCGCCGCCCACCCCACCCAAAATAACGACAAATATTATAAAGATACCCAACACACCAGCAAAGTAACAGGGTAAAACGTTTTATTAAATAACTATTTACATGGCAGCCTACTGCAACATGAAAACAACACTTTCAATTGGTTCCTAATAGTTTCAATTCTGGAATTTACACGCAGCACTCCACCCACTTCCCTCACTATCTTTTCTACTCTCAAGAGACAACAATGTCCTACATCTTTCGGAAGACTTAGGTGAAATGGCTACCGTATCTCATTCATCTTCCGAATCTGACCAAAATGATCGACTACCTTAATTAAGAAAAAATAAATCTTTCATCTGGCAATTTTTCACTTATCCTGAAGATCAAAAGAAAGTGAATGCACCAAAAGTAACCTGCACGATATGTGACTTGGTTCTCTCAAGAAGAAATCCAGCAAAAAAATATTTCTTTTCCATACATACCATGGTGCGGCATGTCAAACAAGTGCACCCTCTGCAATTTGCAGAGGCAACGACAAGAGCCCTGGCCACGCTATTACCATTAAAGGTGGCCAGCACATCTTCTGATCGACGACCTGTATCTCCATGGAGTGCAGAGATGGACTTCAGATATTTAACTATATATGGTCTATAACCTATGGTTTTTTCAGTGATTTTCTTTGGTTTTTTAATAGCAAATATCAAAAGCTTTTTTGTGGAAAATGACTAAAATTAGATATACATAAGCGGCGTTCATTTATGTTCACCACAGCCATTGTTAAAAGTAAAGTGAAAGTCGCGAAACAGTGGCCACGCCATCTAGTCCCTTTTAGGCCCCATCATGCACGTAAGTAACAGCCATTTTCTGTGTCATGGCCTCTCTGCCCACTGCCAATAGCCTATGATTGTTCGAAATTGGTTCTCTTTGGGTCATTCTCTGTTCACAAATAAGCATAAAGTCGCAATACTCTATTTAGTTTTTGCAGATAGTGAAGGATAGGTAGTGCACACTTTTGTCCCCTTTGTAACCCGTCATGCCTATCTCTGCCCCGTTTGTTGGTAGTTGGTTCAACCCGGACCGTTTATTAGAGGTAGATCGTCCGACTCCACCGGAGGACCCCCCTAATAAAAAGGACATATATATAAAATGCGGACTATCCGCTGTATCGTGCTGGCAAACTATAACATATAAATTGTTAGAAAAAACATGAAACTAGAGAGAGGAACCGAGCTCGACACCATGATGGCTGCAAGACAGCTCGGCTCCGCCACCCACCCCGCCCAAAATAACGACAAACACTATGCAAATATTATAAATATATACAACACACCAGCAAAGTAACAGGATAAAACGTTTTATTAAATAACTATTTACATGGAACCTACTGCAACATGAAAACAACACTTCTAATTGCTTCTTAGTAGTTTCAATTCTGAAATTGAACACCCAGTACATCCAGAGGTCATGTCCGACAAGTTGTGTGGGGGGATGCCTTGCTAATGCCGCCACCCCCACCACCTTCTGTAGGAAGGACTCTGGATATCCTTGGTCCCTGAGAGGCTTCGATGTCCCTGCCTTGCACAAATGTCATAAGTTCTGGATGTTGAGAGCCATACTTCAGGGTCCGACAAGTTGTGTGGGGGGATGCCTTGCTAATGCCGCCACCCCCACCACCTTCTGTAGGAAGGACTCTCGATATACTTGGTCCCTGAGAGGCTTCGATGTCCCTGCCTTGCACAAATGTCATAAGTTCTGAATGTTGAGTGCCATACTTCAGGGTCCAAGAAACGCGGACTCAGAGGGGGCGCTTGGCTCCTGCCCCCTCCCCAAGTCTTGTTCCCCTGGTATGGCCTAAGATCGCCCCTGACATAGGCGGCCGGCTCCCAGGGTCAGGCGGAACTTCTTGCCTTTTGATGCCTCTTCCATTCTGGACCTTGTCCCACAATCCGTTTGACCTGAAGACACGTCCTGCGGTGCCCTGGTCCAACCATCACATTTACACCGTCTCACCCGCCATCCGGCTGAATTGCACCCACTGTTCCGATACAGCGACAGGCGGCTGCCACGGAGCTCAGGAAATGGCGGTCGGCTCCACAGACTTAGGCCTGGTCTGCAAGGATGGCTCTGGGCAACCCTGGAACTCGGACACTTGACTGCTAGGGCATGAGCCCCATTCCCAAAAGCGTCCCGTCAGCCTTGAAGATTCTACAAGAGTCACCGAGGCCCCCGACTCCTGCAGACTTCCGGTGGGGAGCGACTGCCATGATTGCTTGCGGAATGGCCACGACGTAGCCACGGGGTGCTCTCATGCTGACGCCAGCTTCAGTCTGAAACATCCAGAAACACTGTAGACTACCAATTCGATCAGTTCCGGTGGAGCCCCAACGACGTATCGCGTTCTTGCGTAATCCTTCATATGACGCGCCGCGTTAGCGCACCCGGAAGTGCTCCGGTGAGCGAGGCGCGAAGCGCAGCTTCCCGGAAGCAATGCGGAGCGCGTAACGTAAGCAATTACATTTCAGTTGGTTCTCCCTCACAATATTTTCAATGTCACATAAAAGTCACCCATCACCCACTGCCATCTCTGGCTGTTTCCATGGTAACACCTCATTCTGCACCTGGCTGAAGGCACAGGTCAAAAGTTCATATCTCAACGTTCTACAGCAAAGTAACAACACTATTTTCCCTCCAGAAACACCTGCCAATCCACAGCTCTGTTACATGTCTTTTTTTTTTCACACCCAATAGTACTTTTCGTTTAACATAAACATTAACATGCAATGTACTGTTCAATCTCCACTTCTTACAATCAACCAATCATTTTTATTTTTTAAACCACACCCAGCCTCTTCCTTTTTCTTTATTTAGAATTTCAACTTCTAACTACCATTCCACTTCCAGAACCGATCGGAGGACAACTACAAATCCCTTGAAAATGAAGGTCTGGCTAATAGGACACAGTTATATTCACTGGAGTGAAAAATATGCAGTAAGCAGACGAATTTGCAACCTCAGCTTACCAAATGTACACATAACATGGATTTTCAAAAGAGGATTGAAATGTCACCAATGGATTCCATTGGTGAAAACTTTTATGCATCTTCCAGAACCAGACCTTATAATTGTGCACTGTGGTGGGAACGATCTAGGCACAATCACTGGGGTAGGTCTGGAAATGCTTCTAAAAGACACCTTTCGACAATTGATGACACTTTTTCCTCGATCTGCCTTGGTATATTCCAATATATGCCAAAGACAGAAATGGAATTGGTCCAATCACCATTGTGCACAATTTGAGAAAGCAAGGAGACATGTAAATAAATCTGTTTCTGCGTTCCTCAGAGATTATAGCATGGGTTCTATTTACCACAACAACTTGCGTTACCACATGCAAGACGTCTATAGGAGAGACGGTGTTCATTTCACGAATGAGGGAAACAGAATCTTCCTCTGCAACATCAGGCTCTGCATCGGTACTTACTTATAAATGCAGAAAACACTCAATTAACACAATGGCTCTTTTCAGAGCCACCTTATATCTAAGCACTCAAACTTCTGATTTATCTCCATTTTCACACTCTTGTAAAAAGGTGTGCGCGACCGAGTGCGCGCACCACGCAACTTTAAAAAAAATATATATATATCTTTTCGCCTTTAAGGGCCTTACTGCACACCCTGAGAAAACCTACGCAGCAAAACAATCTCTACCTTCTCCCCTTTCCATATTCCAACGCTTTGAAATCAACAATATATTTACTCGCAATGACAAAATGGCGGTCAACACTTCCTGATTTCCTTTGAATCGAACGTTAACAGACGTCACGCAACAAAATTCCGCTCGCGCGCAGCCGTTTGGGTGCGCGCACATGTGCGCGCGTATAGATATATAATTGACTTTAACTTTAATTTCCTCAGCAACTACTGAACGGATTTACACCATTCCAAAAAAGCGTAATCTGCGAGCCGGACTGTACAGTTTTGCCAAATTTCTTATAAATCCATTCACCCGTTCGACCTGTAGCCGAGTCTAAAGGTCCTATGGAAAATAACATGGAGAAAACACGTTTTGGGACCCCCCTTTTATCTCAGCCCCCACTTGACCAATCCCCCCCAAACTTTTAGGGAAGGAGCGCAGCGGACCGAGCCATCTTCTTTGAGAAATTCGCTAAGATTCTTCAACCAGGGCCAAAGTTATTCCAAATAGAATGTTGAGGATTTCCTATGGAAACTAGGTCCTAACTATAACTACCTACTGGCGACCGCCAGTAGGTAATATATATATTCACTGAAAAAACCATAGGTTTTACACACGTTATAGTTAGGAAGTAGCATTTGAAAAACCTATGAAATTCACTGAAAAAACCATTGGTTTTACACACGTTATAGTTAGGAAGTAGCATTTGAAAAACCTATGAAATTCACTGAAAAAAACATAGGTTTGACACCAGTTAGTTGGACTCACTATAACTTGCGCGTGTAATGCACTGCTGATGACATCACTGATGACACTATTCAGTGAATGTGTGTCTTTTTAAAAAATAAATATGTTTTATATATGTATATGTAGAGGTTGATGGAAAAATAAATGTTTAAATAAGTGTCTTAATGGATGTGCAGGACTGTATGGATGGCTGAGTGTGTATATGTGTGTGTTAGTGAGTGAATACCTGCTTCACTAGTGTGTTTATTAGTAACCACATATGTTTTAATGTAGTTTATGTAAGTATTGATATATATAACTGAGTATATGTGACAGTGAGAGATTGAAAGAGTTCCTGTTTAAATAAGTATGTGTTTCTATAAGTGATTGTTTAAAAGAGTAAGTAAGTGAAAGTTTACTTAGAAGTAAGGTGTTAGTGTGTGTATATCTGTATATGTAAATAAATGGATGTTTATTAGTTTATTTCCAAGTGTGAATATGTGTGTGATTTACTTTTGGATGTCTGTCGGTATATGATAGGATGTATAGCTGTATCACTATATATAATCAGTAAGCATATATACGAGTGACTATATAGAACTGTTAGTGAATTAGTGGATGTGTATATAAATGTTGGAATTACTGAATTGGTTGTTGTAACTGGTATAGGTATCTCCTTTTTTTTTGAAAATGTTAGTTTCTATTTTTGAATGTGTTTCAAGTGTTACATTACACTGAAATGATATCTGTCACTTTCTCACAAGGATGGTGTCATCAGTGATGTCATGAGTGATGTCACTGACCATGTCATGAGTGATGTAATATGTGATGTCATCAGCAGTGCATTACACGCGCAAGTTATAGTGAGTCCAACTCACTATAACGTGGAATTTCATTGGTTTTATATCAGTAAAATTTCCAGCTAACTATAACTGGTGTCAAACCTATGGTTTTTTCAGTGAATTTCATAGGTTTTTCAAATGCTACTTCCTAACTATAACGTGTGTAAAACCAATGGTTTTTTCAGTGAATTTCATAGGTTTTTCAAATGCTACTTCCTAACTATAACGTGTGCAAAACCTATGGTTTTTTCAGTGAATTTCATAGGTTTTTTGAATGCTAGTTCCTAAGTATGAAGGATATACCTGAAATAAATATCGACATACCAATCTTACGTGCACAACCGAGTGCACGCACCCACCTATTTATTTCATGAAGCTTTCCAATTTAAACCTAATGAATTTCTTCATAGACCAATGAAAAAACTTATAGTACGTTAAAAACACTGAACCTAGGCTTTTTTTCTCCTATAAACTTTTTAATTAAATGGAGCCAATTTTTTTTTAATCATTTGTGCGTGACTGATTGTACACACCTTATTTATTTTGAAAAATATAACAGATTTTATAATTTATTTAATTGTATACTTAAATCGAGCTGTAAAAATATATAAAATCCGTATGTGTTTGAATTCACTTCTTTTCACGTTTTTAAACTTCAGTAAAGAACATCGCTACTTCCAAATCACGTTCGTAACTAGATAGTGTCACCGCCTACACGTCCTGAGAAGCGCATGTAAAGTCATGTGACAAGACTTCCAATTGGTTCTTAGTAGTTTCTGTTCTGTAATTTACACGAAGCACTCCACCCACTTTCCTCACAATCTTTTCTACTCTCAAGAGACAACAACGTCGAGCATCTTCCGGAAGACTTTGCTGAAATGGCTGCCCTTCCACATTCATCTTCTGAATCTGAAGGAAATGAGCTACCACCGTTAAGAAGAAAAAAGGAATCTTTCATTTGGCAATTTTTTACTTATCCTGAAGATCAAAAGAAAGTGAATGCGCCAAAAGTAACCTGCACGATATGCAATTCGGAGCTCTCAAGGGGAAATCCAAATAGAAAATATTCCTTTTCTATACACACCATGCTGCGGCATGTTAAGCAAAGGCACCCTGAGCATTATGCAAAAGCATCAACAAGAGCCCTGGCAACGCTATTACCATCAGAGGTGGCCAGCACATCTTCTGGTGGAGGACCTGTATCTCCATCGAGTGCTGAGATGGACTTGAGACCATATCTTGCGAAGGTACACATGAAATGCAACCAGTGTGCAGAAATTCTTTTGTATGGAGAGCAGAGCCTTGTTCTTATTAAACTCAAAATTGAAAGTCATAAATGCCCGAAGAAAAAATAAATTTCTTCACTTCATTTTCATAGTATTACATACTGAAAAATGTAGTAGCAACTTTAAGAAATCTAAAGCATCATAACACTTGTTTCCCAAAAAAAAACCTAACTATTTCTACGAAAACATGCTCCAAGAGCATCTTATGACTTTTTTTTTCTTTTGCCTTTCATTGTAGTGCGCGACCGGGTGCGCGCACCCTCCTATCGCGTGCAGGACCTGAGACTTGCATGTGAAGTCATGTGACTTCAAAACAACACTTCTAGCTGATATTTTCTCGCCGCTTTCATCTTGTGCGCGACCGGGTGCGCGCACCCACCTATCACGTACAGGCGTCGAGACACGCATGTGCAGTCATGTGACTTTAAAAGAACACTTCCAATTGGTTTTTACCAGTTTCTATTCTGCAATTTACACGGAACACTCCACCCACTTCCCTAGAAAACCAGTTTATCGAAAAACTTTTAAAGCCTCCCCTTATGAAACATTCGACATCGTTCACATAGCAGTGTAGTAAATAGCACTACATACACTCCGTCCCTTAATTATAAAAGACTTATCAGTATGTGATAAAAACTTTTCTTTTCACGTGATAATGGGAAATTCTGAGCCTGTTACCGATTTTTTTTTCACATATGTTACTATTCTCCTTCGACCACTAACACCATAGAAAATACCACCAATACCGGTGATATTTTGTACACCGACAACGGTCGATTTCTATTGCTTAGAGCCCTTGCTATTATAAAGTTTTATTTCCTAAGTCTCTGATCTCCAACTGTGGAATGTGACTCCCCTGTGTGTCGTAATGAGGTGCTAAGAGCAGCACGTACACTATACTTCGACTAAGCATCCATAAATTCCGCGGACATTTCTACCCTGCTATCTGCAATTATAAACATCAAAAGGAGCTATGCTGCCACCCTTAGAGAGGCCTCACTCCCACTGCTACAAAGGCTTGGCAGTCGCCAAGATACACAAAAACAGCGTCTCGAGTCCATTGAACTTCTGTGACGATCTCAATGAAAATAAGCACTAAACAATATTCAAGTATGTAGTATTCCTTCTACTTGGTTAGAGACTAGGGGGCATATTATCAAGGGGGTTGATCACCGCTTTTTTGGCTTTAAAAGCCAAGAAAGCGGAGATAAAATTATCTCCCTATTATCAAGCTGTCGCTAACACCAATTAGTGTCAACTAAAAGGAGATAGCAACCATCCTGGGCCCCGCTTTACATGTCGGTGATATTTATCACTAATGACATCCAAAGTGTGTATGCCAAAATGTTAGCCACTGCAAAAAGTCCCTAACATCGCTAACTCCTATTATCAACTTTTGGAGATATTCGCGCGAAGCGCAAATATCTCCGAAAGCTAAGACCTGCCCCGAGCAGTTCTTAGCCATGTTATCCAATGGGAGGTGGATAACATGGCTAAGAGCATTTGCTCGATAATTCATGAATATCGCTGACTTTTCATCGATATTCATGCATTGCGGCCGTTTTTTATCGCATTTACGATAAACCTTGCTAATAGCAAGGTTTATTTGCGATAAAAATCGCCAATGTGCGGCGATAATTTTTGTCTCTAAACAAGTTAGAGACAAAAATTATCGCTAGTTCTTGGTAATATGCCCCTAAACATTTACCGCAGCGCTGCAGCGATTTCTTCCGCAAATAAACCTTGGTATTAATAAGGTTTAACGCAAATGCGGTAAAAACGTTGCAAAGCATAAGTATCACAAAAAAATCAGGAATATTCATAGATAGCGACCTAATGCTATTAGCCATGTTATCCACCCCCCATTGGATAACATAGCTAAGAACTACTCAAGGCAAGTCTTAGCTTTTAGAAATATTCCCGCTTAGCGCAAATATCTCCAAAAGCTAGTAATAAGAGATAACGATGTTAAAGACTATTTTCAGTCGGTAACATCTTGGCACGCCCACTTTGCATCTCCTTAGATATAAATGCAACTGACATGCAAAGTGCACGCAAAATGTTCACTATCTTCTACTAAGTGTTCCTAACTGGTGTTAGCAGCTGCTAGGTAATAGAGAGATAATTTTATCTCTGCTTTCTTGACGTTTAAAGTAAAAAAAAACACAGATAAACACCTTTCATAATATACCTCTATATTCAAATTGAAGTAGGCGTAGGTCTTCACGCAGCAATCACATGTACAGATTTGAAAGAATATGGCCCAGAAAGTCACTGAGTAAAATCTCATAAATGACAGTCAACCAATTTCAATACGTATTAGTTCAGAAGAACAGTTCTTTATGTTACAGGGCTCTAGAATGACAAACATATCTCGTCTTTATTAAAACCCTTCAGGTTTTTTTAACAACTGTTAAATGGTTCAATACTCATCACAAACATGCTCCATAATGAACATTGTCTGATCTGTCCTCAGGACGAACAACATTTGTGATGAACTTGCCGCTAAGCATGCACAACACTAACATTGTGCTTCCTTAACACGTTCTATTCACTAAGCAGAACCATGACGGAACCACTCTATCATAAACACATCTGAACCATGGCTCATAAAAGGAGTACCTCAATTATGACCATGCAAGTCCCACTAAGCCCCCCAGCCCCCTAATCTTGAGTCAAAATTGGAACTACAACTCAGGATTTAAAGTCCTGCAAAGAACACCATGTAACATTTAATACCATATACACCATCGTTTTCATATATCACTTTTCCTAAACTCACTCAGTGAAATATTGCTCATTTTATTTAATCACTTTTAAACCATACCTTCTAACAATGCACCCAATCCTATGTGGAAGTGTTCAATATAAAAGATGACATTGTTTTAAGAAGGATAGAGAAATAAATAACACAATGTTGAAAAAAAAAATTAAATGTCTTATGAAAACGTAGCACCTGTGGAAAGAAATTAAAAATAAAATTATAAAGTATATTATTTATAGAAAAAACAATACGAAACAATAAGACAGGTGCAAACAAAACTGTCAGATATTATTAATTAAACGTACCTTATAAATATAATATCTGTGGAGGAGAGTAAAAAAAAATCTGTTATAATACATATTTCTGAATGCAATGTAGCAAAATAAGTAAACAACATATTAAATGATTTATTTTTGCTGTCCTCAGAAAACATTGATTTTCACTATCAAGAGTGATTTCAACATTAATCATCATATAACAGCGGGGAAAAAAAAACACAATCAAAATGATTGTGTTTAAAAAACCCATACAAAATCTGCATACATATTATAAATACTTGAAAAAAACATGTCTTAAATGTTTTCCTCAAATTCGCAATTTCTTGAGTAAGCACACTACATCTTTCACAGTTACAACCTAATTAAAGTATACCACTTATTTTTCAAGATATCTCAACAAAATCCCGTGCAGCAATCTCCTATAAAAAATGTATTTGAAAGACACAGTTTCTTCTCTCATACCTTTCCGTGTGGCCAAATTGTATAAGCTAACTCATTATCTTTTAAATACCTCTCCGAAACACTTACGTCCATATAAGTTTCTAAATAATTATCAAAAGTACTCATTTTCTTCTCTCATATTTTTCCACGTGGCCAAATACTATGAGTTAAGTAGTTTTTTTCTGAAATTTTGTAATCTTAGTCTCATCCATTATTTTCTGTACTTTTACAATCAAAATTTGTACCATATTTTATACCATCAAACATTAAGTAAATTTGTACCTGATGTTATCAATATGCAAAACACAAATTTCATGTATAGATTTGTACACCCCTATTTACATGATATTTGTAAACTAGTAAGTTTCAGATCTTTATAGTATACATATTCCTACACCAAACCACTCTACTGAAATTTGGGTTCCAAAAATAACAAATAAGAGTTACTTAACCCCTTCCATGCTCATGACGGAACGGTTCCGTCATGAGCGTAAGTTGGCCTGTGCTTATGACGGAACCATTCCGTCATGGTTCCATAGGCCCAATGGAACGTTCAGCACCGCAGCAAAATTTGCGCAGCACAGAAGGGGTTAAGGCAAAAGGCAAACGTTTTTTAAAAGTCAATTGGCTATCATTGCAAAGTGTCCAGCCAGTAGCACACTTCAAATAAGCCGTATAATGTCCTGATGATGTAGAATGCCCTTCATGATAAACAATGGCTACAGTTACAAATGTTCTTCTAGAAATAGAAACTTGAGAAGCCACAAAATTTTTAATTAAAGCGGATACTTTACTCCCATCAGCTCTGCATCGTTGAAACATTAAAATTACATATTGTCCGTATCTATGGATAAATAAAGTTGATAACATTTCAGACTTGCATTGAGAACAGACCATATTTTGATGCGCATCTTTAACTAGTTCATTAAAAGGCACTTCTTTGCAGTCTGGTAATGTCAAATATAAAAATCTTTCGCTGGGTATCTCAGTACTACTTAAAAATGAACAATTATCACACTTATGTTCCCATTTATAAGAAAGCCCAAAAAGACTATCAATATCTACACCTTCATCTTCCAAAGCTGTAAACATACACATAATAAATTCCTGACAATCTTGCTGAATATTCTGAGAAAACTGATTTACTTCTGCACATATATCTAAAACATTCCTTAATTCCGAAACACTTCCTATTTCATTATCACCACTACTACACGTTTCAAATATAGAATTTAAAGAATGACAAAAGGTATGCTCCTGATTTTCTATAATCTGTTCCTTAACATTTTTCAAAAAGAAAACAACATTAACTACTACATTTGCATAGCAGTTGACACCACACCTATTTTCCAACTTAAATCCAACAATCTCTTCAATACTAACAGTTTTCCTAGAGCTATCAACAACAGCTACATCTTTTTTTCGTCGTTTCTGGACTACTTAAGCACATTTGTCCTCATTTTTCCTTTTCTGACCAACTATACGCCTTTCAATTAAAGGATATTGAGGTAAACTTGGAGCATATTCTCTTCTTAACCTATTGTACTCCTTCACACAATTTAAATCTGCACTAATCTTTGTCTCATCATAATCAATTAGATAAAGTCCACATAAAGTTCTAACACGCGACAGAGCAACATACGCCATACCTTCTTTGAATACAGTACTTCTAATAATTACCAAAGCACAATCTACACTTAAACCTTGAGATTTATGTATAGTCACTGCATATGCCAAACAAATTGGAAATTGCTTACGACGGACATATAAGTCTTTCACAAGCAAAAAACGAGTTGAACATCGACTAATTTGTTGAACTTCATCAATCCCATCAAATTTTATCCTCAAAAATTCAATCTCATCTCTATTGGTATAATTCACAAAACCAACAACATTACCCATTGCTCCATTCACCAATCCTCTTTCTACATGTAAATTTCTTCTTAAAATTATCCGACAATTTAAACATACATACAGATTTTTCTCTACACCAGCAGTTTTAGATATAGTTTTTTGAAGAGAATCCAATTTCAATTTCAACTTTTCAGACAAAACAATAGTACTACCTTCATGCTCTATTCTATCTTTAGCTTCCAGTTTCTTAATTTCTTGCTTTTCTAAATTCAACATTTTCTCATTAAAAACTGAACATTCTTTCAGAGTTGGCATCAAGCATATCACAGACTTATCTACAACCTCTTCACTATATATTCTCTCAGGAACATTATCTTCATTAGGAAACAGCTTGGAAAGTAATCGCGTTCGTAGAGTCTGTTTCGCATCTTCAGTTAATTTTCCAATCCTAATATCTTGAAGAATACTTCCATATTTAGTATCTTTTGCCTGTCGCATATTTTGAATCAGTTCAGTATATTTGAAATGTGACCATATATTTAAATTTCCAATACTGCCCAGGCACTTTCTGGTCTCCTCATGTGTAACAGTTTCAAATACAGGTTGACAGGAGTCAGCTGGAGTAGATCTCCAAAAACTATGACATGTTTACCTCCAAATAACACATCATACTCTGTCTTAAGTGTCTGTTGCATTCTTAAATGCACAAAAGCAAGCATTAAATTAGAGACCATGCTTACTTCATCAATAATAAGAAGTTTCATTTTTTTAGGGACTCTAGAAACTTCAAAAGAAGTTTCTCCAGAAAGCTTCTGATATTGTAATTTATTTTCATGTTCAACTGGCAGCATCAGCAAACGATGTAAAGTTACACCTTTTATATTATGTGCTGCCAATCCAGTTGGAGCAGTAACAACACACAACAGTGTTGATTGAGTTGTTTGCTGTAAATATGTAGTAATTCCTTTAATTAGGAAACTTTTACCAGTCCCAGCTTCTCCACTTACATATAATCGAATAGGCTCAAATGACATACATGAGCAATCTTTTCTCTCATGACGAAAGCCATTCTCAATGTGCTCTGTCACTTCATCATATATCTGTCTTTGCTCAACATTAAACTGCTTCTTTAATTCTTCTAAGTCAATTACTTGCTCTTGACATTGCTGCATTGCGCTTTCCACCTCACCCATGGCGGTGGCTGCTTCATTTTGAATAATTGGTTGTCCCAGTGGATCTTGACTTAATGATGCCGAACTTTGACTATCTTGTGAACTATCTCTAGCAATCTCTGCTGCAATTGTTGCTTCTTGCTCTATTTCGTCATTCAACATTTGGAGATAATTGCTGAAAATAGGACATTCAATAGTACTTTTAGATGTGTTGAATGAATCTTCATAACTATCAAAGTCTCCAAGTAGTTCCTCTTCTCTACGCCATAGTTTAAAGAGTTGCAAAAGAGCAAAATAGTAAAACTCTCTTTTATCAGGTGTTTCGCAACTCAGTTTCCGATGATTTATCAAGTGTCTTTTTCTTTGTTTTACCAGACAACCTTCATGTCCATTTACAGCGTGTACACCTTTATCAATATTCTCGGTAACATTTCTCTTAAAAATATAATTTTGAAGTATTTCATACAGACAAATGTTTTCAAGCAGAATACTTCTATTTGGATAGTATGTATCCAACATATTTGTTTTCAAAATGTCTGTACTGTTTGGTTCTTTCTGGGCTAAGTACTCAATTTCTTGCACAGGTTTTTGAATACGGTTTCGTGTTTCTGCTAGGCCCAAACTCACCCTGAGAATAGTCCTTGACTTCGCATAAAGACTTGCTGATGATAATCTATCACAACATTCATATGCTCCAATTTCTCGATGAGACAGCATCTTCAAACTGTACGTATATAATTTCTTGCTCAGGCTCTTTTCATGAGAAATGTCTTCCCACATCTCCTTCAGTTCCGTCTTTTCAGATTTCGTGATGTAAGACGTTACATATCGAGCCACAGCAATAGAGTTGTCTGCAACATACTGTATGTCCATGTTAGCATTCCACATGGACAAAATGACTGGATTATAGTCATTAATATATACTTCGATTCTTCACCTCTTCTTAAATTGTACGTATTTTTAGGTGACCTCCTTCTGATATTATGTCGCAAACATGACATCAAATTGTTGACTCTTCCTTTTGAAAGTACCGGTCGTGCAAATCCAAAGCGACATTTGGTATAAAATTTGCTCTTGATTTGAATTTTCGCCGACAATATTTTCCACAGCGATGACTTTGGAAACGTAATACTTTTCCTCTTAAGTCCTTATCAGTGGTCCTATTAGCTTCAAATCTATGATTAAAATACCTGCAAACATTAACTGGATCTAATGAACACAGTTCTCCAGGTGTCTTATAGTTTATATTTTCTATATTTGCATTCGCCTCCCGAAGAAATTCAATTAAATCTTCCCAAGCATACTCTGCACAGCTTAGAGTTAAAAACCATGTTGGTTCTCCTAAGTTTCTAAGCATACACTTTAAATCTCCATGACGATGGTACCAATACTCATTAGTACCCCTCTGACAAGCCATTAAATTAATTAAATGAGAATCCAAAACACTATCTTTCTGATGCACTCTATCCATAAATTCCTTTGCTGAAATATTTTGCAGATGTACACCACTTTTTAAGATATGATTTACTGCATAAGACAGACCAGATAAGTCACTCTCAAACAAAAGATGAAACAGATATGGAATACATTGCCGAAACCTTGGATCTTCTGCATATAATCTAGTTGTCCGGTACTCAGATGCAGGAATCTGCATAGGTCGATCATCATATCGTGTACCTTCACCTGTAATTAAGGAAATAACTGTGGGAAACAACGACCTTCCAAACTTTCTTCCCAGACACTAATCGAATTTCCTTTCGCCTTTCTCATCTGAAATAATTCAATAGCATTCCCTATTGCTTCTTTGGAATGCAGTGGATGAACACTGTAATGTTCATAAATTTCTTCAGATCTAGATACATCAACTTTTTCAATTTGTCCACTACACAAATCACTATCCTCTTCTTCACTTACATCTTCTTGTTCTACATATATATCTTTGTAATACTTATTATTTTGCACTAAATACAACGTTGCCTTTTTCACTTTCCTAACATCCACTAAATCTTGCCAGATTTTCTTACTCTTTGTGGGTACACCATTCACTAGAATAACTAGAGGTTCCTCTTCTACATTTTCAACACCAATTGTTTCCATATTTTTTTTAAGATCAAGAGGCAAATACACAACTCTACCCTTTAATCCTCTTAGTAAATCTGAAGGATTTAATTTACCAGTCTTTGGCTCCAATCGAACGATAGCCTGAAAAGGATGTACACATTGAATCAGAATCGTCTCATAAGTATTTAAATTCATCAATTCAGATGGAATATTTACCAACTCTAAATTATTGTGAACAGCTCTAGCAGGCATTTTATTTTCATCACATAACAATATTTACAAACACGTTGCTCAAAACCCAAATCAAAATAGTTTTCCACCAACAAATAAGTTGCAAAATATTTCCATTGACCATTACTTTCATCTTCACTTTTTAAATATAAATCAACTAACCTCGTTTGACTTTTGTAATGAATTCGTCGACAACAGACACAAGAAAAATTTGGTTTCTCACCTGCAATTACCTTAAACTTTATTATTTCTTGTTCAAAGTTTTCAATATTTACATGCCCAACATTTTCTAATACATTTCCTTCTGTAATTATATCACCTTCTGCATTATCTTCCTCGGGACCAAAATAACTTACCTCAATTTCTGCACAAATCTTCTTAACATCTAATTCACATCCATACAAAAGAGCACTATTTAACTGTTTAAGTTTAAGTGCTGGACTTTTTGCATAGTACAACTTTCTCACTAATTTTCTCATTTTAGTGTGATGCACTGCTAACATCCGGAAGTGATGAAATACACTCTGACATATTTTTTTAGAGAGACAAGCCAGAGAATGGCCTTGCAGACCTATTTTCTCACGCACTCTGCATTCATCTAATTCTTGCAACATTTAAATTTTTTTCTTTAGACTTTCTTTAGTGTACTTACGTAAGAAATTGCGAAAGAAATTAATTGAATCCTGTCGTACACTACAAATGCTACTACAATTCCAACTGTAAACAGGAATATTAGGACGTCCCTGTAAAGCTTCTCTAACCATAACATCTTCTGCATTTCTAACCACAATTTTCTCTTTCTCAATAACACAACCATCCTTCACCTCATACGCTCTACCAGTGGTGTCAACTGCATGCAACAGATCGTTACTTTGAAAGTAACTCTCTTCATTAAAAAATGGCTCAGAAGTTGAAGTATGCATCCACTTCCCAGAAAACACTTTACAAAAATTACTCCTATTTATATGTCTCTTCCATTTACTTTTACTTTTGAAAACTCGAATCGCCTTATTTAAAATATTATTCTATTAAGTATTAAAATAAATAACTTTTGTTTTGTCTCAAATGCGCGCTCAACAAAAGCCTCTATGTATAGTTTTTTTTTAAGAAAAACTGATCTTTTTTTAGAAACTTTTTCCTTTTGTAATAAATTCGCAACAACTCTGTTGTAAAACATACGCTTCCTGATTTGGCTAAATTGAATGGTCCGGGTTTTACTGTACTGACTTTCATCTTTCCTAATTGCAGTAATAGTAGTTTCTTTAACTCCAGATGTCTTTTTAGATGATGAAATCTTTTTCTCCTTCTGAACTTCAATAGTTACATTGTTCCTCCCCAAAATACTTTTCACAAACTTTTTAGTTTGCTTACCAGGAGTACACTTCTTTGTAACCGTCCTCTCAGTCTTTGAAAATAATTCTGTAGTTTTCTTCTTTAAACTGTACATCCACTTGTAGAGTTTCTTTTTTTCAATTCTGGTCGGCATCTTAATTTAAAATTTTGATGAGATTGTCAACCTGTAAGACACAAAAATAACAAATATTATAGTTCAGTACTACCATATACCGTACAAATTAAAACCACACATTTATTTTTTAATAAAATACACATAATAACAGAAAATCTCTGAACAAAGTAGTAAATCCTGTAGTGAATTTTCTTTGTAAATTTATCACACTATATATTTCTTTAAAATTCATAGACAATTTTGAATTTTTTTTTTAAAAGCATACAAACAGGTCACTTTTTTCAAAAACTATCGGTCATCATAAGTGTTTTAATCTTTTTTTTTTACAATCTCTTTTACACTTCATGAGAACATATCTTATCACTCTCATGAAGCTTTTTATTATTTATTTAAAAGTTCATAATTTAAAAGAACTTCTAACATCAGTTCATAAGAAATTTCTTCAACTTCATTGTCCTCCTCTTCTATCAGCTCTAAATATGCTGAATCTAATGAAATGTCCATAAAATAGTCATTTTCATCTTCTTCCTCTCCAACAACCGCGTCTATGGCTGAGATACCCGCCACCCCCTCTCAACACAATCCCCAAGAATGGGAATACGGAAACGGTTCTGAACTTTTGGAAGGCGGGAGGGAGTTACCCTCCCGGCCGTATTTATTAAAATATGAAACAAAATTAAAACATTAAAATAACAGTTTCATATCATGTACAATTTCATTTCCACATTACGATGTTCTTGGCTAACCTTAACACATCTCTAATACAAAGGTTCTCCTAGCCGATACTAAACATCCTGCAACTGCATTTCTAAAATTGAAATTGTACATCCTAACATTACGGGCCAACGGCAAGGTCGTAACCGGTGTCAGATCCCTAACCCAGAACTCCCCCCTCACTTGTGAGGGGCGGTCGCACAGAGGACTACACCTTTGTGCCTACTTCCAATTTCCCTTGTCTTGACGGGGGCCCCATGTTAACTCGACGCCATCTTAGTGGTCGTCCGAGGACTCGTGTGAGGTGTCTAGAAGGTAGCGTAGACCCCCCTCCCACCCCACACAACTTACCACATCTGCCGTCGCAGATGTCCTGGCCCCGGGAAATTCCCAGGAGAGGCCCTGCAGCCCCTCCTCCCCAGGGAAGGGCCTATGGCCGCCTTCCCTTTCGGCGTCCCCATCCTTAGAGGGGACCGCCTCCCCGTTGAGGGGCCAATGGCCGCCTCCCCCCGGGCGCTCCCATCCGTAATGGGTGACGCCCCCACCTCTAGGGATCTTCCAATTACTGCTCACCGATCATGACCTTACCGCCCGACCAAAAAATAAATACGACAATCTAAGCTAAAGAGGAGAAAAACAATTATACTTAAGCATTCAAAGTATAAACTCTACAGAACATCACCGTTCAACTCTGGTGCAACTACTTTTGAATAAACATGTTGAAAATGAAGATTATCAACTTTATTGCATATCAAATCACCAACTTTATTCAGAACAACCTGTAAGAAAAAACTATACCACGTCACACGACTTTATTCAAACAACTCGCTGTCATCAGGGGCTGGTGGGTGGGTCAAAATTGGCTCTTCGTTCCGTCTCGAGCTCACTTGCAACGGGGAGGTGCAGCTTCAGAGCACAGGAACAAGAGGATGCTTTCTTGGCTTGTCGCTCCTTTTATCCTTCTTCGGGCGGGCATGGACCCACCTCCAATCCGCCTCCGGGGCGTGGCTAGCGGCTTCGGTGTCTAGGACAACCCACTCTTGGGCGGGAAAAGGCGCGCCCCGGCTACGCCGCTTCGGGCATACCAGCCGAGACTCGCCTCCCGCCCAAAATGGCTTCCCGGGGGGATCAGGGTACTCCACCATACGTTCGGGGGGACCGAGTGGTCGCCCCTTTCCATAATATTTCCTCCATTAGTTCATTTATAATTTCAAAATTCACTTCATTTTCTTCCCAAAAAAATTCCATTATATTTTTTTCAATAAATTCTTCTTTTTCCTTTTAAAAAAATATAAACATTAAATTATATCTTTGTCCATAAGTGTATAATTAAAAACTACCTTTACTAATTTTTAAACTACAGATAATTTTATAATCTCTAACTTATTAACTCTATAATTTGTAAGATACCACATTCCTCTTGTTTTGAAAAAGAAATTGGCAATATAACTCTAAACTTTGACACTTTGTTTTTTTAAAATTAAATAATTACTGTTGATAAAAGACATTTCACTGTAAAATTTATTTTTAGATTTTCTACATATTTGAAATATTTATTACCTGTACAATAATTTTTAGAGACCCATTTCTTTTATTTCATCACTACAAAGTGCAATATAAATATATGCACTCTAAAGAAAAGAATTACACTATACAAACCATTTAATTCACTTTACAGTTTACTACTTCCCACAGAGACTGTTCCATTTATATTACAACAGTATACTCACCATGTCAATGTCTTACCATATGCAAAATATCATACTTACCATGAACAACCACCTCATAATAAAACTCTACATTAATATTTAAAAAACTGCCTATACATAGTATATTCACAGATATACAGGAAAATAAACATTACATTTCGATACATATCATAATACCTCTCTCTAATTAAAAATGGAACACTACCAAACATAATACAACAAGATTTTAAAAATAATGAGCACTTCACAAGTATTACTAAAACAAACCTAAAAGAATTATACTCCAATGATTTCTAAATCTCAACTCCTTGTAAAAGATCACATATCCCAAGCTCATTAAAACATAATTTGAACTGTCAATGAAGAACATCTCAAAAAACATATGTACTATAAGCAGATAGAACCACATGTAAACAATTTGAGATAAAATCATATTCAAAACATTTACAAATTACTCATTATTATTATCATCACCACCCACAGAAATTGCCAAACCATAAAAAGAAACTCACCTGAAAAAATGAATATATATTCTCAATATATAACTTCGACAGGTTAATCCTTACAGGCACCAAACACTCTAAGAATAGAAAGAATAAAATGTTATTAACTTATAACAAACTTATTTCCTACACAATATACAATCATTATAACATTGAACAAGCATAAGTAATAAGATTCCCAAAATACTCTCCATTAAAAATAAATACAACATTTCTCATTTATAAAAGCATTCTGCCACAGATATGTCACTTTTCCATATGTTAAAATTCATGCACCTACAAGAATAGGCTTTTAACCACATGGCTGCTAGGCGTTTTCCCGTCCTGCGCTGAAAAACCAAAATCACCATAATTCATGACGAGCTGGCCTTGTCATCCGCGCACGGCAGGTATGCGCCATGACGAGCCCAGCTCGTCATTAGCTTCGAAGGGGTTAAAAGTAAAAGGCCAACTCACAAAACAAAAAAAGCCTTATTAATAAAACATTGCGTCGCCACTGCGTCACTTTTAGCATGGGAAAAGTGATGCATTAGTGGCGCAAGGCCATCATAAATAAAGCCCCATGTCCATACAGAAAAACTACAGGGTCAGCATTATACACATGCACGCAATACACTTGCACAAAACCACAAAACACCAGGAGCCACCATGTTAATATATATCCTTAATATAATAAACCTCTGAGAATGGATACATATTTCCGTGGCAAACTCCTTAGCAATATTTTAGTGACTTAGGGCCCGATGTAGGTAGCCCTTTACCGATTCGAATCGGCCGAAAATACTGATTTTCGGCCGTTTCCGATCGGTAAAGGGCTAACGAGATGTAGGGGCACATTTTCTGTAATTTTACCGATTCGTTATCATTACCGAATCGGTAAATTTACCTATTCGGTAATATTTACCGATTCAGTAATGATAACGAATCGGTAAAATTACCGAAAATGGAATGTAGGTAGGCAATGTACCATCAGCACATGGCTTACAGAATCGGTATTTTACCATGGAATACAAATCCATGGTAAAATACCGATTCCTGTGTACATGCACATCTGTGCATGTACACATGTGCCATGTGACAGACAGACGTGCCCTTAGGGCATGTCTGTCTACCACATTGCACACATGCCCGGTTTGGGGGTGCTAGAGGGTGTCAAAGTGACACCCCTGCACCCTTGTGAATTCTTTAATTTCCGATTCGGTACATACCGAATCGGTAATGCCTAATCATTCCTATGGGCTTCAAAGCCCATAGGAATGAATGGCCACTACCGATTCGGTATTTACCGAATCGGTAATTAAAGAATTGTTAAGGATTCGGTCACGAATCCAGATGTTGGGACCTACATCCCATTTACCGATTTTGAAATACCGAATCGGTAGTATTCGGTATTTCAAAATCGGTAAATGGGATTTACCTACATCGGGCCCCAGACTCCTAGAAAATTTATCAAGTCATTATGCTCCTCTCCACTGCATAGCCGGCAACCTAATTCTGTGGAGTTCCTATACGACCGGCAATACTGCAGCATCCACCAGATTACATACATGCACCTCTCGCCATTTTGTCGCTTTTGTCGCCTTTTTTTTCCCCCTCACATACATTCACCTCTCGCCATTTTGTCGCTTTTGGCGCCTTTTTTTCCCCTCACATACATGCACCTCAGTCATTTTGTTGCTTTTGGCGCCTTTTTTTCACCTCACACAGTAACATAACACAAACTTGATAGTGCTTCGCATGTAGACAGCTGATTCATAAAGTGATGATGTATAACAACTTGCATTTTCATATATCCTTCCTAAACTAAAAGACCAGAGACCTTCTTCCACTTATTAAAATATAATATACTTCCTTATAAGAGTGTACAATGTTTTTTTCCAACTATATTCATTTTTCTTCAACTATAGCGTTTGTATTCCATGTACTACTGACAATACCAATTACTGTGTTTTTTGCAATTTCTGTACTCATGTTACATAATGATTTGCCTTTAAAACAGTACATTTCCAAATAAACATTTCAAATATTCACGGTTTCTCTTTTAATCCATAATCTCAACTGAAATGATTTCATATTGAAAAACTATTCATGGGTTCCACATACCCTTAACTGTAGACACGGAGGACCTTATTTATGAAGACCTTCCGCCGCCGGTGCCTCATTTTTTGAAATAAGAAAAAGTAACGCACCGGTGGCGCAAGGCCTTCGTAAATAAAGTCCTGAATGTTTTCTTTTCTCGACCTCACTTACTGATACTAGAACCTGCAAGCCAATTACGGCCCGTGAACTCTTTCTTATTGGGTCGCGCACCGTAAAGACAGTTATACCACTGGTAACATTTTTTTTTACTGTTACCAAGCACCGACACAGTTCCGCTTCACTCAGAGTTAATCACTGCTCCCACGCTTCTACAGGCCAGACGCTATGTCGTATTTCTCTCCTTATCACCCTTTCATCTCCACAATAACAAACAGTTCGCCGCCAGCCACCAGAGAACAGACTCAGATGCAGAGGCACCAAAGAGTGAAATACGACATACCCTCTGCTCTGAGAAAGCAACCAAGCGGTAATTGTGAAACAAAATATTCAGTAGCGCTTTAAAAATACCAATGCAATTATATAATTATTTTTTTTTAAACGTTCCAATCACTTTAATAGGACTATCTGTGTGTGCCTCCACAGCAAACTTCCTCAGGCCGGATTGAAGGCAAACACACAGACAATAAGATAACACAGGGCAACGGAGATGCAAAACAGAAGGGACATGAAGATTGAGTCAAACAGCAGAACTGAGAGAGATATTTTTATGCTCCGTTTCCAACCTCAATGTACGAACACATTTACTACACAAATCTCTATACAACCTCATGGTCAAAACTTTTCATTTTATTTCACTCGACCACCTCCCTCACCCCACCAGTGCAAACGACGACCAGAAACCGCACTATAATTTTGACGTCTAACAGAAACTTTGTGAATACCTTAATCATTACCACTTTAACCCCCTTCCCTGACCCTCTCGCCCCACCCCCACCAGTGCAGGCCACGGCCACCAACCAGCCTGAAATATTGTCCACTGACAAAAAGTTTACGAATTCATTAACCCTTACCATTTTTTCACAACGGTATCACTAGTAATTTACCATTTCTCTCTCTTTCTGCATTGTCTGTGTCTCTGCTAATATTATTTCTTCATATCCTCAACAACTTCTCTCATTATATATAAACGCTTCAAAATTACAAAAATAATTACTCTATATTAAAAATATTTTTTACTGCGTATTCAACATTTAAATGGAAGAAATTACTTTTACAAATACAACACATTACGACAGCCATAAATTAGTTTTCACATGGAAAATCAATGATTGTTTCTGATTAAACTATATTATACGATACATGACAAAACAAACAGTTACGCACTTACCTTTTCCAATGCTTTGAATGATGTACAACAGTGAAAGTCACAAAACAGATATTCGTTAGCGGAACTCTGAATATTGCTTCTATCACTGCAGCCAAAATTCAATGGCACAGATATCCAGTCAATACACACTCATATAACTCTCTTCAACCAATCACATTTCCTGACGCAAAATTGTAAAATCAAATTTACATTTCAATTGGTTGTCCTTCACAATATTTTCAGACTCACGTGAGAGACACCCATCACCAACTGCCATCTCCGGCTGTTTCCATGGTAACACCTCATTCTGCACCTTGCTGAAGGAACAGGTCAAAAGTTCATGTCTCAACATTCTACAGCAAACTAAGAAGACTGTTTTCCCTCCAGAAACACCTGCCAATCCACAACTCAGTTACATGTCTTTTTTTCACACTCAATAATACTTTTCGTTTAACATAAACATCAACATGCAACGTACTCTTCAATCCCCACTTATTATAATCAACCAATCATTTTTATTTTATTAACCACACCCAGCCTCTTCCTTTTTTTTAATTTAGAATTTAAACTTGTAACTACCATTCCACTTCCAGAACCGATCGGACGACGACTACAAATCCAATAAAAATGAAGGTCTGGCTAATAGGACACAGTTATATTCACTGGAGTGAAAAATATGCACTAAGGAGACGAATTTGCAACCTCGGCTTACCAAATGTACACATAACATGGATTGCCAAAAGAGGATTGAAATGTCACCAGTTGATTCCATTGGTGAAAACTTTTATGCATCTCCCAGAACCAGACCTTATAATTGTGCACTGTGGTGGGAACGATCTAGGCACAATCACTCGGGTAGGTCTGGAAATGCTTCTAAAAGACACCTTTCGACAATTGATGACACTTTTTTCTCGATCTGCCTTGGTATATTCCAATATATGCCAAAGACAGAAATGGAATTGGTCCAATCAACATTGTGCACAATTTGAGAAAGGAAGGAGACATGTAAATACATCTGTTTCTGCGTTCCTTAGAGATTATAGCATGGGTTCTATTTACCACAACAACTTGCGATACCACATGCAAGACGTCTATAGGAGAGACGGTGTTCATTTCACGAATGAGGGAAACACAATCTTCCTCTGCAACATCAGGCTCTGCATCGGTACTTACCTATAAATGCAGAAAACACTCAATTAACACAAGGGCTCTTTTCAAAGCCACTTTATATCTAAGCACTCAAACTTCTAATTTATCTCCATTTTCACACTCTTGTGAATAGGTGTGCGCGACCGGGTGCGCGCACCCCGTTATTTTTTTCCGGAAAAAAAAATATATTTTTTCGCGTTTAAGGGCCTTACTACACACCCCGAGAAAACCTACGCAGCAAGACAATCTCTACCTTCTCCCCTTTCCATGTTTCAACACTATGAAATGAACAATATATTTACTCGCAGTGACAAAATGGCGGACAAAACTTCCTGATTTCCTTCGAATCGAACGTTAACAGACGTCACGCAGCAAAAAAAAATTCCGCTCACGCGTAGCCGCTTGGGTGCGCGCACGTGTGCGCGCCTATAGATATATAATTGACTTTAACTTTAATTTTCTTAACAACTACTGAACGGATTTACACCATTCCAAAAAAAGCGTAATCTGCGAACAGGACTCTACAGTTTTGCCAAATTTCTTATAAATCCATTCAGCCGTTCGACCTGTAGCCGAGTCTAAAGGTCCTATGGAAAATATCATGGAGAAAACACGTTTTGGGACCCCCCTTTTATCTCAGCCCCCACTTCACCAATCCCCCCCAAACTTTCAGGAAATGAGCGCAGCGGACAGAGCCATCTTCTTTGAGAAATTCACAAAGATTCATCCACCAGGGCCAAAGTTATTCCAAATAGAATGTTGAGGATTTCCTATGGAAAACAATCCTAACTATAACTAATATATATATATACACAGGAACCTCCAGATGAACTGTAGGAAGAGGCCACGCGGGGAATTACCGTAGAAACCTTTATTTGGACACGCAGGTAAGCATAATGCATTTCGACACCATTGTCTTCTTCAGATGCTACTGCTGCACTGTTCGCCAGTCACATAGCTCCGCTTTTAAATGCCTCCGCAGATCTCCCATTGTAGATAGGAAGCACCTCCCCTGTCATGTGACCGCTCACCTGCCGTAGTGTTGGTAGTCCTACAGCACCCAGAATGCATCATTTTCCGGGTAGGTGCTGCGTGGGGAAGAGTTAGTGATAGTCCTTGTGGTTAAAGTGCACTGCAGAACGGGGCTTGCTGGTGAAAGTGCACTGTCAGTCCACAGGCTTCTCTGGGTCCCCGCAACACGTCTACACCTCCCACAACGCCAGGTCATCAGGTCTCAGGCCGGCACAATGTCCAAAACCTGTCCGTGCAGTCACGGACTGCCTGCTGGCAGAAAGCTCCAAAGCGCCCTGGGCTGGAAAGGTGGGGTTGAAGTGATCCGATAACTCGGTTGCAAGAAGAGCTGCTCACGCAGGATGCCAGTGAAACTTCAACCTCTAGGCAGACGGGACCTCTTAAAGCGCCTCTGGCTGACGCTGAAATATACACAGGAACCTCCAGATGAACTGTAGGAAGAGGCCACGCGGGGAATTACCGTAGAAACCTTTATTTGGACACGCAGGTAAGCATAATGCATTTCAACACCATCGTCTTCTTCAGATGCTACTGCTGCACTGTTCGCCAGTCACATAGCTCCGCTTTTAAATGCCTCCGCAGATCTCCCATTGTAGATAGGAAGCACCTCCCCTGTCATGTGACCGCTCACCTGCCGTAGTGTTGGTAGTCCTACAGCACCCAGAATGCATCATTTTCCGGGTAGGTGCTGCGTGGGGAAGAGTTAGTGATAGTCCTTGTGGTTAAAGTGCACTGCAGAACGGGGCTTGCTGGTGAAAGTGCACTGTCAGTCCACAGGCTTCTCTGGGTCCCCGCAACACGTCTACACCTCCCACAACGCCAGGTCATCGGGTCTCAGGCCGGCACAATGTCCAAAACCTGTCCGTGCAGTCACGGACTGCCTGCTGGCAGAAAGCTCCAAAGCGCCCTGGGCTGGGAAGGTGGGGTTGAAGTGATCCGATAACTCGGTTGCAAGAAGAGCTGCTCACGCAGGATGCCAGTGAAACTTCAACCTCTAGGCAGACGGGACCTCTTAAAGCGCCTCTGGCTGACGCTGAAATATACACAGGAACCTCCAGATGAACTGTAGGAAGAGGCCACGTGGGGAATTACCGTAGAAACCTTTGTTTGGACACACAGGTAAGCATAATGCATTTCAACACCATCGTCTTCTTCAGATGCTACTGCTGCACTGTTCGCCAGTCACATAGCTCCGCTTTTAAATGCCTCCGCAGATCTCCCATTGTAGATAGGAAGCACCTCCCCTGTCATGTGACTGCTCACCTGTCGTAGTGTTGGTAGTCCTACAGCACCCAGAATGCATCATTTTCCGGGTAGGTGCTGCGTGGGGAAGAGTTAGTGATAGTCCTTGTGGTGAAAGTGCAGTGCAGAACGGGGCTTGCTGGTGAAAGTGCACTGTCAGTCCACAGGCTTCTCTGGGTCCCCGCAACACGTCTACACCTCCCACAACGCCAGGTCATCGGGTCTCAGGCCGGCACAATGTCCAAAACCTGTCCGTGCAGTCACGGACTGCCTGCTGGCAGAAAGCTCCAAAGCGCCCTGGGCTGGAAAGGTGGGGTTGAAGTGATCCGATAACTCGGTTGCAAGAAGAGCTGCTCACGCAGGATGCCAGTGAAACTTCAACCTCTAGGCAGACGGGACCTCTTAAAGCGCCTCTGGCTGACGCTGAAATATACACAGGAACCTCCAGATGAACTGTAGGAAGAGGCCACGCGGGGAATTACCGTAGAAACCTTTATTTGGACACGCAGGTAAGCATAATGCATTTCGACACCATCGTCTTCTTCAGATGCTACTGCTGCACTGTTCGCCAGTCACATAGCTCCGCTTTTAAATGCCTCCGCAGATCTCCCATTGTAGATAGGAAGCACCTCCCCTGTCATGTGACCGCTCACCTGCCGTAGTGTTGGTAGTCCTACAGCACCCAGAATGCATCATTTTCCGGGTAGGTGCTGCGTGGGGAAGAGTTAGTGATAGTCCTTGTGGTTAAAGTGCAGTGCAGAACGGGGCTTGCTGGTGAAAGTGCACTGTCAGTCCACAGGCTTCTCTGGGTCCCCGCAACACGTCTACACCTCCCACAACGCCAGGTCATCGGGTCTCAGGCCGGCACAATGTCCAAAACCTGTCCGTGCAGTCACGGACTGCCTGCTGGCAGAAAGCTCCAAAGCGCCCTGGGCTGGAAAGGTGGGGTTGAAGTGATCCGATAACTCGGTTGCAAGAAGAGCTGCTCACGCAGGATGCCAGTGAAACTTCAACCTCTAGGCAGACGGGACCTCTTAAAGCGCCTCTGGCTGACGCTGAAATATACACAGGAACCTCCAGATGAACTGTAGGAAGAGGCCACGCGGGGAATTACCGTAGAAACCTTTATTTGGACACGCAGGTAAGCATAATGCATTTCGACACCATCGTCTTCTTCAGATGCTACTGCTGCACTGTTCGCCAGTCACATAGCTCCGCTTTTAAATGCCTCCGCAGATCTCCCATTGTAGATAGGAAGCACCTCCCCTGTCATGTGACCGCTCACCTGCCGTAGTGTTGGTAGTCCTACAGCACCCAGAATGCATCATTTTCCGGGTAGGTGCTGCGTGGGGAAGATATATATATATATATATTCACTGAAAAAAACTTAGAAATTCACTGAAAAAAACATAGGTTTCACACATGTTACAGTTAGCTGGTCATTTCACTCATACAAAACCATTTGAATTTCCCTGATATAATTCTAACTATAACTTGCGCGCCCGCAATCAACTGTTGAAGATGTCACTTATTACATCACTCATGACATGGTCAGTGACATCGTTCATGACATCTCAAATGACATCACTGATAACATCACTGATGATATCATCCTTGTGAAAGAGTGGCAGACCTCCTCTCACTCTAATATTATATAATGTAATGCAGCTTTTTTCAGTGAATTTCTAAGGTTTTTTAAATGCAAATTCCTAACTATAAAGTGGCTGAAACCTATGTTTTTTTTGTGAATTTCAAAGGTTTTGTAAATGATAATTTATACATGTATTAATTATTATTTCTTTCTTTTTATGCTAATGTCTTATATTTTTAATATAAATATTCATATTTATTTTACTTTTTAGATTATATTTCGCATTATAAAATAATAGCAAAACTAAATTGCTTGACTTCGGTTGCAAACATAACACAGCTCCATTAATGCTGGCACATGCAAGGTTTTGATGCAGCATAAGCTCAAAAGTGACTGAATGAAATGTAATACATTTCACTCAGTCACTTTTAGGAGGCGTTGCTGCACCCCCTCCTGCACAGGAAAGCCTCCTTCTGGCGCAGGGCTTTACAATGTAATGCAGCTTCCAGATGTGTCACATTGTTAATAGCACACACCATGGCACATCTTTTGCACCACTGCTGTGTCACAAAAGTGACGCAACAGCTGTGTAAAAGAGGCCCAAGGGGATTGTAAATCCACCCCTAACACATACAAATTCACCCAGGCAGTTTTACCAGCAGTGCAAATTGGAGCATAGACTTGTAACATATTTATGTACATATGTTACATTCAAGGTACTACAGTATACTATAAGTAAACACCTTTTATATTCATGCTGTAGCACTTCCTTATAGTTCTGCACTTTCACATTCTCTATACACTAGTAATGTATTCATTCATTCATTTATGAACTACACATTCATTCTGACAAACATTTACACACTAACATAGAAATATAGTTCTTTCTTTAACCATGGAAGGTAGTTCTAAAAAGAACTGTTTTTTTGTCTTTTTAGTTTTGTATTTTTTTGTATTTTCTCGAAAAATTCCAAGCAGAACAAAAGAATGACAAAAAACCCAACTAATATCGAGGACACCAACGGTCCTGCATCCTGTGTTTTAGATGGTTCCCCATAACACAAAAGTTTTTCGCAATAAATGCATACAATTTTAACTTTAGCAAAGTCAGGATCAATTTGTGGGTGTTGGCTGCTTACTGAAAATGCTGCTGCACCAGTTGATGTGCTTGGTGTTGCACCAGGTGGGTTCTCGTGCAACCTCCGCCTTGCAGCTCGAGCAAATTTGTTGGGGTGCAAGCTCTTCACATGTCGCACCATATTTGCTGTGCCAAAAGAGTATTTTTTTACACGGATCACCCCTTGAAAGAGTTGTTTGGCAAATTTTACAGGTTACTTTTGGAGGATTAACCTTTTTTGCCCTTCTGGAAAAGTACTGCTGGAAGATGAGTTCATTGCTCTTATTATGGTGATCTTCCTTCTATTTGAGAAGATTCTCAGAAAAAATGCTTCTTCTCAGAAAGTCAAAGTCGAATGATGATAATGGGAAGGAACTTTCAACAGTTGCAATAGGAAAAGTTATGAACCAATCAAATCTCTCCTTTTAAAGTCACATGGCTTTGCATACACTAATGATGCGCTAAAGCAGTTTGTTCAATACCAGTAGGCATGATGTTCTACCACGATTTGTGTAATTGTTTTTAAAAGTAATATATGATTGTTAAAACTGTAAAAAATCAATTTCATAGTATCCCAAATAATATATTTGCTTAGTATATACATTAAATACATAAATATATGTTCTTAACCATGTAGAAACATTGGCGCCTTTTGCGTTCAGAATGCCATACATGACGTTACACGGAAGCTTTCATTGTGACGCGTAACGTCAAACCATATTGGTAGTGTATGCGCGTGTACACGCTGAGTATGATTAGCAGTACAAAGTATATTGCGATCACCGTCTTAGTGACAAATCAGAGCTCAGGGCGTGCTAATGAGAATGATTAGAAGTGGTCACTCATTGGAGATCCGATTGTGGGCCTGCCTCTGCGCACATGATAACACTGCCCCATCTCTCTCTGTTGTTAATTGTTGGTGTACACACTCACACTTGCACATGCGCGGTGCACGCCCACCCACACTCCCCACATGTTATCCACCTAGAATTCTTGCTATCACTAAGCCAGGAAACCAATACATTAGCCAATGGGATGTCCCCCGAGGCCATCATTCTTACTGACTGCGAAAAATCTACCACTGATGGCCCTGTGCTTGGTTTGGTAAGCCCCCGCGGTTCCCATATAAAGCGGGCACAGATGTGAGCACGCTCTCTTTTGCCTGCCTGTGCTGCAGTGAAAGAGTGTCGTCATCAATTTTACTTCAAACTCATTGCTTGAGCGGAGGAGGACTCCTGACACTTGACGTGGTTTCACTGCTGCTGAAGCCCAGCCACAATAGCATAGGTGCGGAGGCGGCGGCGCCCGCACCCAAAACACCCCAGACCCAGCGAAACCACAGCCTTTGAAGACACGACAAAAGACGACAGAAGCAAATTTAACACAAGCCGTCTCCGCTGTAAATTGTATATGAATGGTGCAAGTTTTTTTCTCCATCATATGGCTCTTCTACTCCTCAATGGTTTTAAATTGTATGCACATAGTATGAAAGTTTCTTTCTGTGTCACGAGGTCCTAAACACCTCTAATTTTATAAATTCTTCCTGCATGATTTTCGGTTTCGTATTTTTGAACTGTCATGTGCTTTAGCCTGTATTCTTATACATTGCAGTCGGGCAACTAGAGCCAAATTTCGGGGGGGCTGGAATTTTTTTTCGGAGGGGCCAATTCTTCCAACCACGGACAGAGTGGCTGTAAGAAAGGGTGAACACACAACAAAAGCCTCATTTACAGTAAATGGCCTTTTAAAGACCTGTTAAGTACTTGGGTGCGGCTGCAATTTGATGATCGCCAGCCTGCGAAGCTGTCTCCCCGGGCTGACACACACGACGGGGGGGGCTGAAGCCCTGTGAGCCCAATGGGTGTTGTGCGCCTGATACATTGTGCGTTCATAATACTAATATTTTTTTTTAATCCGTCACGTGTCCCTCCCAGCTCTGTTTTGCTTTATTTTTCTGGAATATATGCTTTCTGGTTCATCGTATTTGCTCCCTCCTAGTTCTCCCATTACTTTTAATATTTATTACTGCGTCACGTGACACTCCCAAGCCTGCATTTTTTAAATGATGCCTACATGGTTGTAATAGTTATCGCTGCGTCATATGGCCCTCCCAGACCTCTAATTCAATTAATGTTTAGGAGTAGAATCGAGTAATGTTTAGAACACTAAGACAAATGTAAGATGTTTTTAAAAGTTTTTCAACAGAAGTTTCTTTATTTTGAATACATATTCAATTAATATTCACGTTTTCGAATACTTGTAAGTCTAAACGAATGTAATTGGATTATATTGTAAACCTATTAATGATTGCCTTTCAACTCTACAGGTACCTTTTAAGAAAATGGACATTCTTCTTAGTCCGACAAAGACTTGCTGTCATTGAATACTTCTGGTAAGTGCAAGCTATTGTTAAAAAATGTGACTGCTTGTAATAGTTTAAACTGTCTAAATTTTTTTATCATATAATTTAAAGGCTAATCTTTTTAAATAATTTTGTAATGTATCTAAAGTAGACTTCTGTAACATAAAATGTAATCTCCCCATACTAAAAATCATATGTCTATAATATTTTCTATAGATTTCCAAACCTTTAAAAAAGACAATCGTTCATGATTCCCGGAGTAACAAAATTTAAACCTATCAAGAGTTTTTATTATATTGAAGGTAACTTTTCTCTACAAAAAATGTTCCCTATCTCTTTATTATATATTATATTGCACAAATATAAAATTGCCAATATAATTTCTCTTTATGAAATTAAAAAAAGCTCAATATTTCACATATCCATTTGTATCTCTCTAAAAGGTTTTCCTACAGCAATTGAACGGTTCCAACTATGACCAATGACAGTTAGACATCTTAGGGCCATATGTATCAAGCAAATTCGCATTCGCAAAGGCCGAAATTCACAGAATTTTGACCTTTGCGAATGCGAATTTACTAAATGGTATGTATGAAGCAAAGGGCCATATGTATCAAGCAAATTCGCATTTGCAAAGGCGGAAATTAGCTGAATTTCGGTTTTTGTGAATACAAATTTGCTAAATGGTACGTATAAAGGAAAATCTGGTGCAAAACAAGGAATCGCAAAATTTGCGATTCCTTATTTTGCAATTGCATTTTAGGAATCACGAATCACAAATTTTGCGAATCCTTAAATGCAATGTATGAAGCAAAAAAAAATAGCAAAATGTCCTTAAGGAATCGCAAATTACAACCAACTTCTAGTTGGTAGTAAGTTGCGAATTCCTTGAAAAATGCATATTTTTGCTTTTTTCAAAGTGCCATGTGACGCACATACATGCCCTTAGTGTCCTTTAGACACCCCTGCACCCTTGAAATTATTCTCAATTTGCGATTCTCAAATTGCAAATCGCAAATTGAGAATAACTTCCTATTCATTCCTATGGGCCTCCTGGCCCATAGAAATGAATGGGAAAGTATTCCCTAATTGCGATTCGCAATTTGCTAATCGCAATAAGGAATACTAAGAATTCGCAAATAGCGATTTCTTAAAAATCGCTATTTCAGAATCGCAAACCAGCTTGATGATACATATGGCCCTTAATAGCTTACCCCCAGATGCATCAAGCATCCATTTTGCGATTCCTTACTAGCAAAAAATAAGGATTCACTAATAAGGAATAGCAAAATGCCATGCATGAAGAACTCGCTTAAAAAATAGTGATTTCTTAAAATCCCTTAATTGCAACTCGCAAATTGCGATTCACAATTAAGGAATACCTCCCCATTCATTCCTACGGACCTAGAGGCAATGAATGGAAAAATATTCTCAATTTGCAATTAGCAATTAGCGAATCGCTAATTGAAAATGCAATTTCAAGGGTGCAGGGGTGTCCAAAGGACACCCTGTTGCACACCTGAAATCTACATATGGGTACATCTTGCACACACACATGCCCTAAGGGCATATGTGTGTGTAAAAGTGGAACTTTGAAAAATGCACTTTAGTGCATTTTTCAACGTTTTTGCAAATTACCATGAAGTTTAACTTCATGGTAATTTGCTACTGCTATTAGCGAAATCGTTTATTTTTTAAATTGATGCATTGCATTTAAGGAATCTCAATTTGGGGTTCCTTAAATGCAATCGCAATTTAAGGTATCTCAATTTAGAGATTCCTTAATTGCGATTTTTGCATTTGGGATGATGCATCCCAAATGCAAACATACCGGTCACAAAGGGGCAGATTCTGAGAATCTGCCCATTTGCGACGTTTGTTTCCTTGATGAAACTTCTTTAAAATACTCTAAAACATCAAAGAGGGTTCTCAAGGATAACATTTAGGAACGTCTACCAAACAAATCTATTGTGCCCGTTGGAAGGATATTGCTATTTGCATATCATTTTGTCTCACCACTACTATGGTCCTAACACGGTTGCTCTGAAACCTATGATTGGTTTTCAACCTGAATCCTAATACAATCAATTACTATTCTTTTGAATAGTTGTGACAGCCCCATTGCTTTCATTTTAAAACACTTGCAACATGTACAATAATTTGCAAACTAACTTTTTAATGGTTAGCATTTTATGATGCCCTAATATACATCTTTATTACATTTACAGTCTGTTGAAAAGTATTGTGGTGTCTGCAACCAAAAAGCTTCAGCAACTTATACAGAAAACGTTAAATGTAAGAATCTTTATTGAGTTGCATCCACTATGTTGGAAAGGTGACTATGCACCGTCAGGGATGTGGAATTCCTGTAGCCCGACGCACAGGACATATTGTTTGGGGTCAAAGGCAACAAGTTTTCATGTGTATTGTGTCCTTGGCACAAGTAGGCCCAACTCCCAGCAGCACAAACACTATGGCTGCCAGTTAGCAGTACCAGATAATGGGTCAGAGAAGGGCACTATCTGCAGTTAACGTAATATGTTTGCCCATATGTTAATGATGTTCAAACCTGTATTTATGGTTCATTAATTGAATGCCTTTATTACTCGGGGGCGCACTCTAAGTAAATGTTGTAACATCTGAGTGCACAACTGTCAGTGGCTCCAGAATACAAAAGCGTGCAGCTCTGAAACACGCCTTACCCACGTATCCTTATCAAAAACTCTTGCACCTCTCAATGTTCAGCATCATATATTTATTGGGGCCAATGGCATCAAGATTTCCCATTCATTTTGTCCTTGGAACAAGTAGTCCCAGGCCCTCCAACACAAATCCTTCAGCTGCCAATTTACAGTAAAACGTTTTGGAGCAGGAATGGGAAGTGTCTGCTGCCGAGGTAATATTTGTATCCATATGTTAATGACCTTCAAACGTGTACAACATTGATGCAAAGTCATTCATATTAGTAAGAGTGACTGTTCCAAATAAATGTTGTAAGCTCAGACTGCACTACTGACAGTTTTTGTAGTAAAACAAGTGTACACACATTTCCAAAGTTTAGCAGTATGAGGCTATGTATACTGCTCCCAGAATGCTCTGAGATTTGATGCAAATAATTGCAGAAGCTTAAAAGCAAGTTTGATAATACTTTGCTTTCAAAATAAAATGTTCATAAAAAAGAGAAAGCAGGAAAAAAAACATTTTGCTAAACTACTACACAATTTCAGTTACCATTTTTTTGCAGCATCATTTAATAACGTGTTAATCCATGCTAGTATTTCCCAAAAATATTCATTATAGAAAATCTCTGTAACTAGTTTGAATAAGATTATGGGAAACAAAATCAAACAGGCATTGGAAAACCCAGTAGGTCTGAAATTGATGGTCCCCTTTTTAGTTTTGTCATTGTTTGACTTGTTTTGGCATCATGTTTGTAAAACGTTATAGGCGTGGAAGCTGCTAGGCCCTCACTATTATAACAAACTTTGTCAAAAGCAAAAAATATTTTGGGTTTTAAAAAGCACAAACTTCCACAGTAGTTACTGGCACTGAACAAAACTACTTTGTGTGCCGATATGCTCCTTGTGAAACAGCATAATGTTGTCACTCACAGTGAAGCCATCCCATAAAAAGACAGAGAGAGATAGAGAGAGAGACAGGAGAGAGATCAGAGTGGATGAGAGTGGAGGGGAGACAGAGAGAGAGAGAGAGAGAGAGAGAGATAGAGAGAGAGAGAGAGATGTAATAAGCGCAAAAGGTCACGGGTAATGCCAGACCAAATTAGGGGCCCAATTATGCAAGAAAGTCTCAAAAGTGCACCCATGGTATATGCATTAAGTGCAGCTATACAGATTTTGTGAATTCCCACAAATGTATAGAAGTAGGACAAGAAATAGTACTCGTAGAAAATATTTGTGAATTGCATTTTAACATGAACAAATTTGCATGTGTAGATTTCCTCATGTGGAAATTTGACTATTTTCAAATGTACTTTTTTCCGACACCTTTTTTCCCAATTAAGAAACAAGGTTCATATCTGCCATTGTCAAGACGAAAATTCTAGCATTCTTCAATATGAGAAAAGATTAGAGAAGAATTGTTAAAAACTCTTAAAACATGCAAGTTAGTGGGTTTGCACACACTTAAAAGCCCATTCGGACCCTGGAACTATTCCTTATTATTACCTTCAGCCCCAGTATGTAGATCTGAGGAAAGATGTCAACATAAAGGGATAGCAAGTATTAAAACACTAAAATTGTATAAACCCTGGCATAATCACAGAGCCTATATCAGAGCTCCTATTTAACTATGTTTACTATGTAAATGCATATAAAGTTGTTTTTATTTCAAAAAGCTATTCACCTTTAAACAATGCCATATTAATTACAAGTCAGTCAGTCAAATACATTTTATTCGATTAATTAAAATCATAAAAGACATAAAAGATTTACAAACATACGAAAAATTGACCGATTCATATAATTACAAAATCAGTGCAAGCCCCTTTAGAACAAATACTCTGCAGTTAATTAGGTTAAAATTAGAGAAGTTATTAAAAATCGATCAGGTTAATACATTTAATGGCACATTTTTCATTTTAATTTTAATCGCAGCAACTGGAAAACTAGCCACATAAAAAATGTGGTGGGTGCTACCCAACATCTGAAGATGAGTGAGAGCAGGTCTGACTTGGATAAAGCCAGCGTCTCCCAGGATTCGTAGCAGGTATTTTTTCCTTATTCCTGAATAAAACCCGCAGAACATCATAAAATGCATTGTATCTTGTTGCGAGAAATTGTCACAATTGCAGGGCGGGCAACCTTCTGGTTTGCCCCATGATTGATAAGTGCCCAGGGAATAATGTATCAGGTTCAATCTAAATTTCGTCAATTGGACTCCATGAAAGGGTTTAGTCACTGTTTTTAGATATGGCTCGAGTGAGGGAGAAATTAATAGCATATAATGCAATCTAACTGTCGTTTTTAATAATTCCTACTCCTCACGAGCCAATCTAGTCCACTCTTCAAAGTGCAACTTTATGCAATTAACATCCTCCTTCCTAATGCAAGATGGGGTTAAATAAAGGTCTGGGCGTCCTAACTGTTTGAATGTTTTTCTCAGCTATTCCAGCCAGGGTACCCATTTAGCATGATCCAATGCCACAACATCGCTCAAAATGGCATGGTTCAAAGTTATTTCTTGGTTGAGCCATGTTTTTACCCAGAATATTAATGGGGCTATTTTCAACTTATCTGTAACATATTCCAAGCCTACCTCTGAGTGGATCAAAAAGGTTGGGGTACACTGGGGAACTGCCAAAAGGCATCTCAGAAACCTGTTTTCCACTGTTTGAATCTTTTCATGAGATACGTAGGCTTAGAAAGAAGAGCCATATGTGGCAATTGGGATGCATTTTGTGTTGTACACTTTTATAAGGGCCTCCATGGGCCTGGCTCCCAACTGTTTTGAAAAGCCCATAAGAGCTGACGTAGATCTTGCCACAGATATACTCTTGGCCTTAATTTGAGGGTCCCACGTACCCATATTAATTACAAGTTACTTTTCATTATCTTCTCAACAGGCCCAATGTTTTGAATGCAGCAGATAACTCCACCTTCAATGCACAAAAGCAAATTTAAACCATACTTACTTTTTACTGCTTATATATGTAGAACATTTATGTTTTTAAGTAACATATGATTGCATGCAAGATATCTAATTAGATATTTCTACAGACTCCGGCAGTCTAGTCTAGCGTCTGAATTATCATAAAAGTTGAGACACACTTTTTTTCACCTGTTACAATTTGCAAAATCCATTTAGAGTTGGACCAGACTTCCTGTACCATTCCTACTTAATTTTCTTTTTGAAATTGAGCAATTATTTTGTTTACCTGTTGAAATATAAATGTAAATGTTCCTCTTTGAAGGTGAAGAAGCAACACTGCTCCTCTACACATTATTGTTCAATGATAGTCTAAAAAGTAGCGGTAATTCCACTATCACTAAGGTAGATATCTGACAATTGAATCAATGATATAGTTACACCACTATTCCATAGTCATAATCCAAAAAGGCGTGTTTAGACTCAACAAAATGAACAATTATGCACTTTTTATGCTGGACAGTATTTCCTCTAAACACCCTTTCACTTCTTTCTTCCATACCTTTCAAAAAGATTTCATGAATTTACATGCATAGTCTTTCAGCTCTGTATATCTCTAATGTATACCAAACATATTTGTTTTTCTTTTGTCACTGACATATATAAACTCATCAGTCACTCCTATGTCAAGCTTTTATAATCCTGAAATCTGACTGCAATGTTTTCTGTGAGAGGATGCCCATGCATAACCATGCTAAGTTTTCTTTACCTGCATGGACACACGTAGTGTAACCTGTCAAACACTTTAAAATGCTACCCTCCCACTAGTCCTAAAGGCGGATGTAGAATTCAACCGTTCTTCATAAAATAGAATTGGACGTCACTGAGTACAAAGTGTTTCTGTATTATGGAAGCTCTAATGTGTCCCTTAAAGATTCCAACAAAGTCCAGACACATACTAACTGTGAAACACACCAACCATTAGTAACCTGTTAAATTTACCAAACAACTCTTTCAAGACGTGATCAATCCGATAAATCCTCCTTTGGCACAGCAAATATAGGGGGTCATTAGGATGGAGGATTTTCCGCATCCTCCGGGCCGGCGGAAGCCACCGCCGGCCCGGAGGATGCGGAAAATCCTCTGCTGACCCACCAGGACCCCCCGCCACATTAGGATGGCTGGTGGGTCATGGTTTAGGTCCGCAGCTTTTCCGCCGCGGCTTGCTTACAACCGCGGCGGAAAAGCACTAAAATGGTGAAGGTGTCTCTTAGACACCTTCAGCCAGATTAGGATGTGCATGGAAACATGCTTTTCCGCGGCGGCTTTTCCGCCGTGGAAAAGCATGTGTAACTGCACTGCAGGGGCCCATTGCGGGCCCCCTAGGTGTAGTGGGGGGTGGGGGGTGCACATGGGGGGTACCTATGGCACCCCCCTGCATTTGCGTGCACAATGCAGCAGGCACCGCGCGGTGCCTGCCGCTTTGTGCACGCAAATGCTGTGCATGCATTTTTAACATTGCTGCGGGTGCAGCTTGAAGCTCCACCCGCAGCAATGTTAAAAATAGAGGATGTGACCGCCACCCTGGCGGTCACATCCTAATCTGCACAGAGGGAACGCCGCAGCCCATGCGGACGTTCCCTCATGCTCTGGGGTCGCGGACGGACTCAAGTCCGTCCGCGATCCTAATGACCCCCATAGTGTGCAGGCCCTTTATTGAGCCTTCTTGGTAACTAATACTCATCAATGGCAGTGGGTAATTTGCGCACTTCCTGCCGTTTATGTATAATAAAAAGCTTAACAAAAGTCTACCAATGTTAAAAAGGAGCCAGTATGGTCTATGGTTATCAAATCTTCTATTTCTTATCCTAATTCAAAGTAGACACCCTTTATTGAGCCTTTTTTGTAACTACTACTCGGGAATGGCAGTGGATAATTTACACACTTGCATCCTTTCTTATTTTTTCACATTATTCATCTTCCACTCAATCAAGACATCATCTACACATACACACATCTACTTGCTGCCTTTCTTGGCTATGGTAATCAACTGTTCTTCTATTTCATATTCGTATTTAAAGTGCAGGCCCTTTATCAAGCCTTTTTGTTGTAGCTACTACCCCAGCCACAGACAGTGTGAAGTTTCCAAACTTACTACCTTTCTTGGCTGGCGTTATCAATTATTCTTAAAATAATTCAAATTCAACTTCAGGCCCTTCATTGAACAGCAGTGGGTAATTTTCAAACTTGCGTCCTTTCTTGCGTCCTTTCCAGCGTGCAGTGTGTGTACTTTGTGCACTTGCTTAACTCCTTAGATTAGATACCCGTTTCTCAGGCCCCCACTGCGAATAAGACTCACAGTCTGTAACGCACTGGAAAACCAAATACCCATTTCTTTTACGAGGCAGCACCTTGTCTCTGCATCTCCTACCTTTCTCCCTTTTCACCTTATTTTGCATCCAATACGTGAAACACACCTACCTGCTGACTTTCTTGCTGGCTTTGCCAAGTATTATTCTTATTCAAAGTAGGGGCCCTGAAATGGGCCTGGTATTGTAATTTTTCAACCCTACCGCCCACAGTGGGAACTTCATGCACTTACTTGCTTGCTTTCATGTGGTAGCCAATTCTCAACCTCCCACAGCAAAATTCGACACACAATCAATCATCAATATTTCTATTAAGTAGTACCTACGATCTATATTGCAGACAGCAGGGTTCACAACTTCAATTCAACTTTGAATCTAAATTTGTCTTCACTATCTGTGCCAATAACTTCCTCCAGTGTATAATGCGGTCAGTAGAGTTCAAAACTTCATACTAGGAGCGCCACTACTACAGAAAAAATTTAATCTAACCTTTAATATTTAAGGTAGAGACAAATGTATTCTATGTCTTCGATTTTGTAAAAGATTGTGACAAATAGCATTCATCTATAACTGTCTAGAGCCTTAGATCTACACTGCGGACAGAAGGGTTCACAACTACAATTCAGCTTTCCATCTACACTAAGGACACCATTGAATCCAGCCTTGCTTTATTTCAGGTTCTGAGGTTATTCTCAGGTTATGCAAACAGTAACAAAATAGTATTCATCGATCTTTGTGTCAATAACTGCCTTCAATCTACACTGCAGACAGCACACTTCACAACTTCAATTCAGATTTCAATCTAAATTTCTCTTCATTATCTGTGCTGAAAACTGCCTTCAATATATTCTGCGGTCAGTAGAGTTCAAAACTTGATACCAGAAGCACTAGTATTACAGAAAACATTCAATCCAGCCTTGTTTTATGTAAGGTACCGACTAATGGATTCTATATCTTCTGATTTTGTAAAAGAATGTGACAAATAGTATTCATCTATAATTATGCTCACAAGAGCCTTCAATCCACACTGTAGACAGCAAAGTTCACAACTTCAATTCAGGTTTGGATCTACACTAAAGACACCATTAGATCCAACATTTCTTTATTTGAAGCAGAGACAATTGTACTGTGTCCTCATATTCGGTTTACTGTGACAAAATAGCATTCATCCATCTTTGTGTCAACAACTGCCTTCAATCTACACTGCGGACAGAAGGGTTCACAACTTCAACTGAGCTTTAGAACTAAAATTATCTTCAATATCTGTCCTTACAACAACCTTCAATATATTCTGCGGTCAGTAAAAATTCAAACTTCATAGCAAGAGCTAAACTACTACAGATAACATTGAATTCAGCTTTGCTTTATTGAAGGTAGAGACTAATGGATTTTTGTCTTCCGATTTTTTAAAAGAATGTCACAAATTAGTTTTCATCTATAACTGCTCACTAGAGCTTTCAATCTACACTACGGACAGATTAGTTCACAACTTCAATTCACCTGTCCTTCTACATTAAGGACACCAGTGTATTGAGCTTTACTTTCCTTATGACAGACACAATTATACTGCGTCCTCAGATACTGTTAACTTTCACAAAAAACTATTCACCAATCTTTGTGTCAACAACTGCCTTCAATCAACACTGCAGACAGCTGCGTTCACAACTTGAATTCAGCTTTCCTTCTACATTAAGGACAGCATTGTATTTTTCCTTGCTTTCCTTAAGGCAGAGACAATTATACTGTGTCCTCAGATTCTGTTAACTGAATAAAATAGCATACATTGATGTTTGTGTCAAGTACTACCTTTGAAATACATTACAAACAGAAGACTTCACAACTTCAACTCAGCTTTGCATGTACATTTCTCTTAAGTTTGTGTGCTGAGAACGACCTTCAATCAATTCTGCACCCAGTACAGTTGACAACTAGATACCAACAGAACCAGCAATACAGAAATCGTTCAATACGATCTTGATTTATTTAAAACAGACAATTTCACAATATTCTCATATTTTCTTAAAGTTTAAACAGTAGGAAATTCAGCCTTCATTTCTTTTGTGGAGAAGTGTGGCTCAGGGGTTAGAGGCGGCAGACCCGGAAGCTGAGATCGGCCCTGGACCAGGGTTCAATTCCCCTCCTCGGCGGGTCTTGGGCTAAAAATTCCAAGGACTCGATAATTCTCGCTTCGGTGCCTTCTCGACTCACGGGTTCACACTCTACGACTCTGGGCAATAGCTTGCTTAATCTCCACAATGGCCCCTCGCGGCTGGATGCCTCGCTTTCACCTTGTGGATACCCTGCAGGGGTTATCTCACAGGGGAATACCAGGACAGGTTCCCTAAGCAAGCGCCGGGAAACCCACTGTGGGTAGCTGTGTGCTATATAAGCTCAAATACATTTACATTTACATTTACATTTAATTTAGAGATGTTTCTACTGTATGTCTTCATATTTTGTTTAAATAAGTGACAAAAAGCATTGCTCCATGTCTGTGTCACCTACTGCCTTCGTTCTACACTATGGACTCCAGGGTTCACAACTTCAACTCAGCTTTCCATCTATACTAGGGACAACATTGAATCCAGCCTTGCTTTATTGATGACAGACAATTGAACTGTGTCCTCAGATTCTGTTAACTGTCACAAAAATGCATTCATCCATCTTTGTATCAACAACTGCCTTCAATCAACACTGCAGACAGCTGCGTCCACAACTTGAATTCAGCTTTCCTTCTACATTAAGGACAGCATTGTATTTTTCCTTGCTTTCCTTAAGGCAGAGACAATTATACTGTGTCCTCAATTCTGTTAACTTTGGCAAAATAGTGATCATCGATCTATGTGTCAACAACTGCCTTCAATCTACACTGCAGACAGCTGCATTCACAACTTCAAATCAGCTTTCCTTCTAGATAAAGACCAGCATTGTATTCAGCCTTGCTTTCCTTAATGCAGACACAATTATACTGTGTCCTCTGACTCTATTAACTAAGACAAAATAGCATTCATCGATCTTTGTGTCATCAACTGCCTTCAATCCACACTGGGGACAGCTGTATTCACAACTTCAATTCAGCTTTCCTTCTACATTAAGGACCGCATTGCATTCGGCCTTTTTTTCCTTAAGGCAGAGACAATTATACTGTGTCTTCAGATTCTGTTATCTTGAACTAAATAGCATTCATCGACCTTTGTGTCAACAACTGCCTTCAATCTACACTGCAGACAGAAGGGTTCACAACTTCAACTCAGCTTTAGAACTAAAATCATCTTCAATATCTGTCCTTACAACAACTTTCAATATATTCTGCGGTCAGTAAAAATTGAAAATTCATAGCAAGAGCTCCACTACTTCAGAAAACATTAAATTCAGCCTCACTTTATTTAAGGTAGAGACTAATGGATTTTATGTCTTCCGATTTTGTAAAAGAATGACACAAATAGTATTCATCTATAACTGCTCATTAGAGCTTTCAATCTACACTACGGACAGCTGAGTTTACAACTTCAATTCAGCTTTCCTTCTACATTAAGGAAACCATTGTATTGAGCTTTACTTTCCTTAAGCCAGACACAATTATACTGCGTCCACAGATACTGTTAACTTTCACAAAATAGCATTCATTAATCTTTGTGTCAACAACTGCCTTCAATCTACAATGCAGACAGCTCAGTTCACAAGTTCAAATCAGCTTTCCTTCTAGATTAAGGATAGCATTGTATTCAGCCTTGCTTTCCTTAACACAAAGACAATTATACAGTGTCCTAAGACTCTGTTAACTAAGATAAAATGGCATTCATTGATCTTTGTGTCAACAACTGCCTTCAATCTACACTGTAGACAGCTGTATTCACAACTTCAATTCAGCTTTCCTTCTACAGTAAGGGCTGCATTGCATGCAGCCTTTTTTTCCTTAAGGCAGAGACAATTATACTGTGTCCTCAGATTCTGTTATCTGTAACTAAATAGCATTCTTCAATCTTTGTGTCAACAACTGCTGTCAATCTACACTGCGGACACCTGCATTCACAACTTGAATTCAGCTTTCTTTCTACATTAAGGACAGCATTTCATTTAGCATTGCTTTCCTTAAGTCAGAGCCAATTATACTGTATCCTCAGATTCTATTATCTGTGACTAAATAGCATTCTTCGATCTCTGTGTCAACAACTGCCTTCAATCTACACTGTCGACACCTCAGTTCACAACTTCAAATCAGCTTTCCTTCTACATTAAGGATCGCATTGTATTCAGCCTTTTTAGACAATTATACTGTGTCCTCAGATTCTGTTAACTGAGATAAAATAACATTCATCAATCTTTGTGTAAACACCTGCCTTCAATCTACACTGCCAACAGCTGCATTCACAACTTGAATTCAGCTTTGGATCTTAATTTCTCTTCATTATCTGTGCTTACAACTACCTTCAATATATTCTGCGGAGAGTAAAGTTCAAAACTTTATACCAGGAGCATCAGTATTGCAGAAAACATTGAACACAGCCTTGCTTTATGTAAGGTACAAACTAATAAATTCTATATCTTCCGATTTTGTAAAATAATGTGACAAACAGCATTCATCTATAACTGCTAAATACAGCCTTCAATCTACACCGCGGACTGCAGGGTTCACAACTTCAATTCAACTATCCATCTACACTAAGGAAACCATTGAATCCTGCCTTGCTTTGTTTAAGACAAAAACAAATGTACTGTTAATCCAGATCCTATTAACTGTGATAAAATAGCGTTCATCAATGTTTCTGTTAATTAGTACCTTCGATCTACATTGCAGACAGCAGGGTTCACAAAAGAATTCAGCTTTCAATCAAAATTTCTTCAGTATCTCTGATGAGAACTTTTTCATGCAGAAACTACCCCGCCAGACGACAGTTGAACATTTTGCACTTGCTGCCTTTCTTCACTAGGGTTATCAATTATTCTAAAAGTAGCTACAAACTCAGGAACAATATTTTCATTTGCAAACAAATTGCAAAGTAATCGTATCTGTAAAACTTCTTTGTCATGTTCAGTCTTTTTTCCAATTCTTATATCTTATAGAATACTTCATTAATTAGCATGATATGCTTGTCGCATATTTGTAATAAATTCCATATATTAAAAATATGACCAAATCTTAACATTTCCAATACTACATTTCATCTTTTACTTAATCTACAACAAATTACAATACCACAAGCTATTTGGAGAAGCTTATTGTGAAGACTCTTAAAGAACATGAAACATGTCATTATTGATGACGTAAGCATGGTATCAAACTTAATGCTTGCCTTAGTCCATTTAGGAATGCAACACATTCTTAAAACAGAGTATGACATATTAGTCTCAATTTATTTAAGACAGAGACAATTATACTATGTCCTCAGATTCTATTAACTGAATAAAATAGCATACATTGATGTTTGTGTCAAGTACTACCTTCGATATACATTCCAAACAGAAGACTTCACAACTTCAACTCAGCTTTGCATGTACATTTCTCTTCAGTTTGTGTGCTGAGAACTACCTTCAATCAATTTTGCACCCAGTACAGTTGACAACTAGATACAAACAGCACCTGCACTACAGAAATCATTAAATACAATCTTGATTTATTTAAATCAGACAATTTCACAATATTCTCATATTTTCTTAAAGTTTAAACAGTAGGAAATTCAGCCTTCATTTCTTTAATTTAGAGACGTTTCTACTGTATGTCTTCATATTTTGTTTAAATAAGTGACAAAAAGCATTGCTCCATGTCTGTGTCACCTACTGCCTTCGTTCTACACTATGGACTCCAGGGTTCACAACTTGAATTCAGCTTTCCATCTATACTAGGCACAACATTGAATCCAGCCTTGCTTTATTGATGACAGACAATTGAACTGTGTCCTCAGATTCTGTTAACTGTCACAAAAATGCATTCATCGATCTTTGTATCAACAACTGCCTTCAATCAACACTGCAGACAGCTGCGTTCACAACTTGAATTCAGCTTTCCTTCTACATTAATGACAGCATTGTATTTTTCCTTGCTTTCCTTAAGGCAGAGACAATTACACTGTGTCCTCAATTCTGTTAACTTTGACAAAATAGTGATCATCGATCTATGTGTCAACAACTGCCTTCAATCTACACTGTAGACAGCTGCATTCACAACTTGAATTCAGCTTTCCTTCTATATTAAGGAAAGCATTGTTTACAGCCTTGCTTTCTTAAAGGCAGAGACAATTATACTGCGTCCTCAGATTCTCTTAACTGTGAGAAAATAGCATTCATCGATCTTGGTGTCAACAACTGCCTTCAATCTATAGTGCGAACAGCTGGGTTCACAACTTGAGTTCAGCTTTCCTTCTACAATAAGGACAGCATTGCAATCAGCCTTGCTTTCCTTAAGGCAGTGACAATTATACTTTGTACTCAGATTCTCTTAACTGTCACAAAATAGAATTCATCAATCTTTGTGTCAACATCTGCCTTCAATCTACACTGCGGACAGCTGGGTTCACAACTTGAATTCAGGTTTCCTTCTACATTAAGGACAGCATTACATTCAACATTGTTTTCCTTAACGCAGATACACTTCTACTCTGTCCTAAGATTCTGTTAACTGTTCAAAATACCATTCATCAATGTTTCTATCGATTAGTACCTTTGATATACATTACAGACAGCAGGGTTCACTACTTCAATTCAGTTTTCCATGTAAATTTCTCTTCAATCTGTGTGCTGGGAAGTACCTTCAATCAATTCTGTGCTCACTAGAGTTCACAACTAGATACCAAGAGTGCCAGCACTACAGAAAACATTCAATACAATCTTGATTCACTTGGAAGACAGACAATTGCACAATAGCCTCACACTTTCTTAAACTTTGGACACTAGGAAATTCAGCCTTCATTTATTTAATGCAGACACAATTCTAATATATGTGTTTCACATTTTGTTTAAATAAGTGACAAAAACCATTTGTATATGTCTGTTAACAACTGCCTTCAATCTACACTGCACAGAGAACATACAAGCTCACCGCCAAAGATACTACTTACTCAGCGCACCATGAATCAAGAGTGAACACATTTAAATCACAGTGAGCCATACTGTCCCTTTTAAATGGAATTGATGCAGAATTCAATCAACAAAAGACATTACTTCAATTACTGTACCTCACCCCGACCACACATCATCACAGGGTACATTCAAGCTCAACGCCAAAGGTATTACAAACTCAGTGCACTACAAATCATCACCATGTGACCGTATTGAATGAGACGACTTATTACTTTTTGAAAATATACTTCAACTTACTTCTGTGAATGGACAACATATATTTATTAGAAAACTGGATTTTAAAGATCTGTGCTGCTTGGACCACACATCATCACACACTCCACAGAACTTTGTTGCTTTAGATGCAAACTTGCTTCCTTTCTTGGCTGGGATTATCAATTATTCCTCAATTTCATATTCTGATTGAACGTCAAGGCCCTTTATCAAACCTTTTTTGTCATTTCTACTACCCCAGAAGTAGGTTATTACTCCAAAACTAATCTGTAAAATTTAGCCAACAACTCTTTCAAGGGATGATCCATCCAAAAAATACTCCTTTGGCACACCAACTATGGTGTGACATGTAAAAACTTGCACCCCAACAACTTTGCTTGAGCTGCACCACAGAGATTGCAGGACAACCCACTTGCTGCTGCAACAGGTACATCAACTGCTGCAACAGCATCTTCGGAAAGCAGTCCATACTCACATATGGATCTTGATTTTGGTAAACTCAAATTTCTATGCATTTATTACGATGAACTTTTCTGTTACGTCAAATAGTCTATCAACCTCATCAAAAACAAGAACCTCAAGGCCCTTTATCGAACCTTTTTAATGGAGATACTACCCGGGCCGAAAGCAGTGAGAAATGTTTACACTTGCTGCCTTTCTTTCCTAGGGTTATCAATTATTCTTCTTGTAATACAAATTCAAATTGCAGGCCCTTTATTGAGCCTTCTTGATAACCACTTCCCGTGAATAGAAGTGGGTAATTTCCACACTGTCTGTGTAATGAGCTGGGAATCCAATGATCTACTTCTCTGATAAGACAGTGGTTACGTTGCATGTCTGCACCCTTGCTTACTTTTTACCTTATTCATCTTCCATTCAATGAACACATCATCCACACATACACACACTTACTTGCTGCCTTTCTTGGCTGGGGTTATCAATCATTCTTCAAATTCATATTATGATTCAAAGTCTAGGCCCTTTATGTAGCCTTTTTGTTGTAGCTACTATCTAGCGTAAAGGCAGTAGGTAATTTCCACACTTGCATTCTTTCTTACTTTTTACATTATTCATCTTCCAACCAATCAACACACCATCTAAACATACACACACCTACTTGCTGCCTTTCCTGGCTGTGGTTATTAACTATTGTTCTATATCATATCCGTATTCAAAGTGCAAGCCCATTATCGAGCCTTTTTGTTGAAACAACTGCCCCGGCCAACAGCACGGAGAAATTTACAGACTTGTGCCTTTCTTAGCTGGGGTTATCAATTCTTCTTTAATTTCATATTCTGATTCAAAGTCAAGGCCCTTTATCAAGCATTTTTGTTGTAGCTACACCCCCGGCCGAAAGCAGTGCATTATTTTCACAATGGCTGCCTTTCTTAGCTGCGTTTATCAATTCTTCTTATAATACAAATTCAAAGTGCAGACCATTTATTGAGCCTTCTTGGTAAAGCTACTACCGATGAAGGACAGTGCATAATTTGCACACTTACGTCCTTTATTGAGCCCGTTCTACCGCACAGTATATGTAATTTAAACAGTTGCTTCCCTCCTTAGATGTACTGACAGTTTCTCAGGGTCCCACTACAGAATCCGACTCACAGTCTATAATGTCCTGAAAAACAAAACACCCATTTCTTTTACAAGGCAGTGCATAGTTTCAACGTCTGCTGCCTTTCTTAATTTTCACCTTTTTCATCTTCCACTCAATCAACACACTATCCACAAATATGCTCACCTACTTGCTGCCTTTTTTGACTGGAGTTATTAATTATTCCTGAATTTCATATTTTAATTCAAAGTCAATGCCCTTTATAGAGCCTTTTTATTATAGCTACTACCTCAGCCAAACACAACGCAACTGTGATAGTTTCTCAAATCAAAACACTATGCACTTTATAATATTCTATAATTTTTATACTGAAATTCGGAAAAAGACATTAATTCCGCTTTTGAGAGGCAAGGGCTTTCTTCAGGTTAGACCAGCACTAATGTACCTTCAATTGTTAAACGATACCTGGAACATTTTTAACATTGCTCGCTTTCTTATTGCTGCTGTTCGCCTTAGGAAACAAAGATTCCCACTAATGATTGAACTGTGTATTCCTCCTGAATTTTTAAATACCATGAATTTCTTTTAATTGATATATCTTTCTAGATTTAAATCATTTATATATATATATGTATCTGTGTACTAATGATCTAAAGTTTTATATCACCTATATGTATTGAATTGTCTCGTGTTCTGTAGTTGTACTATTATGATTTTTATTAATCGGATAAAGTGTTTTGAAGACTGAAGAATATAACCTCTCATAACTGAATAGAGTTTCTAAAATAATTTAATCATGTATTTCATATTTCTGATTATCAATTTCAAAACTCATATCATCATACTCGATGTCATCTAATGCTTCCAAAAAATCAGCATCTAAAGTTTAGTCTAGGAAATCACAGCTGATATCTACAGCATTTATATCTTCCTCTTCATTATCCCTACTTATAAAAATTACGTTTAGCTGTATGACACTGTTACTAATTTCGAATTATTGATTTTCCATACTGGATTTCTTATGTTGTAGATCCTTGTACAAAAACATAAACCCTTAATTTTATCTTCACTGTAATATCAGCATATGTGGTGATTCATATGAAATATCTTAAAAATGTATTTAAAGCAACAATATTTTCTACATGAGTGTATATATGGCCGGGATACCCGTCACCCCCTCCCAACACAATCCCCAAGGATGGGAAGACGGACACAGTTCTTGAACTTTTGGAAGGCGGGAGGGAGTTACCCTCCCGGCCGTATTTATTAAAATATGAAACAAAAATTAAAACATTAAAATAACAGTTTCATATCATGTACAATTTTCATTTATCCATTGCGATGTTTATTGGCTAACTTAACAAATCTCTAATACATAGGTTCTCCTAGCCGAGTCTAAACATCCTGCAAATGCATACTCTCTAAATAAAATTGTACATCCTAACATTACGGGCCAACGGCAAGGTCGTAACCGGTGTCAGATCCCTAATACCAGAACTCCCCCCTCACTTGTGAGGGGCGGGCGCACAGAGGACTGTACCTCTGTGCCAACTTCCAATTTCCCTTGTCTTAGCGGGGGCCCCTTATTTAACTCAACGCCATCTTAGTGGTCGTCCGAGGACTCGTGTGAGGTGTCTAGAAGGTAGCGTAGACCCCCCTCCCACCCCACACTTCTTACCACATCCGCCGTCGCAGATGGCCTGGCCCCGGGAAATTCGTAGGAGGGGCCGTAGCCGCCTCCTCCCATGGGAGGGGCCTATGACCGCCTTCCCCTTTAGGCGACCCCATACTCAGAGGGTGCCGCCTCCTCGTGTGAGGGGCCAATGGCCGCCTCCCCCCGGGCGCTCCCATCCATAATGGGTGGCGCCCCACCTCTAGGGATCTTCCAATTACTGCTCACCGATCATGACCTTACCGCCACAGGCCGGATAGTTGACCGGCTATCCGGACCCCCCACAAACTCCTACTAAAGGTCATGAACTCATAAACCCCTTAACCATGCTATGAAGTCTCCTATGAGTAAGACATTCCCCTCCCGGGACAAATGGACCCCATCTTCGAGATACATGTGGCCCCCCGAATACATCCATGCGGAATACAATGCAACTGTCCTGAACGAAACAACCTACTAAGTTTGTTATTGACTTTCTTAACAAAATGATTCAGAGCTGTCACAGAGAGGGCCCCCCGCCACACCTTCCTGGGAATCATGTGTGACCATGCTATCACGCACCCTGGAACCCTTCTCGCCAACCAACTCACAGTGCTTAGAATTCGCTCGAGCAGTACTCGTCGACCAATGGACACCAAATCATTTCCCCCCAGGTGTACTATGATTACAGTCGGCGGTGACCTTGTCCGCCCTAACAGTCCCTCCATAAAACATTGAAATTGGTCAATACAGAGCCCGCCCCTTCCGTGGAAGGTCACCCTGTACCCGTATTCCCCAGCCACGTGAATCATGTCACCTGCTTTGAATACGTCCCCAGCACGCCTCACGTATGAGTGGCCAACGACCCACACCACTCTTTCCTCAGCCGGTGATCTTTGACCGCTGGTCCCCAGGTGTCGGGTCAACTGCACAGTCTGCCCCGCAAAGCCTGCTCGCAAAACTGTAAACCAAACAGAAAGAAGAAGCATGAGCGCATGACAGTGGCTTCACAACATGTGCAACCACACATACCTTTTATAACAGCAGGAGGACCAACGCCCCAATTGTTTCACTTTTTCAACACTCAGACCCCTGGCTGTAGCCTCTGTAGCAGCCCCTATCCGGAAGGAATGGGTCCCAAAATCGCTCGGGTCCAAGCCCGCTGCCGCAATTGCCATTGTTAGCACCCGCTGAAACTGAAACCTAGTCAGCGGGGTGGCGTTGTTGTGTCTCAGCAAGCTTCCCCCCCACGATACTGCCCTTTGCGCCAAATATGCCTCCACGCATTTGACCGGGCCCGTGTGGGACCCTTGAATGCGCTGGACCACTACACTGTCCCCGATAGCCCCCTGATCGGTTTTGGACCTGGCTATTGTGACTACCATTGAATCACCATTGATCAGAATGTGTTCTCGACACAAACCTCCCTCCGTATCCTGCTTGTTCTTTGCTACCAGCTCGCTAACCCGCATAGCCCCATGGAATGCTAATGCAAAAGCAGCCCGAAACAGTACTGCCTCTGACTGGGATGAACATGTCGCAGGGAGTACGGACATTAACAGGGATAATCTCTCTAGCCCGATCGGGCGCCTCACGTCCCTTCTACGACCCTTGAGCCGTTGCCAGCCACGCAGCGCCTTCTTTACTAGAAAGGACGATGTGGGGTCCTTGATGCCATGCGCCTGCGCCATGAAGGCAATGGTGGCCCGGTGCATATTGGCCGTTGCCGCTGATCGGCCTGCCTGGTGGAGTGACACTAGGAACTTCAGGACATATTCTTCCTGCCCCCAATGATCCCCCCTAGCTGTACCCAAAAATGACCAATAGGAACGGAACGCCCCTTCGTATGCCTTCCTTGTCCTGGGCGCTAGACTTGCTCCCACGAGGTCCTGTAATCAGGGGGAACGAATGACCAGAGAGCTTCGGGAAATGGTGCCGCCACCAAGTCCGCGGAAGGAAGATAACCCCTGAACACCTGCATGTGGGAACGAGATAGTGCATCAGCCGCCTGGTTCAGTACACCCGGCACGTGCTTTGCCCTAAAGTGGACGTTCAACCCCAAACACAGTAGAACAATTTCCTTCAGTAATCTCAAAATCCATCTGCAGCGTGCTGCTTGATTATTGATACATTCAACTACAGTCATGTTGTCGGACCAAAACACTACAGTGCGATCTCGAAACCCATCCGGCCATGTCTTTAAGGCCACAAAAATGGGGAACAGCTCAAGAAACCCAATGTTACCTGTGAGCCCACTGTCGTGCCACCACGTCGGCCATGTTTGTGCCGACCATCGATTACCGAAGATGGCACCAAATCCCACGCTCCCCGCCGAATCGGTCCATAAACCCAGCTCCTCGGAGGAGACTGGTGGCTTGTTCCACACGACACGACCGTTGAAATCCGCCAGAAATGCCAACCATATGCGCATATCCTGGCGAACCTCTGCAGACAGTCTTGTGCGGTGGTGCCCTTCCTTGAGACCGACCATGGCTTGTGCAATAGAGCGGGAAAAGGGGCGAGCCATAGGTATCACTCTAAGGGCAAAGTTAAGCTGGCCCACTGCTTGTTGCAACTGATGAAGAGTAACCTTTTCTTTGCTGATACACAATTCTAGAGAGGCCCTACATTTCTTTACTTTCTCCCTGGGCAGACGGAAGCATCCCTCCACTGAATCGAGCTCAATTCCAAGAAACTCAAGTGAAGTAGATGGCCCCACAGTCTTCCCCGGTGCCAATGGCACGCCGAATCGTTTCATGAGATCGCAAAATTTCATTAATGCCTGTGCACATTCCGTGTCACTGGCTGACCCCAAGAACAAGAAATCATCAAGGTAATGCATAACCTGCGTATAACCCGTAGCTCTGGTGAACGCCCATTGCAAAAAACCACTGAATTTTTCAAAATAAGCACAAGAGATGGAGCAACCCATTGGCATACATTTATCCATGTAGTAGCGTCCTTGAAACACAAAACCTAGCAGACGCTGATCCTGAGGGTGTACCGGGAGCAACCGGAACCCTGACTCAATATCCGATTTGGCCATCAGCGCTCCGTGCCCCAGGCGATTCAACATGGCGACGGCCTCATCGAAGGATGCATACCGCACCGAACAAACTCCTGGGTCAATCGCATCATTCACCGAGAGACCCTTCGGAGCCGACAAGTTATGGATCAACCTAAACTCACCTGGGTCCTTCTTGGGGACTACTCCCAACGGTGAACAAATAAAGTTAGCGACTTGCGGTCGCCCGTATGGGCCAGCAACCCGGCCACGGGCCACCTCCTTTGCAATCTTAGCCTGCACCACCGCCGTATTCTGCTGAACCGATAGTTGATTTTTACACAGCGATTGCCCCCGAAAATCCCCCGCCGGGATGTGGAAACCATACAAGAAACCGTCTCGCAACACCCCAGCGGAGACATGATCAGGGTATTCATTCAGCCTAGGGATCATTGCCATGATGTCTACGGGGGTAGGTAGTGGTGCCCCTCGGTCGATGTTAGACCTGTTTGGACCCTCCTCTACCCCCTGTATCACCATTCTTGGCTCTGCACGAACTCTCAGGGTGTGACGATTGTCCGCACCCCGCACACTCATGCCTGAACTTACATGACCCTTGTGGCCTCGTGCACTTGCCTCTGTTGAAGCTGCAACAGACCCCTTTCCTACCCGAATTCCCACCATTCCTTGATTGATGGTCACTATTGGTGCCTGCTCGAAAGGGCGCCGCCGCATAATGGCGGGCGGGCTCCGCCCCATTCCCGCCAAGCGAAGACGACTTCGTCGTGCCCGGCATGAGCTGCTTCTGCCACGAGATGGAGTCGAAACAATCCCACGTCAGAGATGAGTCGTGCTCCTTGGCTTAACGAAACTTTCTATCATAACCCAACCATTGATTGCCTTCATATGTCTCATAGAAACCCATTATACGTGCCTGGTAGCAGGCCAATTCAGTCAACACTTCAGGCTTACGCTCCCCCATGATCGCAGTGAACATCGCAAATGCCCTGCCCCAATTGGCAATCGTCTCATCCACCCTGAATGCCACCATTTTTGTGCGCCATACGCTCGGGTGCAACAAGTCCTTCTGACTTTTGACATGCTCTATTTCGTGGTGGTCTGTTAATAGAGAAAACATATTCACATATTTATCAATCCAAATCATTTCTTTCGTGGCCAGCGGAATATGTTGGACCACCCTTTCCCTCCTCGAGGGCAACGACCCCTCCCCTGCCATCGGCAACAGCTGCTTACCCGAATCGGCGGCTGATCCTGCTGATGTTCCAACGCCAGACGCCGGTCGTTCCGAGGGAACCTGGGGGGAAACAATAGGGAGATTCGCCTTCGCAGCATCTCGCGATTGCCGCAACTGCTTCATTAGTAACCTGGCCTCTTCGTCCGTGTCTCCTGGCGCCGTAGTACCCTTCGTATTTCTTCCCAGCCATGCGGCCAACTTGGCGGCCAACTCCGGAGGCATATCCCCCTCATTATTGGGCGTAACTACCACGGGGATCGGTTGTCCCGCGTCCGGGATCGGAACGGGGGCCTCCACTGGACTAACCGGGTTTGCCGGGGGTGACTCGGGAACTGGGGCTTCCCCCCCTGCCGCCCCATTCCTGGCCCTTTTACCTCTCCCTGCGGGGACTACTCCCGGCAATGCTGGTCCGATGACCTTCTTCAGTCTGCCCATATTGTTCATTGCCGCCATCTGTTTCTTCATGTTCGCCATGTCCTTAACCAGCATGCAAAGCATTTGATAGGTCCCAACCTTCTTTCCGACCTTCTTGCCAGGCATTGTCGTCGGTTATTCGGAACTTGCTGCTAGACACGGTCCTGTATCCAAAGATTCAAAATCGCTGAAAGAGAAACACAAAAATTACAAGTTCTCAAAATTGGCTCCTTGTTCCGTCGAGGGCTCACGTGCAACGCGGAGGTGCAGCTTCCAAGCACAGGAACAAGAGGATGCTTCTTTGAATTGTTGCTCCTTTTATTCCTCTTCGGACGGGCGTGTACCCTCCTCTGGTACGCCTTCAGGGCGTGGCCAATGGTGTAGGTGTCTAGGACAACCCCACTTGGGCAGGAAAAGGCGCGCCGCGGCTACGCCGCTTTGGGCATACCAGCCCGGACACGCCCCCCGCCCAAAATGGCTTCCCGAGGGGATCAGGGCACCCGACCATACGTTCGGGGGGACCGAATTGGTCGCCCCTTTCCATTATTTTCAAAATATTTTAAAATTAAATACAATCAATACAGTGTCACTCTGCATTGTGTCAAGTGCTTTATTTATTTATTTATACTACCTACTGTTTTGCAAACTTAAAACAATGATGACAGCACTGCCTTAGTTTGACTCGCCCCATTACGTTCTCAATTAGGATTGAGGGAGGCAAAATAAATGAGTAAACTACATGTCTACAGAGGTACTCCTATATTTAGAACACGAGATGAAGCACAGAATAAATAAATAAAGTTAGATACAAAAGAACATACAAAAAAAAGGCTGCATACAAGATACACAAAGGAAAGCAACACAAATAGGTCACTGAATCTTGAACACAAACTGGTAAGTCACCAAAAGAACAAAAAGACTAAGAACACTGCAATGGATGCTACGCTGTGGAACTCATTGTGAAGAAAGGTAGAAACATACTGTAAATAAAGCAGAATTCAAATAAAGAAAAAGTAAAAAAAGATACATGGATGATAAAGTCACTGGAGTAATACTCTGTTCTCCAACACAAAAAAAGATTTTGCAGAAGTTATATGTACAAATGTTTAAGGAGCTGCAAAGGGACCCAATCCCCAAGACTCAAAAAATAACTTTAAGCCTGTGGGGAGAACGCCAATGCCCCCACAATCCCAGCCGGCTCGCTGCATCCTTCGAGAGCCGGCATTGCTTTCTCAGAGAGAGCAGCTTACATGCTGCTCTATCTAAAGAAAAGCAATCTGCTTTCCTACTTGAAAGAGACAGCAGATTAGCTTGCTCTCTCTTTCAAATAGAAAACCGGTTTGCAGTGCTAAAGTGGGAGCCGCAGCGCTCCCGCCCTACCATAGCAAACTATTTAGACATGAAACGAATGCCCCCCCACTTCTTTTTTAGAAAAGGCTCTTAGTTAAGTAACACATCAACTTTAGTTTGATATGTTAGGTATATTTATTTGTACCTTGCTTTCACAAGTTCTTTGAAAAATTCTTGAATTTACTTGTCAGAGAAAGAACACAACAAATATGACATATACATGTATCAACTTAAACACAACATTTAGCAAAAAAAAGAAAAAATCATTACATCAAAAAGGTGCATTCACTGTACACAACAAAGCATTTACGTCTATTTCAGACTGTTCCACGAGAGAAATCACAGTTACTAGTCTCAGTGACCATCAATGATAATTATGGGAACAGTGGTGGACAAAATCACAAGTGAAAGGAGATATTACGACACATGAGTTGTACCAGTCACTACAAGTCAAGAGTTATTGGTTGTGTTAATTTTGTTATTGGTGCTGCTAATTTTTTTCTCCTTTCTTGCCGACGCGTTTCGAACTCCATACATCAGTTATGGGTTCTCTTCAGGGCCTTGTCATTACTATCTGAATGGTAGCCGTGTTTATCCTATGTCTTGTTCTGGATAATTAGAGCTGCAGTCTTTAACTTTCTTTGGGGTTCGTATGGGCGTCTCCCTATGGTTCGGTGATGCTTTAGTAACCTCGTTAGGTGCACCGCGGGCTTCGGGAGCGGCTCACTCCATGACACACAATTTTCACCCGGTTCTTCAATACTAATTGGGAGTACCGCGTAGTCTCTCTCATTTGAACCTCCGATCTCCTGAACTCGCTCAGTACGGCTCGCTTTCACCAATGCTTCACTGTGGCTACCATAGCAAACAGCAGTGGCCCGGGGATAGGCACCCCAAGAAACTGCAAGAGCCGGCCCTAGGAAATGATGGTCCCCAGGGCCATCAAGGGTTCCAGTAAGGAGGCCGTGCGACCCCCTCCCACATTAAAAAGTCCTGAAAAGTAGAAGTCCCCGGAGCTGGGAAATCTGTGCCATCACGGACCCCTCTATTTTAAATATTATTGCCCCAGGAAGGTGGCAGTCCCCGAAGAATGTAGGAGAGCTGTGAGCCCCCTACATACTTCAAAATAAATGATGGCTGCGAATACTTCCTGGTTTGGAGTGCTGACAGACAGTTGACAACCAATCAGCATGCAGCTCATGCTCGTAATGGTATGGATTTCCGTACACAACGATTTTTCTGTAAAAAAAATATATATATATTCACTGAAAAAAAAATAGGTTTCACACATGTTATAGTTAACCCTGAGCGTAGCACTTCGCTAAGCCCACGGAGTGGACGTAGTGTTGCCTACTTAGCCATTTGCGAAGTAGGCGTAGCAGGCAACACTACGCCTTCCCCGCGGGTGTAGCGAAGTTGCCCGCCAGTTGCCCGCCATCCGCCTCCCTCCCGCCCTCCCTAAATACTTAAATTGCATTTTATAAAATGATTAAAAACCACTTACCTTGTCCGCCGCGTCCCCGGGGCTCCCTCTCGTCACCGCGTGATTCGCGCCGCCGTCTTTGATAGTAATGCGCATGAACTTGGACAGATTTTCACGTTCTCTAAAAAATACGATATCCGGCGGGGAGCTGCTGGGGGAATGCAACCAAATTCAGCAAGTGGATGGAAAAATAAAAATAAAAACGCTAATGTTAATCAGGCTGACTCAACAATATCTGACATAAGCTCCGGACCTGGAAGCGAGTCGGAATCGGAAATGCGAGGCGCAGCAGCAACCAATGTACAAAGTATTCCATCCCCAGGGAAGGAAATCAGTTTTATGGGTCAGGAACACATGTCGTCTTTAAGACCGCGTGTACAGCGGAACTACAAAGAAAACACAGGAACTACACGGGGAGGTAGAGGTACAGGGCAAGACAACGGAGGACAAAACATGAGAAGGGGCAGAGGTCAGTGGACCAAGAAATAAATGCTGGAAGCAGTACCCAACTCACCATTGTCAACTTAACCAACATATGCCTGACACAAGATGAAGAAAATATATTGAAACTTGGTCTTTCATATGCACCAAAAACAAATATGAACTAAGCTGCAACTAGAATCGATATCTATAAAGCTGTACGAAAACTAAAACTGAAAAGTTCCATCTACTGAAAGCAACCAATAATGATTCCACCTTGGCAAATAACGCTGATATGAGAGCGGGATCACTAACACAGGAAATTGAGGGTCTGTGGAATAATGAGGGAATGGATATGAGGACTCCAACAAATAGTGGTGAAATTAGAACTACAAACCTGGCAAGTCCAATTACTCCCTTCAGGCCACCTTCCACATTTATCCCCATTATGCCACGGGATAATCTGGACATTTTCCATGAGAATGTAACCAATTGAATTAAGATCCTTCACAGCAAAACTTGTATGAAAAAATATAAATACGACAAAAGAACTGTGGAATATGAAGCGCTGATCAACAAATTAAGCAGCAACAAAAATATTATCATGCGCCCAAGTGATAAGGGAGGTAACATCGTTCTGCAAACTAAACCTGCATATGACAAGGAAGCATATGCTCAACTAAACAACCGTGAGCATTATGAGAGGATCAATGCAACTAATACCAAAGCCATGCAAATAGAACACCATCAGAAGTTACTGGGATGGAGAAACAAGAAACTGCTATCTGAAGCGGAATTCAAATTTTGACGCAATGATTTCCCAATAATTCTGAAGGTGTATCATATCCTTGAGATACACAAAGATCATGACAGCCCCCCTGGCAGACTCATCATCTCAGCCAGGCCTGATGGAAAATACCTCAGTCTATATTGACTTCTTTTTACAAGGCTTTGTAAGAACACTTGACTCTTATATCCAAGACACTGGGGACTTCCTATCAAAACTGCGTAAGGTAGTATGGCAGGAGGGTGATTTGTTAATGGCGCTTGATGTTTCATCTCTATATACTAGCATTGAACATCCAGATGGTGTGACCGCAGTCAAATATTACTTATCATGTAGGGATAACATTTTTGAGAAACAAAACAAGATGTTGATTGCTATGTTGGAGCATTGTTTACATCACAATATATTTATGTTAAATAATTTATTGTATAGACAATTACAGGGATTAGCCATGGGGGCCAGTTTGTCCCCAAGCTACGCATGTTTGCACATGGGAGCTTGGGAGGAACTGATCCTACTGGTTGAGCACAAAGACATTATGGCCAGATATGTGACACCATGGTATAGGTATATTGATGACCTGTTTGTGGTCTGGAGGGGCAGTAAGGCGGAAGCACTGGATTTTGTGGCTAAAATCAATGTAAATTCCTGCAATTTGAATTTCACAGCAACTGTGAGTCAGGAAAAAATAGCGTTTTTAGATACAGAAATATTTGTGAATGGAAACTGCCTTGAAACACGATTATGCAGAAAAAGTACTGTGGGCAATACCACGCTCCATGCGGGTAGTGTGCATCAGGCACATTTAATCACAAGTATACCCTATGGAGAAATGATTCGGTTAAGACGACTATGCAGTAATGATCAAGAGCTACATCTGGCACAAGAATCTATGCTGACCACATGCTCACAGTTGCTAAAAAATACTGCACCTCAAAAGAGGTAAATGACCCAGAATCAGAAGTCAGAATCACTACTACTTTACCATTAGAGCCATTCAGAATTATCTTAGGCTTTTGCAATCAACACAGTGAACTACGCAAAATGATCAACAGGAATTGGCCAACAGTATTAAAGGATACCACAATTGGAAGTTTACTTCCAAATAAGGCATCCATCACATACAGTCGTGCTCCCTCAATGAAAAACAAATTAGTGGATACGAGTCCTGAAGTCCGGGACAAAACATCTTGGTGGCAGACCAATAAAGGGTTCTTCAAGTGTAAAACTTGTAAGGCCTGTACCCATGGCATCAATAAAAAGACCGTCAGGGATGGCTTTGGCAATAAGGACCATACAATTAGTAAGGTCCTCACATGCAAGACAGAATATGCCATATATATTCTAGAATGTCCATGTGCCCTACGTTATGTTGGGAGTACTAAACTCCCAGTTCATAAACGAATATTACAGCACCTTAGGGCCATCACAAATTAGGACAACACGTACCCCGTAGCTAGACATTTTAGAGAATTCCATCAGAGCAATAATAATCAGCTACAGTACTATGTCATTGATTCTATTTGTGCCAGTAGAAGGGGTGGCAATAGATTGGCCCAGTTGAGGAAGCTTGAGACTAAATACATTCTTCAGCTTGAGTTTAAGCAACAAAAGGGACTCAATCTGACAGAGGACATGTACACATGCCTACACTGAAGCGCCTAAGTCTTAAAATATGCTGCTTCGTTACGTGGTATCGTTGTATTATATGAATTTTAAATGGTTTTCAACTTTTGACAGTTATTTATTGTTTTATATGCATCAATACTTATGACTTTTGCTTACTGTTTTTCATATTTCAGTACTGTACTGCGTATTTTGCACTCTTGTTATCAAACCTGGAGGTTAAAAAAGTTTCTGCTCTGCTCCCCTAACTCCCCTTACTTCAAGTCTAATATGTCTTGCCCTTATAAAATTGATGTGTAGTGATCTGATTAAAGGATAACCAGCAGTGTGGTGAGTTCTCTGGGATCAAGTCTGGGCTCAGTCTGATCCAGAGGAACCAGTCCAGAATTATTAAGTCTCAAATCTCCTTTTTTTAGCAATAGCACTTTGCACTCATTACACTTTATTGTATGAGCACTTTTGGGTACATGTTACTGAGATGGAACTAATATAAGGGGATTTATCCCCGGATTCAACATGCTCAAGACTAGCAACTTAAACCTATGAACCAGAGAACCATGGTACAGATATCATTATACATGGGCTCCATACTTCTATTGGCGTTATGTTGCACATATTTATGCAATATGCAGGGAATCTTTATTTTAGATAATAATGTATGTTTTAATGGATTTTAACATATATTTGTATCCCCTGTATAAGTCATTTTTCTATTGTTGTTTATTATAATGGTTTTATACACGATGATGTATTATATGTTGACTAGTCTGTTTTCCATATCCTTCCCATGTGACGTAAGCAATATGTGGCACTAGCACTTTAAAAGTCAAAATGCACTATTATCACGTTGTCATGTGATCAAGGCTCGAATGAGCAGAAACGTTATTGCGACAGCACCTGAATAAATCTGCATCTGAGAATTTGGTGGTCCGTGTCTGTTCTTGCCCCGCGTCTGGGGGAAGTGTCAGCGTGTGGGAAACGGAGTTCTTCATAAATATATATACATATATATGTATATTACCTACTGGCAGTCGCCAGTAGGTATATATAGTTAGGATTTTTTTCCTATGGGACTTTTGAAAATTCTATGTCTAATAACTTTGGTGTTTGTGGACGGAATTGGCTGAAATTTTCAGGAAAGTGGTACATTTTGTTTCTGGGCAGCCCCAGAAAATATGGGGGGGTTTCGTCAAGGGAGGGCCGAGAAAAAAAGGGGGGTCCCAAAATGCGTTTTTAACATTGAGTTTTCCATAGGGCGGTTGGCCTCACTTTTAGCTTGAACGGCTGAATGGATTTGCACGAAACTTCGCAAAATTGTAGGGACTGTTAGCCCATTGTGCCTTTGCTAGGTCTCAATATATGTGCTCCAGTGGATTTTGAGAAATTAACGTTTTAAAAAACAGATATATCTGTGACAGCGTCCCGGGTAGCGCTCCGGTTCGTGAACTTTTCGCGTAACGGAACTTTGCGAAGCGAAGCTGATTGGCTCTCCGGTGTCTGTCAACATTCTAAACAGTCCGGAACGGCCGCCATCTTGTCTCTCGGTAGAATCGAGAGACAAGAGGAGGAGAAAAACGAAGGGGGAATTTAATGAAAGGGGGCAAGGTAGACCCCTCTTGACCCCCTAGGAATGATGTTGGGGTTATTAAAGGGTCCCGTGGGCAAATAAAAAAAAAATGATTTTTCGCGGTAGAAGCGCTTCCCTGTACACGAACCGGGTCGCAAACCTGTAGCGTAACGGGAATTCGCCATTTTGTGTTTCGTTTTAATTAAATCAAAAGATGGAGGGAAAACAATGTGGGAAATGAGTATAAGGGGGCACGGGAGATGTATCCTGACCCCATATGTTTTCTGAGGGTGGCTGAGGATGCTCATATATGTTGATACATGTCTTCCAGCGGCTGCGCGTGAGCGGAATTTCTTTTTTGCTGCATGACGTCTGTTAACGTTCGATTCGAAGGAAATCAGGAAGTGTTGACCGCCATTTTGTCACTGCGAGGAAATATATTGTTCATTTCAAAGCATTGGAACATGGAAAAGGGAGAAGGTAGAGATTGTATTGCTGTGTAGTTTTTCTCAGGGTGTGCAGTAAGGCCCCGGTTGTGCTTATACTCACGGTGGGGTCTTTGAACACTTTAGCAAATGATGATCCAAGCTGAGGCAAAGGAGGGTGTCAGTCGGGGGGGAGCAATGGTGCAGTTTTCACTTTCATGTCTAAGTGTTAAAATCTGGTTTGCGATTTCAACATAATCGGCGCCACCTTGTCCCCACTCTAGCAAGCAGCAGCCATTTTGAAAGCGCTATGGCCCCTCTGCCCCTCGCCGGTCCCCAGCGCGTCTCCCTGGCGCTACGAACGCCCCCCTCTCTGACCTCCCCCGTTCTCTCTGTGGAAAATTAATCCGTATTGATAAACATTGTCCGCGCCATCTTGCTTTTTTTCCAATGCCACACTTTTGTCGTGCACGGCAGCCATTTTAGATGCCTTGACCAGACCCACTCCCTGCACGCCGCTGATCCTCAGCACGGCTCCCTACCCTCGCAAGCATCTCCCCCACGCACTGGTCCCCCCTTCTGCGCTGCTCTTCCCTGAGAATCACACCCCGTGCCCGCCCGACACCTCCCTTTCACCCTATTCACTACCGCACCCTCTTTCCAGGCCAGTCCCAGGCTATTACGTAGCCCTGCGGAAGTAGTTCATGGCCCCATCTATAAAGATTCACCTCTCTTCAAAGGAGTTACAGTAGATCAAGGCCCCCACCCCATGAGATCCGTCACACCACACGCATTGTGGGAATCGGCGGAATGTCTTGCTGTTCCTACCATCTGATAATGATCCTGTATTGTGATTGGGGAGGGGATTCTCACTGTAAGGGTGTGTGGGACCGAGCCTGAAGCGGAAGATTCCAGGGATGCCTTTCTGTACATCAAAGTCTTCACAAGAATATGTCACATTACAAATATATAGCACTCCAACAAAGTAGTAGGATTATAACACTTTAATAACTAAATATTTACAACGCTCCAATAAAGTAAACACGTTAAAAAAAAACATTTTAAACAACTATTTACATGGCAGCCTGCTGCAACATCCATCTCAAAGCATTTACCGTCCGTTTGACACTGTCCTTGCTGCTCCCTCCTCGGAGTAGCAACAATGGGCTGCTTTGGCCTGTCTTTTAGTCGGCTTTGGGTTATAAAAAGCCTACAAAATCTGTCAGCCTGTGAGGCGGCGTCAGTAGCGGACCGTTGTGTGAATAGGCCGAAGAAAGCACAATGCGCCGAGATCCGGACGGCACCGAGGTGGTGTCCAGCAAGTTGCCGCACTGGTCTGGCCATCCTACAATGCTGCGCCGAAAGACGGCGTGGGGAGCCCCAGGGGGGAAGCGGCGCAAACGGGTCTCCCCCGCCTCCCCAGGTGGAGGCTTCTCAGCTGCAGTGGGGCGCCCCTTGGCATCCAACTGAGTTGCGCCCGCTCTTGCGGCACAGTGCCTTATCCGCCATCCAGCTGAGTTGCGCCTGCTCTTGCGGCACAGTGCCTCACCCGCCATCCAGTTGAGTTGCGCCCGCTCTTGTGGCTACAGCGTCTCGCCCACCATCCAGTTGAATTGCGCCCACTCTTGCGGTGCAGCGATAGGCGGCTGCCACAGGACTCTCAAAATGGCTGCCGGCTCTTCGGATTTGGGCCTGGTCCACTAAAATGGCCCTGGGACACCTTGGAACTCGGACGTTTGCCTGCTAGGGCATTGACCCCATTCCCGAAAGCGTCCCCTCAACCTTGAAGATTCTACAAAAGTCACCGGGGCCCCCGACTTCCGCAGGCTTCCGGTGGGGAGCGGCTGCCATGATTGTTTGCGGAATGGTCACGACGGAGCCACGAGATGGTGGTGCTCTCATGCTGACGCTAGCTTCAGTCTGAAACATCCAGAAACACTGTAGACTACCAATTGGATCAGTTCCGGTGGAGCCCGAACGTGACCCGGTAAGGAAGAACCTGCCCTCCCCTCTTTTGACTGATTGTTCTTGTTGCCTATCTCTTCTGTTGTCATTTAACGGAAACTTTTTTGACTGCCGAAAGGGGTTCTGGTCCGACCGCTGGTTGGTGGAGACATTTTGACTATATCCTGGACCTGCCCAGCCTCGTCCAAAATGGCGATGGTATAAATGGGACTCGTAACTCCTTGTTGTGTACTGGTTGCCCAGCCTTGATATCACGAGATACGTATGCAGTTTTGAAGCACATGGCGGGCGGGAACGAGTACTGATTGAACATTTGGACATCCCTATTGATATTAAGTTCTGATGTGTTATTGATTACTGTACTATTGAAAGTTCGAATTAATGTTACCCATGGTACTTGCCCGCAAATGTATATTTAGATAATTTTATTGTAACTGGCCCTGTCGTACTTTAATTATAAAATGTACGTCTACCGATTTCGCAACTGTTAGACACCTTAGTTCTTGCAACCTAATGGCCCGCCCGTTACGTTCTTCTATAGTGTAAATGTCCCCTCATCATATACAATTACAGTTTGCTCCGTGGCCGGCCCACGTAGTTATAGGCCCGTATTTGTATTCTGACATTTTCACAATAAAGGTTTCTAAAACAAAACATGGTAGTAGTACCTAGATTGGTAAAGTTTTGAATAATAGCCACTGTTTTCGAATCAGTAAAAGGCAAGTGAAATAAAGCAGCCTGATTACATGACGGTTAAAAGGTATAATACGCAGGTAAGCAGTAAAGATAAATGGTCAAGGGCTGTTGTGTTTTCCACTCCAGCAACATAAAGTGATCGATAAGAATCCGATATTCAGGACTATCAGCAACTAAGACAGCAGGCCGAGCCTCTTTTGCTTAACGGCTCCCTCATGGGACGAAGAAACGCCATTTTTCTCGAAATAGGAATATTTTACTTGCAGCACAGTTGTAAATTTCCCGGGAAAATACATTAGCCTGGTACATTGTTAGTGATAAACTGTAAATGTATCTGAGTCCTTTGCTTTACAAGTCAGAGTGAGAAAAAAAAGGTGGGGCTTTCATCATTTGGGAAAAAAAATTTTCTAAACCAATGAAAAGTGTTATTTTTAGGTCATATGACCAAGCCTTCCATCATTAGGAAACCAAAAGTAAAATGAACAAATGAAAAGTTTTATAAACAAGTTACATGACCTTTTATGCTGTTTTGGGCTATAAAAAGCCTACAAAATCCGTTGGCCTGTGAGGCGGCGTCAGTAAGTAGACCGATGTGCGAATAGGCCGAAGGCTGCACAACGCGCCGAGATCCGGATGGCACCAAGGTGGTGTCCAGCAAGTTGCTGCACTGGTGTGGCCATCCTACAATGCTGCGCCGAAAGACGGCATGGGGCGCCCCGGGGGGGGGGAGGCGGCGCGAACGGGCCTCTCCCGCCTCCCCAGGTGAAGGCTCCTCAGCTGCAGTGGGGCGCCCCTTGGCGTTTCACTCGCTATCTAGCTGAGTTGCATTCGCTCTTGCGGCACAGTGCTTCACCCGCCATCAAGCTGAGTTTCGCCCGCTCTTGCGGCACAGTGCCTCACCCGCCATCCAGCTGAGTTCCGCCCGCTCTTGCGGCACAGTGCCTCACCCGCCATCCAGCTGAGTTCCACCTGCTCTTGCGGCACAATGCCTCACCCGCCATCCAGCTGAGTTCCGCCCGCTCTTGCGGCACAGTGCTTTACCCACCATCCAGCTGAATTGCGCCCGCTCTTGCAGCACAGTGCCTCACCCGCCATCCAGCTGAATTGCGCCCGCTCTTGCGGGACAGTGCCTCACCTCCCATACAACTGAGTTGCGCCCGCTCTTGCGGCACAGCGTCCCGCCCTCCATCCAGCTGAATTGCGCCCACAATTGTGGTGCAGCGATAAGCGGCTGCAACAGGACTCTCAAAATGGCGGCCGGCTCTTTAGATTTGGGCCTGGTCCACTAAAATGGCCCTGGGACACCTAGAAACTCGGACGCTTGCCTGCTAGGGCATGGGCCCCATTCCCGAAAGCGTCTCCTCAGCCGTGAAGATTCTACAAAAGTCACCGGGGCCCCCGACTCCCACAGGCTTCCGGTGGGGAGCGGCTGCCATGATTGCTTGCGGAATGGCCACGACGGAGCCACGAGATGGTGGTGTTCTCATGCTGACGCCAGCTTCAGTCTGAAACATCCAGAAACACTGTAGACTACCAATTTGATCAGTTCAGATGGAGCCCCAATGTGACCCGGTAGGGAAGAACTTGCCCTTCCCTCTTTTGAGGGCGGCGGAGCAGAGCTGCCTTGCAGCCATCATGGTGTCGAGCTGAGTTCCTCTCACTAGTTTTGTATTTCTCATGAGGGGTTGTTCCTAATGTTTCTATTTTAGCAAGGTCAAAAAGAGATCCCATTAGTGGCCTACTGATTTTGCTTGATTCCTTTTGTTTTTTTAACCATTTTTCACTATCTGCAAAGACTAAACAGAGTATTGCGACTCTGTGCTTGTTTGTAAATAGAGAATGAAGCAAAGAGAACCAATTCTAAAACAGTAAATGCTTGGATAACAATCAATCAAATGGAGAGGGAAGCAGGCACGATGCATTACAACGGGGGCAAAGGCCTGCGTTCCCTACCCTTCACTATCTGCAAAGAGAGAATACTCCTAAAAGAAAAGAGGGGGGAGGGGCAGCGTTCAAAGCACATCAGCGTGCATAAACACGAAAATGTTTTTACCTACCACGTACTTCACATTTTAAAGCTTTTGATATTTGCTATTAAAAAACCATTGAAATTCAATGAAAAAACCATAGGTTATAGACCATATATAGTTAGGAATTAGCATTTACAAAACCTTGAAAATTCACTGAAAAAACAATGGGTTATAGACCATATATAGTTAGGAATTAGCATTTACAAAACCCTATTTTACTCACAAAAAAACATTGAAATTTCATATATAGTTAGTTGCACTAACTATATATCGTGCACCCGCAATCCACTGCTGATGATGTCACATATTACATCATTCATGACATGGTCAGTGACATCACTGATGACATCACTGATGATATCTCAGCCTTTTGGACATTTTAAATAAGCTGTATAATGTCCTGATGTTGTAGAAGGACCATCATGGAAAATAATTTCTACAGTTACAAAAGTTCTTCCTGAAACTGGTAATTTTGAAGCCACAAATTTTGTAATTAAAGTTGTCAATTTTGTTCCATCAGCTCTGCATCGTTTGAGCATTAAAATGACATACTTTCCATATCGTTGTATAAATAATGTGGATAACATTTGAGAGTTACATTGGGTACAGACCATGTTTGGATTTGCTTCTCAAACTAGATTATTAAAATACACTGATTTGCAGTCTGGTAATGTCAAATATACAAATCTTTCACTGTCTAATACAGCACTACTTGAAAACGAACAATTGTCACAGTCATGTTGCCATTTATAAGAAAGGCCAAAAAGATGTTCAATATCTATACCTTCATCTTGCAATACAACAAGCATATGCAGTAGAAATTCCTGACAATCTTGCTGAATATTCTGTAAAAATTGATTTAGACCAGACCATATGTTTAAAACATTTCGAATCTCAGACACACTTTATATTTTTCTTTTATCACTGCTACATTTCTCAAAGACAGAATTCAACAAACAACAAAATCTTTGATCCCCATTTTCAACAATCTGTTGTTGTAAATTTTGAAGAAAAAAAACAACATTAACCACTACAATAGCATAGCAGTTGACACCAGAACTGTTTTCAAACTGAAATCCTACAACCTCAATACTATCCTTTTTCTTTTTTCTTACAATGACTGGTTCATCTACTTTTTTTCTTTTCTCTACAACCTCGCTACAATTTTTCTCATATCTTCTTTTTCGAGTTACCACACTCTTTTCAAATAAAGGATATTGAGGTAAATTTGGAGCATATTCTCTTCTTAACCTATTATACTCTTTCACACAATTTAGATCTGCACTAATCTTTGTCTCATCAAAATCAATCAAGTATAATCCAGATAAAGTCATGACTCGAGATAAAGCAACATATGCCATACCCTCTTTGAACACAGTACTTCCAATATTCACCAAAGCACTATCTACACTTAAACTTTGAGATTTATGAATAGTCACTGCATATGGCAAACAAACAGGAAACTGTTTTCGGTGGACATATAAATCTTTTACAATCAAAAATCGAGTCAAACAATGACTCAATTTCATCAAATTTGATTTTCAAAAATTCAATATCATCTCTATTTGATAATTTACAAAATCAACAACATAACCCATTGCTCCATTTCCAGGGCAAACGTTACCGAGCCCTTGCAGAAACGCTGACACTCCTTTCCTTCCCCCGCTGCCGCAGGTCCAACTCGCGGCCGCCAAGCGGGGAAGGACAAACCGGACTACACCTCCCAGCGTCCCCTGGGACGGGGACACCGACTGCCACCTCCCACTTCCCGCCTGGAGGCAGACAAGAGCAAGCAGCCCCTCCGGCTGAGCGGGGGACATTTCCTGGGCAAAAGTTACAGAGCCCTTGCAGAAACGCTGACACTCCTTTCCTTCCCCCGCTGCCGCAGGTCCAACTACGCGGCCGCCGAGTAGGGAAGGACAAACCGGACTACACCTCCCAGTGTCCCCTGGTATGGGGACGCCGACTGCCACCTCCCACTTCCTGCCTGGAGGCAGACAAGAGCAAGCAGCCCCTCCCGCCTCGCGGGACGTGCGCGGGCGGCACCGGGCTGAGTCCGGGCAGGGGGCGGGCCGTCTGTGGCCGTCAGGGGCCGAAGGAGGCCGGGCCGGGCTACCCCTCTAACATCTACAATGGGCAACAGGAAACAGGTGTGTGCCAAGGATGATGGGGGGTCTAAAGCGAAACACCCCAGAAAGTCAGAATCCATCATTTCATACTTAACCTCTGCAGTAGGGGCTTTGACAAAAGCGATTGCGAATGCGGAGAAAGAGCTGGGTTTGAACTCTGGGGACATTGATACGGTCACACCTTTAGAGCATAGTAGGGTGAAACATGATATTGTGATCATTAATCTTAAAGCAACTCCAACACATACTGCTTCAATCACTCCCCAAGAGCCCCCATCCCACCCTTTGCCCATAACACCAGCTGTCAGCAACGAGAAACCACATAAGAAGCGAAAGTTGCTAAGCACAACGAGCAGGCTGAGAAAAGACTCAATACAGATTAATCGAGGACATATTTGTATCACGTCTGGAACCAGCACTTGTGTCCGTTGCTAAGGACATTGTAGACACTTTGAATACATGTGTGGCGGGGCTTCTATCTAAATGCCAGAAAATTTACGAATTAATGAAACAACATAGAGTGTTGAATGAGGCCCCGAGCCAGTCTGCAGGCCCTATTGACAATTGTCCAAGAGACGATAGTGGGAAAATTAATTCTAGATCCTGCTGACCTCGCGGTTTGGAGGGGCCTTCAACTATAACAGGACAGTCAATCATAAGGGGTGAAGCAGGGAGTGACATGCCTGAAGTAAATTCCAAAATGAACCAAGCGGATGGCACTAATATACGTACTCGTCACCCTGGCTAAACCCTGGAGTTACCCCCAGAAGCAGCTCCTCCGGTGGCGGTTTTCACTGGGGTCCCCCCTGTCAGAGGTGCCGTGGTGAGACTTCGACTGATCTGATGAACTTGGCTAGACAGTGGTACGAACAATTTAATTCAGGAGGAGGTGATATTGCAAGTACTGTTACCATGGCAAGGAGGGTCCGCTGGGTTGGGCGACGCCCTAAGAACATTCCGGGTGACTGTGTGGTGGTGAATTTCAATAATAGGCATATGGCTGATAGACTATTTTGGGATGGTTCGGATCTAGGTAACAAAGGCATAAGACCACTCCCTTTGGGATTCTTTTACCCCCCAGTGAGGGCCTATAGAAACCCGCAGCCACCCACCAGGTCTCATACCCGCCCAATTAACAACAGTACCCTATCATATCAGGCCATGATGAGGGCACAGAATAGAATGACACAGGGGCGTGTTCTGGGAGGAGTTTCTGCACCTACACTTATTCCAGAGGTATCCCCGGTACACTATCAACCAAGGGGGAGGTAGATCGCTGCATTCAATTCTCACCCCTTTCCCAAATGGAATGGAATGATTGACTGGGTCCTGAAATTTCAAGACAGGGGCTTGGGCCAGGTGGGCCGATTTATATAGAAAAGAACCGGTCAGATGCATGTAAAATCTTAAGCTGGAATGTGGTAGGAATTAAACCTAAAAACACTGACCCCATTTGGCTGCAATTCATTCAACAATTTGACATCCTGGCTTTCCAGAAAAACCTGGGACCCGGAGTCTAACTTCGCCCTAGATGGATATCAAAGCTTCACTATCCCGGCAGTTCGAGGGCCTGTGGTAAGGCCAAAGGGGGGCTTACTCTTCCTTATCTCTTTAAACCTGGTTGGAACATTCAGAAAACTAAAGTGGGTGTCAGACAATTTCCTCATACTTGAATGGTGTGTCTCTGATAAACATTATCTGTTGATTAACCTATATAATGCTATTGAAGGCTCCACACAGCATTTTAATGTAGAAGAACAATATTTGTCAGTCTACAAGTTCAATAACTCTTTTGTGCCAGAGATATTATTAATGGGAGATTTTAATATACATCCCTGTCTAAATGATTGCTACGGGGATGGTCTTGATGGACATATGTTTGGGAGGGCACCCCATTTTGAACATGGCAAACAGGGTGAGGACTTGGAGGAACTACTCTCTAATTTAAATCTACTTGAACCAGGTAAAGAACGTGATAACAAGAGCATTCCAACCTTTATAGGACGAGGAGCCAATTGTACTATAGACTACATCTTCCTATCCCCCTTAGTTCTAACCAAAATCCTGACTTACCAAGTGCTAACATCAATATTCAGTGACCACAACCCCCTGGAGCTGGTAGTAAGGGTGCAAGACAATCAGCACTGATCAAAGATTAGAGTTAGCAAGGGACCTAACTACAAAAGATCAAGGCAGACGGTTAAAGTGGGAGGCGGTTGTCCCGGAGGCCTTTTTTGAGGAACTGGTCGCTAAGGCAGAAACAAATATCGGCATCTGTCTGGATGAGCATGTTGTGGGAATAGGAACAATAACCACCTTTACTGCAATATGCAAGCAAGTTGCTGTAAACTTACACAAGGGGAGTAGGCCCAACCCCAGGAAGGCACAGAGATGGTTTAATTCCCTATGCTCCAGGGCCCATGAGGCTCTACTAAATGCTCTGAAGAGGACCCTGAGAGATAGGACCATAGTGTCCTCCCTCCGTAAAGAATATAAACAAACAATCAATAGGCGGAAACACAAAATCAAAGAAGAGGCCTGGGACAACTTGCGGTTTATCAATGTACTAAGGGACAGCTGAAAGTTTTGGGCCACAATAAACCAGCCATTTATTTCAGAGAGTGATAACTTGGACACAGAATGTGTTATACCAGATGATATCTGGCTCAAGCACTATAAGAGCATTTATGGAGATAATGAACACCAGAAGATAACCTTGGGAATAGGCACTTCTGCATCCCCTGTAACTCCCATTACCTTTGCCCCAGGGGAAGTGGACAGGGCCATTAGAGACACTTTAAAAAACAAGGCACCTGGACCAGATGGGGTCCCTGCTGACCTTTATATTATGTACCCTAACTTCTGGGCAAAGATTTTGGCCAACGTGTTTAATGCAGCAGCGACAGTGGGTTTCCCTGTCTCTTGGGCCTGGTCCATTATTGTGCCCATTTTCATAAAGGGGAGCAGAGGGGACCCCGCTTGCTATAGGCCAATCTCCCTGCTGGGGTCATTTTGCAGAAATTGGGAGATTGGATGAAGGACAAGGGGGCCCTCTCGAACCTCCAGTACGGCTTTAGGCAACATAGAAGCACCATGGACCAATGCCTAAATTTACATCTTCTGATTAATAAGTACACCGTAGCAAAAGAGGGCTTTATATATCTTGGGTTCATGGACCTATCATCAGCCTTCGATCTGGTGAATCGCTCCAAATTATGGTCTATTTTGTTGGAAATGGGAGTAGATGTACCCTTGGTGCACTTCCTTAGCGACCTTCACCAAGATCTAGTGGCGGCCTTCAGGGTCACGCAGGAAGGTAGATGCACAGACAAATTTATTTCCAAGCGTGGGGTCGGACACGGTTGCATTTTAGCCCCCCTATTGTTTACGATTTACATCAATGGCCTGGAAAATTCTCTTGTTGGGGCAAGTATGGATATTCCGCGTCCAGGGGGAATGGATATATCGGTCCTCCTGTATGCAGATTACGCCGTACTGATCGCACGCACAGGCCTGGGTCTACAGAGGCTGCTGAACAACTTTGGTACATTCATGGAGTCCCTAGACTTAATAGTAAATAGCAACAAATCCCATGTAATGATTGTCGAAGCCCGAAGGATGATCCCCAAGGTTAAAACATTCAGATGCCTGGGTGCAGAGGTCTCTAGGGTTCCGGTGTTCACCTACGTGGGAGTACTCTTCGATGAGGAGGGTAACTGGAGACCTCAGCAAAAACATAAAAGCAATGGTGTAGCAAGATCAACCAGTGAACCAATGAAGGTTTTGGATCCTACATCTACCCAGCCCGGATCTCTACAACATGAAAAACAGAAAGGGGTGGCTGGACAGGACAATTTAACACAATATCTTACAGGCACGCAGTCATATGTACTACGTGACCACTGTATTTATATTCCAGAACACATTTATTTTTCTTTGTTTCAGATTCTTAAGGTTTCAAAATACACCGGCACAAACAAAAGACCATCAAAACAGTAGGTTCATATACACGGTATCTACAAAAATACAAATTTACAAATGTACACTATTTACAACTCTCGAGTCAAACAAAACAAATAATAACACACCAAGACAATAAAACATAAATTGGTTCAATTCAATTGCAGATTTGAATAGTGCAATACTGATGCAAACAACAAGAAGGAAAACCAGTCCTTAGAACTATGAACCCAGGGGACAGGCGGGATGAAGGTGGAAATGAGAGCCTGCCTGTCTACCAAAACCTGTGGTCAGATATTTAAATGGGGTTGCACAGCTAGAGGTCCAATAAAGTGGAATTAATTGTGTCCTAGCGGCACCCTTTGAAGTTGCCACAGGGTGAGGTGTCGACGCGTTTCGAACCAGGGTGTTGTAGGTTCTCTTCAGGACAGGGACTGGGAAAAATGAATCTGTGGAAACATACATGGTTGGTGTCAGGTTTGTATATCATAGTACCATTAAAATATATCCTCTGACTCCAAAGAAACAAGGGAAAAAAATTACCTGCGCACTGGCACGGACATTGCCGTAGTGTGGGCAATTCTCAGAAAACAATCAGTTCTGAAAAGGCATATAGGGAAATATAAGGAAAACTCAGCACAATCAATAGCTCGTTGTATGTGGGGAAATGGAGCAGTCATACATAGCATGCGCCCTTCACGGGGGTAGATCATACCTGCAGTTGGTACGTGGGTGGCCTGAAAACGTGGTGTCCGCCTTGCGGAACACATTCAGGGTGGGTATGCAGCTCTCATGGCTTGCTGCGCCGGTGTGGTGGGCTAAGTAAGTAAATGGAAACAATTCCAGGGTAAATGCGCTTGTTATTTATAAAAAATGAAGCTCAGCCACCTAAGCCACAGAAAGGAAAACGTTCCTACCTGAGCGCCGGGGGTTAAATGAATTTGTGAGGCACACGGAAAGCAGAATCCAATTCTGTCCGGCTACGGTATCAACTTTACCGAAGCCCGCTGCAACAAAGGGAAGGGGTGGCAGCGTGTTAGTTTCATGTTTTTGAAACCGGCAATTTAGTCATGAAAACACGCGCTCAGCGTTTGCGTGAGGGACTTACTTCTGTCAGGGAAATTCAATCCATCAGTTACGAGCAGAGTTCTGTAAGTGAGTTAAGCGCGGCGCCTTCCAAAGAGATTTAAAGAACCGGGTCATAGGGTAAACGGGTGTTCCCAGGGACGGCTCCTATGGAATGCTGGACATTGTAGTCTGATTTTTACACGCTTGTGGTGCAGCTCAAAATCACTACACGGACCCCAAGGCAGCCTCGGGTACCCGACTTGCCTATAAAAATTCTCATGCATGGCACAATTGATATACAGTTCAAAGTGTATGGTTAAACATTATCAACATTTTTAAAGTTATACCAAGTAGTATGTATAAGCATAACATATTTGTACTAACACCTCTAATTATTTAGCATGCAGTATGTTCTATTATAATTTTTACCTACTCCCAGCAAAATTCGAGAACATGGTACCCTTTGGCATTGAGGCTTGAATTACTATACTTAGCACGACAAAACATATGTCCAGAGATGCAGTTTGATTGTGTAATTACATCTTTTCAGTCCTTGCAATATAATACTGTGTGGTTTACACAAACATATCATGGATATATTTACACCCCACTTATTGGCATGTAACTGGTGAAAGTTCAGGCTGCTCACCAATCCCATTATCATACAACGAGCCACAAAGCAGTTAAGAAATTGAGTAATTCAGAAGGGGGAAAAAAGACATGCAGCACAGCCATGCTCAACAGCAGCAATTGGAACATCTTCACAAACTGGCAGTTTTGGACATTTCATTCAGCCCTGAATTAGCTGTGTCAAACTTCAAGATAAGATACGCCTCTTTTTGAGACAATCGAAGATCAGGATCTCCGCTGCCACCTCTGATAACAGCTAGAACAGTCCATCTTATATCCTGACTCGTATGTTTTTGTTGCAGGAAATGGGAGACCAGAGGCGCTGTCATATTTGTGTTATTGATCCTTGAACGATGTTGGATGATTCTTTGGCGAACCTCCTGTGTGGTTTTTCCAATATACAGCTTTTTGCACGGGCATTGTATGGCATATATAGTGTACTTGGTCTTACAGTTTGTGTGTTCATTATGACGCCAAAACTTGTTACCATCCGTGAAAAGTGAGCCTTCTATGGTGAGGTCGCAGACAGAACATGTCCCACATTTTCGGTGCCCTTTAACCGGATTAGCCCCAAAGATCGTGCCTTGAGAGTCTCTTTTTGGAGGTGGTCTGGTAGATGTAATCATTTCACCGATACTCCTGTTTTTTTTAAGAGCAAACAGGGGGGCACCTACGTCAGGTAGAATTTTCTGGATCAAATGCCAGCTTTTTTTGATGATGTTTTGTAGTTGGTTGGTGTGTGGACCAAACGTGAATACACATACCATCCTCTCAGTCGCCCGCTTTGGTCTCTTCTCCAGAAGATGTTCCCTGGGAGTCCATCTTGCTCTCTTCATAGAGTGCTTCAAGAGTTTATGAGGGTAACCTCTCTCTTGTAGCTTGGACGTCAATCCTTGTCCATGCAACTCGAACTGCTGAATCGTTGAACAGTTCCGTCTGACCCGGAGGTACTGTCCATACGGGAGATTATCCCTTAGACTCCGCGGGTGGTAGCTCTTGTAGTGGAGGGCATTATTCTTGTCTGTTTTTTTCTGATATAGTGAACATATTAGCACTTCATCTCTGACTGATATTTCAACATCCAAGAACGGAAGAGATCTTTCATGATAGCTCAGGCTGAATTTAATGTCTGGGCTCCTATCGTTTAGCCAAACATGGAACTCTTCCAGTTGTGTCGATGTTCCGTTCCAGACGCACCACACGTCATCTATATATCGGAGGCATTGCCCGATATGGCCTCTGTAGGGATTGTTATTCAAAACATATTTCTCCTCAAATTGTCCCATATACAAAATAGCCATTTCGGGGGCAAAGGGACAGCCCATTGCAGAGCCTTTGATTTGTAGAAACATCTCATCCTCAAAGGTGAAGAAGTTCTTCTTTAAGGCCACAGTTGCAAGTGATATTATAAGTTCAGAGGGGACCCTATGTGGACGTGGTCTATTGTCCAAATAAAGTTCCATGACATCCAGACCGTCTTGCTGGGGAATTTGTGTGTACAGCGATGACACATCCATAGATGCCAACAGTTGGCGAGAAGGATCGAATGACAGGCCTTTAACCTTATTTATGAAATCCATTGTGTCTCTCAGATAGGAGGGCACCTGCACCACAAGGGGTTTCAAGAAAACATCCACAAATTTGGAAATAGGTTCGAGCACAGAATCACAACCGGACACGATTGGGCGTCCTGGGGGTACTTTCGGGTCTTTGTGCACCTTGGAAAGAAAGTACAAGTGAGGTGTCCGTGGGTGTTGCTTGACAAGATATTCTGTTTCTTTTGGTCCAAGAATCCCGACTTCCCTAGCGGTGTTGACAAGTCTTCTCACTTCATCCTGAATCTGGGCGGTAGGATCGTGGGTGATACGGCGGTACCACTCTTGATTGTACACATGATTCCTACCCTCAGTACGGTATAAGTCTTTGGACCACAGGACCACCGCACCCCCCTTATCAGCTTGCCTGATGACAGCTTCTTGTTGAGTCTTAAGTTCTTGGATCGCTTCTCTGTGTTTCTTCGTGATGTTTTTTGGAACAAAAGGACGTTTTTTCTCCAACATGTTCAGGGATGACATAACTGAACGTTCGAAGGCTAAGATGTTCTTGGAGACATTATGGTTGGCGGGACAGAAGGAGGATTTATTCCTCAAGCCTGAGGCCTCAGTAGAAACTTGATCGATCGCATCCTTGAAGAACCATCTCAAACGAACTTTTCGGAAAAATTCCATCACTTCCATTTTTACTTTGGTGAAATCCATGGCAACCCCTGGAACAAAAGAAAGGCCCATTTCTAGAACTTCCTGCTCAGCTCTTGTCAAGTTCTTTTCGGAAATGTTGATGATTGCAGACGGACTCACGAGTTGTAATGTTTCTTGCGTGTGGTCATCTCCCATTGGGGTTTGAACCTCGTCCGCTTTGGCTGTTGGCCCTGGCGTGCCTGTAAGATATTGTGTTAAATTGTCCTGTCCAGCCACCCCTTTCTGTAGCAAGATCAACAGCAGCCCTCCTTAGCTTTGCTAAAAGGTTGGGATCGAGGCCCATGGAGACTATGCTGAAAATATACAAATCTAAGTGTTGTGCAATAGCCTCCTATAGGGCATCGATCTGGGGGTACGCGCCTTTTGGACAAAATACAAATAGTTGAAAATAGGTTCCTTGGATCATTACTGGTGGTACCGCAGTCGTCTCCGACTCTGTCTGTTCATTCTGAACTAGGACTGGGTTATATAGCAGACTATCTAAAAGCAGCCCCATTGATCTGGTGGGCCAAGACGTGGCTCAATGAGGAAATTACCCTTAATCATCTTATCCTCAAAGATTGCCTGGCCCTTGATAGAGCAGATAGTATCTCATGGCTGACATACATTAGAGCGGCGAGTGTTAGACTGGGACGCCCTGAACTATATACAACCCCGGAGGATATAAGGAAAGAGGACCTGGCGTGGATTAAACACAACTTCCGAACCTTGCTAGAGGCAGATAGGGAAGAAACGGAGCTGAAAAAATTAGGAGTTAGAAGCATTTATGTTTTACAGTCCTCCCCAACTTTGAACCCTACCTTAAGATTGTCAAGAAGCCTTTCCATCGCTTTTTGCTGGCAAGTTTTAGGTTTAATTTATTCATCTCACTTTAGGAAGTTTCCCACATTGGGGAAAACCAGAGGACTCCCCACCATGCTCCTGCGATAATTTTTCTGCACAGGACACTCTCCATCTGATTATGTTCTGTGAACATTTTTCCAAAGCACTTAAAAGATTCTTATGTCCAATACTACGTGAAGCGGTGTTTCTGCAGGTCAGACCCACACTTCTATACCTGGAACTGCTGAGTAGGGTGCATATCATTACAGCGTAGCCAGTATTTTAGTGGCCGCAGCCAGAGTAAATAATAAAAAAGATATCGGCATGCACTAAGCAAAGCAGTCTGAGAGATGGGGGGGGGGCACTGAGTCTTTTTATTCTGTAAAGTGAATTGATGTTTTTATACTCTTTTTATTATAGTACACATTGTGGTCCTATAGACAACATATTGTTTTGCACAATTTATGATCTGTAAATAGTGTACATATATGATTGTCCACAAGTGTGTATATATTTATTTATTGCATTAATTGCATCAATTTTATCGATATGCACAAATTAATGTATGTATTGTTGTTTCTTTTATGATTTTAATTAATCAAAAATAAAGAGTTTTGAACGATTGACTGCTCCATTTACTAAACCTCTTTCCACATGTAAATTATGTCGTAAAATGATCCGACAATTTAAACATGCATTTAGATTCTTTTCTAAACCAGCTGTTTTAGATATTTATTTGTCCAAAGAATCCAATTTTGACTTCAACTTGTCTGACAAAATAATAGTAGCTCCTTCATTCTCTATTCTGTCAATCGCTTCCAGTTTTATAATTTCTCGATTTTCCAACTTTAGCATTTTTTCATTGAATATTGAACATTCTTTCAGAGTTGGCATCAAACATATTACTGATTTCTTTTCAGCAATTTTTCGAAATATATTCTCTGGAACAACATTTTCATTTGGAAATAAATTTGAAAGTAATCGTGCCAGTAAAGCTTCTTTGCCATGTTCACTAACTTTTCCAATTCTTATATCTTGAGGAATACTTTTATAATCAGCATCCTTTCCTTGTCGCATATTTAGAATGAGTTCTGAATATTCAAAATATGACCAAATATTAACGTTTCCAATGCTTCCCAGGTAATTCCTGGTATCTTCATGTGTAAGGGTTTTAAACACTGGTTGTCCTTTCACAGGAGTTAGCTGTAGTAGATCTCCAAATAAAACATCATTCTCTGTTTTAAGAATTTGTTGCATTCTTTAATTCACAAAGGCAAGCATTACATTTGATACCATGCTTACCTCATCAATAATGAACTGTCTCTAGCAACCTCCGCTGCAATTGTAGCTTCTTGCTCAATTTCTTCACTCAACATTCTCACATAATTAGTAAAAACAGGACATTCTATAGTATCTTTTGTTGCGTTGAATGCATATTCGCAGCTCTGATAATCTCCAAGTAATTCCAATTCTGAACGCCACGGCTTCAAGAGTTGCAATAGAGCTAAATAGTAAAATTCCCTTTTGTCTGGAGTATCGCAACTCAGTTTCTGGTGATTAATCAAATGTCCTTTTCTTAGTTTTACCAAACATCCTTCAGAACCAATCACAGCATATATACCATTATTGCTATTTTCTGTAATATTCTGTGTAAAAGTATAGTTTTGCAGCACTTCATAGTGACAAATGTTCTCAAGATGATGACATCTATTTGGATAATATGTATCCAACATATTTCTTTTCACAATATCTGTACTTTCTGGCTCTTTTTCAAATAATTATTCAATTTCTTGTACAGATGTAAGTACTCAATTTCGTGTTGCAGCAAGACCTAGACTCGCCCAAATGATTCTTCTAGATTTGGAGTATAGACTTGCTGATGATAAGCGATCTGAGCATTCATACGATCCGATTCCTCGATGAGATAACATCTTCAAAATGTAACTGTATAATTTCCAACTTAGACTCTTCTCTTCTCGTAGGAAATTTGGGGGCATCTTTGATCCATATTGGGATGTGTGTGTGAGGAGCACCTCTTGCTTGATACTCCTTTCTCCAAAAGAATCCACAACCTCTTCAGGAGGAGGATTTTTTTAATTGGTTCTTCTGCATTCACTCTTGATGTCCGGTATTCATATGCAGGAATCTGCACAGGTTGTTCATCATATCGTCCTCCTTTGCCTGTTGGAAACAACTGAGGGAAACAACAAGCATCCAAGGTTTCTTCCCATACACTCATGGGACTTCCCTTTGCTTCCTTCATTTGGAATAACTCAATAGTATTCCCCATCACTTCTTTGGAATGAAGTGGATGAACACTGTAATGTTCATAGATTTCTTCAGTTCTAGACATATCCACTTTTTCAATTTGTCCAGTTGATGAGTCAGTGTCTTCTTCTACAGTTATTTTGTCTTCTCCCACATACACATTTTTATTATACTGAATATTTTTTTCCAGATACAACGTTGCCTTTTTCACTTTCCTAACATCCACTAATTCTTGCCAGATTTTCTTACTCGTAGGAACGCCATTAACCAGAATAACTAGAGGATCATCTTCTACATTTTCTACACCAATTGTTTCAATATTTTTCTTTAAATCTTTTTAAATACAGATCAACCGTCCTAGTCTGATTTTATAATGAGTCTGTCAACAACCAATACAAGAATAATTTGGCCTTTCACCTGAAATCACCATAAACTTCGTAATTTCTTGCTCAAATTTTTTTATGTTAGAATGTTGTGCATTCTCTTCCACATTTCCTTCTAATAATGTATCAGATTCTGCACTGTATTTCTCAGGACCAAAGTAACTAACCTCAATTTCTTCACAAACGTTCATTACATCTGATACTGATCCACGAATAAGAGCACTGTTCAACTGTTTTATTACATAATACAATGTTCTGAATAATTTCCTCATCTGAGTATGATGTACTGCTAACATCCTGAAATGGTGAAAAACATACTTTTTTGGAAAGACAAGCCAGAGAATGACCTTGCAAACCAGTATTTTCTCTGATTCTGCAAGGATCTAGTCCTTGCAACATCTTAATCTTTTGTTTAACACTTTTCTCAGTACACTCACGTAAGAAATTGCATAAAAAATCAATAGATTCCTGTTGTACACTACAAATACTACTACAGTTCAAAGCGTACACTGGAGCTTTAGGACGTCTCCCTAAAACTTCATCAGCTAACACCTCTTCTGCATTTCTGGGAACAATTTTCTCTTTCTCAATAGGACAACCATTTCTAACCTCATGAGCTCGACCACTGGTATCAACTGCATGCAACAAATCCTTACTCTGAAGATAAATCTGTTCATTAAAAAAGGCTCAGAACTTGAACTGTGTTTCCATTCACCCTTAAAAAAATGGTTCTATTAGTCTTCTCCACTTACTTCTGGCCTTCATTAAATGTATTGTTTTATCTAGTGATCTAATTCTATTGATTATTAAAATAAATAATTTCTTTTTTAATTCAAAAGCCTTCTCAACAATACTTTCAATGTGTTTCTTCTTCTTATAAAATGCTGATTTTCCTTTACATTTCTTCATATTCTTTAAAATGTTTAAGACAACTCTACTGTAAAACATTCTTTTTCTAATTTCCTGAAATTGATTCTTCCTCCTTTTACTATATAGTGTTTCTTTAGAACATTATTTCCCATCATTTATGTTTTTCTCTTATTTTTCTTTTTTGTAGCAGATACATTATGTTTATTTATCACATTCTCAACACTATTCTTGGAGTGTGACATTTGTTTTAAAAAATCATTTGTCCTCTTACCAGGAGTTTTTTTCTTTTTCACTACACATTGTTGTTCAGGTAAATCTTGTGGATGACTTCTCTTCAAATAATAAGCCTTTTTTTGTTCTTTCCTCTTTTCACTTTTTGAAGGCATGATACATTTTTTTATAGTGTTGATAAAGAGAATCTTTTAGAAAATATATATATAATGTTATAAAAATAAATCTCTGAAACATACTATTCTATATCTAAACAAATACAATCTACAATGACTAAGTATAAAAAACAAATGTGTAACTGATAGTGCATGCATGCTGCATAGGATCACTACACCAGTGCAACATCAGTTACAGAGTGCTTGGTGGAAGTGTAAGGAAAAAAGAAGTGTGGTACACGGAAGAACTCATAGTGGAGAAACAGGGGTGTAGAAAACTTGAGAAAATATGGAGGAAAACACACACTGGGGAAAGTAAAAAAGCCTATTTAGCTGCCCAGTCTAGTAATCACAAAAATATCAGGCTAGCCAGGGGGAACTGTCTTACTCTGCAATTGGCTGAAGCTGACAATTCCTCCAAAGAACTGTATAAGATCTTACAGACCTTTGTAAAACCGGTAGCCTCTAGAGTCCTGATGATTTTTCTCAATCTCTTTGTGATGACATTTCTCTGTTTTTCAAAAACAAAATAGAACTAATTTATGAAAAAATCATGAAGGCCACACGACCTATGAGGCACGTCACTACCGCCCCCCTCATGCCATTTATGCAGGATGGTAACTCACTAATGACGTTTCCAGAGGTCAACTACTCTGATATAACCTCCCTAATCAGTCAAATTAAAACAGGGTCCCCTGATGATTTCTTGCCGGCAAAAATGGTTGCCTTTTTATGTACCTTACTTTGGCCTGAGATTCAGCTAGTAATAAATATTTCCCTTAAGGAGGGACTAGTGACCCAAGAGTGGAAGAAAGCTGTGGTGAACCCTATCCGGAAAAACGCAGCGCTGCCATGGACAGACCTCTCTAACCTCCGCCCCAACTCTCTTTTTCCATACTTAAGCAAGATGACCGAGAAACATGTGAACACCCACTTGTCTAATTACATTGAGGCAACTGGAAGGTCTAGACTATACTCAATCAGGGTTTAGACCGAATTACAGCACCAAATCTGCCCTCCTCTCCGTGACCGATAACATCAGAATGGCTTTGGACTGAGGGGGCTCTATGATTCTGATGCTGTTAGATTTATCCGCTGCCTTTGACACGGTGTCACATGATATTCTTCTCGGTTGTCTGCTAAAGGTGGGGATAGGAGGTCTGCTCTGTCCTGGCTTGAGAGTTTTCTCTCGGGCCTCTCACAGGGTGTCAGATTGGGCTCCCACCATTCTATCCCTAGCGATCTCACTAAGGGGGTGCCACAAGGCTCATGGCTAAGCCCCACACTTTTTAATGTGTATGTGGCCCCCTTAGCTGACATTGTGAGAGCGTACGGGTTCACCCCGGTGTCATATGCCGACGACACCCAGCTTTTGTTCCCCTTTCAGAAGCTCACACCTGCAATTAAAAAATCTTTTGCCAATGGTATGAGAGCGGTGTCTGATTGGAAGGCCTCGAATTGTCTCCAATGCAACGTGGGCAAAACGGAGGTCATGCTGTTTGCGGAGGCCCCTCTTTTGTGGTCACCAGAACGGTGGACACTGGATTTTGGGCCGGTGCCATCCCCCAAACATTCAGTAAAGAACCTTGGGGTGCGACTAGACCAGGCACTGTTGCTAAAAGAGCATGCAAACCAGGTAACCGGGTCTGTTTCCGGGTCATTGGACTCCTGAGGCGTGTGTTTCCGTTCCTGCCCGATAGTTACACAAAGACTCTGGTCCAGACCCTTGTGGTTAGTAGGCTGGACTACTGTAACAGCCTCTTTATATCTACCAATGAGGAAGAGCTTAGCAGATTACAAATGGCCCAGAACACCACGGCAAGACTGGTCCTTAATGCTCCTGCCAGATCCCCCTCGCGCCCTCTTCTTGACAAACTCCAATGGTTGCCCGTTCGGCAACATATCAAATTCAAAATTTGCTTTACAATACATAAGAGCCTTTTGGCTTGGGCCCAAAATATCTGGCCGAAAAAATCAATCTTTATAGTCCTGGTCGTCCTTTGCGTTCTAGCAATCAACTGCTGCTTCAGGTCCCTCATGTCAGGAAGGTTAGACAAGGAGGCCGAGCACTCTCCTACAAGGGCCCCAAACTCTGAAATATGCTCCCCATCACTCTGAGAAAAATTACAAATTACCAGACCTTTAGGAAATCTCTAAAAACCCATCTGTTCTCGACACCTTAAAATATCAGTACAGCGTACCTCCATTCAGGTTTTGGGCACTATAGCTGAAGCACAAGGACTGAGATACCCCTTCGAGGGTCGAGTCCTGCACTATACAAGCGAAGAAATAAATAAAAATAAATACTGCTGAATGGGTCACTTCAATAGTACAACAGCAGTGACAGAGTGCTTGGTGGAAGTGTAAGGCTTATGACTGGGGAATTGAAGGTATAAAATACAAGTATGCAGGTAGATACAAGACTGCATGCACAGTGCATAGGTATTTGAAGCGGTCCATGCCCTAAGGCCTACTTTGCTGCATGAGTACTTGAGTACTGACTTAAAGATTACAGTTCTGGAAGGAGAGTGCCAGACTAAATTTATAAGTGCTTCAGCACAGTAAATGGATTAGTACATACTGCTGAATGGATCAATACAACAGTGCAACAGCAGTGACAGAGTGCTTGGTGGAAGTGTAAGGATACAGAGTGCGGAACTGAAGAATGAAAGACAAGTGTGTATGTGGATAGAAGACTGCATGCATAGTGTATAGGGGTTTAAAGCAGTTCATGCCCTATGGCATACTTTGTGCATGAGTACTTGGGTACTGACTAAATGATGTCAGTTCTGCAAGGAGAGTGCCTGACTGAATTTATAAGTGCTTCAGTTTTAGCACAGTGAATGGATAAGCACACACTGCTGAATGGGTCACTACAATAGTGCAACAGCAGTGAAGAGTGTTTGGTGGAAGTGTAAGCATACAGACTGGGGAATTGAAGATGTGAAACACAAGTTTGCAGGTGGATAGAAGACTGAATGTGTGCTGCATAGGGGTTTGAAGAAGTCCATGTCCTAAGGCCTACTTCGCTGCATGACTACTTGGGTACTGAATGAATGATTAGAGTACTGTAAGGAGAGGGTCTAAGTGAATATATAAGTGCATGAGATTTAGTGCAGTAAATGGATTAGCACATACTGCTGAATGGGTCTCTACAGTAATGCAAAAGCAGTGACAGAGTGTTTGGTGGAAGTGTAAGGATACAGATAGTGCACAGGAGTTTGAAGCAGTCCATGTCCTAAGGCCTACTATATATTAAGCATGGGCGGAAAATCCGTTACACTCGCGGATTTTGCGGATTTTCGGGAAATTCGCAATCCGCGAGACTTGCGAATTTCCCGCAAAATCCGCAAATTCTCACGCAGCGGATTTTTTTTGCGGCGCGCGGCGTTGGTGATACAATTTTTGCGGCGCGCAGCGTTTATCATCGTTTGCCGAGTTGTTTTTCTCGATATTTTGCGAGTGCTGCGCCATTTTGGATCTTGCTGTGTGATCCCGCGGGAATTTGGCGAGAGCGATTACGTCATCGCGGCTTGCCAACTTGCACAGCGAGAGTTTGTCAACGCGAGTACGACAAGATCACGTCTCGCGGTACTTCGCAATTGTGAGATTTCAGATGCGGCGAGCAGCAAGAATCTCGCACAAGCGAAAACATAAAATTTGCAATTCTGCACAAGAAATCCACCAGCAAGCAGCATAAACCTTAATGAAATGATGATTTTTATCTGAATAACTCCTTAGGTTGACATTTGCCTGCACTTTTTTAGCGAGGAGTCCATTTTGGGGACGGGGGGAGGGGGGTGGGAGGAAGGAAGTGCCCCACAGTCTTCAACTTCCTGTTCCTCTTCAGCAGGCTCCTCCCAGTGCTTTGTCCATCTCCTGGTCACTTTTCATTTGGATCTGAAGCTGGAAGGATTACTTTTTGTGGATGCTGCTGGATCTTTGGATTTGAGGCCTTTTTGACTTTCTTTGCATCACTGTTGGATTAGAAATTTTACAAGTAAGTTTGTTTGGGGCATTACAGTTGCTGCAACAAAAATTTTGGAATTTTCGATTTTTGGGCTGTTTTGGAGCCTTTTGCCCAGGGGTACTCAGTGGTGGGTGGACTGAGTCTTTCTGTGGGTTGTCTTGAACTTAAACATCATGGAGGGCATGGATGGATTGGGATTGTGCTGATTTTTCAGTGATTTTGGTTTTTTGGGGCTGTACTTGTGGCCTTTTCACCAGGGGTATTTGAGTCTAGCATGGGCCTAGTCTTTCTGTGGGCTGTCTTGAACTTAAACATCATGGAGGCCATGGATGGAATGGGATTGTGCTGATTTTGCAGTGTTTTTCGATTTTTGGGGGTGTTCATGGGGAGGGACAGGTAATGTGGCTGGTGGCCATTTTGAGTGCTGCTACAGGCACTGGCCATGTGCTGGGAGAGGCAAGTGGCCATTTTGAATGCAGGCTTTGTTGTTAGGCCTGCAACCATTTTGCCTACTTTTCAACCTTTATGCCCAGGGGTAGTGAGTCTTGCATGGGCCTAGTCTTTCTGTGGGTTGTCTTGAATTTAAACATCATGGAGGGCATGGATGGATTGGGATTGTGCTGATTTTTCAGTGATTTTCGTTTTTTGGGGCTGTACTTGTGGCCTTTTCACCAGGGGTATTTGAGTCTAGCATGGGCCTAGTCTTTCTGTGGGCTGTCTTGAACTTAAACATCATGGAGGGCATGGATGGACTGGGATTGTGGTGATTTTGCAGTGTTTTTCGATTTTTGGGGGTGTTCATGGGGAGGGACAGGCCATGTGGCTGGTGGCCATTTTGAGTGCTGCTACAGGCACTGGCCATGTGCTGGGAGAGGCAAGTGGCCATTTTGAATGCAGGCTTTGTTGTTAGGCCTGCAACCATTTTGCCTACTTTTCAACCTTTATGCCCAGGGGTAGTGAGTCTTGTATGGGCCTAGTCTTTCTGTGGGTTGTCTTGAATTTAAACATCATGGAGGGCATGGATGGATTGGGATTGTGCTGATTTTTCAGTGATTTTCGTTTTTTGGGGCTGTACTTGTGGCCTTTTCACCAGGGGTATTTGAGTCTAGCATGGGCCTAGTCTTTCTGTGGCTGTCTTGAACTTAAACATCATGGAGGGCATGGATGGACTGGGATTGTGGTGATTTTGCAGTGTTTTTCGATTTTTGGGGGTGTTCATGGGGAGGGACAGGCCATGTGGCTGGTGGCCATTTTGAGTGCTGCTACAGGCACTGGCCATGTGCTGGGAGAGGCAAGTGGCCATTTTGAATGCAGGCTTTGTTGTTAGGCCTGCAACCATTTTGCCTACTTTTCAACCTTTATGCCCAGGGGTAGTGAGTCTTGCATGGGCCTAGTCTTTCTGTGGGATGTCTTGAATTTAAACATCATGGAGGGCATGAATGGATTGGGATGGTGCTGATTTTTCAGTGATTTTCGTTTTTTTGGGGCTGTACTTGTGGCCTTTTCACCAGGGGTATTTGAGTCTAGCATGGGCCTAGTCTTTCAGTGGGCTGTCTTGAACTTAAACATCATGGAGGGCATGGATGGACTGGGATTGTGGTGATTTTGCAGTGTTTTTCGATTTTTGGGGGTGTTCATGGGGAGGGACAGGCCATGTGGCTGGTGGCCATTTTGAGTGCCTCTACAGGCACTGGCCATGTGCTGGGAAAGGCAAGTGGCCATTTTGAATGCAGGCGTTGTTGTTAGGCCTGCAACCATTTTGCCTACTTTTCAACCTTTATGCCCAGGGGTAGTGAGTCTTGCATGGGCCTAGTCTTTCTGTGGGTTGTCTTGAATTTAAACATCATGGAGGGCATGGATGGATTGGGATTGTGCTGATTTTTCAGTGATTTTCGTTTTTTGGGGCGGTACTTGTGGCCTTTTCACCAGAAGTATTTGAGTCTAGCATGGGCCTAGTCTTTCTGTGGGCTGTCTTGAACTTAAACATCATGGAGGGCATGGATGGATTGGGATTGTGCTGATTTTTCAGTGATTTTCGTTTTTTGGGGGTGTTCATGGGGAGGGACATGCCATGTGGCTGGTGGCCATTTTGAGTGCTGCTACAGGCACTGGCCATGTGCTGGGAGAGGCAAGTGGCCATTTTGAATGCAGGCTTTGTTGTTAGGCCTGCAACCATTTTGCCTACTTTTCAACCTTTATGCCCAGGGGTAGTGAGTCTTGCATGGGCCTAGTCTTTCTGTGGGTTGTCTTGAATTTAAACATCATGGAGGGCATGGATGGATTGGGATTGTGCTGATTTTTCAGTGATTTTCATTTTTTGGGGCTGTACTTGTGGCCTTTTCACCAGGAGTATTTGAGTCTACCATGGGCCTAGTCTTTCTGTGGGCTGTCTTGAATTTAAACATCATGGAGGGCATGGATGGATTGGGATTGTGCTGATTTTTCAGTGATTTTCGTTTTTTGGGGCTGTACTTGTGGCCTTTTCACCAGGGGTATTTGAGTCTAGCATGGGCCTAGTCTTTCTGTGGGCTGTCTTGAACTTAAACATCATGGAGGGCATGGATGGAATGGGATTGTGCTGATTTTTCTGTTTTTTTTCCCGATTTTTTTGTGTGGTGTATAACTGATCTGATGTTCCTCTGTCTTCCATTGTTTTTAGGTGCACAAGACTCAAGAGAACCACCAGTGCCAGGAAGAAGTCCTGCAGCGGTGTGTGTGTGCAGCATAACGTCACGCGACGTCACGTCTGGCCTCAGACAACTCTACAATTCGTGCAACTGCGGCCTGCTGTCTGACCTGCTCTGAAGAAGATGGCCCCAAAAAAAGTTCTCCGTAGCTCCTCTAGCAAGAAAGTTGCTAGTAAGGAGCAGAAGAAGCAAGTTACCAAGGAGGCTGGTGTGCCAACCACCACGTTTTTTGGGAGAAAAAAAAAAAGTACGCCTGCAGCAGCAGCAGGATCTGCTGGGGACCAAGCTGGGAGCAGCACCCCTGCTCCATTGGGTTCAGTGCCTCCACCACCACGCCAACTTAAGTCAAAGCCCTTGAGTGCTTCAGAGGCAGTCAATGTACTTCTCCAATCACCATCGACCAGTGATGTTGGCTCATCGCAAGAAAGTAGCAGCAATGTCCCTGAATCAACACAGGTTGTTGTAACTCATCTGACAAGTGTTGAACAACCACAGCCGCAACAACAACACCATGTGCAAGTACACGCCCAAGTACATGTGGAAGGAGAGGCAGCAAAAGGAGATGCGCAAGCAGAGGTGCATGGAGGGTCACAAGTCCCCACAATAGTTGTTCCTCCCGAAGTAGGGGCACATCAGGAAATCGACAATGAAGCCGAGGTATCATTGGAAGCCACTCCTCCTGATGATCATTCATTGTCTTCCACATCCCTAGCAAGGAAAAGATCATGGGGGGTGTCTACATCTTCTTCAAGCCCACCTCCTTCCGATGCAAGTGATCCATCTTGGGAACCAACACTGCGGTCTGACAGTGAGGCACACCATGATCTCTCTTACAGCGATGGCCTGCTCCTGAACAGCTCGACGGCTAAACAGAGTGAAAAAAGTTTTTGTTCATGAGGTAGAGAGAATATCTAACTTCTACCCCCAGTGTTACACTACGTTGTAATTTTTAATCTGGCAGTGATGCCAAGGTATGTGTATGTGTATCAGTGTCAACCACCACTACATATATATCCTCCCTTCCATGCGTGAATAAAAGGGGGATGGGAGGTTGACAGTGCCTCACGGAAGCAACACCAAGTGGAGGACTGTATCAGACTGGTACTCGCCTGATTCCTCACTTCTCATCATCGGCTACTGTCAACCTTAAAATAAATGGGAGAAAACAAACATAAAGACAGTGCATACAAGACCAACAACCGTGAGGTGTTGTGAGTGCTGAGAACCCAATGTGATATTTCTGTGCCCAAATGAGTGAAAAAACAAAATATCACTATAAAAAGAGAGAAACTAACTGGCAACTCATATCTTTATTCTGTGCTGTTAGCTCACTCTGATTAAAAGTCAACCGACATGTTTCATCACTTTATTTTCAGTGATTTCTTCAGGGTTTTGTTGGTGGGTCAGCGTTTAGCATGCACCTTTCAGAATCTTCCCTTATTGTACGAGGTGGCCTGCTGTAATGAGCCTACCCGACCCCCGTGGAAGACTTCGTCACGAGTATCGGTCCCTGTCTGTGTACTGGGACGCTTTGAACCGCCAAACGGTCGGTATCGCGTAGGTGTGCTGGTGTGGTCTCGGCTCACCCCTCGTGACATGAAACATGTCGGTTGACTTTTAATCAGAGTGAGCTAACAGCACAGAATAAAGATATGAGTTGCCAGTTAGTTTCTCTCTTTTTATAGTGATATTTTGTTTTTTCACTCATTTGGGCACAGAAATATCACATTGGGTTCTCAGCACTCACAACACCTCACGGTTGTTGGTCTTGTATGCACTGTCTTTATGTTTGTTTTCTCCCATTTATTTTAAGGTTGACAGTAGCCGATGATGAGAAGTGAGGAATCAGGCGAGTACCAGTCTGATACAGTCCTCCCCTTGGTGTTGCTTCCATGAGGCACTGTCAACCTCCCCTCCCCCTTTTTTTCACGCATGGAAGGGAGGATATATATGTAGTGGTGGTTGACACTGATACACATACACATACCTTGGCATCACTGCCAGATTAAAAATTACAACGTAGTGTAACACTGGGGGTAGAAGTTAGATATTCTCTCTACCTCATGAACAAAAACTTTTTTCACTCTGTTTAGCCGTCGAGCTATTCAGGAGCAGGCCATCGCTGTAAGAGATATTTTTGAGTGGGGGGCGGCCTGTCTCTGTTTCCCCCTAGGCTCCTGTTTTTGTGAGAGCACACCATGATCTGACAAAGGTACCTAAGCGTAAAAGGAAGGTCGTCGAAAAACTCATACCTATGGAGTGTGATGAGGCTCAACAAGAAGTGACAGATACTGCTGGTGATGAAGCCTCTCACGATGACGACGAGCCAGTCATCACAAAGGTCACTGCAGCCCCACTGGGCATGCAGCAAAGATACATTTTGACCCTATCCCGAGAAGCTGCTGAGCGTGCTGATGATGTCGACGAGGAGGCAATGGAAATGGAAACACAACAATCATTAGATTTGGAGTTAAGTAGTACACCAACACCTACCGCTTCCATATTTCTTCCTCGCAAGAAGGTACCCACCTCGACCTCAATTCGTGGTGGTGAAAGTGCAAAATGTACTGAAGTTCGGCAATCCACATCCTCCACTTCATCTGGCATTAGCAGCAGGACCACCACCACCAGTATCTGCACCTCCTCCGGCCCCCAAAGACATTTCAAGTCTCCAGTTTGGGACTTCTTTAGTGTTTGCCCAAAAATGGAAAACGTAGCCATTTGTAGCATTTGTAAGCTTCGAGTTAGTCGTGGTAAGCTTTGTTCTAACTATGGTACCGGAGGCCAGAGAGGTCATCTTAAGAGAGCGCACCCTGTCCAATGGTTTCCGCACCTAGAGGCGTTTAAGGAAGCCGGAATTGCACGTAATGAAAACGTGGGTTTTTCATCTGATGATGACGAGGAGGAAGAAGACGATTCAAACACTTCACTTACACCCAGTACCCCTGTCAGCAGCACACCCCATGTGAGGCACACTAAGAGTGTGGGAGAGAGTGAGACATCAATGCGGAAAAGTTCATCAGCGAGCGTAACTGGGTCGAAGATATCATCATCATCCCGTAAATCCTTGGTCCAGGGCAACATTAAAAAGATGTTGTTTACAGAAGCGCAATATGAACGCAACCACCCACTGACGCGTCTGTATAACACTAAGCTGGCTAAAATGCTAGCTCTGGACCTTCTCCCTTTTTCTTTTGTAGAAGGGGTTGGTTTTCTAGAATTAGTGGCAGCGCTCTGCCCTAAATGGAAGGTTCCTAGTCGGTTCTATTTTGCCCGAGTTGCGGTTCCAGCACTACATGAAGATGTTCTGAAGGTGATTGGGGCAGCTTTGCAGAAGAGTGCTGTTCACACTATACATCTGACAACAGACATGTGGACCAGTGGCGCAGGCGCTGATTACATGTGCATCACTGCACACTGGGTCTCTTTTTCAGGGGCTAAAGCAAAGCTAAACGCAGGTGTTGACGCGGACATTGTTTTTAAAGCTGCTCGGAAACATGCAACAATAGCCATGTTTGGTTTGGAGAAACGTCACACAGCAGAAAACATTTTGGATGTCTTTAACACAAAGGTCCTTAACTGGCTGTCCCCACTAAAACACCAGGTTGGTTATGTTTCCACGGACAATGGCTCCAATATAGTTAAGGCCATGAGGGACGGTGACTATTTCAGAGTGCCGTGTTTGGCGCACTGTATAAACCTGGTTGTCCAAAAATTATTGGGTAATAAAGGCAGTGCAGCGTACAGTGTATTGGACACCTGCCGAAGAATGTGCAACCATTTCAGCCATTCTTTTAAGGCCCGGAAGCAGCTGAGGAGCCTGCTATATCAACGTCAAATGCCAGTGAAAGCACTCATCCAGGAGGTGGTAACACGTTGGAACTCAACCTTCTACATGCTTGAGCGTCTGTATGAGCAGTATAAGGAACTCGATCAATATTTCCTTACAGAGGGTACAGAGGAGCTGAGGATGGGTGCGGCGCAATGGAACATAGTTCAAAGCCTGACACGCATGCTTCGTCCTTTTGAGTTCTTCACGCGTGCAGTCAGCAAGGAGGACTCTAATTTGGGAAAAGCTATCCCATTCTTGTACATGCTGGAGGACCAACTGAAGGAGGTGTGTTCTGTGTTTGAAAAAGATGAAAAAAACCAAGACTCTTTGCTTCTGGCTGAGAAATTATTAGAGCTCCTACAAGGTGATGAACGTCTTAAAAAGATCCACTCAGAAGAGCATTACATTTGTGCTACTATTCTGGATCCACGCTACAAAAAGGCGCTGGCAGGCCAAGCATTCTTTCCTTTTGATGATGAACATGTTCCAAAGTACAAACATTGGCTAGCCTTGTCAGCCAAGAGGTTTGAAAGAGAACGGCTGAAAATTGAAGGAAATGGCAGTACATCAGCAGGCCATCCCCAGTCAAAACAATCCACTTCTGCACCTGTGGCTGTGGCACAAGTGACCTCTCAGCCGTTAAAGACACCGGCAACCGGATCATCTGCACGAGACACAAAAGAAACATTGGAGGCTGAAGAGGATTGGCTAGCTCTGCGTGGGTTTGGTTCTCAAAAGGTCAGAGGCACAGCATGAGCTAAGCAAAGTGGAGGAACCTTGGATGAGGACCTTGGGTCGATGGTGAAGGACTATCTGAATGACTCAACAGAGGTCTATGTTAATTCTGACCCATTGGCGTATTGGCATGGGAAAAAAGAATTGTGGCCACAGCTCACCAACCTGGCTTTAAACCACTTGTCTTGCCCACTCGCAAGCGTGTCTTCTGAACGGGTTTTCAGTGCTGCTGGTGGCAGGAGCCGCCTCTCGCCCAAAAATGTGGAGAGGTTAACAATGATCAAGATGAATCAGCCCCTCATACCACCAGATTCCAGAGTACGAGAAAGCGTGCCGGATGAAGAGGAGGTGGCCAGCAGCATAGATGAGGGAATTTCTACTCTGTCAGGTGACACTGAGCTCACCCTGCCTGAATTCGCAGAGTATGATGACGAAGCCTTATTCTTATTCCTGGACCGTGATACCGAGCCCTGAAAATGAGACAACGAATCAATAACTTTCTTTTACGTCCTTATTCACTTTTATTCATGTGTGTCTGTCTTTCTTTGTTGTGCACAGTTAATATATTTCAAACTTTAATCAGATAATCACAAAATCAAGCCCATCAGCAGAACTGTCTTCACTGGTTTGCTAATTGATTTGAAGTTGACGCAGTCTGCATTCCTCAGGTTCACAAGTTCAGAAGAACATGCTCCTCTATCCTCCTCCTCCAGACTCCTATTTCCATCAAACCAGAGGGCTGGTTTACGCCCAATGAAGAAAGACTCAGCACTTGTGGGGGTGTTGTTGTACCTCTTTGCAGGTGAGTTGACGGCTCTGGGACCATTGTTGGGAAGCTCTAATACCGGATAAAAGTGGTTTGGACCAAATCCTAGCCGGAAATTTTTTTGTGTTTCTGATGACTTGCTTGCCTTTTAGGTGCTCTTAGGGGGGGTTCCGTCTGTTTGTGGGTGAGTTTTGTGGTCTGGGTGCACTGCTGGGACACTCTAATCTTGATTGCATTTGCTTTTCAGGAAATCCGTGGCAGCGCGTTTGGACCGAAGGCCGAGAAATATTGCAAGTATGAGATTTTGCTTTTGGCCTGTTTGGGTGTGTTATGCTTCTTGGCGGGTGGGTTGGCGGGTCTTGGGGCATTCCTGGGAAGGTCTAATACCGTGTAGAAGTGGTTGGGACAAAATCCAGGCCGATTTTTTTTTGCTATTTCTGACATTTTGCTCAATGTAGCGTTTTCGGGGGCCTGTTTGTGGGGCTTCCTGGTGTTTGTGGGTGGGTTTCGGGGTCTGGGAGCACTGCTGGCTATGGATACTTTACTTTGCAAGAGGTTTGAAAAGTAAAGTAGTATCTTATTCTTTCTTGGTGGTGGTCATTCACCTTTTTATTGTTGGCAATGGTCAAAGCATAAACATTTAGAATACTTGAAAAGACATTATGGACAATCCCAGAGGACTGCACTCAGTGCATAGAGCTATTGCTGACTAGAATGGGAGTCCAATGGAAATCCCAAATGTGCAATCTTAGTTAGCTACACAGACAGACTAATAAGAATAATCTAGTAATACCACACGGAGTCATAGTCGAGGCAGGATAAGAATTTAGATCCTGTCTACAAGAAGATCAAAGACGATTTAGAAAAAATCGAATGAGGAACGGTAGGAAAAAATAAGTACTCTATATTAAAATTAAAACTTACTGGGGCCAGCAAAGGAGCCCTCGACTGCCCGGTCCTGGCCTGCATCGACAACAGCACCCTCCTCCTCCTCCTCCTCCTGTGTCCTCCTCTTGCCCCTGGGGGAAGCTGATGTACAACATGAAAGAAAGAAAAACAGAAAACATGGATGATATTTCTCAACCAAATCAAACATTTCAAAAGAACTAACAAAGTAACAAAATATTTTTGCGAAATAGCAAATAGGGAACAACTCCACGGGATATATTATTGACCAATCTCATGTGGTCGACTACGTCATTACTTTAGTATTGCTTGATTTGCGGACCGTCGAATTGGAAACTACCCTATGTAACTCACTAAACAAAGTACTAAAAAGGTTTGCCTAGGATTGGCAGTCAGCAGTCCGCAGCACGCAAAGTGACAGCCAAAGTCCATTGTGATTGAAGATCAGCGACAACACTAAAGTTTCCTACTACATTCACCAGTCATTAAAATACTCAAACTATTAATCCACCACCACTATTTCTTCTTATCGCCATGTGTACAAAGGAAGGACTGGACTTGAGTCTGAAGGGGCTGATTTAGAAGGCCCTAGCGGATCTTTTGCTCCATTGTTGCGTGACTTTTGTCACACAATGACAGCACAAAAGAGGTGCAATGGTGCGGCGTATATTAACAACGTGACGCATATGGGAGATGCATCAGGTTGTACAGCCCTGCACCAATAGGGGGCGTTCCGGCGCAAGGGAGGGCGTTCCTGCGCAGGCACGCATCCTAAAAGTGACTGAGGGAAATCTACAAGATTTCAATCAGTCAATTTGAGGACAATGATGCGTGACTCAAACCCTGCGCCTGCTTGAAGCAGACGTACGGCTTGACGCAGCATTGGGGAGATTGGGCACCCCAGAGCATTGATGGAGCTGTACCATCATTGCGACGCAACTCCAGCAATGCGCCGCCTTTACGGCACAGATGCGTAACGCTTTGGTGACGTTTTGGGCCCATTGCGCGCCGCATTGTAAATACGGCGCACTATGGGTGATGGTGGCGTGATGCACAATTACTGGCGCATCCCTGCAACTTTGCAGGGATGCGCCGGTAATTAAAAATCTGAACCTTAGTGTGTAGCATTACGCAGTTCTTTCAACTACACTCATACATAATTTCACAGGCCAATGAAATGAACACAAAATCTAAAACAAATAAGCATAGTAGCAACACTACTGAGAAGAAGGAGAGCAGTGTACCTGAAATGCACAGAAGATTTTGAAATAAAATTTACCTACAATGTAATGAGCAGCATTATTGCTCTTGGTGAAAAACAAAAATATGCAATATAATAACACAGCAGGAGAAAACATAGTAGTAAAGACATAGCTACTACTACTCACCAAGCCCGGGGATCTCAAGGCCAAGGAGGTCGAGCAGATCTCGCTCACGGGTCAGGACATCCGTCCAGCGGTGGGTGGCCTGGTTGTAGGTGCGCCAGACCCGAGAGTGGTGGTAAATGGCCTGGCACACCTTCTCCCACCGCGTCCGGCGCTCCCGGGCCCCGTACCCGGCACTGATCTTGCCGCCTCCCATGATGGTCCTGGGGAGGCGGCGCTGAACATAAAAAACGAGTTGGGCCACCTCCTCCGGGGTAAAAATCTCCCGTGGCATCACTAGCTCCCCCCTCAAACGCCCGCACGGGAGCCGGACACGGGGTGCGAGACCCTTCCCCTTCTCGGGATGCTTCCCGGCTCCCTTCGCCATGGTCTGGGCAGAAAGGAATAAAGAAAATAGAATAGGGAAGAGAAGAAAAGAAAAGAGTTTACAAAAGCATCTTTCTGCCCAGCCCTTTAGTGGCCAGATGACTCAGTCGCACCCCCTCAGACAGTAACAACGGCCAGGAATCTTGGGGTCATATTCAACTCAGACCTTTCCTTCGACCAACATGCCAGGACTGTAGCAGGTAAATGCTTCGGAATAATAAAATCAGTAAAAAAGTTCTTCGACTTCCTTCCACTTGATGCCAGGAAAACGGTGACAGTAGCCCTTATAATTTCACGCTTAGATTACTGCAACGGTCTTCTTGCAGGGGCAAAAAAGAATACTCTATCGAAACTCCAAAGTGTGCTTCACACGGCCGCTCGACTGGTTCTCAAACTGCCCCGTAGAGCATCTATCTACACAGCCCTACGATCCTTACATTTGCTGCCTCTTCACAAAAGAATTCTTTTTAAAATATTGATCATCGCCTTCCGAGCTTTTAACAAATCCGGCACAATATACCTCTCCAGACGCTTTCCCCACTACACCCCCAGTCGATCCCTCCGCTCATCACAGGACAACCTCATCCTCCCCGCTAAATACAACCTGAAGACCAAGGGCGGAAAAACCTTAAGCTTCCTGGCCACTAATACCTGGAACAACTTGCCCAAAAATCTTAGACAACAAACCCTCGAAATACCCTTCAGAAAACTCCTAAAGACCTGGATCTTTAACCTCTCCGATGACTACTCCAAGGCAGCCATCTAATCCCCTACCGTCACCAGGACTGGTCATCCAGGATTTTCAGCGCCAAGATGCTCCCTCCGGAGCGAACGTCGCGCTTTAGAAATACCCTCACAAATATCACAAATATCACAAATACACAGCTCCATGATATGTTTTAATTTTAGAGAAATACAGAGTTTTTTTTCCAGCCTCATAGGAATTCCGCCAATCCCTTTCTGCCTGTTTACAAGCTTTTTTTAACGGCACCAGGGAACTGTCGTACCATGGGCTGGGTTCTCTGGAACAACATTTAGTCCAGGCAGCGGGGATCAAAGCATCCAAGGCCCGGGAAACCCAATCACAGAATAGGTCATACCCAGATTCTACATTGAGGAAAGGGCCTAATGGGTTGATCTCAAGGAGATGATGAAAGTCCTCCAGTTTTAGTTTCTTCCAATGGCGTTTAAGCACTACTCTGTCCAGGGGCTTAAATGGATGCTCTTTGATCACAAGAAAAATGTCACTAAAAAATGATCAGTCCAAGCAACAGGACTGGGCCTAGCCACCTTGGCCCCAGATAAATTCGTAAAAAAAGGATCAAGGATGTGGCCCCCCACATGAGTGGGGAAGGTAACCAGTTGATTAAGCTGAAGGGCTTCCAGATCAGCCAGAGTGCTACTAATATCAGAAATATAACCACAATCAAAATGAAGGTTGAGGTCTCCAAGAATGCAAAAGTTTGCGCAGCCCATTGCCAAAGAGCTGACACATTCCGGGAGAGCTTTTCTAAAAGCAGTGTCACAAACGGGAGGGCAATAAATTAAGAGGCCGGACAAAGTAAAATGATGGCTAATAGAAATTTTGAAAAACCCGCTTTCACACCCTACCAAATCCACTACCCTCCATTCACATGGGTAGCAGGAATTTACGGCTACAGTGATGCCACCTCCCCTGGATGCCCGATTGTGAGTGAAGATGGAGTACTCAGGAGGGAGTGCAGGATTCACGGCTGCCGTGTCCACTTCCTGAAGCCATGTTTCCGTCATGAAAAACACGTCAGTAGCTCATCCCTTATAAGATCATAAAGTTCTGAGTGGTGCTTCAGAAGGGACCTGATATTAAGATTCCAGATAGTAAAATCTCGAGAGACCAGTGGTCTACTGCGAGGGGGCTTGACAGGAGAAGACTCCGTCAGGGCAGAGATCAGAGAGGGGGCATTAAGAGACCAAACTCCACAGGCACACTTGAATGGGCCACAGAGGGGACTAACATGCCCATGCACACAGCATGGGACAAACTGCCTAATACCGAGCAACTCATCCCGGGAGTATCCACTCACCGAGGACATTACCTAGGAAAGATACATACTCCCACGTGCAGAGTACTGCCACGCCACACGCCTCCTTAGCGCTGATGGGCGCAGACGGGCACGACTCAGGCGCGATGAAGGCGCTCCCGCTGAAGGCGCTCCCGCTGCGCGATACCACTGCGCGCTTGAGGACTGGTTTAAATAGGGTGACCGCGTGTCTGCAACACCATTAGACCACTCAGAATGGTGCCCAGAAAACGTCACAACCACTCCCAAGATGGCCGCCGATTCTCCACAGTATCGGAACCCCCAGAACCCGACCCGCTAAAGCTGGGTGAATCAACTATAAAGGTGCAGGTAAGAGGAAAGATGCACAATTTTAAAATCAGGGGAAAATAAAATAAAAATAAACTAAGATACAAAATGGGTAATTAAAAAACACAGTGTACCTTCAGCACAGCACTAAAGCACGCGAGTCCTCAATGCTCTGAAGAGCAAGGGCACCTTGTCCAGGCTGACCCCCTTGAAGAACCGCGTTAAATAGGGTGACCGCGTGTCTGCAACACCACTAGACCGCTCAGAATGGCGCCCAGAAAACGTCATAACCACTCCCAAGATGGCGGCTGATTCTCCACAGTATCTGAACCCCCAGAACCGGACCCGCTAAAGCAGAGGTGAATCAACTATTAAGGTGCAGGTAAGAGGAAAGATGCACAATTTTAAAATCACGGGAAAATAAAATAAAAATAAACTAAGATACAAAACGGGTAATTAAAAAAACGCAGCGCACCTTCAGCACAGCGCTAAAGCATGCGAGTCCTCAACGCTCTCAAGAGCAAGGGTACCATTTACAACAACAATCTGCGTTTCAATATGCATGTCATCTATAGGAGAGATGGTGTACATTTTACAGATGAAGGGAACATAGTCTTCCTCATGAACTTTAGACTCTGCATTGGTACTTACTTGTAGGTACTAAAATATCTCAATAAACACAAGGGCTCTTTTTAGAGCCACCCAACATCTAAAAACACATCTTGCTTAGATACACGTACCGGACGCCTTAGAAATCAGGCAGCATATGTTGTACGGTACCAGTACCCAACGTGTACACACCAGAGGTTATAAAAATATGTGGAAGGGGGCTGCGTGGCCCCCCTCCTGAGGCGTCTTTTAGCCCCGGGGACCACATCCCCCGGGGCTCTGCCTCTTTTTTTAAAAACTTTTTTGGGTGTGGGGCCGCGTGGGCCCCCTCCCGAGCCACTTCTGGCCCTGGGGACCCCATACCCCAGGGGCCACCCTGCCTCATTGTTTATTTTTCATATATAATGTTTTTTAATTATTTAGGGAGGTGGGGGCGCATGGCCCCCCTCCCGGTGCCACTTCTAGCCCCAGGGACCCCACACCCCAGGGCTTGCCCTCTCCGTTGAGGACCTAGGGGGGTCCTCAATCCCCCCACAGTCCCTTGCCGGCTCCCAGCGTCCTGCGGGAGCCGGCATTGGTTTTTTCTACATGGGGAGAAACCAAAGCAGTTTGCAATGGTAGGGCAGGAGCCATGAGGCTCCCGCCCTACCATAGAAAACTACAGTGTCCTGGGGGTAGGTATCCCGGGACACTGCAGGAGCCGGCCCAGGGCGTTGGCGTCCCCAGGGCCACCACAAGGCTCCAGGAGAGGGGCCCTGCGGCCTTACTCCCAACATTTAAATCACTGGGGGTTGGTGACCCCCGGGTAGAGGTGGTCCATCATGGACCCCCCAATTTAAAAATGTAGTGCCCAGGGGAGGTGGCGGTCCCCGGAGCATGTGGGGGGCTTGAGCCCCCCACACAGGCTTTTTATTGTTAAAAAACAAGAAGCCCTGGGGTAACGCTCCCCAGGGCTGAGGGGGGCCATCAGCCCCCAAAACATAATGTGAAAGCCTGGGAGGTGGCAGTCCCCATGACTGGGGGGTCCCTCTGGGCCCCCATTATTAAACAAAAAAGAAGCCCCGAGGGTGGCGGTCCCCAAGGCTGTAAGGGGGGCCGTTAGCCCCCCACATACATAACAAAAAAGCCCTGGGGGTGGTGGTCCCCAGGGCTGGGGGCCCCTCTGGGACCCCATTATAATTAAATACCTTGCACCTTTGATTTGGCCCCCCCGTTGTGCTAATTTAAAAAAAAGCAGCCAATTCGAGCAAAGCTAGTGTTCGGAGTTAGGCTGCACCAACATATGTACTTATGTGGTCCGTCGGCTAGACTGCCGACCTTGGGGATGGAAACCTAGTTTTAAGCCTCGGGTCGAGTACACATCCTGTGATTGTGGTACCTTTGGGTTGAGATTGTGCTATATAAATATGCAACAAAAACTCTGGCAATCCCCAAACACTTATAAATTGACTATACACTCTCCTTGCAGTACTATAATGAAACAGTCTCTGTATACGTACTTGTACAATGTGTGAGACCAAGTTACATAACCAAAGTTTTCCCCACAGGCAGAGGTAACGTGATTGCATAAGCTGCCTACAGCACAATGTATTGTGGTAGGGCCCATGGGCAGCATCTTGCATAATGAACACACAGACACAGGTAGATAGTTGAACTGGGTATGGACACGTGTGCTCGACTCCTTTTTATTACCATGGGTTCTTGTCCAGTAACGTGTGTTCTGGATGCATGTGGGCTGAGTGTTAGCCAGTGCTCCGAGAATGGTTGGTGCTGCTAACAAGTACAAAAGTAATTATCGGATGATGCACAGAGATTCAATCATAAAGGGTCTATGACTTATGCTGCAGTAAGGTAGGGGCACTAGAGGTGAACCTATACACAAAAGATTCTATTGTAAAGAGTCCATGACTTGTGGTGCACTGAGGTAGGGGTGGCAGATCTAAAATCATACATGAAGCATTCTATCATAAAGGGTCCATGAGTTGTGGTGCACAGAGGTAGCGGCATCAGAAGCAATCAGTGTATGCGGAGCCTGCAATGATACGTGGTCTGGGCTGGCCGTACTGGGAGCAATGTCTTTTGCCTACTGGACTGCGTCATCTGCAATCATGACTCTAACAAGATATGAAACATCTATAAAATACATTGTCGAAACATGTAGGTTTCAGGGACGTTATAGTCAAAATTGTGAGCTGTGCTGTCCGCAGTGTAGAGTGCCATTCAGTGCTCGTTTGGACTTGCAAGATGAATTTGGTTATTGTACTTAAGCTATAAATTATATAAAACAAGTTCTTGAAGCAAGGATACTAAAAGGATATTGTGTAGGTTTTGAGGGACGTTTTACTTAGTTACGTACTGCACTCTGCAGTTAATAAAAGAAGAGTCAATGTAATTGTGAGCCATGATGTCTACAGTGTAGGCAGAAGGCAGGGGTCAGCAAGGGCCCACAGGTATTGGCAATTCAGTGTGTGTGCAGCCAGCGATGCTAAGTGGTACACTAACATAGTGGCACGTGAATGAACCAGCTTGTGTGAAGCCTGCGATGATGCAAAGTGCTATTGGGCTCACTGGTAGAAATGTGTTTTTTCATACTGAATTCTGCCTTTTTAAGTCCACATGGGGATGACTTATGGTGCACTGAGTTAGTGGTACCTTTGGCGCTCAGTGTGTGCACACTCTGCGATGATGCGTGGTCTGAGCTTGGCTGCACTGGTAGCAAGGGCTTCTGTCTAATGAATTCTGCCTTATGAAGTCCCTGTGGCATTGACTTGCAGTGCACTGAGTTAGTGGTACCTCTGGCGGTCAGGGAGTGCAGACGTTGCAATAATGCGTGGTCCGTGGGGCGGCATGGGGAGCAATGTGTTTTAGCTACTGGACTGCGTCATCTGGAATAGCCACTGCACCAGAATTGTGAGCCCTGCTGTTCACAGTGTAGGCAGGAGGCAGTGATCAGCAAGGGCCCACAGCCGTGTGGTGTTGAGTAGAGCTGCACAGGTTGGAAGAATTTAATCTTCTTAAACCATTATAGTCTCTCACACAATTTGCGTTGCTATTAATCTTGAGCTGTGAACCATGCTAACCCCAGTGTAGGGCGGACACTACAAGTATCAGTAGTATATGTCCACATGAAAAGGTTTGTGCTCTGCATAGTGAGGTCTGTCCAGCACATCACCGCTACACTTGGTATTGTGTGCATATTATTGATGGGTGACTTGCATCCTTCCCACATCCTTGATTCCCACATCTCCCAACATTCAGCTATTGTGTGGCTGAAGGGCCATGGAGTTTTCGGAAGGTCTGTTGTCCTGTTCTGTGCTGCCTCAGTGGTAGTAGGGGGGTGTGGTCTGGGGGGAGGTCCTGGGGACCTAGCAAAGTATCGATATCCATTGGTACTGCTGATTGTTGTGTAAGACAGATGTCCAACACACATTCTTGTCCGCATAGCAGACATGGAAGCATAGGTATGAAGCAATTTTGCCAGATCGGTCTGAATGAAAGAAACCAGGTTGTACTCAGATCTCTTAGCCGGGCCAATCCGAGGACCTTAGTGATATGGTCTCGGTATCTTATTGCTAGGATTGTTTCTTCCATCGTTGCTAGAATCTTGCCTGTGGATTGGCTTGCCATATCGGTGCAGAAGAATCAAAAATAAAATTCATGCCACGAGTCCCAAGATCAAGGGTAGGCCGCCAAAAGACAGAATGGACAAAATTCTGGAAGATGCCGAGAACTGTTTCAAAGAGTGTTAACAGTCCCGAAAAAATTGTCTTAAATACATGTGCCTTGCCACTGGTATCAGACATGTTTAAGATTTGGCTTAACACTTCTACGAAAAGTATGGGGCAATTTGTTGATAAAAGGGTATGCATCTCTGCTGTTGTCCTTGCAACTTGCAGATTATATGTTTCTTTTGATGAAGCTAGAGGCACAGTTGTTTGTAAAAGAATAGACTTTATTCTGCTTAAAGTATCAATTCGAATAGAAGAGATATTCAACCGAGGCCATAACTCATCCCCCATATCTGGATTGCTATGTGGATACAATACTTGCATACAGCAAATGGCCCTGGAAGTTACAGTTGTCAGATAGGCTTTTCCTGGAAGCATGCCACAACAGCTGTGGTCACTTTTTAAAATGTAACTACCGTTAGAAAGTGTTCTAAAAAATGTCTCTATCTGTTTTGCAGGCATGCCATGCAGGTGACATGAAAGGTTGTTTGAAGACCCTTTGCAGGCTCCATGCAAATTAATGCCTTGACACAGAAGGGTACAGCTTAGTGATTTTTTACAATTCTTACCTCTAAGAAATACCTCCTTGTTTCCTTCACTATAACATCTGTGTGTATAAGGTAAATCCCAGGTTGATTTGATGTATTCTTTACCCAACCTTTCATACTGGCCTGTTGGTATATACTCCTGACAGGATAGCCAGAATGCCTTTACCAGACTGCAAAACATTCTGAGAAGCACAGCCAACTGGATGTCCGGCAACTCCCTAAAAATCAACCCGGACAAAACCGAGGTGCTGCCGATTACCATCGCTGGCAACCCTTGGTGTGATCGTTTCTGGCCTGGGGAGTTGGGCACGCCTCCAGAACCGGCGGAGGTGGTTAAGAGTCTGGGCATCCAGGTGGACAGTAAGCTGTCCATGAAAAAGCAAGTTACAGCCGTGGTGGGCTGTTGCGTTGGCCTCCTTCGCCAACTCAGGAAAGTTTCCCCACTGCTCTCTTTTTCCACCTTAAGGAGCGCGGTTTCTGCAATGATTTTGGCCAGGCTGGATTATGGCAATTCATTGTATATAGGACTCCCACAGGGCCTCCTGAATAGAATGCAGACGGTCATGAATGATGCTGCTAGGCTCATTTTCAAAAGACCAAGGAGTACCCAGGCATCCCCCCTTCTGCGGGAACTCCATTGGTTGCCAGTGAGGCAGAGATTAATGTTCAAGGGGCTCTGCATTGTACACAAGGCACTTCATGGTAGAGCACCCACCTATCTGAAATCTCGTTTGTCCCTTTACAAACAAGGGAGGGCGCTTAGATCTGCTGACTCCATTTATCTGGTTCAGCCACGCTGTAGACTGACTACCGTGGGTGGACGCGCTTTTTCATATACTTTGCCAGCTATGTGGAATAAATTACCGCTGAAACTCCGCAATGAAAAGAAACTAATGCCTTTCCGCAAACAACTAAAAACTGTGCTTTTCCAGCAAGCGTGGGGTGGTCGATAAATGTAATCTGATGCATCTTTTTATTGTTTAGCTGACCCTAACAAAGCGCTTAGAGACCCCTGTGTTATAGCGCGCTATACAAGTCACAATAAATAAATAAATAAATAATTAAACTGTAAAGTTGGTATCGGAATTGTAATCATTCCATGTATTATCCATTCAATGACAGGTCTTTCTGACATTGTCAATGGTAATCTCTCGAGTTTTTCAATGCTCAGAATTGTATAATCTGCTCCTTTTTGTGCCAAACTGATTTGTTTATCAGTAAGGTTAAAGATACCGAATAATGACGTTGTGGTACGTAGCCTGAACGCAGATTTTGCAACGTCCATCCAAGCTGTACAATATAACGTAATTGAGACTGACCATGTTGTAATATTAGTAAGTCCTGCTCTATAATATCAAAGGCAGACGATACAATACTGTCCAGTGAATATATTCTGGAAGACAGAGTTGTTAACCCATTGTCCACAACAGAAAGTGAGTTTTCTAAATTTATACGATCAATTTCTTGTATTTTTTCTGCTGTCTTAATTTGCATTACTTTCCATGCTTCGTTGTATGCAGCCTATATACCGGGCGCTATGAAACGTTTTTGACGCTGTTTGCGTGGTCCCATTATGAAATCACGCAAATCAGCACCGTCTTTAAGTAAAGTCAAGTGTTGCTTAATTTCAGCCAGTGTGGATTTCTGTAGCCACTGGAGGCATAATTTCCCTACACTGTATGTTGTAACTATCCCTGAATGTTGTCTCTGGGAATATCTAGGGTCTGGTCTGGTCATTTTGAACCCCTTTGTTTTGTTCAGGAATCTATCTTGACAGTTATTTGTGTCTGTTGGCCAGATCAACCACTTTTTCCAATCAGTATGTGTTCTGTTTTAGTATAAAAATTAGAAACGTCTATCTCCACATCAGTCGTGCTGTCACTATCAGGCATGGGTTTCGGAATAGACTGTGTATTCAAAATCTTTTATCTTAGCTAGGTCAAGACAAGTAGTTTGTTGAATTGTGTCATTCAGGAATAATATTTGTTCTGGGATCATGCAGGCCCTAAACAGTGCTTCTAGGCCTTTTACTTGCCAATCTTTGTAACCCCAGATTGTCTTTGTTTCAATGGTGTTCGAAACCTAATGTAGACATCTTGTCATAAAAATTTTCGGAATAAATCAATTTAGTATTTGTCAACATTGTTTTCATTCCTGTTCTATTTGACATTTAAAAAAAAAACGTTCTTGGATCACTGTTATTAAACCCTGAGAAGTATTGACATTTCTTAGAAAACGTTTTCGAAATGCCTTTTGGTGGAGTTGGACAGTGTTCCCACTGGTTAAAAGATAAAACATTTCTAGGCTGAGCACTTTTATGTAAATAGTGATCACCATAATGGTTGTAGCAGTAAAGCTCTTCATAATTGGATGAACCCTGCAAGTAATCTTGTTCTGTACATTTGGCTGACATTACTAAATCTGACATGATATTATTAATGTTTTCAAAGTCCCAGTCATCAGAGAAGGTACTAGGTGTCACAAAATCACCTAATGAAATCTTGAGCTGGTGAGGATACTTCAAGAGCTCGACCGGGCCCAAAATGTCATAATCAGCTCTGTCCCATGCTACCCCACCAGGTATTGGAATGGCTGTCATGTTCACTGATGACAGTTCTCTTTTCTCGATGTGAGAAGATGTGTGTGGCTTTAGGACCAAGTTGATGTTCTGACTTGCTGTATCCATTGTACTATATTTCCCCTCAATGAATCTTCCCAAACATAGAACCACGATGAGCCAAAGCAGGAAGAAAAGTGCACCTAACACAATCCACAATTTAATCCATGGTGAAATTAGGTAAGTCTTTTTCAGTTCGTGGAAAAGTTCAATTACTTTGTTTTTCAAAATTTGTGTTGGAGGCATTTTGTCATGTTCGCTTGGGTCTTCAGAGAAATTGGCAAAGTTGATGAAGTAGCCTGATGCCGTTCTGTCAATTGTTGGAATTGCTTCCAGATTTTCATTTGCTTTTGCATTTTTTTATTTCATCAGAATAGTCTGAGGCTACATCATTGTAGATTGGTGTTTCTTGATGAACTGTTATTATTTGGGTTTCAAGAGGCACAAGTTCTATGGCATTATTGCATAGTCCTATTTTATTCATTGCAGATTTCTCCAATTTGATTAGTCTCTCAGCATGAGCCTCTTGGAATGTAGCAAATTTTGGTATTCTGCTATTTCTTGGGAGTCCACTGGGCCTACTACTTATTATTGGCCACATGAATCTGGTTTTACCAGGTCGATGGATACAACTTGGTTCTCCTTTTTACCAGCAAGGGGCGGTAGTTCTACTGATCTTGTTCCGTTGATAGCTAAGACAGGTACTGCTTTTCTGTATGAAGGCCCAAATTCCTTCTTTACCGCAATCTTTTCTCTGACCAGATTCTCAATCTTTGGAATCCAGACAGGTCTTGCGGGGACAGGTGGTTTTTCTTCAGTGGATGTTGACTGTTGTTTCAACTTTATGTTACTCAGGTTTTTTCTTTTTCTTTTTTCATTTAAATCCTGTAAAACAGTCAAACGATCTTTGATATTAAAGCTTTTTTTTTCTACCACTGAAGTGTGACTATCAAGGTCCTGAATAAGCATTCTCGTTCCGAACAATAGTTCGTATGGAGTGAGACCTTTTAGAGAGTTTCTTGGCAGATTATTAAGACTACGTTGGACACTTGTTAAATGTTTGACCCCCCCATCACCCAAACCTAATACCCCCGCTGTTATAGATTGCTTTATGTCCCGTTTTTTTCTTTCCACAACCGCATTTCCCTCAAGATGGAAGGGAGAAGAATACCGCAATGAGATGCCCATACTGTTCATGGCCTCTTTATAAGCTCAAGAGCTAAACGCAGGACCCTGATCAGAATGTAGCATGCCAATTGCGTATGTGCCGATATAGACTCACAAATCTTTTGTAACAGTTTTGGCATCAGCCAAGTATAGTGGTCTACATTTTTAAGTGAATTCTGTCTTAATTATTATGGGGACGCATTTCTCTGACTGGATTTCTGCGTTCTAGATAGCCTGAAGTTTTCTAATAAAAGGGTCCTGGCATTACTCCGGTCGGTTCACAACTGCGATCTCTGTTGCAGTCCGGACAATCCTTTGCAAATATGAAACATTGCAGGCTCATCCCTGGCCACCAGTATTCTGATTTTAATTCTTTTAGAGATTTTGCGATCTCTTGGTGCCTCGGACCCAGTCCCATGTGTGCGTCTTCAATCAGGAAGACTTTCCTGTTTGTGTTTGGAATTACCCTATCCCCCACTCCAGAGATTCGAGCAAACGGAACGGAGATTGCATCAATTATGTATGTATTACTGAGTGGATAGTTGAGAGGTAATGCTGCATAATCGCGTTTTAATGAGGCTTTTACCGCTAGCATGGTTTCCCCATCTATGTTTTTTTCTGAACGCTTTTCAGTGGCTACGGAAGCTGGGTGAACCGCTTCCGCTGTGGCTGTGTTAGCCAATGAATTCTCTGCAGCGTGAATGCCATCACGTCGATCACTCAATGTGTGTATCACGTGAGTCTTTCGTAGTTCTTTCTGCAAAAGAATTACCTGTTCCCAAAGCCTTTTATGCTTTATTGTGGCACCTGTGTCATCTTTGTAATCGTTTATGATCCATGTCTGCATGTCACTGTTATAGGATTTGATGCAGACATAAGAATCGCACACTATTAGTGTGGGGAATTCGCGATCAGCATTTTCAAGCGCCATCTTTAAGGTTCTTATTTCAGCTCGCTGAGATGAACATTTCCTGAGTGATTCCATTTTGGTAATCATTGGTTGAATTTACCAGACCGCCAGCGTCCTTTAACAATCGCGCACGCTGCATCATAAGATTTATTTTCTACATCATAGTGTTGTGCGAATCTATCCATATAGATTATGCCGGTATATTTTTCTAGAGGCAGAATTTCAGCTGGCAGAGGATATCCGCGTTCATATACTAGATCATCTACTTTTTTCAGTTTTGGGTCAAAATAGTATTTCACATCTTCTGTAGCAAAAGAATGTTCCCATTCTATCCATTTTGGATCTAATACCCCTTTAATCAGGTTACGAGGACTTGTTAACGCCTCAAGGGCTGATTCTGCTGAAAAAACAGATATTCTTCTGCATGGGCTAGGGCTCTTTCTTTAGCTACAGCAGTTTGAACCGCAGTTAGAATTTCTTCTGTGGAGCTGAATTTCCTTTCAGCTTCAGTCTACAAATATGATTTGTAAGCTATAGGTACCCTTTCTCCCTCATTAGAGGTCAGGTATGTGAATCCACATCTTCCTGGGATGACTCGGATTACAAGATCGCGTGTGTTTTCACGTGTTTGCAATTTTGTTTTAGTTAACATGTCTGTTTGTAGTGATCTCAAATTTTCTGTATGTTTCTGAGTCCATTTGGTTTGTTTGAAATCTAGTTTTATTAATTCATAGAGAGGTTTAACCCTCTCCGCATAATTTAGAATGTTAGTTCTTCTGAAATTCAGGAAACCTCGTAGTGATTGTAAATTCTTCAGTGTATTTGGTGCAAAATATTGTCTCTAGTATCCTAAAATAGAAGCTCTGTTCTTTAAGATTAGTTCTACTTTAAGCAAAGTACCATGTGCCAAAAAAAAGGTAAATATTTTGAAAGTATGGGCAAAAATTATTTCGCTTTCAGGGAAAAAGTTCCAAATATTTTCTGTAGCTTTGTTTATCAAAAACTGGAGGCCGAATTCAGAGTTCAGGGAACGCTGTGTGCTCGTTGTTTTTATTTAAGAGTTATTCTCAATGATTGGAGAGAACATTATTTCAGACAGACTCGCAAAAAATTGGTCTACCACATCAGGTGAAAGTTCGACCAAGTTCGAAAATACTGCAACTGTGCAGTTCTCCGCGTGATTGCTATCATCGATGGTTGTATCAGCAATGCTCACAGAAGGCTGTACCTGTTTGGTGCTGCTTTCCTCTCGTACTTCACCGCCACCTATTCGTAGTGGGGAAGTCTCAACGAATGCCGTCATCAGAATCGGTACCCGCTGGGGACAACACGATGCATGAGTTGTTACAGGACCTAGCAAAGTATGGATATCCATTGGTACTGCTGATTTTAGTGTAAAACAGATGTCCAATACGCATTCCTCTTCGCATAGCAGACATCGAAGTGATACGGCCTCGGTATCTTATTGCTAGGATCATTTCTTCCATCGTTGCTAGAGTCTTGCCTGTGGATTGGCTTGCCATATTGATGCAGAAGGAGCAAAAATAAAATTCCTGCCATGAGTCCCAAGATCAAGGGTAGGCCGCCAAAAGACAGAATGGACGAAATGTATGGGGCAATTTGTTGATAAAAGGGTATGTATCTCTGCTGTTGTCCTTGCAACTTGCAGATCATATGTTTCTTTTGATGACGTTAGAGGCACAGTTGTTTGTAAAAGAATAGACTTCATTCTGCTTAAAATATCAATTCAAATAGAAAAGATATTCAACCAAGGCCATAACTCATCCCCCATATATGGATTGCTATGTGGATACAATACTTGCATACAGCAAATGGCCCTGGAAGTTACAGTTGTCAGATAGGCTTTTCCTGGCAGCATGCCACAACAGCTGTGGTCACTTTTTAAAATGTAACTACTGTTAGAAAGTGGTCTAAAAAATGGCTCTATCTGTTTTGCAGGCATGCCATGCAGGTGACATGAAAGGTTGTTTAAAGACTCTTCGCAGGCTCCATGCAAATTAATGCCTTGACACAGAAGTGTACGGCTTAGTGATTTTTTACAATTCTTACCACTAAGAAATACCTCCTTGTTTCCTTACTATAACATCTGTGTTTATAAGGTAAATCCCAGGTTGATTGGATGCATTCTTTACCCAACCTTTCATACTGGCCTGCTGGTATATACTCCTGACAGTAATTAAACTGGAAAGTTGTTATCGGAATTGTAATCGTTCCATGTATTATATATTCAATGACAGGTCTTTCTGACATTGTCAATGGTAATCTCTTGAGTTTTTCAATGCTCAGAATGGTATAATCTGCTCCCAGCAGATTTTGTGCCAAACTGATTTGTTCATCAGTATGGTTAAAGATACCGAATAATGACTTTGTGTTGATTAAACACCATGGTACGTAGCCTGAACGCAGATTTTGCAACATCCATCCAATCTGTACAATAGAACGTAATTGAGACTGACCATGTTGTAACATTAGTAAGTCCTGCTCTATCATATTAAAGGCAGACGATACAATACTGTCCAGTGAATATATTCTGGAAGACAGACTTGTTAACCAATTTTCCACAACATAAAGTGATTTTTCTAAATTTATATGATCAATTTCTCGTATTTTTTCTGCTGTCTTAATTTGCATTACTTTCCATGCTTCGTTGTATGCAGCGTATATACCGGCCGCTATGAAACGTTTTTTGACGCTGTTTGCGTGGTCCCATTATGAAATCACGCAAGTCAGCACCGTCTTTAAGTAAAGTCAAGTGTTGCTTAATTTCAGCCAGTGTGGATTTCTGTAGCCACTCGAGGCATAATTTCCCTACACTGTATGTTGTAACTATCCCTGGATGTTGTCTCTGGGAATATCTAAGGTCTGCTCTGGTCATTTTGAACCCCTGTGTTTTGTTCAGGAATCTATCTTGACAGTTATTTGTGTCTGTTGGCCAGATCAACCACTTTTTTCCAATCAGTATGTGTTCTGTTTAGGTATAAAATATTAGAAACGTCTATCTCCACATCAGTCGTGCTGTCACCATCAGGCATGTGTTTCGGAAAAGAGGGTGTATTCAAATCTTTTATCTTAGCTAGGCCAAGACAAGTAGTTTGTTGAATTGTGTCATTCAAGAATATCATTTGTCGGGGGAGGAGCCTAGCCTGCAACTATGATGGGCGCTTGATCCCTCGGCTCCGCCGATCCTTTCGTTTTCCTCCCGTACCGCGACTTCTCCTGCCAGCGATCCTGTTTTTGAGTCGAGCCCTCGGGACCGGAAGGCGACTCTGACTCCAGCGGTGTGTTTCTCTGCGCGCTCCCTGCAGTGGAAGTGCCGGGGCACCCTCACCTCCTCCCTCGCATTGGATGAAGCTGATCGGGTCTTTGTGCCTCGAGATGGCCGGCCATGTTCGCACCGTGATAACGCCTGGGACTTAGGGGACCGACTGGACGCTATTTCCCTTTACGTGCCCCCGATGGGCAGAGTTGGCTCTTGATTGCAGGACACTGTGCCACACCCTGTCTCCGATTACTGTGGAGTGCCTACCCGGGTGTGCTCCGGGGCGTTGGAGGTACGTGAGCCTGATAACACCTCTGGGTTGATTGAAATGGTGGTGAAGAGGTCTGATGATGGTGGGCTTGTGCAATGGCCGGAGAGTCGTCCATGGACGCCATGTTTGGCAATTCCTTTGTGCTCTACTGGCGACATTCATTACTTTCTCCTGAAGCTGATGCTACTGCTTTGGCCGGCTGACTTTGGCGGACTGCTGCAATGCGTTGTCCCCCTTTCTATCGTTGTTGCACGCATGGCTCTGAAATGGACAGACTCTGGTGGACAGCGTCCTACCCTGTTGGGATCATCCCGTTTGCTTATCCCATTCAAGATGGCTACCGTGCAGCTGGACTACGTCGATGCCCCAGATCGCAGGGGGCAAGGTTGATGGTGTTCCCCCTTTCTTGGACTGCGGTAGCGTATACTGCTGGAGCTGCAGGGGATAGACAGTGGAGTTGAACATTGTTTTACTTTGGTTCGGGGATCCGGGGATGGGCGGCCGAGAATTCACATGCTGGTTGTTTAGAGCTTATATGTATGGCCCTCCTCCGATCTTATGTGGTACCTTTCTTTCTTCCATTTTTCTTCATCTGTATTTTGGGTACTCTTTTTTTGGGCGACAGGCACACTGCTAGGGGGGGGGGATAGGCCGTAGCCTCTGCATGCATGTAGGGTGGGGGTAGGAGGGTAGGGTTTTTATTTTGTCCGTTTCAGTTTCTATGGGCCTTCTTTTTCTCTTTACTCTTGGTTTTCTTTTCTTTTCCTGTTTCTTTCTTGGGTCAGTAGGGTGGCTCGGTGCGAGGGGGGCGGCGACTGGCATGCAACATATTTTGTTCTTATTATCCTTTCGTATCACTCCCATGTCGCTATTCTGATTATGTTTTTCTGTTGCTTGGATTTCTTCTGGTTGACGTTGCCCTCTCATGTCATCGGTGGATTGTTGGAACTCTGATCCTTCTTATTGCTTATACTTTGGAACATACTTAAAAAACTTTAAAAATTAACCTTAACTTCTCCTTTTCCCAGTAGTGCGGAGATACCCAGTGTAACCCAGGCTGATTGCTATTTTGTGCTCAGATACTACCGAGTTATCGTATTGCTTGCTAACTTGCTTCACCATATGTCGTGGCTGGCCGGATGGTTGTAGGCCCGTATTTGTTTTGCTGCTATTGTGCAATAAAGGTTTAAAAAAAAAAAAAAAAAAAAAGAATATCATTTGTTCTGGGATCATGCAGGCCCTAAACAGTGCTTCCAGGCCTTGTACTTGCCAATCTTTGTAACCCCAGATTGTTTTTGTTTCAATGGTGTTCGAAACCTAATATAGACATCTTGTCATAACATTTTTCTGAATAAATAATTTAAGTATTTGTCAACATTGTTTTCATTCTTGTTCTATTTGACATTTTAAAATAAAACATTCTTGGATCACTGTTATTAAACCCTGAGAAGTATTGGAATTTCTCAGAAAACTTTTTCGAACTGCCTTTTGGTGGAGTTGGACAGTGTTCACACTGGTTAAAAGATAAAACATTTCTAGGCTGAGCAATTTTATGTAAATAGTGATCACCATAATGGTTGTAGCAGTAAAGTTCTTCATAATTGGATGAATCCTGCAAGTAATCTTGTTCTGTAAATGTGGCTGACATTACTAAATCTGACATCATATTATTAATGTTTTCAAAGTCCCAGTCATCAGAGAAGGTACTAGGTGTCACAAAATCACCTAATGAAATCTTGAGCTGGTGAGGATACTTCAAGAGCTCGACCGGGCCCAAAATGTCATAATCAGTTCTGTCCCATGCTACTGGACCGGGTATTGGAATGGCTGTGCAGTTCACTAATGACAGTACTCTTTTCTCGATGTGAGAAGATGTGTGTGTCTTTAGGACCAAGTTGATGTTCTGACTTGCTGTATCCATTGTACCATATTTCCCCTCAATGAATCTTCCCAAACATAGAACCATGATGAGCCAAAGCAGGAGAAAAAGTACACCTAACACAATCCAAAATTAAATCCATGGTGAAATTAGGTAAGTCTTTTTCAGTTCGCGGAAAAGTTCAATTACTTTGTTTTTAAAACTTTGTGTTGGAGGCGTTTCTTCATGTTCGCTTGGGTCTTCAGAGAAATTGGCAAAGTTGATCAAGTAGCCTGATGCCGTTCTGTCAATTGTTGGAATTGCTTCCAGATTTTCATTTGCTTTTGCATTTTTTTATTTCATCAGAATAGTCTGAGGCTACATTATTGTAGATTGGTGTTTCTTGATGAACTGTTATTATTTGGGTTTCAAGAGGCACAAGTTCTATGGCATTATTGCATAGTCCTATTTTATTCATTGCAGATTTCTCCAATTTGATTAGTCTCTCAGCATGAGCCTCTTGGAATGTAGCAAATTTTGGTATTCTGCTATTTCTTGGGAGTCCACTGGGCCTACTACTTATTATTGGCCACATGAATCTGGTTTTACCAGGTCGATGGATACAACTTGGTTCTCCTTTTTACCAGCAAGGGGCGGTAGTACTACTGATCTTGTTCCGTTGATAGCTAAGACAGGTACTGCTTTTCTGTATGAAGGCCCAAATTCCTTCTTTACCGCAATCTTTTCTCTGACCAGATTCCCAATCTTTGGAATCCAGACAGGTCTTGCTGGGACAGGTGGTTTTTCTTCAGTGGATGTTGACTGTTGTTTCAACTTTATGTTACTCAGGTTTTTTTCTTTTTTTCATTTAAATCCTGTAAAACAGTCAAACGATCTTTGATATCAAAGCTTTTTTATTCTACCACTGAAGTGTGACTATCAAGGTCCTGAATAAGCATTCTAGTTCCGAACAATAGTTCGTATGGAGTGAGACCTTTTAGAGAGTTTCTAGGCAGATTATTAAGACTACGTTGGACACTTGTTAAATGTTTGACCCACCCATCACCCGAACCTAATACCCTCGCAGTTATAGATTGCTTTATGTCCCGCTTTTTTCTTTCCACACCCGCATTTCCCTCAGGATGGAAGGGAGAAGAATACCGCAATACGGTGCCCATACTGTTCATGGCCACTTTATAAGCTCGAGAGCTAAATGCAGGACCCTGATCAGAATGTAGCATGCCAATTGCGTTTGTGCCAATATAGACTCCCAAATCTTTTATAACAGTTCTGGCATCAGCCAAGTGTAGTGGTCTACATTTTTAAGTGAATTCTGTCTTAATTATTTTGGGGACGCATTTCTCCGACTGTATTTCTTCGTTCTAGATAGCCTGAAGCATTCTAATAAAAGGGTCCTGGCATTACTCCGGTCGGTTCACAACTGCGATCTTTGTTGCAGTCCGGACAATCCTTTGCAAATTTGAAACATTCCCCGGCCACCATTATTCTGATTGTAATTCTTTTAGAGATTTTGCGAGCTCTTGGTGACTCGGACCCAGTCCCATGTGTGCGTCTTCAATCAGGAAGACTCTCCTGTTTGTGTGTGGAATTACCCTATCCCCCACTCCAGGGATTCCAGCAAACGGAACGGAGTTTGCATCAATTATGTATGTATTACTGAGTGGATAATTGAGAGGTATAATCGCCTTTTAATGAGGCTTTTACCAATAGCATGGTTTCCCCATCTATGTGTTTTTCTGAACGCTTTTCAGTGGCTACGGAAGCCGGGTGAACCGCTTCCGCAGTGGCTGTGTTAGCCAATGAATTCTCTGCAACGTGAACACCATCATGTCGATCACTCAATGCGTGTATTACGTGAGTCTTTCGTAGTTCTTTCTGCAAAAGAACTACCTGTTACCAAAGCGTTTTATGCTTTATTGTGGCACCTGTGACATCTTTGTAATCGTTTATGATCCATGTCTGCATGTCACTGTTATAGGATTTGATGCAGAAATACAAATCGCACACTATTAGTGTGGGGAATTCGCGATCAGCATTTTCAAGCGCCATCTTTAAGGTTCTTATTTCAGCTCGCTGAGATGAACATTTCCTGAGTGATTCCATTTTGTTAATCATTGGTTGAATTTACCAGCGCGCCAGCGACCATTAACAATCGCGCACGCTGCATCATAGGAATTATTTTCTACATCATAGTGTTGTGCGAATCTGTACATATAGATTACGCAGGTATATTTTTCTAGAGGCAGAATTTCAGCTGGCAGAGGATATTCGCGTTCATATACTAGATCATCTAGTTTTTTCAGTTTTGGGTCAAAATAGTATTTCACATCTTCTGGAGCAAAATAATGTTCCCATTCTATCCATTTTGGATCTAATACCCCTTTAACCAGGTTACGAGGACTTGTTAATGCCTCAAAGGCTGATTCTGCTGAAAAAACAGATATTCTTCTGCATGGGCTAGGGCTCTTTCTTTAGCTACAGCAGTTTGAACTGCAGTTAGAATTTTTTCTGTGGAGCTGAATTTCATTTCAGCTTCAGTGTGCAAATGTGATTTGTAAGCTATTGGTACCGTTTCTACCTCATTAGAGGTCAGGTATGTGAATCCACATCTTCCTGGGATGACTCGGATTACAAGATTGCGTGTGTTTTCACGTGTTTGCAATTTTGTTTTACTTAACATGTCTGTTTGTAGTGATATCAAACTTTCTGTGTGTTTCTCAGTCTAATTGGTTTGTTTGAAATCTGGTTTTAACAATTCATAGAGAGGTTTAACCCTCTCCGCATAATTTAGAATGTCAGTTCTTCTGAAATTCAGGAAACCTAGTAGTGATTGTAAATTCTTCAGCGTTTTTGGTGCTTGGAGTACAGCACATTTCGCTAAGAAATTGTCTGCCAGGCTTTTGCCTTCACTTGATAATTCATATCCTAAAAATAGGACAGTTAGATGGGCAATTCATGACTTTTTAAAGTTGAATTTGTAACCCCTTGAGGCGAGTCCAAGTATTATGGTGTTCAACCTTTTTAAGTGAGTCTCCAGGTCATCATCTGTGAGATAGATGTCATCGACATATGATAATGCTTCATCATCATGTATTTGTAGTAACTCTGTTACCCATGCTGAGAATAATCCTGGGCTATTCTTGAACCCCTGTGGGGGTCGGCAAAATAGTTTTTGCGATCCAAATATTGAGAAAGCGGTGAGATACCTGCTTTCAGAAGAATCCATTAGAGATATCTAATGGCGTTTTATATTTTTTGCGCACAATGTTATTCATTAGTGCTGCACTATGTGAGTATTGTACTGCAAATGTTTTACAACAGGAGTTAAGGTGTCTGTAGTCCAAAGCTAGACGATATGAATCATCTGGCTTGGAGACAGGAAACAAACGATTGTTCATTTGATAGGTGCATGTTTCGATCACCCCTTGGTATTCAAGTTGATCTAAGATTTCCCAGACATTTTTTTAGCTTCTTGTTTATCTGGGTACTGCCTTTGTGCAGTGGGCTGATTTTTTAACTGGATCTTGTGGTGAGGTGAGTCCTCATCCCATCCTACATGATTTTTATACAAAGCAGGAGCTTGGGCTACTGCCCATTTTCTTGCATATGTGTATTTTGTATGAATCGGGATATGATTTGTGAAGGCAGGCATAATCATTTCTTTGCCATGAGGGCACTCCCTGACAAACTCTGGTGGCCATTCTTTCTCAGCTAACAGAATATCATAGCCTTTTGAATGTTTTTCCCAAAAGAGACTTTTTATTTTCCTGGTTTTATCTCCCTCTATGCGTAATGTTATTTCATATAGCTTATGGGGCACCCTAACTCGTGTGTCTGCAGTTTCCACTTGAATGTACTCATTCGTGTCCACTGTCTACAGAAGATTCATCAGGATCTTGCGAGCTATGCTCACTTCTGCTGTGCTGTCTAGCATTGTCTGTGCCCCCTCCGATTTTCAGCTATGTCCTTAGTATCCGCGGCATGTTTAATCTTAATACTTGCTACCTTCTTTCTGGGGAATTGTAATTTTTTACTTTGATGAGCAGGTTCCTTGTCTTTGGACTTGGAGTGCTCTTCTCTGTGTTCTGACCGTCCTCTTCTTTCTGATTTCTGTGAGGAAGATCGAGAAGGATTCAGTGAGAAGGATCTGGAGGGACGTGTATCAACATATTGATATCTGTCTGGTTTTCTTATTTTATCCCTATCTCTAAGGTTGTATCTTTTTTCAGAGGGTTCCCTTTGGGGAGACTTGTTTTCTCGACCTGGAGATCTCTCTCTACGTCGAGGAGACCTTCCTCTCGACTGGAAACCTTTTTCCCTGGGAATGGTTTGTTTATTACCTTCCCAATTCTTTTTTGGAGTTTTTAAATTATTTTTAATAAATGTTTTTTCAGGATTTTCAGTTAGTTGGGGTTTTACCGGTTTTCACCCAAACTATCTCTTCCTAGCTCTTCATAGGATTTTTCTATGATTCTGGCAAGTTCCAATGGTTGGGCTGCTATATCTGTTTCCTTCAATTTCTGGTGGATTGCCACAAATGCTGCTTCACCTTTTATGTTGGCTAATAATATAGCCGAGACCAGCTTGAAGTCTATTAGTAATTTCATACAAAGAGTTAAAGCAGGTTCTGAACCGTATTCATTTTGAATCTGTCTTAATACATCTGGTATGACCGCCATAGACGGGACACCATGTGTTTTTGTGTAGATGGAAGCAAAGTCCTCCACATGTAGTGCGTTCCCCATCGGGAGGCAGATAGTCAGAATTCTGTGTTTCTCAGTAGGAGTAGTACCAGGAAATACTGCCTCTATTTGAGTAATTTTCTGTGCTAACCAGAAAGGAATGTGTTCCCGTTTTATGGGTACTTTAACAAGACATGATTGTATGTTCTGTGGTGTGATTTTGTTTATGTTCCCCTGGTGAGGAGTCTGCTGTGGAATGTTAAATGTCGGTTGGACTATTGAAATCTGCATGACATATTGGACTAATTGTTTATGTATCTTAATTAAGAGTTTTAGCTGAGCTAAAAGTTCAGGAAATGACATTTTATCAATGTCTGGATGTGGTGTGTAGCTGGCTAGAACCGGCCACGTTGCTCCTGGTCTACCTAGTGGACCGAGCCTGGTGATGTGATCATTAAGCCTGGGCGTAGTTCGCGTAGCCGCACTCCGCGAGCTACGTGAAGATGTACTTGCACTCCGCGAACTACGCATAGCTCCGCGAGCATGCGTAGTAGCTTGCTTGACCCGTTTGCAAGCCATTTTTCAACTTCGGGAGCGCCGTGGAACTCTGGAACCTGCTCGACACCACATCTCCAGACGTCGCCTTTCTCACGGAAACATGGATGAATGCCTCCTCAGCGCCCAAAATCGCTGTCGCCATCCCGGACGGATACAAGATCACCCGGAGAGACCGCATCAACGAGACAGGAGGAGGCATCGCCATCGTCCACAAGAACACCATCCGCATCACGACCAACTCAGACGACACCCTCACAGCCGCTTAACATCTTCACTTCCAGATACACACCGACCCCAAGACCACACTCAGAGGCACCCTCATCTACAGACCCTCAGGACCTCGCACACAATTCAGCGAAGACATCGCAGACTTCATCAGCCCGCATGCCCTCGCCTCCGCTGACTACATCCTCCTAGGGGACCTCAACTTCCACCTGGAGAACAACAACGACAACACCACCACCACCCTGCTGGACAACCTCGCCAACCTCGGACTCATGCAACTGGTGAACACCCCCACCCACTACGCCGGACACACGCTTGACCCAGTCTTCTCCTCCAGCAAGTACATCTCCTTCAGCCATTCCACCGGACTCCACTGGACAGACCACAGCTGCGTCCACTTCAGCTTCAGAAAGACCACGACTCACCACCACCCGCAACAGGTTCCCCGCAGGAACTGGAACAAGATCACCACCGAACAGCTCACCACTTCACTGAGCCAGAACCCGCCCGCCAGCTCAACGGACCCCAACCAAGCAGCCAACAACCTCACACAGTAGATCACCAATTGCGCTCGCCCAACCAGCCTCGACCACTCGCAGTCTGGCTTCCGCGCCAACCACAGCACCGAGACCGCCCTAATCGCAGCCACTGACGACATCCGAGCCCTGCTCGACAACTGGGAAACAGCGGCCCTCATCCTCCTGGACCTCTCCGCAGCATTCGATACGGTCTGCCACCGCACCCTAGTGCAGCGCCTCAGCAACATTGGAATCCAAGAGAAGGCACTGGAGTGGATCATCTCGTTCCTCACCGGAAGAACCCAGAGAGTCCACCTCCCCCGTACAGATCCAAGGCCACCGAAGTCATATGCGGCGTACCACAAGGGTCATCACTCAGCCCCACCCTCTTCAACATCTACATGAGCCCCCTCGCAGCCATCGTACGCCAACACAACCTCAACATCATCTCCTACGCCGACGACACCCAGCTGATCCTCTCCCTCACCAACGACCCAGGAACCGCCAGAACCAACCTACACGAAGGGATGAAAGACGTAGTCGAGTGGATGAGGAACAGCCGCCTGAAACTGAACTCAGACAAGACGGAAGTCCTCATCCTTGGATCATCACCCTCTGCCTGGGACGACTCCTGGTGGCCCCCTGCCCTGGGCAGCGCACCCAAACCAACGGACCACGCACGCAACCTGGGCTTCATCCTGGACTCCTCCCTCTCGATGACCAGACAAGTCAACGCCGTCTCATCATCATGCTTCAACATCCTACGCATGCTCCGAAAGACCTTCCCATGGCTCGCCACCGAAACCAGGAAGACGGTCACACAGGCACTCGTCACCAGCCGACTAGACTACGAAAACACCCTCTATACCGGAACCACAGCCAAACTCAATCAATCAATCAATCATTGCATTTATATAGCGCACTACTTACCCAGAGGGTCTCAAGGCGATGGGGGCGGGGGGATCTGCTACTGCTCGAACAGCCAGGTCTTGAGTTGCTTCCTGAAGACGAGGTGGTCCTGGGTCAGGCGGAGGTGGGTGGGGAGGGAGTTCCATGTCTTGGCGGCGAGGTAGGAGAAGGACCGTCCCCCTGTGGTTGCTCTACGGATGCGGGGGGCGGCGGCGAGGGCGTGGCTGGTCGATCGAAGCTGGCGTTTGGGAGCGTAGAAGTTGAGGCGGCTGTTGAGGTATCCTGGGCCTTGGCTGTGTAGGGCTTTCTGTGCGTGGGTGAGGAGACGGAAGGTGATTCTCTTGTTGACCGGGAGCCAATGCAGATCTCTCAGGTGTCCCGAGATGTGGCTGTGACGGGGGATGTCCAGGATGAGTCGTGCTGAGGCGTTCTGGATCCGCTGGAGTCTCTTCTGGAGTTTGGTGGTGGTTCCGGCGTAGAGGGTGTTGCCGTAGTCCAGACGGCTGGTGACGAGGGCCTGGGTGACCGTCTTCCTGGTCTCAGTGGGGATCCACCGGAAGATCTTACGTAGCATGCACAGGATGTTGAAGCACGACGAGGAGACGGCGTTGACTTGTCTGGTCATGGATAGGGAGGAGTCCAGGATGAAGCCCAGGTTGCGTGCGTGGTCTGTTGGTTTGGGTGCGCTGCCTAGGGCGGGCGCCACCAGGAGTCGTCCCAAGCGGCGGGTGAGGATCCCAGGATGAGGACTTCCGTCTTATCTGAGTTCAGTTTCAGGCGGCTGTTCTTCATCCATTCGGTTACCTCTTAAATCCCTTTGTGAAGGTTGGCTCTGGCGGTGGCGGGGTCGTTGGTAAGGGAGAGGATCAGCTGGGTGTCGTCAGCGTAGGAGATGATGTTGAGGTTGTGCTGGCGTGCGATGTCTGCGAGGGGGCTCATGTAGATGTTGAAGAGGGTTGGACTGAGCGAGGAGCCTTGAGGGACGCCGCAGATGACTTCGGTGGCTTCAGATCTGAACGGAGGGAGTCGGACTCTCTGTGTCCTTCCGGCGAGGAAGGAGATGATCCACTCCAGTGCCTTCTCCTGGACTCCGACGTTGCTGAGGCGTTGTACTAGGGTACGATGGCAGACAGTGTCGAAGGCCGCAGAGAGGTCGAGGAGGATGAGGGCCGCTGTTTCCCCGTTGTCGAGCAGCGCTCGGATGTCATCGGTGACTGCGATCAGGGCGGTCTCGGTGCTGTGGTTGGCCTGGAAGCCAGACTGCGAGGGGTCGAGGGATCCGTTCGTCTCGAGGAAGGCGGCCAGCTGCTTGTTGACGGTCTTCTCGATGACTTTAGCAGGAAATGGGAGCAGCAAGATGGGGCGGTAGTTTTTGAGGTCGGTGGGGTCAGCCGATGGCTTCTTGAGTAGGGCGCTGAGTTCGGCGTGCTTCCAGCTCTCCGGGAAGGTAGCGGTGTCGAAGGAGGTGTTGATGATATCCCGCAGGTGGGGTGCGATGATAGCGTCGGCCTTGTTGAAGACGTGGTGAGGGCAGGGGTCGGTCGGAGATCCGGAGTGGATGGAGTTCATTGTGCGGACGGTGTCTTCGGTGCTGATCGGAGTCCAGGCGCGGAGGGTGGTGGTGGGGGCGGTGGTTCGGTCGTGGTGTTCGTCGGTTGAGTGCTGAAGCTATTGTGTATGTCCACGATCTTGTTGTGGAAGTAGGAGGCGAGGGAGTTGCAGAGGTCTTGCGAAGGGGTGATGTTGTTGTTTCCGGCATTGGGGTTGGAGAGCTCTTTGACGATGTTGAAGAGTTCTTTGCTGTTGTGTGCGTTGTTGTCCAGTCGATCCTTGAATGCAGTTTTTTGGTGGCGCGGATGAGTTGGTGGTGTTTTCGGGTGGCGAGCTTGAGGGCAGTCATGTTGTCCGGTGTTGGGTATCTGCGCCAGGTTCTCTCGAGGGCTCGGCAGTTCTTCGTGGAGCTCTTGAGTTCTTCGGTGAACCATGGGGCTTTCTTGCTGCCGGGTTTGCTGGGCGGGGTCCTCAGGGGGGCGAGCTTGTCTGCGCAGTCGCTGATCCACTTCGTGAGGTTGGTGGCTGCCTGGCTGGGGTTTGTTGTGCTGGTCGGAGGGTTCATGCTCAGGGAGGATGCGAGCTGGTCGGCTGTGATCTTGTTCCAGTTCCTGCGTGCAGCCTGTTGCTGGTGGTGGTGGATCGTGGTCCTTGCGAAGCTGAAGTGGATTCAGCTCCAGAAAAGACTCTAACACATCCAGAACGCCTCCACACGACTCATCTTGGACATCCCCCAACACAGCCACATCTCCGGACACCTGAGAGACCTTCACTGCCTCCCCGTCAGCAAGAGAATCACGTTCCAACTCCTCACCCACGCACACAAGGCCCTCCACGACCTGGGCCCCAGGTACCTCAACAACCGCCTGACCTTCTACACTCCCACCCGCCAGCTACGATCGACCAGCCACGCCCTCGCCGCCGTGCCACGCATCCGAAGATCCACCATGGGAGGAAGATCCTTCTCCTACCTGGCAGCCAAGACTTGGAACTCCCTCCCCATCCACCTCCGTCTGACCCAAGACCACCTCTGCTTCAGGAAGCAACTCAAGACATGGCTGTTCGAGCAGTAGCGGACCCCCCTCCCCCAAGTGCCTTGAGACCCTCTGGGTGAGTAGCGCGCTATACAAATATCCTGATTGATTGATTGATTGATTGCCTGCATGCTCGGGATGTGTAGCGCGCGAAGTTACCCATGATGTTTGTCCCGCCGCATGCTCGCGTCCCCTTATTTCCGGTCACTACTAACGTGTTCGCGAGTTATTCTGTGCCAGATTGCAGTTTCTGCATGTTCGGCAACTCGATCTTACCGACAAGCATCCTCGCGCACGCGAAAATGCTATTGAGCGCGCGAGAACTACGCTACGCAGCAGTTTGCGGAGTATTCGACAACTTCGCGTTCTCCGCGGAGCGCGGAGTTGCCGAAACTCCGCAAACTCCGCGAACGGAGCGTAGTTCTTCGCCCAGGGTTAGTGATCATTATGTTTTAGGGCGCCTTTAAACCGGAGCAGGTGCTCTTGGTATTTTAGTGGAATTTCAATCTCCTCGCAAGGAGTGTATTCATCTGGAGGTTCCTCTATTTTGTAATAGTGGAAGTCTTTTGTCGCAGCGTGTGCTGCTGGAAAATGTATCCATGAATAGAATACATCTGTCTGCCGATATTCATGTGCCTCTATCACTAATATGACTGTACCACCTTGCGGTGTCAGTCCATTTTCTATAATTTTTAGAGTTATAGTTCTTCTTAGATAGACCGGAATGATTATAGCATTCGGTTCAGTTTCATGGAGACTTGTGTCTTCCTCTAAGAGTTGAGCTGCTAGTTTTATTCGCTCCCTTTCGTCTTCAATTTCTGACATTTTAACTGACAGAAAGCTTTCTGTTGCAGATCGAGTTTCAAGGAAACAAAAATTAGGTGCACAATATTTTGGAACACTGTATCCTTCAACGTTGATCAAACCAAAAACCAATACATAGGATTCTCAACCTACTAAGTTCCGGCAGAAATTAACTTTTCACCCACTCCAGACGTCTATTGGAGTTGTAACTCTAGTGCAGGGTTCTTCAAACTGTGGGGCGCGCCCCCCCAGGGGGGGCGCAGCACCATCCCAGGGAGGCGCGCGCTCCATTCATATCTTCCCTTTGTGCCCGTTCCTTTGTCTGGTTGATTCTCCCAGGAGTGGGCCAATTCATGAAGTCGACAGCTTCGGCTGCAGTGCAGGCCAGGAGTCTCCTCTGCTAAAAACGAAAGCAAACAAACAGACATGCTTTCAGCTTTAGCAGAGGAGACCCCTTGCCTCCCACTGCAGCTGAAGCTGTCAACTCCGTGAATTGGCCCCCTCCAGGGAGAGTTAGCTCTTCCCAGAAGGGAGAGAAGGTTTCCGGAGAGGGTTTGAGGCACGGGCGGGGTGGGCTCTGGCCCAGGGCCCCAGCCTTTCAAGGGGGATCGGAGTGAGGGGGAGGGGGGGCGGGAGTCCTTCAGTTATTTTGGGAAGGGAGGGAGAGGTTGCAATCCGGGTTTGGGCCATGAATCGGTACGGCGGGCTCTGGTCTGCGGTCATCAACTCATGAGGATCTTTGTGTGGGGCACCGAAGTGTCTGTGTTCAGGGATGTTGGTCTGCAGATTCGAATTTGAATCATCAAATGTGTGAGGAATGTCGGTTGGAGCCGGCCACCAGACGTCCGTTATGTTGCCATGTGGGTGAATAGATGTATGGGTGGAGTGGTGAATGTATGGGTGGAGTGATGGCTGGAATGGGTGATATGTGGGTGACATGGTGGATGTATGGGTGGGGGGTGGATGGATGAGTGAGGGGATGGATGGGTGGGTGAAGGGGTGGATGGATGGTGGGAGAGAGGATGGATGCATGAGTGGAGGGATGGATGGGAGTGGATGGATGTGTGTATGGTTGGAAGGGTAGAAGGATGGGTGGAGGGATGGATGGATCAGTGAAATGGTGTATGGATCTATGGGGGGGTGGATTTTGGGCGAGTCAGTGGGTGGATGGATGAGAGAGGTGATGGATGGATTGATGTATTGATGGGTGAAGGGGTTAATGAATGAATGGATGGATGGATGAGTGAAGGGGTGGATGTGGGGATGGATGGGTGATTGAGGAGGGTGGATGGACGGGGATGGATGGAGGAGTGAAGGGGTGGGTGAGAGGTCAATGGATGGATTCATGAGTGGATGAGTGGATGGATGAGTGGGTGGATGGGTGAAGGGTGGATGGAGGGATGGGTGGGGGGTTGAGTTGGTGAACGGATGAGTGACTGGGTAGATGGATGAGTGGGTGGGGGGATGGATGGATGGGTGAGAGGGTGGGTGGTTGGATGGATGAGTGAGTGGATAGAAGGGTGGAGGAGTGGATGGATAGGTGGAAGAGTGGATGGATTAATGGAGGAGTGGATGGATGAGTGGGAGGATAGCTTGGGTGAAAGGGGGAGTGGTTAGATGGATGAGTGGGTGGATGGATGGGTGGAAGAGTGGATGGATTGGTGAGGGGATGGATTGGGTGAAGGGATGGATGGATGATGGATGGATGGGTGAGGGGGTGGATGAAGGGATGGATGGGTGAAATGATGGATGGAGGGATGGATGGTGGATGGGTTTGCAAGTGGTTGAAGGGGTTTGGATGTGGATGGGGCACAGATGGAGGGACGGAATGAATGGTGGGAGAGTTGGTGGATGATACGGTGTACATGATGGATGGGGAGGATTGTGATGACTTCCTTTGCCTTGGAGGATTGTGTTTTGAGCTGTGTGGTATGCCTCTGTCGTTTCGCCACACCCACTCACAGGCCTGCAGTTTGCTAGGCACTCTGGTTGTGTTGAGCATTGTTTGCCGGATATGGCCCGAGGTGTGCGCGTTGCAGTCGATCATGTGGTGTGCCAGATTCCTGAGGTTTCGGTTGGGTGATGGGGGGCCCAACATCTGGGGGAATTCAGCTGGGGGAGTTCAACCTGGAAATGTTTGAATACCTCTGCTCAGTGTCTTGCGTTAGATTATCGCCTTACCACACGTTGGGCGCCATGTATTGTAGTTCCTATTTTCCCAATAGGCTCTGCGCATTGGAATAACATAAACAGCAGTGTAGACATAGGACTGAGGTCATCTAGGTCTCTACTGACTATGTTAAACTTAATTTAGGTTTGCGCCTGCTAGCTCAGAGGTCATGGAAACTTTCTTTTTTTTTTTTTGTCCTCATATTCGCCCTTGGTAACCATATAGTGACGAAGAAGTATAGAAGATGATTGAGGCACTGGCCCAGGTAAACTGGGGGGGATTTAGATGGTACCTGACAGCGCATCCCACAGTGCCACTCATCCCAACCTTGTCCTCATCCAATGGAACCAACAGGGTTAGTGAACTGCTATGTACAACCCATTTTATAGCCAGAGTCGCATATATTGGGTATGTAAAGCAAAAAGGGATCCAAAAAAATAAAAGTAAAAATAAATGATCCATCCAAGCAGCACAATCATAGGACTTGGGGGGGGGGGGGAAAACCCCACGATGTTCTGGCCTATAGTTACCAGTTCAAAGGTAGCCAAAATCTCCTCTTGTGTTGGTTGCCTACTCTAGCCAGATCTAATATGGACATCTGTAACATCGCTGCTCGCCAGTCTGTATAGAAAGGAGGTGTCTTGTCTTTCCAGCGTTTACAAATTTCTCTTCTAGCTAATAAACAGCTATAAAAGACCAGTTTTTTACTTATACCTTCAATCTCAGGTATAATACCAAAGAACACTAACGTGGGGCAGGGACTAACTTGTAGATCAATTGCTAGTGAAAGGGAGGCACAGATTTCGTTCCAAAAAGATGTTATATAGGGACACTCAAAGAACATGTGTACATCTGTTCTGCTAGTAAACCACATCTAGGGCATGCAACCTGAGCATTATTGGTGAACTTTGATAGACGTAGTGGAGAATAGTAGGCTCTATGCAGTGTCATCAAGTGATTACGACGAAGCCAGGAAGGTTTTACAGTCTCCCCCAGAATCTTAAAAGATTTGAGCCACAAACCCTCTACATCAGTATTAGGTATATATGTTTCCCAAAGGGAATGCGGAAGCAGAAATTCACCATCAATCTCATCTAGTATAAGGTTGTACCAAAATGTTATCTCTTTTTTAAATGGAGGTTTGTCCATCATATAGGATACTAGATTATGATCAGCACCTAATTTATGCCTACCCCTTCCTAGGCTGTAAGCTTGAGACCAGCTCTGGATTTGAAGATATTTAAAGCGTGAAAAGCGAGTTCCTATTATTGAGCTCAAGGTCTCCCATGGAAGTAATTCTCCATCAACAAACAGGTCCCCCCAAGCTGAGATCCCAGCCTCTCTAACTGGGAGAGCTAAACTGTCCAAAAGCCAAGATGGAGCACCTGGGGAATCCCATAACGGGGCCCTACTCTGGTAATAATCCAAATTAAGTGTACGTCTTAGATTTCTAAGTCCCTCAGCACCTTTAACTTAACCTTCTTAAAGTATTTTGGGTCTCCAAATTTTAACAGAAAGTTTGTTAGCCCAATTATTTCCCCTTTAAGAAGTGCCACGAATAATTTACCGCTCCCTACGTTATTAGGGGTCTTTAAAAGCATCCTAATATGGGAAAATTGGAAAGCCCAGGCGTATATCTGAAGGTCTGGTGCTGCAAGGCCTCCTTTTTCTCGACGCCGTCTGATCTTCTTCCAGGATAACCTGGGCATACGGCTATTCCAAATGAATCTATTTAATTCCGTTTGAAGTTTGGCAATCAAAGATGGATCAAAGAAAAGAGGGGTAGTGTTAAACAAAAACATAATCTTGGGTAAAATAGTCATTTTGACCAAATTAGATCTACCTATCAGGGAAATAGGAAGAGCTGACCATGACCTCAGCAATCTTCGAGCTTCCTTAGCCACTCGGGCAAAATTTAACGGGGCGATCTTATTAATATCCGTATAGATATGTAATCCGAGATACCTAAGGGCAGCACTTGGCTGTACTCCTATAACCGGAGCAGATTGATTCCAAACCATAATATCGGTTTTGGAAGCATTCACTTCATAACCGGATATTGCTCCAAACTCTTCTGCAATAGATATGACCGTAGGGAAGGCTGAACTTGACTCAGATGAAAAGATAAGAACATCGTCCGCGTATAGTGCGACTTGCCGCTCCCAACCTTCGAAAATAAAAGGTTTTATACTAGTATTGTCCCGAATCAGTTGAGCAAAAGGCTCGATATATAAATCAAATAAAAGTGGTGAGAGGGGACACCCTTGACGGGTTCCTCGTGTAATATCAAATGGCTCCGTGAGCTCCCCGTTAACCAATAATGAAGCAGAAGGATTTTTATATAATAGTTTTACTGCTCATCTAAAATTCTCTCCCAGATTGAACCTTTTTAACACTTCTTCTAAATACACCCAGTTTACCCTGTCAAAGGATTTGGTGGCATCCAGGGTGAAAACTGCTGGCGGAAGTGATGCTGAACTGGCCATATCTATTGCACCAATGAGGTCATACGTCAGTTCATGCAGTTGCCTCTCTTTCACAAAATCTTTTTGATCCATATGCAAAATGTTATTTGCTACACCACTCAATCTATTCGCAAGTACGGCTGCAAAGATTTTGTAATCCGTACTGAGAATTGAGATTGGTCTATACGACCCACAATTAGATGCGGGTTTACCAGGCTTTAAAATCGGGGTTATGGAGGCCCTGTCCCAAGAAGCAGGAGGTAGGGCACCTTCTAGTAAGATGTTGTTAAACAGATTTGTTAGGTAGGGAAGAATAGTTGGACTTATTACTTTGTATATTTCTGAGGGTAACCCATCTGGTCCTGCTGCTTTGCCTTTTTTACTTTTCGAGATGGCAAAGCTAACTTCCTCCGATGTAATGGGGCCGTCCAACATTCCCATTTGTTCAGGGGTTAGAGCCGATAAAGCGATCCTGGTTAGCCAGTCCCTTGCTTGATTGGGTTGTACAAAACTATCTTCTTGATATATCTCACTAAAGAAAGTCCTAAAAGCGCCACTAATTCCCTCATCTGTAGAATTTAATCTACCATCTTTGCTGATGGTGCTAATATTATTTCCGACCCTATCAGTCTTTGACTTTCAGGCAAGGAGCTTACCAGCACCTTCCCCATATTCAAAGTGGGCCGGTCTACTAGCCTCCCATCTCTCTAAGACCCGTGCATTCAAGACTGAGGAAAGACTAGGACTATTACTTTCTCTTGCATCCCAACAGGTATGGACCCTATATATGTAAAATTCCTGGTAATCTCTTCTTGAAGTCTTGCTATCTCCACTTCCAGAGAGGCAACTGCTTCCCTATAAATCTTACTTTTATGTGCAGATATATTGGTTATATAGCCCCTTAGGGTTGCTTTGAATGCGTCCCATGTTATTCCAGGTGGCGCAGACCCCTGGTTAAACTCCCAAAAGAGATTAACTTCTTGATTTAATGCCTCTGAGATATCCGAAGAGAAAAGTATTGATCTATCGAACGATCAGTATTTTAACGAGGGCCTGGATGGAACCTCAAACTCAAGCAAGATGGCAGTGTGGTCTGAGAGATGGAAAGGTAGATGAGAAACTGATTTTACGTATTTGACTAAATTTTGATTAATCAGAATGAAGTCTATCCGAGACTGATGATGAAATTTATAATTTTTAAAAGTGACCCCTTCTGAGACCCATGTAGAGTCCTCCATATGTCGATATAGTTCAAAGTTTTCATATTATTTAACAAAAACATCCTAGTCTTGGATAAAGTTATAGCCCTGTTAGTGGAAGACTTATCTAATAATGGATCTAGAACAATATTAAAGTCGCCTGCTAGGATAACCAGCTCTGAAAATGCATATAGTTCTGCAAAGAGAGATACCAATACTGATGGATCGTCTTGGTTTGGACCATAGTAACCTACTATGGTGAATGGTGAGCCCGAAATAATAACAGAAGCTATTGCCCATCGACCATTCGGGTCTACCTGTTTAGTGACTAGCCTAGCCTTGATAGATTTTTTAAAAAGAATGGCCACCCCCCTAATGTTTGAGGTTTGAGATGTTATAACTCCAAAATCTATCCATCTATTCTTGCTCAACAGGTATTGCATTTCCGTTTCTGCTAAATGTGTCTCCTGGAGCACTAATACCTGTGCAGCCGAATATCGTAGATATTGCATAATATTATTTCTTCTCGGTGAGGTACGAAGCCGATTAGTGTTCCAGGACAAAATACGTAGATTATGCATTACAGCAAGAAAAGAGATATCCTATAACTCAAAAACCAATACTGCCAAACTCCAAAGAGAAAACTATAAATTGAGCGACTCCTGTTGTTTTTTTCTAGAGAGTGCTGTAAAGGACGTTTAAGAGGACTTTTTTTTTGCTTCCCCCCCCCAACCCCCCACCCACCCCATGCCCCCCACCCACGGGAAACCCCCACACAATCTATCTGGAAAACCCAGAAAGATAGCACTCCGCTGTGGACCCCTGCAGATGTCAACCATCCACCAGTTATGTGAGGAGATAAACAAGAAGAAAAGAAGTAAGGGCAGGAAAGAAAAAAGACCTAAATGGGATTAAAAAGATATTATGATTTCCTAAACTAAAGCCCACAAGTGATTATATATCACCTAGTTTGACAAGATTAAACAAGAAATATATATATATATATATATATATATATATATATATATATATATATATATATATATATATATATTCATTGTTATTTTATATATGTGTATTTTTTTGATTTTTTTTTTCCTTTTCTCTCTTTTTTTTCTCCTTTTTTTCCCTTCTCTCCTTTTTCTTTTTTCTCCCCCTTTTTTATATTTATTTAAACACTTGCCTGCCACCTATTATTTCAATACTAAAGAACTCATATTTCTTTTATGTGTCTAGCTGCAGACTATCAGCCATCTAGCAAGTTTTTAACCTAAGCTAAATAACCTAGGCTAAAGAAAGATTTATTAGAGCTAATTGTAAATGTGTGTATTAGTCGAATTTGTCAAGAAACTTGGATACAGTGAGGTAACCTAAAAAGAAAACAGATAGAGGGAAAGGGAGAGTACTACTTAGGAGACTCTGACCCCCTGCCCATACTCAGCAAAAGATCATCTGCAGCCTGTACTGATCTTATGTTATGCATAGTGTTCTTGTACATAACTCTCAATGCCACAGGGAAGACTATTGAGCGACGGCCCCTTGACTCCTGAAAGCTTCCAACCTTTTGCCAAGCTCCCATTGTCTATCAAGCGTGACTCTCGAGAGATCAGATCTAAATTGAAAATTGAACCCCTTGGCGTTTACAACTTTCTGTTTCAATGCCAAATTTGGAATAGTTTCTTTTAGGGAGTAGTCAGTCAGTCAGTCAGAATATCTTTAATCGACTTATTAAAGTCATACAAAGAATGAAAAACATTAAAACTGCACGTTAAAAAGTATACATTACGGTCATGACATTAAAAAAGCTTATACTCAATACACATTTTAAATACTATTTACACTTAGTTAAAAGGTATGTATATATATAAAACCATGCCTATACTACAATTTCATACATTTAATAAACTTTTAGGGCGAAGATTGACCAGCAACTTTCGCCCTAGCTGCCGCGACTAAAAAGTTTGCAAGACCAAATGCAATACATGGGTTAGTCATTAGCTGTAGATAGAGCAGTGCTGGTCTCACCTGTGTGAACCCAGCATTTTTAAGCAATGGAAGTAAGTGTTTTTTTCTCTGCTCGTGGAATAAACTACAGAACATAATGAAGTGCATGGTGTCCTGCACAGAGAAATGGTCGCAGCTGCAAGGGGCGGCTAGTTCTGGCTTCTGCCAACCCTTAAAGGAACCTAGGTGAAAATGAATAAGGTTAAACCTTAGTTTGGTTAATAAAAACCTATGATAAGGGATAGTTACGAAGCGAAGGTATGGGGCCAATTGAGAATCGCTCAACAATAGGAAGTGAGCCCTAACTGCCGGCTTCTGAAGCTCGACTGCCTCACGGCTTGCTTCCTTCCTTTCTAAAAAGGCTTTTTTAGTTTGAACTATGTCGCGGGTCGTGATTTTCTCAGGGGAACGAAAAAGTTCTGGGCGACCCAGATCTGAAAATGATTTACTTAGATAGGCCAGCCAAGGGATTTTACTCTGATTGTCCAGTGATAGGACATCGCTCAGAATTTTGTGGTTCAGAGGTAAATCAGCGTTTAGCCATATTTTCAACCATAAAATCAGGGGTGCAACGCTCAATAGGTCCGATAAATATGGCAAACCAACCTCCTTATGAATCGAGTAGGTAGGGGTTGATTGGGGGACAGAAAGAAGGGATCTTATGAATCTGTTTTCTGCTCTCTGAATGGGGTCGAGATTTACATAACCCCACAGAGAAGATCCATAAGATGCGATGGCAACAGGCTTACTTTTGTATATCTTCAACAACGCTTCCATGGGTCTGGCACCCAATTTACCGGCAAAACCCACGAGTGCGGAGGAAGATCTAGTTACTGCCAACCTCTTTGCATTGATCTGTGGGCCCCAAGTGCATTTTTGATCGAACAACACTCCCAGATATGGAAATGTGGTTACCTCGGACACAGCGGTCCCACTGCAAAAAAATGATTTGTGTCTTCTCTTTGCGCCCTCTATGCCCATGACCATGGTATGGGATTTAGATGCGTTGACCTTTAGGTCCAGATTTTCCATAAAGGAGCCAAAGGCATCAAGAAGAATCTGCAGGCCAACACCTGTACGGGCTATCAACACGGCGTCGTCCGCGTACAGGAGTGCCGGAATATGGGTGTCTCCTGCGCGCGGTACGTCCGTGCCCCTGCCCCTCAAATGTGCCCCAAGGCCGTTAATATAAATGGTGAAAAGCGTAGGGGCCAGGATGCAGCCTTGGCGTACTCCTTTGAGGGATTTAAATGAGGAAGTACACCTACCATTGTTAGACACTCTAACAGCTGCAAAAAGCTCCTGGTGTAACGAGGCCATATACGTGACTAGGGCTTCGTCAATTCCCATGTCTAACAAGATCGACCATAGTTTGGACCTGTTGACGAGGTCGAAAGCCGACGAAAGATCCATAAAGGCCAGAAAAACTGAGCCCTCCTTAGCCATTGTATACTTAGAGATGAGTAAATGCAAATTAATGCATTGCTCAATCGTGCCTTTACTCTCTCTAAAGCCATATTGTAGGTCGCACAGCCCGCCACAACCCTCAACGTTCTCCCTCAATCTTACTAGAAGAACTTTCCCCAGAATTTTTACAGTAGAGTCCAACAGAGATATGGGCCTATAAAAGGCTGGGTCGTCCCTCTGGCCTTTATTTTTGTAAATGGGAACAATAATAGAGTTAGCCCATGAGGCGGGTGCTGTGCTAGAGTTTACTGCATTAAACACGTTAGATAGCACTCTCGACCACATTTTAGGAGAGAACATAAAAAAGTCGGCCGGGACTCCGTCCGGGCCCGGGGCCTTATGTTTGGTTGTTTCCATAAGTGCCTTTTCTACTTCTTGAGGATTAAAAACAATAGGGTTAACCATCTCATAAGAAGGTAAATGTCTATTATTATCCTCAACGGCTGCATTGTCCCCATACACATTTTTAAAAAAGGATAACCATTTTTCTTCAGTGATCACACAGTCCATCGGTAAATTATCATCTTCCATAAAAAGAGGATGCTTGATGATTGCCCAGAATCTTCTGCTGTCCTTAAGCACCGAGGCTGAGAGGAGTTCCTCCCATGTTTCGCGCTTAATGGCGTCTTTACGGCTCTTTACTGCTGATTTGTAGATTTTTCTCAGCCTCGCAATTTCCTCTTTTGGTCTTGGTACAATTTTAAGAGCCGCCAACAGATCTCTATGGGCCTTCGAACAAGCAGCGTCGAACCAACGCTTATGAACTTGAGTTCCCGAAAGAGGTTTAGCTATAAGATCTTTCGAGACCTGTGCACAAATTTCCTCGTAAGCAGAGACCAGTAGGCTCCCTTGGGTGTCGGAGTTCTGACACAGCTCGATCTGCATTTTAATTTTGGGGAAACATTTTTTATAGAAGTCTTCCGGGATTACCTTTGCCCATTTTATTCTTCTATCTTGATCTGTAGGCCTCAAAGAGGAGGCTGAGTTTACGAAAGATGGTGCTGTGCCCATTTTACTGCCCCACGCCACTTCGAGAAGCACTGGGTTGTGGTCGCTGAAGTGGGTTTCCACCGTCCTATATGCTGTGATAAGGGATAGGATACCAAGAGAAACGAAAATATAGTCTATCACAGAACCATTCTGACTGCTGTTGAAAGTTGGCGTTCTAGCACCGAAATTGGGCTCATAAAGGTTATGAGTAGCCAGTAGGTCTTCAAGCTCCTGTCCCTCTATGGTATGTTCAAAGTGGGGCGCATCCAAGGCAGCGTCCTCATCGTCGCATACTGCTCTTCCCTTACAGGTTAAATTACATAAATGAATGTTAAAATCACCTAGTAAAACTAACTCAAATACAAAGGAGATATTCTGTAGGACTGAATTTAAAATGCTATCTAAGTTAGCAATATTTCGACCATTATAGGCACTGTTTCTTGAGTTGTAGAAGTTGACGTATAAGGTCCTACTAGTTTTATTGATAGTCCTTTCAACGATCAATATATTATCAGATTCGGACCTAATCTGTCTGTAACTTCCTTTTAAATCCATGGAGAATAAGAGCACCAGGCCGCCTTTGGCTCTACCCATATTGCTAGGGACTGCAGGAATTGCAAAACTAGTGTATCCGTCCCACCAGAAATTGCTGGCAGTGTCCCATGTTTCTTGCAGCGCAATGATGTGATACTTAGAAATAAAGCTGCGCCATACTGGGTCCTGGCGTTTGGTGCTTAGGCCTGCCACATTCCAGCTTGCAATCCTGCATGACTCCCTGGTAGTCGTGGGTTCGCTGCCACACTCAGAGTCGCCTTCCTCGAAAACTTGCGCTAAAGTGGCACCAGTAGAGTTCACGTGACAAAGAACCTGTCTCGTCCCGCTGATAGTGCCCATGTCAGGATCAGCGTCTGACCCGAAAGAAAGTATCTGCTGACCACGGGTGGTGGGTATATATGAATCTATGACTGCGTTAGACCTATAAAAGCTTTGGGGATCATTGGTGTTTTGCCCCTCTTTGTGTGAGTTTGAGTTGAGTAGTCCAAAATTGACTGGGTTAGATCTTGATGCAAGTCAATCACAGGTGTTAAGGTCCGATAAAGGGCCAAACCTGTTACCTGTGGTGAAGCCCCAAGCAGAAGGGGTGGCTGGGTGGATCTGAGCGGCGTGGGCTTGATTCCACTGATGATGTGGGGTGAATGGGTGGCCCATGGCCGGCTCCATACTCTGCCATCGTGTTGACCTGATGCCCCGTGCGCTAAATTCGTAACCCGGTTCGCCGTTCAACCACCCGTTAGGTCCAAACCCATGTGGGTGAGCCGGGGGGATAAACCGCTCATATGGGTAAATGATTCTTCCTGGCATTTGCTGCGGTACAGGCGGGAACCGATCACTAGTGAATCCAGGGCCCTTTGCCCCTCCCCAGCTACTATTGCTCCTATGCTTAGCTGGCCTGTTAGCATTGGCTAAGGTAGAGGATTGGGTCTCGTTGTTAAAAAATCTGAGTGTTAACGGAACTATGGATCTATTACGCCGTTGAGGCGGGAAGAGATTAATCAGGATTTCAGGAAGAACATCTGCGTTGGAAAAATTTATGATAACGCAGTCTCCCTGAAATTTTTTTGGCTTATTGCCAATCCAAGGTACCCTCCTGGACGAAACTATGACACCTGCCAATTTGTCCAACCCTTCTTGCGCCATGTAAATGTTGTTAGAAAGCCAATGTAGGGCTTTGTCCTTGAGATCCTGGTTGGACTCTGTTTTGTCTTGTGATAAAACTGGAACATTGGCCAGTACCAGGACTAGCGGTAACGCTTCCGCTAAAAACTGGACCGGTCTGGCCTCTTGGTTGAGTACCACTGTTGCGTCGGTGGTGATGACATGAGGTCCCCCGGTTGCCGCACTCTGATTCGGGGCTATTGATGTTAAGGATGGGGGTGGGTGTGGCAGGTCTGATTGAATGGGCTGCGTGTTTCTATCCGTAGAGGGGACATCCTCATCCGTAGATATTAGGTCTGTGACGAGGTTTGAAAGATTCTCTAGTTCCTTAGCCAAATTACCGTGGACCCCTCCCAGTTTCTTAACTTCGGCAGTCAGTTTGTCCACTTTCCCGATCAAGGGCTTTATAATAGTTTTGATCTTGATATCTATCATTTCCTGGATCCTGTTGAAGAGATCATCATCAGATATGCGCCTGGACTCGAGATCTACCTCATGGTCTGTGGGATTACCCCTTCTTCTGGAAGGTGGAGTGGCTGGCTTGTTCCTCCCCTGTTGTTTCCCCCCTCTCTTAGCTGCTGTTTTCCTGCATGCTCTAACGGCACGATTGGGGGGGGACTGGAGCTGAGGGGCCTCATCTATGACGTCTGTCTGAATACTTGTCTCGGTGGAGGCATCGTCAGCTAGGTCTATCAGATCAGCACTGTCCTTAGCAGAAGTCAAATTTTCAATGGCTTCGATTTGATTAATCATAGAGTTAGGTCCAGAATCTGCGGCAATTGACTGTGTGTTACCTATCAGAGAATCGGACATAACTGTACTTGTAGACGGGCTATCTGCAGGCAGCACTGGTGATTGACTTAGGCCCAGAGATTGTCTTCTCTTACTATTAATGCTGGTTACCACTTGAACTACATATGAGTCAAGAGTGTTCACGACCTCTGCCGATTGAGGAGCCAGTCTTTTGACCATGTTTTGAATTTGTGTTTGTAGGGTCGTAAACCCACACTGTCGGCAGAACTGTGGTCGAGGGACTCGCAGGTCTTGGTAAATAATGGTGTATAAGGTGGTCAACTAAGGGAAACTGACTAAACCTGCGTTAATGACCGTATTTACTCCCACATGAAGGAACCAAGCAGCCGTACCTCAAGTCCGCGTGGTCGTCTTCAGGGTGGTGGCCTAGCCTGGCCTTGTCACGCCTCGGAGGGCCTCAGAGGGCCCGCCCTTTGCCCGGGCTTAGCCCCGGGCGTCCCGCTCGCGTCCCGCGACGCTGAGGGCTGTTGCCTTTCTAGAGCCCCTCCCGTCGCTTCTGCAGCGTCGGGGAACGCGCCGCCGCTGAGCCCGATGGGAAACGTAGTCCCAAGGCGGCGGCGCGACTGGTGGCGGTAACTCGGCGTGGATGATGGTCTCTGGTCGCCTGCTCGGTCTCCTGACACAAGCGCTGTCTTACTGGGTAAGGCTCCGTATGCAAGATGCTCCGTGGGTTAGTGGCTTGTGCAGCGTCTCCCACCCGCTCCACCGAGGGCTGTTGCCTTTCTAGAGCCCCTCCCGTCGCTTCTGCAGCGTCGGGGAACGCGCCGCCGCTGAGCCCGATGGGAAACGTAGTCCCAAGGCGGCGGCGCGACTGGTGGCGGTAACTCGGCGTGGATGATGGTCTCTGGTCGCCTGCTCGGTCTCCTGACACAAGCGCTGTCTTACTGGGTAAGGCTCCGTATGCAAGATGCTCCGTGGGTTAGTGGCTTGTGCAGCGTCTCTCTTTAGAGAGTATGTGAGAAAGTTAACCAGGATTTTCCTAGGCTTTGTTCTCTGTGAGTTTCTCCGAAATGGCTCTCTGTGAATGCGCTGAATATCAGCAGCTATTTCTTGTTCTGACAAATCGAGCCGTAATGCCTCTTTCAAGAGAGAAACAATGAATTGCTTGATGTCTGCACCCTCTTTCTCCTCTGGTATATTCAAAACTCGAAGATTGTTCCTGCGGGCATGATTTTCCAACGTCTCCAGCCTTTCGGACAAGCTCTGATTCATTTGTCTAAGGTCCCTTAGTTCTGCTTTTGTGGCACTTAGGTTAATATTAACTTCTGTAACGGGATCTTCAAGAGACTCTGTCCTAGTCGTGAGAGCACCAAGTTTGCTATCTAATGACTGACAGTAGCATCGAATATCGGCTTGATTTGATGCAGAAGTCTCAAACCCCTTTTTAATATCTGTGGCCAGGGTCGCAAACATTGCCTGGAAAGAGACCTGAAGTGTAGAAACCAGATCTGAATTCAGAACCTGTGTAGTATCATTGGGTAAGCTGGAATCTCCCCTGCAATCAATAGAAGATATTGTGCCTGATTCCTGGAAAACTGACTGTAGGCTAAGGCCGGATGCTACACTCGGTGGTGCTAGAGGAAGTGGGGGTGCCAGTGGTGCGAACAGTACCAACGAAGGCGCTGATTGCTCTAAATTGATAACATTTAGGTGGTCTGCAGGATTCAATTGACCTACTTCTCCTGACTTAGAGGAGCGCGATTGATCCATGTGGTAGTCCATATCTTCCTTGTGTATATCTATATTGCCAATATTACCATTGTTCATGGTGGTACTATCGTTCATAGATTTAGCAGTGGCAGTGGCAGAGGCAGTGGCAGAAGTACTGATTTCATTCAAAGCCACACCGGCTTCCAGAAAGGGATCTGGAGTAGGGGTATCCGTTCCAGCTCCAGCCATCTCCCTAATAATATGCTCAGTGACCAAGACATTTGTTCCTACCATTTCCCTTATAGTATGCTCCTCCACATGTTTAGCGGCCATCTGTAGCTCCGGTGAAGTATTCCCTACCTCCCCTACCTCCTGGTTTAAAAGAGGAGAGCAAGAATTGCTTGCCAAGAGCACCACTTGAGGAACCACTTTAAAGTAGGAACGCAATGAGGGGGTAATTTTTTTTGAAGTGGTAGCGGAGTTCTTTGATTTATTTTTTGTGGACTTAGGAGTATAGGAGCGTTTTGCCTTAACCTGACCAGTTAAATAGGTCGACAACTTTATTTTCCCCGTACCCTCAGCAACAACAGCAGCATTGATATTGGTCTCTGTAGTGGAGTGGGTGACTACGCCTTCTGCAATCAAGCCCTCTTTCCGAACACCACTAGAAGCTACCCCCCTCAGTACGTTGTGATTTATCGATGTATCCACACCAGAGGAGGGAAACTTATTTATATTTTTAGTTTCAGCATTATGAAAAGAGGCCTTATTAGTTTCTTTCTTGCCATCGACTGCGCGTTTCCTTCTCACCCTCCCTCTCTCTTTCCCTTTGCCTTTCCCACTGCACTCCTGGAAAACCTCCTCAGTACACAGTGATATGCCTGCAGAATTCAAAGAAACAGAATCTTCCCCATTACCCCCTTCAGTGCTATCAATACTGGTATCACTGGTTTGCTTATTGCTCTGATGTCTGCGCTGACGCCGCTGCTGTGCTGGGGACCGTTTCTCCACAATCTCTCCCTCCTCCTCCTCGTGCAGCTCTAGCTGTGCTTTTATCTGTGCCTTTGAAGCCACCGCTGCACCAAGCTGCCCCAAAAAAATACCTCGTGTTCGGCGTCCTCGCCGGAGCTCCAGGGCGGCCAGTGACCAAATCCAGCCACTCGCTAAGGAATGCGAGGGCTCGAATGCTGGCGGACTTACTATCACTAAACGCTGTGATGCCTGCTCTTGCTTGCCGAGTGAGATCGTAGGTTGAGAGGACGCCGCGCACACTGCTGCTGCTGCTGCGGGCTCTGAGTTTGCCTCCTCCCCCTAACACATGAGAGGCGGAGGCGAAGGTGTAGCGGAATGACGAAGAAAACGCTGATGCCGAGGTAAATGGTTGTAAATGGTGGTCAAACTGATTGTCTACAAGTTCAGTGAGTTTTAAGTTCAAAATGCAGCTCTCTGCGGTATAGCGGTATAACGGAACGGCATAGGAGATCAAAACCGCTGAGGTTTCTTCACTCCCATCGCACCGAACCAAGAGACTGCAGGAGTCCATGGGCGGAGTACTGCCGCGGCTCAGCCGGCCGCCGCCATGTTTCCCCTTTCATGGAATCTTTCTTGAATGAAGAGGGATGGACAACCTTCCCTGGCTCAGACAAGAAGGGATTCAGTTTCCGACAACCGCATAAACATGACAACTCTGCTCCCTCAGAATAAGAGTATATCTCTAGGGTCGTGTGAAAACAATAGACAACAGTGCATACTTAGTTTCACCAGAATGCAGAGAAATAGAGAGAGGGGCGTTTTCAATAAAAATATGTTATTTATTGAGCAGTCTTCCTTCTCATGCAAGAGAAATGAATTGCCACAATTGCAATACTTAAAGTAAAGTAAAGTGCGTACAGTAAAAGTAGTATTATGAAATAATACTGTAAAAGCATTGATACGGTTTCTTAGCCATATGATACTTTAAAATGAATAAAATATATACATACATAAATACATTGACTAATGTACTAAACTGGTGCTGCTAACTAAGCCTACCCAGTCGTACCTGACCTAGGCCTGATACTCTGGCAAAGGATGAGTAAGTAGCAGTCTTAAGTTAAGTTGGTTAAGATAATTTTGCCAAGAATCTGCATCAAGAATTCTCTTAAGGGTTTAGTCAGCTCCATACCTTGGTAATAGAATGCGGGAGGTCTGGTATCTCTTTCCTCAGGACTCGATATCCCAGCAACCCGCAAGGGTAAGCTGGAACCACCGGAGCTGGAGAAAAAGACAGCGTCTCTCTCAGTGCATCAAACAGGAGGGGCGGCTTCCGAGGGCACTCGCATCAGCTGGGCTCTCGGGCACGTAGATGGCCGCTCTGCTCCAAACCACCGTGTGTTTGCTTAAGGCAACTGTTGGTATTTTATACCTGAAAGGTGCGAGGTTTGACGTAAGGTTGGACATAAGACGTCACCAAGAACTAACAGTTCTTGCAGGACTTCAGGAGTTCTTGTTCAAATCAAAACAAAACCAGGGGGGTTTCCCGGGCTGCTGGAGGCTTGGTTTGTTTAAAGAATGCATTGTGCTTTCTAGGAGTCGATGGGAGTATCAGTGCTGTGCTTTGGATTGCATGGGCTATTACTGAATATGAATCTGATTCTTATGCCTTTGTCAGGATATTATTGATTTTAACCCCACAAGGGCATAAATCGGGAATTTCGAATTAGGGTCCAAGATAAGAACACGACAAAAGGCTGATGTTAAATTCTTGCTGCTAACTTGGCTTATGGCCTGCTTTTTGGATCGCATCACAGATTGGGCTGGTCGTTGAAATATGGGGAAGTGGTGTTTTCGTTTTTTTTTTTGCATGGGAACGCCTACTCTGCATTTCAATAGCGTTAGTTGTGGCTCTCACCTTAGGTTTCAGAAACGTTATAGTTAGATGGCCATTTCACTGATGCAAAACCATAGAAATTCCCCCGTTATAGTTAGTTGAGCTAACTATAGCTCGTGCCCCCACAATGTACTGCGGATGACGTCACATATTATATAATTCATGCCATGATCAGTGACATCACTGATGACATCACTGATGACATCATCCATGTGAAAATGTGATGCGCCTTCTCACACCCTAATATAACCTTTGATACACCATCTCCAAAATACATAATAGTATTTTTGAAATCATAGACACACCAATACCAGTTACTACATATGTAGTCACTGATTTTTAGGTCTACACATACATCCACTCATTCACCCATAGATTCACTCATACATGCAATCAAACATCAGTACAACACGATCAAATGCTATCAAACACCTACACAGACACTCATACCCCAGCTCTCATCCACAGTTACTCACACACCTAGTCACTCAGGCAAACTATCAATCACACTTCCATTTATTGACCTATACATTTATACAAGTTAAACACTTATCCATACAGCCACTCTCACAATCGCTGACTTTCACATATAGTCATTTGTATACACCAACTCTCACAAACACTGCCTTTTACATATGTACTTAGTTGGACATGTACCACTGAGACATCCCTTCACTCACCAACAGACCCATATGCACACTCACCCACCCATACAACTGTTTCCACATGTACTCTTAAACTCATACACCCAGTCAATCAACCACTTACTCATCTATGCACAGAGTCGCAAACGCCCTACCCAACAAGACATGGACTCAGTCTCCCATACTAATACTCAGGCACCTAATCAATGACCCATATAGACACTCATGTAGCTACTGACCAACTGATGCAGTAGCCAATACAACAATATACAACTGATCCAAACATTCACACAGTTTAGTCACTAACCCATGTATTTAGTGAGACACATTTAATCACTCACTTAAACAGTCAGTCACACACCAACTAAATCCTCCATCCAGACAGTTATACATACACACATTCTTCAATGCAGCTGGGTATGTACATAATACATATTTAAAGTAAACCACATTCACTGGATGATGTCATCACTGATGTCATCAGTGATGTCATTTGAGATGTCATCAGTGATGTCATGAGTGATATCACTGACCATGGCATGAATTATGTAATACGTGATGTCATCAGCAGTGCATTGCGAGGGCGCAAGTTATAAATAGCTCATCTAACTATAATGGGAGAATTTCTATGGTTTTGTATGAGTGAAATGTCCAACTAACTATAACGTCCCTGAAATCTATGTTTTTTCAGTGAATATACATATATTTATATAGCTTAACCTTTAGATGTGACTGCTTGAATCTTCGACTTAATTGACAAAAATTATTTTCTTAAAGTTTTTCAGGACCTGGGATTTCTCCAGTGGAGAAAAACTCATCAAAGCCATGGATTCCCCACAACTCTTTTCCTTTCTTCTAATTGTGATCACAGGTAAGTGACCTTATATGACAGAAGTCACACAAATGTGCATAAGTACACTATCAATACTCACCAGAGGGATTAAATACTAGGTAAATAATCATGTTATATGGACAAGTGAGATAGACATTCCAACCCTATGCATAATGGACCCTTGCAGATCTCCGCTCAATCTTCCTACATAGCTGCACTCTTGTGTAGCCACTTTAAATTGCATACAGCATTTATTTTTGGTAAAATTATTTATTTAATTAATGAAACAGATTTGGTTGAATATATGGAGTTGAAAAAATGGTCAGTGGTAAATACATTGCTTAAATGTACCAAAAACTATGGAGATTATTTTCAAGAGGGTTGTGCCACATTTTCACCGTGTAGTTTGGTAGATGTGTGATGAAAACCTTTAAGTCAGATTCTTAGAAACCACACACAGCCACTTTGCGGGGCTCTGAGTGGCTTCAGTAATCTGGAATAATGCATCACTACGCAAATCGCTGCTTTGGATTACTTTGCCATGGGCTGGCATTCCATGAGTGTTGTGTGGGTGTTCCCAGCCAACTCCCATATATTTTGATGCATCCTAGGATTCATAAGAACTTGTAAAAATGGGAATTCACTAAAATCATATGACTTCTCAGGGGAGGGGTATGAAGAATAAATATCTCTATTTCTTCTCATTTCTATCTCTTTCTATGTGTGCTGAACCTTACAATCTTCTGCACCAATGGCATTCTGCAGCACACATAGGAGGAATTTACCTCCCAGGATTGTTTTTCAACAGGACGGTGTCCCTTTCTGCTCAAAAACAGTCCTGCTTGTAACAAAGACACCCTTGAGCCATGGTGCCTGCAGTGGCACTAGTATGCCAAAAGGGTGTTAGTAAATGGAAAGGAATGCAGCATATTGCCTTAAATAGGGCACATTTCTGCCATTTCCCTGTCACACAGTGCACACAGTACAGCCTGGAAAGTTGTACCAAACAAGCATTTTGGGTACATTACAGTGCAATCCATAGGACATATTCCCTGGGCTGGCATTTCACCAGAGTATATTTGTACACAAAGCTGGTTTACGCACTGGAGAAATCCAGCCTGATGCTCAAATTCTTTATGTTTTCTTCCAACTACCCTCCCTCCTCCTCTTTTTATAGTTTTGGGGTCATCTGATCTCCTTCCTACTCTGAATGGGGCTGAAAGAGTTATTATATGAGATCCACTCTGCATGAATGGGAGTATGAGGTTGCCTCCCACCTATTCAATACATTGGATACTGGGTCCACTGTCCGTGTCCTCTGGAGCTGTTATAATACAGGTGACATCAGACACTATTGTCAATTAGATTGGGTACATGTTCATGCTCAGTCTATAAATGTGCATGCCCATCATTTGCATCTACATTACTCTGTTTTCTCTTTCACCTACATTCTTATTTTTAAAGTCTGCAGACTGTTGAGAACTGAATTGCAAAGTGCTTTCTCAGCACTGTGCTCAAAATCACAGCTCACCCTTGCTCATTTTGCCGAGTTCTTAATGCCATTCCTGCAAGGGGAGGCTACTCCTCCTTACTTCTGGACAGAGCAGTTTCCAGCACAAGCCAATTGCCTCTGAAAGTAGGTCCAAAAATGCACAATGACAGTAATAGCTATAAAACCTAAAGTACACTGAGAGTGAGAGCATTCTAGGGCTCTTGCAACTCACTTGGAGGACGTGAACTGGTCCCCTGTTTCTGATGAATTCACACCCTCCCTAGGGGGACCATTTGAGGATCTTTATTCTGTATGTTGATCCACAGACATTTTGCGTATATGACCCTCTTTATATGCTCTTCAAAAGCCCATGTAAAGCTCTTGGTTGTTTACAATGGTGTGGTGGGTACTATACAGAAGTTCAAAATAAAAAGATAATGTTCTAAAGATTCCCAGTTCCCAATTATCCATGCAACCTCATGTTAGCAGATACAAACACTGTTCACAATCTTGACACCTGAATAACGAGTAGAACACATTTCCTTGATCTGGTCCTTCTCCTGCTCCCTTCAGACCCACCAGTTCTGGAAATCTCCTGCCTCATTTGCCAACTTGAATGTTCACTTAGTCTTGCATTTGACCTCTACCCATACCCAGGAAGGGGTGGTGCCTGCTAGAAGTCTTTGAATGCCCACAAACAAACAATAATGTGAGTGTTCCTGTTGACCAGCTTAATCAGTCCATGAACAAGTACATTGCCCAGTCCTGTGAACATCTTTATTTTAATGAATTAAGGCATTAGTAAATCTATTCATGAGTTTACAATCACATTTTATGAATTGCAATCATTAATTTGTCACTCAGGTACCTAACTCTCATGGAGAACAGCTGTAACCGCAGCTCCAACTCCAGGAGCGGGCACAATATATAATGTGTAGAACATGTAACTTTCAAACAAATGATGTGGTCCATTTGAGTTATGCTTTGCAGTCATCTGCATCATGATTGAATGGTATACTTCATGTGGAAAAGTCACGCAAGATCGGATCTGAATTTAGGCCAGGTCTTACAATTTCTATATAGTAACTATTGCCAAGGGCAGTCTTTATGCTGCCTTTCTTGATCTCAAGTCCGCCTTCGACCTATCCCACAAAACAAACTGTGGATGGTTTTATACGCCTTTGGCATTCCCCATGCTCTATTAATTTTGCTGATTCAACTTCATGAAAATAACAATGTTATTGTTTTCTGGGGATCCCAAGGTGATCTTTCAGATAGCTTCTTTATCAAGAAGGTGTGTGTGTCAAGTGTGCTTTTAGGCCCTAACTTTGTTTTATTTGTTTTTAAAATGTGTTGTTCAATTTCTTTTCTCTTCTCCTACTGGTGCCCCAAACATCAGTAGCCACTGAAATCCCGATCCTAATGTTTGATGACAATATGCTATTAATCTAAAACCCTGAGTGGGCTTCAGCCTGCTTTGTGTTATTTTGAGAAATTCTGTGGTCTGAGGGGTCTTGTAATTGATACAGATAAAACTATGGGTATGTCTTTATATCAACAAAATTCATTTAAAGGCAGCATTTTATTCGGGAGGACATTTTGGAGTGTGCTGAGGTTTTTAGTTATTTGGATGTGACTCTGGCCCCAAATGTATCTTGGAACCCATACATAAGAAATGGTCTTTTAAGCATCTCCAACTTGCTGGAATCTTAGTAAAGTAACTTAGCACTTCTTAAACTAAACCAATCTGCCAGGTTCTCCAAATGTACGATGCAAAGGTTCTTGGTTCAGTCATTCATGGTGCTGACCTTTGGGGATTGCCTGATACTAGTTCAATTACTAATGCAGAAAATAAGTTTCTGAGGACAGTAACATGTACTCCAAAAAGCACCCCCATCAAACCACTGTTGATGGATCCGGGTATAAAAGCTATGGCATAGATTATGGACCACCCAAGAAATGCCAACTACACAGCAGTTCTTAATGGTGTTATTTCAGTAGACTGCTCTAAAAAATAAAAATAGGCTGGCTAAAAAAATATCAAACTATCTATCAGTTATTGATATGACAGAGCTATTGCTGATCCTTCGGTATCTCTATTTACAACTGCTGTTATCTGAAAAGAACAGTTTTGGTAAGCAAACCTTTTAGCCGAGACATGCTATTCTTTTGAGCTATATTAGGCCGGTACATCTGTCTCCCTGGATAGGAAACTATATTTGCAATTCTGGGTGAGATACCTCCCAATTAAATCCTTTACCAAAAACTGGAATATTGATAGGGGCGGCAATTGCCTTCATTGCCCATCTAGTGAGGAATCCCTTTCAAATGTATTGTTTGTATGTCCAGATTTCACCTATATGTAGACCTTTGGGGTCTAAACGCGGTATTGTAGCAATGAGAATTTTAATGACTAATTGCAGGCCCTCAATTGCATTTTCTTTTGTCACGTTTTTGGGATGGATGTGGGCCATCAGCCAGCGAAAAAAAAACAAGTGAATGCTATGAGATTATATTTATGTTTAAATATTTTTTAAATATTTAAATCATTTTTTATGTGCTGTAATGTATTATGTGCCACTTATTTTTGTACTTTGCTATTAAATATTTGATTCAGATAATATTGATGCTTATATCACAGTGTGGTAAAATGCTTTACGTTTTATGACCTTGTTTGTCAAAATAAAGGTAATTGAATCAAATTGAATCTCATTTAGGGGTATATTTACAAAGAATTGATGAAAAACAGCACAGTAAACAATGTTGCTGTGCTGCGTTACCTCGAGAGATTAGAAATATGGCTGTTGGGCATGACCCGTCTTAGTGGATTTTTGCCAAAAACCTTTTGCTTTTTTTCCTCCTGGTTTTTGCAGATTTTCCTTTTGTGGCTTGGGACTCTGGGCACGTTCCCACTGCAATGTAGTATGAAAGTGTGTATGCCCTTCCTACCCATGCTAGGAAGAGGTGCGTACCTGATTGGTTTAGGTGCTTTAACTGTGAGTACCCTGTAAAAATGTATACCATATACCCAGGGCAGGTACGGCACTGGCTACTAGTGGAACACAGCACTGATTGTGCCGCCCTCAAGAATTGCCTTTCAAACATGTCGCAGGTCTGTGGGTGAGCAGTTGCCCTTAGGCTCAGTGTGGCATTTCCAACTTCCACTACCAATGGATAACCACTAGGGGAAACCCAGCTGGGCAGAGCAAGTAGTAAGCTAAAGGCAGGGCAGGGACACATCGGTGTTCCATGCACAGGTAGTGAAGAACCCCATGAGGGTTTCCACTAGCAAGGTGGTCATCTCCTCTCCCGGGACACCACAGGGTTTTGCTCTTTTTTCTTTTAGTGGCCTACGGCTCTGGGCACTTACCCATTATAAATGCGGTGTGAAAGTGTGTGAAGGATCCCTTCCTAAACTTGTTAGGAAGTGGTGTTGGCATGGTGTTTTTAAATATGTGTCAGGCCTGTGTGTGCGCACTTGCATCCATGGTCTTTTTAAACATGTGTCAAGTCTGCCATTGCAGGCCTGTGCATACGACATTGCACTTATGCACAGGCTGGCTTTTTTAAACCAGTGGCCAATTCCTAGGGGACCTTTCACTAGAGCAGGTCTGGGGTAAGTCTTAAGGGGTGAAGCGTGTGGTAGGTGAAAGGAAGGACAGGTACACATGTTTCTTGCCCAGGTAGTGAAGAATACCTATGTGTTTTCACTACCTACCCTTAAGTTAACATGCGAAAATGATTAAAATTAGCTCAAGCTGCAATAAAGGATTGCAGTGGAGTAGTATCATAGTTTTTCCTATCGTTGAATTCACAGTGACAAACCCTCTCCTGTGGTGAAGGGGGATTTGTCATCAGTGCATTCCCCATCGACTGAAAAAATACTTTGCGTATTGAACTGGAATAACGAACCTCTGCCATTTGATGGTGTGGCTGGATAGATTTGAGGCAGAAGTTTTGGAAATTGGCCTCTGGGAACCAGAGCATTATCTCATAACTGAGATTAAAATCTGCATTTCTCAGCCTCATGGCAGACAGGATTTAAATTATTGGGAGATAGCTGTGGTTCAAAGAGAAATCCCCTGAACTACCCCAACTTTCCCCTGAACTACCCCAACTTCAAAGGCACACTCCAGTACAACTACTGGTGCCATATGTTTGCAGGGCAGAGTTACACTGGTGGAGATATGGGAGTGGAGAACCTGGGACTGCTTAGTGCACACTGTCAGAGAACTCTGCTGTGCACAAGGAAGATTTGTCACATTCCTCCTTGTAAAATCCTCGGGAATGTGCTGATGCTCAGGGGGTTGACCTCTTGATCGCCCCAAGTCTGGAATAAATAATACACACAGACTAGTGGGATAGTCAAGCGAGGGAAGGAAAAGGTTGGAACAGCTTGGAGGGAGATCTGAGGATGACAAAAACAACACTAGATGAGTACTGATTCAGAAACTCTGTGGAACCACTGCATGTACTGTTTAGACTTTGGCTTGCCCCTAAAAGCCTAGAACATACTACCTGAAAAACAATACAGTCTTGTATCAATCAGGTGGGTGTATGTATATAATCTCTGGTTATTCCAAAATAGAACCTGTGATGTGCCCATCCAGTCTGTAACAAAGAAAATACAAATAAAGCACTAGAAAATGTGGTCAAAGTACTTCTGTAAATATTCCTCTCCGGAAAACAGATATGTTATTACTATCCCAATAACGGGCACTCGAGAAAACAATGTCACTGGGAAGGAAGTAGCAGGCTTCCTGTTACTCACGGTTTGGTGCTTGTCTCCCAGCATTAAACCGTGTTCTTGCTGGTCTCTCCAACAGGGATATCATGAGGAATGGAGACACTGACTCACTCTCCTCTGCAAAGAGAACCAGAAGGGCAGACCTCCGCCAACAGAGGAAAGCACAAAGAAGCACTTGGGTGTAGAGGAAAAGAACACCCCAAACCTTCCAAAACAATGCCTTCAAACAAGAATGGTCCTGGAAAAAGCGCAGAACTATTAGCAGCTCGACAGGATCCACAGACAGAAAAGAAGCTTACTGCGGGCAAATCACCTGAATATTCAGCAGCGTTTACAAAGTCAGAGCCACCTTTACTCTTTCTTCCGGCGTCATGCCCGAGACACGTGAGATGTGACTCGTGCATTGTGCACCGGGAAATGTAGTTTAGTCAAAGGACCACTCTTCCGTGGCTTGTAATGTTACAGTCAGTGTACAATCGGAGGAGGAATCCTGACAAGATTAATGCCTTTGGAAGGGAAAGTGTACCCTTGAATAGTTGATGGCCTAGACTTTCTACCTTCTGCTGCGTGTCAACCTAATGTGTGCCCTCCTAAGGCTTGTTGGCTTGCACCCTGTTCTTTTGGGGACTCAGGAACATCAAATATCTCTGCAAGGAACCCATAGCATCTAATTGTGATACATGGAGAGCAGTGCTCTATTAAGTGCCCACATTGTCTGCTGGACCCAAGTGGTAGCGCAGTGTGAGCATGGAGCTAAGAATTGTGCCTGGATACCAGAATACAGAGGCTAAAATACTCCACTGGTGCTTCTAAAATAAGCCTACCCAATGTACCTAACCTAAGTCTGGTACGTGGGAAGTAGTAAGTCTTGTCTTTTGCATAGGTTTAGTTTTTCCACAAATCTACCAACGGTTTCTCTTGGTTTCTATCAGCTCCATACCTTAGAATGAAGGAGGTCTGGTATCTCTGTCTCGGGACTCGATTTCCCAACACCCCGCAAGGGGACTCAAAAACACTAGAGCTAGATTTCTCAGAAGTGCATGGCAGCTTCTTGATCAGTGCATCAGCTGGAGAGTCGGCTTCCTTTGACACTTGCTGCGTCGGGCAAGTCGGTTGTCAAACTGCTCCGAACCACCGTGCTTTGCCATAGCAAGTCAAGGTATATTTATACCTTGTAGGTGTTTTAGGAATGCCATGTTTGACGTAAAGTCGGGCATATGAACATCATGAATGAACCCCTGGGGAATAGTTGTTCATTATAAAACTAACAGAGTGATTGGAAAAATCAATATTCAAGCAAGGGGAAGACCCTAGCGGATTAAGCTGGTTTTAGAAGAAATCGTTGTGACGTTTGGTGAATGGATGGAAGAGCCATGCCTGTATTTGGGTAGCATGGGCTATGCCTAAATAAGGGCTTGATTTTTATGCCTATATAAGGGCAACGTGATTAGTACATGAATCGGGAAAATCCATTCGGATTCTAAAATGGTACACAGCAATGCGGCCCTGCTAAACTCACGCCTGTGTATGTGTGGCCAGAATTGTCTGGTGCAACCGGCACTGCTTGGTTGCTCCTTGAATCAATGTGTGTCTGAAAGGGTGCCTCCCTCTTCTGAGAGGCTCATCTGCTTCTTCCCCATTTATTGATTGTTCCCATTGAGCCATCAGTGTGGTGGACCACCTGTCCTCTCACCATGCCTGACGACTTCATGTTGCTAGGTACTATTGCCATAACGGGCCTGGGTAGTGAGAGGAACACTTCTGAGAGCAATCAGAAGTGGGTCAAACAACTGCATAACCTCCGCCCCTGTGCTTTGGAGAACTGGGTAATTGTTCAGTAAGAAACTATTGCCCTCAGCCCGCTTCTGCTCTGCATCCTGTGGGTGAACTTCCAGAATGGAATTAGTCCTGCTACATTCCCCAACCTTCTTCTCGAGGACCCTGCCAAAGTGTGACTCTGGCCGCGATCGGCCTAGTATCAGGGAAGGGCTGTTCATCTCTAACCCATGGGTGTAGTGTAGAGAGGGTTAGCTGGAAGAGTGAGGGCTAAGAACATTGGGTCTGCATAGTACTGTCAACTGACCTGCTGGATATTAGTTGTACCTCATTACGCTGCTGTGTGCCAGAGTACCCCATAGGGACCTGCCTGGTATCTGTGGCACTGCATAACAGTGCAGATTGAGTGATTGTTTTGGAGTGTCAATGTGAGGACTCCCTGTTATGTAATACATCGCTGGGTGTTGCTGTTTTGTTGCAAGGGATCTGCCTCATTAACATTCATGAGGCAGGTCACAATTTGCCACCCATTGGGAATGGCCTGATAACTTTTTTTTCAAATGTAGCCCATTTTCCTTGAAGGAGTTTTAAAGCAAAAATGAAAAATGGAAAGGGGTCCTCTTGTGACACCTTCCTGTTTGTGGGCGGATTACCACCTACTTTAAGTAGGTAGGTAAACTCCCAGTTTTTTGTGACCAAAACAATGCTTATACCATTCTGACATGCTATTAGGAAGTGACACCCTTGGCACACCCCTTCCTAATAGCGACTCGCAAACACTATTTTGTAAGTTACCTGTGTGCTAAATAGCATTTGTACATACCACCGCCCTTTTTTTGCAGTCACAAACAGGTCAATTTCCCGTTTGCCACCGCAAATAAAGGCTGTAGATCTAGCCCAAAGAGACAAACCCTATAAATGGGCTTGATTTCTGTTATAAATGGAGTAAGCATTTAGTCCAGTAAATAAAACGTTTTTTAGTACAGCAGAAATAGTGAAATTGCATATTTGATGGTGCTCTCTACTGTGATAATAAAGAAAAAGGTGGCTCCATGAGACAAGTTATCGGCCTAGGGTCACTCTATTTGTAACCAGTTTACGGGTCAAGTACATTACATTTGAAGATTCTACCTGGCTAGGGCCTCGCCTCAGCAAACCAGTGCCAGTTCCTACAGTTGCACATCTACAAATATATGACCCTGTTCTGCTTACGCATTGCACTGACACACTTTGGAATGCCTATCACAGATGTAAGTACTCTTATGCCATGGCCCAATGGTGCCTGCATTGTGGGAAGAATAGTTGTTTTGTTTTTGGGGATCCCTTTGTTCAAAAAACTAACTTCAGGTCAATCTCACTGCTTCTATTCACAGCCAATGTCATCGAAAAGGCGTAAACACCCAGTTAGCAAACTTCATTGAAGCCAACAAGGTTTGGATAGCTCCCAAACTGGATTCTGCAGAAACCACAGCCCAGAGACCGCCCTACCCGCCTCCATTGACGACATATGCGCCCTCCTCAACCAGGGCCAAATGGCAGCCCTAATCTTCCTGGACCTCTTAGCTGCCTTTGATACCATCTCCCACTGCACACTAGCCACCAGACTCGATGAAGCAAGCATCTGAGGAAAGGCCCTTGACTGGACACGCTCATTTCTCACAGGCTGAACTCACCGAATCATACTCCTGACCAACCTCTCAGAACCAACAGAAACCAAATGTGGAGTATCTCATGGGCTCAACATTGTCTCCTATACCGACAACACCCAGCTCATCCTCTCTCTCACTAAGGACCCCAACATCACCAGGCAGAACTTCCAAGAAGGGATGAAAGCAGTTTTCACCTAGATGGAAAAGAGCTGCCCGAAACTCGACCCAGGGAATACAGAAGTCCTCATCCTTTGCTCTACCCCCTCAGCATGCTATTATGCCTGGTGGCCCCTCAACTTTGTAAACTGCCCTCACTCTCCCCCTGACAGACCAGACACTATGAACTGCCAGATCAAAGCTGTATGCTTGGCCTGCTACAACACTGTCTGCATACTCTGAAAAACCTTCAGATGGATCCCCTTCGAATTCGGAAAAATGGTCACGCACACCCTCATCACTAGTAGACTGGACTATGGCAATGCCCTCAATGCTGGAATCAACAAATACCTTCACAAGCTCCAGACATGCCAAAAGGCTACATCCAGACTGATCCTAGAAAGCCCCCGTCAAAACCACATCACCCAACATGTCTGGGATCTCCACTGGCTCCCCATCAAAAGAAGAATAACCATCAATCTTCTCACGTACGCATAGAAGGCCAACCACAACGTCGAGCTAGCATACTTAAACAACCGCCTCACCTTCCACACTGCCTAGATAGACCTCTGATCAGCCTACCTCTCTCTGGCCACCATTCCACACAGCTAAAAGAGCAGAATGGGAGGTCCCCTACCTCGAGGTCCTGACCTGAAACAACTTCCCCCTCCGGCAAAACCGTGCACATCTCCAGTTCAGGAAGGACCTCAAGACCTAGCTCTTCAGTTGACTCAGCACCCAACAGAGCCGCCCACCCAGTGCCTAGAGACACATGAGTAGCTGCACTTAACAAACCCATGATTGAATGATTGAATAGCTGCCAGTCCCAAGATCCATATGGATCCCATGAATTTTAGCACTGTTTTGAAGGCCAAAAAGTCAGTTGTAAAATAATGTCAAGCTATAGTGCAGTACCTTTTGTATTCTGACATCCAACCTATCTAAAAATATTCAAAAACATGACTGGCTACTCTTTAACCTTTGTTCTTCTCTTCTCCCCTTTCATGTACAGTGTTTCCGGGTCACATTTTGGAAGACACTCCTGTTACAGACAAGAGTTTCAGACAGGCTGTTCTGCCGCCCTTTGAGGATGGCTTAAATTCCTTGACGTCTGTTGCTGAAACGTTGCTGAACAGCACCAACCTGCCACAAGATATTGAAAATGTTCGCCAACTCCTAGAGTCATCTCACAAAAACCTGTCACTTGCAGAGAATGCATCCGAGGCACAAGTGAAATCATTGAGCAAAAAAATAGATGAGCGCTTAGGCAAGATAAACATTTTGAATGGTAATCAGAAAGTGCTACAAGATAAGAAACAAGTTCTTACAGTGCAACTGCCTGAACAACTAAAAACAGCAAAGAATGATCTCAGGAATGCAACTGATGGAATAGAGAGAGCGACAAAAGCATGGTACGATGCACATGCCCTAAAGATGAAGTTGTTCCACATAACTTCTCTTTATGGACGAGAAAAAGGTATTTATTGCTCTTGGCTCAAATTGAATATCATATAAGAGTTAAGACACCTGTATTCATTTCACTTAGTCCCAGACAAAACCAGTTAAACACCTTGGGGTATATTTACATGTTCTGGCGCATCTCTGCAAATCAGCAGGGATGCACCAGAACAGATGCCTTATGCAATCCCCTCCTTCTACCACCACAGATGCGCCGCATTTACAATGCGTTATAGTTAACAGGAGTATAACCCATATACCTGATTAGGACTGGGTAAGGAAGGTACAATCAAAAAACAATGTCCCAATAGGTAAAATTAAACAGTCAATTAAATAAGCATGCACTTCGCATTGCTACAAGGAAAGAAGGAGAACACTCTAGAGTTTTAAGACAAGATAGTCAAATCATCTTATTTATAATATACGTTCATGGTCGAGATTATACAGTTATATAAGCAGCACTGTGTAAACTCAATTACATGACAACCATAAAAGCTTGGTGCTCTACAAAAGTGACTGTCGTGAAAGTGAAAGTGGCGACGCAAGTGAAGAAATAAACAGCGTGAACGGCGCACTGTGAATAAGGTGCAAGTTATCTACAGTGGGTGGCTCGTATCATGTGACAAGGTGATATCACAGATTACAGTTTTTCGCATTATTTGAACCACATTGGTAAAGTACGCCAATTAATCAGCTGTGGAGTCGACGGCGTTTCGAACCACTTTAGTGAGGATCATCATCAGGACTTGGTTGTCTAACTCGGGAAGTGCTGCACAGGAAGGAGAATGTGTCAGGGACTGGGTGAAGGGAACTCGGAGTGTTGGGCAGTGGGAAACTTTGGAAAGGTAGGTGTTTACCTGGGAGGAAGCTTGGTTTAGAAGCGATCAGGAGCGATCGTCAATAGTAGGTTGGGGGCCTGCCCGGGGGCACTGTAATTGGAAGAGTAAAAATTGGTGCATAAGTATTCATAATTATAGATTAATGTGATGTTAATAATAAGGGGTGCCAAGGGGGCGGAAATACGTACTGGCTCGTAGGATATAAGCAGTCGTCTGTGATCCGCCAAGTATCTGGACGTGTCCTGTAAGGAGGAGAGACACGAGGGGTGTAATCAGTACATGTGCACCCACAATGCCTGATAGTCAAAACATGGGGGGTGGGGGGCACAAAATCAACTATGGTAGGCTCTGTTTGTATTTACCTTAAGTCATTTTCTAATTATTATTCAGAGTGTTTGAAACGGGAGACGGAAACAATCCAATGGTTCGGAGCTCACCAAGTAGCTGCGCGTGTCCTGCGAGGGGATAGACACGAACAGAGCAGTCAGTGTGCGGGAACGTAACCCGTTATTAAAGGTGGTAAAAGGAATCTCAAATCGGCAAAAGAGAGCTCCGATGCTCTTTACCTTATGGTCTACGTGCTGGAGCCGGAGTAAATCCTCGGGTCTAGAGAACAGTGGCGTTCGTGCCGGCGAGTAAAGTTACTTCCGTGTGTGGGCGGGACTTAGGCGTCTTCACGCCAGTTGGACAGGGCAGGCGGGGGCGGAAGGGGAGGCGGAGCTTGAGGGAATCCCGGATGATAATGTAAACAAAGCCCGGCGACGCTATTGATGGAGTGTTGCCGGACGGGCACATAAGGCATCTTAAAATGTACATATACATATTAGCTCAACAGTATGGTCGTTATATAACAGTTGAAAAGCAACAATTTACTCGTTGTGTAACAGTTAAAAAGCAATTTACAAACTAGACATGATTTTAAAGTATACGTTGTAACTTTCAACATGATTAAGTGTGGCCCATTTTTTAAAAAAAGAACGTACATGACGATCTATCAGCTAGTCATACCGCTTAACTTAAAAAACAAGAATCTACACTAAACATTGTTTGAAGTACATGTAACCACATTTGGTATATTCAACTGTTGACTGCAGCTTGGGGAGCCCATGTGCATTAACCAACACATACCTTCATCAGTTATCTAATATAGGTAAACATGAACGTACGCCGGGTGTAACATTGTTTAATCAGTAAAGGCGTGACACCAGTAATGTTTCGTGCATGTAGGAAAGGAAGGAAAGAGAAAAGGAGGGGGGGGGGGGGGAAAAAGGGGGGGGAGAAACCACCAGGTGTCAAAGTCATAGACGTTTTATTTGCGGGGCAAGGTAATTTGGAACGGAGGGGGAACCTAATTAGATACAGATACTGGAAGTCAGATTACCCAGGAGCAGGTTTAGTATTCTAAAGGACTGGTCACAGAGTCAGAGGGAAAGACTGGTAGATTAATGTGGTCACAGTACTATTCCATTCGTCAATGGTATTGAGGCCATTGTGAGTCACAGATGGTCATCCACTTGCATTCCGCCTTGTTAAGTAGAGATCTGATGTCGCCTCCACGGATGGGTAGAGAGGACTTTTCCACTACTTGCCAAAAAATGTCTGTGTCCACAAGTCCCATTTCTAGGTAGTGTGCCACTAGAGGTGCGGTCAGTATTTTACAGTTTATTCTGCTTTTATGTTGGATGATACGCTGTTTAATCATCTGTGTGGTTTGTCCAATATAGTGAAGTTGGCATGGGCACTTTATCGCATAGATGACGTTTTGTGATCTACAGTTCGTATGATTTTTTAGGCTGTATGAGCGTTCATTGATTTTGAATTCCTTTGTGTTGAAGGTTAGACTGCACACACTACAATTTTGGCATTTGTAATGTCCCACAACCGGGTGAAGGCCCCAGGCTGCTGTGATGGTGTTTCTTTTAAGATTGGTCTCTGGCCAAGTGATGGCATGTACTAAGTGGCTGTCCAGGTTATCGCCTCGTTGGTAGGAAAATAGCGGGGCTTCATGAAAATGTTCGTTGGCGCGAAGGAGGGGCCAATTTTTCTTTATGATTGCGCTGACCTTGTTACTGTGTGGGCTAAATGTAGAGACAAATAGGATCCTTGACATGGATTTCTTGGGTTGAGTCGTGAGGAGGACATCCCAATGGCAGTACCATGCTCTCTTCTTTGATCTATTCACCAATCGTCTGGGATATCCCTGGTGTATTAGTTTTTTGGAAAGTATGTCTGCTTCCTTGAAAAAATCTTTCCGCCATTTACAATTACGGCGAATCCGCAAGAATTGGCCGTACGGTAAACCATCACGTAGGCCGCGTGGATGATAGCTGGAATACAGGAGTAGCATATTCTTTTCGGTGGGTTTCCTATACAGGGAGGTGCCCAATAGTCCCTCCTCAGCATGAATGGTTACGTCCAAAAATGGAAGGTCATTGTTTTTACATTCGCTGGTAAATTTCAGGTCTTCTTGGGAGCCATTCAACCAGGTAATGAAGGGGTCCAAGGTGTCAGAAGTGCCATTCCATAGTAAAACCACGTGGTCTATGTATCAACGCCAAAAGTTGATTTGTTGCAAAAAGGGATTGATTGGTGTTAGGATTAGAAGTTGTGGACAAAAAGGATAGCAAAATTTGGGGCAAAGCAAGCGCCCATAGAGACTCCCTTGACCTGAAGATAGAATGTATCCCGGTACAGAAAGTAATTATTTTGTAGGGCAATTTTAAGAAGGTTCATAATAAAATCCGTTGGAATCCGGGTGGGTTGGGGTCTGGAAAGTAGAAGCGTCTGAATAACTTGTAAGCCTTCATCATGCGGGATATTCGTATAAAGGGACTCTATGTCCAATCCTGCCATCACTTGGTTGGTGATGTCAAAGTGTAGGTCCTCTATTGTATTAATGAGATCCATTGTATCTCGAATGTAAGTGTCTGTAACAGGGACAAATTCCTTGATGATTGAGTCTATATATTTGCCAAGAGGTTCCAAAATAGATCCGCATCCAGAGACAATTGGTCTGCCTGGTGGATTTTGATTGTTTTTATGGATCTTGGGCAGGACATATAATACAGGAGTACGAGGATTCTGGGTGTTTAGAAATTCAAACTCCTTCTTGCTGATAATGTCCTTGTCTTTGGCCTCATTGGTGATTGTGAGTATTTTGGTGTGGATGTCTTCCAGGGGGTCTTTAGGCAGGGGGCGATAGTGTTGTTGGTTTGTCAGTTGTCTTTTAATTTCCTGATCATATTTGGAAATACTCATGACCACTATTCCGCCCCCTTTGTCCGCTGGCTTGATAATGATGTTGTCATTATTCTTTAGTGTCTGCAAAGCTTGTCTTTCTGACATTGGTAAATTGTAGGGTATGAATTGGGATTGGTTTTTAAGGTTCATCACATCTGCTAACACCAGGCGTTCAAATGCCAGGATTTCAGGTGGCATGGCATGTGAAGGGGGGTTAAAGGTGGAGGGTGGGCGAAATGGAGATATCATGGTGGAGTTGCCATCTGGTTTATCTGAAAAGAATTGTCTCAGTCTTATCCGCCTGAAGAATTTAGGTAGGCTGGATTGTAGGTCTAAGAAATTGGTTCGTTCAGTTGGTACAAAGGTTAGACCTCGAGAAAGTAGAGCAGTTTCATCATGGTTGAAAACGTGGTCTGAGAGATTAAAAATAGGTATTTGTAAATCTGTAGTAGGCATCAAGTCAGTTTCACTCACTGGGGATGTCCCCATTGGTAATATCGATTGCGAGTTTGACGCTCGCCGGGTAGTTGTGGTTGGTATTGTCGATTTCTTGTACCACGGTTTGATGGTGGAGGATGGCCGCGTCCGCGGCCCTGTCCTAAAAAAACGGGTGGGAGTAATGGTTGTGGTCGGTTGGACGCAGAGGACGGTTGTCAGAGTCAGAGTCTTCCACAGAAGTATTGGATGAGTCGGAGAATGTGACTCGTTGGTTGTTTCTAAATCGACCCCAGTTGCGTGTTCTCGGAGGGATATATGGGGTATTGAAAAATTACTCGTTTAAATATGGATAGGTATTTTCTACTTTGTAGTTTTTTATATCCTTTTGGACTTTGTTGACCTTCTTGTTAACCTCAAAGGTATTGAAAGTGGAGATTGTTGTGTTGATCTTCTCCAGGAGGCTTTTGGCGTCCGTGTGTGAGGTATCTGCTAGAATTAGTTTTTCAAGTTAACATTTATGCTTTGATGAGGATGTGATTAAATAACATCTCTCATTTAACAGTAGAAGATCTGTTTCCTTTATTCCTGTAAATTGTTATTCAGAATTGTCTGTTTTCTTCAAATGCCTATACTGGGACTACTTTCCTTGCAACATTCTTCCATACTCTTGCACCTATTTTGCACTCTAAGCTCTGTCAGTGCTCAGGTATTTGCACACACCCAGTCTGTGATTCCATGGACTCTGGTATGGATCCTCAGTGCTCCCAAATCATTACCAAGCAAACTAGGAGTGTCACAGAGACTGCTTTCTCTTGCTTACCAGCATCCCCCTAGTCAAAGGACACCATTGCCATAGGATGGTTTGTCATCACATTGTCAATGTTTGTGACTGAATAAGATCTTTCAGGCATGCAATGATCAGGGGACACTTGATACTGTGATACTGTGTATTTTTGCATGTTATTGGGCCAGACGACTAAGTCGGCTTGGTCCACATCCCACATAAGAGTTACGTCAGTGAGCTCTCTGACATGGTCAAGGCCCTCCTGATATCCCATCTTGAGAGTGGCCACTGCATTTACTGCAGAAGAACTAGAGGCATTTTTTATGTAGGGAAACTGATCAGTTTCTTGTTTTTTCAACCAGGGTGTCCAGATTGGTGCCCAAAGGAACAATATTCCTGACACCAAGCTTCTTAGGATACCAATTCTTCCCCTGGTACACCCCTAGACAATGAAGAGTCTCAGAGTCCACCCTTCTGAACAGGTTTTTTTTTTATCCCAGTTGAAGACTCTTTGTTCTTAGGATTACCCTCTTTACCTGGGTTGGGAATTTCTGGCCTCTCTCTTATGGTCTCACCCATCAGTGGTAGTACTGGTCATGCTAGTTTTGATCCAGTGGTTTGATTTCTTCCACAACTCTTGTGAAGAAAGTAGACCCAGGTATACGAGATGCTGATGTTACTACTCAAAAAATGCTCGTTCATAATTAAATATTAAAACCCTTCGTAGTCTTTAACATTTTTACCTGTAACCTACCATCACGTGTTTTTACTTAAAAGTCAACAAATTTGACCCAGAACTGACTCTGGGTGGTTAGATTCTCCCAGAAACGTATTCTATACTCTACAGTGGTAAGACCAAAGAACTTTGTCAGGGCACACTCCAGAGGATCATAGGTCTTTTTTTTTTTTTTTTTTATAATCACCCTCTGTGAAGAGACCCTTTTTAAATTTTTCCTCTTTTTTTCCCCTATTCTCCATCCTTATATCCCCTGTTTCCTTCGCCTCTTTTCTTGTCATTATATTTTAACTAAGTGACTCAGTGTACCATGTCTGTTTTAACCTGAGAAATATCACTAGATGTTACCCTGTTGGTGATCATTAATAGACGTCAAAAGTTCATCTGCCTCCAATGGGGAATGGATGTTGTGCATTTTGTTATTATACATAACCCTCAGAAAAGCAGGGAACGTCATTTGAACAGTGGCTCCCAGAGCCCTAAACTTCTCCATTTTTTGGCCTAACTCAAATTGTCTATCAAGAGAAGATTTAGATAGGTCGGATCTTACAAAATAAGAGAAGTCTGGAGCTTTTAAAGCAGTGGATTTTAGAGCTAAATTCAAAATCTTCTCTTTTACAGAATACGTCAAGAAATTGACTAGAATCTTCCTAGGTTTAGACCTTCCCTGTTTTAAGCGGAAGGGGTCTCTGTGAGCTTGCTGAATATCTTTTTCTAGCTCTTCCACGGATTCCTCCAGATTTAAGGATTCTTTAAGCAGGGAAGCTACAAATTTATTCATTTCACTCCCCTCTTTTCCCTCTGGAACTTTCAGGATTCTAATGTTGTTTCTCCTTGAGTAGTTCTCCAAAGATTCCACTCTCTCTTTTGTTGCATTCCCATCACGCCTTAAGTAATAAATCTTTTCATTAGCAGAATCTAGTTTGGCTTTTAGTTCATTTACTGTGCTTTCGAGAGAATCTGTCCTCTCAGAGAGAAGATCTACTCTCTTGTCCAGGGCATCAAACGCCGCTTTTATCTCCTGCTGGTTACGCTTTGATTCAGCGAACCCACTTTTAATTTCATGAAGTAAATCTTCCAGTGAAATCTTCTCCTTCATCTCAGAGGTCTCACCTGCCTTGTCCTGAGCGGCTAAAAGCCCAGCTTCTTCCGAGGTATTTTGGACAAAACAACCTGAGTCTTCTTCCCCTTCCACTTCCACCACCTCCACCGGGGTGGAACCTTGGGTATCATCTATATCGCCCATCTTATTAATATCATCTAGGGGTCCGCTAGGGATTTCTAGAACTTGAGGCAACACCGTAAAATAAGATCTAAGTGAGGGGGTAAGCCTCGCTGCACTACCTTTAGTATTTTTAGATCTTGATTTAGTGCCAATTTTTAAGTCTTTTGGTCCTTTTTGCACAGACAACCTGGGGGTTATAGCCGCAGTTACTGTGGTGGCGGAATTTGCGGTGTGGACGCCAGAAAACACAAAAATAGAAGGGCCCCGAATAATCTCTTTAGAGCCAGATTCAGATTCTTCTGCAGCGTCTTTAGCTCCCTCCTTAGCGCAGGGTTGAGACCCAGTTTAGTAAAAGTATCAGCGAGGGTGTTATCCTTGACAATGCCTCTGTCTAAAGTCTGTTCCCCATCGCCAACCTTACCACCCTTAACGGCCACACACCCCTGCCCGAACACCTTACTAGATGGTAGTGCTTGGACGAGTGATTTTTCTGCTCCTTCCTCCTCTGGTTCTGCCCTTGTCTTTGTCTTTGTTTTAGGTTTAAGGCGACAAATCCTCTGGGTTTTGCCCACGTTGAGGGCGCCGCCTGATTGAGTCCCTTTAGTTGTATTAGGGCACTTTAATGGTGTATGAAGGCTGCTGAGATCACCTCTAGCAGCCGCTCTGCGGCTCCTTCGCAGCTCCACGGCTGCCTCTGCCCACCGGGAAAGTGTAGCTGAAGGCAGGGTCTTGACGCCCACATCCACACACCTGAAAACTAGACGTTTTTGGTTGAGATTGAACTGAGGCCAGTACTGCCGTTTTCTGCCGCTTTCTGCTCTATTCTGTCTCCTCTGTAAAAAAAAAATTAAGAAGCCTGGGCGAGTAAAGGTAGAAACCTCCTTTGCTTGCTCCGCTCCGCTCAGAGCGGCTCCTGCCTCGGCTCCTGTCTCGGGAGGTGCCTCGGGCGTCGGACGCCGAACGCCGAACGACGACAACCAGCGTGATGTGCTGAGCACCGAGAAGGGGCGACGGACCACCAACGCGTCGACAAGCCGACAGACAGCCCAGGCAGCCCAGCGACAAAGCAGACGTAGGCGGGTAGAGATAGAAACCACCTATGCCTCTCACGGAGCTCCGCAGCTCCGCTTCGCTCAGAGCGGCTCCTGCCTCGGCTCCTGTCTCGGGAGGTGCATCGGGCGTCAGACGCCAAACGCCAGCAACAAAGGTAATGTGCTGAGCACCGGGAAACATGCTAAATAACTTCGGCGAAGTATGATCAAATCCACTTAGTGCATGCTCTCTTCAGGGGGAACCGCCAGTCATGCCGATTTCACCGCAGTTCACAGGGCTTACTGGAGCTCCACAGTAGAGACGCGACCTGCCCTAGCCGGCGGCCGCCATGTTTTCCGCCTTCCCACAGAATGCTGAGTGCCAGAAGATCATAGGTCTTAACATCTATCACATTCAATGTCCAGAGTGACATTTTCCTGAGAACAGTTCCAATAGGAGAGTTTCAATGTTTTTTTTTCTACTTCCCTAGCTACACAAGCTCTCTCAAAAGCAGTGAACATTTTGGTGATACCATCACCCTCTGCAAATGGGGGAATATCTCCTTTGGGGTGTTTTAGGTTAAAATATTTCTCTCTCACTATTTACTTGTATGCTGTCACCAGAGATAGGTTGTAGGCCCACTTTTTCCTTTCAAATTTCTATTTCGAGGAGCTGGGTTTCTAAACTCAGCAGCTCATTTATGAGCCCTTACAACACTTTTGTGCCACTGGTGTGCACTTTTTCTGACACACCGTCAGCGTAAAAAATGTGCCATGTGGCACCCTTTTGAAAAAGTGACACTTCTAGGCAGATGTGCCACTTTGTATACCCCTGTGCTACATTATACCTGCAGCTAGTATAATGTATGCAGGGTGGGCGTTCCCCCACATCCAAGCCTCATAGAAGAGGTGCACTGAAATCTATAAGATTTCAGCGGCCCACTTCTAGAAAGCCATTGCGTGAAAACCTTATGCCTGCCTCATAACAGGTGTACAACTGAAGCAGGCCTGTTCACATGGGGCTTGCCCCATGTGAAAGGAACATTACTGGAGTTGTGTCACGCTTCGGACACAACTCCATCAATGTAATACTACTTATTTGTCATTGAGTGCGAAATGATGCATAATACTGTTGTAATTTGGCAGTGATCGTGGTTAGCATCTAGCTGAAGCCATCTAGTTTTCGGCAGACATCTTGTCAGCCATGTGCTACCATGTGCTCACACTGTGCTCTGTCCTTCCTTACTGTTGTTTGCTCTTGTATTCTGCAAGTGAACAAACTATATTTAGCTTCTTCCACTCTGCACATGCTCAGTTAAGCTTTCAGCTGTCCATGCAGCTGTCTTTAGTCTGTAACTATCAGGATGTGTTTGCTAGGATCAGCAACTGTTAGCTCCTCCCTCTTGTTGACTTTGCATTTTCTGTATGACATATGTACATAAAATTTTCTTTTTGTACTTGTACCGCCTTCTTTTGAGCGCCTGTGTGGGTATAAAAGGTCGATGGTCCTTCTGTTCAGTGTGCTACTTCATACATTACCAAAGGGTGCTGTGTGAATGTAGTTCCACCTCATGAGGTTAATAAATAAAAAAACTATGTTTTATATTTCTTTGCCAACTTATATTCTATTGGTCTGAGGACTTGTGCATAGAAGGTCGAACCCCTTGCACTGGTAGGTCTTGCTGAGGCTCACCCCGACAAATTTGCCCCCAACCAGTGGGGCTCATCGACGACTCGGATGCCAAAGGAGTGGTCAAAACGAAGGATTGGAATCTCGCTGCGGATGATCAATGCCCGAGGAGACCCGTGTCTTGGCGACCACAGCGTTTTTCCTCTTTCTGATCCGTCCCTCCAGGTGGTGCTGGTCCTCAACTGAGATATTTTCTGTTGATTCACCGTGCAGTGACCATTTGGTCGATTCAAGAATTTGGCAGTTGGAATATGGATACAGGGATTGGTAAGAGTCGTTTTGATGCAACACTTGTTGTTGGTTTGATACTAGGGATTACTAAGATCGTTTGTTACAGCTTGCTGTTGGTTTTGGAATTTGTATTGGCCAATTTGGGATTCCGTGATATAGGTATATATAAATTGCAATTTATATAGGCATCTAATGAGGAGACTTTTCGGTACTTTGAGTAAGATTTGAACAGCACAACGTACAAGCGCACCTTAAGTGCTACTTTGGTTATAATACTGCATATGTTGCACTATTTTCAGCATGCCTGTGTCTAGCACAATTCATAGAATGTGTTGCTTTTGTGGTAGTACCAGTTTGAGACTCGATGAAGCTCAACCGCCTCCCCCGGAGGGGACGCATAATAGGGATATGTATATTAAACATGGTATTTCTTCTATAATGTACAGCATGTTAGGGAATGAATATACTAGTAAGAATCCTGAGTTGCGTTGGCCAATGCATGAATTGTTTGATTTACAAAAAGATTCAGTATGTGGAACAATGTATGTTTAAGCAAAAGACTAGGCAAGATATGTTTGACTGTGTACGAATGTGGGAGAAAGAAGTGCGTGAGCAAGCCTTGATTGAAAAGGATTCAGAAAAGGGGGTGGTGATCGACAGAGTATCTGAATTAAACAGAACACTCGTACCCAGTCAACAGATCAGGGCTTGATCCATCACCGTTTTTTAGCTCACTGCACCATCCCAGCTCAGAACCTGGCTACATGCAAATTAGTGTGTCCCTGGCCCAGTGCATCATGGGAACAGGGCAGACCAAACTACCAAGCCAATTCTTATACTGGAAAGGAAGCAAGCTTCCTGGGACAGGTTTCTGGCATTACAGCCATCTTCGGCCCGGCTTGCTTGAATCCTGATGGTGCAGTGAGCAAGGGACTCACATCTGAGTATACACTTCCACACTTATGGTGGACAAAACGATTCAGAAAAGGGGGTGGTGATGGACAGAGTATCTGAATTAAACAGAACACTCGTACCCAGTCAAAAGATTAGGGCTCGATCCATCACCGTTCTTTAGCTCACTGCACCATCCCAGCTCAGAACCTGGCTACATGCAAATGAGTCTGTCCCTGGCCCAGTGCATCATGGGAACAGGACAGACCAAACTACCAAGCTAATTCTAATACTGGAAAGGAAACAAGCTTCCGGGGACCGGTTTCTGTCATTACAGCCATCTTCGGCCCGGCTTGCTTGAATCCTGATGGTTCAGTGACCAAGGGACTCACATCTGAGTATACCCTTCCACGCTTATGGTGGACAAAACGATTCAGAAAAGGGGGTGGTGATGGACAGAGTATCTGAATTAAACAGAACACTCGTACCCAGTCAAAAGATCAGGGCTTGATCCATCACCGTTTTTTAGCTTACTTCACCAACCCAGCTCAGAACCTGGCTACATGCAAATTAGTCTGTCCCTGGCCCAGTGCATCATGGGAACAGGGCAGACCAAACTACCAATCCAATTCTTATACTGGAAAGGAAACAAGCTTCCGGGGACCGGTTTCTGGCATTACAGCCGTCTTCGGCCCTGCTTGCTTGAATCCTGATGGTGCAGTGAGCAAGGGACTCACATCTGAATATACCCTTCCACGCTTATGGTGGACAAAACGATTCAGAAAAGGGGGGCAGATGGAGATTCTGGTCCATCTTTTCCTCCTTATGCCTGTTCATCGTTGTCGTCTCACCAGTGTGCGTACTGTAGGTAATTTGGACATTGGGCTGCTGATTGTCTGGCATTGAGTGCTCATCAGTATATACGTGTACGGGTACAAATGAGAAATCGTTCAGGATATTCAGGGCTTTGAGGAAGCACGGATGATTGTGCTAGGTTTGATGCTAATACACGTGGACTGAATGGTTTTAACACTTTTTATAGACAGAACCAATATCAAATGTCTGATTATTTGCCATCTGATTTGAAAGATTCTGCTAATGCATATGATTGCTTAGGATGGGGTAAGGAATCAGTTGAAGTTCCAGTAGATGTCCACCCTTCTGAACAGGTTTTTTTTATCCCAGTTGAAGACTCTTTGTTCTTAGGATTACCCTCTTTACCTGGGTTGGGAATTTCTGGCCTCTCTCTTATGGTCTCACCCATCAGTGGTAGTACTGGTCATGCTAGTTTTGATCCAGTGGTTTGATTTCTTCCACAACTCTGGAGAAGAAAGTAGACCCAGGTATACGAGATGGTGATGTTACTACTCAAAAAATGCTCCTTCATAATTAAATATTAAAACTCTTCGTAGTCTTTAACATTTTTACCTGTAACCTACCATCACGTGTTTTTACTTAAAAGTCAACAAATTTGACCCAGAACTGAATCTGGGTGGTGAGATTCTCCCAGAAACGTATTCTATACTCTACAGTGGTAAGACCAAAGAACTTTGTCAGGGCACACTCCAGAAGATCATAGGTCTTTTTTTTTTTTATATAAACACCCTCTGTGAAGAGACCCTTTTTTATGTGTATTTTTTTTTTTTAATTTTTCCTCTTTTTTTCCCCTATTCTCCATCCTTATATCCCCTGTTTCCTTCGCCTCTTTTCTTGTCATTATATTTTAACTCAGTGACTCAGTGTACCATGTCTGTTTTAACCTGAGAAATATCACTAGATGTTACCCTGTTGATGATCATTAATAGACGTCAAAAGTTCATCTGCCTCCAATGGGGAATGGATGTTGTGCATTTTGTTATTATACATAACCCTCAGAAAAGCAGGGAACCTCATTTGAACAGTGGCTCCCAGAGCCCTAAACTTCTCAATTTTCTGGCCCAACTCAAATTGTCTATCAAGAGTAGATTTAGATAGGTCGGATCTTACAACATAAGAGAAGTCTGGAGCTTTTAAAGCAGTGGATTTTAGAGCTAAATTCAAAATCTTCTCTTTTACAGAATACGTCAAGAAATTGACTAGAATCTTCCTAGGTTTAGACCTTCCCTGTTTTAAGCGGAAGGGGTCTCTGTGAGCTCGCTGAATATCTTTTTCTAGCTCTTCCACGGATACCTCCAGATTTAAGGATTCTTTAAGCAGGGAAGCTACAAATTTTTTCATTTCACTCCCTCTTTTCCCTCTGGAACTTTCAGGATTCTAATGTTGTTTCTCCTTGAGTAGTTCTCCAAAGATTCCACTCTCTCTTTTGTTGCATTCCCATCACGCCTTAAGTAATAAATCTTTTCATTAGCAGAATCTAGTTTGGCTTTTAGTTCATTTACTGTGCTTTTGAGAGAATCTGTCCTCCCAGAGAGAAGATCTACTCTCTTGTCCAGGGCATCCAACGCCGCTTTTATCTCCTGCTGGTTACGCTTTGATTCAGCGAACCCACTTTTAATTTCATGAAGTAAATCTTCCAGTGAAATCTTCTCCTTCATCTCAGAGGTCTCACCTGCCTTGTCCTGAGCGGCTAAAAGCCCAGCTTCTTCCGAGGTATTTTGGACAAAACCACCTGAGTCTTCTTCCCCTTCCACTTCCACCACCTCCACCGGGGTGGAACCTTGGGTATCATCTATATCGCCCATCTTATTAATATCATCTAGGGGTCCGCTAGGGATTTCTAGAACTTGAGGCAACACCTTAAAATAAGATCTAAGTGAGGGGGTAAGCCTCGCTGCACTACCTTTAGTATTTTTAGATCTTGATTTAGTGCCAATTTTTAAGTCTTTTGGTCTTTTTTGCACAGACAACCTGGGGGTTATAGCCGCAGTTACTGTGGTGGCGGAATTTGCGGTGTGGACGCCAGAAAACACAAAAATAGAAGGGCCCCGAATAATCTCTTTAGAGCCAGATTCAGATTCTTCTGCAACGTCTTTAGCTCCCTCCTTAGCGTTGTCAGGGTTGAGACCCAGTTTAGTAAAAGTATCAGCGAGGGTGTTATCCTTGACAATGCCTCTGTCTAAAGTCTGTTCCCCATCGCCAACCTTACCACCCTTAACGGCCACACACCCCTGCCCGAACACCTTACTAGATGGTAGTGCTTGGACGAGGGATTTTTCTGCTCCTTCCTCCTCTGGTTCTGCCCTTGTCTTTGTCTTTGTTTTAGGTTTAAGGCGACAAATCCTCTGGGTTTTGCCCACGTTGAGGGTGCCGCCTGATTGAGTCCCTTTAGTTGTATTAGGGCACTTTAATGGTGTATGAAGGCTGCTGAGATCACCTCTAGCAGCCGCTCTGCGGCTCCTTCGCAGCTCCATGGCTGCCTCTGCTCACCGGGAAAGTGTAGCTGAAGGGGGGGTCTTGACGCCACACATCCACACACCTGAAAACTAGATGTTTTTCGTTGAGATTGAACTGAGGCCAGTACTGCCGTTTTCTGCCGCTTTCTGCTCTATTCTGTCTCCTCTGTAAAAAAAAAATCAAGAAGCCTGGGCAAGTAAAGGTAGAAACCTCCTTTGCTTGCTCCGCTCCGCTCAGAGCGGCTCCTGCCTCAGCTCCTGTCTCGGGAGGTGCCTCGGGCGTCGGACGCCGAACGCCGAACGACGACAACAAGCGTGATGTGCTGAGCACCGAGAAGGGGCGACGGACCACCAACGCGTCGACAAGCCGACAGACAGCCCAGGCAGCCCAGCGACAAAGCAGACGTAGGCGGGTAGAGATAGAAACCACCTATGCCTCTCACGGAGCTCCGCAGCTCCGCTTCGCTCAGAGCGGCTCCTGCCTCAGCTCCTGTCTCGGGAGGTGCATCGGGCGTCAGACGCCAAACGCCAGCAACAAAGGTAATGTGCTGAGCACCGGGAAAAACGCTAAATAACTTCGGCGAAGTATGATCAAATCCACTTAGTGCATGCTCTCTTCAGGGGGAACCGCCAGTCATGCCGATTTCACCACAGTTCACAGGGCTTACTGGAGCTCTACAGTAGAGACGCGACCTGCCCTAGCCGGCGGCCGCCATGTTTTCCCCTTTCCCACGGAATGCTGAGTGCCAGAAGATCATAGGTCTTAACATCTATTACATCCAATTTCCAGAGTGACATTTTCCTGAGAACAGTTCCAATAGGAGAGTTTAAATGTTTTTTTTCTACTTCCCTAGCTACACAAGCTCTCTCAAAAGCAGTGAACATTTTGGTGATACCATCACCCTCTGCAAATGGGGGAATATCTCCTTTGGGATGTTTTAGGTTAAAATATTTCTCTCTCACTATTTACTTGTATGCTGTCACCAGAGATAGGTTGTAGGCCCATTTCTTTCCTTTCAAATTTCTATTTCGAGGAGCTGGGTTTCTAAACTCAGCTGCTCATTTATGAGCCCTTACAACACTTTTGTGCCACTGGTGTGCACTTTTTCTGACACACCGTCAGCGTAAAAAATGTGCCATGTGGCACCCTTTTGACAAAGTGATGCTTCTAGGCAGATGTGCCACTTTGTATACCCCTGTGCTACATTATACCTGCAGCTAGTATAATGTATGCAGGGTGGGCGTTCCCCCACATCCAAGCCTCATAAAAGAGGTGCACTGAAATCTATAAGATTTCAGCGGCCCACTTCTAGGACGCCATTGCGTGAAAACCTTATGCCTGCCTCATAACAGGTGTACAACTGAAGCAGGCCTGTTCACATGGGGCTTGCCCCATGTGAAAGGAACATTACTGGAGTTGTGTCACGCTTCGGACACAACTCCATCATGTAATACTACTTATTTGCCATTGAGTGCGAAATGATGCATTATACTGTTGTAATTTGGCAGTGATCGTGGTTAGCATCTAGCTGAAGCCATCTAGTTTTCGGCAGACATCTTGTCTACCATGTGCTACCATGTGCTCACACTGTGCTCTGTCCTTCCTTACTGTTGTTTGCTCTTGTATTCTGCAAGTGAACAAACTATATTTAGCTTCTTCCACTCTGCACATGCTCAGTTAAGCTTTCAGCTGTCCATGCAGCTGTCTTTAGTCTGTAACTATCAGGATGTGTTTGCTAGGATCAGCAACTGGTAGCTCCTCCCTCTTGTTGACTATGCATTTTCTGTATGACATATGTACATAAAATTTTCTTTTTGTACTTGTACCGCCTTCTTTTGAGCGCCTGTGTGGGTATAAAAGGTTGATGGTCCTTCTGTTCAGTGTGCTCCTTCATACATTACCAAAGGGTGCTGTGTGAATGTAGTTCCACCTCATGAGGTTAATAAATAAAAAAACTATGTTTTATATTTCTTTGCCAACTTATATTCTATTGGTCCGAGGACTTGTGCATAGAAGGTCGAACCCCTTGCACTTGTAGGTCTTGCTGAGGCTCACCCCACACAATTTGCCCCCGGCCCCAACCAGTGGGGCTCATCGACGACTCGGATGCCAAAGGAGTGGTCGAAACGAAGGATTGGAATCTCGCTTCGGATGATCACTGCCCGAGGAGACCCGTGTCTTGGCAACCACAGCGTTTTTCCTCTTTCTGATCCGACCCTCCAGGTGGTGCTGGTCCTCAACTGAGATATTTTCTGTTGATTCACCGTGCAGTGACCATTTGGTCGATTCAAGAATTTGGCAGTTGGAATATGGATACAGGGATTGGTAAGAGTCGTTTTGATGCAACACTTGTTGTTGGTTTGATACTAGGAATTACTAAGATCGTTTGTTACAGCTTGCTGTTGGTTTTGGAATTTGTATTGGCCAATTTGGGATTCCGTGATATAGGTATATATAATTTGCAATTTATATAGGCATCTAATGAGGAGACTTTTCGGTACTTTGAGTAAGATTTGAACAGCACAACGTACAAGCGCACCTTAAGTGCTACTTTGGTTATAATACTGCATATGTTGCACTATTTTCAGCATGCCTGTGTCTAGCACAATTCATAGAATGTGTTGCTTTTGTGGTAGTACCAGTTTGAGACTCGATGAAGCTCAACCGCCTCCCCCGGAGGGGACGCATAATAGGGATATGTATATTAAACATGGTATTTCTTCTATAATGTACAGCATGTTATGGAATGAATATACTAGTAAGAATCCTGAGTTGCGTTGGCCAATGCATGAATTGTTTGATTTACAAAAAGATTCAGTATGTGGAACAATGTATGTTTAAGCAAAAGACTAGGCAAGATATGTTTGACTGTGTACGAATGTGGGAGAAAGAAGTGCGTGAACGAATGAAGCGTGAGCAAGCCTTGATTGAAAAGGAATCAGAAAAGGGGGTGGTGATCGACAGAGTATCTGAATTAAACAGAACACTCGTACCCAGTCAACAGATCAGGGCTTGATCCATCACTGTTTTTTAGCTCACTGCACCATCCAAGTTCAGAACCTGGCTACATGCAAATTAGTGTGTCCCTGGCCCAGTGCATCATGGGAACAGGGCAGACCAAACTACCAAGCCAATTCTTATACTGGAAAGGAAGCAAGCTTCCGGGGACCGGTATCTGGCATTACAGCCGTCTTCGGCCCGGCTTGCTTGAATCCTGATGGTGCAGTGTGCAAGGGACTCACATCTGAGTATACCCTTCCACACTTATGGTGGACAAAACGATTCAGAAAAGGGGGTGGTGATGGACAGAGTATCTGAATTAAACAGAACACTCGTACCCAGTCAAAAGATTAGGGCTCGATCCATCACCGTTTTTTAGCTCACTGCACCATCCCAGCTCAGAACCTGGCTACATGCAAATGAGTCTGTCATTGGCCCAGTGCATCATGGAAACAGGGCAGACCAAACTACCAAGCCAATTCTTATACTGGAAAGGAAGCAAGCTTCCGGGGACCGGTTTCTGGCATTACAGCCGTCTTCGGCCCGGCTTGCTTGAATCCTGATGGTGCAGTGTGCTAGGGACTCACATCTGAGTATACCCTTCCACACTTATGGTGGACAAAACGATTCAGAAAAGGGGGTGGTGATGGACAGAGTATCTGAATTAAACAGAACACTCGTACCCAGTCAAAAGATTAGGGCTCGATCCATCACCGTTTTTTAGCTCACTGCACCATCCCAGCTCAGAACCTGGCTACATGCAAATGAGTCTGTCACTGGCCCAGTGCATCATGGGAACAGGACAGACCAAACTACCAAGCTAATTCTAATACTGGAAAGGAAACAAGCTTCCGGGGACCGGTTTCTGGCATTACAGCCATCTTCGGCCCGGCTTGCTTGAATCCTGATGGTTCAGTGAGCAAGGGACTCACATCTGAGTATACCCTTCCACGCTTATGGTGGACAAAACGATTCAGAAAAGGGGGTGGTGATGGACAGAGTATCTGAATTAAACAGAACACTCGTACCCAGTCAAAAGATCAGGGCTTGATCCATCACCGTTTTTTAGCTTACTTCACCATCCCAGCTCAGAACCTGTCTACATGCAAATTAGTCTGTCCCTGGCCCAGTGCATCATGGGAACAGGGCAGACCAAACTACCAATCCAATTCTTATACTGGAAAGGAAACAAGCTTCCGGGGACCAGTTTCTGGCATTACAGCCGTCTTCGGCCCTGCTTGCTTGAATCCTGATGGTGCAGTGAGCAAGGGACTCACATCTGAATATACCCTTCCACGCTTATGGTGGACAAAACGATTCAGAAAAGGGGGGCAGATGGAGATTCTGGTCCATCTTTTCCTCCTTATGCCTGTTCATCGTTGTCGTCTCACCAGTGTGCGTACTGTAGGTAATTTGGACATTGGGCTGCTGATTGTCTGGCATTGAGTGCTCATCAGTATATACGTGTACGGGTACAAATGAGAAATCGTTCAGGATATTCAGGGCTTTGAGGAAGCACGGATGATTGTGCTAGGTTTGATGCTAATACACGTGGACAGAATGGTTTTAACACTTTTTATAGACAGAACCAATATCAAATGTCTGATTATTTGCCATCTGATTTGAAAGATTCTGCTAATGCATATGATTGCTTAGGATGGGGTAAGAAATCAGTTGAAGTTCCAGTAGATGAGAAGGGTCCCTATGTTACAGCACATTTTTTGGGTCTACTGATCAGCTTCTGGTTGATACAGGAGCTACTTGTAGTGCCTTATCTAAACAATTGGTTCCAAGGGCTCCCATGTCTGTCTTAACCATTACATTGATAGGTGTCGATAGAACACCTTCCCTTATCCCACTGTCACAACCACTTGCATTTCATGTTGAGAAATTCACTGCTCCTTGTCCATTTTTGCTTTCTCTCAACACACCAGACAATATTGTGGGTCTTGATATGCTCAAAAATTTTAGGGCTATGATACAATGTTTTCCTGAAGGTGTACGTGTTATTCTGAATGAAAACTACCCCATGATTGAGAGATCTTGTCTTTATAAAGAGGACACTGCATTAGCTTGACTCCTAGTACTTTGTGGGCTACTTCAGACACTGATGTAGGGCAAATGGTTATTCCACCAGTACATATTAGTGGCAAGGAAGGCGCTTCGTTGCCACGCTTGCCTCAATACAAAATTTCTCAGGAAGGCGAAGAAGCACTTGTACGCATTGTTCATGATTTAATTGAAGTGGGGGTTGTGGAAGAAGTTCCTTATAACATTTGCAACGGTCCTATTCTTCCCATTTTTAAAAAAGATACTGACAATAGGATTTACAGATTCATTATTGACCTACGAGAAGTTAACAAGATTGTAATACTGCAATACCCAGTGGTTTCTGACAAAACAATATTTCTTACTTTGGTTCCTCTGACAGCACCACAAAGTGTCACAAAAGAAATTACAATATTGTAGACCAAAGGTTACCTACTTAGGTCACCTTCTGTCTAAGGAGGGGCGTTCACTTACATCAGATCGCATTCAAGCTATATCAGATACACCAGTGCCTTCTACTCAGAAAGATGTCCATGCATTCATTGGTCTTACTTCCTTTTGTAGGCAATGGATATTAGTTTTTTCACACATTGTTAAACCCTTGTTAGCGCTTTTGACCAAAGAGCCTCCAATGCCCCTTCCATGGACAACTGAATGTCAGAATGCTTTTCATCAGTTACGTCAAGCTCTTTGCTCAGCACCAGTGTTGGGCACTCCAGATTACACCAAGGCTTTTATACTTTATGTTCATGAGAAAGATGGGTGTGTATTGTCAGTTTTAATACAGACACACGGTGATAAGCAGTGTCCCTGTGCATATTTTTCAGCTATTCCTGATCCTGTTGCTCGTGCATTACCTGGCTGTTTCCGTTCAGTTGCAGCAGCAGCTGTGTCCATACGTCAGAGTGAAGGGATAGTTTTGTCACATAAATTGTTGGTGCTAGTACCCCATGCAGTAGCTGCCCTTTTGAACCAAACTAAAACGCAACACTTGACTAGTGCCCGCTTGACAGGATATGAATTGACACTGTTGGCCCCTCATATTACTCTGAAGAGGTGTGCGACTTTAAACCCAGCTACGTTGTTGTCATATCCAGCCACTCAGCCTCAGTCACAGGAGTCTCATGATTGTATATTCCTTACTGAGAAACAGAAAAAGGGTTGCGTTGATTTGCAACATACGCCCCTTTCAGATGTAGATGGGGAACTATGGGTTGATGGGTCTTGTTTGAAGTTACCAGATGATTCAGAAAAGGGGGTGGTGATGAACAGAGTGTCTGAATTAAGCAGACCCCTCTTACCCAGTCCAAAGATCAGGGCTTGATCCATCACCGTTTTTTAGCTCACTGCACCATCCCAGCTCAGAACCTGGCTACATACAAATTAGTCTGTTCCTGTCCCAGTGCATGATGGGAACAGGGCAAACGAAACTACCAAGCCAATTCTTATACTGGAAAGGAAACAAGCTTCTGGGGACCGGTTTCTGGCATTTCAGCCATCGTCGGCCCGGCTTGCTTGAAACCTGATGGTGCAGTGAGCAGGGGACTCATGTCTGAGTATACCCTGCCACACCTATAGTGGCCAAAAACGATTCAGAAAAGGGGGTGGTGATGAACAGAGTGTCTGAATTAAGCAGACCACTCTTACCCAGTCCAAAGATCATGGCTTGATCCATCACCGTTTTTTGAAGTTACCAGATGGCACGACATCAGCTGCATATGCAATTAAGACACTTCAGCCAGTAGTGGAGACAGCTCGTATACGACAGAAGTCAGCTCAAGCAGCTGAGCTAATAGCTTTGACACAAGTGTGTGAACTTAGCACTGGCTTGTGTGCGAACATCTATATAGATAGCCGCTATGCTTTTGGAGTGGCCCATGATTTTGGCCTACTTTGGAAGGAAAGAGGCTTTCTTACATACAACGGAGTGCAGATAATGCATGGAGAACTAGTGCATAATCTCTTGACTGCGCTAACGTACCCGAAGAAAATAGCTATTGTTAAGTGTAGCGCACACAACAAAGTGACTGACAAGGCAGGCAAAGGCAATGCCTTTGCAGATCACGTTGCTCGTGAAACTGCGATGCAACGACGCGCTACTTCTATGTATGTAGTTAAGTCACAAGCTGAACTTTGGCATGATACTAGACAAGAAGTTCTAGACATACAGAGATCTACTTCTGTGGATGAGCTTGAGCAATGGTCTTAAGAAGGACTGTTGGATGATGAGGGCTGTTGGCGAAATAAAGATATGAATAAATGGAAATTGCCTTTAGCCTTTTACAGCCTATGGTTCAGATGGCACATGGGCTGGCACATGTCGGAGCCTCTGCAATAACGACATTGCTTATGCAAGTTTGGAAGCATCCTGAAATTGCCGGCACAGCTAAAATGATAGTATTGTCCTGTTTGATCTGTAGGCAGTATAATCCTGGTAAAGGGACACAAACTCCTACAGGAGGGTTTGCTACACCAACGACACCTTTTGAAGTTTTGCAAATGGATTACAACAAACTTGAACGCTGCAACAAATTGACGTATGTTCTAGTGGTGGTATGTGCCTTCAGTAAATGGATAGAAGCACACCATACAAAGGATAATACTTCGCTCATGACAGCAAAGGTGCTTTTAAAGGAATTCTTCCCTAGATTTGGTATTTGAATTCTTTTGTGAAGTGACAACGGACCTCATTTTATTTGGCAAGTTGTTGAGTATCTTCTGAAAGGATTAGGGATCAAAAATAAGTTCCATGCAGTCTCCCACAATCAGTAGTGCTAGTGGAAAGGCATAATGCTACTTTGAGGCTGAAACTAGCAAAAATACGGGCTTCCATGTCTTTGAAATGGCCTGATGCATTGCCCTTGGCATTATTGTCTATTAGATCGGTGCCACATTCACAATCTGGACTTACACCATATGAAGTGGTATTCGGGAGACCAATGAACATTTGGGGAGTTCCCAAGCCACGCCCCATACATGATGTACCATGCGTTCTGATGAGTGACAATCTATCATAGTTGACTGACAGTTTGATTTCTATTCATCAACAGGTTTGAGAAGCTCTTCCAGACAGATCCACAGGTGAGGCCCATTAACTCCGGCCCGGTAACCATGTGATGGTCAAGGTCTTCGAGAGGTCGAACAGCTTGGAACCCAGGTGGCGAGGACCAAAAGAAGTGCTCCTGGCTACGAGGACAGCGGTTCAAGTGACGAACAGGAAGAACTGGATCCACAGCACTCACTGTAAGCGATTGTCGCCTACTTTGGTGGAACCTGCTGTGCTGACTGACAATAGAGAGATTCTGGATACAGAAAAACCTTGCCATATCACCTGACGAATCTGAGGAAGTCTTCCCGGACCACACGATCCCTGAAGTATCACAGTACCAACTGAGACCATGGAAAGAGTCTGCATTGTTGAAAAAGACTGGTTGAGCTGCCATCCTGGGTCGGTGAAACGGAGTGCTGATTTGGCAAGGGGGGATCAGTCCTACATAGTTTCACCTGTCTTGACCCTTGGTGAAGACACCAATGGCTGCCCAGGACTTTAGAGCTCCAACGATTGATTCAACAACAAAGTGATTATGTCTGCAGGGAGATAAAATGTTGCTAAGATCTGTTGTAAAAAGATCATTGTGCTGTAGGATTTCTTGTTGCTATGATGGCTGTAGCAGTGACAACCTGGTTTGTTGAAAAGTGTCTCCTGCTCGGCAGCTGCTGATCGCCACTACCCCAGTACCAGTTGAAAATAATTACTTTACGCTTTCATACCATGATCAGAAGCATCGACAATCCTACTTGAACAACACGTTTATTCAGATGCTGCATCACACTCAATGTGCCACGAATACTACTGACTGTTGGGTGTGTGGGATGATACCTGCTCACCAGAAGAAGGGAGGAACACCTTTTATTCCTCTTCCCTTTTCTCATAATGGTCCTTGCCAAGCCTGGTTTGTGCTTTTATTTGCTTCTGAAAGGGCCACCATCTCAAGGATGACAGTAGGACGGATTAATTATCGCCTCCAAAAGGTGTGTTATCCCGATGAAGATGGTTACCCTCAAGCTAAAGGGACTAAATGGGAATGGGAGGAGTATCGACCTGAAAATATTTCTACACCATATGTTTTCACAAATACAAGAACTATAAAGAACAGAGGACCATTTGTGATTTCTGTGTATAGGCAGTGTTCGGAGAATTCCAGTAGGATGAAGTGAGTGTACTATGGTTCCAAGGTGCCAATAACATCCCATCCTCGCACAATACTTATTTTGTGTGTGGTAGCAAAGGATATTACCAACTCCCAGTTGGATGGTCTGGAGTATGCTATGTGTCCTCTCTGTTGCCTTCTGTGTTTTTGGCACCTGCATTGTATCATCAGGACTTTAAGTTGTAAAACAATATTTCCAAGAACAGAAATAAGAAATAAGAAGACAATAAGTATTGATGAAGTAGATCAGACTGATACCACTTTGCAACAATATGTTGATTTCAATTTGGGCTTGTTTTTCTTTGTGGTTTCTGCATTAACCCCTTCACTACTCATGACGAGCTCAGCTCGTCATGAGTCACAGTGGAGTTGTGCTTATGACGAGCTGAGCTCGTCATCAAGCAATGGTATTCAAAGTCACCCAGCACAGGAGAGGAAAAGCCATAACAGCCAAGGTGTTAAACAGCAGAAAGGTAAGACGATTGACTAGAGTTGTGAAAGTTGGTACCAATCAGACGTCTATGGCATTTGGGAACATTACAGAAGAGCTGCAAGTTGCGAGGATTGTAGCACTCCAAAATCGAATGGTCCTAGATGTGATTTTGGCTGATAGAGGTGGTGCATGTCGCATCAGTGGTAGCAGTTGCTGTGTCTACATTCCGGATCACTCTCCTTTAGTGTTTAATGCAATCTCTAAAATGCATAAGATTGCTGCAGAAATGTATCCAGAGACTGGTACATGGACTTTTTCAAGCCGGTTCTAGACATTAATTATTACCTGGGGCTGGAAGCTACTGACCATCATATATGTAATACTAGTCATATTAATTACATGCTGTGTATGTATACAATGTGGTCCCATGCTTTGCTCCATTTTTGTCACTGCTTGTACACCTACTAAAAGAAATGTTGCAGAAATAAAAGCCCAACAAATGCTGAATAAAGAAATTACTGAAATAATGTTAATAGATGTACAGGATGCATATTTAGATTACCCCAAATGAACGAATGTCTTCGGCTAATGCTAAAAGAGTTTTCTGTTGTAATTTGGCAGTGATCGGGGTTAGCATCTAGCTGAAGTCATCTTGTTTTCGGCAGCCATCTTGTCTGCCATGTGCTACCTTGTATTCAGCATGTTCTCTGTCCTTCCTTACTGTTGTTTGCTCTTATATTCTGCCTGTGAACAAACTATATTTAGGTTCTTCCACTCTCCACATGCTCAGTTGAGCTTGCAACTGTTCATGCAGCTGTCTTTAGTCTGTAACTGTCAGGATGTGTTTGCTAGAATTAGCAACTGGTAGCTCCTCCCTCTTGTTGACTGTGCATTTTCTGTATGAGCTTATATGTACATAAAACCTTCTTTTTGTACTTGTACTGACTTCTTTTGAGCCCCTGTGTGGGTATGTTCCTTCTGTTTAGTGTGCCACTTCATACATTACTAAAGGGTGGTGTTTGAATGTAGTTCCACCTCATGAGGTTAATAAACTCTTTGTTTTATATTCCAGTTTCTGTGCCAACATCTATTCTATTGGTCTGAGGACTTGTGAAGAGAAGGGTGAACCCCTAGCACTGGTAGGCCTTGCTGAGGCTCACCCCAACAATACAGTTAGAAAGACACATTCAACATTTCGCAAAGAGGGGGCACTGAGAAGTGATTCATCGCAGTCTTCACGCAGCGATGCGTCACTTAAATAAGACCCTCAGTCTCTTGGCCAATCGTTTTAGCTGGAGGTCTTCTTTTGAGTTGACCTCAGCTGTTTCTGAGAGGACTGACTCATGTCCACTCTCAGTACCATTATCAGTGATAATGTTCTCATCCTTAAATTGGGCTACAACATCTGGGTGATCTTTTTTGAAGAAATTTTGAAACAAGGTCTCAGGTTTGTTCGTTGCCGTGCACAGAACATGTATTTACATATACTATAACATTATTTACAGTAACACAAAAAAAATTATAAATAAGTGCTTTTTCACAATTTATACAAAACAATTATCACAAATAAGTTTTTATGACTTCAAGGTTGTACCCTACTGAATGATTCTACCAGGTTTGAGGAGGATTTTTTTTTAATTTGGTATAAACCTGGTCACACAAAGTCTTTAAACCTAATGTATGTTTTTTATGCCATTACACTCATGGAAGTGTTTCAACAAGCCTTTTGCGGAAAAAGCATTAGTTTTTTACGAATGTCTCAAAGCCGACGCGTTTCCAAGTCCGTGATTCATTTATCGGACTTTTCTTCAGGGCTTATTAGATGGGTACCTGTATTGAAGCAAGGGGAGGACATACTTTAATGTGGGACCTTCAAATATAATGTCACTTACAAGAGGGTTGTTTGGCATTTGTTTACTACCTTCTTGTACTGTATAACCGAGTCTACTGTGTTTGTCTGAGACTCTTGACTGGCGTTTATTTTTTAATCTGCAAAGTAAAACACAAGGGATGTATCTCTTTTACATTGGGGACACTGTGTTACTACTTCTGTTTAATTGCCCGGAATATTCGGAATAACTTACATTTTAAATGACTTTTGTTTCTGCCACTCTGTGTCCTTTGAGCTGAATTTGGTGCAGGTTTTAATGTTGAGAAGCTCATCGGGTGCTGTAAAATTACAACAGTGCGGTTTCAGTTAGAAGGCTCTGAATGTTAAACGTCTGCAACTTTTTATATAAAAAAACACCTTTACTTACTTCTGGCTTCTGGTTTGTTTAACGGGACGCCATCGTTTAGGAGGGGGCGCAGCCTCTATTGTTTGTATGTTGTTCTTCCCCCCACGGTCACCGGGTACTGTAACGTTTAAACAGAGCGGTTTCAGATAAACGCTCCAAATGTTTTCATCAATTCTGATACCGTAGCACTTACAGATACTTCTACAATGTGAATTCTTAAGGTCCAATTAAGGGGTCATGTCAAGCTCCTGATCATGGCTACTGGTTTCAGGCATTATTTCACTAAAGTTCTGACCTTTTAAGAGATTTAAAAAAAATAACTAAATTACTCTGTCCTGAATAAAGTACAGATTTTTAAATTTGTAAATGTCTGTTTCAGAGACTTAACCAAGGCCCTAGCAATTTATTTGAGAAATTTTGAAAAAAAAGCCAATCACAAATTAGTCTATATAATGGCAATGTTGGGATTTAATCATGTGTTAAGTCATTGACAAAGTAGTGTAGCAAATGAAAAGGTGTGTACCCCACCGCTGATCCACCAATCTAAGATACTGTGTCTCTGCACAGTTTACTAAAATGTTGTAAACCATGTAGAGTGTGAGATATATTCCCAGGAGAAGATGTCGGAAACAAGCAGCTAATACTAACTCTCTTTTTGTGGTAATGTGGGTGAGCAGTTAATCTCATCAGGGGACAGTGTTAAACATTTTTTGTAGTCCTCGAGGTAATAAATGTGACACATACTGAAGGATAAATAACAAGATTCTTTACATAGGTTTATGAGAACCAAGACATAAAATCGGAGATATATGTTATACAGTTAAAGGAACTTGAATACATTTTTGTAGACTTTTAAATATGGAGAGAAATGCTATGCAGTTCAAAATATACAGTATTTTCAGTATCTAGCCACTCAGTGGTTGAAACCATCAGATATTTACCATTTCAGTTGTCAGAGAACGCAGTGGAAGAGTATCGCTTGAATGGAGTTCAGTAGACCATCAACACAGTTACCGTCACAGGTGATGGCAGCAGATCACTGCCGGTCTATGGATGCCAAAGACCGCCAACTCAGCGGTAGTGGTTGCTGGACGGCTGTTGTGGATTTTGATGGCAGTTGCATAGTGGTCACTGGAAGAAGAGATCAACTGAGGAGTTTCAAAGTTCACCAGCACCAATGGGCCACAGGTGTGTTACAGAGCAGATCCCTCTTCTGAAGAGGCAGATGCAGATCCTGCATGAGGAAGGTGTGACCACCTCTGCTCAAATCACCCATTGTCTCTGGATCTGGAGATCTCTTGCTCTCTTCCCATTGGTCTAGAAATATGTCTGGTGATGGCAGGCTGGCTAAAATTAGACCAGAACAACACCAGTGTTTGGTAGGCTTTCAAGGAATTGATGTTTTTTTTATATAATAACAAGCAGCGGGCAGAATTGTCAGAGTTTGATTGAACAGAATTCCATTACAATTCTGTGGAATTCGGATGGGGCAGAATGGTACTATTTTCTTAATGCAAAATACACCCTTACATCCAAACAAGGCCGGAAGAGGGAGCAGTCTCTCCATGTTTAAAAAAAATTGTAGACTAAACTTTGTCCGAAAACATAGAGAGACTGCTTCCTCTTCCTTCACAGTTTAGAAACAAACCACTGCAGATTATTTCAGCCAGCAGAGCGGCAGAATTTATCAGTAATTCTGTATAATAGGAGTAACTCAGGATTACCCATATATCCATCCAGAGCTAATTTTAATAGTTAGCATATTATTCTAGTGGCAAAACATAAAATCCTTTTAAAAAGGTGCCTAATATAAAAATTATAAACAATTGCAATGATATGCTTTGCCCACCATTAAGTGCTTGGTCTGAATATTCTCTTAATGTATATGTATTTTACACACTTCCGTGTTACAGTGTACCGATAAACATGTCGTCTTTTTTCCCATTCTCTTAGGTCAAATCGCAGTCAATAAAGTGATCGTACAAACTCAAAAGTCAGTAAATGACCTGAGAAAATATAGATGGTTGGAAAGAATACACAAGATAGCTGTGGAGAAATATGAATCTCAGTATCCAGCCGCTGAGGCAGAAATCCATTCCATTGAACAGTCCATTGCGGCTAACGCAGCAGAAATTCAAATCCTCCAACAAGATCTAAACTCGGAAAGGACACTGTTTCAAAATTTGAATAATTTCCAAATCTCATTGAGAAACTGCACCAGTTTACTGAGCACTGTTGCTGGCAAGACCAGTGCGGCCAACATGTACCTGGAGCTCAGTGAAGTTCTTGATGGTCTGCTTGGAATCCTGAATGAAATCGTAGTGACTCTACGCCCCCTGGTTGAAAGTAGTACAGAGTACTCACTCCTGATCACTTCTAAATTACCAACCATCATAAAGAGGCTGGAAGAGGCTAACAAAGGGTTGAAAAAAGCTGCAGCGTCCTCCTAAATCAGTGTGTTCCTCTAGCACTGCAGTCTGTGTGCAATCCCTGTAATCTGCTTCTTTTCATGCATTTTGCTACACAATACCTTTGGTTGGAGCTCTCACATCTCCTAAGTTTCTCTCCTGAATTTGGAATGGGCTGCTAGCTGACCAGGTCCTCTAGCCTAAAGAAGGCATTAAATCAAGCACAGAATCAACTGCCTGCCAGACTCAGTTTTTCCTTATATACAGAAAAGTGCAATCTCATTAACCTCTTTTTCAGTCAATGAATACAGACCATCCAACAGCACATCGACAGCACCAACCCTTCTTCAACTCTTGCAACTGCACTTTGCCCTAAAATCCAGCAACAATAAATCTTTAAATTCCCATCTCACCATAGTATTCCCTCAAAGGCACTTCTTATAAAGATAGGGATGCATTTAGAATATTTTGCTGATGGGCAACACTGTAAGTCTTCCTGCTGCACTGCCTTACAGCAAAAGAAAAGGACAGGAATGTGCCTTGTTGATCTGATATGGCTCATTCCTGTCCTCATTCCCTGCACTTGTGCCAAAGTAACTGCCATGCACCAGGGTGCAAGGTTGTCTGCATTATGGACATTATTGTTTTTGTGCAGGAAAACACACCATCCTGAACAAAAGCAATCCATGGAGGCAATTACCTCCTCTATGTGCTATGCTTAATGTAGAGGAAAGACTTTTTGGAGAAAAAATATATTTCTCCTTATTGCACCTCCCCTACTACTCACCATCCGTAAAATTCTGATGCATTCCCAAGTTTACAGAACATTGTAAATCTAGGAATGTGTCAAGTGCCATGGTCTTACATGTGAACACCCACAGAAATGCCCATGGCAGGCCTCCTCATCCCAGTGCGAGGCAGCTCAGAGACTTGTGCTGTGTTGCCTAACGCCATACCTACAATGCCAAGAACAGCTGAAAATGGTGGATTTACATGACCTTGTAGCTATGGCACTGCAATGTGTGCATCATTAAAAGTGACGTTCTAGCAGTGCAGGGACCGTGCATATGAAGCCTTTAATGTCTTACCCTGACCCTTTATAAAAGCTCACTCAGGGAACTGCCTCTTACCCATACTCTGCATTGCCAGTGCCTCCCTCACTCAAGGTATCTTTTCAGAAGCTCTTAATACAGGCCAGATCCTCCCACTCCTAAAGAACACTACACTGATGAGCTCACCAACTTTCAGTCCATCACTCACATAGCATTCATCTATATTCATCTTCAAGCTCATGGGATCTGGCTGATATTGCAGCTGTTGCCAGGCATTGTCCTATCAATCTAGAAAACAGACTTTAAGGAGCACTAGCAGGTGAGAGGCGTTGACTCCGTCCTTATGTTGATAGTCTGTAGTACATATTTTGATTAGGCAAAAGGTATGTGCATCTACAAAAAGCTGCTTACCCTACAAACAGCTGTGATAATTTTGTTTATGAAGACAGTTGCCTGAGCCTAAATGTTCATGGACACACACATTACATTGTCTTCGATAACAAAATCATTTGCAGTGTTTGTTTTTCTCTGGCAGCAGCACAGAGTGCGGTAACACTTTTGCGCTTCAGACATCAGCTTTGTGTTTGAGATCCAAGGCTTTACTAACCTACATGGATTTCATTTTCCAGCGTGAAATTGCAACTGTTACCTGAACTTATATGATCATTGTAAAAGAGCTTTAGAAGTCGTACTGAGAGTGGGACGTAGGCTCCACCCACACCATGGTTCTCATAACTTGTCTATTTTAATGGGCCAAATATGTGTGCTTGGACTAAAATACTCATTGTATTCTAAAATGTGAAATCACTACAACTGTCTATGAATAAATATTATAATAAAAGCACAAGACACTGGGCCTGACACATTTATTGTGTAATGCATGTGTTTAGGTCGTTAGACATTTAAGGTTGGAATGTAATTAGTCTCTTTAAAAGCCTGCAGTTAGGTATGTAATATAGAATCTGACATAAGTGCCATAGTAGGCAGTGGTTTTTGTATCGGTCACTTAGTGTAACAAACTGTTGATATAAGAGGTTTGCTGTGTCAAAATCATTATTAGCGGGTATTTGGACTCACATTTTTTTACAAACCTTTTCAGTTTTATTACTATGTGTCTGACTGCTGAATAGTGGGACAGCTTACTTCCAATTCTGTAAGCTTTAGACTGTTAGGGTGACAAACTATACATCTGTTTGGTGCACTTTAAATGATACTTCTAATGACTTGGGTCTGGTCATCTTATTATGAAACATTATAACAAAGGCAGTTGGTCTAGCTTATTAATTGTGAAAAGCATATGTTAAAGCCAGAAAGATTTTAGTTGTTGGTTATCACAAAGAGTTACAAGCTATTGACAGTTACATGTAATCTCACAGATTACTATAGTGGGTAGGGCATATTGCAATGGCTACCCACTCTGGAAAAAGTGGAGCAGATGATCCTTGATAGACCTTATCTAGAGGGATTGTTTATTGTTTTGCATTTGTATTTTATTACATATTTGTGATGTTATATCTGTATGCATGATGGTTGTAATTGTACAAGCATTTGAATAAGCATGTCATGGTTAAGGTGTAAAGCAATCGCAAAGGCTAAAGGTGAATGTCATGATTGATTTCATGGTTTTATCTGTTTATTATGAAACAATATAACAAAGTCAGTAGGCCCAACCTACGTATTTTTGAAAATCATGTGGTAAAGACAATAGACATATAAGGATGGATTGTTAATATACTGTGAGGAGCCTATACACAGGAATATTATTAGATGGAAGTTTCACTGATGTAGTAGTAGGAAATGGTTTCGGTGATCCACCGAGCAAAGTCTGTAAATTTAATGATCCTTGTTAATCTGTCTTAGGAGTGATTGTCTTTTGTTTTGTCAACTGAGTTTCTTAGCACCTGTATATGTGTGACTGCATCCTAGATAGTTAGCATGTGGAAAGCTTGCAAGATGTAAAAGACATGATTTGCTTTAGATGTGGCAAAAAGGCCAGCATATGCAGAAGATGCAATACTAAAAGACATTTTGCTCCCATCTCCAAGAGTACGTAAGTGCAGCTATTGTTACTCCATCATGCATTGTATGAGGAAACGTTTACTATAGCTCTCAGAACATTTCCACACTTTGGAAGGATCAACAAAACAGTTGAAATGAGATGCAGCTTAGTGGCATTAGTTGACGACTTTTAAACTTAAGAAACCATGAGGTATATTTACTAGACATTCAAAATATAGGACAGCAAGCAAAGTTGCTATTCTTTGTTGCATTAATGGGAAAGAGATGAATATCTAGTAAGACATGGTTCACTTCACCTCTCACCTAGCACTTTTGAACTTGAGGCTGCCTAGTGCACAAGGAGGAAGGGTTCCTGTGTCATAGGTATATATATATATATATATATATATATATATATATATATATATATATATATATATATATATATATATATATATATATATATATTCCAGTACTCTATCTTAAGAATCCGCTAACCAGACAGGACTCAGATAGACAAGCGCGGACCCATTCTTTCGTGCTTTTCAATATTTATTCAAAGAAAATTCGCCACGCATCAGTATGCCGCCATGACGCGTTTCGGTCCGACCTGGACCTTGATCACATGACGCGTTACTCATGGACCCATGCCATATTTAAAGTGACAGGTAACACATAATTGTAAACAGCTGTAACATTGCAAAATGAAACTGAAAGACAGACTATGCAATGCACATAATGCATATAAACCAGACTGCTAATGGATTATATATACACACAAATCTTAATAGGCTGTACAATTAAAATCATGCATATTTACAAGTAAAATCAAGCGTATTTACAAGTAATTTCATGAATGCACAACTATATATTTATACAAAAATATACATATAAGTCTCAAATAGAAAAATATATATGTATACACATCTGTTGATAAATAAAGACATTTTAAGAAATGGCTCCCAAATAATATAAGGAGCACTCCTCATTGAAGAATAACCAAATCACTGGTCAACAGCTATATAAACTGTATCAAACTCCAAATGCAGTCTTAATTATGCTGTTTACATTAAAATAGCCCAAGTGGGCGAACACCTTAAAATTGGCAAAGGGGTCCTGGGATATAAAGATCGATATTATCAGCTGCCTGAAATGTATAGGCGAGAAATAAAGTGATAACATAATTGTAAAACAGTGAAAACAAAAGAAATAGAATAAAAAGCACAATATTCCATTCTATTACTAGAGATAACCCACAGTGTGTTACGTGAATTTAAAATGAGAGAATACTCAAATTCATATTATAGCGCAGATAAATATTCTAGAGAGACATTTAGAAAGGCAATGTTGGCAAGGCTAAACGGAGATTCAGAAACGTGCCAGAGCAGTGAAGATAATTCATCAAACCGTTGTTAAAAAGTTTATCAAATCATACAAAGCCTGTCAGAAATGTTAGGATCAGCATTTATTCCAGGGACAGAGAGACTAATTTATATACAGGTATATAAGTCCTCCGTGGTATTAAGACCATTTGGGACTTTGGAATTAAATTCCAGAATGTACCTGGTTTCCAGCACTCTCAGGGCACTGTCCTTGTTGCCACCCTTGCGAGATGGAGGTATGCAGTCAATGGCAAAGTACTGAAGCAGAGTGTTATCGCTATCATGCTTAGCTTGGAAATGCCATGCTACAGGATATGTTTGATCCTTGTTGTTGATGGCCCTGAGATGTTGCAGGATCCTCATGTGCACGGGTAGGTTAGTACTGCCAATGTAGCGCAATGCGCAGGGACATTCTAACACATACACGACATATTCAGTTTTGCACGTAATACGTCGCTTGATTTTAACTGGTTGAGGCAAAAATGGAGTACTGTATCCCTTCACATTTTTCGCATGTTTGCAGGCTTTACATTGGAAACACTTAAAAAAACCTTTTTGCTTGGAAAGCCAGTTAGAGGGAGGTCTGATTTCGAGACAGACAGTTTCCCATGGATCTAGCTTTCCGAAAAGTTATCAGAGGGGTAGGATTGTCTCTAAGCAAATCATTGCCTATGACAGGATCCTTCAACAACAGATCCCAATGCCTCCTGAAAATCTTTCTAATGGCCGCCTGCTGTTTATTATAGGTTATAATGACTCGCAATTTATTGTTGGAATCATTGGCCATGTCAGGGATTCTGGGGGATAGGATATTCTCACGATTCAAAGATTTAGTTTTCCTGATCGCTTTTTCAATGATCGCGGGTTTATATCCCCTTTGAAGGAACCGCTCTTTACAACTTTCCTGTTCCAGTTTACATTCCTCATTGTCACTGCAGATGCATTTGATCCGCGGCATCTCCCCATAAGGGATGCTGTTGATCAAGTGCTGGGGGTGATGGCTTGAGGCATGGAGAACAGAATTACCAGCGGTAGGCTTTCGATGGAGTCTAGTGCATATGTTGTTGTTAGTGACATACACTTCAACATCTAGAAAGACTACCGAAGTTTTGCTCATATTAGCAGTAAATTGCAAGTTCAAAAGATTATCATTTAACTTGTCAATGAACTCCCTGGCTCTTTCCTCAGACCCCCTCCATAAGATGAAGAGGTCGTCAATGTACCTCAGCCATAAAGGGACATGTGCCTTCAAGATGTTTTCATATTCCCTTTCCAAGACCTGCTCCTCCCACCAACCCATATGAAGGCAGGCGTAGCTGGGGGAGAAGCAGGCCCCCATAGCTACTCCCCTTATTTGCTGAAAAATGGTGTTGTCAAAGCTAAAATAGTTGTGTTCTAAACATATTTTAACCATTTCCACCAACATCTTATTGTGGAGAGAAAAACATGCAGGTCTGCGATTGAGGTAATATTCAATCGCTCTAAACCCATCCTTGTGACTAATGGAGGTGTAGAGGGATGTAACATCCATGGTAATTAAGAAAAGGTCATCAGACCAGATATTGTCACTGATTTTTCTCAAGAAATCTGAGGTGTCCCTAACATATGATGGAAGTTTGAGCACCCATTCTTGTAAGAAAAAATCCACATATTTGGAGGTGTTTTCAGTTAGACTACCAATACCCGATATTATGGGCCTACCAGGTGGTTTTATCATACTCTTATGCACCTTAGGAAGAAAGTATATCGAAGGTACAGCCGGGTAATCATTGTGCAAAAATAGGTATTCATCATTGCTGATTAAAGCACTACTTTTCCATGCCAATAATTTGCCATAGTAGTCCAACCAAGATGACTTCATAATATGAACATTACTACGTTTATATATATATATATATATATTCCACACAAAGTTCCAATAAAGTAAGCTCTCAGGAACGACACAACAATCCAGGAGTAAACTTAGATCCTTAGTTTATTCACATAACGCGTTTCGGCGACTTGCCTTGATCACGTGTGACAAAAGTGTGTGTGAAAGTGTGCCCATAAATGAAGTTACAATGTCAAAACAGAAGTAGGACTACGTTAAAGTTTACAAAATAATGTCGGCCATCTTGTAATGGTGTTGTAAACATAACAATAACGTGACTAATTCTTCAAAATAACGTTGATAAGATGAGCTTCCTAATATAGCTGTCACAACCAACAATAATTAAACAATGTAGTGTCATAATTGGTACGGAAAAAGATCTCAGTCTAGCAGTGAGTCTCGGGAAAATAATACCAGCGCTAGAAACAAGTGGAACATTCTCACATAATCAATATCCTGTTCATTGACAAGTGTCCTGAATAGTAAGATACAACACCTGTAGTGATCAGATGTGGACATTCTGATGCAATAGTCAGTAATGGTTACAATGATATAGTAGGCGTCAGAAAACTAAGGGATAGTTAGCTGCATATTGAGACACAATTCACTTCAAAGTGCAACATGCATACCTCCTATAAAGTAATAAGAAGGCAAAACTAAAATATACAGTGGCATATTCAAGCAATCAAATTGTTCTATATGTCATCGACATAAAACAGCCCAACATAGTGCATTGCAGCAAGGTAGCAAGGTACAATAAATCTGTACTAAGAAATACTGTTGACAAGTGTCCATATTAAAATATGAAAAACTATGAAAAAATTGAGGGCTATAATCCCTGCATCACATCAGGTGTGATATTCAATAGTCGGAGGCGTATTCATTCATACTCGTACCAAAAAAGGCGTGGTCCTACTTGAAAAAGTGACTTCAGTGATGTGAAACAGGTGCAAAAAAGGGGGGGTGACTGACTGTGAATTTGTGCCTAGAAATTGCAGTGGTGAAACCGGAACAAGTGCCAGAGACAGAGGTGCCCATTTGAGGAATCCATTCATACTGGGTGTCCCTGCCTGTACACCTTTAAATCAAATACATAAAGAAGAAAATATATGTTAAAATATGTACCAGCACACATAAGAACATGTTAAAAAGTTGCAAGTAGACAAAATAAGATCACTTAAAGAGCAACAATAGTTGATAGTCAAACAGATACGATCAATCAAATTCAGGGGGCATAATCAATACATTCCCAAAGAAGGACTCAAATAGATCCCTACGTGTCCTCCCTAAGGTGTACTTCTAGTTCTTCGTCCCAGTTAAGGCCTCCCGGATGTTTACTTTGAAAGTTGATGATGTGTCTCGATTCATGTTGTCTAAGGGATAGTAGTCTGTCTCCAGCCCTGGGACTAACATGAACTTGTTCAATGAGCATATAGCTTAACAGATTAGCATCAGAGTAGTGTTTTTCCTTGAAGTGTCGTGCCACCTTAGAGGTCTTTGCAACACCTCTAAGTTGTACTCACCTGCATTTCCATTCGCTCGTGGCCCCGTTCCGCCCCGGCTCTGTGCCGTTTGTGCGGAGGGTCAGCTTGAGGAGTGTCAATTCCTGCTCGTGACACCACTTCCGCCCTGCACGGAATCTTCGCAGGTTAGCGGTCTAGTGTTCCCTCACCTTTAGTATTTAATGGCGGTATGGAGGAAGCGCAGCGGACGAGCGCAGCGGGAGCTCCGACTTTGCGCCGAAGTCGCGCACAAGTCAAGCCCGTCTGCGCCCGTCCGCGGCCGACCAGGCCTAGGGCCTTGTCGTAATGCCCATTTTTATTCTTACTCCTCCTCTGACCTCCTGAGACTTAAATCCTCAGGGCCTATTCCCGCCCGCACTATCAGGGCGGCTCAGGAATGTGGTATTCTCATTCCATCTGATTTCTCCGCACTTGAATCCCCCCACGCCCCCTCCCCCACAACGCCGCCGACTTCCGCCTCTTTACTCATTTATTATCCTAATACCCGATCCCTCATTCGCCACCAGCTTGAGATATTTCAACTGTTGCATCAGAGCACCATCGATATCCTTCTCTTAGCCGAAACCTGGATCACCGAGGACTCAGCCCCTGACATCCTCGCAACAATCCCTACGGGATACTACATTATGCAAGCCAACCGGCCCGCTGGGAAGATGGGCGGCGGGGTGGCGGCCATCATCCGCTCTGAACATAAATTCTCTGAGGTCACAATGACACCAATTCTCAAAACTGAATGCTTAGCTCTTAAATTTTCTTCTGCTAAGTCGTCCTTTATTTGTGTTATCGTTTACTGGCCCCCTGATTATATGCCTCTCTTTCCCCAACTCTTCAGTGATTCTATCGCCCAACTTGCGATCAATCACGCCAATATCTTGGTGATTGGAGACTTCAATTATTGGCCATCTGCTGCCCATGAAAGCCAATCCTCCTCGGAATTCACCGACCTATTAACTAGCATGAACTTCTCCCAGCACATCCACACCCCACCCATCACAAAGGCCATATCCTTGACCAAGTCTGGACGTCCAATCTCGACATCTCCCCTCCCGCTGTCCTCCCCTGCTCCTGGTCTGATCATAGTCTCATCTCCTTCCAAATGCATCTTCATACTCTGTGCCCTCCCCCCCTTGCTAAGAATCTCATGGCTCGTAACTGGAAAAGGGCAAATCTGCCTGAATTTCATGCCTTACTGGCCTCCACTGCACCCACGTCATCGAATTCGCTAGGGGACCAGGCTGACCATCTTGAGGAATGGCTACGTCAGGCAAGCAACAAAGTTGCCCCCATTAAAAACATCAAAGCTAAGCGCCCTCTCGACGCACAACGGTGGTTCACGGACCAACTCAAAGCGGACAAACTTGCCCTACAGCAAGCTGAACGCCGTTGGCGCCGCAACTACGACCTGCAGCTCAAACTCGTCTACACTGACTCTCTAAAGTCTTACAAAAAATCGATTTTGACAGCTAAAACAGCCTATTTCTCTCAAAAAATAATGGACTCTCACAACAAAACCAAAGAGATCTTCTCAATTGTCAATGAGCTTTTCATGCCTGACAGGGTCACACCCCAACCCCAGCCAACCCAAACCCTGTGCGACTCTTTAAACTCCTACTTCATCGAGAAAATGATAACCATAAAAAACAATATCCCGACCCCTGCGTCCCCTCTTCCTCCCCCGCTCCCCCCCAGGAACACCAGCATCCTGACGGAGTTTCCCCCAATCTCCCTACAAGAGTTCTCCTCTCTTCTTCTCAAAGTTAGCTCAGGGTCTCATAACGACTGCTGCCCCCCTCAGATCCTGAGAGAAGCCTTCCTTGCTTGCCCGGACCCCCCACTCGCATTGCTTAATAACTCTCTTGCTACTGGGGAGGTCCCGCGCTCTTTCAAACAAGCAGCTGTTCTACCCATCTTAAAAAAATCCAACGCGGACCCCACAATCCTAAGTAATTACCGACCAATCTCCCTCCTCCCTTACTTAGGAAAGATTTTGGAGACTCATGTCACCCGCTGCCTGAGTTCCTTTATTGAGAAATCTTCTTTCCTGGACCCCCAACAAGCTGGTTTCAGACCCCTCCATTCCACTGAGGCGGTCATAGTAGCAGTCATGGACGCCCTCAGGAAAGGGGCTGACAAAAACATCTCTCAGGCCCTTGTCCTCTTAGACCTTTCGGCGGCATTCGACACGGTCGATCATGCCATCCTGATCGACCATGTCCACAATGCCGGTATCCAGGGGGTCTCCCTCGACTGGCTCAGATCATTTCTGGACCAGCGTTTACAATCTGTTCACCTATCCACTTTTTCTGCACCCTACACATCCCTCACTTGTGGTGTCCCACAGGGCTCTGCACTATCCCCCCTTCTTTTTAATTTGTATCTGCAACCCCTCTTAGCTTCCCTCCGCAATTCCCCGGTCACAATCTTCAACTACGCGGACGACCTTCAGTTAATTTTTCCCATTGATTCCCTCCCTTTCTCCCGTCTCAGTTTTCAGTCCATCATGCTGACCATCGCAGAGTGGATGTATCACAGCCAACTAAAACTGAACCCCACAAAAACTGAGCTTGTACTTGTAGGGGGCCCCACTCATCCGTGGAATTCCACCTTCTGGCCAACTTCCCTGGGGACGGCACCCACTCCAGTCAGCACAGTGAAGAGTCTGGGGGTGATTATTTCTGAAGACCTATCGATGAGACCACAAATCAACTCTGTCACCTCATCCTGCTTTTTCCATCTCAGGCGGATCCGCAAGATCAGCAGGTTTCTCACTAGGGATGCCCTGATCCAAGTCATCATCGCTCTCATCACCTCCAGGCTCGACTACGCCAACATGCTGTACGTGGGGATCCCTGCATGCCACCTCCATCGGCTGCAGCTGGTGCAGAATCAGGCTGCCCGCCTGATTTTCCGCCAGCCTAAACATCAGCATGTTACTCCCCTTCTCCGCAGTCTTCATTGGCTCCCTGTCTCCAAGCGATGCACCTTCAAGCTGGCATGCTCAGCGTTCAAGGCCCTTTCTGACGCAGCCCGGCTTTCATCTCATCTGTCTTGACACGCCACATCCCCCTCAGAGCTCTTCGCTCAGCATCTCTCAACCTCCTCGTGGTCCCCAAATTCAAACGCAAAAAGCACGGTGGCTCGAGTTTTTCTGTTCTGGCCCCCTCCACCTGGAACTCCCTGCCACTCACGCTTCGTTTATGCCCCAGTTACGACAGCTTTTGCAGACTACTAAAAACCCTGCTATTTCAGTCTGCTTACGAATAACCCCCTCACCCTGATCACTGTACTTGTCAAAGAGCGCCATGAAACCGTTGGTGAAAGTGCGCGGTATAAATAATTTTAACGTAACGTAACGTAACAGGATATTTAGGGTCTTGATTAGTTATAGCCCTACGATGTTCCAGTACTCTTTTCTTCGCACTAAACTTGGTACTCCCTATGTACCATAGGTGACAAGGGCATTCAATAACGTACACAACATAACTGGTACTACAAGTGAGAAATTGAGTTATTTTTCTCCTGACTCCATTGTACACCAACTCATTTTTAAAGACACTATTGCTGCAGGCTTTGCAGTGACTGCAAGGGTAGAAACCCTGCAGGCCATGTTCAGTAGTATCTTTGTATTGAGTAACGTCATTTCTTGTTACCAGATCCCTGATATTCAGATTGCGCCTGTAAGTTATGCTCGGTCGTTCTTTGACCACATTACCTATGATGTTATCATGTCTCAAAATGTCCCAGTGTTTGGCAATCACCCTCTTGACACCTTCAGATTTAGCATTGAAAGTGAGTATCAATCTGGTGGTGTCATCAGTCTCATCCAGTACAGGCTCAACATTGTCTAAGGTTTCTTTTCTGTCTACCTTTTCAGCTCTAACAATGGCTCGCTTGATGACCCAATTGGGGTAGCCCCTTTCTTTTAACCTATCTGCAATGATATCTCGTTCCCTTTCAAATGCCTCAACCGTGTTGCAGTTTCTTTTTGCCCTCAACAGTTCCCCATAAGGTATGCTCCATTTGAGCACCTCTGAATGACTGCTGAGGGCATGCAATACACTATTGCCTGCTGTATCTTTGCGAAAAAGGGAAGTGCAGATACGGTTGTTTTTGATTTCCAGTCTGACATCTAGGTACTCGACAGTGGTGTTAATAATGGTTCCTGACAGCTTGATGTTATATCTGTTAATGTTGAGATTGTCCACAAAGGTTTCAGCCTGTTCTTTGCTCCCTCTATAGACAATAAATAGGTCGTCTATATAGCGGAGCCATACCACTACTTTAAGGAAATGTTCCTTCAAGGTAGTACTGCCATGGATTTCTTGCTCCCAGTATCCTATGAACAAATTCGCGAAACTGGGAGCAAAACAAGAACCCATGGCAGTACCATTGATCTGCCTGTAGAGGGCGCCATCAAATGAGAAAATATTGTACTTCAGGCAAAATCAATCATGGCCATGATCATGACATTGTGTTCAAAGAACTTGATCGATCTGTTACACAAGTAGAATTCACAAGCCTCAAGTCCCTGTTGGTGGTCAATGATGGTGTATAACGAATGAACGTCAAGCACCATAAAGTTCCAATCACTCTCCCACTTCAGAGTGTCAATTTTACTAAGGAAATCTTTGGTCCCTAAGATAGCTTGGCAATGTGACCACATAATCTCTAAGAAAGTGAACTACATATTTGGAAATATGCTCACCAATGCTGCCTATGGAGGAAACTATAGGACGCCCTGGCGGTTGTGTTTTGTGTTTATGGAGTTTGGGCAACAAATACATTATCGGAAGAATTGGATGGTCTTTTTTAAGGTAACAATATTCTTCCCAGGTGAGTAACCCCTTGTCCTTCCACATAACAAGTTTTTCCCAAATCTCAGTGATGCTATTGCTATAGGCAGATCTCATAATCTGTATATAGAACTTGTCATCACCGAGTTGGCGCATGGCTTCAGCGATATAATCACTTCTGTCAAGTACCACAATATTGCCCCCCTTGTCTGCTGGACGTATGACAATGGAAGCGTCTTCTTGCAAAGATTTCAAAACATTTCTCTGTTTAGGAGTCAAATTGTTAGGTGTATTGTTTTTGTGATTATTCTTCCCGTCACGTTTCTATCGTAATTTTAATAGATCTTTCACAGCACATTCGTGGAAAGTATCTATATTATCATGGGGAAGAGTAGGCATGAAAGTCGATCGTGTTTTGAAGTTGTTATTAGCAGCTGCTCCAACCTCCAAAGCAGCTTCTCTGAGTGTGTCAACCGATGTAGTTAGCTCATTACCATTATCCGCTGACACATCTAATTTGGCAATGGCAAGGAGACTATCTACATCTCCCACATTGAAGTCACTGTTGTGACCACTATCTGAAAGGTCTGTGTTGGGTCCACGCCCAAGTCTTTTAAGTTTGTACCACTTTTTCAATTTGATTTTGCGTACAAATCTGAATATGTCTATGCGAGTCTCTGTAAAATTAAAGTAAGCAGTAGGACAAAAGGAAAGACCTAAACATAAAGTACGTTTTTCAAGTTAACTGAGTGGTCTTTTAGAAAGATTCACAACAGTACGATTTACCATTTTTGTATCCATTATTTGGCCTTGTTGGAGCGAGTGACACGTTTCCCATGGCTCCCTTTCCTTTGTCTGGATTCCCAGCGTTGTTGTAGTCTTTTTTTGCGGTTTCTTCGTTTTTTCTTTCCTGTTGTTGATGCGTTGTCTGGTCTCTGCCACGGCCTCGACCTCTCCCTCTGGATTTCTGTGGGGTGTCTGCTCTTGTTTTTTGTCTGTCTTTTTGCATCACTCGGAATTCGTTTAAAAAATTCACTTGCTTGGGTATTCGGTCTGCTCCTGATGTTTGTTCTAGAGAGGCCTCCGAGTCCGTATCACTAATGACTGGAATTTCCATGGAGATATTGGATGCAGCTGCTCCTGCTTGTTCATTCATCTCCTCTCGATAGAGGTGGTCATACTTTTTACTAAAAGTGAGAATCCGTCCACTGTCATAATCGGCATAGTCTCTATTCATCTTATGTTGTTTTCTTAGTTTGATATCTTCCTCATGTTTGTTCAGCCGTTCTTTCATTTGTTCCATCAGTTTTTTCATAGTGGAGTCATCCACAGACATTGTTAGTTCTTCCATTAAACTTTTAATTTGTTTCAGTAATTCTTCTCTATCTTCCCATGCATATTTTATGAGAATCTCCATCATGGCTTTGGAACTTTTGGCAGAGTTGTTGGACCAATCTTGTAGCATGTTGGGGTTTGGTGACTCGTAAGTGGGAGTAATAAAGATCCTCAAGCCTTTTGGTACCATAGACTGATCCACGTAGTTTTGTATGGAAATCGCTTCCCACCATTTGGAAATTTCCGTACGTCGTAGTTTTTCCAATTTTTTTAGTTTATCTTCCATGGTGTTAGTACTGGCGTTTGTGCCGATGTTTCTGTTGGCATTAAGATTTCCACCTGGTTTTCTACGGAACAGGGCTTGTGCTGCTGCCCGTCTACTTGCTTCTTCTTCCATGTTAGGGTGCTACCAAGGATCAATGGAATAGTTGAATTGTTATTGTTCCCCTCTGGAAGAAATCCAGAGTTCTTTTAGCCGGTTACAATCGCAAAACTCCACTGGTTACTAAACAGTACTGGTTGCAGATTCGATCAACACCACCGTGTGTTGCTGGCGGAGAACAGGTAAAGACGTATTGTTGATTTATGAGTCCAACCCTCCGCCCATGAAATACTGCAACAAAGTAATCCAACGCGTTTTTGAAAATCAGGCATCTAACACTAGAAAGGCAGTTACCACTCACTCCCGCTGCTCCGCGATTAGGCAAAACACCGCCCGGAGTAACCCGAGCAAGTGGTGCCCTCCCGCAAAGGACGGAAAGTGAAACGCGGGCTTACCTCAAAAGTGGACGCTTTGGAGATACAGGTCTTGATTCACCGATGCTCCTCCACTGCAATCCATCAAACAACATGAATCGAGACACATCATCAACTTTCAAAGTAAACATCCGGGAGGCCTTAACTGGGATGAAGAACTAGAAGTACACCTTAGGGAGGACACGTAGGGATCTATTTGAGTCCTTCTTTGGGAATGTATTGATTATGCACCCAGAATTTGATGGATCATATCTGTTTGACTATGTTTATGTTTATGTTTATTAAAACTTTTATAGCGCGCTCTGTTACCACGGGGTATCCTGGCGCGGTGAGTGAATTGAGAACATAAGTGCTGGAGCAAGGCCTGGATGAACTACAAGAGAGGGGCATTGAACAAGTGGGTCTTGAGATCTTTCTTAAACACAGAAATGGTTGGCGAGGCTCTAAGGGAAAGGGGGAGAGCATTCCAGGCAGAGGCTGCTTTAACTGAAATGGATTGACCTCCCATACGTGCATATTTGAATTTAGGGGTAGTTAGTAAACAAAGATTGGCAGATCGAAGGGCACGGTTGGGAGAGTAGAATGAAAACCTTTTCTGCAGATATGTTGGTCCCTGGCCATGGACTGCTCTGAATGCCAGCACAAGAATTTTAAACAGAATTCGATGTGGTACTGGTAGCCAGTGCAGACTGCGTAAGTGGCTACGCACGCTTGACCTCCTTGGGAGAGAGAAAAGCAGACGTACTGCGGCATTTTGTATCACCTGCAGGCGGTGAACCATGTACGCAGGTAGACCACTGAATAAGGCATTGGCGTAGTCGAGCCGGGATAGGATCAAAGCTCGAAGGACAGACTCCTTGGCTGCCCTAGGCAGAAGAGGAAAGAATTTCCTCAGGGCACGCAAGGTGCCAAAGCAAATGCCGGTCAATTTTTTTATGTGATCCGCAAACTTTAGATCCTGACCGAACCAGACCCCCAGGTTCTTAGCTGGGCCTCCTGTCGCACTGGGGCAGGGCAGGTCCGGGGGCCAAATCTGGTCCTTGAAATTGTCAGGGAAGGAGCCGAAGAATAAGACCTCGGACTTATCTTCGTTGCACTTAAGTTGGACTTGTGCAAGCCACCTGAAAACTTCCGACAGACAGTGCTGGACTGCTGATGGATCGGACACACCCTTAGGCCATGTGAATAGCAGCTGAGTGTCATCAGCATATGCTATTATCTTGGCTCCCAGATGTTCCGCCAGATAAAGTAGAGGGGTCATATAAACGTTAAACAGTAAAGGGCTTAACGTAGAACCCTGCGGGACTCCAGTTGACAGTCTCTTCGGGGCCGACGAATAGGGGGGCATCCAGACCTGTTGAGTTCTATCACTCAGGAATGATGACAGCCAGTCAAGGGCCAACCCAGAGATGCCAACAGCACGCAGTCTGTCAATCAGTAAGGCATGTGGGACCGTATCGAAGGCGGCAGAGAGGTCCAATAAAATCAGGACCGCTCTGCCACCTCCGTCCAGGCACTCACGAACAGCCTCCGAAACCTCAACTAGAGCTGTCTCGGTACTGTAGGCAGCTCTGAATCCTGACTGAGCAGGATGTAGGGCGTGAGAGGACTCAATGAAGCTGTCCAGTTGTTTAAAGGCCACCTTTTCACACACCTTCGCCAGAGCTGGCAACAGTGAAATGGGCCGATAGCTCGATGGTAGTGCTGGGTCTGAACCGGCCTTTTTTAATAAAGGGAGCAGCTTTGCCTCCTTCCAACTTCTCGGGATCATGGCCGTGGAATGGGAGAGGTTAATGATGTGCGTCACCTCTTGAGTAATGGTGTCCGTTATACCGCCCAAAACCCTGGCTGGGCAGGGGTCTGAGGGAGATCCAGACTTTAAAGCGGTCAGGATTTGCCGTATGTCCAGTTCCGAGGCTGGGAGGAAGGCAACGAGTTGATCCTGTAGACCTAGTCTATCCGATCCAAGTAGGACAGGAGGAGTCGTAAGGGACTTTTGAGCCATTTCTAAGTCCGATTGTATTTTTGCAATTTTATCCGTAAAATAGCAGGACAGTTCTTCACACCATTGGGCGGAAGAAGGGAGCTGGGGTTGGGCAGCACAGGGAGATAGAAAGTTTTGGACAATTGAGAAGATCTCTTTGCTGTTGTTTTCCGCCTTCTCAATTCTGTCCGAATAATACCTACTTTTAGCTGTCTTAATCGCAGCATAATAGTCCATTTGGGCTGCTCGTAAAGATTTCTTTGCGGCAGGCAGGTGGGCTTGTCTCCATGCTCGCTCTAGTTTTTTGCAGACCAGCTTCTGTTCTCGCAGGGCATGCGTGAACCATGGTTGGGAGGGTCGTGACCGCATTCGTCGGACACCCCCCACATTAGTGGAGGTGGCGACACCGTTCGCTATCCAGGAATTGAATGCATCAACAGTCGCTTCTAGCTACATCATTGGGGCCGGACGGGTGTCGGAAAGGGACTCAGATAAGGACATCACATTAATCCGGGGATGGTGTACCATAGAAGGAGTTTTCCTCAAACCCTCATCTAGCTGCCAGGCAAACTTGATCATATAATGGTCGGACCACACCATAGGCATTGGGGGGGACAGACTAATGTCAAAATTCGTGCAGATTAAGTCAAGAACATGACCTCCCACATGTGTGGGAGCGTCGACCCATTGGGAGAGGAGAGCCATGCTGAAAGTCTCACTAAGACGAGTAGCTTCAGTGGTGTTAGCAGAACCCACATGGATATTAAAATCGCCCAGCAGTAAGAAGCGAGAGAAGCGTAAGGCTCGTGGCACGATAACCTCCTCCAAAGATCCAATAAAATTTCCGACGTAGCCTGGCGGTCGATACAGTAGTGTGCCGCCTAAGGTAAAATGCGGACTAATGTCCAGGCAGAAATGGAGAAGTTCGGCTTCTTTGATTTTGTCCAGAGACTCGCAGGTGAGAGACCAGTGATCCCTGTAGATCACGGCAACCCCCCCTCCTCTTCCCACATCAGCAGCGCGATCTACTCTGCAAATTCTGAAACCACGAGGGATAGCTAACTCGACTACCGGCGAGCAGGAGTCAGTCATCCAAGTCTCAGTAACAAAGAGTAGGTCAAGATCATTATCAGCTAGAAGGTCAAAGACCTTCAACTATTAACTATCAACTATTGTTGCTCTTTAAGTGATCTTATTTTGTCTACTTGCAACTTTTTAACATGTTCTTATTTGTGCTGGTACATATTTTAACATATATTTTCTTCTTTATGTATTTGATTTACAGGTGTACAGGCAGGGACACCCAGTATGAATGGATTCCTCAAATGGGCACCTCTGTCTCTAGCACTTGTTCCGGTTTCACCACTGCAATTTCTAGGCACAAATTCACAGTCAGTCACCCCCCCTTTTTTGCACCTGTTTGACATCACTGAAGTCACTTTTTCTAGTAGGACCACGCCTTTTTTGGTACGAGTATGAATGAATACGCCTCCGACTGTTGAATATCACACCTGATGTGATGCAGGGATTTATAGCCCTCAATTTTTTCATAATTTTTCATATTTTAATATGGACACTTGTCAACAGTATTTCTTAGTACAGATTTATTGTACCTTGCTACCTTGCTGCAATGCACTATGTTGGGCTGTTTTATGTCGATGACATATAGAACAATTTGATTGCTTGAATATGCCACTGTATATTTTAGTTTTGCCTTCTTATTACTTTATAGGAGGTATGCATGTTGCACTTTGAAGTGAATTGTGTCTCAATATGCAGCTAACTATCCCTTAGTTTTCTGACACATACTATATCATTGTAACCATTACTGACTATTGCATCAGAATTTCTACATCTGATCACTACAGGTGTTGTATCTTACTATTCAGGACACTTGTCAATGAACAGGATATTGATTATGTGAGAATGTTCCACTTGTTTCTAGCGCTGGTATTATTTTCCCGAGACTCACTGCTAGACTTTTTCCGTACCAATTATGACACTACATTGTTTAATTATTGTTGGTTGTGACAGCTATATTAGCAAGCTCATCTTATTAACGATATTTTGATGAATTAGTCACGTTATTGTTATGTTTAAAACACCATTACAAGATGGCCGACATTATTTTGTAAACTTTAACGTAGTCCTACTTCTGTTTTGACATTGTAACTTCATTTATGGGCACACTTTCTCACACACTTTTGTCACACGTGATCAAGGCAAGTCGCCGAAACGAGTTGTGTGAATAAACTAAGGATCTAAGTTTACTCCTGGGTTGTTGTGTCGTTACTGAAAGCGTACTTTATTGGAACTTTGTGTGGAATACTAATTTTCCGGCTGTTTCGCCGGAGCGTACGCCACTTTTCAACGGGTCACAGCGTTGCAGCAGAAGCAGCTTTGTTTGGACATATATATATACATATATATATATATATATATATATATATATATATATATATATATATATATATATATATATATATATATATATATATATATATATATATATATATATATATATATATATATATTCACTGAAAAAACCATAGGTTATAGACCATATATAGTTAGGAATTTGCATTTCCAAAACCATGAAAATTCACTGAAAAAAACCATTGGTTATAGACCATATATAGTTAGGGATTAGCATTTACAAAACCTTAATTTACTCGCACAAAACCATAGAAATTCGCATATATAGTTAGTTGCAATAACTATATATCGCGCACCCGCAATCCACTGCTGATGATGTCACATATTACATCATTCATGACATGGTCAGTGACATCACTGATGACATCACTGATGACATCTCAAATGACATCACTGATGACAACATCCAGTGACTGTATGTTTCTGTAAAGTTAAAATATGTCTTACATATTGAAGAATGAGTGGATGTATAAGTGTTTGGATGAAGGATTTAGTAGGTGCATGACTGACTGTATGAGAGAATAATTAAATGTGTCTCACTGAGTGCATGGGTTAGTGACTAAACTGTCTTAATTTGTGCATCATTATTTCTGTAGTTCTGTAAACTGCTGCATGTGTTGATCAGTAGCTATATGAGTAACTATATGGGTTATTGATTGGTTGCCCAAATATTTGTATGGGAGAGTGAGTGTGTGTGTGGGGTGGCTGGGAGGTATGTGACTCTGTGCATAGATGTGTGAGCAGTTGATTCACTAGATGTATGGGTTCACTGACCATGTCATGAATGATGTAATATGTGACATCATCAGCAGTGGATTGCGGGTGCGCGATATATAGTTATTGCAACTAACTATATATGCGAATTTCTATGGTTTTGTGCGAGTAAATTAAGGTTTTGTAAATGCTAATCCCTAACTATATATGGTCTATAACCAATGGTTTTTTCAGTGAATTTTCATGGTTTTGTGAATTCAAATTCCTAACTATATATGGTTAATAACCTATGGTTTTTTCAGTGAATTTCATTGGTTTTTTAAAAGCTAATATCTATAGCTGTAAAATATATTCTTTATTACGTGACGTATCACATAGCCACGTGAGACGCCTCATGACACGTCGCATAAACATGACGTATCGTCTCTGCAGCGCAAACAAAACCCGTAACGTAAGCACGCCAGAGCACGCTTACAGATATATATATTTTTTTAATCTTAATTAGACAAAATCCACACGTGCACATATCTTGAGGCCTTGCAAAGGCACATCAAACAAACAGTCCCTAAGATTTTGCCATGTTTGGTGGAAATCTATTCCTTTAAATTTTATTTTACTGTTTCTCTTGGTTTTACCCTTGTTACGCTTACCGGAACGCTACCCGGTAAGCAAACCGGACGCTCCAAAAACACAAGATGTCGGACTCCCGTTACGCTGCCTGTTAGCTGCCCGGTTGGCATACCGGGAAGCGCCTCTACCGCGAAAAATCGCAATTTTTTTTTTTTCTTTTGCCCCGCTGTTGTAAATTAGCATAAATGGGTTAGCGTTAGCAGAAGCCATCTTGCATTTAGAAGTTATCTTATCCGCTTTTTAGAAGCCATTTTAGTTTCTGGAGGCCATCTTGGCTACCATGTGCTCACTATGTGCATTGTCCTACCTTCCTTTTAGCTGCGCCTGAAGTCTGCCTAGTAACAAGATATATTTAGCCTCCTCCACTTCCACGCATGCTCAGAAATGCCTGGTAGAGTCTGCATCTGTTACTGATTAAGTTTTACATAGGAATGTGTTCACTACGTTCTGAAACTGTTAGCTCCTCCCACTTGGTTCCATATGTCCTTATTTGGTATTCCTTGTGTGCTCACAGGAACCAAGACTGCCCCCTTTCATGTATGCTTACTGTGTAAGTCTGAAATGTATATAAGGCATCAGCCTTCTGACTTCCTCAGACTGCCTCATTCATTTGCCATGGCCTTTGGGCGACGCAGCCTCACTTCATGTAATAAACTGTCCTTTGATATTTCAGAATTCTGTGTCAGTCTCTCGCTGCTTTTAAAGGACTCCAAGGTTTTTGAATACCACACCGCGGGGCACTTTAATATCCCCCTCATCAATCCTAGGGGGTCAGGAAGGGTCTACCTTGCCCCCTTTCCTTCATTTCCCCCTTCGTTTTTCACCACCTCTTGTCTCTCGATCCTACCGAGAGACAAGATGGCGGCCGCTCCGGACTGTTTACAATGTTGACAGCCAATCAGCTTCTCCTCAGACTCCTGTTACGCTGCCGGTTAGCTGCCCAGTTAGCTGCCCGGTTCGCGTACTGGGACGCGCCTCTACGGCGAAAAATCGCAATCTTTTTTTTTTTGCCCCGCGGGCCACTTTAATATCCCCCTCATCAATCCTAGGGAGTCAGGAGGGGTCTTCTTCAATATGTAAAACATATTTAAACTTTACAAAAACACACAGACACTGGATGATGTCATCAGTGATGTCACCAGTGATGTCACTGACCATGTCATGAATGATGTAATATGTGACATCATCAGCATTGGATTGCGGATGCGCGAAATATATAGTTAGTGCACCTAACTATATGTCGAATTTCATTGGTTTTATATCAATAAATTGTCCAGCTAACTATATAGGAGGAATTTCAATGGTTTTTTATATGTTAATTCCTAACTATATAAGGCCTAAAACCTATGTTTTTTTTGTGAATTTCATTGGTTTTTTAAAGGCTAATTCCTAACTATATATAGTGTATAACTTATGGTTTTTTCAGTGAATTTCATTGGTTTTTTAAAAGCTGATATATAGATTTATAAGGCCAGAAACCTATGTTTTTTTCAGTGAATTTGCAAGGTTTTGAAAATGCTAATTCTATTAGCGGATAACGTTTAAATATGTTACTATCCTTGTGGGACCACCTGATCAGCCCTAGGGATCCGATTTTTGATGCATGAACGATGGTTGGATGCATGATGGATGAATGATTGTTGGGTGGATGCATGGATGGATGCATGCATGATAGATGGGTGAATGGATGCATGAATGATGGATGGATGCAGGATGGATGGATGGTTGGGTGGATGGATGGGGTGCATGAATGGTGGGTGGGAGGGTGGGTGGGTGTTGGATGGATGCATGATTGTTGGCTGGAACATGGATGGATGGCTGGTGAATGCATGATGGTTATTTAAGCACAGTAGTGGCTGAAAACCATAGCTGGCAAGATTTCAGATTGCTGTGTGTGGCATTTTCATAAATTCCCTGTAATTATGAGTGACATTTCAACAAATATGAGGGACACTTTGTCGCAACCAAAATCAAGCAATGAAAAACAGGAAAACATATAAATATGAGCAGTTAAACCCATTTGAGCAACAAGACATTCTAAGAAGATGTTAAAACTGCTGGAAAGCAAAGCACCAAAAACTGAAGCACCTAGTCCTGTTCTAAACTGTTCGTACTGTTATACAAAACGAGGACTCGTGTCTGCACCAGTCATTTATAGTGTGTGCTGTGCCACTGTAAACAAAAGAATGTTTCTGTAAATTTTAGTGGTCAGTTATTGTAGTGGGTTAGATAATCTTTTTCAAAAAACTGCAGTTTGCTTGCCACTTGCTCACCTCAGGTACAGAGAATAACGACTGCTGTAGTGGGGGATAAACAGAGAGGGAGGCGGATAAGGACTGTTTTTCATGGGTCCTCCCACTTGAAAGCAGTAGCACACCTCAACGTTCGCTGGGGTATGGAATGTAGCCACACTGTGGTTGTAGCGCGGGGGTAGCCAGGGACTGAGCCGGCCAACGGCCTGTCCTCTCTCGGTGTGAAGGCAGCTGAAGAAAAGGACAGAAAGCCCGCCGGCAGGCTCTCGCCTCCTGCGCGGTCTCTGCCTGTCTCCTCCCTCAGTTTGAGGGAAAGTGCTGTGACCGCGCTCCACTGACAGCACCAGAGGGAGGTGGCCAGCGCTCCCTCTGCGGCAGGCACCGGACCTCCCTGGGCTGACATGACGGGCTGACCTGCTTCCGAAGCGGACCGAGCCGAGTCATGATGAAGGGCGGGGGCGGGCATTGCCGGCCGGCCGCGCTGGGATTGGCCGGCCGGCCCCAGCACTTCCGGGTCACCGCGGGCAGCGCGGCGGCCCGATTTTAGGCAGGCAGGCGGGGACCAAAACGAGCTGGGCAGTCAGCTGGGCAGTCAGCCGCAGATGACGCTTCTCTTACAGGTGGCAGGGCTCCCTCCCATCACGGGAGCCCTGGGATTGGCCGGCCGGACCTAGCACTTCCGGGTCGCCGCGGGCAGTGCGGCGGCCCCATTTCAGACAGGCAGGCGGGGACAGTGCGCGCACGCGTGCGCGCTTATAGATATATAATTGAATTTAAATGCAATTTTCTCAGCAAATACTGGACGGATTTACATCATTTAAAAAAAGCGTAATCTGCGAACCAGTCTCTTCCATTTTACCAAATTTCAAATAATTCTGTTGAGCCATTCGGGCTGTAGCCGAGTCTAAAGGTCCCATGGAAATTAACATGGGGAAAACACGTTTTGGGACTCCCTTTTTTCCCAGCCCCCACTTGATGAATCCCCCCCAAATTTTCAGGGAAGGAGCGGAGAGGAGCGAGCCATCTTCTTTGAGAAATTTGCGAAGATTCATCAACCAGCGCCAAAGTTATTCCCAATAGAATGTTGGGGATTTCCTATGGAAACAGGTCCTAACTATATATACCTACTGGCTACCTCCAGTAGGTATATATATATATATATATTACCTACTGGCGGTAGTTTACCTGTGTGTGGCGGTTGTGCAGGTGGGGACGCGAGGAGCTTCAATATTGTGCAAAGACAGTGTGAGACACCGGGTGATAACTGTCTGCAGACTCTGCCCCATACGCACTTTGGTGACAAATCCTGGCAAGAACCACTGCATGCTGGGACATGTAGTTTGCTTTACCCGTTTGCATCGAAGCAGGTGACACAGATCTCCGCTTGGGGGTGGAGCCAACCAGAACTATTTGAATGGGAGCAGAACTGCTGGGCGGGAAATCTCACTTGGTACACCTGGGGCTCTGAAGAGATCACACGGCCGAAATGCATACGCCCATGCTCATCTGTTTCAGCCTCAATAAAGAGACTCCATTGCATTCCCCTACAGTGGCTTCTGACTTTCTGTTGAGAAGGTGTTCGTGGCATAATTCTGCACGGTCAGCCAGAGACGTGCAACAGAAGCCCCTGCACGCAAACTGACCTGGTCATCACTGGCGCCGTTCTGTTTTGGCGGAACTTTCTTCAATCCGAGATATCGGAAGGACCAGGCTCGCCACTACACCCAGGAGGAACAGAAGTGGTGCAACTTTGCACTGGGAGAAGCGCACTGTTGCACCTTTTTCCCCCATGGAAGTTTACCTGTGTGTGGCGGTTGTGCAGGTGGGGACGCGAGGAGCTTCAATATTGTGCAAAGACAGTGTGAGACACCAGGTGATAACTGTCTGCAGACTCTGCCCCATACGCACTTTGGTGACAAATCCTGGCAAGAACCACTGCATGCTGGGACATGTAGTTTGCTTCACCCGTTTGCATCGAAGCAGGTGACACAGATCTCCGCTTGGGAGTGGAGCCAACCAGAACTATTTGAATGGGAGCAGAACTGCTGGGCGGGAAATCTCACTTGGTACACCTGGGGCGCTGAAGAGGCCACACGGCCGAAATGCATACGCCCATGCTCATCTGTTTCAGCTTCAATAAAGAGACTCCATTGCATTCCCCTACAGTGGCTTCTGACTTTCTGTTGAGAAGGTGTTCGTGGCATAATTCTGCACGGTCAGCCAGCGACGTGCAACAGAAGCCCCTGCACGCAAACTGACCTGGTCATCACTGGCGCCGTTCTGTTTTGGCAGAACTTTCTTCAATCCGAGGTATCGGAAGGACTAGGCTCGCCACTACACCCAGGAGGAACAGAAGTGGTGCAACTTTGCACTGGGAGAAGCGCACGGTCGCACCTTTTTCCCCCATGGAAGTTTACCTGTGTGTGGCGGTTGTGCAGGTGGGGAGGCGAGGAGCTTCAATATTGTGCAAAGACAGTGTGAGACACCGGGTGATAACTGTCTGCAGACTCTGCCCCATACGCACTTTGGCGAAAAATCCTGGCAAGAACCACTGCATGCTGGGACATGTAGTTTGCTTCACCCGTTTGCATCGAAGCAGGTGACACAGATCTCCGCTTGGAGGTGGAGCCAACCAGAACTATTTGAATGGGAGCAGAACTGCTGGGCGGGAAATCTCACTTGGTACACCTGGGGCGCTGAAGAGGCCACACGGCCGAAATGCATACGCCCATGCTCATCTGTTTCAGCCTCTATAAAGAGACTCCATTGCATTCCCCTACAGTGGCTTCTGACTTTCTGTTGAGAAGGTGTTCATGGCATAATTCTGCACGGTCAGCCAGCGACGTGCAACAGAAGCCCCTGCACGCATACTGACCTGGTCATCGATGGCGCCGTTCTGTTTTGGCAGAACTTTCTTCAATCCGAGGTATCGGAAGGACCAGGCTCGCCACTACACCCAGGAGGAACAGAAGTGGTGCAACTTTGCACTGGGAGAAGCGCACTGTCGCACCTTTTTCCCCCATGGAAGTTTACCTGTGTGTGGCGGTTGTGCAGGTGGGGACGCGAGGAGCTTCAATATTGTGCAAAGACAGTGTGAGACACCGGGTGATAACTGTCTGCAGACTCAGCCCCATACGCACTTTGGCGACAAATCCTGGCAAGAACCACTGCATGCTGGGACATGTAGTTTGCTTCACCCGTTTGCATCGAAGCAGGTGACACAGATCTCCGCTTGGGGATGGAGCCAACCAGAACTATTTGAATGGGAGCAGAACTGCTGGGCGGGAAATCTCACTTGGTACACCTGGGGCGCTGAAGTGGCCACACGGCCGAAATGCATATGCCCATGCTCATCTGTTTCAGCCTCAATAAAGAGACTCCATTGCATTCCCCTACAGTGGCTTCTGACTTTCTGTTGAGAAGTTGTTCGTGGCATATTATATATATATATATATATATATATATATATATATATATATATATATATATATATATATATATATATATATATATATATATATATATATATATATATATATATATATATATATTCGCCTGTAACACCTCAATTATTAGCTAGAGTGTTTTTGATTTAGTTAGCGGTGCGGAGCAATTATCCATTTGTATGTTCTTGATAATGATCTTATTAGCTGCCTTATTGTGATTGAAGCACTGCGTCTTATTTATGATAGAAGAGCTTTTATTACAGGGGTTTCTATAACCACATATGTGTAGGATACAGACAGGCAGGCGGGGACAGTGCGCGCACGCGTGCGCGCTTATAGATATATAATTGAATTTAAATGCAATTTTCTCAGCAAATACTGGACGGATTTACATCATTTTAAAAAAAAGCGTAATCTGCGAACCAGTCTCTTCCATTTTACCAAATTTCAAATAATTCTGTTGAGCCGTTCGGGCTGTAGCCGAGTCTAAAGGTCCCATGGAAATTAACATGGAGAAAACACGTTTTGGGACCCCCCTTTTTTCTCAGCCCCCACTTGACGAATCCCCCCCAAATTTTCAGGGAAGGAGCGGAGAGGAGCGAGCCATCTTCTTTGAGAAATTTGCGAAGATTCATCAACCATGAAACCAGTAAAGGGTCCCGTACGTACAATGAAGTACGATTCATATCCAAAGCAGATCTCCGTATGAACCATATTTTATCCGAAACACGCATTACGCGACGTCCGTACGTAAACAAGCAGCAGTTTCCGGCCGCTGAAGTACGATTCATCTTTACAGGAGCTCAAAACGTCTGTAAAAGCAGAGTCCAACCTGAACCGTATCCCCGGTACGCGACATACACAACATGAACCCCATTGTCCGTGTCATCCCAGTCCTGTACGCCTACGACCGGATGCACAGAAACCAACGATGGCGCATATGATGAGCACAATGTACCACAACAATGGAAGTGTACTTGTACGGTGCGTCTTATACGCTCGTGTATGGCATCGTTGCAATAGTAATACGAGCTGCACACACACGCCATGAATGTTGGGGTACGCTGAGTTTTACACATTCGTGTATTGCACCATTGCAATAGTGATACGATGTGCACACACACCAGGAATGTTGGGATACGGTGGGTTTCACGTGCTCGAGTATGGCACCATTGCAAAAGTGATACGATGCGCACACACGCCATTAATGTTGGGATACGGTGCGATTCACGCGCTCGCGTAAGGCACCATAGCATTAGTGATAAGATGCGCACACACACCATGAATTTGGGAAACGGTGCGTTTCACGCACTCGCATATGGCACCATTGCAATAATAATACGATGCGCACACACGCCAGGAATGTTGGGGTATGGTGCGTCTCACACAATCGCGTACGGCACCCTCACAATAGTTATATGAGGCACACAAACCATCAACCCCATGTGGCCAACAGTATAGGGGTGGGTTCAGAGGACTTACAGCAGTGCCCATACATTTGACGGGTGGGTGCAGAGGACTCCCAGCAGTGGCCAACAGTATGGGGTTGGGTGCAGAGGACTCCCAGCAGTGGGCGACAGCATGGGGGAGGGTGCAGAGTACTCCCAGCAGTGGCCAACATTATGGGGGTGGGTGCAGATGACTCCCAGCAGTGCCCAGACATATGAGGGTTAGAAGGATATGACTCCCAGCAGTGCCCAGACACATGAGGGGTGGGTGCAGAGGACTCCCAGCAGTGGCCAACAGTATGGGGGTGGGTCCAGAGGACTCCCAGCAGTGTCCTGACATATGAGGGGTGGATGCAGAGGACTCCTATCAGTGCCCAGACATATGAGGGGTGGGTGTATATGACTCCCAGCAGTGCCCAGACATATGAGGGGTGGGTGGATATGACTCCCAGCAGTGCCCAGACACATGAGGGTTGGGTGAAGAGGACTCCCTGCAGTGGCCAACAGTATGGGGGTGGGTGCAGAGGACTCCCAGCAGTGCCCAGACACATGAGGGGTGGGTGCAGAGGACTCCCAGCAGTGGCCAACAGTATGGAGGTGGGTGCAGAGGACTTCTAGACATATGAGGAGTGGGTGCAGAGGACTCCCAGCAGTGCCCAGACATATGAGGCGTGAGTGCAGAGGACACCCAGCAGTGCTCAGATATAGGGTGGGTACATCATCATCAGCATACAACAACTGCATGGGGGTATGTGCACTTATCTGGACCCAGCAAATCTGGGTAACTATTGCCCCATATCCCTTCTTCCGGCCATAAGCAAGGTAACAGAGAAACATATTAATTCAACTCTCTCTAGATTTCTCAAAAGCCATAACCTGCTCCATCCCTCCCAAACCGGTTTCTGGCCATGCCAGAGTACAGAAACTGCGTTATTGACAGTGATTGAGGAGAGCAGGAAAATCATGAACTCAGTAGGCGCGGCAGCCATCCTACTCATTGACCTGAGCGCAGCTTTCGATGCGGTGAATCACTTGATCTTGATTCAGCGACTCAGAAACATAGGAGTGAATGGCACAGCACTCCAATGTCTTTTTAGAGGGAAGAACCTATCAGGTTTTTGATGATAATACTGTTTCTAAATCTACACCCCTTTGGTGCCAGGTGCCCCAGGGTTCCACGTTCAGTCCAACCATTTTTAATGTTTACATGTCCCCGCTAGCAACCAGAATAGATCCTCATGGCATTCGAATAGTCACCTACGCTGATGATACTCAGCTGGTGGTCGGGCTTAACCAACCCAAACAGGAAATTCATACCCTCTACTCCTGTCAAACTGGATGGATGTCTCCCAGCTTAAACTTAATGGAGGAAAAACCGAGATGATGATTCTCGGTAACACTATCAGTTTTAATCCCAGCCTGATGTGGCTACCTAACATGGGTCCAGTCCCTACCCCAAAATCAGAAATTAAGAGCCTCGGGGTTTGGCTGGACCAGGATCTTAGTCTCAGAACCGAAGCCAGGAAAATAGCAGCCCTTTTTTACGGCTTACTTAGAATGGCACGAAAGGTTCTGCCCCTCCTTCCCTCAGCGGCAAAGAAAGTAGTGGTCCAATCACCAATACTCTCCAGACTGGACTACGGGATAACACTGTACCTAGGTGCTCCCATTTCCACAGTCAGGAAACTCCAGGCCATTCAAAATAGCGCAGCAAGACTGCTGACGGGAACCCCAACAGGTTGTCGGCCAGACCGGCCCTCCGTACCCTCCACTGGCTCCCGGTTCAGGAGCGGATCATGTTTAAGGCTCTTTGCCTGGTACACAATGCATGGCAAGGATTCAGCTCACCCACGATCTCCACCATGATCCAGCCCTACAAAGTTAGCCAGAACCTTCGATCAGATGATCTTCATCTGGCAGAGATCCTTTAGATCAAGAGATCCAGGAGTGGCAGCAGACTTTTTTCATATAATGCCTTCAAACTCTGCAATTCCCTGCCTCTCAACCTTCGCATAATTTCAGACCACATGGCTTTCCGGAGGCAACTAAAATCCTTGCTCTTTCCTTAGTCCATATGGCCCCTGTGTCGGTGACTTAGCGCTGGGAGGCCTCCGGGTAGCCATGTGCTCTACAAATACCTTTCCATTCCATTCCATTCCATCTCAAATTCCATATGCATACACACCCACGGAGGCTGCAGGCGAAATACACACCCTACCATCATGACACAATAGCGTATAGTGGTGTAACAGCCTACCAAACAAAGATAGCGAAAGGGAACACACAGTAACAGGCACATCCCAGGACTCATACTAATGTCCATGTGGTGGTCAGACCACCAAGATGTAGTCTCTCATGGAAGGAATAGGGTTGAAACCCCTTAGATACAATGCACACAATTGTGAGTCATGTGCCCAAATACCCTGCATAACAATCCCCAACATTGGGCTAGGGTGTGATTACACACATGCATATGGGGAAATGGGTGAATGTGTCCATGAAGGCATTTGTACATACTCAAAACACAAGTACAATGATTTGCAAGCATGGCACAGATGAATGAGCAGTAGACATCTGTGAGCAGGCATGATGAGTACAGGCCTCACCAAGGTCAGTCAGTGCAAAGTGTTCACCCTTCTGTCCTCAGACTATGGAAAGAAATTGGCACGGAAACTGGAAATACAAAAACATAGTTTAATAAACCTTTAAAGGTGGTCCTACAGCCTACACAGCACTCTACAGCATTGTACAGGGTAGCACAAAGAACTCAAGCACACAGCCCCCTTTTATACACAAAGAAGGGGCTCATGGGTGGGCGGGTACAACACAGAGCATGATTTACGACCATATATGGACATTTCTGAGCATGATCAATACATGGGTAGAGTTAACGGTTCTCGAAGCCCGCACAAAGCATATTCCTATCTACGCTGATCAAAGACAGATGTGATTTCCACTGAGCATGCGCTAGACGCACAAAAAGGTTCTATTTATAGACTGTTGCTGGGCAGATCTTAAGGGCGATCAGCAAAGAGGTAGGACTCGTCACATGGCGGGCACATGGCAATATGTAGCATACAAGATGGAGGACATGAAAACAAGATGGAGTCTGACGATTACGAGAGTTAGAGCAGAAAACGCAACAAATGGCTCATTATCATAACTTCAGCTAATGCTTAACATTATCGCTGTTTTATTTACAACAGGCATGGCCATTGTTGAAGGGAACCATCACCAACTGAGGAATTGTGCACACATTTCAGCACAACAATTGTGCAACTGTCTGCAGTGAAGATGTCAGGTGCCACAGAGGAAGGAACACTCCTTGGGACAATGTCTCTAGCCAAACTGAACACACTGAGATGGCAAACAGATACCATGGTCCACCTCATGACCTTCAACAAAAAACATCTTTCAGAACCCCAAAACATTACCATGACAGCAACTCCAGGCCCCTCATCACCAACATCAAGTACCTGAAATGCAATAGTGTTGAGCGTAAAATAAAAGGCTTTATTCAGCAGGAAAATAAAATATGTTCAAAAATGAATCCTTCCTCAAATAAGGCTAATGGCCAGTCCACACAAATGTCCTTGTAGGGGGACGTTGGGTAGACCGTCTACCCCTAACTTGCCTGCACATGGACTATTTAAGGGTATATAGACCCTTGGAGGGCATCATCAGGGGCAGGACCAGACACCGCAGGGACAGGAGTGATAAGGGTAGGTATGGTGGGTGCAGGGGTGGATGTATCCTCCTCAGTGGTTTGTGCAGTGCCGAAGGTGGACTCATACTCTGCGCTGCACACTGCAGCCAGTTCAGCCAGCCAAACCCCTGCACCCGAGGACAATATTGGAGTGGAGGGAGAGGGCTGTGGGGGTTGTGCACTGTGACTCTGGCTGCATGTATGCGGGCTAAGCAATGTGAACAACAAGGACCCCCTGTTCAAATACTGGATTTGTAATGCAGGGAAATGAACAATGTGTGAAGAAAATAACGCATTTGATAATACAACTAGGGAACAGACCAATATGTAAAGCACAAAAATCAATTAAGAATTTGACAAATTCGATTTATTAATAAAATTACATTCTCAAGTTTTAAAAAAACATAATCACTACAATGTTATTAAAAAATACACAAAATTATGTATGAAGGAAATATTCGTGACACAATTATACAAGAAAATACATAAAACCTAGGTGGCAAACAATACAATTTATCGACGCGCGTTTCGGCGTTATCGAATTTGTCAAATTCTTAATTGATTTTTGTGCTTTACATATTGGTCTGTTCCCTAGTTGTATTATCAAATGCGTTATTTTCTTTACACATTGTATGCGGGCTAAGCACAGTCCCTGAGGGTGTGCCTGCAGCCCCCTGAGTGTGCGTGCCAGGAGGTGTGCGCTTCACCATATGTGGGTGTATGCTGCCCGTGTCTGTTGGTGTGCGTGATGGTGTCTTCCTGCGTGTGCGTTGGACAGGTATGGGAGAGGGAAATGTGGATGGGTCCGTAGGAGGGGGGACGGACTGCTGCAGGAGGGAAACTGCTGCCGTCAGTGATGAGTCCATGGACTGCATAATCCAACGTTGGTCAGACATCGTTGCTGACATGCCCTCCATGAAAGACAACAACTGTGGCAGTATTTGAGTGTGGGCATGGAGGCCATTCAGCATCGATGTCTGACCAACCTGCAACTGGTGGAGTAAGTTCACAGACTCCGTACTGAGGGCAGCAGGGGTGACAGGGGCAGGAGCTGCAGTGCCGGGGCTGAAGGAGACATGGGGGGCTGCACGGACAGAAGGTACGGGAGCAACTGGGAGGGTGGGGATAGTGCTGGAGGGGGTGGGTACAGGCTCAGTGCTGCTTCCTGGTGTTGCTGCAAATTCCCCCTCCTCCAGGGAGCCAGAATCATATCCATCAGCATGATATGATGTTTCACCTTCCAACAGGTCCGCAGACTGACTCCCCTCACCCTCCATGCCACTGGCTCCCTCAGACTCCTCCACACTGGTGGCACTGTGGTTGGGTACCGCCTCTTGGTTCATGCAGCTGTTTCCTACTGTTTCTGGTGATGATGCTGTGGGCAAGGAGAAGAAACAGAAAAGCATCAGTCACCAGTACACATCTGACACATGAACACAAAAATAGTAGGTCACCCTGCAAATCATGCCATGCACCATGAGTAACAGCCAGATAACTCTGCACATATTTGGGCCTTACACTGCCCAGTTGGTATAGACACAATGCAACTTGGACACAATGATCCAAAGAACACCCCAGGCCACAACTTGAATGACAAATACACAGAGAAGCTAGTGTTTGTGTACACCACACTCAGAGCCCTGTAAGTACATTGTACAAAAAATAAATGTAAATAATTGTTGGCATCTTGGGACTCACCATACTTTACACAATCAACATGTATTGAATGCAGTAATTTGCCATCTTGTGAAGAGAACACATATGTGCCTGCATGAAAGATGTCTCACAAGGAAATGTACGCTAAAATACATGTACACATTCATTGAAAAATCTGGAACCCTTTAAGATTAAACACTGTCAGAAACAAATGGCGTTGCAGATTGTCCATATACATGGTCCAACGGAGGTCTTGATGTCTTGACACTGATCAGTTTGTATAATTGACAACAAAGAAGTTTCAAGACCTAGAGACCACTGTGGGGACATGTATATGGATATCAAGCACACCATTAATCGCTAACACTGGCCTCTTTGAAAAGGTCATTAACTACAAATAAGGGGAGAGGGGCAACCTTATCTACAACTCTGCCACCCCGAACCCCCTAAATCATGTTCATACACTCAAGAAGGGGTGGAGAGACTCAAAAACACGTATAACACCACAAAACATAAAAAATACAACTGTTTTGGAAATACTGCCCTCACTCACACACTGAAGTGTGTGACATGCTTCATCATCGGGTCTGCTTATAATACGCCCTGGTGTAGCCACACTCAGGATGGAGCATAAGGGAGGGGGTACACATAAAAGACAAAGAGACGCAACACAAAACGAAACAACTTATATATATATATATATATATTTATATATATACACAAAAAACGTGATCAGTGAGTGTCACCCTGTGACTAGAACTGGTGTGCAACAAAGTGCAGTTGATAAGAAAGTGCTTTAAAATTGGTTTGAGGATACCAAACAAACCTTAATTAATAGGTTCCACAGCCAGGATTAAAAAGAGAGAAAGGATGGGTCGTGTTTGAAAGAGAAGATTAAAGTTCTCAAAACACCCCTCTTAATACCGCTTGTGTCAACATGTTTCGACTGACTTACTGCGCCTTAAGAAGTCCCCCCGGTCTTCTTCAGGTCGTATGTCATTCCCAGTCCTTATGTTGGCCTAATCGCAGTTCGGTCGAAGTGCCAAATGACTGATCACACAAGATTTCAATTGAATCATCACGTGTGGAGAGAATTCCAACAACATGGGAAACAAAAAATGAAACAATAAATAATCATACATAAATATGCTGTGTATAGGTGCCAGAGAGTTACGAACTTTCTCAGGCCACCCATCGGTTATGACAACATGTGCCCTTTATGTTGTCCACTACAACAACCTACGAGGTAAATATATTTGTCACCCCTGGCTACGAGTCGAAGAAAGAAAATATGAATGTACAATGCTACAAAAAAACGGGTCACTACATCTATCTAAATCCAAATGATCTTTCAAGCTGTTTCATTTGCGAAAAGAGTATTTGTATCCCACACACATCGCTGTGAGACATTTAATTACTCCCATTCATGTACTCCTAGTTGTAAACTCGACATGGCGTCCTGCAGGAAGGTATCCCAAGTACAAAACATGTATTCCAAGGAACAAGACGAGTATAAATGTATCAAAAAAATGCTCTTATCATCATGCATAATTCGTGAGTAAGCCCCTACCATGGACATCTTCAATGTCAAATAAACGAGTCTTGCTTTGCGGAGAAAAATCAAAGCAAGCCCGTGGATATAAGCCTGAATGTACCGGTAAAAGAGTAAACAGCCCCCCTGTAGCCTCCTTACTGTTCCTAGGGAGAAACCTCACAAAATTTCCTGCTTCCGGATCGCTGCATGGTGAAAGGCTGCGCCAGGAGTTCTGTTTGATAACGTCTGACTCCGACGTTGCCATTGGTTCTAAGCACCCCACGTGACACCGCATCTGACGTGATTGCGTCCCGCATGTTGTGTGAGTGTATTATGGGGAACTGAGTCCAGTTTGCAGCTTCGTGTCAATGCATGGAAGGTACGGTGAACAACCTCTGCTCTTCCCTTGTATGTATCCAAACAAAGCGTGTTGCGTGAGGGTATTATGGGGAACTGAGTCCCGGATCGCAGCTTCGCATAAACGCCTGAAAGTATACAGCGAACAGCCTCTGCTCCTCCCTTATATGTGAAAAAAAATGCAAATGGCAAGGAAGAAGGGCCAGACAAACCTGTGAGAAGGATAGAATTATGGGTCAACATCAGGCCCCCACAACTAAAATTATAGAGGAAGAGCAAAAGAGGGAACATAATTCTATTCTTCAATACAGAGGTAAGATATACCATCCCCTAATTCAGATGGCACTGAGCGGCAAAAAAAGGAGGAAGCTGATCAAACAGCTTGCATGATAAAAGAGTGCATATGTATGTATATGTAAATCTCTTTATAAATTATTATAACTGGAACATATGTACTCGCTTGGTAGGGGTGAAGCCAGGAGACTGCAAACGGAAATGGAGTCCAGGCTCCTCATATCCCGGATCACAGTACTGAAACAGAACTAGACGTCACCAAAGGATGCCCCAATTCCCTCTCCACACCATAAGCAATACAAGCCTGGTTAATATGATGCTAGAAGTATTCAAATGTTATTGTTCAAGCCCACCAATATCAGTTCAACTAGTGTCTCCCCAGAGTTTGCCAAGGTATATCGTCGTTGAGACCAGTGATATGACTCCTGAAGCGATAAACCCACTTCTGTTCCCGGAGAAGCAAGACATGCTGGTCGTCTGCCACATGCCTTCCCAAGTTCAATTTTTCAATGACAGTCCACCTTATCTCATCAGCAGTGTGTCCCATCTCCAGGAAGTGCGCTGTCAGTTTGGTATTTGATCTGCCACATCTCACTGTGCTACGGTGCTCTTGTTCTCACCTTCCTACCCATCATACCCACGTAAAATTAGTTGCAGGGGCATGTGATGAGGTAGATAACCCCCTAGAAGTTAGAGTTAGTATGGGATATCTGTTCACAGGGGGTAGGAAGGCCCAAGTCGATATGTTTGGTGTTAGAGGTGAGGGTGTATACAGTACATGCGCCACATTTTGTGTGGCCCATCAGCCTGGGCAGACCTGCCACTGAGATGGTATCCCTAGTCACAGTAGTAACTCTAGGTCTCGTATGGATTAAAAGGTCCTTCATATTCTGACTTCGCCTGAACGAGAACAGTGGCTTCTCCAAATCCAAGCCCCCAGTGTTTAGGATTTTCCAGTTACGTAAGACAAAACGTCTGATCTGCTGGGACGCTGTATTGAAAGTAGAAACAAAAATAGGTTTATTTGTCTTCGGTCTTACTGTTTTGGAAAGGAGAGAGTCACGATCGGCATTCAGTGCCTGTTTCCTGGCTCTCTTGATGGTATTCGGTGGGTACCCCCTGTGTTGTAATTTCTGTGTTAGGGCGCCAGCCTCGGTGACAAAATCGGCATGGTCTGAACACTTACGGCGTATTCGAAAGAATTGACACACCAGTAAGTTCTCCCGTAGGGACTTAAGATGGATGCTTTCGATTGCCAATAAAGCGTTCTTGTCTGTAGTTTTATGAAAAACTCTTGTTTTCAATATTCCCTCACTTGGTTCTAACAGTAAGTCCAGAAAGGGTAGGCTGGTTTTAGTGACCACCGAGGTGAAATGGAGAAGCGGGTTTCTCTTGTTTAGCCAATCAAGTAAACAAACCACAGATGACTCATCACCTCTCCAAATCAACAAGACGTTGTTGATACATAACAACGCCATAACCTCAAGTGGGAAAACCACGGGCCTGTGGTATCAAAGATTGTGAGTTGTTCAAAAGCCCCCACATATAATCCGGACAAACTGGGTGCAAAGACACTACCCGTAGACGTACCATGGGTTTGTAGGTACATAGTGCCCTCAGATTCAAAAAAGTTCCTCATTAGGGCTATTTCCGCTAGGTGTAATATAGAGGCTCTAGGTGTGTGATACTGCCATTCCTCCTCAATTAAATTGGTCTCCAGCATTCTGAGGGTTTCTCTCTGAGGAATGTTAGTATATAGAGCCTCTATGTCAAGGCCTATGAGAAACTCGGTTTCTGGGTCAAATGGGATGTTTTTGAGGAGGTTCAGAATGTCCAAAGTATCCCTCAGATATGCAGGAAGTTTTTGGACCAGAGGTTTAAAGAAAAAACCACAAAATTGTGACAAGGGTTCAAGCAACGACCCCATCCCAGAGACAATCGGTCTCCTGGGAGGGGGCCTAACTGCCTTATGGATCTTCGGTAAGACATAATGTACGGAGTTTTGGGATGTTTATTAATTAAAAACTCCGCCTCATGCCCTGTGATCCATTCGTTAGTTCGAGCCTCCTCCACCACCATCGTAATCTGCCTGGTGATGGTGTCAGTAGGGTCTTCCATACGGTAAGTTCTAGAGTCAGATAGTAAGCGGGTGCATTCGGTGCGGTAGGTGTCCTGATCCAGGATCACTGTGGCCCCGCCTTTGTCCGGCGGCTTAAGGATGATCTCTTTGTTATCCACAAGTACCTTAAGAGACAGTCTTTCTAAATTGGACACATTTGAAAATTGATGATGTTGTTCTACACTCAAGTTTTCCAAGTCATGAATTACAGCCTGTTCAAAAGCCGCCTCTGGTGGAGGTAATAGAGATAATTGGGGGGTGAATAGAGACTTGGGTCGGAAGGAGGTGTCACCTCTATCAGAGTCCAAGAGTTCCTGATCCTGGAAAAAGATGTTTAGTCTGAGGTTACTGAAAAAGGCTGTCAGATCTTGGCAAAGTTTGAACAAATCAGGAGGGTTTGTGGGAACAAAGCCCAGTCCTTTGTTCAGTAGCTGTTCTTGTAGGGGGTTAATGAACAAGAGGATAAATTGACAACTAGGGAGGTACACTGCTGGTACTCGGAAGGCTGCTCTGTGCTATACTCCTGGTTATTTGTTGCGTGATCTCCTTGTTCTGGGCCTCCCAGGTCACTTGTTGCTGACCTCTCTGTTTCCCACGTCCCTTGCTCCGGCCTCCCCCTAAAAAAGGCCCCTGGTAGTTTTGGAACTGTGGGTTCTGGTACTGAGGGTTCTGAAATCTGGGATTCTCAAACTGTGAATTTTGAAACTTTGGGTTTAGAAAAGGTCCTGTAGGGAGGTATCCCATTCCAGGCCAGTTGAAAGACTGGTTGGGGTATTGTTGGAATGGCTGGTGGAACATCGGTGGCCTCGCCCCCGCCAGTATCCCCGGCACCTCCAGCTCCTTCTCTGTGGAAAATCTCCTTCACTGCCCTCACTAGAGCTGCTGGTGTTATAGTGGCGAGGTCGGCCCTGTTGATTGTTCTTATAATTCTCTTCCTATTTCTGTTTTGCATATTCATCATTAGTGTATGGATAAACCTTTTCCCTAGAGAAGTTCTTCAAATCCTTTTGTGAGTTTGAGATCTTAGAGTGTATCCAATGGACCCTCTTTGAAAAGGTGCCAGCTTATTTCAAGAAAGTGGAAATGTTGTTTTGTGTGCACGACCTTGTGAGACATCTATCATGCAGGCACATGAGTGTCATTTACACAATTCGTCATATTAACACATTCTAAACATGAACAACTTTTAACAAGTGTTGTGAGTGCCAAGGTACAATCATTTATTATTTCACACACAGGCAGTTGCTTATTTTTATTTGTAGTTAAGTATTCATTAGTATTTACACAGCGATATTATTACTATATTTCAGATAAAGGAAAGAGACCATACATAATTAGAGTCATGAAAATCTGAACAGCATCATACAGACAAGTGAGTGAGTGTTGGTGTTACGGACATACGATTAACTTAGTAAAGACATAACAACTTAGATATTTACGGAATATATCACTTTTTGCAGAACAAAGTCATGGATTATATTTTTTGATGCAACACGCTTACCTGCTCAATTGTTGTTAGTGAAGGTTGGAGTGTCAATAAATCAGAGGCATGTTTTGAACACTTGGATAAAGACACGGTTTGTTTTGGTGTACATTGCCTTGGACACTGAGATCACATGGTGCAGTTTATTCTTTGGCGTTCTCTGATTCATTTATTCTTTTTGGTTTCTAAGGTCACTAGTGAACTTTTATGAGCATGATAATTGGTATTACACGATATGTGACAACATAGCTGGTAATTTTCTGGTTTCTGTTAAAACGGATTTAATAACCCATAATGCATTTTTTGATCAGAAATTTGAAGAACATTCCCCTGACGAAGGTGCATACCGAAATGCATTGGGATATGTCTTCATATGTTGATTTGTGGAGAGTTGTTTGAAGATTTCAAACAGACACATTTGATGATGGAAAAAGAAGAATAAAAGTGTTTTTGAAGAAGGAAAAACTCAAACGCGCCAGGATTCTATTTTCTTAGTAACAGAGCGTGCTACAAAAGCCTCTATAATAAACATCGTCTTATGGCATTTTGGGTTTTGTTTAGCTTTTGGTCTGATTACAATGATTGTGCAATGGTATGAATAACAATCACGTGTTTAATTTTTGGTGAATATTTAATTTGAAAAATCTTTTGATACGTTTGGATTGAAAATATACATGAAAATTAGAGAACAGCGCATCACGTAATAGTGAGCTAGTGGATAGTGCACCCCATAACACAACTTCAAAAATGTCACGTCTCACCTGGGCATCCTTTTCCCTGATGACACAGTTGCTTGCACATAAAACCTACTGGCTGTCATGTGGAGTGGCACACATGTCCCAACTCTGGACAATGCTTAAGCTATTGGGCCAGCAATTGTGATTAACAAAATCATTGCTGCATAGTGGACACACCGTTATCCCCAGGCAAAATGTCAACACAGAAGTGTGCACACTAAGACAAAAAGCGTTGCATCTGAACTACATACATGTGGCAAAAATGTATGAGCCTGAATCATGTCTGGAACAAAATGACATAGGCTACCAAGCCCCAACTGAAATCACTGGCCACCATCACAGGGGCAGTGCATGGTGAATCATTGTTCAGCCAATTCTCACCCACAGGTCAGACCTGGCAAGGCTAAATTAGGCAGGCCCATGTATACCTCTCCCGCACAAAACCCCCATACCTCAGTCAATGTGATTGATAAGCTCACGAAATGAGACCTATGAAGCGGGGTAAGAAAAACTGTGCAGCAACAATTCCAACAGTAACCCAAGCTCACCTCGTTGGGCTGGCAATACATATTTGTCACAAACAACCAACAACAGATTGTTGTGAATAGTCACACAGGCACTGCCCAGTATGAGTACCCACATGCCACATATTGTATCCCTGTCCAGTGGACACATGTAGCGGACACAGGAAAAGATACAAAGTATGCCGGAGATCAATGCCACAGAGGCAGACCCATGCTGATCCCACATAGAACCCACATAGAATGGGCACAGTGTTGGATGACACACATGATTAGGAGGACAGGGTGTCTCAGGGGACTGTAGTGGGCACACTGATCGTGTGTCTGGAATGAACTGACTGTACCATGAGCAACCGTCATGGCACTATGCATATCTCCCACTGATGTACATCATGTCTGAGGACACAACATAGGTCATGCATGCTGCAAGGGTTTGCAGTTGAAACCTCACAGTCCTATGTTGAGACTCATCATCAGCGCGAACAACTATGAAGCCCAAACACAATGCACAGGTCATAGCACAGGCAAGGTCCCAACACATGTCACAGACCACCCACCCACATGATGCGGAAATCAATGCGCAGTCTTATTTTCTTGCACCCTAGTTGAACATGTGCAAATGTTATTACATACAAACCTGGGGACACATGCTAAGGATGTAAAGGGATGCAAACGAGCACCAGGTGACAATGGGGAACCGAAAAGGCACTGCACATATAACCAGTCTGAGCAGACATCCTAACTGTGGGAGTGTAGCCAGGCTTCAGAGCACTACAAAAAGCAGGTAACACACCACAACAAACAGCCATGTACCTACCCCCTCCCTACTGCTGTCTCTCCTGCAACTGCCCATCGAGGTCTGGGATCACCACCGCCAGGACAAGGAGCATGTGGGGGGTCAGGCAATGGCGTCCACCATGCCAGCGTGGAGGTGACAGCTTCAGCTGGACTCGGGCGATACGCCGGGTCCAGCACTGGATGTCCTGCCACCTCTTCTATATGTTTCGCAGGTGCCGGAGAAGGCCCCCCACAGACCTGACGGCCCTGATGATGTCCCGCCAGATTTCCCCCTTCTCATAGGCGGTTACCTATCAGGAAGACACAGTGAGACAATATCAGTACACCTGCAGACAGGTTGCTCCCCATGCCACCACACAGCCACCAGCTGCCTCATTGCTCCTGCCGCCACCGCCTCCTGCTACCTCATTCCCGCCGCTGTATCCCTGTGGCCTAACCCCACTGACGCCCATTGGCCACACCGCTCCCGCCTCCCAGCTGCTCCTCTCTCCCTTTCTACCTCTTAAGAGGGCTGCGCAATGGCTTGGGAGCGACCTTTGACCTTGTTTGCAGGCAGGTCGCTCCCCACGCCACTACACAGCCGCCAGCTGCTAGTTGCTCCTGCTGCTGCGTCCCTGCGGCCCCGCTCCCTGGACACCCATTGGTCACCCCGCTCCTGCCACCTAGCTGCTACTCTCTCCCAACCCACCTTTTATGGAGTCCGCGCAGCGGGCGCGTCGCTGGCGCTCTGAAAGCGCGCCAAAGGCAAGCCTTTCTGTGCCCGTCCGCGCCTGCCTGCGCCTGGACCGCTCCCAGTGCCAGAACCCCTCCACACACTCAACCCCGGCATAACCACACCTGCTTCCAAGCCTCACAGAAATGGACTCACAAACCTTTCACCTGCCCCACCTGTGACAGAACCACCAAATCTCCAAGGACCAGACCCAAACACCTCCGCTGCATGCTCCTCAACACCCGCTCTGCACGCAAACTTTGGGATCTGCTCGACACCTCCGCCCCAGACGTGGCCTTCCTGACCGAGACCTGGTGAAACAACTCCTCAGCACGCGACATTACCATAGCCATCCCGGGCGGCTACAAGATCACCCACAGGGATTGCGCCCACAGAAACATAGGAGGAATAGCCATGGTCCACAAGCCCACCCTCATTGTCGCCACCCACGCAGATGTTACCCTTAACACCGCCGAACACCTGCACTTACGGATCCACACCGACCCCACCACCATCCTCAGAGGAACACTCATCTATAGACAGCCCGGACCCCGAGCACAATTCAGTGATTTATTTGCCGACCATGCCAGCACCCACGCACTTGTCTCCACAGACTACATCCTCCTCGGGAACCTGAATTTCTACCTCGAGAACAACAACGATGCCAACTCCGCCACCCTGATCGACAACCTCCCCAACCTCGGCCTCAGACAACTAGTCACCGCAACCACCCACGTGGCTGGCAACACACTGGACCCCATTTCCTCCACAGGCACCCACGTCCCCTTCGGCCACACCACCGAACTCCACTGGACCAACCACCGCTGCATCCATTTCACCTTCAACAAACCAACCACGCACCACCGCACCCAACAGCTGCCTTGCCGCTTCTGGAGCAAAGTCACCGAAGACCAGCTGATCACCACTCTCGCCCAGAACCCACCCACCGACCCCTCCAACCCAGATGCTACAGCCCGCAACCTCAGACAGTGGATCAACGACTTCGCCAACACCCTCGCCCACCTCAAGAAACCACGCCAGCAAGAGAGCCACTAGGTTCTCCAACGAGCTGCAGACCTCTAAACGTGCCTACCGGAAACTGGAGAAGATATTTCTCCATGGATGCACTCCAGACAACCACGCCGCCCACAAGGACGCCACCCGCAGACATCACAACCTCATCAGATTAGCCAAAAGATCCTCCTTCAAGGAGCACCTGGATAACAACGCACACAACAGCAAAGAGCTCTTCAGCATCGTAAAGTAACTCTCCAACCCCAGCGCCAATGCCAATGACATAACGCCCTCACAAGAACTGTGCAACTCACTGGCCATCTTCTTCCACTGCAAGAAGCCGGAATCCAAGAGAAGGCCCTGGACTGGACCACATCCTTCCTCTCCAGCAGAACCCAGAACATGCGCCACCCGCCCTTCTGATCCGAGGCTACCAACATCATCTGCGGTGTCCCCAGGGCTCATCACTCACCCTGACACTGTCCAACATCTACATGCCCCCCCTAGCACATGTAGCCCACCAACACAACCTCAACATCATCTCCTATGCTGACGACACCCAGCTCATCCTCTCCCTCACCAAGGACCCGCATACCGCCAAAAACAATCTCCACGAAGAATAAAGGCCATCGCAGACTGGATGCAGCTAAACTCGGACAAGACGGAGGTACTCATCCTCGGACCCACTCCCTCAGCCTGGGACGACTCCTGCTGGCCGACCACACTGGGAGCAGGACCGACACCCACCGATCATTCACGCAACCTAGGATTCATCCTCGACTCGTCCCTCTCCATGTCTAAACAGGTCAACGCCGTCTCCTCCTCCTGCTTCAATAGCCTCTGCATGCTCCGCAGGATCTACAAGTGGATCCCGACCGAAACAAGAAGAACAGTGACACAGGCTCTTGTCAGCGGCAGGCTGGACCATGGCAACACACTCTATGCAGGAATCCCAGCCAGACACCTTCGACGACTACAACGCATCCAAAACACCACCGCCAGACTGATCGTTAACGTCCCCCGCCTTAGCCACATCGCTGCAGCCATATCACCCCCCACCTGGGAGACCTACACTGCCTCACCGTTGACAAGAGGATCACCTTCAAACTCCTCACCCACGCACACAAAGCACTACTGAAGTATTCTCAATGATTCCAGGAGAGAATATGGTTCATAAAATGAAGTTTAATCCAAGAATAAAAGATCCCATCCACATACAGTGCCAGCAGACATCAACTGACATCAAATAGAACATTTCTGTGACACATGCGGTGACATAACTAGTGATGTCCTTAAGATTCTATTAAAGCTGCAGTGCTAAATATCACACATCCTCTTCCCTCAAAGCAAAAGAGAGTGTAAGAATAAATAAATAAATAAGATACACTAAATACACAATATTAACAAGATACGCATATCATACAAAATCAGAAAGATAAACAGGCCTTTTGGACACACGTGTAGAAGACCTAATATTACCAGAAACATTTGCTTTACTTTTTCCCAAATCCTTTTCCTTGGCATCAAAAATCAATTCATCTTGCAATTTCCTTCTAACAATAACAACTCTATTTAAGTTCCAAATGCGATGATCTTGGGTTTGCACTGCATTGTTGAAAATTTTGATTACTTTGATAGGCTTCATGAACTTTGTTTCAGAAGAACCCACCATGCCAGGTCTTCTCACCATGACCGTATCACCAACACAAACAACAGTTTTTTTGACATTTTTCTTAACATCAAAATATGCTTTTCTACGTTCTGCCTTGTCCTTCTCATTTTCAAGAATTTCATCATTGTTGCACACACATTCCTTACCCTTAGACACTTCATACTTGTTGACCCAGAAAGGTTCAACCTGCGTGTTCGGAATCCTCCCACGAAACAACAAAAATGGGGTCTTACCAGTTGTGGCATGAGGAGTATAACGGTATTCTTCTATTTTTTCCAAAACACATTTCTTCCAATCAGATGACAAGTTTTTGGCTAAACTAATAGTGTCCTTGATTACTTTATTAAATCTCTCAACCATACCGTTGGCCTCGGGGTGGTAAAGAGAACAGGTCTTGTGTGTAATACCCTTAGAAGATAAATAATGTTCCATCTGTTTAGAAACAAATTGAACACCATTATCTGATAAAATGGTTGCCGGAAGACCTTCTCTACAGAACAACTCACTCAAACATTGAATGATTTTACTCGAATCGATTCCTGACAAAAAAAACACCTCTGGCCATCTTGAGTACATGTCTATAACCACTAAAATGAAAACTTGAGAATCTCTATGTTGTATGGGACCCACAAGATCTAGGGCTATGTCCTGCCAAGGACCATTTGGTCTTCTTCTTAAGAACATGGGTTGTGTGTGTGAACTGTAAGACTTATCACTGACATTGCAATGAATACAATCCCTAATTACTCTTTCAACCATTTTATCCATTCCCGGCCACCAATAAGACATGCGAAGCCTCTCCTTACTTTTGGACAAACCTGAATGAGCAACATGGACCAAATCTATCAAGTCCTTTCTGAGACTAGATGGAGGGATCAACCTCGTCCCACGAAACAATAGATCATTATCAACGGATAGTTCACTGCGTACCGTCCAAAAAGGCTTAGTCAAAGCAGAACCAACTTTGCAGCTGACCCAACCAGTTCTCAATAAAGATATAATCTCACATAGAGTAACGTCTTTTGCTAACTCTTCAGACCATTTCTTCTCAGATAGAAATTCATAATCCACAGCACACACCAATTCATCATCTAAATCCAAACAATCATCTTCCAACTCTCCACTAGGAACCAAACGAGAGAGAACATCTGCTACTCCATTGTCAACACCTGGAATGTATTGAATACCAAAACTATACTCTTGTAGGCCAATAACCCACTTGGATATCCTCCCAGATACCAGATCCAAACCTTTCTTGCTAAAAATTTCCACTAAGGGTTTATGATCAGTATAGACATCGAAGACCAGACCCCAAAGAAATTTCTTTAGCTTCCTTATTGCCCAAAACACAGCCAATGCTTCCCTCTCTACAACAGAATAACGAGTCTCAGCATCCCTCAAACTCCTAGACAGAAACATTATGGTTTGCATGCCTTCTGGACCATTCTGCTTCAACACAGCACCCAACCCTTTTTCACTCGCATCAGTGACAAGAATAGACTTGAACTTAGGGTTAAAGCTTTTTAACGCAGGGGCACTGTTTAATCTCTGTTTAATTTTAACAAACTCGTTCTCACATTCCTCAGACCACTCAAATTCTACACCTTTCCTCAACAAACATCTCATGTTTACTGTTAATTCAGCAAAGCCTTTGACAAATTTTGCATAATATTCTATCATGCCTAACAGCTTCATAAGTTCAGATTTGTTTTCCGGTGCCACCATCTTGTTTATGGTGTCTACCAATTCAGATTTGGGTTTTACACCATCACGTGAAATGTTATGTCCTAAGTAATTAATAGAATCAGACCTAAATCTACATTTACTTGCTTTTACAGTGAGATTGTGTTTGCTGAATCTTTCTAATACCATATTCAATGATGCATCATGATCAGAAATATTATCTGCAAAGATTAACACATCATCTTGATATATACAAACACCAGTAACATCTTTTAACACTTTTTCCATAACCCGCTGAAACACAGAAGAAGCAGAAACTAAGCCGAATGGCATCCTTTTGAATCTATAGGTGCCAAAAGGCGTAATGAAAGAAGTAAGATCCCTGCAAGACTCCTCCAATTTAATTTGGTGATAAGCAGAGGTAAGGTCTATTGTGCTAAAGACTTTGGCATTTCCTAATAAAACTAATAGCTCTGCAATATTAGGTAAAGGATATCTATCAACAATTACACATTTGTTTAATTGCCTGAGATCAATGCATAAACGCAAATCTCCATTCGGTTTTCGCGCTGCGACTACTGGAGCCATCCATTCACAGCCCTCAATTTCTTCAATTATGCCATTTTCAATGAGTTTCCCAATTTCTACTTTCATGTCTTCTTTTACAGCTAACGGTACACTCCGGACCTTACAGCTTACAGGAACAGAGTCCTCTCTAACTCTTATCTTATGTTGATAACCTTTAAGACAACCTAACGTTTCTTTGAAAACATTGGGAAATTCCTTTTTTAACTCACATGTGAATTTATCTTCTAATGGCTTCCCTATAATTGCTTTCTTGTCGTCATTTGATAACTTCCCTTCAATTGATTTCTTGTCTTCAATCAGCTTTTCTTCTTCATTTGTAACATTAAGAACCCTGTCTCTTAATTGTATGCAAGGAGTGGCATTGGGATCTAAATATACCCCCATATCACCTAAATGAAACCAGCTGATTAAACTGTCACCTTTTTTTGAGACATACACCTTACCAGCTACATATCTAGACTTATATTCTATAAGACCCATAAAATAACCATGTAATCTTATTGGTTTTTTGTCATATCCCAATGGAATGATGTCAGGTTTCATAAGAGAAACTTTACCTTTTAATTTCTTGGTGAAAAACTCATCAGAAACGATGGTAATTTTGGCACCAGAATCAAACAAAACTTTAGTTTTTTCACCCTCAACTAATATTTCATCAATAGGATCAGGTTTTTTACGTGAGACCCCCCCATCACCAATGGCTTGAACCACTTCGACATCGCAATCAGATCCTGAAGAAGTTCTTTCAAAAATATCTACCTCCTTCACCTTGGATCTAATTTTTGTCTTGCACAGAGAAGAAATATGACCCTTTAACTTACATTTGGAACATGTTTGTTTTAGAGCAGGACATCTCTTGTCATTTGCTAGATGACCAGGTTTGCCACATCTGAAACATTTGAGATCAGAACCAGATTTTTTAAACTCTGGTCTAGAGGCATCTTTAACATATTTATCATTTTTAGTTCTTACCACCTGGACTTTATTTTCTTTTTCAGCATTCTTTTTGATTATAGCCACACATTTAAGAGAATGCTCAATACGCTTGGCAATAGTTAATACTTCATCAAGGGATGGCTCATCCTTTAGCCATAACTCATCACGAACTTTTTCTATTCCACAACCAAACATAAATTGATCACGAATACGTTCATCAATTAATGCTCCAAATTTGCATGAGGATGCAAGCTTTCTCAAACGGGTTACATAGGATTCAATGGTTTCTTCATCATTTTGCATACATTTAGTGAATTGATATCTTTCAAGAATAGTACTAACTTTGGGCGAAAGTGTATATCTAATTTCTTTATACTAATCTCATATTCATTTAAATTATTTGCGTCTGCGGGAGAAAGATCAGGCAAATCATCGAAGATATCTTGGCCTTCAGATCCCAGACAATGAAGCAATAAAGAACATTTTCTCTCAGCACTGAGAGAAGTCCCACAGACTTTGGCATAACGTTCAAAGACCACTTTCCATTTTTTCCATCTAATTGGAGGTTCACCAGGACTAGACAAAAAGAATGGTGCAGCTGTAACATTTTGCATTTTGTTAAATAGTAAAAAAAAAATATATATAGTGGTAAAAATATAAGAGATTAACCCAAAGTACAATAAATGATGATGAATGTTATAACTAGTTTTTACAAACTATTGCCCTTGTTTTCATACAGTATACAGGAAATATAGCATCCAATCACAATGGTCAAATTAAAAATGAATAAACCAATGAAAATCGTTTTCTCAAAATACCTCCAAAATGGTTGACTACCAAGGAAAAGAAGGTAAGATTTAAAATCCTACAAAAATGTCTTGTTAATTGTGTAGGAAATGACCAAATGCGATAAATATTACTTTGAGTTTGGCTCACAAATGCGTGCATGAAAAACGTTTCCTTCAAGCTTGGAAGAAAATGCTCGTTTAACACAGAAAGTGTTTATTTTAATGAGAAAGATGTGAGCTCTCCGTTCAACTTGACTGCACACGGTCCTTGTTTAATGTTGACACGATGACTGCTTCTTAACACATTGCCGATGGAGTTCAGCTGTGTGTTTATATTATTCGAAAGTGCGCTCGTTCTTTACGATGACTGACGCTTCAAGGCTCTTAAATAAAAATGCGCACGTTCTTCACGTTTGTTTATGTTTAGAATGATTAAGGCGGAGTTCAGCTGTGTTTATTTAGTTAGAAAGTGTGCTCTTTAGGATGATTGATGATTGACACTTCACGCTTGGCTCGTGTGTAATTTCTCCATACACGGCTGCTGGCGCTTGGTTATTGAAGACGCGTTTGTTATTTTTTCAATTGAGAGCCACGCGGAGAGTTTGGCTCGTGCTTAGTTTCCTCACACACGCCTGCTCGCGCTTGGTTCTAATGAACGCGTTTGTTTACTTTCAATCAGGAGCCACGCGGTGGAGATAACAGCTTGTTAAGCGCCGATTGCACACGATACAATTTGATGAACACAGATGAAAGATCACACTTAGAATTTAAACACAGTCAAAGACGGTCATTTAGTTAAATAAATATAGAGCTTTCTCTTTTCTGCTCGCTCGCTGTGTGTTTCAATTAAGTTGCATTAGGCACGGCTGCTGACGCTTAGGTTAGGCTGATAATTAGTGCAGAAGAATCGCAACATAGGAAAACACATAAGGAAGCACAGTCCAGCTTTGCGCTTAACATGCGAGGAGGGTTTATCCAGTTAGCATATGAGTCAAATGAAAAATGAATAAATAAAGGGCGCAAAGCACAGAAAGAGATTACTCACAAGTCAATTGAGTTCTTAGTTTTCGTTGATGTCCATTATCTTGGCAGCTAAGTGAGGGTTGACATTAATTTATGCCAAAGAATAAAGATGATTCTTTTCCTCATGAAGATTTGTGTTGAGATCTGTTCTTGGTAGTGGAGTTCCAAGCCGACTACGCCAGTGAAGTATTCTCAATGATTCCAGGAGAGAATATGGTTCATAAAATGAAGTTTAATCCAAGAATAAAAGATCCCATCCACATACAGTGCCAGCAGACATCAACTGACATCAAATAGAACATTTCTGTGACACATGCGGTGACATAACTAGTGATGTCCTTAAGATTCTATTAAAGCTGCAGTGCTAAATATCACAACTACACAAAGCCGGACCTGTCTACTTGAACAGAAGACTCAACTTCTACACCCCGACCCGCCAGCTCCACTCCGCAAGCCTCGCCCTCGCCGATGTGTCCCGCATCCTACAAAGAACCTCTGCCGGCAGATCCTTCTCCTACCTCGCTGCCAAGACCTGGAACTCCCTCCCTTCCACCTACAGCAGACCCAAGACCTACTCGCCTTCAGAAGACTCCTCAAGTCCTGGCTCTCAGGGCCGTAGCGGCACCCCCTCCCCTCAGCGCCTTCAGACCCTCACGGGTAATTAGTGCGCTTTACAAGTACTCTGATTGATTGATTGATTGATTGATCCATGTCCCAGAGAGACACATTTGCACATCTTTGATAATGTGAGCAGGGCATAGGATACTGACAGGACTTGCATCATTGTCCATGTGAATTTGGCCTGTGTGAAAGCCCCAATGCACTACATGGCATTGAAGGCCAACAGATGGCAAAAGAGTTGCAACACACTCGCTGATCATGGCACACACTGGGCAGCACATGCAACTGCAGGGTGTGTGACAGCACGTGCCAAGCAGTCACATATCCCACTCCACTGAAGAACCCTCAGCAGACACACAGACACACCCTAGCACAGATCACTCGCCTGTCACTGACAACAGCGGATACAACCCCCACTTTGCACATGTGACACTTGCCTGTGGGATGTCACAGGTGTTGTGTTACCTTTGCAAGTCAGGCACACAGCACTGCTTACTTGTCACATCGGATGGGAAGAGCTGCTGCATACGCCATGCAGCAGTGTTGCAACACATCACAAACACACTCACCCACATGACAAGGCACATTCACACACACCAATGTCCATGAGGTTGTACATATAATTTGGACAAACTCAGCACAGGTCCACTCAACTCATGAACATCTGTGAGTACAGTCACCTGTCACTCCGGGGGGACCGCTATTCCACCTCAGGAGATTTGGAACACCAAGGTCTTGCTCGACTGAATGTGTCATTCACTATGCAGTGAATGTCACAGTAAGCACAATGCAAGTGAGGAGTGAACACACATGAAATACACCATGCCCTGCATGAGAGACATCACCATGTACACCCCCTGGGACTCACTCCAAACCTCATTGCATGTCTGTCCCACATGGACACAATGCCTGTTGTGACACTCACTCAATGGGTGCACAGTCTAAGGTAGTGTAATCCGCACTCACATGCTCCTCTGCTCTCCCAGCTTGTTGTACTATGGTAGGAGGCTGTCCAGCAGGGCCTGGTTCTCCTCCTCAGTGAAGGCTGGGACCCTTTATACAGTACGTGCCATTGTAGCTAGAGGATGCAGAGACAGCAGCAGTGTGGTAGTGTGGTCTGATCCAATGTTTTGCAGGCAAGTGCCTTCTCAGGGGTTCATGCTGCCTTAAATCAGTGCTGCTGAAGGGCATTCAGTTCGAGGAGTACATAGTGGTAGGTCAGATTTGTTTGCATCCTACGTTTCCTCCAATCCCTTTATTCATACGACTCTGACAGAATTTGCATCTTTCAAAATTTGAGCTTCAGCTCAACAATCATTTTGCAACATTGTATTTTTTTGGGCCAACTGACTTTTTCAGGTCACCTGTTGGACTCATAGCTACTCAGAAATCAGTATCCATGACACCCAGGATGCATTCAGGGCCTACTACTAGTCCCCTTGTTAATTTTGAAATCCACACACCTGTACGGTGCGTTTCAAGCGTTCGCGTATGGCCCCATTACACTAGAAATATGATGCGCACACACGGACGGAAAGTAGGGGTACGGTGCATTTCATATGGGCGTTTCACACGCCGATGTAAATGCAGAGGTACGGTGCGTTTCACATGCTGATGTGAATGCAGGCGTACGGTACGGTTCACACGCTGATGTGAATGCAGGGGTATTGTGCGTTTCACATGCTGAGGTGAATGCAGGGGTACGGTGAGGTTCACACGCTGATGAGAATGCAGGGGTACGGTGCGTTTCACACACTGATGTGAATGCAGGGGTACTGTGCGGTTCACACGCTGATGTGAATGCAGGGGTACAGTGCATTTCACACGGTGCGTTTCACACGCTGATGTGTTTGCAGGGGTACGGTGCGTTTCTCACGCTGATGTGAATGCAGGGGTACGGTGCGTTTCACGCGCTGAGGTGAATGCAAGGGTACGGTGCGTATGGTACCATTACAATAGTGATTCGAGGCGCACACATGGCAGAGATGTAGGGGCACGGTTTGCACAAGGATGTCTATGAAGTACTTGTCATTGCATACTTTTATGTGCAGCCCCTAGGTGTGGCAGCCAGTGATATAAAACAGGGAATCTTATTTTGTTGCACAATCGATGTGTGATGACCTGGGGACACATTTCATGTGTGATGGGGCACTATGTGGCACACATCACCTTGACACTTGTCCCATGTGTATCATTAGGCAGATTTTTTCAGGCACAGCTACACTAGGATGGCACAGTCATCACTACCAGCACCTGTCTCCTGATGCCAGGGACTGGGGCACTTTGTCAACTGACATGTCATGCTCAGCATAACCCAATGTAACTATGGCAGGTGTGTGCCATGTGTAACATTGAGCTTGCTGTTTGTGTTCCAAAAACTGCATCTGCTGTTGTGTATCTAACATGGGTCTGTGTTGAGATGGCAATGGTTTCACATTTACGCACACCATACCACATGTGCATTCCCACGTCTGTTGGGTCTAATGGCATCAGACTTCATATTTCCCCAGGCATACATGTCTGCATCGTGACAATGGCTGTGTTGTCTTGTTGTCACGTGTACACCTTAATCCCAATGTGTTTGATATATACATTTTTATATTCCATGTGACTTGTACGTGTGCCTTGCAGTCAGCTGTCTAGATGGGATGACAACCTTCCACAGCAGGTATTGTGACGTGTGTCACTCCAGTGATATCTCGGGCTGTTCACTCAGACTGGCCCAGCAGCTCATTTCAGGGCATGTCATGTTTATTTGTCAATCAACAGGTGTATCTGGCTTTTCGTAGGAGGGCCTGCAAGCTGCAAATGTGTTCTGGATGTATTGCACACATCAGACTCCATAGTGACCTGATGTCTAGTAGCAGTTTTGCATGTGCTATGTACATTGCCATTGATGTTGGCTGACTGTTAATCTACATTATTCCAAAAAATGTCCTGCAGGGTACCACCTCCACCAAGGCCATTCCCAGACTTGGCTACCATGAGGGAACGTGTTGGCATCCGATGTTACAGATTCACTCAACAGTTGATTTAGGAGTTCACAAACAAGCTGGCACCACATCTCCACCCGCAACACAGGTATCCTACTGCGCTGACCCCCAATATAAAGGTGATGGCAGCCCTCCATTGTTTTGCTACAGGTACACTTCAATTAACCATAGCTGATGTAAGTGGAATGTCACAGACGATGTTCAGCCGTGTCCTGCGTGATGTTTTGGCATCCATGTTGGAGCACATTGATGAATTCATCAAATTTCCTACTCCTGAAGAGTTGAGAGATGTCAAGGGTGATTTCTATGCCCTGGGAGGGATGCCACATGTCATTGGGAGCAGGCATACCGCAACCATAAACATTATCATTCAATAAATGCCCTTGTGATGTGTCTTGCTAACATGCTGATTTCCCATGTTTGTGCACGTTTTCCAGGATCGGCACATGATGCATTCAACATCAGGCGTAGCAGGGTTCCTCAAATGATGCTGCAGCTGATCAACAAGTGGGTATGTCTTGTTGGTGGGTTAACTCTGTTTGTCCTGTGTGTTTAGGTATCTTTAGCTCTGACGGCATCTCCTGACCCACTTATTTACATGAATTATCTATGTAGGGGACTCGGGATATCCCAACATGCCATGGCTAATGACACCCCTCCACAACCCAAGAGCCGCTGCAGATCAGCGGTACAATAATGCACATGGGCAGACCAGGCGAGTGATTGAGAGGATTTGGACTCCTAAAGAGCCGATTCCGCTGCCTCGATAAGACCGGTGGATCCCTCCATATGCACTGGACAAGGTCTTTAAGATCTTCATAGTGTACTGCATGCTGTAGAACATGGCAGTTGTGAAGGCAGTGCCACTCATCCTGGATCCTGAGGAGCAGGAACATCCACCCGTTGAGGATCAAGGGCTTGGTCACGATGCAAGTGATGAGGAGAAGGAGGATGATATCCGGAGTCAGCTCATACGCAACTTCTTCTCATAATTATGAGTCACTGGGAATGAATGGGCAAGCTTCTAGCATTGAGTGGCATGTGTTGCAATGTGTGTGTCCAGCTTACTCTATGGAAAATGACTTTGATGTGTGTTCTGATGTGTCATGCAAGTGCTGATGTAATGCCACAAAGTAATGCGCAATGACTTTCCTTGAAATTTGCATTTGTCCTATCTTGTTCCTGTTTTGTACCTGCCCATGTCTTTTGCAAAGATTTTTAACAGTGAACTCTTGTGTGTTTGTCATTTCCAGGTTGATGTGCCTGTCTGTTCGTGTCATCTTAGTCCTCCTGCTATTCCTCATGATGATTGCAACATGAACTGAATCAGCGCTCCATGCACAGACATTTGTTAATGTCAGTTCGGGTAAGAGATCCAAACAGGCTGTTTGGTGTTGGTATGGTTTGGCAATGTGTGGGAACTGTTTCTGTACATATTGTAGTACCATGTAACAATGTCTAATCACCATGGATCAACTCACATGTTGCACCACTCCCATGACACGCCAGTCACCCTTCTTAACAGTCATCTGTAAGGGGGTGTGGACTCTGGGGAAGACATCAATGTGTGTAAACCTTTCCCCCTGACATATTGCGGATACTACAGGTTGACATTGTGTGGGACATCACAACAACAGGCTCTATGGGGAATTGCAGCCTCGCTGTGTGCAGCAGGATGTGTTTGGCCCATCCACTTAATCTTGTGTGCCAGTACATTTGGATTTCCAAAAAACAGGTTGTGAAGGTGTTGGCCAGTGTATGTCCCACATGTTCTGTCAACTGCCTGTGAGTCTGTTGGTATGGATGCATTGCCCTTTGTGCCAGTATGTCATGTCACTGTCACGTCGCTCTGGCCCAGCAGCTTGTTTTGTTTGGCATTTCAAAGTCCAGTTGTACGAGCCGTTGACTGGCTCTTGCGGGGCTTCCTTGTGTTTACCAAAATCCCTCCCTCGTTGGACAAGCTTCTTAAGGCTGTTGCAGGGAATGTGTGATTCCCTGGGGTAACTACGGATTGTTGGCTTTGTCTGAGTCGCGCTGCAGTGCATTTGTATTTCTGTTTGTTGGACCTCATTCATACACTGTGATTTTATGGATTACCGCATGGCTTTAATTGCCTTGAAACAGCTTGCAGAGCGACCCCCTTCATGTCGCTGCAATACTCAGCTTCCTTTTATGTGTCTTCTGTGATCCCTGTGTTAGTTGCACAATCCTTAAAACAGGATCATATTATTGGCCATTTCTTTTGCAGCTCGTACAACATAATCTTTGGTGTGTTATGGTGTTTCATCACCTTTCCATGTGCTATGAATTCATATGGATTGTTCATCACTGTTTTCACAGCAGGGCTTGTAGTGCTCGTCCTGAAGTAAGCATAAATTTCCCAGTTACGTGGCTGTTAAGACTTTTTTGGGTATGTTCATAACTGCTGGATAAATACATGTAAACTTATGGAACAGCCTTCTTTGTAAGTGTGTAGTAATGTCCTTGTTCAATCCTCAGATCTACTAGCACTTTCATTACTGTGATCCCAACAAAGATACAGTGGCTGTTGTTTTCCTTTACAGGTGTAACTGTTACAGTGTAGGTCGTTTGGTATTCAGTGATTCAGTGACAAGAAGTGTTGAATCCTTATGCTTGTTTATATTTGTTTCAGATCTCCCTTCCTGCTGTTCTCTTCCTTTCCTTCCCTTGCCTGATTACCCATTTGAGTCTGTCATTTCTACTCAGACCAAGGGGCTATTGGGAGATGGACCACTTTGAGCATCACACGTTTCGGAGTATTCAATGCCCTTACAGTCACAGGCAGTCCTGTGCATATTGTTTCACCAGCAGTACAGGGAAACTCATTACATGACTGTTTATTTCTTCAGAGCAATGGCACTTGCCAAGGACATTGGCTCATGCAGCATGGCCTCAACACATACTTGATCCATTTGTGTAGTAAATGTGTTCACCACAGTACAATGTGCCTCATCACTGTCACCGCAGATCTCTTGCCACTTTGCATGCGTCATCTATGGCAAGATTGTGCATATGGGAGTATCTGTACTTTGCCAACATGCATGCAGTTATTCATGGCTAATGATCCCTATTGTGCATGAAGTACTTGATTGTGTATGTATTTGTGCAGGTTGCTACCCACAACGGGCAGGCAACACCTGCTGATGCTGTGTGTACTGGGCGCAGCTTGGCCTATTGGTGCCTGATCCTGTGCCCGTAATTTTTGGTGATTGTTCATCCATTTTCTTTGAGTGACCCATGAGTAGCCAGATACTTTTTCCTTTTCATATACCTGTTACACTGTGCCTTTCTAACCTCTTTGTCTTTGTGAGCTACTTTTTCCCTGGTGTCTCACCCCTTCCGCCGTCATGTGGTCACTCATTCCTGCTGCTGCCTCCCCTGCGGCACTGCACCACCGAATGCCCTGATTCTGCAACCCACATGCCTCAAAGATGCTCCTCCCTCCCTCCACTCATTCTTAATGCAGGCAGCAGCTTGTATGTGCCTCTGTTGTGCTACCTCCGTGCTAAAGGCAGGACCGTCAGCGTCCGTCAGCGCCTGCTACGTGTACAGTGCAAGACCCTCTGGTCCTTGCATGACCTACGTAACACAACAGACTCATGCTTAAGCCACCCTCCAAACAATGAACACCAGACAATCAACTACCTGCTATCAGGTAACCCCTAAGCGCACACACAACAGCTTCACATGCTGTGTGTGCAACTCCTACTGCCTACACCGCACTGCCCCGCCTAACAATCCATATCCGTACAACCAGGTCATGTGCCTTCTACTGTACACCGCTTCATCCACCAGCACACCATTGGACTATGTTACCTCTTCAACACAACAGCCCCACACATCCCCTTCATTACAGTAACCTGGTTGAACGCATCCTCAGCATACAACTTCAACATTGCCATCACAGACGGATACAAGATCACCCGCATGGACCAAACCAACAATCCAGGAGGATCCTTTCAGAAGTACACCCTCAGAGTCACATACAACAACAAGGACACACTCAGCATTGTCAAGCACCTGCACTTCAGGTTTCACACCAACCCCCTGACCACCCTCAGTCTAACAATCATCTACAGATCTCCGGGCCTACACCCACTATTCCGCTTAGCCATCAACAACTACATCAGCCCTCTCCTACACAGACTACACGTGGCAGGGGGACAGCAACTTTTGGCTGGAGGACAACCACACCACCATCCTTCATTGGTACATCAACTTTTGCATCCAGTTTTCCGACAAGCAACACACTGCCCCACACTCTGCTACAGATCCCACTAAGATGCTAAGTCACCACAGACGAGCTGCTTGGCACCCTTGCCCAGGACACACCAACCAATGCCACTGCCACAACCTGCGACCTCACACACTGGATCAGCGACTGATACAACACTCTTGTCACATTGGCGGACATTCCTCTGAAGCACAACAACAGTTAATCCACCTGGGACAAGGCAGACCAACTGGACTCACACAGGTCTAGCCGTACACATGTGCAAACCTTGCTAAACAAACAACCATCAGTTAACTTTCAGCCCTGAAACCAGCCACAAACAGACATCACCATATCATCAGCACGGACAAGAGGACATTTTTCAGGTAGGGCATAGGCACCAACACACAAAACATCAAGGAGCCCATTAGCATCGTGAGTGAACTATCTAACCCCAGCTCTCCATCCAAAAGACATCCCACCCTTGCAAGGCAAAGGGAATCCCTTGCAACATTCTACCACTGCAAGCTCGTGGACGTACACTACAGCCTCGCCACACAGAGGCAGACAGCGCTATTATCCACAGGACATTCCCCCCCTCAGGTCCTGGAATCCCGTAAGCAGCAAAGACACCACCCGGCTCATGTACACAATCCACTCTGGGTCTCCATCAGGACCCTTCCCACCCAACATCTCAATCACTGCATACCCCATCCTTGGAGCCCACCTCCAGTACATCATGAATATCTCCTTTGAGTATGCTGCATTCCATGGGAGCTGGAGGCATGCAGAGACCCAGGCCCTTCTTTATCATTGGACGGCAGTACCGCAGGATCGCCTAGAACATCACCCTGCTTGCCTACCCGGCAAATGTCATAAATAAGACAGTCAACGAGCAACTGTCCATCTCCCTCTAAGCAAAACCCTTCTAGGCAATCCGTCCCAGTCCATCTTCCACAGTAATCACCCACTGCAACAGCTCTCATTGCCACCACCAACATCTTAGACCCTGCTCAACAATGATGAGACCACCACCCTCACCCCCTTGACCTCTCAACGACATTCTACACCATGTGCTACCACACTGTTAGATCACACATCTCCAATACTGGGATCCAGAGGAGGCCCAAGGATGAAATCGCCAAGTACCTCACCAGCAAGGCCCAGGGAGTCCACTTTCCCCCTTCAGCACGTAGTACAGTGGGGTCATCATGGCCATGCCCCAGGGCTCATCTCTCAGCGTGAAAATCTACAATGTATCCATGACCCCACTCTCCACCATCACATGCGCACACAACCTCATCATCATGTCCTATGCCATTGACACCGAGCTGCTCCTAATCCTCACCAAAGACTCAGCCACTCCCAGATCCAATCTTCAAGAAGGTATGAGGTCCGATGACGAATGGATGAACATCAGCCACCTGAGGCTGGAATCGGACAAGACTGAGGTCATCATCTGAGGATTGTCCCCTTATGGCTGGGATAACTCCTTGTGTCACACTGGCCTGGGCAGTTCACCGACACACAGTGGCCAGGCACGCAAGCAAGTGTTCATCATACACTCCTCTCTCACAATAACCATGCAACTTGTCACCATCTCTACCTCATGCTGCAAATCCCTCCACATGCTGCAAATGATCTTCACACAGATCCACTGCCAGGCAAGACAGATAGTCACCCAGGTCCACAACACCAGCCGGGTCAACTATGGAAACGCCCTCTATGCACAAACAACAGCCAGACTCCAGGAGGACTTGTGCACATCCAGGCTGCATCCGCACACCTCTGCCTCAACATCCCCTGCCTCAGCCACATGACCGTCCACCTGAAAAACCTACAATAGGCTCACTGTCAACTTCAACCAATTGTCCAACTAAAAAATACAAGACAGACTGTTTTAATGTCTTCAAAGACTCCAGGACCGTTTAGGGTTTGCCCCCTTGACAAACCAACTTCTGTTATTGTGCCCAGATGAAACTAACACGCGTGCGCTACACTCACACATTAGCGTCACGCAAAAAAAGCACCTTTCCCTACAACGCATGGGCGGAAGAAAAGACAGGCATTCACTCACATGCGCAACATACGTCTAGCAACACGCTGATCCCGTGAGAACCCACGTTTGACATACGAGGATTATGTATGGTGGATGAGCGGACACTCCTTACATGGGCACATACTTAAACACCGGAACACCCCTTTATGGTTGTTTAGACGCCTCCGCCCAGTGGTCCCTTAGGGTATAAATACTATTAACTAGTCCACCTCCTCATATCAGCGGAGCAGCGCTTGGGGTAAGACGGTGATCAAAGCGTCCCGATCATGTGAGTATCATGCAGAATAACAACTGAGAAACCACCATCAGATTTCTCCCGCCTAAGTAAGTGAGAATGATTTATTAAAACCTGCATCATTCCTCACTACAGATTGCATATCAAGCAACACCCCTGACGTCCTTTTTCTGCTCATGAAGCCCACAAGCAAGCTTCACAAGTATGACTATAACCAAGTATAACTCCTAGTAACTTTTGTGGTTTATGTTGTTTGTGTTGTGAGTACTTTTCCTTTTTAACAGGTTTAATACAAGCATATGGTGAGGTTCCAGGTGACTGCACCTGCTTGAACTACCCGCTACATGGGTAACCATTAGTTGTTCTCTTTTGTCTTTCTACAGGTCATTGTACTTGTAGCAGACCGCTGTAGGCACACTTAGCCTAAATATTGTCACTTTTTTGTAAATACACTATTTTTTATTAAAACAAGACGTGAGTAAGGTGGGGAGGTTGTGCCCCCGTCCTGAAGAAGGAGCTTGTCTCCAAAACATGTCGACAACGCACACCAGAGGTCCTGTTCCTTAATTCAACAGGTTCGACCTCATACTGCACTTCTTTTAATAGTACCAGCCAGAGTTCAGAATAAAACATTTTCTTAAACACTCATGTGCCAGTTACTTTTTAATCTTTCACCACATCCCACCACTCACTTATGACAACATACCCCACACACCGCACACCACACATAGTCATTCCTATAAGTGCTCCCGCGTAGTCGCAGGGCGTAGCACGCCGCATCCCGATAGAGGGGTGCGAGGACCCTGATGATGAAGCATGACACCAAGGGGCCTTTTGGTGTGTGAGGGGTATTCTACAGAACACTGAGTGCTTCAACATTTGCTGATCACTCTCCCCCTTTCCTTCTCTTGAGTTGGTTTCTCTTTGTTTATTTAACTTCAGTATCACCTTCAGACTCCACACCTGGTAATCCCTCCCTGGGCACCTCCACATGACCCATGACCTCTACGCCTTAATTAAACTATTCCAGAACTGTCTGTCTGAGCAGTATGGTAACCATCTTCCCCCCAGCAGCTTGAAACCATAACAGGTGAGTATTGCACTCCATGTATGTATTTGATGATACATTGTGCCCTATGTGTTTCCTCAACCAGACTCAGATCCCAATGTATGGATGACTTGAGTTTGTTCCACACTCTGGCATACTTTGACATATCCCCACACGTATGTTGTTGACTCATGCCAAATGACGGCACATCATTTTCCTTGTGATTGTTTTGTTTATTTATCTGTCTTGTGATAGAATTATGAGTAAGTGATAGGTGCTGTACAAACATGCCTGGAATCCAAACTTCACAGAGTAAGATGTGATGCCTTGCAGTTTGAGTCAACAGAGTCCAGACCACAGTGCTTGGCATCATTCTTCAGACTGCAACCAGCAGGTCCATGTGGGAGAGTAGGACAGTCAATGAGGTGATGCTGTTACACACAAGGTCAAAGTGCCAGATCAGGTGACCTGGGAGATGTGCATTTCCCACTGCCTCTCACTGTCTTTTTCGTGGACGACCCACCTTCCTTGGGGAACCCTCATATGCAGGCCTTATGATGCATGGGACACTCCATCAGACAATTCCTTTTCCTCCTTCCTCCCTGTGCCTGTTGGCAGTCTTCACCTAGAAGTGTCTTGCCTGGCCTGCCGTTGTGGGCACATCGGTTCGACTGGACCCCTGAGGGATGGCAGTGGAGGTGTAGTCTTCCACCTCCTGGGTGCCCGGCGAACCTTGTGCCTCATTGTCAAACTGGTTCTGTTGTTGACAGTGGGCAGGGCTCCGAGATGTCTGCTGGGATGTGACAGGAATGGTGGTGGTGGTTGGCGCAGATGTCCCTGATCTAGGTGCTCCACGGGATTGGGAACCAAAGGTACCAGGTTGGTCGGGGTCATCGGTGGAGTGGTGAGAGGCATCTCTGTCAGTGGGATCATGGTCCTGCGGAGCCTGGGACTGTGATTCATCTCCCCCATTTTCGTGGGTAGATTTTGCACGTTGCCCTGTGGGAGAAAGACGATGTTAATGTCAGTTAATACAACATCCATTTTTCATACACATTGCAGTTGCCACTGTTCCACCTGGTAGTTGTCTATACTTTGGATTGTCCTCAATGTTCACTTGTGGATGGGTATGTTGTGGGGACAGATTGACCTGTGCTCATGAGTCATTGATATGTGGGGCATATTTACATTAATTGACTCAGCCCTGCATATCAGCAGGGATTCGCCAGTCATTGTGCACCACAGCTATGCCAGCATGGATGCAACACATTTACAATGTGAGCACCATGGTGGAAAAATGGCACAGCTGCGTCACGCATCTGTGCCGTAGAAGTGGCGCATTGCTGGAGTTGCGCTACCGGTGCAACGCAGCTCCAGCAATGCTCTGTGGGGCCCAATCTGCACCATGCTGCGTCAATCCTTACGCCTGCTTCAAGCATGCACTGGGTTTTGACGCAGCATGTGCTTAAAAGTGACTGAGTGAAATCTTGTAGATTTCACTCAGCAACTTTTGGGAGGCGTTGCAGTGCCGTAACGTCTAACCCCCCTCGACCCCCTGCGCCAGGACACCTACTTCTGGCGCAGGGCTTTAGAACGTGACACATCTCCCAGATGCGTCACCTTGTAAAAACACAGCACCATGGTGCCACTTAGTGCGGCTGCTCTGTCACAAAGGTTACGGAGCTGCGGTGTGAAAGAAGCACAAGGGGCTTGTGAATCTGCAACGTGCATTTGTAGTTTGGATGCTTCAGCAGATCTGTATTGGTTTTGTTGTGTTACATGACCATTGTGACAGTGGGGCACTCCATTGCCTGTCCCAGGAGGGTATGTTTGTGTAAGGGGTGTGTGTGACAGGCCATGCTGGTAGTTGCAGTCTTATTTGTAACTGTGCCTCCATTGTGCTGTGGCTGTTCCCCCATGGAGCATGCTGCCATGACAGTGGTTGTGAGTTCCTGTCCAAGAGATCTGACCTTGTTGTCCTGGTGTTTGTGTTTGCACTGGTCACTGGGGGCCTTGTGCTGCCTACACCAGGGCCCAGTGTCAGCTATCTTGTCAGTACTTTCCTACTATCCTGTGCATTGAGCATGGCGCATGGTTGTGTATCTGTGCCATATGGCATGAGGGCAATTGGGCATGGGCATCCACAGAAATGATTCTAGGGGTGGGCAAAATTTTAACTTCATCACCATTCCCCTTGCACCCTTCTCCACACTGCCTTACATACTTCTCCACCTCCCCCTTGCACCCTTCTCCCCCTCTCCCTCCCCCTTGCACCCTTCTCCCCCTCCCCTTTGCACCCTTCTCCCCCTCCCCCTTGCACCCTTCTCCCCCTCCCCCTTGTACCCTCCTCCACCTCCGCCTTGTACCCTTTTGTACCTTGCACCCTTCTCCCCTCTGCCTTGCACACGTCTCACCTCCCCCTTGCACCCTTATTGCACTCTACTTTGCACCCTTCTCAGACAATCCCTTACACCCTCCCCACCCAATGGGGGGGCTGCCACCTGGAAGAATGTCACCATTTCGAAAGCATGATGGACTAGGTCTGGCCCTGACTGGGCTCACACCAGATGCACTGGCGATACGGGGGGGGGGGCAAGAGCCCCCCTTACCTCCCTGCGGACGCCCATGCAATTGGGTCTGATTTGGAGTCCCACAATGCGTTTTGTGACACCCATCCTCCCAGCATACCGGGCGTCCATTTTTGGGTCTGTGCTTCCTGTAGCATGGGAAATAGCATGGCCTTGCTTTCTCAATGGGGCATACACATGTTAGTGGCATTAGCATTGTTTTTGGATATAGTTGTGGGTGGTGGGTGCTTGGGGGTTGGTGAGGGCATTTTTTGTACTTGGGGTGTGGATGCCATTACCCTATGTTACAGGAGTTGTTTGTGTACTCACCAGGTTCTACGTCTCCTTCAATTCCATGTATTCCCACTGGCAGTAGCAGGGCCATCACCTTCTCCTCCGAGGGCTGTAGTGTACTAGTCTGCGAGGACCACCATCTCCAGTGTGCTGGCTCTGTTGGTACTCCTCGTCCATCTCCTGCTTGATCATCCCCCATAGATCATACCACCTGGCCTGGCTCTCCTTCCTTGTACGTCTGATGGGTGCAACAGCATTCACCCTATTGACTATCGTCTCCCACAGCTGTGTTTTCTCAGCTATGCTGGTCCGTCTGACCAATGTGCCAAACAGCTGTGGCTCGACTCTGATGACTTCATCTACAAGGATCTCCTTCTCCTCCTTTGAGAACTTTGGATTCTTCTGTGCTGACATGGTGTCGGGTAACTGTGTGTATGGATGTGGGTGTGTGGGTCTGAATGTGAATGGGGTGTGTCGGTCAGAATGTGATTGGGGGTATGTGTGAAGGTGGATGTGTACAGTTGGTGGTGTGTTGTCAGTGTGTCTTGCTAATTTTGTCTGTTGCAAAGGACCATGGTTTGTGTATGTGGGCCCTTTTTATTGGTCCATTTGTGGGTAGGGCTTAGTTAAAATTTTTGGTGGGTGTGTTATAAGGGGTGTTTCTGAGTTAGCCCTCTGTTTGCCTGTTTGGATCTGGCCAGGACATTCATTTCCATGGTTTGTACACTGGAGACGTGTTTTGTGGTGTTGTGTGAGTCGTTTTCACCCTCCTTTTTCTGTTTTACAGTATCCGCGTGGTTAAGTACGGCTTGTTTACTTGTATTTGCTTCTATTTATTTGTTTGTGCAACGCGATGTTGTCACGGTACGAGTTGTTTTCTACATCCATGTGCTGTTTTTAGGGGTTTGTGTGCGCTTCGCTCAGGAGGGGTTTGTCTCATAATTGATTTTGTGGCTGGCTTATATGCGATGTTTTTACGGGGTTTGCGTGCGCTTCGTTCAGCGGGGGTTCGTCTTGTATTTGATTTTGTGGCTCGCTCATACGCGAAGTTTTCCGTACGAATCGCAGCTCAAACGCAACGTTTTCGGTACAAATCACATTCTGATTCCCGGGTCTGGATCGTATTTGTCGGGTCGTACAGCATGTTTATGATTCGTACGGTTCACTTTCAGGGTCCATTTTGTGCGGATTTTTCCTTGCTTTTCGTACGGTTTGCAATGATTTGGATGTATTTTTTACCTACGGATCGTACTACACGATTCGGACGACAGATTTGTACAATTCGTACAGAAACAGCTACGAATTTGAATAGTCGCACGGATTAGTTTTCCGAATCTGAATTGGACCCCAAAATGTATCAAGAGCAAAATGCATTAAAAATTTAATATTTCTTACACATATTTTCAAACATTTTATTATAGTAGATCCTCCTAAAACAGGTAGAAATCCCAAATGAAAACAATCCAAATCTGATTCCATAAGAAGATAAAATCCTACAAAAAGTGAAAAAATACAAATTTAAAAATACAGATCAAAAACCCGAAAAATAGATTTGCAAAACAAACGCTCCGAGAAACCCGAAAAATTAAAGGAAATTTATTTAAAAGTAACAGTTTCAATAAAACTATGTAAAATGTTCTTAAAAAACAAAAAAAAACTGCATCTTCGTCTACCATATAATGCCAGAATATGAACCTCCAAAAAATAAACACAACATGTCCTGCAAAAACAAACATATATATTCTCCCATGTAATTTATTACACTATAATATAAATTAAACACATAACATAATTAATAACACATAATTAGTGAACAACTAGCCTATCTATTAGTAATGAAATGCAAAGCTAACACTTAGGGCCTCACTCCGATGTTGGTTGGAAAGTCTCCAAACTGAATTCAGTTTATCCAAATCTGTGTCGGAAACTGTGTTTCCAACCGAATCTGAAACATTTCCGATTGGCCAATTACGAAAGTGGCATTCGGAGGAACTGAGTCAGTTGGAGCTGACTCGTACGGCTCTATTGACACGTTTCCGACTGAGTGATTATGATGTCGGATTTGGAATGCCTTTCGGACTCAGTTTGTCCAACATGGATCGGCTAAGGAAACTGACTTTGGGCACCAGTAGCAGGGTCCCCTTCACATGGAGGCCTCCGTAGGGGCCCGTGGGGCTACCAATGGGTCCCCTTTTTATAACCATGCACAGTATGGTAGTTGAAGGGTTTTCTGCAACCACCCAATTTGCAATGGGACCCTGTGTTGTCGGTTGAGAACAGAATCTCCGATTAAAGTCAATGGGAGTCCGACAGAACGGTGTACAGAAACATCGCAATCGAGCAGTCTTACTCCCCACATCAGGGTCGTAGACTGAAGTGAAATGAAATGAAATGAAATTAATGAAATGAAATTAAAGATGTTTTTATATAGCACATGGCAGCCCAGAGGCATCCCAGTGCTGTGGAGGTAGCTAGAGAAGCGTGTGGGGGTTTATGGAAATAGCCATGTCTTAAAGAGTTTGCGGAATGTCAGGTGATTGGCTTCCTGGTGGATGGAGAGCGGAAGATAGTTCTAGAGCCTGAAGGTGCTGTAAGAGAAGAGGCGACCCCCTGTCCAGGACCTCTTGATTCTGGGAGTTTCAGTCAGGTGTAGCTCATCTGAACGGAGACTTTGGATGGCTTCAAAGGTTTGATCAGATTTTTCAAGATGGGAGAACCTTTGTTCTGAAGGTTTTTATGTGTGATGCAGAGGGCTTTGAAATATATTCTCTCCTGTATCGGGAGCCAGTGAGTGATCTTAGGACAGGTTTGGCTGAGCATTGTTTTTTTGTGTCAGTGAGGACCCTTGCTGCTGTATTTTGAACCACTTGTATTTTGGAAATGACTGACCTGGGAAGAGCTAGATAAAGGACCTTTCCATAGTCTAGTCTGGAGAGGATAAGAGCCTGGATCAGGACTTTTCTCAAGTGGCAGGGTAAGAGAGGAAGTATTTTCAGTGCAGTTTGGAGCAGACCATAGCAGATGGCATCGGCTTTCCTGGCTTGGGGTCTAAAAGTGAGGTCGTGGGCAAGCCAGAAGCCCAGGCCATTTATATCTTTTTTTAGGCATTGGTGCAGGCCCCATGTCAGTTGGCCACAAGGTGTTAGTGTGAAAGATTACATGGTTGCCCAGCAGCATGAGCTCTGTTTTGTCGCCGTTAAGTTTGAGGTGAGATGTGCTCATCCAATCGTTTTGAATGGGAACTTGGATGTGGTACGCATGAAGTGGCACACAGGCCGCAAATTGCCGGTCCACATTGGAGACACAGGCAACAACTGAGTACTACGAGAAAGCCAATACCTAGGAGGGATAGGATCTTCCACCCCCAGGCCGATAGCGTTGTCCAGAACCAACCGGACCAAGTCCAGGTGCCTGGAGTCTGATGTATTAAACTTGCAATTTTATGGAGACGAGTAATAGCTTTGTACACGGTTGGCGCGTTATTTGGGATGAAAACACAGCAGCTTGACCCGATGACCTTACAAGCTCCACCCCTATCTGCCAAGATGACGTCAATAACGAGACGATTTTGAAGAACAACAACCCGCATAGCGGACTGCTCCTCCGTTAAGTTGCCTAGGGCTGAAGTGGTCTCAAGTACCACTGCTTCGAGGGTTCTGGTTAATCTACGGATTAGTTTACTATTTGAAACAGTACCTAGGTAGGGGAAGAAACCTTTATTGAAATCTGTATATTGTTCCCATGTAGTTTCAGTATAATCGACAAGTGGGAGATCTCGTTGATATCGATGCTTTACCAGATTAGTGTTTCTATGATAGTCAGGAGGGGCTAGGAAAACAGGCGGCAGAAGGAATGCAATGTAACAGGTACCATCCCAATCTAGAGGCAAACGGACATATGCAGTATGACCACAAACAAAATAGGAATGACGTAAAGCCCTAAACGTGGATCTACCATGATCACTGAAATCAACTACAGTAGTACATTTACTATGACCTACGTGTACAGAACCATTCTTGCGAACACATAGTTCACCAGTAACTGGCAATACCGCCATAGCAGGTAGAACAGGAGCAGCTTCGGATTCGACAGATAAAATCATGAATGTGACTGTGTAATTACCTAATCCATATACTTCATTTTCTAGATCAGTTCCAGTATCTACGGGAAGTCCCTCCTTGTCAGGGTAGCATACATTAAGCAAGACTAAGTTCAGGTTTCCCCAAACCCAGTTACCTTCATAAATAGCAGCAGTAGAAACTAGGGAATTGAGCATTTTAAACCATGCACCACACGTGCCATTGTGAGTGAACGGGTACGGGAAAAGGGGCAAAACACCCTTGTTTTCTTGGTAAGGAGGGAGTCGACCACATATCCAACAATTAGTAGCATTGGTAGACTGATGGGAGTGGTGTAACATACTAATAAAAGTGTTATTGCGCAGCGCAAGTCTGTATGATAATTCATGAGGCGGTAATTCACTAAAAGAATGTTCAGTAGTAGCATTATAAGCAGATTGTGCACGCTTGAATATAGGGTAGTATATGTGTAACAAAATACTAGCAGTAATAACCAGCAAACATAGAAAAAACATAACAAGTAGTGTCACTATACAGCGACTACGCAGTGATTTGCAATATGCGTTCTTTTTATGTTGTCTTTGTCTATCTCTCTCTCTATCTCGATCTAGGGGATACATGTCAGAAACTAATTTAACCGATTCACCTAGGGGAGGACTTAAACAATTAAACTGTCTGACTTGCTAGATCGTAATTTCAGTCTGTAATTTTCTGAAGCAGTTTTCTCAACCAAAGGGAGTTTCGTGTCAGTTTGTGGAGGAGGGCAGGGCTTGGAGTCCAAGTCCGAAGGAAGTCCGAAAAATTTCTTAATATGACTGGAATGCAGCCATCCCTTCCTGCCCTCTATCTTAACAGCTGTCCTCGTCGTGAGCAGAACCAACTTCGGGGATTGCCAGCGGGGCTCCAATGGGCTCTTCCGATCAAAATTCCTGACGAAAACGAAATCACCAGGAACCACCTCATGGGGCTTCGTCTCGGTGTTGTCGGGAAAAGCTGCAGCTACCTGTGAACGACAAGATTGTAGTGCAGACATCAAGGAGGCAAGGTAATCTGTCAGCATAAGACAATCAACATCAGTTATTTTACGTGGAATAGGCGTCCCCCACATATTCGGTGGCCTACCAAAGACCACTTCGTACGGGGATAGCCCAGAACGGGAATGGACCACCATCCTCATATAGAAGAGGGCGACCGGCAAGGCAACTATCCAGTCTATACCTTTGTCTCTACAAATCTTGGAAAGTCGGATTTTCAGTGTCTGATTATGGCGCTCCACGAGACCTGCTGCCTCGGGATGCCGAACACAATGGAACTTCCACTGGTAACCTAACAGGAGTGTAATGTGTTCCATTAGCTTGGATGAGAATGGCTGGCCATTATCTGAGTACACGATGCGGGGCAAACCATACCGTGGGAAGTATTCACGAACCAGTTGCTTGGCAGTGGTCGGAGCAGTATAATCGGGAACTGGGTATGCCTCTATCCATCGGGAAAGAGCACACACGACTACGAGGACATACTTGAATCCTCGACAACGTTCCATCTGGATATAATCCATCTGGAGGACTTCAAAAGGGTGGTCGGGAGGCTGAAATCCACCTTGCTCTACGGGGATGCTTTTACCTGGATTGAACTGACCACAAATCATGCAAGTATGCACTTTCTGTTTGGCTGCTGCCCGTAAGTTTTTATTGGACCATATGTGTTGAATACTGTCTAGCATTGCCTTCTCTCCAAGGTGTGCGGGACTATGTATCGTGTTAATGATGACTTGTACCATAGAATCGGGAAGAAACCATGTAGATTTTCCCTTCGTCATCCATCCCTGGTCTGTTTGGACCCCTCCTAGTTTAATCCATTCCTTAAATTCATCTGGTGTTGCATGTGACTGTATGTCGATCACATCATGTGCGGGATCCCTAACGGTCATGCAGTGTGATGGTACCACTATTTGTGTCTGGTCAGTTACATGAGTTCGGTTCTGAGCAGTTTGCTTTGCTGTTCGGTCTGCCAGGTCGTTACCCTGGGAAATGACATCGGTAACCTTTGTATGTGCCTTACATTTCATGATAGAGATTGCAGTGGGTAGATGTATTGCATCTAACAGGGCTTGAATGAGGGGACCATGTTGGATGTTGGCACCGTGAGAAGTTAAGTAACCTCTCTCTCGCCAGAGGACTCCAAAGTCGTGAACGACTCCGAATGCATAACGTGAATCAGTATATATGTTGACTCTCTTATTTCTGGCTTGAATACATGCTTGTGTCAGAGCAATAAGCTCTGCTGCTTGGGCTGACAAGGTGTCAATACAATTGGTTTCGATGACTTCCGTGTCTGTCGTGACCGCATAGGCTGCCACTAATTCACCTGTCTTTGTTCTCATACATGAACCATCCACATACAGTGTCAGGTCTGGATCTGGTAACGGAACATCTGTCAAGTCTTGTCTGGGCTTTGTTGTGATAGTAATAACTTCAATGCAATCATGTGCCAATGGATCTACTCCATTTATTGGCAATAACGTGGCTGGATTTAACGTGCTGCAGCGTCTGATTTCGATGTGTGGTTGAAACAATGTCAGTTCGTAACCTGTCAATCTTGCTATAGTCAGGTGTTGGGTCTGAGTTCGATTTAAAAGAACTTCTACAGAATGTGGAACCTGTACTGTCAATGGATGTCCTAACACAATAGAATCACTCTGTCTGATTGCTAAAGCTGTGGCTGCAACTGATTTCAAACATGCTGGAAGGGCTTGTGCTACTGGGTCTAATGTACTAGAAAAATAAGCACAAGGCTTGTGTGAACCTGCTTGTTCCTGAGTGAGGACTGACAAAGCAGTACCCTCACGTTCTGTGACAAAAAGTGTAAAAGGCTTACTGTAACATGGTGTTGCTAAAACAGGTGCTTGACATAAGGCTTTCTTTAAGTCTTCAAAAGCTTGTGTATGTTCCTGAGTCCAAGGGAGGACAGACGAAGTCGCTGCCTCCTGTGTCGTTAACTGAATGAGTGGCTTTGCTAGATATGCATATTGGGGAATCCATTGTCTACAGTATGAGGTGAGGCCTATAAAGGCCCGCACCTCCTTTTGTGTTCTGGGTGGTGACATGTTTGCGATTAACTGAATGCGATCGGGTGTGAGCTGTCTCCCCACTTTGGACAGCAAGTGACCAAGGTACACAACTTGCTGAACACAGAATTGTAGCTTCGAAGGAGACACTTTGTGTCCCTTGTCGGCCAGGAAGTTCAAAACGATCAGTGATGCATTCTCACATTCGGGTTCGCTTCGCGCGGTGATCAGCAGATCATCGACATACTGAAGCAGGGCAGTGTGAACTGGCATGTGGATACTGTCGAGTTGTTTTTTCAATGCTTGACTATAGATACTGGGGCTTTCTGTGAATCCTTGAGGTGCACGGGCAAATTTGAAAGATCGTCCATTTAAACTGAATCCGAACAAATATTGGCTCTCCGGATCAATAGGGACACTGAAGAAAGCATTCTTGAGGTCAATTACAGTAAAGAACGCTGCTTCGAAATCAATGGCTGTCAGTAACGAAGAGATATCTGGGACCACAGGGTACTGTGGTACAATACATTTATTCAATTCGCGCAGATCAATAACCAATCGATAAACAGGTGGAGCATTTGGGTCAGTACGTTTAAGAACAGGAATAATAGGAGAATTACACACATTAGAGTCGGTTTCCACAACCACTCCTTGTGCGATTAGCTCGTCAATGATTCTCAGTAAAGCCACTACAGCATCTGGAGGTAACTTGTATTGTCGAATTCGTGGTAATACCACTCCTGCCTTGAGTGTGACTCGATATGGGGTAATGTGCATGCAACCTACATCAGTGGGGCCCTGAGCCCACAAGTGTGCAGGGACGTTCTGTAGTCGGGGATCCATATCTCTCAATACATAATGGCCTTTGAAATCTCGCAAAAACAATCGTACTCCCTCAGGAGAACAGCATATAATAGCTCCTAGAGCCTTCAATGTTTTTATACCTAACAGGTTTTCTGGACATGATTTCGTGAGCAATAAATCTGTAGTCCGCGTCAGAGGACCTACTGCAAGAGGGAGAGGTTGTGATACTTCATTAATAATGGGTTTTCCTGAAAATCCAAGGGACACGTTCTGTGAGCCTGAGAGGGGTGCCCCTGGTACTTCATTGTGGCTTATCGTTGTTCTGCTTGCCCCTGTATCAATGAGAAACTTTCTGTCTTTCCCTAATACTTGACTATGTACATAGGGACCATTTTGATCTACAGGAACTTCAATAAGAGGCAAGCGGAATTCCCTCTCTAGGCTGTTTCATGTGTATCGCTGGTAATCAGGGTAATCGTTCTGTGCATACTGATACATTTGCTGTGTAGTGGTTTGTGTTGCAGTAACGGGTTGTTGCTGAGGTATCGCTACGGTCTGTGTAGATGCTGGCATGGGTGCAATATGTTGTATATTCTGGGGTACTTGTTGTGAAGTCTGATCTTGTCTAGGAGGACGCGGTCTCTCTTTAGTTTTACCCGTGGCGATATTGTGTTTCAGAACTGCACAATCGTTTATATAATGACCTGGCTGTTTGCAATAATTACATACACCCTTTACAGGAACTGACGAATTACTGGGTTGGTTCGCACCCTTTTTCTGACCATCGGCGGGAACTGACTGAGCAACTAACATTTTCATTTTCGTATCTTTCATACGTCTTTGTTCATGTTCTTGTTCTTCTCTAAGTCTATTCTGGTGATACTGTAACATTTGTAACATTTGCGAAGGGGTGTTAGCTTGCCAAGTACTTTCTACTTTCAGTACTCTGTTCTTAACCTGGGGTAAGGAATTCTCGACTAATTTCGTTACAAAAAGATGTGGATATGACTCGCTACTTGCTTTCAGACCGCTATTTATACCAAAACATTTCTCAAATCGTGTATAAAAATCACTAGTATCTTCATCAGGTTTCTGTTTGCATGCTGAAATTGCACCCCAATCTTCCTTTTTCGTACTCAATAAACGTGGCAACACTTGTACCAATAAACCTGGTAACAGTTTAACTTTATCTCCAAGCCCTAGGCCTGGCACTCGGGTATTCTCTTCATCTTGTAATGCAGCCCAATCAATCTTTGCGTCTCCCACCTCCCACTCTTTTTCTTTGAGTTTCTCGTATATGCCTGGAGGTAGTAGTACTTTCAGTATTTTCATAAGGTCGGGATAAGTGTAATCGCCCATTAATAACATATCCTTTATTTCGCGGTGAAACCCTGCGGGATCTTTATCATGACTGGGTACTAGTTTTTTCATTTCCAATAATTCCATTTTAGTTACAGGTGTATACACGAACACACGTCTAAGCGTGTTGTCTGCGTTCTGTACGGGGTGCACTTCTCGCAACGGATTCTGTCTATCCATATAATACATGGTCTTTCGTTCCATAACGGGTGCTGAATGGATCTGCGGACATAAGAATGTACTATACTTGTGGCGGTGTTCTAGAATTACTTTAATTAGATCAGTACTTAGACCTTTCCATCTGTTCGTGACCAGTTCTATTAGTATGTCAGGCAGAGGACCTGGATCAGAACGTTGGCTTTTATACAATAAGAGCAGATGTTGTATCATGTACATACCAGCTAAGCGCTGTTCACTCGGTGTCAAGTTCAAGAACGTATGTGCTAACGCATCATCACCATATTTCTCAGAGCTGTCAGCCCATTGCACGGCTGACCTGGCTAATTCTTGTTCATCCATAGAATCGAGTACATGGTACCCCATGCGCTCTTGAAGTATTCTGTCAGTGGCTTGGAATAAGTGTTCAGGGGTTCTGGGATTACACATGGCTTCCTGATATATTCTTTTACTTTCCGGGCGCACTGGGCGCATCGAATTATTAAATGGTCTTCCTTTACCTACATACGCTATCATTTCTCTAGCTGGCAACTGTGTTTGTTCTGGTGTCTCGGCTTCCTCCTCCGCCTCCTCCTCTGTGGATTCATGTTTGTCGGAATCTACTTCCGGTACGGGCTGTCTTCTCTCATGCATCTTATTAATTGCAGTTCTGATTCTTCGGTACATGTTATCTATACAGGCCTCTTTGTCATGCTGTCCATCTGCTATATTCTGACCCCATCTATGGAGTGCTTTTACATCTTCCGGGTTCATACCCGGCCTATCTACTTCTCTAATGAAGCAGTTTATAAGAAACCGCAATAACTTGGCTTTAGTATCCACTTTCTGATAGGCCATGGCCTCTTTAATACTGTCAGGCCCTACTCCTGTCTGAACAAACTTATATATTCGATCTAAGTGATCTGTCATTTCAGGTAGTGTCATTAGGAAGTTCGTGACTCGCCGTAAACGTACTGATGCGAGTAACATTCTCTCGTCACTCTTTCTACCAGGAACAGGATCATATCTGCAGTCTGCAAGGCGATCTCCAAGAATTGTAATATCTGTTCTAGGTGTACGCTGTTGCGCTATTTCTCTAAAACTCAGGCGATGGAGTTGTGGCGGAGTCTGGAAACCTATCCCTCCGGACGCGCCTCCAGAGGCGCCGGCTCCGAAAGGGTTAGTCGGGTTCGTGTCAAGGGAAGTCGGAGGTGGAGGAAGATCAGGAGGAGGAATCCGGGGAGGAGTAGCTTGTCGGGGAGGAAGAGCATAAGGATTCTGACCGTTAGGCGCAGGCACTGGTGGCAATGCGGTATTAACATATGTGGGAGCTACATCGTCTAAATAAGAAGAAAGGAAAATGTCCTTTGCTGTCTTCTGGTGTGTTTTAGTCGGGAGCAATGGGGGTGGTAGGTCCTTTGGTACTTCTGGAGAGGCCTTTGGCAGGCCCTTTGACAGGATGGGGAACATGCCATTCATAAGTGTATTTCGCTGTCTGTCTACTTGTTCTAATTTTACTCTGATACCTTCCTCAACTAATGCGTCTTCTCGGGCCTTGTCAGGCTCCTCCTTACTCTTTTCTTCTAGTCTGTGTGCTTTTTCTGTGCGTCTATGCGACTCTTTACGCCATAACTCGATGGCATCTTTCTGTGACTGTCTGGCTTTCTTTTTCCATAATGCTTCTTCTACTCTCATGATGCAATCCGCATCCCATGTCCCAGCAGCGGGCCATCTCTGATTCTCTGACAGTTCTTTAGTGTAATCCACCCATAAGTCGAGAAACAAAACGGCATCTAGGCCGTGCTTATGGTACATAAAGTACCCTGGAGTATCCCTAGGTGGTATGGGAACAGCTTCTTCTAGAACCCCCTTACGGGTTTTTATTTGTCTTAGTTTAGAGAACAACGGCATTCTGAAATCTGGCTACTTGGTTCTTACTTCAGATATGAACATGAACACACTAAACATAAAACACGTGTAAGCACAATAATGAGGGTCGAACATTCACTCACACCACGACATTTGAATGACACATTAAAACACTTCAAGAACGAACCACATTAATCAATTACAATTAAAAACCTACCAACCACGTGAAACAGGATGTACCGCTAAACGGCACAGATACACCTTTTACAGATGCAGACTAGATATACTGCTAAACAGTATAGATACACTGCTAAACAGTGCAGAACAGGCTCGTGTACCCGAACCCGTCTTGACCGGCACAAACTAATGCGCACGTCAGGATGCGTCCCTAGCAACGGTACTCACCAGGAAGCACGGAAACAGAAGGCCTCGGAAACTCTGGACTGGACTCGGTTCGGACGCAGATACTTCGGAATCTGGTGGGCCTCGGTATACCACGGATCTTGCTCTCTCAGCTAGGCTCAGGTCGGGATCCTCCGCACTCCTCACCGCCTCGTCTGGGTGTCGATCGCAGCCTCAGTCACCTCCGTTGGCCTGAGGGAGATACAGGAAGTCCTGCGGGTACGCGTAATTGTCCGTCTGGCTGTGGCAGGGGGCTAGGCCTGCAACGCACCTCCGGCGCGTGGGGTGGGGGAGGGGTCCCTGTTCGGGCGCCAGAACTGTGGTAAAATCAATTACCTATACTTAATTTGTAATCAATAATCAATAAGAATAACTCAGAGAAATAAGAGGCAAAATCCGGGATATTGAGGTTAACTCAAAAGGGTTTTATTCCTGTAAAAGGAATTGGGTTATTGGCTCGAGCCAAGGTGGCATAACCATTCCATCACCACACAGGTTCAGGAAGGGGCAGACAGACAACATATTGTTTACTGAAGTACATATATATAGTCAATGCATTACAATGTATGAGCATGTAGTAGGCGTAACAGCTGGAAAAGAAGAGATAAAACATGGAAACATCATAAAAAAGGCGTTACAATAGGCGTGCATGAAGGCGTATACTAGAGACGTCACTTGTCACGAGGTCACAAATAGGTGGATACATAGGAGAATCTTGCAATGTCAGCAGAAATATATGGCAGAGATGCGCGCGCAGCAGCTTGACGTAAGTCTGACGTGTAACTGGAGGGCGAAGGGGACTTGACATTTAGCACTACAAGGGTAGACATAAGTCGTGCAAATGTAGACATAAGTCTAGAATGTCAGATCAACCTAATCCCAAATCGTATCTGATATCATATGTTTAAGGAACTGTAGTATCTGGAAGGGAAAAGGTCTCTCGGGCGGAGACTACTCTATACTGTCTGCATGTATATGCGTCTACATGTTGGCATGCGGGGTGAGGGGGCATGGGCCTACCATGGCAACGGAGTCTATGAATTACTTGCACGGAGACAGAAGAACCGGGCCCTCTGCTCCTGCAGCTGGAAGGATGTTTACTTGAGCAGCGAGACAGGAATGTGTTTTCGAGGAGTGGAGCAGATAATTCGAAGGTTGAATACAGTCTTGGCAGGCAGAGGTTAGGCTATGCGCCGGAGCCGCGCAAGGAGTAAGGTGGGGGCCACTGGTACAGAGGTAGCCTGGGCTGAGGCCCTCGGAGTCAGGAAGCAGGAAAAACACTCGAAAAAGCTCGATGGCATAATCTGGGCCTACTTCGCCAGAGCTGAAAAACGTGTAAAGTGCACCACAAAAAGACGGTGGCACAGCATATATAGGAACTGAATATACAATCCGTTCATGGCGGATCTGAAAGAGGACATGTTAAAGATGGACGCAAATGTGTTTGCGTCTTCGTAGCTGACACAGGAGAGAAATTACATGCACTGCAAGCTAGTACATGGAGACGGTGGGGTACTCGCTGGGGAACACTACTCGATCAAAAATTATATTTCCTCATTGACAGGAGCACAGGTGCGTAGGGGACTGTTTCGCCTGGTTCAGTGATACGAGTGTGATCATTCCTGCAGATTTCTGTAATGGATTAGCCAATAAAGTAGGGCCAGAATTCGAATTGTGCTGTGATAGTGAGGGAGGAGACAATGGTGTTCTAAGTGCATACAATAAAATTAGTAGGCAAATTGAGGTTCTGTAAATTACTAATTCGTTCGTGCTCAGCCTCCATTTTGTGATTGCCGCCATTTTATGTTGCCCTCACTCAGGCAGCGAGGCGAACGAGATGTTTTTGTCATTTCTGCATTCACGTGTCAGGTGGCTTTTCTGCCTGTGTTTACTAACGAGTGTCAGGGTCTGGCCGAGTACACTAATTCCTGTCTGAGCTGATTAATCCCCGTCCGGAGTGTCTGTTGGTTCACACCATTCTTTCCTCCAAGTTATCTTATCTGCTGTCTTTTGCTACACATCTTGTGTATTCTCCTGTTTCACGATTGTCCTTCTACCACATGCAGCTGTGTTTTCTCTGCTTGTAAATCGGATTGTGTGGATTCATTTGTAATTTACTTAAGGGGTCTAGTGGCAAACATAACCGGGAACTTGAGTTGCTCTAGACTTCAAGCATTGTTTTTAACGTTTGCCAATGTCTCATACTCTTGTGTGATTGTATTTTGCATTGTTTTGTACCATATATAAACCTGTGTGCCACGGAGTTAAGTGGCAGTCTCTTTTGAACCTCGTTATACCAACGACTTCTAAGACCACTGTACTAGCTGCAGCTAATAAATACTATCTTCTACGCCAGACGAAGAGTCTGTGTTTCTGTTTCTGACTAGACTGTTGAATCCCAAGGATTTCAGGCGTACCCTGTGCCGCTGGGCTTCAAGGCTGCGGTTCTCCAACATGGCACAAGATCTTTCAGACCCCCTTAAAGAACACGTAAATAAAGGAGAAAGGTGGTTTGATCACAGTTGTTCAGCCACACATCACAAATTAATGTGGGCACTAAAAAATAGCACACAAGGCAAGACCTACATTGCTGATTGTAGGAAAGATTATAAATTAGCTACAAACACTCGTAAAACTCAGATTAAAAATTATGCTTTTATGGAATTAACGTCTATTGATGTGTTAAAAAACAACACCAAATTTTGAAGTGTAGTGAATAGACCCTTCTTCTCTGGCTGTAAAAGTGGTATGTTGGAGTGTAATATTCCTGAAGAGGGTTGGAACAATCATTTTAAACTTATATATGGGGTTGCAGGGAGAAATCCAACTGAGTGATTCTATTTATGTGGGTAAGAAATATCTTCTAACATTTACAGTTAGTGAAGTAGCAAAAGCTATAGCCCAAATGACTAAAAATAAAGCTCCTGGCCTGGACGGGGTTCCCGCCGATCTCTTCTTAACAAACATACCCCTTTGGTCTAAACTGCTTACCGATGTTTTTAATAAAGCCTGTAAAGTGGGTTTACCTAAATCCTGGTCGTTGTCAGTGATAGTACCAGTTTTTACAAAGGGTTCTAGAAGTGACACGCGCTGTTATAGGCCAATTTCTTTTATTGATTCTTCTGTTAAAGTGCTAGAACAAGTGGAAACAAGTGGCTTTGGCCACGCTTACAGACTGGCTGAATGATGCTAACATGCTCTCTAACCTTCAGTATGGTTTTAGGAAGGGGAGAGGTACCACTGATCAGTGCCTCATCTTGCCTTTGTTGACCGGGAAATATACCATTGCGAAGAAGGGCACAATTCATTTACCATTTATGGATCTTTCTTCGGCTTTAGACCGAGTGAAGAGGTCCAAGTATGGCATCTGCTCTTGAAATTAGGATTAGATGTAAATATTGTACATTTTCTGGCAGATCTGCATCAAGATCTGGGCGCCACAGTACGATTTGATCAAAGAAGGGAACCTATCACGTAGCGTCCTTATAATTAAAGGAGTGAGACAGGGCTATATTTTGGCCCCTCTATTATTCTCTTTATATATTAACAATTTTGAAATTGTTCTATCGGGTGCTTGTATTGATATCCCGTGTATAGGATAGAAATTAATTCCGGCCCTGTTATATGCAGATGATGCTGCTCTACTAGATAGAACGGCGAACGGCCCACAGCAGCTTTTAACCACTTTTGCTTCATTCATGAAGTCCTTGGACTTGGATGTAAATTTCTCTAAGTCCCACATTATGATCATGAGGGCCAAGCCAAAGAAATGTAAAAGCCACTATTGTGAGGGAAACAATCTCACACGGGTAACGTCAGTCTCATATTTGGGAGTGTTATTTGACAAAAGGGTTCCTGGAACCCACAAATGCAGGCCAAAAGAAATCTAACGGCAAAGTCAACTGTTGATGTTTTAGATTTTGTCGCAGATTGGGATCTAAATCCATACAAGCTATGTTAAATATCTACAGGGCTAAATGTCTGGCCATTGCGAGCTATGGTTCAGAAATTTGGGGTTACAGAAACGCCGGGAACCTGCAAATAGTGGAAAATACATTTCTAAGAAATGTGCTTGCCGTACCACCATCGACATCCACCTATATTATTCCTCAAGAAATGGGCATTATATAACTGACACCATTGGAATGGATCCTCTGCTCAAATGATAAGTATTTGGACAAAACCGGAGCTGGAGATGAACCGTGTTATTATTCGTGACTGTATAACTCATGACTTGACAAATAGCATCCCATGGCTACATTATGTCAAAAGGACTGCAGCTTATTTAGGCAGATCCGAGCTATTTGGTTTCCCAAAAAAATTGTTAAAAGACGACAAAGTGTGGGTTAAAGATATGTATGTTCAGGTATCTCAAAATGATAGAGAGCAGAATAAGTTCAGCAACGCAACTATTTTGGCTAATCAGCTGATATGTACATCATTAACGATTGAGCCATACTTAACCATTGTGTCTAACCAGCACCATCGCTTCCTATTGGTTCAATTTAGGTTAAACCAACTACATTTGCTTTTTGCCGAGCCAAAGGGATGGAAAAAGCTGGAGGACTTAGATGTATGTACCTGTGACAATTTCTCTACTCAGGATTCTCTGCATTTTGTTTTCTTCTGTGAATATTTTTTGCATATACGTAATTGTTTTATAATACCGAAGGCAAAGGTTTTACTCATGCAAGACCAGCTTTCATTTATTTGCAAATGTTAAATAATACATGGAAAATTTTTACTATGGCTAGTTTTTTAATGGCGGCTGTCAGGATTAAGAAGAAAGGAAGTTCTGCTAATAATGTGAATCTTGTGTCAGGACGAGTATGAAAATGTCCCCTTTTTATTCTGTATATTAATGAAATAATTATGTCTTTCTTGATAAATTGTGATGATTATGCTTATTTAATAATTTTTGTAAATGTACTTGTAATGCATTTTTGTAGTATTCTTTTATGGTTTTAATTAACCAATAAAGTGAATTTGACTTACTGACTGACTCCCCAAATCTAATTCAGTTGGTAACCATTTCGACACTGAGTCGGTCTGAATGCTTTCTGACTGACATCGTAATGAGGGCCTAAATACTACACTCCCAAAACTACGCAACACTATACACTAAAATTGAAAATAACACATTACGTACACTACACACATCTCTATTCACTCCCCCACCCTTAAATTACCTAGAAAAATGTTTTTAAAAAACTTACCTTCCCCAAAGAGACAGCTCTCATCCCGACGCCTGGGGCAAAGGAGACATCACTCTCCTTACGAAAGGCATGTGGACAACCTTATGGGGAACAACAGGGACTGTGTTGATGGAACAGGTGGTGGTAGACAAGGGTGTATGTGACACATGTTCTGCGGTGTTTACAACCACTACAGGGCTGCCACCATAGCCTGACTTCACCTAGGATGACGATGATGAGTCTCTTTCATCCAGAGCATGTCCATCAATCTCTGACACTGACTCCGCTGCCATCCGTCTCCTGACTTGAGACACTCTTTCTAGTTGCCTCCGCAATGTCTGCACAGTCTCCTCTGTCTAGCTTGGTAAATTCAGAAAAAACAGTATAAAACAGGTGAGAGACATTTTTACATACCCATCCACCACCATTTACACAGCAGTGACATTAAAGTGGCATACAGAACTTCATCAACATGTACCAGTATTCCTTGCATGGACATTAGTGGCGTAAACTCACTCTATCTACTCACACATATTTTCATTGGCAAGAGACCACTACCACAACGATGGACATGCTCATAGCACATCGGTCTCATACGCAACATCATCACCACAGTACAGCTCTAATATGAGCTGTTACCTGAAACCAAGGAAGGAAAATAACTCACATATAACATGTGCTCAAAGAACAAATAGACCCCAACATTTTATGGACATACACTGACACATTACCAGACTACTTTAGTCCCATGTTTGTCAATCACCTTAGTGTCATGTGCATTTATTTATATATTTATTTATTTATAAAGTGCAACAACATTCATCCGTAAGGATATCACAGCGCTAAGGAGAACACATCCTAAATGAGGGGGTTCCAAGGAAGCGTTCCCAGGTAATGAGTCAGTCCTTGGGAAGAAAATGTGTTTTTTAATGTTTTTTTTTGTCTCTGGGAAAAAGATGCGTTTTTAGTTTTTTCCTAAACGCTATGTATTTGTTTGTAAGTCAAAGTTCAACAGAAACGAATGGTAGGAGGCACACTCAAAAGGATCAAGGAGGCAATGTTGGTATTCAAAAAAAGTCTCTTCTTTATTTCGGTAATTACCAGATAAAACAGCCAACGCGTTTCGTTACAGTACGTAACTTCGTCAGGACTGAAAAATGATCATAAGAAAAAAACACAAATTACATATATATTAAGAATTACAGAGGATGTGACAATCAATTTTACTTTAAAATATCTACAACATCTGATATATACAGCAAAGTTCCAAAAGATCAAGGCAGCAGACCAGGTCAAGCACTACGAGTTCTATCGTTCTAAATTCTGGATGGTGCAAACTTCTTCCTACACCTGCTACCAATAGGTGTATAAATCAGAGATACACAAACATAAGATGGAAGATGCACACAATTAGAGTCCAAAAGAGAAATGGTGTATTGTATATCTTCTTCTTTATTTAACAATATTCGTCAGATACAGGCACAGCCAACGCGTTTCGTTCCATTTGCCTTGTGGAACTTCGTCAGGGCTGTAAAGAGAGACAAACATATATATATACATAAATATACATTAAAATTAACACATACGAATTGATCACAATAGACGAAAAAGGACCATGGCCCAAAAACACATATTTACAACGTTTATATTTAAGACAAGAGAACAGACTAAAGACAATATATATCCACAAACAATCCTAATTATTAAAAATATATATATACAACCATTGTAGTGACTGAATTGAAGTTCTTTTGCATATGCTAAAAAAGTGTGTAGACACTTGTACAAAAAACACCTATATCAGAAAATGTATTTACACATATTATCACAAAATGAGGGCTAAAGTGGATTACTACTTAGTAATGATACCATATCCATTCTTAAAAAATGGATCCAGTAAAAACATAGTGAACGCAAAACATTTTTTGCATATGTAGACAAAAGGTGTGTGACCACTAGTACAAAAATACCCATATTTGCTGTTGGATAATTGTATCATATCCATTCTTAGAAAATGAGTTCAGCAAGAGCACTATTAGAGTAAGGGAATAATCTTAGGAGAGGAAAGACACATTGCCAAGTCTACTTACAGGAGGTATATCAAAAAGAACTGACCGTGGGCAAAAACTTAATAGCTACTGCGAATCAAAACAACCAATGATTTTTGAAGGTAAGAGGTCAAGGGGTTATTGGTTTATTAAGTTGTCAACTTACCGAATCAATTCAGTTTGAAGTTGTCAACCTATTTGGTCAAAACCGTGTGGATCAACCAGCAGATGGCAATTGTTCTTCAAAGGCATATAACCTAAGGTGGAGAGCAGAAGTAGCTTAAATATTTGAAATGAGGGAAAGAGGTTCAAATAAAAAATCCTTTTCCATATATATTTGAGAGAGGTGGGACATCATTGCTAGCCACTAGTAAGCTAGTAATAAGAAATAGCTAGGATATTTCAAGCGGAGTAAAGGAGGTTTGTATGTAATTCATCTCCATATATTTTATTTCTCACTTTTTTCAAGAGGTGTGGCATCATTGTATGCCACTGGTAAGCTAATTGGGGTTTCCGGATAAGACTATTTTATACCCAAAAGTAACCAAGATAAGAGTCATATCTGCTAGCATGATATAACAAGCACAATACCTCATTCCCATATTCTGTCCTACTTCACAAAAACTGTTGCGTTTTGTATATATACCTACATATATTAAAAGGTGGTGTTCACACTAGGTACGAGTGAGTCAGCCCAGTAGGTATCCCAACGTTAAGTTCAGTAGTTTTCAGAGTATGGCAGATTTCAGGGACTTGATACAGTGATGTTTCAAAGTTGAGCAAATGCCCGCCGGGGAGTCTGTAGCATTGGAAAAATAACAAGCGAAGAAAGGATTGTAACATATAGTAAGATCCAACGTTTAAGGCAGGATTATTATGTGCCCACCAGTAATTGGTTACAATTTATCAAAACTATATTAGTTGGGTCCCACCACGTAAGTCCTAAAAATGAGCAAATGAAAGCTACCCGAAATGTCCAACAATATCACAATATGATATCACAGTATAGTATGTACCTGGAAAAGTTACCTAGTGGTTCCCAGGGGAAATTTCTTATTTTCCTTGTAATATCATTCTCCGGTAAGGGCATAGAGTGAAGACGTAGAGGACACCGGTCTGCAGTGTGGCACGGTGTTCGTGGTAATAACCACCGAGCACCTATAGTCAAAAAGTAGACATATATCTGTAATAAGTACTCCATCAGTGTTACCAAATTAGATTTTTAGAAAAAACCCATTAATAGCGTCATGTGTGCGACTAGGATAAAACCCAATAAATCCTCTCATACGTATTGTAAGTCAATACTGCCAGACGTCCTCTTCCATGGTAAAATCGTGAGGCAAGATACCAAGTATATTAAGGACAAAAAAGCCAACCATTTAGTCATTCTTTCCATCAAACAAGGAGGTGTGATCCATATGGTTTATCCAGCGAAAGACCTTGCATTATATACCTCCCTCCGGGGATCTGTGCACACAAATACTGCAGATCGCCGAGTCACCCTGTTCATCAAACTAAAATCACCACTACGGGATGAGGGTTGCGGTATGTTAATGCCGCGAGTCACCTAAATGTCCCTTTAATTATGCACAGTTGCATGCATTACCTGTTGGTGCAACGGGCAATACGATATGTCACCAACCCATCTCTCAAATACAGGATGAGGTTACGGCAAATTGCTGCCCTGATCCAGCAAAGTGCCCTTTCGAATAGCCGTTAGTTTGATTGCAAAACACTGTTGCGGGCCATATGGAGTGCCGGCAACCCCCACCCTCCCCAGTCACGCACTCACGTGTACCGCCTGAGAGTTTGGCCAATCCACATAAAAGGGGAGACAAATTGCTGGTATGGCTACGGCCCCCCCTCCCCATTCCGTCCCTGTAGTTCCTACCTGTAGTCGGGTGCTCGGGTTCAGTGATCTGGCTCGTAGCGGTGTCCCGGATTAAGTGCCAGACCGCCATCGCGCTAGATATGCGGAAGTAAGTGGAGAGAGTCCCTCCCACTTCCGTGTTAGTCCCGCCCATTGATACTAATCACGTGTTAGGGCCCATGCTGCTTCCCAATAGTAACAGCAGTAATGTAAACAATCACCCTTTCCTAGACTCGTATCGCATTGTAAAATCTACCGTGTTATTCAAACCCATTGATACTGATCACGTGTTAGGGCCCATGGCGGCTTCCCAATAGTTACAGCAGTAATGTAAACAATCACTCTTTCCTAGCCTCGTATCGCATTGTAGAATCTTCAACAGGATTGAAGCCAAATTATTTTGAAGACAAGAAGTGATTGAATAAGGCCCCCGGGAATTTCACCACATAATTCTTTAAAAGAGATAAATTAAATGAATGCATTAAGTAAGATTGGCAATGTGATATAAGTAGATGTCTGAAGAAAGCCCTGTGAAGGTTAACAAGGTTATTGAATAGTATTTATGCACAAAGATTAGAGCAGAAAAAACAATAACACCGGGCTTGGTTTGTATTCCACATCTCCCATTGACCACTACACATAGCATGTAAGGCTCGGAACAATGGTAATTGGCCTTGCTATTAGATGTGGTGAGTAAGGGGAATTATAGTATCTATTGATACATGTTACAGGCACATTTACGAATTCATTATTCCAAGAGGTTACATTCAGTTAAGGAAATAATGTAGTTCCCTGTCAGTGTTGTGCCCCATTTGTACCGCCCTTAAACGACAAATCCATTTCGCTTCCCTCTGTCGGAGTGTCAGCTCTCGGTCCCCACCCCGACTATCCTGTGGTATATGGTCAATTCCATGAAACCAAAAAGTCAGATCTTCTGGATGTTTCTCATGATAATGTGTACTAACAGGATACCGAACATCCTTGCTGGCAATAGCCCTGCGGGGTTCTTGAATCCTGACCTTTAGGGGACGTACTGTACTGCCAACATATATGCTTCCGCAACTCCAACCCAGCACATATACCACATATGGTGTGTTGCAGTTTATGAATTCAGTAATCCTGTACGTTTTAGACGAATTAAAAGTGAATTCAGAGATTTTGTTGCGGCCAAAGGGACATACATTGCATGAGCCACAGTTAAAGAAACCTGTGGGTTTTGGTGGAAACCACATCTGTTTAGCATTTGTCACATAGCTCCTGCAGAGAGTATCTCGTAAGGATCTCCCTTTCCAATAGGTCACTCGTGGGTTGTCACTGATTACATCTGAGAGGCTAGGGATGCCTCTGGACCAGTTTTTTTAAAGAATATTATAAATCTTGTTACTGTTATTGTTGTATTGGGTAACGAATCTGACTGGACAGTTTGATTCAGAGATGGATTGTGATTCCTTCTGTTTGGGGCAGAGTGTGTCTTCCCGGTTCAGGTTTGTTTCTCTTGTGGCCGCATTACACTGACAGGGCATTTTCAGACCTAGGCTGCCCGGAGCTTTTTACCTCCCCTGAGAATATTAGGATTCAAGACATTGACTTTGTGAAAAAGTCCTTTATGGGAAGGAAGGAAGCATGCCGCGAAGAACGCGAATTGGTAAAACCGGCAGTGAAGGATCATTGTTTACTGGTTAACTCGTTATCACTTGCACCCTATCTTGGTTTTGTCACAATCCCCTTCCATAGGTTCCTTTTAACCAAATTCAGATTTAATTTGTTACATTTTTATTTAGGTTTTTTTAATAATTGGCAGAAGCCAGAACTAGCCCTGCCCTGTAGCTGCGACCAGTTTTCAGTACAAGATACAATGCATTTTGTCATGTTCTGTGGGTTGTACTCAGAGCCAAGGAAAAAATATTTGTTGCCCATTCTTAAAGAGGCCGGCTTCACTCAAGTGAGACCGGCTCTGCTCTTTTTACAATTACTGCCCAATCCCCACATTACTTTTTGCATTGCTAATTTTCTGGTAGCCGCTTCACGGGTGAAAGCTGTCTGTCAAGATTAGTCTTAGAGTAAATGTTTTTTATCATCTATGTCTATGTTCAAACGTAACACTTTTTATTTGTTTGTTACATTGTTTAAACTTGTTGTTTATATTTAATGTTTTCTGTGTAAATAGGAAAATTTTTGTATGAAATGTATTTTATCTTTTTTCTCTCTTTGTATGGCTTTTAAATAAGCCGAATAAAGATATTCTGACTGACTGACTGACAGATGAAGCGAAATGGATTTGTCGTTTTAGGGCGGTACAAATGGGGCACAACACTGACAGGAAACTACATTATTTCCTTAACTGAATGTAACCTCTTAGAATAATGAATTCGTAAATGTGCCTGTAACATGTATCAATAGATACTATAATTCCCCTTACTCACCACATCTAATAGCAAGGCCAATTACCATTGTTCCGAGCCTTGCATTCTATGTGTAGTGGTCAATGGGCGATGTGGAATACAAACCAAGCCTGATGTTATTGTTTTTTCTGCTCTAATCTTTGTGCATAAATATTATTCAATAACCTTGTTAACCTTCACAGGGCTTTCTTCAGACATCTACTTATATCACATTGCCAATCTTACTTAATGCATTCATTTAATTTATCTCTTTTAAAGAATTACGTGGTGAAATTCCCGGGGGCCTTATTCAATCACTTCTTGTCTTCAAAATAATTTGGCTTCAATCCTGTTGAAGATTCTACAATGCGATACGAGGCTAGGAAAGAGTGATTGTTTACATTACTGCTGTAACTATTGGGAAGCCGCCATGGGCCCTAACACGTGATCAGTATCAATGGGTTTGAATAACACGGTAGATTTTACAATGCGATACGAGTCTAGGAAAGGTTGATTGTTTACATTACTGCTGTTACTATTGGGAAGCCGCCATGGGCCCTAACACGTGATCAGTATCAATGGGCGGGACTAACACGGAAGTGGGAGGGACTCTCTCCACTTACTTCCGCATATCTAGCGCGATGGCGGTCTGGCACTTAATCCGGGACGCCGCTACGAGCAAGATCACTGAACCCGAGCACCCGACTACAGGTAGGAACTACAGGGACGGAATGGGGAGGGGGGGCCGTTGCCATACCAGCAATTTGTCTCCCCTTTTACGTGGATCGGCCAAACTCTCAGGCGGTACACGTGAGTGCGTGACTGGGGAGGGCGGGGGTTGCCGGCACTCCATATGGCCCGCAACAGTGTTTTGCAATCAAACTAACGGCTATTCGAAAGGGCACTTTGCTGGATCAGGGCAGCAATTTGCCGTAACCTCATCCTGTATTTGAGAGATGGGTTGGTGACATATCGTATTGCCCGTTGCACCAACAGGTAATGCATGCAACTGTGCATAATTAAAGGGACATTTAGGTGACTTGCGGCATTAACATACCGCAACCCTCATCCCGTGTTTGTGATTTTTGTTTGATGAACAGGGTGACTCGGCGATCTGCAGTATTTGTGTGCACAGATCCCCGGAGGGAGGTATATAATGCAAGGTCTTTCGCTGGATAAACCATATGGATCACACCTCCTTGTTTGATGGAAAGAATGACTAAATGGTTGGCTGTTTTGTCCTTAATATACTTGGTATCTTGCCTCATGATTTTACCATGGAAGAGGACGTCTGGCAGTATTGACTTACAATACGTATGGGAGGATTTATTGGGTTTTATCCTAGTCGCACACATGACTCTATTAATGGGTTTTTTCTAAAAATCTAATTTGGTAACACTGATGGAGTACTTATTACAGATATATGTCTACTATTTGACTATAGGTGCTCGGTGGTTATTACCACGAACACCGTGCCACACTGCAGACCGGTGTCCTCTACGTCTTCACTCTATGCCCTTACCGGAGAATGATATTACAAGGAAAATAAGAAATTTCCCCTGGGAACCACTAGGTAACTTTTCCGGATACATACTATACTGTGATATCATATTGTGATATTGTTGGACATTTCAGGTAGCTTTCATTGGCTCATTTTTAGGACTTACGTGGTTGGACCCAACTAATATAGTTTTGATATATTGTAACCAATTACTGGTGGGCGCATAATAATCCTGCCTTAAACGTTGGATCTTACTATATCTTACAATCCTTTCTTCGCTTGTTATTTTGCCAATGCGACAGACTCCCCGGCGGGCATTTGCTCAACTTTGAAACATCACTGTATCAAGTCCCTGAAATGTCAAGTCAAGTCATAAAATTTATATAGCGCACTACATACCCAGAGGGTCTCAAGGCGCTTAGGGAGGGGAGGAGGATTACTTGTCAAATATCCACGTTTTAAGTTTCTTTCTGAATGCTAGGTGGTTCTGGGTAAGGCGAAGGTAAGTGGGTAGGGAGTTCCATGTTTTAGCCGCCAGGTATGAGAAGAATCGACCTCCCATGGTGGTCTTGTTGATGCGAGGTACAGTGGCAGGGCTTGGTTGGAGGATCGTAGTTGGCGGGGGGTGTAGAAGGACAGTCGTGAGTTGAGGCATTCTGGTCCGATTTCGTAGAGTGCCTTGTGTGCGTGGGTCAGAAGTCGGAAAGTGATCCTCTTATTGACGGGTAGCCAGTGGAGGTTTTTCAGGTGACCAGAGATGTGTTCGTTACGCGGGATGTCTAATATGATCCTGGCTGAGGCGTTTTGGATTCGTTGGAGTTTTTTCTGGAGTTTAGCGGTAGTACCTGCGTAGAGGGTGTTTCCGTAGTCCAGTCGGCTCGTGACCAGAGCATGGGTGACTGTTTTCCTGGTTTCGGTGGGGATCCAGCGAAATGTTTTTTTGAGCATGCGAAGAATGTTGAAGCAGGATGAGGAGACGGCGTTGACTTGTCTGTTCATTGAAAGTGAAGAATCCAGGATAACGCCTAGGTTCCGTACATGGTCTGTCGGGATGGGTGCTTTTCCAAGGGCTTCCGGCCACCAAGAGTCGTCCCATGCAGAGGGGGATGTACCTAAGATGAGGACTTCTGTTTTATCTGAGTTCAGTTTCAGACGGCTGTGTTTCATCCGTTCGGCAACTTCTTTCATTCCTTCGTGTAGGTTAGTTTTGGCGGTGCTGGGGTCATTGGTGAGAGAAAGGATCAGTTGAGTGTCATCCGCGTAAGAGATGATGTTGAGGTTGTGTTGGCGGGCGATGGCCGCGAGGGGGCTCATGTATACGTTGAAGAGGGTGGGACTGAGTGAGGATCCTTGTGGTACGCCACAGATGACATCGGTGGCCTCTGACTTGAAAGGTGGGAGGCGGACTCTCTGGGTTCTTCCGGTGAGGAACGAGGTGATCCATTCAAGTGCTTTCCCTTGTATTCCGATGTTTTTGAGGCGTTGTAAAAGGGTGCTGTGGCAGACTGTGTCGAAGGCTGCAGAGAGGTCGAGGAGGATGAGGGCGACTGTGTCTCCATTGTCCAGTAGAGTTCGAATGTCGTCTGTTGCTGCGATGAGGGCGGTCTCAGTGCTGTGTTTTGCTCGGAAGCCAGACTGTGAGGAGTCAAGGGATTTGTTGGCTTCGAGGAAGGCGGCGAGCTGGTTGTTGACAGCTTTCTCGATGACTTTGGCCGGGAAAGGAAGGAGCGAGATGGGGCGGTAATTTTTTAGTTCGGTGGGGTCCGCTGTGGGTTTTTTCAGAAGGGCGGTGAGTTCAGCGTGTTTCCAGCTTTCCGGGAAGGTGGCGGAGTTGAAGGAGCAGTTGATGACGTTTCGGAGGTGCGGTGCTATGACGGAGTCTGCTTTGTTGAAGATGTGGTGAGGGCATGGGTCTGTGGGGGATCCTGAGTGGATGGAGTTCATCAGGCGGATGGTGTCCTCAGTGGAGATTGGGTTCCAGTCGTTAAGGGTGTTCAAGGGGGGAGAATGTTCAGCATATGGTTGGGTGGGTTGGTCTCCGGGTTGGTTGTCGAAGCTGTTGTGGATGTCTGCAATTTTGTTATGGAAGAATAAAGCCAGGGAGTCACAGAGGGCTTGAGAGGGGGTGATGTCGTTGGAGTTGGCCGAGGGATTGGTAAATTCCTTGACGATGTTGAAAAGTTCCTTGCTGTTGTGGGCGTTGTTGTCTAGTCGATCCTTGAATGCTGTTTTTTTGGCCTTTCGGATTAGTTGGTGGTGTATGCGGGTGGCGTTTTTTAAGGCTTCCTTGGTGCTGGTGGTTGGGTCTTTTTTCCAGGCCTTCTCAAGGGAGCGGCAGAGTTTCTTGGATTTCTTAAGATCGTTGTTGAACCATGAGGCCTTCTTGTTGCCAGGTTTGCTTTGACGTTTTTTCAGTGGTGCTAGGATGCCGGCGCTGTTGGATAACCATAGGGTGAAGTTGGCGGCGGCTTGGTCTGGGTTAGAAGAGTGGGCTGGGGTGTTTAGAAGGAACGATGAGGAGATCTGGTCGATGGTGATTTTGTTCCAGTTTCTTTGCAGAGTTGGTTGGGGTGGTTGATGAGTTTAGGCTTGTTGTAGGTAAAGTGGACGCAGCTGTGGTCAGTCCAAAGGAGAGCCGTGGTGTGGCTGAAGGAGACGTGGTTGCTGGAGGTGAAGATAGGGTCGAGAGTATGACCTGCTATGTGGGTGGGGGAAGTGACCAGTTGTTTAAGTCCGAGGTTGGCGAGGTTGTCCAAGAGGGTGGTGGTGTTGCGGTCGTTGTTTTTTTCCAGGTGAAAGTTGAGGTCTCCCAGAAGGATGTAATCTTTGGAAGGGAGCGTGTGTGGAGTGATGAAGTCCGTGATGTCTTCACTGAATTTTGCGCGGGGTCCTGGTGGTCTGTAGAGGAGGGTGCCTCTGAGTGTGGTCTTGGGGTTGATGTGGGCCTGGAAGTGAAGGTGTTCTGAGTTGGCGAGATTGGCGTCAGAGCTGGTTGAGATGTGGATTGATTTTTTATGGACGATAGCGATTCCTCCTCCTGTGTGGCCGGTACGGTCCTTGCGGATGATCTTATAGTCTTCAGGGATGGCAATGGTGATGTCTGGGGCGGAGGAAGCGTTCATCCATGTTTCCGTTAGGAAGGCGACGTCCAGAGAGGTGGTGTCTAGTAGATTCCATAGGTCAATGGCGTGCCTGTGGACCGATCGGGTGTTGAGCAAGATGCATTGTAGGTGGTTGGGGTCGGGAATCTGTGGTGTGGTCGTAGCGGAGATGTTGTCGGTGCCGATGAATTTGCAGGAGTAGCAAGAGAAAGGTCCATGGGTGTGTCCAGGAGCGGATTGGACGCAGTTGGGGGCGCGACCGGGGTTAAGGGCTAGGAGGGTGGCGGCATCGTAGGTAATGCGGGGGGGCTGGCAGCGCGAGGGGCAGGGGGTCTGGCGCTGGGCGCGGTCCAGGCACAGACGAGCGTAGACGGGCTTACCTTTGGCGCACCTTCGGCGCGAATGGGGCGCGGTCGCTGCGCGTGAACGCTGCGCGCGGGAGGTACTGTCATAAATGGAAGGTGGAGGGGGAGGGGCGAGGGCGGCTCAGCTGGGAGGCGGGGCGGGCTACAGAGGAGCACAACAACAAACAAAATGGAGGCGGAGGGGTGAGCAGAGCAGAGCGCTAGGGGGAAAACGTGCAATCAGCGTTAAAGTGATACAGGCAAATCCAAAGTGCATACAAATAAAGCGGCTATCAAGGCAAACAGAAGGCAATAAATACGAGGCAGTTTTAAAAGCAAAGCAAAGCGCTGCAGAACGATACCAAGCTGGGGAGCGACCACTCAGCCCAAAAGCGAAGAGTGAGTCACAGCGTTTCCAGGGAGTGGAGCGCTGTTTGTAGTCAGTGGGAGGGCGGCTCAGCTGGGAGGCGGGGCGGGCTACAGAGGAGCACAACAACAAGCAAAATGGAGGCGAAGGGGTGAGCAGAGCGGAGCGCTAGGGGGAAAACGCGCAATCAGCGTTAAAGTGATACAGGCAAATCCAAAGTGCATACAAATAAAGCGGCTATCAAGGCAAACAGAAGGCAATAAATACGAGGCAGTTTTAAAAGCAAAGCAAAGCGCTGCAGAACAATACCAAGCTGGGGAGCGACCACTCAGCCCAAAAGCGAAGAGTGAGTGCCATACTCTGAAAACTACTGAACTTAACGTTGGGATACCTACTGGGCTGACTCAATCGTACCTAGTGTGAACACCACCTTTTAATATATGAAGGTATATATACAAAACGCAACAGTTTTTGTGAAGTAGGACAGAATATGGCAATGAGGTATTGTGCTTGTTATATCATGCTAGCAGATATGACTCTTATCTTGGTTACTTTTGGGTATAAAATAGTCTTATCCGGAAACCCCAATTAGCTTACCAGTGGCATACAATGATGCCACACCTCTTGAAAAAAGTGAGAAATAAAATATATGGAGATGAATTACATACAAACCTCCTTTACTCCGCTTGAAATATCCTAGCTATTTCTTATTACTAGCTTACTAGTGGCTAGCAATGATGTCCCACCTCTCTCAAATATATATGGAAAAGGATTTTTTATTTGAACCTCTTTCCCTCATTTAAAATATTTAAGCTACTTCTGCTCTACACCTTAGGTTATATGCCTTTGAAGAACAATTGCCATCTGCTGTTTGATCCACACGGTTTTGTCCGAATAGGTTGACAACTTCATACTGAATTGATTTGGTAAGTTGACAACTTAATAAACCAATAACCCCTTGACCTCTTACCTTCTAAAATCATTGGTTGTTTTGATTCGCAGTAGCTATTAAGTTTTTGCCCACGGTCAGTTCTTTTTGATATACCTCCTGTAAGTAGACTTGGCAATGTGTCTTTCCTCTCTTAAGATTATTCCCTTACTCTAATAGTGCTCTGGCTGAACTCATTTTCTAAGAATGGATATGATACAATTATCCCACAGCAAATATGGGTATTTTTGTACTAGTGGTCACACACCTTTTGTCTACATATGCAAAAAATGTTTTGCGTTCACTATGTTTTTACTGGATCCATTTTTTAAGAATGGATATGGTATCATTACTAAGTAGTAATCCACTTTAGCCCTCTGTTGTATTCTCTGCACTTATGTTCTGCTGTATCCCTTTAAGTCTGACATTCCATTTTCCTGATGTCATTTTCTACTGTGTTCTTCCTAGTCAGTTAGCTCCTTGCTTTCTGATGGGATCACCAGTTATTCTCTGTAGTGCTTAATAAATAACCATTAAGCCTTTTATTTGCCTCTCAACTTCATTTATAACACATGGTGACGATGAGCAAAGGGAGCTGGACAACTACAGAGGGAGGACAACTCCACTGGTGAAAAAGAAACCATAAAAAGAAAAAGAAAGAACATTTTAAGCAAAGTGGAACTGTGAACAGGAAACATAAACTTCATCTAGGGATATGAATATGAATATGTCCAAAATTTTAAGACAACAAGACAATAAGTGAATTCTGCTTCTTTCTCAAACAACTGGTGAGTTTAAAATCTACTTATACTTTGGATTTAAACTGAACTATAACCTTGTTTCTCGTGAAATTGTGAACGCCGTAGTCTTTAAAGAAACAGAATTTGGATGTATACAAAGTAAACTACAACAGTTAGTCTTGGATCTGCCTCGTTTTGTGGAAATTGTGAAAACCGCAGGATTAGAGGAGATTGATTTATGCGTTTTTGCAATTCAAACGGAAGAAAGGAAATTGACTTGTGCGTTTTTCCACATCCAACTGTAAGCTCGTTTTGTGAAAATTGTGTAAAGCGCAATCCAAAGGCATCGTAACAAACTGTATCTTTGTTTTGTGGAAATTGTGGAAGCTACAATCCAAACGGAAGAAACAGGTTTGACTTATGCGTTTTTGTACCACACACGCTGATTGAAACTAATCTGCAGAAACTAACTGGCAGAAATTGGCATCGCGCTGCATCTTTTGAATCAAGCTCGCGTAGAGGAACACGAGCCTACTCACCCTCAGAACGGAGTCGACATCGCTCTGCATCTTTCAAACCAGGCTCGCGTAGAGAAACACGAGCCTACTCACCCTCAGAACGGAGTCGACCACTCGAAGGTAAACAATACCATTCAGGAAGACGAGTAAGCGTCAGGCAGCGTCAGGCGGACATGAGGCAGCGGAAATGATGTAATGACGCTACGCGAACGCCATCTTTGTTTACTTGCGTTACCAAGCAACCCCAGTAACGCGCTCCGGCAATTCAAAGAGCAACGCGTGTGGAAAGAAACGTCGCGCATCGGAAAGGATACCGCGCATTAAAAAAAAAATACTGCCTTGTTATGCGCTAATTGAATATAAAAAAAAAGACAGGCGCAAGTGAAATGAACAGTTGCGGTGGAGCAGTTTTGCACAAGTAATTTCCTTAGATGAAAGACAGATACGGTAAGCTCATGACACGCTAAGCACTACTATGTGCCACTCGATAGTAAGATATATCTGGTGCAACTAGACTAACTTTCACATTTTGATCATTATTTATTGTATTTTACTGCAAAGAAGCACAATATTCATTTGGTGTGAATGATTAGGACATTGTGAAGAGTTCTCAAATAAATTATTTCTTTTTAAAAGAGTATCCACATACAAAGAGACAGTGCTTACAAGCTATACCATTTTTTTTGTGTGTGAATAAGATGGAAAATCTTAACGTTATCGTACCTCCCATGTTCCTGCAAACAACTGGAGATCCACCCATCGAGTGGGATGAATGGATAGACATTTTCGAGAACTATATAGAAGCACTTGATGGAAAGGATTTTAGCGCAACTAGAAAAAAAGCCCTTTTGTTAAGCGCTCTAGGTAAAGAAGGCCAACTTTCCTTTAAATATCTTCCGGTAGGATTGAATCAAGATGGGAGAGCTATAACCAATGTATATACTGAATCAAAAGCTCGCATGAAGAAGCAGTATGCAAAGGAAGTAAATATTGTATGGCCAGACATAAATTTTACACTCAACCCCAAAGAAGTGAGGAATCAGTAGACCAATTCGTAGCTAGGTTACGAGAATTGTCCATTAAATGTAGTTTTGGAGAGATAAGAGACGAAATGATACGAGACCAGCTGATAGTACAATGTCGCAATAAAAAGATGCAGGAAAAATTGTGGGCTGCAAAAAATCCTACATTACAAATGGCAATTGATATAGCGAAAGTAGTTGAAGAATCGAATGCATGCATGAGAGAGATGGAAAAGAGAGATAATGGAAAGGAAAATGTACATGGGAATGGGGTTTCTTGTGTTGAACAAGATGAAGTTGCTGCTGTGAACAGGAAAGGTGTAGATTTGAGTGAAAGAGGCCCGAAGAAATTCAACAATGGATTTTCAGGAAGTGACAGGAATAGATTTCAAGGAAGGATGTGCAGTAGGTGCGGGAGCACTTTTCATAATTCAGATTTTAGGAGATGCTTTGCTATTGATAAGGTCTGTAGAAAGTGTGGGAGGAAGGGACATTTCTCCAAGATGTGTAGGGGAGGAAATGCAGATAAAGTATCTGTTGTGGAAAACAGGGAAATAGTGAGAGACATTGTTGGTGTTGAGGGTGCCAACAAAATATTGTGTTTGGGTGAGGATGGTGTCAGTGAAGGTGAGCCTGGTAGAAGGTTCAAGCCCAAAGCTCAATTTCGTATTGATGAAGTAGAGACCCAGCTGATGGTCGATCCAGGGTCATTGTGGACTATCATCCCCAAGGATATGTACTTAGAAAATTGGAAAGATGTGCAATTATTGCCTAGCGATATTAGTCCGTGTGGTTACCAAGGTGAGAGCATAGATGTAATTGGGTTCATGGTATGTGTGATATCATTTAAAGATCGTTCCGTTAAAGGGAAGGTGTATGTAGCCAGATCAGGCCCAGCGATTTTGGGATGGGGGCAACAGTATGACCTTGGTGTAATCATTAATCCCAGGGCAGCACAGCAGGTGATGGTTGTGGATAGCATAACCACAGATTCGATTGTTGAAGGGATGAATGGTTTGTTTGATGAGCACATTGGAGAGTTGAGAGGTTATGTGCATAAGATTGTATCGCGTGACGATGCCATGCCCATGCAACACAGGGTGAGGAAGGTTCCATTCATTGCACGTGAGGAAGTGAAGAAGATGTTGAAAGAAATGTTGGATCAGGGAGTGATAGAACAAATAGAAACATCACCCTGGATTTCTCCCGTAGTTATCACAACCAAATCTGACGGAAAATTTCGTTTTTGTGTGGACCTTCGCACCCTGAACCAGAACATCGTAGTGGATAACTTCCCCTTACCAAACATCAACGAGTTAGTTCTGTCACTAAAAGGGGGGAAGTACTTCTCCAAGCTGGATCTCCGCAGCGCTTATCATCAAATAAAGTTACACCAAGACTCCAAGGCGTTGACAGCTTTTATAACAACTGAGGGGATTTATCAATTCACACGTATGCCTTTCGGACTTGCCTCTGCAGCCGGGGTGTTTCAAAGAATGATGGGGGCTGTACTGAAGGGAGTGAACAATGTGGTGTATTTCCAAGACGACGTTCTAATATTCGGTGAAACTGTAGAGGAACACAATCTGATTTTAAAAACTGTTTTGGAAAGGATGGAACAAGCTGGATTAACTCTTAAAAAAGAGAAATGTAAATTTGCAGTGGAGGAAGTTGAATACCTTGGATATACCCTATCTGTCGATGGTGTGAAACCCAAGCGAGACTTATTAGACTCTATCAGGAATGCACCAGCTCCGAGCGACAAAGATCAGTTGAGGTCGTTTCTCGGCCTCATTGAGTACTATGCTAAATTTGTAAGGGATTTTGCAGAGAAGACGGAAAAAATTAAGGTGTTGTTGAGGAAAGGATGCAAGTTTGTGTGGGGCGTGGAGCAAGAAGAATGTTTAAAAAAAATCAAAGATGAAATTTGTGATGCGGGCATCTTGACACCATTTGATACCAACCGTAGGTCAGTCTTGACTGTGGATGCCAGTGCTGTGGGTGTTGGTGCGGTTTTGGCTCAAGTACATGAGTCTGGGACCAAGACTGTGGCTTTTGCTTCAAGGACGCTCACAACGGCTGAGAGGAATTACTCTATAATCGAGCGGGAGGCCTTAGCTGCAGCGTGGGGTTGCGAGTATTACAGGATGTATTTGTGGGGGTTCAAGTTTACGCTGTTGACAGACCACAAACCCTTAGTTAAAATCCTGTCACCTGGTGGGGCCGGCAAGGGTTCTGCGAGGTTAGCTAGACTCGCTGCTAGGATTCAAGAGTATCTGTATACCGTTGAGTACATCCCAGGGTGGAGGAATTGCCAAGCCGATGGACTCTCTAGACTACCACTACCTTGGGAGATAGTAGGCAAGGTCGGAGTTGAATCATCCAATTCCGAAGGGTCTGTGGCTGCTGTGGATGAGGTAGTGGATATCTGTGCCGGGGCGATTGGCAAGAGTCTGTGGAATACCTCTATGGCTAAGGATGCTGTGTTGAGAGAAGTCAAGGACTTGATTGTAAAAGGTCCAAGAAGAGAGAGTTGCCTATCCCCAGCACTTCGCCCATATTTGAAAGTCCTGGAACAGCTATCTGTCTTGGACAAAGATGGCTTCTTAATTTTAATGGAAGATAAGTTTATTCCTCCACAAGATGTGAGGTTTACTTTATTTAAAAAAGCCCACGAAGGCCATCTGGGCCAGTCCCTCACCAAGAGGAGAGTTAGGGAGAATTTTTGGTGGCCCGGTATGGACTTAGAAATCTCTCAGTGGGTGGAAAAATGTACGGACTGCTTGGAGAGTGAGAAGAGGTTAAAGTTGGTAGTCATATTGGTTGTGCCTCAATAGGTGACCCAGGGTGTCCATGGCACACTATATGCCTTGATTTCATTGGCCCGTTCTACCAGCTGAGCCAAGATATGAGGTTTGGGTTGGTGGTAGTTGACATTTCCTCAAAGTGGTTAGTGGTTAAATTCATGAGGGAGATCACTACTAGCAACACTATTTCTGTGTTGGGTGACATTTTTAGGGAGGAAGGTTTTCCAACTAGGATTATCACCGACAATGGGACCCAGTTGACTTCCCTGGAGATGGCTAATTTCTTGAAAAGGTGCGGAATTGCACATTCAAGGACCTCACTTTACAATCCCCAGGGGAATGGAATTGTTGAGAGGGCGAACCGGATGGTTAAGGGTGCAATTCAGATGGCAATTTCGTCCAGGACAGATGTGAGAGAATTGGTGAACGACCTGGTTTGGGCCTACAGAACCACTGAGAATGGAGTGACTGGAATGGTTCCTTTCAGCATCATGAGGGGGCGTTCAGCTGGCACCAAGCTGGTTGCTGCCTGGATGAAAGAGTTGATAAATGTTGGTCCTGACAATCCTGGCGTTGTGGGTGAACCGGATGGAAGTTGTAAGATTGCGGTGAACGATTGGTTGAAGGTCAAGCCTGGTCGAGTTGGGGTTGGGTTGACAAAGTTCAGGGGACCATTCAAAGTCAAGTCTGTTCACAAAAGGTTCATATCTCTATTCAACGGTGAAAGTTGGAACTTAAGACGTGTGGCACTGTACAAAAAGGCTGAGTGTGGCCGTGATGTTCCTTCTAAGGAAATTAATGTTGGTAGAGCTCAGAGAGTGAGAAGACCTCCGGGTTACTTACATGATTTTGTTTGCAAATAAGGTCTCTCTCTGTAATGAAGAGCATGTGCTTGTATTTTTTTTTTCTTTTGCTTCTACCACATGAAGGGAAGAGGATATGTTGTATTCTCTGCACTTATGTTCTGCTGTATCCCTTTAAGTCTGACATTCCATTTTCCTGATGTCATTTTCTACTGTGTTCTTCCTAGTCAGTTAGCTCCTTGCTTTCTGATGGGATCACCAGTTATTCTCTGTAGTGCTTAATAAATAACCATTAAGCCTTTTATTTGCCTCTCAACTTCATTTATAACACCCTCCTTTTGAGATAATATGTGTAAATACATTTTGTGATATAGGTGTTTTTTGTACAAGTGTCTACACACTTTTTTAGCATATGCAAAAGAACTTCAATACAGTCACTACAATGGTTGTATATATATATATTTATTAATTAGGATTGTTTGTGGATATATATTGTCTTTAGTCTGTTCTCTTGTCTTAAATATAAACGTTGTAAATATGTGTGTTTGGGTCATGGTCCTTTTTCGTCTATTGTGATCAATTCGTATGTGTTAATTTTAATGTGTATTTATGTATATATATGTTTGTCGCTCTTTACAGCCCTGACGAAGTTCCACAAGGCAAATGGAACGAAACGCGTTGGCTGTGCCTGTATCTGACGAATATTGTTAAATAAAGAAGAAGATATACAATACACCATTTCTCTTTTGGACTCTAATTGTGTGCACCTTCCATCTTATGTTTGTGAACATCTGATATATACAACATAGGATGGAAGTTTCTTTTGAACACATGAATATTTGTACTATAAATAGGAAACAACATGTAAGGGATAAATACATCTCTTATTCAAATAGTCACAATAGTCCATACAATCATGTACAATCATGTTATAATTATATACAATCTAAAAAACATTTTAATCCGAATTTTAATGCCTAGATACAGATTCATTATACCAGTGGAGTTTGAGGTAAGTGAAAAAAGAAGAAGAAAAAGATGTGGCAAGAGAAAAGGGAAAAGAAGGGAGGTGGGTGGAAAGAACAGTTACAATAAATTGATAAAGAGAGGGGGTAAGACAACATTGGGAAAAACAATTGTGAGTAATACTGCCATGATAAAACAAAATTAAAGAGCTCATGGCATAATTGTATTGATGAAACTGGTGCAAATATCTGCCTAAATGTGAACTCTCATCCTGGTTTGGAGCTATATGATCTATGCAGTTTGAGAATCCGTGCCATAAAGACCTACTTTGCCCAACAAGATACTAATTTCACCAGTTAAAGGCAAGTAGGCTACACATGAGAAGTTGTTCTTAATAAATGACCACTCACCATAGATTCAAACCTTCGGAACTGGCCCAAAGGGACTCAATATATGGAGCTCAATCACGTCAGGTTTTCAGATCCCAATTGTATTGCGCAGGATTAGCGATGAGATATACTGTGAATAAAATAGCTGATAGATTCATATTATATCTCATTGCGTAGATCATATAGCTCCAAACCAGGATGAGAGTTCACATTTAGGGAGATATTTGCCCCAGTTTCATCAATACAATTTCCCTTTTCTCTTGCCACATCTTCTTCTGAAAGGAGCGGAGCCACTGATGGGCTTTAGAATGTACATCTCCCACATACAGGGTTTTCAGCAGGCGGTTGTGTGGGAGAGCATAGAAAGCTGACCACAAGTCTAGCAGAATCAGGGCCATGGCTATACCCTGGTCGAGCATACACCTGATGTTGTCTAGAACTGCCATCCAAGTTATCTTGGTGCTATAATTAGCTCAAAATCAGATTTGGGTGGCATCCAGGATTTCGTTAGACTCAAGGTAGTTGATTAGTTGCTTATTAACCAGCTTCCCCATCACCCTGGAAAGATATGGAAGCTGAGATATGGGTCAATAGTTTGCCGGTTTTGAACATCAGTGCCCACGTTTTTTAGTAGGGGAACTACCATGGCTTTTGTCAAATCTCTGGAAATACTGCGGTGTGTAGAGATTGATTGAGTATTTGTGTGACATAGGGGCATACGGTTGGGACAATCGGGGAAAAGACAAAGTGTGGGCAGGGGTTTAATGGGGACCATGATTTGACTTCAGCCATTTACCGATTCCTGGACTTGGGCATCAGGATGTGGGTTTTAAAGTTCCCCAATCTAAGTCATCCAGTGAATGCTGCTCCCTAAATGAAGAATAAATGTCCACAATTTTATCGGCGAAAATTTGCTGATGGCCTTGCATCCCTCAAAGGAAGGTGCCAGAGCTTGGGACAAGCAGGCAGGTTTACAGAGCTCTTCAACTATTATGAGTTATTTTGGTGAACTACTATTGTCATTCAAGCGTTTTGCAAAATAGATCTGTTTGGCAATTTTAATGGCAGTGGTATAGTGTCTCATCTCCGCCATATATAACTGTCTATCCATGTCTATGCACAGTGCATCCTACATCAACAGTGGATTACATTACTCTACAAAACCATACAATACTACATAAAACACAAAGATGAGCAAAATGTGGTACTCAATTGTGACTACACAATCAGAGACAGATATAGGCCTACAGTAGAAATTTAACAAATGGTCACACTGTTCCGATGTTGTAATAAGTTCAAGTTCAAGTTCAGTCATTTGTATAGCGCGCTACTCACCCAGAGGGTCTCAAGGCGCTTAAGTGAGGGTGGGTGCTTTAGTGCATCATTTATCGAATAGCCAGGTTTTTAGCTGCTTTCTGAAGGAGAAGTGGTTCTGTGTGAGGCGGAGGTGGGTGGGATGGGAATTCCAGGTTTTGGCCGCTAAATAGGAGAAAGATCTTCCTCCCATGGTGGATCTATTGATGCGCGGGATTGTGGTGAGGGCTTGATTGGATGAACATAGTTGGCGGGTGGGTGTGTAGAAGGATAGTCGTTTGTTGAGGCACTCAGGTCCTAGGAAGTAGAGGGCCTTGTGTGCGTGGGTGAGGAGACGAAACGTTATTCTTTTGTTGACGGGAAGCCAGTGGAGATCTTTCAGATGAACTGAAATGTGAGCTTGATGGGGGATGTCCAGTATGAGTCTGGCTGAGGCGTTTTGGATGCGCTGGAGTTTTTTCTGTAGTTTGGCTGTGGTTCCGGCGTAAAGGGTATTTCCATAATACAGTCGGCTGGTGACCAGTGCGTTTGTGACTGTCTTTCTTGTTTCGGTGGGGATCCAGCGGAAGATTTTCTTGAGCATGCATAGGATTTTAAACATGATGAAGAGACGGCGTTGACTTGTCTGCTCATCGATATAAGGAGTCTAGGATGAAGCCTAGGTTACGTGCGTGGTCTGTAGGAGTGGGTGCTGTGCCCAGGGCCGGTGGCCACCATGAGGTGTCCCATGCAGAGGGGGATGATCCTAAGATGTGGACTTCCGTTTTGTCCGAGTTTAGTTTTAAACAACTGTTTTTCATCCATTCGTCTACTTCTTTCATTCCTTCATGTAGATTGGTTTTGGCTGTGTTAGGATCTTTGGTGAGGGAGAGGATTAGCTGGGTGTCGTCAGCGTAGGAGATGATGTTGAGGTTGTGTTGATGCGCGGTGGATGCGAGAGGACTCAGGTACACATTGAAGAGGGTGGGACTAAGTGATGATCCTTGTGGTACGCCGCAGATGACTTCGGTTGCCTCTGATTTGAATGGAGGGAGGCGGACTCTCTGGGTTCTTCCGGCGAGGAACGAGATGATCCAGTCCAAAGCTTTTCCTTGTATTCCGACGTTGCTGAGGCGTTGTATGAGGGTGTTATGACAGACTGTGTCAAAGGCAGCGGAGAGGTCAAGTAGGATGAGGGCAACTGTTTCTCCGTTGTCCAGTAGCGTTCGGATGTCGTCTGTAGCAGCGATGAGGGCGGTTTAGGTGCTGTGTTTGGCTCAGAAGCCGGACTGTGAGGGGTCAAGTGAATTGTTGGATTCAAGGAATGCGGCGGGCTGACTATTGACGGCTTTCTCAATGACTTTGGCCGGGAAGGGGAGGAGTGAGATGGGGCGGTAGTTCTTAAGTTCAGAGGGGTCCGCTGTGGGTTTCTTCAGAAGGGCGCTGAGTTTGGCGTGTTTCCAGCTTTCTGGGAAGGTAGCGGAGTTCAAGGAGCAGTTGATGACATCGCGGAGATGGGGTGCGATGATTGAGTCTGCTTTGTTGAAAATGTAATGTGGACATGGGTCGGTTGGCGATCCTGAGTGGATGGAGTTCATAAGGCAGATGGTGTCTTCAGTCGTGATTGGGTTCCAGGCGCCAAGGTTGTGAGATTGTTGTTTTGGTTCGGCGGTGGGTGGAGTGGGTTGAGCTTCGGACAGGTTTCCAAAGCTGTTATGAATGTCGGCGATTTTGTTGTAGAAGAAGGAGGATAGGGAGTCGCAGAGGTCTTGGGAGGGAGTGATGTCGTTGGTGCCGGCGGTGGGGTTGGTAAATTCTCTGACGATGTTGAATAATTCTTTGCTGTTGTGGGTGTTGTTGTCGAGTCGATCCTTGAATGCTGATTTCTTGGTGGATCGGATCAGTTGGTGGTGTTTGCGGGTGGCATCCTTGAAGGTGTTCAGGTTGTCAGTGGTTGGGTTTTTTCTCCAGGTTTTCTCACGGGTGCGACATGTCTTTTTGGATTTCTTAAGGTCATCGTTGAACCAAGGGGCCTTTTTGCTACCTTGTTTGATTTGGTGGTTTTTCAAGGGTGCTAATTCGTTAGCGCTGTGGGTAATCCATTGTGTGAGTTTGGTGGCAGCTTGGTTTGGGTCCGATGATATGGTGGGGGGGTTTTGGTGAAGCGAAGCGAAGATTTGGTCGGTGGTGATTTTGTTCCAGTTTCTTCAAGGAATAGGTTGTGGTGGGATGTGGGTCGTGGTCTTTTTGTAGCTGAAGTGAACGCAGCTGTGGTCCGTCCAATGGAGAGCCGTGGTGTGATCGAAGGAGATGTGTTTGCTGGAGGTGAAGATAGGGTCGAGCGTGTGTCCGGCAAGGTGGGTGGGGGTGTCAACAAGTTGTTTGAGTCCAAGATTAGTCAGGCTGTCCAGAAGAGTGGTGGTGTTGTTATCGTTATTCTTTTCCAGGTGGAAGTTGAGGTCTCCCAGTAGAATGTAGTTCTCGGAGGTGAGGGCATGTAAGCTGATGAAGTCAGTGATGTCTTCATTAAATTGTGTGCGGGATCCTGGTGGTCTGTAGATGAGGGTGGCTCTGAGTGTGGTCCTGGGGTCGGTGTGGATCTGGAAGTGGAGGTGTTTGGCGGTCGTGAGGTTGTCGTCGGAGTTGGTCGTGATTCGGATGGTGTTCTTATGCACGATAGTGATGCCTCCTCCTGTTTGGATGGTGCGGTCTTTTTGGATCATTTTGTAGTTGTCCGTGATGGCTATTGCGATGTCGGGTGCTGATGAGGCGTTCATCCATGTTTCAGTAAGGAAGGCGACGTCCAGTGATGTAGAGTCGAGTAGATCCCAGAGTTCAGTGGCGTGTCTGTGCACCGAGCGGGTGTTCAACAGGATGCACTTCAGATTGTTGGGGCTGGATCTATATTTAGAGGTAGTGGCTTTGGTGTGGGTTCTGATGCAGGTGTACTTGCAGTATTGGCAGGTGAATGGTCCGTGGGTGTATCCTGGGATAGCTGTGCAGCATTGTGCAGTGCGTCCGGGGTTGAGGGCAAGGAGGGAAGCGGCGTTGTACGATAAGCGGGAGGAGAGGGTTTTGCGAGGACCAGGGGGGCTGGCACTGGGCGCGGTCCGGGCTCGGACAGGCGTATACAGCCTTACCTTTGGCTCACCTTCGGCGCGCATGGGGCGCGACCGCTGCTCGTGAACGATGCGCGCACCAACATCTGTCATATGTGGATATTGGAAGGGAGAGGGGCGAGGGAGGGTCAGCTGGGAGGCGGGAGCGGGCGGAGATCTGGGTAGGGAGGCACAAACAACAACAACAACAGCTCAGACAAAATGGCAGCGAGCCAAAATCGCCACAGGATTGCGGCACAGGCAGCGGCACAATCAGGGAGAATCAATGAGCATAAACAGCACAATACAATCAAGAACAATCAGGCACAATTGAGGACAGACCTACAGCGCACCCAGGCAGTCTCCCGCTTACAGATGATCACGCCCAGCGCTAATGCAAACAGTCAGGCAACCTAGCGCCACGTAATAATATATATTATACGATCCCTGGCAATGGCAACAGCGGCAGCTAGGCGAGCAGGCAGGCAGTGGTGTGGCTGAATAGCGCTACGATACCACTTAGAGGCGGGGAGCAGCGTGAGGAGCTCCCATTTCTGCTGGAAGCAGGGGGGTCACAGCGAGACACACAGGGATCAAGGCTGATAGTATAAGTGGGAGGGGGGGTCAGCTGGGAGGCGGGAGCGGGGCGGAGATCTGGGTAGGCAGGCACAAACAACAACAACAACAGCTCAGACAAAATGGCAGCGAGCCAAAATCGGCACAGGATTGGGGCACAGGCAGCGGCAAAATCAGGGAGAATCAATGAGCATAAACAGCATAATGCAATCGAAAACAATCAGGCACAATTGAGGACAGACCTACAGCGCACCCAGGCAGTCTCGCGCTTACAGATGATCACGCGCAGCACTAATGCAAACAGTCAGGTAACCGAGCGCAACGCAACAAATATATTACACGATCTCTGGCAATGGCAACAGCGGCAGCTAGGCGAGCAGGCAGGCAGCGATGTGGCTGAATAGCGCTACGATACCACTTAGAGGCGGGGAGCAGCGTGTGTAGACTATTGGACACAAAATCACAGTGATAGTACAATGCACAGTGTAATACACAGTCAAATGTCCATGGTCAATAAAGGATCAACATGAATGCAGAACTACCCAGAACAACAGGTGTCAAGGAATGCATGTGACAAAAGCACATATGCAGACTACCCCATTCAGACTGAACATCATCATAGCAGGGATAAAGATTGTACAGTTGGGAGTAAATGGTCCAATTCCCAAAAACACATTTGTGATTACTTCATATGACATGCCACAATGTCTTTTGCAGCAACTTCATGAACAATAACTTGTGAACTGTCATGAGTGGGATGTCTAACAATCGCAATATTACACACTTGTATACATGATGGTTCATCACAAAGTAATGTGATGCTTTCAATAGGATGTATATCAATCGCCTCTTAGACTGGTTCCCAAAATCAGAGATGATTTCCGAAGTAGAATACCTCCAGATTTTTTTACCTGCCATGTTATAACACACCAGCCTCAAGTGTGGAATATGCCATCTTCCTAGGGCCGGACTGGCCATAGCGGACACCGGGCAATCCCCTGGTACGCTGCACGGATGGATGCCGGTTTTCAGCCCCTGGGGCTGTTTTTGTAACAGGGCCATTTTTGCAGCATAGCTGCAAAATCGGCCCTGTACCAAAATCGCTCGAAAACCGGCCCAGGCAAAGAGCTCGGTGGCACCTCCAATCCCCCCGAGTGGGGAGAGGGGGGCCGGCTGAGCACTTTGCCAGGGCCGGTTGTGGTTCTCAGTCCGGCCCTGCATCTCCCCCATGTACGAAGAACATTCTGGAATGGTATTGACATGTTAGTGAATGTTGTGTAGCCTCTGTGCAACACTCACCCCCTCCATGATGTCGTTTGACCCTCAACTGCCCATCAAGGTCAGGAAAGGCTGCATCTTAGGCACGAGCCATCAGGGGACTCAAGGGCTGTCACACGCCCTTGCGACGGGGGAGGACGTTCCCAGTCTGCAAACTCCAGTGCTGCGGCATCTACGTTTGAAGTCCTCACACCTATTGCAACAGACAACTCTGCAATGCTTATAACTCCCAGGACCAGCACTTTCCGGACTGTGGCTTTCCATAATGCCTGCTTCAGATGGGCGTTGACCTGCAAATAAATACAAGTTTAACATAGTCAATTTCAGCCTGAAATTTGACACGAACAAAGCAACTCAGATAATGAAACATTGATGACAACCAGCACAAATATTAGGTCGCACAAATACAAAGGTATTGTCCTAACACCACTGAGAAACATAAAAATAATGCACTCCAGCACACAAAATCCAGTGTGACATAAAGTCCATTCTTGATCAATTCCTGAAGAAATGATCAGTTCCACATGGGTCAAATTCTTCCACTACATTTTTACTTCGGGAATAGAATTTTAAACAGTATTTATCAAAACCAAAATGGCTGAAACGTGTTTCATCATCCTGGACTTTTTCATGGTTAAGCACCCATGTGATTCAAAGTATTTTTTGAGTCCCTTTCAAAATGAAGTACAAAATTAGCTTGTCCCAGTTGTGGACTAACCCATGGGTGAAGTCCCCAGTGCGCGTTGTCTTCTGAGTATCCTGCGTACTTTAGAATCGTGACCCTGATAAGCTCACCATTATGCCACAAAAGGGGTATGTATAACTACGTAAAACATTTTACGGCGTTCTACAAACTCCGGGTTGTACTAATTTTGTTTTCATTTTGGAAGGGACTCTGTTAGACGTGCCATCTTTTGGTGTGTTTTCTCTCTCTTTTTGCTTTCTTTTCTCCCGGATTTGACTTTGTTTTTGCTGGTTTAGTGTCTCTGCACACTTTCTCACTTCAGTGTTAAAGTGCAAGTGCTCCTGTTATTATGGATTGGTGTTTACATGATTGGCATATTTGATTTAGTGGTAAAGCCCTAGCAAAGGGAACCATGTTTTCCAGGGCCTGTAAATCAAATGCTACTAGTGAGCCTGCAGCACTCAATGTGCCACCCACATGAGTAGCCAGCAAGAAAGCTCTGATCCTCATCACTTAATCAACTGGTGGTCCCACGTAGCAGAACAGTCACATGGGGCGACCGCCGCTTCCTAGTTGCGGCTCCCAAAATCTGGAATACCCTACCACACCACGTCAAATCCAGCCCCTCACTCTTACAGTTTAGGAAAAGATTGAAGACGTGGTTATTCAACCAATAATACAGTATACCAGCCCGCATGAACTCCCCTCTAAGGAGAGACATTACTGCAGTCTAGCACCGAGACACCCATGGGTATTCGTTCGCGCTCTATAAATGTCAGTAAATAAATAAATAAATAAATAGCCATGGAAGGTATCTCAGACCTGCCACTGCAGGGTCTGTACACAGTTTTTAACTTGACAGGCACTAAACTTCCCTTTTTCCTACATATAAGTCACCCCTTAGGTATGCCCAAGATATCCCTATGGAAAGGGTGCTGTATATAATAAAGGTAGGATAAGTACTGGTATGTGTAATGAATTACTACGTGATGAATTTTTTACCACTGCAAGGCTATCTGTCCCATAATAGAGAATAGCAGTTTACTCATAACGTCATATAAGCACAACTTCCCATTGGGACATGATAGGGACATGGAGTTTAGTGTGCCTGGACTCAGAATGTAGTAATTCATCTTTTAGTAAAGATAATTTATATGTTATGTTTTTGAAAGTAGATATTGTCTTACTTAGCCGTACTGTGTGCCTCTGCTGGGTTTGTGGATTAACGGTCTGGGTTGGAGTGAAAGGGGCTGAGTATGAACAATGGCTCCAGAGCGTCTGGATGAGTCAGGACTGTGCTGAATGAACCTGGGCTGCATTTAGTTTAGGGGAGATTAGATTTCCTTTCAGCTGAATGGGCCTGGTCTTCCTCTGACAATGCTGTCTCTACCTCCTGCCAGGAATCTGCACCAAAGAACACAGACTTGGTTCTTGCTGAGCAATGACACTCTCTGCCCCCAGAGAACACATTATTTGCGAATATAAAAAGTGGGGCCCACACCTCTAGACTTTAGAATTCGCTGGAATCAAAGAACCTTCCAAGAAGAAAAGCTAGAGATGCTGCCCGGAGGAGTACTGCTCCTTTGCTGTGTTTTTGTTTTGTTGGGTTGGCCTGCAGTTGCTGCTTCTGCCTTAGGCAGTAAAAGGACTGAAGTATACTTTCTTTACTCATGCTGAGCAAATCCATGGGATTGAAGCAGAGCTTGCCTCCTCTTCTGAAGTCTCAGGGACTGCTTCTGGAACTGCTTTTTCAGTTGCCACAAAGAAGGGAAACACAACCGACTCTGTCACTGATTCCATTGCCTGCTCTGTGTCCTGACGGCCCTGCAGAAGGTACGGTCTGCATCTCGCACCGCAACCCTTGTTTCACTGATGGTGACCAACATCACAGAGCTGGTGCTTGCAGCATGACCTGTGGGCACTGCACTCCCCACCGATGTTGCTGCTACTGATGTTGGCACCTGTAACTACAGTGTGGCTGGGGACACTGCTTGAAAGATTCACGATGCACTGCCTTGACCCACTTCACTGTCTGGGACAACTGATGCCAGCTGCCACTAACCGGCTATGTTGCTTGCACCGCAAACTGCCTGCACCTCATTGAGCACCGCCTCGCCCTGCACTGTAAGCCTTGGTCCCACCAATACTGTCTGGATGTTTATCCCCGAGCTGCTGCCTGCACCACATTAAGAGGGCATGCACCCTGCACTGCTTCCATTTTGCAATGCAACCGAGACGGTTGCCACAACAAGCTTGCACCAACGTGCCAGCCTCTGCTGAATGGTACTGTTACCCAGTCCGTCCACACTTTTGCTGTCCCGTACTGACGCGGTCGACTGGAACTGTTAGACTCTGTGGTTTTCAGCATCATAGTAGCCCCGGACAGAGCTACTGACCTGTACGAACTGTGTTTTTGAAGTATGTCTGCAATTTTAAGGATATCTTTCAAAGTATATATTTTTACAGTACTGTATGTCACACTCTTATCGTTTTGGTCTTGTTTTAGAAATTGGTGTGGTGTCCTATTGTAGTTCTTTGAGTGTATTACTATTGGTTATGTGCAAATGCTTTATACACTGCCTCCGAGATAAGCCTGATTGTTTGTGCCAAGCTACCAAGGGGGTGAGGAGGGGTTATTTTAGAAGTGTAACTTCCTTACCCTGACTAGGAAGAATGGTCCCTTACTTGGATAAAGGTGCAAACCATTACCAACTAGAGAGCCTGATTTCTAACATCGGTTGTCAGCTGTGAGGCTAGGACCTGTATTTACATTTGACTTACTACGATTGGTGTGCACTACTACCATATCATAAACCATTACTTGCCACATACGGGTTCATCTTCTTTTTGGCCTATTTTTGATCTAGCCAGTTTGAACTTGCTACTTCTTTATACCTGAATCAAGAGCATCATCTGTTACATCTTTGGTTGTTACCTTTGCGGAGGACAGGTTGGAATCCTACAAGTTGATAGAACTGAAGTCTATTTGGAAAAACCTAAAGTTCCAAGTCAGAGGCCTCACCCAGAAGGAGGAGCTACAAAAGGTGCTGAAGGCCTTTGTAGCAGCCATACATGCCAGTGGTCAGTCTAGAGATCTCTGTGGGGCGGGGGACGTGCCTATTACAAGGGTGGATGTGCTTTTGGGAGGGAGGGAGGGACCCTTTAGGTCAGGCAGCAGTGGCTGTCCCCAGAGGAGTTGGAGGACAGGTGGTAAACAAGGAAGTTAGAGTTTGAAAAACTCAGGATGGAGAATGAAAGGGAAGACAAAAGAATAGCAATGGAGGACAGGAAGATGATCTTAGATCATGTACAGAGTCGTAAGGAGCTGGAGCTGTGGGTAGGCCCAGCACAGATGGTGGCAGCTATTCATCAGTGCACACAGATAGCATTGTGCACACCCTCAAGAATGTAGGCAAAGAATTCAAGAAGGGGGATGAGATACAAAGGTGGTTTCAGGGTTATGAGGCATCTATCCACATGAATAGGGTCCCTGAGAAGAATTGGGACGGGCCTCTTTTTTCAGATGAAGCAAGGGATACTTTATTGGCTTTGGATAAGGGGTGTACCCTCACCTATGCTGACATGAAGGAGTCCCTTCTCACCAGTTATGGCCTAATTCCTAAAAATTACAGGGAGCTGTAGATATAGTCCTGCACTTGTTGTATAGGATTTTAGGACCCTAGTGTAATTTTCCCGATTCCTGCCTTTACATAGGTATAAATCACCCTATCCTTATATAGGCATAGAAATCATACACATATTTAGACATAGCTCATGCAGTCCAAATACGGCATGGCTACTTCCACTAGTTCCGAAAATCCACAACAATTTCTTGGAAAAATCGCCTTCAGCAGTCAGGGACTTCCCCTTGCTTGAATATTGATTTGTTCAAGAACTCATGCAGTTTTCAAAGAACTGAGACTCTTTGATGATGTTTTATGTCCAACCATACGCCAAACTTGGCACCTTCAAGGTATAAATATGCACACACTTACCATAGCAAACCCACGGTGGTTTGGAGCACTTTGACTATCTACTTGCTCAACGCAGCTCTGTACAGCAAGTGCCGAAGGAAGTCAACCCTCCAGCAGATGCACTCAGAGAGACGCTGTCTTTTCTCCCATCGAAAAATCCAGCTCCAGTGTTTCCAGCTACCCTTGCAGGTTGTTGGGAAATCGAGTCCTGAGACAGTGAGCTACCAGACCTCCTTCTTTCTAAACCAAGGTACAGAGCTGATTAGCCCCTAAGAGAAATCTTGGATATACTCTAGGCAAAGAAATACTAGATTTATGCTACATCTCACTTACTACTTCCCTCGTACTAGACTTAGGTTAGGTACACTGGGGTAGGCGTATTTTAGAAGAACCAGTTGAGTACTTTTAGTCCTTATTTATTCATGTATGTATTCTATGTATTTTATGGCTTAGAAACCATACCATGCTTTTACAGTATTACTTCATAACACTCTTTTTGCTGTACGCATTATACTTTGCAGCCAGTATTACGATTGTAGCAGTTCATTTCTTCTGCATGAGAAAGAAGACTGTTCAATAATTACCTTTTATTCAAAAACGCCTGTCTCTCTATTTCTCTGCACCTCTGGTGAAATGAAGCATGCACAATTTACTTACATTTTCAGTTACTAAGCCTGCAAGCCTGAACCTCACGAACTGTTCTTGCCGCTTAACGGGGGTCCCGTGGAAGCCGCCACCGGCATGAGTCACTGAACTGCTGCTCCCAGCAACCTTTGCGGCGCGCATGACGCCACCGTGCTAGGGAGGCGCCAGGAGGCGTTCAAAAGCAACTTGGAACCCCGCATTGCGGTACGTGCGCGGGCAGCGCCCGGAGAAGCCTGGGACAAGGGCGAGGACATCTTAGGCTATCAGGGGCCGGGAAGAGGCCGGGCTGGGCCACTTTATTTAGCTTTCTGACTAGAGTCCCTACATGGTTGGTTAATTATCTGTGTATTGAATTTTAACTGCACACGCTGACAGTCATTTTTATTGTTTATTGTTTAAGTTAACTGGTTGTTACACTTAGACTGTTAACTGTCTTTTAGTGAGGCCATTTCATTGTCCTATAGTTCAGTAATCATGGTTAGGAGGAAGTTACAGACGGCACCTGTAGGGTCTATAGCTGCTACAAAATCTACAGTGACAACTATGGAAGCATTTCTATCGAGGGCAGCCTCAGTTATTGATAAGGAGATCGAGCTGGTGAATAGGCATCTTCTAGATCTCCAGTAGGTTCTCTTTACCATCTTTGGGTAGACCCCACTCATAGCCATAATGATTCAATGGAAGAACTAGAGGGTACACAACAATGCATGGGAACAGATAGTGAAATTTTGGCTTTGGACCAGCCACCTAATTTTTCAGAAAACACTGGTAAGTTATTACTGAAGCCCTTGTCCCCTGTGATAAAAATTGTAAATAGGAAAAGTCCTGTAAAGGTTGCCACTATGGGGGAGGGAGGGCCTGGTGGGAAGATCATTGTTGCCTCACCAGAGCCCCTCAAAGGACCTAGTCCACTCCCACCTTCAAGGGTAGTTGGTCGCCCCACTGATAGCCTCAAGAGAAAGTGCAAAGCCATTGTGGGTCAAGCAAAAACAAACACAAAAAAACCTAACCCAAATGAACTGCCGATATCAACCTCAGTACTAGGGGGGTCCCCCGCGGTCAACACAACGTTTAAATCTATGTTGAGCTCTGTGTTGGAGGAAAGGCTGGCACCCATTATGTCTAGGTTGTATGACATAGAGCATAACCTTGCTGCCTTATCTAGGTACCTGGCTTCATCCTGTTCTTCTGCCACTATAAGTAGTATATCAATTAACCCTGCCCCCCCCAGCAGGCCCTGTACAACCAACAGGTGGACCTAATTGCGATACTCCATCTAGCACTAGCGCACCCCACGGAAGCTGTCTGGGCAATAGTTCATCAGAAAAGTTGGTGGGGGTACCGCCAAGGGTATGACATCGAACAGGCCAATCCGAACGACATACCATAATCATACACCCCAGGATTTGGGGAACAAAAGGGGTAGGTGCCAGGGTGAAACTATTACTATTACTTCGAATTCTACAGTAATAGACTTACCTCCCCTATCTACAACATTGGTGGTCATTCTTGGGAATGTTCTACCTCTCCACCACAGCTTCACTGAAGTTTTTATCAGCTTAAGAACAAGGTGATCCACTGGCTTTCTAGCAATACTTCAGTGGGCCGAGCAATAGGTTGCAATATCATAATGGCTCGTCGAGTGGGTTGGGTGGGTAATTCAAAAAGTCAGGAAGGGGTGACTGTATAATTGTAAACTTCAATGACCGCATGATCGTCAAGAGGATATTTAGAGTGACCAGAGTTGGTCTGTTTAATAATGGGTCTGGAATCCATATCCTCCCCTTGGGCTTTTTTTACCAACCTGACCCATCAAATACTAATAACTTCATCTCACATACTATTTGGCAGATACACAGAACTGAAGTGGTACCAGACCCAGCCATCTTATTCCCCACGTGGCTTAACATAGTACTCTAAGAGATTTCCATCCTCTATCTATCCCACAAGCGCCAAATAGATTTGCAGCTCTCTCAACGCTAGAGGACTGCGATTGACTGAAAGTACCCTTAGTTTCCAACGAGCCCCTGTCATTTCCCCATTTCCAGCATATAAGGGTGGGCCTTCATGGACAGACCCTGCCGGGGAGTGCCCTGCTGATCCTACAGAGGATCTAAAAATGGCCCTTTTCGCGGACCCCATAATGCAAGTGGCCCACAACGTCATCTCCAGGAATACTTCTGGGTTGGCAGGGACATTTCAAAATCCGAAGTGGGTAGAGTTTATAAGGCGATTTCCCGTGATCTGCCTACAAGAGACCTGGATGGTGGATTGTAATTTATTTTTAGAGGGATATAAAGCATTTTTTGTCCCGGCTACACCATCATCCAGTGGTTGAGCTAAAGGAGGTTTGGTTATATATACTGGCTTAGCTTTGAAATGTGTAATCAAATTAATATCCTCTTCTAACATTGATATTCAAGCAGTTACTCTAAACAGAGGGAACGTAAAGCTGTGTCTGATTAATTTCTATAACGCAGTGAATACCACAGGGGTTTGTAAGATTGTCCAGTTGGGAGACTTTGTTAAACAGCATTTTGGAAGTGCCTCCCACTGTCTCATGCTAACAGGGGACTTTAATGTGCATCCGTCCGGTAACCCGTTGAAAACTGCTATAGGAGAAATGGGATGCGATAGGATGGGGGCATTCACTTTGAACACTCTGTTCGGGGCGATGTGCTGAATCATCTACTTAACGAATTTGATCTGGTTTTCACCATGATCGTGGTGGATGTTTGTAGTAAACAGCCCGTTCTTACATTTAAGGGCCACACTGGAGGGTCATTTATAGACCACATTTTGATCTCGAAAGGCCTTCAATCTATCATACCGGGCTTTGAAATTTTGGAAAGTATTTATAGCGATCATACTCCTGTTTGCATCCATTTGGGTGGTAATCTTCTGAAGTTACAGGACAAGTCGATATCCTCCGGCGTGTTGAAACTCAAGGACGGAAGGCGCCGACTTGAGTGGTCAAAGGTGAACCCGGATTTACTCTATGATAGCATCCATAAATCTTGTGCCTCCGAAATATCATCCTGTTTGTCCCCTGCTTTCCTCCCTTTGGATATTCCCATAGCTTTCAAGAGGATTGTCTCTAAAGTGGGGACTTTATTAACTGTTCCTATAACTGGCCCCTTGCTTAGGGGCCCTAAATGGTTTGACCATACATGTTGAAAATCTGCTAGAGAGTTAAAGGCTGTATTGAAAGCCAACCCAAGAGATCACTCACAGATTCGGTCTCTACGTCTAATTTATAAAAAGGCATTGGCAAAACGAAAAGCTGTATTAAAGGAGACGATTTGGAAAGAACTCCTGGACCCTGATACATTGAGCAACAGTGAGATATTCTGGGGCATAATTAATAGACCACTTTTTGATTTGATTTGATTTGATTTGATTTTATGTTTTCTAGAGCGCGCAGCTACCCTAAGGCATCCCGGCGCTAAAAAAGACCACGGTACTGAGGGAAGGAATGGTCAGGAAGGCGAGCTCAAGGGAAAAGTAGGGTTTTTAGGCGTTTCCTAAACCTGAGGTGGTTATGTTCTTGCCTCAGGGAAAGAGGAAGGGCGTTCCACAGTCTAGGAGCATTATAGGAGAACAGGCGGCCTGTTCTGGCTTTCCTAATTCTAGGGACATTGGCGAGGGAAAGAGAGTTAGATCTTAGTTGACGACTTGACTGTTGTTGAGTCACCAGTGTCCTGAGAATGGGAGGGCCTTCATTGTGCAAAATTCTGTGAGTAATGCACAGGGTCTTAAAATTGACCCTCTCCTTTACTGGCAGCCAGTGCAGACTTCTGAGAGCTAATTTGGCCGAATTCCTCGTTGAAGTTCCTGTGAGGATTCTCGCCGCCGCGTTCTGTGCTCATTGAAGTCTATGGATCACCGAGGCTGGGGCCCCCAGATACAGGACATTTCTGTAGTCCAGTCTGGAGTTCACAAGCCCCTGCAGCAAGAGTTTCCTGGACTGGAGCGGAAGTAGATGTAAAATCTTTCGAGCCATTTTTATCAGGCCGAAGCAGGTTCCCGCCATTTTTCTCGCCTGAGTTTTGAAACTTAGATCCTGGTCAAGCCATATCCCTAAACTCTTGACTTCGGACTTGGGAATGGGTGGTGATCCCATGCACGGTGGCCAAGGAAGGGAAGAGGGAATTTTGTTGGAGGTTCCTAAGAGGAGTATTTCCGATTTCTCCCCATTTAGTTTTAGCCTTGATTCGCACATCCATTGATGCACCTTCTCTAGACAGCTGCTCAGATTGGACAGGGCGTTGTCAGCCTGGTTAAGGGAGACGACCAGCTGGGTGTCATCAGCATACATTATTGATTTAATGCCAAACGGCTTTACAACATCCTCAGGGGGAGCCATGTAAGCATTAAAAATTGTGGGGCTCAGGGAAGATCCCTGAGGCACACCACACCTAAGAGACTGAGCAGTGGGGACGGAGTACCCGTCAGCCACTTGGAAGGACCTGTCTTTGAGAAAGGATGATATCCAGGCCAGGGCGGAGTCAGCCACTCCTATTAGGCCAAGGCGCTGGACAAGGGTTGCATGGTCCACCGTGTCGAAGGCGGCACTCAGGTCGAGGAGGATCACTGCCACTGATCCTCCTGCGTCCAATATGCCCCTGGCTTCCTCGACAACGGCTAACAAAGCGGTGTCAGTCCCCTGTCCTGGTCTAAAGCCTGTCTGGGACATGCAAAGAAGATGGTTGGTCTCTAAAAAAATCCGAAAGTTGATGATTTGCTACTCGTTCGGCTATTTTACTCATAGCTGGTAGCAATGAGATTGGTCTGAAATTGGAAGGGTCTGTGGGATCTAAGTGCGTTTTTTTTATGAGAGCCTTAACTGTGGCTTTTTTCCAGTTTGCCGGGACTATACCGTTTTCAAAGGAGGCGTTGATCAGCTTAGTAAACAGGGGAGCAATAGTGGGAGCAACTAGCTTCAATTTACTAATGGGGGCTGGGTCTGATGGGGAGCCACTTTTGACTTTTTGTAAAACGTTGAGAAACGTTTCAATGGAGATTTGGGAGAAAGAGGTTAATCTCGGGGTGTCTTGGAGAGGGGAGGAGCCAAGGAGTGCTTGAGTGGTAGATGGGGCTGGAAGGGAAGTCAGGATTTTAGCAATTTTTGCCGAAAAGAAATCTGCCATTTGGTTGCATTTTGCGCCATCCACGTCTGGGGAAGATGGAGGGTCTTGTATTTTGGTGAGGAGTTTCACTATTCGATAGGTCTCTCTCGCGGAATTAGTGGCTGAGGCTATTTGCTCCTCAAAAAAATTGGCCTGTGCAGTTTTTAATGCGTTTTTATAAAGTCTAATATGGGTTCTATAGTCGCTTTTGTCATTTGTATTCCAGTTCATTCTCCAACGGCGTTCAAGCCTTTTGCCCTTTCTTCTTAATTCACGAAGTTCTTCCGTGAACCATGGTAGTTTGGACGATTTCCTACTGGAAGGGAGAGTTTTAAGAGGTAAAACTGAGTCGAGGGAATCTTTTATCCAGTTATGAAGTTGGATTTCAGCTGACGAGGGATTAGGGTCTACTAGGGGTACCGTGGACGTCAGTGCCTGATCCCATAAGGTTATGTCCAGTTTTTTCCAGGGGCGAGAAGGGACTCGAGGGAGGGGGATGTCAGACGATTTGCCTGGAAGTTGAAGTTTAAAAGGGACCAGGAAGTGGTCTGACCAGGGAAGGGGCCGAGGGGTTTGTACAGTGAGGGTGGAAAGGTTGGAAAAGATAGGGTCCAGTAGCCGACCTTTCGTATGGGTGGGTTCATTGTTAAGTAGATGAAGATTGAGGGAAGCCAGATCGGCTTTTAGGTCAGTTGCAAGTTTGTTGCCTTGATCGTTGAAGTGGAGATTTAAGTCTCCAAGGATTGTAAAGTTAGGGGTCACACAAGCACGAGAAGAGATGGCGTCCGTGAGTGAGTCTATGAACCCCCCTACCTGACCCGGAGGGCGGTAGATTAGGGCCCCGGAAAGTGAAGTAGATGGTGGCAGATGAAGGGAGAACAGAACGTTTTCACTATCCAGAATGGGGCTATCTTTAAGTTGGCATGAAAGATTATCACGGTAGATGATCGCAATACCCCCACCAATACCCTTCGGTCTATTTAGAGTTTTAATGAGGTATCCGGGAGGAAGTGCTTGGTTGATGTCTGGGTCTGTGCTAGGGGAAAGCCACGTTTCTGTTAAGAACAGAGCATCTAAGTCCAACTCTGCTAGTAGTAGGTGGATTTCTGTCTGATGCTTTGGGAGTGACCTACAATTCAGCAGGGCCATCTCAAGATGAGCTGGTTCAGGTTGGGGGGATGGAGATAACCTGTAGTCGCAGTTTGGGCAGCCAATAGGATCGGTTTCTGGCATGATAGTTCCCTTACATCTAATGTTGACTGGTTCCCTGAGCTGGTACAGAGTATCTAGTGAATATTTCAATCGAGGGCCGTTATGACCAGCCTGGGGTATGGGCTCAGGGCTCGGTCTGGCGCGGACGGGCGCAGACGGGCTTACCTTAGGCGCGCCTTCGGCGCGCCCGCTGCGCTTCCTGGCGAGGCACATGATTTATAGTCAAGGGAAGAGGCGTCAGGGGGGCGTGGCCGCCTGAGGTGGGCGTGTCTCTAGTCGCGCCTTGCCCTCGAGAATGGCGGTGGGAGTGAAAAGCGTTGCAGCGATGAGCTCGCTGTTCGTGAAATTGCTAAGTGCAATGAGGTGATCGTTTTAAAAAAGTACAGAGTATCACACACAAACGTTTTTAAAAAGAAGGTTTGTCTCAATCTCTCCCGGCTTCCGCCTCAGGAGACTCGTAGGTCTAAGTGTCGCGCTTCCAGCTGCGCGCACTGTTTATAGTGTCGTCAGGGGGGCGTGGCCGCCTGAGGTGGGCGTGTCTCTAGTCGCGCCTCGCCCTCGAGAATGGCGGTGGGAGTGACAAGCGTTGCAGCGATGAGCTCGCTGTTCGTGAAATTGCTAAGTGCAATGAGGTGATCGTTTTAAAAAAGTACAGAGTATCACACACAAACGTTTTTAAAAAGAAGGTTTGTCTCAATCTCTCCCGGCTTCCGCCTCAGGAGACTCGTAGGTCTAAGTGTCCCGCTTCCAGCTGCGCGCACTATTTATAGTGTCGTCAGGGGGGCGTGGCCGCCTGAGGTGGGCGTGTCTCTAGTCGCGCCTCGCCCTCGAGAATGGCGGTGGGAGTGACAAGCGTTGCAGCGATGAGCTCGCTGTTCGTGAAATTGCTAAGTGCAATGAGGTGATCGTTTTAAAAAAGTACAGAGTATCACACACAAACGTTTTTAAAAAGAAGGTTTGTCTCAATCTCTCCCGGCTTCCGCCTCAGGAGACTCGTAGGTCTAAGTGTCGCACTTCCAGCTGCGCGCACTGTTTTTTGATATCGGAGGGGAGCATGAAGTTGGTACTAATATCACCAAAGACGATTGGGTGTCTCATTTCAGCTCCATATTTAAGAACAACACTCCCCAGCTAGATTTATACTGTGGAGGACAAGATGCAATTTTACTCCATTTTACTCTGAGAAAAGTTAAGAAAGTAATCTCAGATCTGACAAGCAATAAAGCACCGGGCCCAGATGGTATGCCCACAGATCTTTTTAAATCAAAAACATCACTATGAGCTCTTGTTCTTATGGCTGTGCTTAATGCAGAAGCAGAATCTGGCTGCCCAGGGTCATGGGGTACCTCCACAATTGTGCCGGTATTCAAGAAGGGAGACGGCAATAGCACCACCTCTTACAGACCGATCTCCTTAATTGACTCCGTGGTTAAGGTTGTGGGACGAGTAGTGCTGAATAGATTGACTTCCTGGGCTGAAGAAAACAGTGTTATTTCCGACATTCAATACGGGTTCCGCCTATGTCACACTACATTAGCACAATGCCTTAATCTGTACATGGTCCTCGGGAAGTACACCGTAGCCCAAAGGGGCATCATCTACGTGGCGTTCATGGACCTTTTCTCTGCATTTGACTGTGTCAACTGGTGGATATTGTGGGAATCCATGGGCGCCATGGGGGGGGGAGGCCACCTTGGTTAATTTCCTGAGGGACCTGCATAGGGAAACAAAGGCCAACGTTAGATTCTCGAGGTCCTCAGGGTATCCAGGGATTTTAACACTGACAGGGGATTAAGGCAGGGCTGTATTTTGGCCCCCTTCCTTTTTAATTTATATATCAATGAGTTGGATGAGTCCCTGGTTAAAACTGGAGTTGACTTTCCATATGTTGGGCGCAGGGGTCTGCCCGTTCTGCTATACGCAGATGACGCGTCCTCTTAGCTAGAACTGCAAGAGGACTGCAGTCCCTACCGAATGCTTTTCATAGTTTCATGGCTGCTCACAACCTAGCCATCAATAACACCAAATCCTATATCATGCAGGTGGGGTCGCGTCCAAAGAAACATTACTCGTTTGTGGTAAATGCAGAGAAGGTTCCCCTGACCACAACATTTTCTTACTTGGGAGTCTTATTTGACGACCAGTTAAAATGGGGTCCGTTGGTGCAAAGGAAAAGAGGGGAGATAATTCGGGCACATACTGCCATCTTCAAATTTGCGACGAAAATGGGCAAGCGTCTAGTCGCTGCTCCGTTGAAGATCTATCAGGCGAAAAGCATTGCATTGGGCAGCTATGGCAGCGAACTATGGGGGTATGCAGCAGCTGAAGGCATTCGGGTGGTTGAGAATTTTTTTTAAAACAGCTTCAGGGGGTACACAAAGGAACCTCTAACCTAATAGTTCATGAGGAAACTGGTTTACCCTTCATAGGCGATACTATAGCACTACGGCCTCTATTATTTTCCATCAGGTACTAAAAGAAGTCTTGTCCTTGGCCATATGATTGATATCACTTGGTTAAAATACCTAAAAGGCTGCTTTACTGAGCTGGGACGTCTGGACCTCTTTTTAAATCCAGACTCGATTGTCATAGCAGACGTGGAGATTGTAAATAAATATTTTATATTAATGAAAAAATGTAATCGAGATGGGGTGGATTGGTAAAACCCAGCGTCCGTACATTTGTGATGCTTAAAACCACGCCACTACTGGAGCCATACTTATCATGGTCTATAACAAGCCATGAGCGGTTTCTGCTAACAAGGTTCCAGCTGGATTATTTTCATCTACTCTTTGTGGTTCCGAAGGGATCTCATAGATGTCAAATGTTATCTCCCTGCGGCTGCGACAATGTGTCTCCGCAGGACCTGGTGCGCTTTTTATTTGCTTGTTCCCTCTATGATGCTCCCCGGGGGTTCTTTTTAAAGCACCTTTTAAAAAAACTGAATTTTACCCAGGTCCGCCCAGCCCTTTGCTATCTACAAATGTTAAAGCCCGAAAGCACCTTATGTGTGATTTGTTTCTTGAAATCATCCCTAAAATCCAGAAACTGTAGGGAGAACTAATAGTCCTACAAACTACTGCCACCGTATGTGTAGTCTCTTTTTAAAAGTTTATATGTATCCTACGGGTGCTTGTTACATCTCATATTTTATCTTATCTTTAAATGGAATTCATTTTATAAGGACTGTGATCATGGTTATAGTACATGTCTTACGAGTGTTTTATGTTAACTGTGGCATTGTTGCTCTTATGGTTTTTACACATGTAAAACCGAATAAAGTATTTTGAAATATTCTGATATCTATCTATTGTTTCCATGACTCTGAAGATCAGTTTCATCTTGGGAAAACAAAGTTGTCATGTTTATGCGGTTGTCAAAAACGAATCTTCTTGTTAATTCGAGAAAGTTTCTAGTGACCGCTGAGCTAGCTGGCACTAACAATTAAGTCTAATATATTCAATAGAAACCTAGTCGACCTCAGTCCTACGTCTAATCTATGGGATATATTATTCCAATGCACAGAGCCTATTGGGAATATATGAACTACACTACACACTTTGGCAACAAGTTACGGGTAATTGATACCTACGGTTGCTCGGTGAGCAGCACGACAGCCCCATGTATGCTTAAATATTGAATACTGTGTTATTTCACTTTAGCCATGACTTTGTGTTAGATGTGCAGCTATTAGGGTGTATTTACCAATCTTGTAACTGTGCCACTGAGAAACATGCCAGAACCCAATTTCCTGGACACGCCGCAACAAATATACATGTTCATTGTCACCTGCTATGTGTGACAGAGGCACATACAACAACATCACCAACACATGGTGAACAGACTTTCAGCTATGTCTGGACACACCCTGTGTTCATCTGGCATACCATCACATTGCTAATGCCACATGCTGCATGACTGTCAACATGATGGATAACATCAAAAAATGTACAGCGCAAGCTGGACGTCAGTTTGTGTCACATTGTCATCTGACTAAGTTGTAGGGACATGTTGCAAAGAATCAGATAATGTCACACATGTGTAAGATAAAGTGGGGGCTAGGAATAGCTAACGCATGATAATACCACATGCAATCCATGTCACATGGATGAGCATACAAAACACAGGAATATGCAAATATAATGCACACGTATGAAGAAGCATGGCTTATGGACAAGTTTGTATTTGCACATAAGGCCTATTTGAAGGTATTTCAGTGTAGTACTACATGGAAAAATACATTATTAAGTGCAGACATTTGCCTAAAGATCTATTACCTAACATGGACACAGAAAATGGAGCGAGCAGTGTGGTGAGATAGTCTCATTCATGTCAGTCATGCACTTTGCGTCACAAAAGGTCCATGTGAAAAAGTCCCATGAGCTGGCACTAAACATCATGTAACCATGCTTATGTGCAGTGTAACAATATGGCTGCACTTTCAGCATTCCTTTCCGCTAGCACACTATCTACCATTTACATCACAAATGTAGCCATTAATCAGTATGTACACAAGCTGATAACATGAACAAGCGTCCAACTAAATTATCCTACAGCTTATTGAGTTCCACTGATGCAAGCATTGACATGTATGTGTACATGGACATGTAGTAATGATCACTGCTATCAAATGCATCAGCATACATTAAACACAAATTCTGAAAAACATCATTGATACTAACACACACTCGAAAGGCGCCATTCTAGACTGGATCATCTCTAAGGAATCTGCGGTCAAACTCACCTCCATAGATCCTTGCGACTGGTCTGACCACCACGCTATCACCTTTCTTCTGCCAGGCACACACAAGACATGGACAACGCAACCGGTGATCCCCAAAATGTGGATCAGAGACACATTATCACGAGAACTTGGCTGCCTGCTGTGCAACTGACCTCCTCCCAATCTCACCACGGTGGACAACCTCACTGAACAATGATATCTAATAAAATCGATGACCTTGCTCTGCTAAAACTAAAAAGAACAAAGATCAAAGACAGGAACCCATGGTTCAACGGATACCTCAAGAATGAGAGGAGGTCCCTCCGGCAAACAGAACGGAACTGGAAAAAGCAGCCAATCTTAAACTTATCTGCCAGGCCAGAATCGCCTATAACAAAAAAATCATGAACTCTAAAAAATAATTCTTCAGAATAGAACTGGATAATGCTAAGAATAGACCTCGCTAATTATTTGAGTTGGTCAAACCCAACAAACTAGCTAAATCGTGCAAAGAACCCCCTATAGCTTCAAACCCATGCAAGCAATTCTCCTCCTTCTTCTGTGATAAATCACTGCCCTACGAAAGGAACTCATGTCTGTTACCTATTCCCAAACCCCTCCGGTTCTACCTCCTCACTCTGCACTGCCCTCCCAGACCTCCCTCAAAAACGAAGTGTTATGGTCCAACTTTAAAGTCTATTATGAACAATTGGTCTCAAAACTTCTTTCCTCTTTAAGCCCCAACAATCACGTCAATGACCCTCTCCCGTCAAACAGCCTTGCCGCTGCCTCTCAGGCTATCATCTCTTCTTGGACTACAATAATCAACTCCTCCCTCCTACAGGGCTCGATACCTGTGTCTCTCAAAGCCGGCCAGGTTATCCCCATTTAATGAAAACCTACGCTAGATCCTGCTTCTCCTGACAACTTTAGACCTATCTCAAACATCCCACTCCTAGCTGAAGTGTAGAACAGCAGCTGAGCCAACACATCACCAACTTCCACCACCTTCTAAAGGACTAACAATCTGGGTTCAGACCCTGGCACATCACTGAAACCATACTCCTCCACATTGTGGATGATGCCCTTGAAGCCCTTGACCAAGGCAAAACCTGTCTCTTGATCCTCCTGAACCTATCCTCTGCTTTTGACACGGTTAACCACAAAATTCTCCTGAATCGCCTCAAACTTAAGATGGGCCTAGATGGCACCGTTCTTGCTTTGTTTAGGTCCTTCCTCCAGAACTGCTCCCAGAGATCAATGGCAACCTATCCGCTTCCTCTCCGATCACAGTTGGAGTCCTTCAGGATCAACCTTGTCTCCTACCCTCTTCAATTTTTACCTCAAACCGACTCTCAGAGGTGCTGCGCACCGCCAATATCTCCGACCACATGTATGCCAATGACACACAGCTATAAATCAAAATCTCTTCTTCATAGGACATTCGCTCCCTGAAAGAGGCCCTGAAGTTAACTGTTCACTGGCTCACAAACCAGCTTAAACTCAACGTCAAAAAAACTGAGTTGCTCCTAATCTCACCACGTAACGCCAATATGGATCAAGGTTATCACAGCGCTAAGCTGCTCTCCTACCATTGTGGACTCTGCTAAGTCCCTTGGAATTACCTTAGACAGCAACCTGAACATGCATGGCCATATCAACACGCTGGCCTTTAATTTGAACTACCTAAGAAACCTGAAACCATTCCTCGACTCCCCAGACCTAAAATCGGCTCTAGTTATCTCTAAGCTAGATTATGGTTGCTCCAACCTCGCAGGCCTACCCACGATCTCTCTGGCACCCTCAAAAGCTTGCCTCAACACTGCCGCCAGACTTCTAACTGCCGCTAATAAGTTCAACCATATCTCACCCCACCTTAAAGCTCTGAACTGGCTTCCTCTTGAGGCCAGAATCCAATTTAAGCTGGCTTGCATCACCCATAAGGCTCTCTATTCCAAGTCCCCATGCTTGTCTCGCACAGAAACTCTTGATATCCGTAGGAGCCAGAAACTCCCGGTCCGCCAGAGTCCTTTTGCTCCAACCTGCACGCTTCAAGAGAGAAAGAACGTACAATCTGGCTTTCTCTGGAGCTGCCCCAGGAATATGAAACTCACTCCCACCTGCCATCAGAAGAATTTCGTCTCTAGCTCACTTCAAAAAGGAGACCAAAACCTTTCCTAATGGGTAAATTCCTCTCTTAACGCTCATGTTACAATCACCTCTGTAACCTGATTTTACTTATTGTTACAGCATTATCCCTTGGCCTCCTCTCCTTATGTTACCAATCAATCATCAATCAAGAGTTTGTTAAAGCGCAACTACTCACCCGTAAGGGTCTCAAGGCACTAGGAGTGGGGGTTCCATTCCATCAAGGAGGGGGTCTGTCAAAGAGCCAGGTTTTGAGGTTTCTTGTGAAGATGGGGAGCGATGTTGTCTGTCTGAGGTGGAGCGGAAGGGCGTTCCATGCTTTGGCCGCGAGGAAGGAGAAGGAGCAGCCTCCCGATCTGGTCTTTCTGGTGCGGGGGACCTCGGCGTTGGAGAGCTGGGCTGATCGTAGGGTCCTTTGCGGTGCGTGGAATTTGAGCCGGCTGTTCAGGTATGCTGGTCCCGTGCCGTGGAGGGCCTTTTGTGCGTGGGTGAGCATCTTAAAGGTGATTTTCGCCTCGACGGGGAGCCACTGGAGTGTGCGCAGGTGCTGGGAGATGTGGCAGTGTTTTGGCAGGTTCAGGACCAGTCTTGCGGCAGCGTTCTGGATGTTCTGTAGCTTGCAGATGAGGTTTTTGTTTATCCCGGCGTAGAGTGCGTTGCCGTAGTCGAGTCTGCTGGTGACCAGGGCGTGAGTGACTGTCTTTCGGTGTTCGAGGGGGACCCATTTGAAGGTCTTACGAAGGAGGCGGAGGGTGTGGAAGCAGGAAGATGAGACAGAGTTTATCCCTTGGCCTCCTCTCCTTATGTTACCAATCAATCTTCAATCAGGAGTTTGTTAAAGCTCAACTACTCACCCGTAAGGGTCTCAAGGCACTAGGGGTTGGGGGGTGCAGGTTCCATTCCATCAAGGAGGGGGTCTGCCAAAGAGCCAGTTTTTGAGGTTTCTTGCAAAGATGGGGAGCGATGTTGTCTGTCTGAGGTGGAGCAGAAGGAAGTTCCATGCTTTGGCCGCGAGGAAGGAGAAGGAGCGGCCTCCCGATCTGGTCTTTCTGGTGCGGGGGAACTCGGCGTTGGAGAGCTGGGCTGATCGTAGGGTCCTTTGGGGTGCGTGGAATTTGAGCCGGCTGTTCAGGTATGCTGGTCCCGTGCCGTGGAGGGCCTTTTGTTCGTGGGTGAGCATCTTAAAGGTGATTCTCGCCTCGACGGGGAGCCAGTGGAGTGTGCGCAGGTGCTGGGAGATGTGGCAGTGTTTTGGCAGATTCAGGACCAGTCTTGCGGCAGCGTTCTGGATGTTCTGTAGCTTGCGGATGAGGTTTTTGTTTATCCTGGCGTAGAGTGCGTTGCCGTAGTCGAGTCTGCTGGTGACCAGTGCGTGAGTGACTGTCTTTCGGTGTTTGAGGGGGATCCATTTGAAGGTCTTACAAAGGAGGCGGAGAGTGTGGAAGCAGGAAGATGAGACAGAGTTTATCCCTTGGCCTCCTCTCCTTATGTTACCAATCAATCATCAATCAGGAGTTTGTTAAAGCGCAACTACTCACCCGTAAGGGTCTCAAGGCACTAGGGGTGGGGGGGTGCAGGTTCCATTCCATCAAGGAGGGGGTCTGTCGAAAAGCCAGGTTTTGAGGTTTCTTGCAAAGATGGGGAGCGATGTTGTCTGTCTGAGGTGGAGCGGAAGGGCGTTCCATGCTTTGGCCCGAGGAAGGAGAAGGAGCGGCCTCCTGATCTGGTCTTTTTGGTGCGGGGGACCTCGGCGTTGGAGAGCTGGGCTGATCCTAGGGTCCTTTGGGGTGCGTGGAATTTGAGCCGGCTGTTCAGGTATGCTGGTCCCGTGCCGTGGAGGGCCTTGTGTGCGTGGGTGAGCATCTTAAAGGTGATTCTCGCCTCGACGGGGAGTTGCCGTAGTCGAGTCTGCTGGTGACCAGTGCGTGAGTGACTGTCTTTCGGTGTTTGAGGGGGATCCATTTGAAGTTCTTACGAAGGAGGCGGAGGTTGTGGAAGCAGGAAGATGAGACAGAGTTTATCCCTTGGCCTCCTCTCCTTATGTTACCAATCAATCATCAATCAGGAGTTTGTTAAAGCGCAACTACTCACCTGTAAGGGTCTCAAGGCACTAGGAGTGGGGGGGTGCAGGTTCCATTCCATCGAGGAGGGGGTCTGTCGAAGAGCCACGTTTTTAGGTTTCTTGCGAAGATGGGGAGCGATGTTGTCTGTCTGAGGTGGATCGGAAGGGCGTTCCATGCTTTGGCTGCGAGGAAGGAGAAGGAGCGGCCTCCCGATCTGGGCTTTCTGGTGCGGGGGACCTCGGCGTTGGAGAGCTGGGCTGATCGTAGGGTCCTTTGGGGTGCGTGGAATTTGAGCCGGCTGTTCAGGTATGCTGGTCCCGTGCCGTGGAGGGCCTTGTGTGCTTGGGTGAGCATCTTAATGGTGATTCTCGCCTCGACGGGGAGCCAGTGGAGTGTGCGCAGGTGCTGGGAGATGTGGCAGTGTTTTGGCAGGTTCAGGACCAGTCTTGCGGCAGCGTTCTGGATGTTCTGTAGCTTGCGGATGAGGTTTTTGTTTATCCTGGCGTAGAGTGCGTTGCCGCAGTCGAGTCTGCTGCTGACCAGGGCGTGAGTGACTGTCCTTCGGTGTTCGAGGGGGATCCATTTGAAGGAGGCGGAGGGTGTGGAAGCAGGAAGATGTGACAGAGTTTATCTGGCGGTCCATTTTGAGCTCGGAGTCCAGGATGATTCCCAGGTTGCGTGCATGCTCTCTGGGGGTTGGCGGGTTTCCGAGGGCGGTGGGCCACCAGGTGTCGGGGTTTGGGCCCATGATGAGCACTTCTGTTTTGTTGGTGTTTAGTTGTAGGCAGCTGTTTTTCATCCATTTGGCGACGGCTTCCATGCCTTCTCGAAAGTTGCGTCTGGCGGTGTTGGGCTTGTTGGATAGGGAGAGGATGAGCTAGGTGTCATCTGCGTATGACACGATGTCGAGTCCGTAGGTTCTGACGATGGGGGCAAGTGGAGCCATGTAGACGTTGATGAGCGGCGGGCTGAGGGAGGAGCCCTGGGGGACTCCGCAGGTGGTAGGTGTGGGGTCTGAGAGGAAAGGGGGGAGTCTGACCCGTTGCGTCCTGCCGGAGAGGAAGGAGCAGATCCAGTCGAGGGCTTTGTCCTGGATTCCTGCATCGTATAGTCTGCGTATTAGGGTGCGGTGGGAGACTGTGTCGAACGCCACTGATAGGTCTTGGAGGATGAGGGCTACTGTTTCTCTTTTGTCCAGTAGGGTGCGGATGTCGTCTGTTGCGGCAAGGAGGGCGGTTTCCGTACTGTGTTTTTTTCTGAAGCCGGATTGGGAGGAGTCGAGGATGTTGTGTTCTTAAATGAATGTGGCGAGTTGGCTGTTGATGGCTTTCTCGATGACTTTCGCTGGGAAAGGGAGCAGGGAGATGGGTCTGTAGTTTTTGAGGACGGTGGGGTCCGCTGAGGGTTTCTCAGGAGGGGGTTGACCTAGGCGTGTTTCCAGTCGTCGGGGAACGAGGCAGTTGCCAAGGAGCAGTTGATGGTGTAGCAGAGCATGGGTGCAATGGTGTCAGCGGCTCTGTTGAAGATGTGGTGGGGGCAGGGGTCCGTGGGGGCCCCTGAGTGGATTGACTTCATTGTCTTCAGTGTGTCTTTGGTGGTGAGGGATGTCCAGTCATCAATCGCTGGTTTGCGGGTGTCGGGTGGTTGGTGAGGGTTCAGTGTGTTGGTTGTCTTTGTCGAAGTTGTCGTAGATGCTCTTGATTTTGTGGTGGAAAAAGGTGCTGAGTTTGTCACAGAGGTCTTGTGAGGGAGGGATGTCGGTAGACTCGCTGGTGGGTTGGGCGAACTCCTTGATGATGCTGAAGAGTTCCTTGCTGTTTTGTGCGTGGGTGGAGATTCTGTCTTCAATCGCTTTTTTCCCTGTTTATCTGATGAGTGGATGGTGAGCGTTGGTGGCGGCTCTAAAGTTGTTGTGGGCTTCTGTGGATTTGGTGTTTCTCCAGGCCTTTTCTAGGCGGCGGCATGTGCGCCTGGATACTCGAAGTTCGGTGGTAAACCATCTGGCTTTCTTGGCACAGGTATTGCTGTTTTTCTTCAGGGGGGCTAGGGTGTTGGTGCTGTCTGAGATCCATCTATGCAGGGTTCGAGCTGCGGTGTTTGGGTTGTCGTTTTTCACGATGGTTGGGGTGGAGTTGTTGAGTGAGGAGATGAGCTTGTCGTCGGTGATTTTGGTCCAGTTTCTTTGAGGAAGCAGGTGCTGGTGTCTGTGGATGGTAGGTGTTCTGAAGGTGAAGTGGACACAACTATGGTTGGTCCATGGAAGGTCATTGTGTGGCTGAAGGTGAAGGAGTTTCCTGTAGTGAAGAGGGGTTCGAGGGTGTGTCCTGCTGAGTGCATGGGCTCGGTCACGATCTGTCATCAGTGACGTCACTGACCATGTCATGAATGATGTAATATGTGACATCATCAGCAGTGGATTGCGGGCGCCAGAGTTATAGTGAGTCCAACTAACTATATCGTGGGAATTTCAATGGTTTTGTATGAGTAAAATGTTCAGCTAACTTTAACTGGTGTAAAACCTATTGTTTTTTCAGTGAATTTCAATTCTTTTTTAAATGCTAATTCCTAACTATAACGAGTGTTAAACCTATGGTTTTTTCAGTGAATTTCAAAGGTTTTTTAAAAGCTAATTCCTAACTGTAACAAGTTTGTAACCTTTGGTTTTTAAAGTGAATTATTACGTTTTTTTAATAACTATTTTTTATTTCTATTAATTATTGTAATTGTTATTACATTATTTAAATAATGTATATTTTTAAAACATTAATTATTCAATGTATTTTTCCTGTGTTTGTTTAAAAATCTTTTTACCCTGGAGTACTGAGGGTAGGTGCACCCATAAACGCACTCGTAAACGCACCCGTACACGTAGGGAGAAAAAATATAATTATGTATTTAAAGTAAATAATAATGCAAGACATTCAGTAGCATACTCATAAAAGTAGTATTTTTTTAATTTAAAAAGTGTATTTTGACTCTAAACATATTTCCGAAAATCAAGTAAAACGTCATAGTGCGCCCCCGGAATCGCCTTCATAAGCGCCTATGTACGTGCCGCGTAAGCGCCCCCGGAAGCGCTCCGGATCACGTAGCCTAAGCGCGTCAAGCCATGTGACCTTAAAAGAACACTTTTTATTGGTTCATAATAGTTTCTTTTCCAAATATTGTAAGCCCCCACCCATTTCCCTCACTATCATTTTGAACTTGGAGAGAGCAAGAGGTGTTCTTTGGATCATCAGCAGCATCTCTACAATTTCACAATAATGGCTGGAAGACAACCATCCTCCAGTGACTCTGAAGAAGATTTTTTGTCTGAGGACCCTCCTCGGTGCAAAGTCAAGGAGCATTTCATTTGGAAATTTTTCACCTTCCCTGAAGGAGAGAAGAAGGTAAATGAGGGATAGGTGTGCTGCAAGATTTGTGGCACCACCTTATCATGTGTAGAGGAGGCACCCTAATAACTTTGCGAGGGAGAGTGTCTGGGACCTGGCACGCAATCCCCCAGCAGATGGTGGCAGCACCTTGACTGGTGGAGCAACACCTTCGGGAAGTCAAGCTGCAAGATTGATCCCGAATATACAGCCAGTCTTTACACGCATCAACATTTTCTGCATGGACTGCGATGAACTGCTTTGTTATGGGGAGCAGAGCATAGAACTCATTATTCGTAAAAAACAAGATCACCGCTGCTCCACCCACCATTAATTTTTCCCTTTTTCTTTGCTCCTGTTGAGCAGTTTTGCATTCCCTAGTTTTGTTTTTGTTCTGAAAAAAATACAAAAATTGTTTTAAAACGTTTGGAAAAAGTAAAAAAAAAACTAAAGAAGATGAAAAAAAAGTTCTTTTTAGAACTACCTCCAGTTCTCCAAAAACAGCTATATTCTTTATATTTTTTGTAATTTTTTAAAAAAAATTAATGTATGTGAAGGGGAGAAAGCGACTGAAGGAACAAATGACAGAAGGGGAGTGAGTGAGAGTGAATTGATGAAGGAGAATGAGGATGTGACAGGACAGAGGGAGTGAGAGAAGCAGTGAGTGAACTGGAGTAAGATTAGTGAGGGAAGGGGAATGAGTGAGGGAGCGAATGAAGAGAAGAGAGGGGAAGGGAAGGGAAGTGAAGAAGGGGGACTGATAGAAGGTGGGTGTGGGAGCTGAGTGAGGGGAAGGGGAGTAAACATGGGGAATGAGGATAAGTGAGGAAAGTGGAGTAAAGGAACAGGGGTGAGGAAGGGTAAGAGAAGAGCAGTGTGGTTGAGGAAAGAGGGGTGATAGAGGGTGGATAAAGGCAAGTGAGCGTGAGACAAGGGGAGTGAAGGACACAGAAAGGGAAACAAAGGAATGGTGAAGGACAGAGAGAGGGAAAAAGAAATAGAGGGAGAGCAAATTACTAAGAAGATAATGAAGCAGATATATTCAGTGACAGTGAGGAAGAGAGGGAGAGAGAAATGAACTGAAGGTAAGTAAGATACTAAAGTAATGTGAGTTATCAAAACTAAAGGAAGTAAGGGGAGTAAGCAAAGGGGAGTAAGTGACAGGGAAGGGGGAATGAGTGAGGATGCATTCACAACAATGAGGGATGGAAGTTGAGTAAGGGTGAGTAAAGGGGTGTGAGAGAGTGAGGGGACAGAGGGAGTGAGGGTAACAGAAAAAAGAGTGAGGGAAGAGGAGTGAGGAAGTGAGAGGACAGAGGGAGTGAGAGAAGGAGTGAGTAAAGTGGAGTAAGTTGAGTAAGGGAAGGAGAATGACTAAGGGAGCAAAGGAAGGAACGAAGGGAAGGGGAGTGAAGCAGAGGGACTGTGAAAAGGTGACTGCTGGAGCAGAGTGAAAGGAATGGCAGTTAAGGATGGGGAATGAGGATAAGTGAGGGAAGTGGAGTAAGGGGACGGGGTGAGGGAGGGTGAGAGAAGGGCAGTTAGGTTGAGTAAGGAGGGGTGAAAGAGGTTAGATAAAAGTGAGTGAGGGTAAGACAAGGGGAGTGAGGGAGTGAGGGGATAGATGTAGTGAAGGAAATAGCGAGAGAAAAGGACTGAGTAAGGGAGCAAAGAAAGGTAAGTGAGGGAGTGTGGGTGAGTTATAGGGAGTGAGCATGACGGAAGAGGAGTGAGGGAGTGAGAGGACGGAGAGAGTGAGACTAAGAAGGAGAGAGTGAGGGAAGGGGAGTGAGGATGTGAGAGGACAGAGGGAGAAGGAGAAGGAGTGAGTGTAGTAGAGTAAGGTGAGTAAGGGAAGGGGAATTACTGAGGGACCAAAGGAAGGAAAGAAGGGGAAGGGGAGTGAAGTAGAGTGACTGACAGCTGAAAAGTGGTAGATGGGAGAGAGGGAAAGGGCAGTGAAGGAATGGGGAATGGGGGGTAGTGAGGGAAGTGGAGAAAGGGAACAGGGTGAGGGAGGGTGAGAGAAGAGCAGTGACGGTGAGTTAAGAGGGGTGATAGAGGGTGGAAAAAGGTGAGTGAGCATGAGACAAGGGGAGTATAATAAATATTTCATAATTCAAAATACTTGTATAACATGTTATATGGTTTATTTTCGCTGTTCTCAGAATATATTGAATTTCACTTAAAACAGTGAGTTCAATACTGCTCATCATATGACAGCGGGCAAAAAAAACACAATCAATCAAAAATATTGTGTTTAAAAAACCCATACAACGTTTCAATACATAATGTAAAACTTAGAAAAAACATATATTAACTCATTTCTGATCCACTGACTTTTCCACGAGGCCAAATAGTATATGGAAAGTCCTTTTCTTTGGAAATTACTCAATAGTACTCTTAAACTTCCATTTACCCGAGTTTCTGAAAGAAAAGCTCAAACATCTTTTCGTCATGTAACAATAGTTATATTTCCAGCTGTGGCTCACTCATGATCAACATTTCCTATGATACTGATATCCCTCACTGTGTAATACACTTACACTACCTCTATGACAACTACAAGGTTTTTATTATCTTGATCACTCTCACTCACATTGTAATTTTGAACAGCAAACTAAGTTTTATTAACTGCTCCAATCTTCATAGGCAAATTACCTTTCCTAAAATTTCGATTGTAAGAACACTAGGTAAGAATTTTGTAAGTCAGAAGGCAAATGTTTGAAAGTCAATTGAGTATCATTACAATTATTCCAGCCTTTTTGACATTTTAAGTAAGCTGTATAATGTCCTGATGTTATCGAAGGACCATCATGGTAAATAATTGCTGCAGCTGCAAAGGTTCTTCCTGAAATTGATAATTAAGAAGCCACAAAACGTGTAATTAAAGTTGTCAATTTAGTTCCATCAGGTCTACATCGTTGGAACCGTAAAATTACATACTGTCCATATCTTTGTATAAATAATGTTGATAGCATTGCAGATTTACATTGAGTACAGACCATGTTTTGATTTGCTTCTCTAACTAGATTATTAAAAGACACTGATTTGCACTCTGGGAAAGTCAAATATATAAATCTTTCTGTGTCTATTGTAGTAGTACGTGGAAAGGAACAATTGTCGCAATTATGCTGCCATTTATAAGAAAGGCCAAAAAGATTTTCTACATTTATACCTTCATCTTGTAATACAACAAGCATATACATTAGTAATTCCTGACAATCTTTTTTTTTTTAAACCTTTATTGACATTTCAACCAAAGACAAGTATGGGCCTACAACCCCTGGGGCCGGCCGCTAAGCAATTAGAGTAACAGAAAGAAATTTTTGATCACATGCAGCACCTTGGGGAACAGATTCTCCATGCTAGTATACTCTTGGCCACTGAACAGCACAATTAGGAAAACAGGATATAAGAGGTTTTCATTTCATAATATGAGATGGAAGGATCAGGTGCCGTACAATTTCCCAACAGCGAAAAATGGCAGGCAGAATAGTAAACGTGTCAACAATAAACAGTAATCGAGCAAGTCAATGGCGCTGAAACAGGAGGTTCAGGATGTGGGGGAATATCACAGTCAATTCGCGCCTGCAGTCCCCTGCCCTTAGACCCAGAGAACACCACGAAAATTTAGGCACAGACGAAAAAGCAGTGATTGATACCAAAGGAAACCCACTGCACTGACCCAGGAAAAGAAAAAGACAAAGAAGGATAAGAGAAGAAAAAAAAAGGCCTTAGAAACAAATTAAAAATGAAAAATTATCTCCCCCAACCCCCCACCCTGCAACCCCTGCAGATGACTACGCCCCCCCCCCCAGCAGTGTGCCTGTCGCCCAAGAACCAAACCCGAATTATAGAAGAAACAGAGAAAAGGAGAAAGAAAGGAAACCCCACCTAACAGGGAAACAGAGGAGGGCAGTAGTCTATGCGCTCCCGGTCTCTCCCCCCCCGCCCTAACCAGGGGGGCCCCCCTAGGCCAACCCGAATAAAGTTGCCCACTATACAAAAATACCCCGGGGGGTCCACCAACCCTTCGCCCCGGAATCCGTCTGTTAATGAGGCAGTTCCGTTACCAATAAATCCATTGTAAACAATTCAACCCGCATTCTCAGCCTTCGCCCCGTCTAACAAACTTACCAAGTCCTTCGGATAAGAAAAGCCCCATCCCCGGAAATTCAAAGTTCACACAGAAGCATCCGGAGCTTGAGTCGGCAAATGGGAGATGATTAGCAGATCCCAACGCACACGGCTTGCACCAACGATGTCCCTCTCCGTCTCTGAAGCCAAGCAGCGATCAATCCGCCATGTTGGGAGACCGACTGGGGAGGGGGTGCGACTTGTTCCGGTACAGATCAAAATGTGAGCCAACAGTGTCCAGGATGGGGGAAGCAGTGAAATGCTCCGATAACTGTAGGACCAATGCTTCCGAGGACGTAGAAGAGTCACCAATCTCAGCACACACGATGAGTACCATTTCTTCGGGGGCAGGTACAGCTTCCAGCACTAGGTCCAAACACGCCTGTAGAACTTCCACCAGGGAGCAAGTCGGCTGCCGGGTCTCAGAGAGCTTGCTCCCGGTCCTATCATCCCATCTGTTGCCGTCCGCCAATGATTGACCTGGGCCCTCACCATCGCGTGAAGTGCCGCAAGTTCCGCCATTACCATCCGCAAGGAAGGGCCACATTGAGTCTGTTCCGCCAGGTTCCATACGACCGCAGGCATAACGATCCCCATGGAGAGTCGCCCTCTCCGGGGCAGGATACGCTGGGGCAGAAACAAGCCGTGAGGGACGGGCCAGCAGTGCGCAGCAACGCCCGGCGGGACCTCTGCCCCGGGGCACCAGCGGTGCTATTGCCGGGCCTCCGGGCCGGGCCCCCCCGCGATGCAGCACCGCGCGTCACCAGTGCCTCACCTCAGGTACAGCTCCAGGCAGCAGATGTAGAAAAAGGTAGGGCTAGGACCTTTCTCAAGATTTGCCCGGCGCTAACCGCCCATGTACCATTCAAATTTACCAAGCAATGAGGCAGGCGCCGGAGACCAGAAGGCAGGAAACAGAAGTTTATTCCGACGGAGCAGAACACATCAGATCAGACAACAAGGTATCGTCTCGAGGTGCTCTAACAGCCTCTCGGAGGCCTGGCCTCTTATACACTGGTTTATGGCATGTGACCTTCCTTCATTACAATCACAACTTTGTAAGGCAAGGAAAAGACATCCCCGTAATCCTCGTGTTAATCCCACCCCCATATACCTTCACAATAGAGGTCCTCAACCTGCTGATAAGAGGAAGAGTCATCACGCAGCTGAGTGTTTCGTCGAGTCTTAGGATGTGTGCGCCTGATCATGTCACAGGGGGTGGGGAGGCCTGGATCAATAGAGGGTCCTTTGAAGGAGAGCGACCTCATACAATAAGGGTAGTAAATGATATCTCTCGGCTTAGGCAATGGCCTCGGACCTGTGTGGACAGTCGGACACGGGGTGAGGGGCCATCAATGGAGTGGTATTCATGCCGCGTGGACAATCCAACGCAGAGGGGAGGTTGTTCAACAGAGGGGCATTCATGGGAGGGGAGGAGGTGTTGGTCAGGCGCTGGCATGACTCCCAAGGACAGGGTCATGCAGAAGGGTCATGCTCATAAGGAGGAGGGAGGGGGAGCCAGGGCGCGCGGAGGATGCTTGCTGGGTCACAGGGGCGCGCTGGCGATCGATCGTGGGCAGGGGGACCATGATATCTAAAATGGCTGCCGTGCACGTAGTACATAGGTGACAAGTTGGCGCAGATAATGTTCAGATCGCAAACTAAAATTCCACAGTCCTCCCTTTTAACATGTCTCGCCAACTTGTCAGTTTGGATTTATCCCCATAAGGCCACGTATTTCTACTTCATAGAGGGGGTTCATGTGCTCATTTCGGAAGTCCAAAGTCTTTGGGCACATACAGTTAGAAGCAAGGCCGAGCAAAGGTGGCAGACATTGGATACCTAAGCAACACCCACATAATATTACAATAGGTATCAGCACGAAGGAAAACAACTTCCAACCCCAATTTTTCAAAGTGTCCCAAAACCAGCTCCCAAGCGACCATCCTTCCTGCTCTTGGTGAACCTCTGAGGACAGTCTGTGGAGGTGTTCAATGGCTTTGTAGACTGAAGGCGAGTTGTCGGGCACGTAGGTGCAGCAGCTGGATCCGATGATGCGGCATGCTCCTCCTCGGTCGGCCAGGACCACGTCTAAGACAAGACGATTTTGGAGGGTCACGAGGCGGACCGCCTGAAGCTCCGCAGTATTGTTGGCGAGGATGCCAGCCGTGATATTGATCGTTGTTTCTACTGCCTGGGTCAGGTGTCGGATAGCACGGCTGTTAGCCATTGGGCCCCACAGAGGAACAAGTCCCTTTGCTGCATCCAGGAACTGTGCTCCAGTGGAGTCGGCTTGCCCAAGGTCGTCTGCACGCCTCTGCCGGTGGTGGTTGGCAGGGGCTACATATGTGGGTGGAAGAACGAAGGCAATATAACAGGTGCCCTTCCATCCTTTCGGGAGCCAGGTGTAAGCCTTGGTGCCACACACAAAGTACATATTCGGAGAAGCAACAAAAGAAGGGGGTTCAGCTGAGTCCAATGTTCTGGTGACTCGGCAGGCGCTGTAACCCACCAGCTGCGTTCCTTGGCCTTCTAGGCACACAAGGCCAGTGACATTGATCACGGACAGAGCCACAGTCAGGGTGGCGGTAGTTTGTTTCTGCAGATGAGAGAAGGTGGTTCTGGCTGGATTGTGGAGCACCTGTACTTCGACTCGTTCTTTGGCTGGAATGTCTTTGATGAAGGTGGTGCCTGCGAGTGCTGGACACAGGGCAGCTGGAGTCTTTCCTGTTTTGTTCAGCCAGAACCCAGAGTAGAAGAGTGACACTGTCCGGCTGGAGGTGGCGTTGTCCCTGTGGCTCTCTTGCATGAGGATCAACCAGGCGAGGCAAGAGCCGTGAACTGAGAAGGGTGAAGGGATGAAGGGGATGGAGTGTCCAGTGGCATGTGGGAGCAACCCACAGATCCAACAGTTCGTAACATTTGCAGCAAGGTTATGTTGGTGCAACAGTTGCACAAAGGAATTGTTCCAGAATTCCCTGCGCCTTTCTCGGAGCTGAGGCGACAGAGAGATTAGGTGATGCTCTTTCAGGGGTGTTGGCTGTGCAGTAGGTAGCAATGTCTCATGAGCCGGTGTGCTCTCTTCCAGAATCCAGAGGGAGGTCATGAGAAGGAGGCAGAAGAGGAAGACAATGAAGAGTGCAATTGTCTTCGATTTGTGCAGGTTGTCAGTCTTTGGGTTCCTATACTGGGTATTTCCCGTTGCTTCCATCATCTTCTTATCTGGCGCTTCCATCATCTTCTTATTTGGCGCTTCCATCACCTTCAAGGGGCTCGGTAGTGGGCAGAACCACAGACTTTGTTTAGCTTCTCTCCCGGCAACCCTTGATTGTGTGTAGGTCACCGTTCTGAGATTTTAACTTAGTCCGTGGCCTACTTAGCCGAGACTCCCTCCTTTCGACGCAGGAAATACCCTTCTCTGGATGGCACAGTAGGATCAGAGAATTTTGCAAGTTCGAGTGCCCCAGTATCTGGATAACAGTCCAATATCGGTCGGTCTTTGGTCAGGAGCTCTTCTTGGGTGCTGACGTTTTCTGTCGTGGCCAGGTTTGCAGGGACCTTCCGACAATGATGCGCGTGCAGCCAGTGCTTCTTCCCCTCCACTCGGAGTGCTGTTCGGGTGGTGATCAGCACTTGCCAGGGGCCCGTCCACCGAGGTTCCAGACTCTTGGTTCGCTGGAAATTTCGTATCAATACAAAATTTCCCGGTTGGATGTCGTGACCGGGGCCCCTGGAAGCATCGGGGATGGCCTGCTGCACCTGTTGATGAATGACAGACGTTTTAGTCAACTTGCACAAATAATCAGATAGTAGGACGTCTGGGACGTCATGAATGGAGGTCGGTTTGGGAGCAGTCCAGAGGTTCATAGGCCGCCCAAACACGACCTCATAGGGGGTCAAATGGTGCTTGGTGGGAGTGGAGCGCATTGATAACAAAGCCAGTGGGAGGGCATCCGGCCAGTTAAGTCCAGTGGTGGCCACTATTTTTGCCAGTTTCAGCTTGAGTGTGGCATTGTGGCGTTCCACTAGACCAGCGGATTGGGGGTGGAAGACCGCATGGAATCGCTGCTTCACCCCCAACCCTTTCAGGATTAGCTGGATAACCTCAGCTATGAAGTGGGGGCCATTGTCACTCCATAAAATTCGGCAAAGGCCATAGCGAGGGAAGAATTCCTTCAGTAGTACTTTGGCAGTAGTCATGGCAGTGTTGTCACGGGTTGGATAGGCTTCTACCCATTTGCTGAAGGCACATACGATGACTAGTACATACTTCAGGCTTTGGCATCTCTCTAGTTGGATGTAATCCATCTGAAGGACCTCAAAGGGGTGATTGGGGGTCCCAAACCCTCCCCGGGGCACTACAGTTCCTTTCCCGGGGTTGTGTTGCAGACAGATGAGGCACTGCTGAACTAGGCGTCTGGCTGAGTCAGGGATTTTGTCATTGTGCCAGACTTTGGAAATGAGTTCGATCATGGGTGCAGATCCTATGTGTGCGGGGGAGTGAGCCATTGTCAGTATGGGGATCAGGTATGAGTCGGGCAGCAACCATTTGCTTGCATCCTTCGTTCGCCAACAGCCCTCCTCATCCTTCAAACCCATCCTTGCCCACTTAGTCAGTTCGTGAGGGGTGCTGGCCGATTGTATGTCTCTAATCATTATCCTTGTGTCACTCCATGTTTCTGCTTGTGACCTGGTCATGTACATGCGCGTCACCGTCCTATTCTCAGCTGTGGTTCGTGCAGTGACATCGGCCAATGCATTCCCTTGCCCAACTAAGTCTGTCACCCTTTTGTGTGCTTGACATTTGATCACCGCTAGTCGTTTGGGGAGGAGAACTGCTTCAATCAGAGCGGAAACTAGATCTCCGTGGAGGATCGGGGTGCCGTGGGATGTCAGGAATCCCCTCTCCCTCCACAGGAGCCCAAAATGGTGGACCACTCCGAAGGCATACTGGCTGTCCGTATATACGTTCGTGGTGGTCCCTGCGGCTATGATGCATGCTCGAGTGAGGGCTATCAGCTCTGCTGCTTGGGCAGATCGTTGTGTGATGCAGGCTGTCTCAACTACTGTTCGGGCTGTCGTTACTGCATAGGCAGCTGAAGTGGTGCCATCTGGGAGTTTGATGCAAGAGCCGTCTACCCATAGCTCTCCATCGGGGTCGGGAAAAGCAGTGTCTCGGAGGTCAACCCTACTCCTAGTTTGTTCCTCCGTGAGGGTCACACAGTCGTGTATGGGAGGCACGTCGGGGTCATTTTCAGGCAGAGGCAGTAATGTGGCAGGATTCAAAGTCGTGCATCTCTTCAGTGTGATGTGGGGTGCAAGTAGAGTCAACTCGTACCCTGTCAGTCGTGCGCTAGTCAGGTGCTGGGTCTTTGTCTGATTCAAGAGGGTGTCAACTGCATGGGGTACTAGCACTGTGAGGGAGTTGGAAAGTACAATTCCCTCGCTCTGACGGATAGAGACAGCAGCGGCGGCTACTGCTCGAAGGCAGGCAGGCAAGGCTCTGGCTACAGGATCAAGAGTGGCGGAGAAGTAGGCACAAGGGCGCTGCTTAGGACCAATTGATTGAGTTAGGACAGACAATGCGCATCCCTCCCTTTCGTGGGTGAAGAGGGAGAAGGGTTTGGAGTAATCCGGCGTTCCGAGGACGGGCGCTGAGCAGAGCGCGTCCCGTAATTCCTTAAAGGAGGCTTGACACTCAGTGGTCCAAGGAAGCGGGGAGGGGACATCTTTGGTCAGTAGGGCAAGCAATGGTTTCACAATGAGGCTGTAATTAGGCAACCACTGTCTGCAAAAAGATGTCAGGCCAACCAAAGAGCGGACCTGCTTTTGTGTTTTCGGGATGGGGGTGTCTAGGATGGTTTGGATTCGGTCGGGTGTAAGTTTCCTCCCTTCTTTGGACAGAAGATGGCCTAGGTAAGTCACCTGTGGCTGACAGAACTGGAGACTTTATGGCCATTCTCTGCAAGAAAGTGTAGGAGTTGAACGGTGGCTGTCGTTGCAAGCGGGGTGGTGTCAGCCGCCAAAAGGATATCATCGACATATTGGATCAACACCACTCCCTCTGGTAGCTGGAAGGCATCCAGCTGTCTTTTGAGGGCCTGGCTGTAGATGCTGGGACTTTCAGTGTACCCCTGGGGAGCTCTACAGAATCGGTACGAACGGGATTTTAAGGTGAAGCCGAACAGATAACGGCTATCTGGATGAATGGGGATAGAGAAAAACGCGTTCTTAAGGTCGATAACAGTGAAGGTGGTGGCAGTGGACGGGATGAGGGTCAGAATGGTGGTGATATCAGAGACCACAGGATATTGGGGTACAACCACTTTGTTAATCTCTCGCAGGTCGATGATGAAGCGGTACGCTTTCTCATCTCCTTCACCTTGCTTCTTAACAATAGGTAGGATTGGGCTGTTGCAGACGTTGCTAACCACCTCTTCAACCACTCCTGCATCTACCAGAGACTGAATGATCGCTACCAGTGCCTTCTCACCCTCTGGTGATATCCGATACTGCGGGAGTTTCGGGAGCATAGCGTCCTGTCGTACAGTTATGTGAATAGGATCAATCATCATTCGCCCCACATCAGAGTCATTTTTGGCCCACAGGTACGGGGGTAGGGTGTCAAGCAGGGACAGGTCAGCGTCAGTTACGGAGCACATGTGTCGTGGGGGAGGGGATCTGGGCATGCCTGGGTTGTCGTACAGGATGACTCGTATTCCATCTGGGGAACACCTAATGGTAGCTCGAAAATGTTTCAGTAAGTCAATACCCATAATGGCGTCAGGGGAGTTGGAGGAGAGTAGAAATGTCGCGTCAGTAGTGTTGTTTTCTAGGTCAAAGGTAATAGGTACGGACAGGGGGTTAGTGGAGGGCGTCCCATCGAAACCTATCGACGTTATGTGTGAGCCAGACAAGGGTGCCCTTGGAATCAGTCGTTTTGATAACACACTACGTGTCGCCCCAGTGTCTACCAAGAATGGAGACTCTGTACCCAAGACCTTAGCGGTGACATAAGGACCTTGCTGGTCAACACAGAGCTCGACTGGATCCCTCCCTTGCCCCTGGCAGTCCTATGCAAAGTCGGGGGCATGTTCACCTTCAGATAGCTGATATTGGTTCTGTCGGGGACGGTCAAATGTGTTCGGTCTTCCTGATCTGTCATTATTGGTGTCGTTGGGGCTCCCTCGTCCCTGTACTCTATTCCTCGGACCACCCGCCACATCCCTGGAATCCCTATTCCTATTCATTTCTAGCAGAACTGGACACTGGAATTTCCAATGGCCGAGCCCTTTGCAGAAGGCGCATTGGTCATTGCTAACGTCTCTACGTCCAGTGTGGGGTGCTAGGGTGTGATCTTTAGGAGGTAGATCTCTGGGGGTGGTTGATTGGTAGTTCCCCCTTTGGTGTTCCCGTCCAAGCGCTATACCTTGTATCTGGGCTATCATTACCCTTTCCTTTAAATCTTTCTTCTTTTTCTCGGACGCCCTATCATTCTCATTCTTTTGGTGTTCGTAATACTGAGCCATCTGAAGGATAGCTGCGGGTTTGGAGGCCCCCCAACTACTCTCGCTCGTCTGCAGTTTTTGGGAGACTTCTTGTGTTAGTCCCTTTACATAATTTTGCACAAACAGGTGCTGTCCGGTTGCGGTGGTCATGTCTTGGCCACTGTAGTCGGAGAACACTGTCTCAAATCGGGAGAAGTATTCTGACACATCTTCCTGGGGTTTCTGTCGACAGGCTGTGACTATCGACCAGTCTACTTTTCTTTCCGGGACCAGGGTTTTTAACTTCTGGACCAGTTTGTCTGGGAGTTCCAGTATGTCCTTCACTGGTTTACTCCCCGGCTCTCGCTGTCTATCTAGTTTACCGAGTTGGTCCCAGGTATGTCCAAACAGATCCGTGTGGTCGACCTTCCGGATTTGCTTCCACACATCAGCTGGCAGGCATAACCCAAAGAACAAGTCAATATCTGCTAAAGTCATTATTGTCGAACCCAAGGCTGTGCCTAATTCGGTATAAAATGCCGTCGGGTTCTTTCTTAAGTCGGGCAAGGTTTGCTTAAAGGTTAGGATGTCTTGCCGGTCCCATGGTTGGTAAACCCAATTGTACACAACCCTCCCCTTTGCATTTTCACTATTAACATCATCGCTCGTTCCCTGGCCCCGTGGCGGGATCCAGTAAGGAGCCGCTTCTCTGATAGGCATCATAGTATTGGCTACCTCTGCCGAGGTTGTTTCAGGGACCGTAACCTTGGCTTCTGGTTTCTGTTCCGTGAGGTGGCGGAAGACCTCAAGCATTTGCATGAAGAGCTCCGTCGCCTCACGTTCAGTCCCATCTCCAACATCAACCTTCCTATACAGTGTTGTTAGTTTAGCGGGACCCTTACTCTGATACCTATCTTCATACGCGTTCAGGGTGTGGTAGCTGAATCGCAAAATGAAATGCCGTCTGTGGCTGTCGGCGTGTGAATTATATACGCTCATTGTGTATTCTTCGCTCTCCCTTCGGTCTACCAATGTCTTTGCTATTTCGTTGATCCCATCCCGCTCATCTTTGCTTAACCTACTTAACCTGGCTGATGATTGTTTGCTAACCTCGGGGTCGTCTGACGAAGTTGTTAATGTGGCTGGTGCGGAGGCCGTGAGGGCCGGTGCACCAGCACTAGGGTCACTTTCACTCACACTCGGGGCTTGCAGATTTTGTTGGCTGGGAGCGTATGGAGGGGGCATGTAGATGATTGGGGGACCTAGCAGTAACTCATCGTTTGCCCGTTGTTTGGAGGGCAGTTCAGGGTAGAGCGCAGAGGGGGTCCTAACAGGACATTGGCCTGTTGACCCTGATTCTTGGTTTTGTGTAGCTTCTTTTCTTTCTTTTATTTCTTCTTCTAGTTGTTTTGCGGCTAGGTGGGCTGCCTTTCGTAGTTCTTTCCCTACTTTTGCTTCTTCTCTTTTCTTTCGTTGTTCCGTTTCTTTGCGCCACATGCCGATACTGTCGAGCATAGTGGGCGTGGTCTTATTCTTCTGGAGCGCTATTTCTAATGTTTTTATTTTATTTTCGTTAAAGGAACCTATCAGTGGCCACTGACTTTCAGGGTTCTTTTTCGTATATTTATGCCATAGTCTAGTGTAAGCTATAGCGACTAGTCCATACTTAGTGAACATGTCCTTATTAGGGGTGCCCTCCAGTGGAGCTGGATGGTTCATCTCTAATAAGCGGTCCGGGCTAAACAGGCTACCAACCAGTGGGGAGAAGATAGGCATGACGGTTTACACCGGGGACAAAAGTCTGCACTACCTATCTTATCACAGCGGGCAAAGACTAGGCAGAATATTTCTATTCTCCGTTGTTTGGCGGCGGTGAATACCTCAAACGAACCAATACCGAATAATCGGCCAATCAAACAATTCAGTGGGGAGAATAAGTGGGCACGAAAAGTTATCGCTACCCACTCTTTCTCTACCCGCAAAGAGAGACCTTGTTCTTCCCTGTTTGCGGATAAAGAATCTCCAGACAATAATCCACGAACGACAGTTCGGGAAACAGTGGGGGAGGAAGATAGGCACGACGGATTACAATGGGGACAAAAGTCTGCGTTACCTATCCTTCACTGTTTGCAAAGAGAGAGCCTGTTTGTTTTTCCCCGTTTGCAGACAGCGAATCTCCAGAGGTTTCAACAAATCGTAATACTAGTATTATCAAAACAAAAACAATTTTCCTCAATTCGTCGTGTTTACACGACCTTACCCGGACCGCACGGACGGTTTCCTGTCCTCTGGATCCAGCGCCCGATCGTCCTCTCTCCTTCGTGATGTTCGCGGCACTCCTGATGGTTCCCAGTCAGGACCGTAGATCACTCGAGAGAGGTCTGTTCAGAACTAGTGAAGGTCGGATGATCGGCTGTCAGACGAGGGTCTATCGGACATGAGCTCTTCCCGATCGTTGCAGTCGTTCACTCTGTCATCGGGACCTCTCCCACTGGATCCACGTGTCGCTGATGGGCCCCACGCTTTGGGACGCCAAATTGTAGAAAAAGGTAGGGCTAGGACCTTTCTCAAGATTTGCCCGGCGCTAACCGCCCATGTACCATTCAAATTTACCAAGCAATGAGGCAGGCGCCGGAGACCAGAAGGCAGGAAACAGAAGTTTATTCCGACGGAGCAGAACACATCAGATCAGACAACAAGGTATCGTCTCGAGGTGCTCTAACAGCCTCTCGGAGGCCTGGCCTCTTATACACTGGTTTATGGCATGTGACCTTCCTTCATTACAATCACAACTTTGTAAGGCAAGGAAAAGACATCCCCGTAATCCTGGTGTTAATCCCACCCCCATATACCTTCACAATAGAGGTCCTCAACCTGCTGATAAGAGGAAGAGTCATCACGCAGCTGAGTGTTTCGTCGAGTCTTAGGATGTGTGCGCCTGATCATGTCACAGGGGGTGGGGAGGCCTGGATCAATAGAGGGTCCTTTGAAGGAGAGCGACCTCATACAATAAGGGTAGTAAATGATATCTCTCGGCTTAGGCAATGGCCTCGGACCTGTGTGGACAGTCGGACACGGGGTGAAGGGCCATCAATGGAGTGGTATTCATGCCGCGTGGACAATCCAACGCAGAGGGGAGGTTGTTCAACAGAGGGGCATTCATGGGAGGGGAGGAGGTGTTGGTCAGGCGCTGGCATGACTCCCAAGGACAGGGTCATGCAGAAGGGTCATGCTCATAAGGAGGAGGGAGGGGGAGCCAGGGCGCGCGGAGGATGCTTGCTGGGTCACAGGGGCGCGCTGGCGATCGATCGTGGGCAGGGGGACCATGATATCTAAAATGGCTGCCGTGCACGTAGTACATAGGTGACAAGTTGGAGCAGATAATGTTCAGATCGCAAACTAAAATTCCACACAGATGGTTGCAAAGCAGTCCAGATAAATTTTCAAAAGTTCCAGGGACCGGACCCAACCACCCTCAGCAGTCCGTTGTTGTTCACTTTGGACCCGGGTAGACCGGCAATCGAGGCCCCGGCTTCCAGTCTGGGTTAGGCCTCAAAACATTTTCGATGTTACTTCACCCCAGAACATCAGAAAATTCCGTGAGTACACCATCGGGGTGCCGACTAGTTCACCCACACGAATCCGGGGCAGGAGATCAGGATATTCGACAGGATAAGCGAGCGTAGGACCGGGGTCAGCGGAGCCGGGAGACTATGCGGCCATCTTGGTTGGTCAATTCCTGACAATCTTGCTGAATATTCTGTGAAAATTGATTTAGACTAGAACATATGTCTAAAAGATTTCGAATTTCAGAAACACTTTCTATTTGTGTTCTATCACTGCTACTTTTCTCAAACACAGAATTCAACAAACAAAAAGATCTTTGATCCTGATTTTCAACAATCTGTTCTTGTTAAGTTTGAAGAAAAAAAAACAACATTAACCACTACATTAGCATAGCAGTTGACACCAGAACTGTTTTCAAATGAATTCCAACAATATCTTTAACTGAATCCTTTTCCTTTCTGCTCACAATTACTGGTTCATCTACATTTTTTCTTTTTGCTACAACTTCACTAACATTTTTCTCATTTCTTAAAAGCAACATATGCCATACTCTCCTTGAACACAGAACTTCCAATATTCACCAAAGCACTATCTACACTTAAACCTTGAGATTTAGGAATCGTCACCGCATATGCCAAAGAAACAGGAAACTGTTTTCGGCGGACACATAAATGTTTCACAAGCAAAAATCGAGCGGCCGATTTGTTGTATTTCTTCAATTCCATCAAATTTAATTTAAATAAATAAATAAATAAATAAAGAATAGTTGAAGGGAAGGGAAAAAAAAGAAAAAGAAGGAAAAAAAGAAAAGAAATAAAAAGCCATAAAAGAGAGGGAGAAGGGGAAGGAAAATCATCATGATGTTCTACATGTAATCTTTCTTTTAATTTCTTTTTTTTTGTGCACCAATCACTTTAAGAAAGGGTCTTCTTTCAGGGTTTTTAGTTAGAGGCGGGGGTGTAGCGGCAACCTGAGGGAAGGTGTGCCATCTACTGGACTCGATCTGGTTAGTTACAGCACGGGTTCTCCATGGAAGGGAGGGTGGAGGGGGTACAGGGTTAAGGAGGGGTTAAAATTCAATAGAAAATTCCTTATTTGCCAATATGATGCTTTTTTGCACTTAATCAGTTATATATATTTTTGTGCTGCTCTGCTAATTTTTAACGGGGGTGCTTACCATATCATTGATCTTTACTTCGAGCAGAGGTTGGCCAGAGTTTGGAGCGACTATGATGACTAAATTAAAGATAATTTCATGGAATGTTAACGGTTTACAAACCAAACCCAGAGCTAGAACTCTTTTTCAGTATCTTCGTGACTCAGACGCTCAGGTTATCATCCTCCAAAAGACACATCTGGTTCGGGTTGAAATCGATGCAGTGGTTAAGGTCAATAAATGGATTAACTTTGCGATCTCCACTTCCCAGTCCCTGTCCTCTAGAGGTGTATCACTTATTTTCAAGAAACATCTTAAAACTAAGCTCCTAGACTCAAAAGTGGACCCAGATGGTAGATGGGCTATTGTTTCTCTTTACATTTTGGGCTTTCAATTAACAATTGTGGGGTAATATGGCCCTGATCAAGACGATCCATCTATCTTGAGGACCATCTTTTCCCATCTCTTGTCCTACCCAGAGCCTGTAATATTTGCTGGGGACTTTAATATAGCTTTAGACCCTATTTTGGATAAGACTCACAATAACAGATCCAGACTGTAGGAGAGTAGGGTCTGCTATCCTATGGTCAACCCAAATTTTTGCTTTTTGCTTCACTCATTTATGACTTAATGTGGCTGCGGGCCTGCTAATCAGACCCACAGCCTGCTGTTCTCTCTCTAAATTAATGCCAATGCACTCTAGGTGCATTACGAATTGGAACTGGTTCACCTTATATGCCCCTGTAAAAGTGCACCCCAGGTACCCAGGGCATAGGTGTATCCAAGGCCTACCAGGGGCTGCAGCATGTATTATGCCACTCCTGGCCTGGCCTCCATATTTGACACAACTGGCTGATCAATCAGCTGGGGTAAGTTGGTGCAATCACCTCTTACTTAGCATACCTATATCTAACCTAACTGGACGCATGTTAACCTATAAGCCACTCCTATGGAAGGCCTCGACAATCCTGGAGGCAGAAAGCTTGGTTTCATATGAGATGGTGCTCTGGCACGAGCTGAGCCCGTCTGCAGCTGTCGGGAACAACTCCCTTAGCTGTTCTGGGATATTGCCATACCATATACTCTTAAGTGCATTATAATCCTCGCGGTTACTTGCTAACTTTAGTTTGGCTTTATCAAAACATGTCGAGTAAGGTGTCATACGAATTGGGATACTACCCCCTCGCCAGTTCTGGTGATGGGGGTAGCATTCCACCCCCCTAGAGGGACACGACATGTACATAACCTGAACCCCGGTTAAAGTTAAACTAGAGCCTCAGCATCACAAAATGGATGCTGCCACCACAGACACAAGTCTGACCTCCTGCTGCTGGGTTAAAGTTAAACTAGAGCCTCAGCATCACAAAGTGGATGCTGCCACCACAGACACAAGTCTGACCTCCTGCTGCTGGGAGTCCGTCCAGCGAGGGAGGCTTGGACAAAGGGTTTCCTGCCTTGGGAGGTGCGAGTACCACCCCAGACAGGATTTTGTGTATTGGGTAGGACAGGGCTGAATAGAAAGAGACATGCCTGGGGCACACAAGATGTCCCTGTGCATAAGCCAGTCCAAACCGGTGCTGGGGCTTTCCAGCCCCAGTCCTGGCATGGAGCTGGACAAAGGAAAGGGGGTGTAATCACCCCCCTTCCTAGTCCCACCCAGAGAAGGGACCCAGCAGGTGATCCGGCCCCCTGATTTGGAATAAGAGTAGGAGCTGTGTCCCAAGACTTCAGATCATCCTGAAATCGACTTGAAACTAAAAAGAAAACTGGACTTTGACATTCTGCTGCACAGAAGACTGAAGAGCATGTCCCTTGTGGCCAAGGAGTGACCACCCTGTGAATACAGGCACCATCCAGCAACTCAACGTCTGCTTTGCCACTGCCTCCTGCCGGAGCCCGAGCCCAAAGCCCAATGAGACCCAGACTCCCAGACATCTCAGAGCCGTATCCACAGTCCCTGAAAAGAAGAGAACCGTGGAGGCACCGAGAGACGTGGGACCGGCCATCTCGAAAGACCCCCAAGAAGCTGCCTGCGCAGCACCCGAGGCACCCTCGATGCTGTGCTTTGAGGTTTGAGAAGCCCCACCACCGAGCAGAATCCGCACCGATGATCAGCCCCTCAGCATCTCCACGATCTGCGTGTGGCGCTTTTGCACTTTGCCACTCGACGTGCCATCTCAGCCACTTGCCACGTGGCTAGCAGCCATCTTGGCAAAGAAACCTACAAACAACAATGCTGGTCTGGCTGCTCCAGACTGGCCCTCGCTCCCCTGAAAAGGAGCACACGCTCTGACCTTGCCGGTCCGAATGACAAGCTTTCTTGACTTCCTGTGTGGCTTGCATTAGCCAAGGCCTGTTTGCTCCAATCAAGTTGCCGACACCGCCATCAGCTAGAGCCTTTGTGGGACAGCTCGTGACCGACTCCTGGACGTCCTCGACCTCTTCGTGTCCACGTGGCTGAGGAGACAAGCTATACATCTTCACCTGTTTGCACCCGACATCGCCAGGTTCCATCCTGGTTCCATGGCAGTCCCTCTGCTTTCAGGTCTTCACCTCTTCAGATCCACCCTTGGATCCACCGGAAACCTCCTCGACGACCCGCCTGCAGCATCTTCATCTTCAAGCACCATCGACCTGCGTGACGAAACCTGACACTATTTGGCACCTGTGCACCCGCTTCCTGTGGGTGAGGCAACTCAACAACGCCGGTGTTCCTACACTGGTACACACCTCTAGTGTCTAGGTCTAAAGTTTTGTCCTTCTAGGTCAGTCATAAGGTTCCTTAAACAGTAACTTTATAACTTTTATGCACCATTGACATTGAATTGGTGCATGCGTGTGCTTTAAGCGCTGCACCCGAGTCCCGCGGGCCTTTCCCGACTTCTTCACTGTTAGTCCCGAACTGCTCCAGAGATTCCCCAGGCCCTAGGCCTACTTCCGTTCCGATTGGTGGTACTTATACCACGATTTTAGTATATGGTTTAGGTGGCCCCTAGGGCTCATCCATATTGTGCAACTTTTGTATATTTAAACTGTGTTTTGTTTGAACGCATTTGCTTCTGTGCTCATAAAGAGTATATGGGATATTTGTAGTAAATAAATATATATATATTTTCAATATATATCTGTGTGGTGCCCTTTCATTTGGTATTCAAGGGGATTGTGTATTGTAAAACAGCTTGCTTCACATGCCTTTACAGAGTTTAGCCTAAGACTGCTTTGTCCACGCTACTAGGATAGCTGGTCTATAAGGTTGACTTACAACCAATCATCATAAGGGTTGCTTGGCATGGTACAAGGTGATCACTAGAACTAGTGAGCATCATATATCAGGCCAACTTCTTACATTGGTTAGCTGCGGTTGGGATTTGAGCTTTCTGTTGTTTTACCATTACAATCTTTGAAAAAAATAATTTGAAAGATCATACAGGTACCTGCTAGGTACATATTAAAACAAGACTAGTATACTTAAGTTCTACTGAACTTAGTTGTTGTAGAGGATTGGAAGTAGCAAACCCTGACTACAACTACTAGATAGGTTTAGTAGGTAAACACCAGTGTAGGTAGATTGCAACATATCCACCCACACTAGAGCAATGTCTGGAGCAGAGGGGTCCACTGGACCTGCCCCTGTTGAGAGTTACCCTTCAAAGGCAACATCCAAATTTGCTATGCTAAATTTTAAAGAACTGAGGCAGCTCTGTACCTTAAGAGGTCTCAAGACGGGCCCACCCCGACCACAGACCACCTCAGAGAGCTTATAGACCAGTCTGAACCTCTAAAGACCACTAAACCAGACCCCCACGGGGAATGGTGAAGGAGGCTCTCCCACTGAAGATGATAATACTGACACCCCTGTCCCTGTAGTCCAGATAGCTGAGGATGACCAAGACACTGGAGATACTTAGCCTGAGGAGGAGGAGGAAGGAGAGGAGACAGAAGGGGAGAGCAGTGATTCTGATGATGGTAGAAATGGTCAGGTGCCAGCCAGAGGGCTTAGCCAGGCTAACTTAAGCCTATTTAGGACTGAGTCAGGGTTAAACCCATTCAGACCCCCAAGTGGACTTAACCAGGAGCAAAGGAGGAGGAGGAATCACTCAGGTGAATCCAATACTTCCCAAGCTTCTAGAGGTTCTCATGGTCACGCCAGTAGGGGGATGACTAGCCCTCAGAGAAGGGAACATGAGGCCAACATGAGAGAGGCTGAGCTTAGGATCCAAAAGTGTGAACTAGAAGTTGCCCTGGCCCAAGAGAAACAAGACAGCCTAGAGAGAGTGGATTAGGATCCACTGGTGACATCAGTATCCTTAAAGATAAAGACAGGTCCTATGACAATAGAAACCTGAGTAAGATTGTGCCCCCCTACAAAGCTGGGGATGATATCCACAAATGGATGACTGCACTTGAGAGAGCCTGCAGAGTAAAGCAGATCCCTCAGGAGCAGTGGGCAGCAATCTCGTGGCTCTCCTTTGAAGGTAGATGCCGAGACAGACTCCTCACAGTTAGTGATGGGGATTCTAGAAACTACATGGTCCTGAAGAGTGCTCTTATTGATGGGTTAGGCTTAACCACTGACCAGTACAGGTTAATTTTCAGAGAGACCCAGAAGACACAGACTCAGGACTGGTCTGAATTTGTTGAATGTGCCACTAAGGCTCTGGAGGAATGGTTGCTGGAAAGTAAGGTTACAGACTATGAAGGATTGTACAATTTCCTTATAAGAGAACAAATTTTAAATGATTTTCAGAACCAGCAGTTGCATCAACATTTGTTTGACTCAGATCTGACCTCTCCCCAAAAATTGGGAAAGAGGGCAGACAAATGGGTTAGAACCAGAGTTAAGCAAAAGAACCAGAACCAGGGTGGTGATCAAAAGAAAACAGACCAGAAGGGTGGGGAGCAGAACGCTAAAGACCAGAAGTCTTCAACAGGGCCCCAAACTAGTACAGAGGGTGGGTCCCAAACTTCCAAGAAGAAGAATAAAGAAGGTCAAAGAAAACCCTGGTGTACTATCTGTAAAAACACCTCTCACTGGACAAGTGAGTGTAAAAAGGGTGGAGCCCCCAACACTGCAGGCCCTAAGGCACCTGCACCCACTAGTACAGTCAGCAGTGTTTGTCCACAAACTAAGGGGGTAGTGGGTATCACCTTGGAAACTGAGGGAGATTCTGGCCTTGTCAGAACCCCTACACAGGCTGTTCTGATTTGTGATGGGGACATAGATTTGCCCCCTACTATAAGTCCCAGTAATCTGGGCAAGTACAGACAGACACCTTTGATTAATGAAAAAGTGGCTCAAGCATACAGGGACACATGTGCCAGTGTCACTATGGTGGCACCTAGCTTTGTGGACCCTGGACAATACATACCAGGTGACAATTACCTGGTGACCAATGCCAATAATGTCACTATTGCACATAGTGTGGCAATTGTTAATTTCTACTGGGGAGGGGTAACTGGCCTAAAAAGAGTTGTGGTTAGTGCTGATCTCCCAGTTGAATGCTTGTTGGGCAATGACCTGGAGAGCTCTCTATGGTCAGAATTTGAGTACAGGACTCATGCAGAGATGTTAGGGATATCATCACATGTCCTTGCTGTGACCAGGTCACAGGCCAAAAAGTGCCTCTCTGAACCTCAGGTTTTGGATCCTGGAACAATGGACCAAGCACCTTCCAAGAAGAAGAACAGGAGGGTAAAGGCTGTGCCTTCCTAACTGCCTACAAGTGAGGATCAGCCTTCACAGGAAGATGATCTTGATACCCCTGAAGGAACTGTCCCTGAAGAACTTGAACCTGATCAGGTTGAGTTTCTGGGGACAGGGGGACCTTCTAGGGCAGACTTGGGGCAGGCTCGGTTAACCTGTCCTTCTCCTGAACCCCTCAGACAGCAGGCTGCTGCTGAGGCTGCTGGGAATGCTCAAGGTACCCATAACATATATTGGGATGATGGGCTACTTTATTCAGAGGGTAGAGACCACAAGCCTGGTACAACTAGGAGGTTGGTTATACCTCTGCAATTTAGGGGCTTTCTTCTAACCTTGGCCCATGATATTCCTTTAGCAGGACACCTAGGCCAGAATAAGACTTGGGACAGGCTTGTCCCTCATTTTCACTGGCCTCACATGTCTGAAGACACCAAGGAGTTTTGTCGCTCCTGTGTAACCTGCCAAGCCAGTGGTAAAGCAGGTGGCACAACAAAGGCCCCCCTGATAACACTACCTGTGGTGGGGGTTCCCTTTGAAAGAGTGGGGATTGATATTGTAGGTCCAATGGATCCCCCTACAGCAATTTGGCACAGATTCATACTGGTGGTGGTGGGCCATGCCACCAGGTACCCAGAGGCAATTCCCCTTAGGACCACAACAGCTACTGTTGTGGCCAGGGCCCTACTTGGAGTTTCCTCCATACTGGGGTTGCCTAAGGAGGTAGTATCTGATAGAGGTGCCAACTTCATGTCAGGATACTTAACAGCTATGTGGAAGGAATGTGGTGTCAACTACAAGTTCACCACTCCTTATCATCCACAATAAAATGAGCTTGTTGATAGGTTCAACAAGACCCTAAAGGGTATGATCAAATGATTACCAGAAAAGCTCAGGTAAAGATGGGACATCCTTCTACCTTGCCTTCTGTTTGCTTACAGAGGGGTCCCACAAAAGGGTTTTGGCTTCAGCCCCTTTGAATTGTTGTTTGGGCACCCTGTAAGAGGACCCCTATGTCTGGTATAGGAAGGATGGGAGTTACCTCTCAAAAAGCCTAAACAAGACATAGTGGACTATGTACTTGGTCTCCGCTCCAGGATGGCTTAGTATATGGAGAAGGCATCCAAAAACCTTGAGGCTAGCCAAGAATTACAGAAAGCTTGGCATGACCAAAAGGCTGTCTTGACAGAGTATCAGCCTGGACAGAAAGTATGGGTGTTAGAGCCAGTTGCCCCAGCAGCACTCCAAGACAAATGTTAACCTATTAGCCACTCCTATGGAACGCCTCGACAATCCTGGAGGCAGAGTGCTTGGTTTCATGTGAGATGGTGCTCTGGCATGAGCTGAGCCTGTCTGCAGCTGTCGGTAACAACTCCCTTAGCTGTTGCCAGGATTGCCATACCATATACTCTTAAGTGCATTATAATCCTCGCGGTTGCTTTCTAACTTTGGTTTGGATTTATCAAAACATGTCGAGTAAGGTGTCATACGAATTGGGATACTACCCCCTCGACAGATATGGCAACGGGGGTAGCATTCCACCCTTCTAGAGGGACACGACATGTACATAACCTGAACCCCGGTTAAAGTTAAACTAGAGCCTCAGCATCACAAAATGGATGCTGCCACCACAGACACAAGTCTGACCTCCTGCTCCCTACCACAGTTAATATAATATTTTCATGTATCTGTTAACTATTACGTTTTGGAAGACCGAAGTCAACTAACAAACACTGTGTGGTTTTTGTTCACGAGTGAGTGAGCAGAATGGTTTGAACTACTGCACTTGGCTGACATGTTTCAGTGACTCAGATAGACTGGGACTCTGCGGTAGTCTTGTTCTGTTCTTCTGGGTCGTATAATCATTGGTCAGACACACTAGATAGTTGGTCAGGGGATTGGGGTTTCAACTTCTGTTCGGACTGAAGTATGTGAAAGTCGAATTGCACCTATCATCAATAATGTCCTATTTCTCTTGTCCATACTTCTTTATGTGCAGAATAGTCCCTGAAACACTAGCGGCATGGTATGTGCTCCTAGCAAATCAAAAAGGCAACTGCTACCTTTTTCTTGGTGTAAACATTGACAATTTGTTTTTGGAAATTGTCAAAGCACTTACATTAGGAAGAATGGAATAGACAGCAGGGGTAACCCAGAGGACTGCACTCAGTGCCTAGAGCTATTGCTGGATCAGAGTTTTGTTTAATACCGTTTGCCAACTGGGCAAGCTTACCTACCTACACAGACCGACTCATAATCGTAAATAGTAGAATCGGAATGATAGGAGAATTACACACATTGGAGTCAGTTTCTACAACCACTCCCTGTGCAATGAGTTTGTCAACAATTTTCAGTAATGCTACTACAGCCTCAGGTGGTAACTTGTATTGTCGGATTCGTGGCAGTACAACTCCTTGCTTGAGTGTGACACGGTATGGTGTTATGTGCATGTAACCTACATCAGTCGGACCTTGTGCCCATAAATGCTGTGGTACATTCTGAAGTCTGGGGTCAAAATCTCTCAATACATAATGTCCTTTAAAATCACGTAAAAACAATCTCACTCCTTCCGGAGAACAACAAATCACTGCTCCTAGTTCTTTCAACGTTTTTATACCAAGCAAGTTTTCTGGACATGATTTCGTAAGCAACAAGTCTGTAGTACGGGAGAATGGACCAACTTCTAGGGAAACTGGCTTTGACACTTCGTTAACAATAGGCTTTCCTGAAAATCCCATCTTAAAGGTGATTCTCGCCTCGACGGGGAGCCAGTGGAGTGTGCGCAGGTGCTGGGAGATGTGGCAGTGTTTTGGCAGATTCAGGACCAGTCTTGCGGCAGCGTTCTGGATGTTCTGTAGCTTGCGGATGAGGTTTTTGTTTATCCTGGCGTAGAGTGCGTTGCCATAGTCGAGTCTGCTGGTGACCAGTGCGTGAGTGACTGTCTTTCGGTGTTTGAGGGGGATCCATTTGAAGGTCTTATGAAGGAGGCGGAGGTTGTGGAAGCAGGAAGATGAGACAGAGTTTATCCCTTGGCCTCCTCTCCTTATGTTACCAATCAATCATCAATCAGGAGTTTGTTAAAGCGCAACTACTCACCTGTAAGGGTCTCAAGGCACTAGGGGTGGGGGGGTGCAGGTTCCAGCCGGGCTTTGCTCCGCCAATTCCCAGCAGAAACCGACCGGCCGGGCTTGGCTCCGCCGGCCAGACTACATCCCCCAGCATCCCTAGGGGGCCAGCGACGACGCGAACAACCAGCGCGCCAGGAGGGGCATAAAGCACCGGCAGGTCCCTCGTCCTGCGAGGACGCGCGCGGGACGCATCGGACAAAGCCCGGACTAAGGGCGGACAGTCTAAGACAGTCCGAGACAGGCAGAGACTGGACTGGGCCAGGTACTCTGTGCATAACTCTAAGGTGAGACTTTCCCATTGCTCGAGGATGAACCAGGACACTATTTGCCATTGACTTTGTATGAATTGTGGCTAAGTTTCTTTGAGGGTTTGTGGTACACGTTGCTTTTGTATCTACACAGTGTTTCTGGGAGGGTACTGTATATTGGTGTACTATGTCTAGTAAAAAGCTATCCCCGGCAAAGAATACCATGGACAACTACCTAGTACAGGTAGTTGCTAAAATTAATAGTGAGAGGAGATGCTCACTTGGGTTGGGGGTATCTCCTAAATCACCTACATCCATTTTGCCAGTACCTGACCCAGTTCAATTCCCCGACCCAGTTAATAGTAATTGCCCTGCTGTAATACCTGATCCTGATGACAATGCTATTTTGGATCAGACTAACTGTGTACTGGAAGTTAGTGACAGTGAAGATGATGTTGAATTACATCCACATGAGGAAAAAGCCCCTACCCCAGTGCCTGCGCCGCGGACTACTAGAGGAGTTAGAAAGGGCCAGCCTAAGCATGGAGGGCTCCGTTCAAGTCGAAAAAAGCCTGCCTCTCCACCTAGTAACACTGTGGTGGAGGAAGAGGGATCAATTGAGGAAGTCTGTATGTATCTAACTAATGAGCAATTTAAGAAGTTGTTGGACTTGATAGATACTAAGATTAAGGGAATTGTAAAGCCGTTGGTAGGCAGGATAGAAAAGCTCACTAATGAGGTTAACCGATTAGGGGGCCTTTTGAGTAAAACTTTACATGAAGTAGAGAAATTGCCTGCAGAACCAAACAGTACAGATATTTTGAAGACAAATATGTTGGATACATACTATCCAAATAGAAGTACTCACCTTGAGAACACTTGTTTGTATGAAGTTCTGCAAAACTACACTTATAGGAGGAACATCACAGAAGATATCAATAATGGAAAATATGCTGTCATTGGGTATGAAGGATGTCTAGTGAAGCAGAGAAAAGTCCATTTGATTAATCATCGAAAATTGAGTTGCGAAGCTCCAGACAAAAGAGAATTTTACTATTTAGCTCTTTTGCAACTCTTTAAGCCATGGCGTATAGAAGAGGAACTACTTGGAGATTTTCTGTGTTATGAAGACTCATTTAATGCAACTAAGGATACCATAGAATGTCCTGTTTTTCCAAATTATCTGCAAATGTTGAACGAAGAAATAGAGCAAGAAACCACAATTGCAGAAGAGATTGCTAGAGACAGTTCTCAAGACAGTCAGAGTTCTTCTTCAATTGAGTCAGGATCCACTAGGAGGACCAATTATCCAAAATGAAGCTGCAACTGCCTTGGATGAGGTGGAAAGAGCTATGGAACAACCTCAAGAGGATGTAGTTAACTTAGAAGATTTAATAGAGCAACTAAACGTTGAGCAGAAAAAGATATATGACGATGTTACAGAACAGATTGAACATGGATTCAGACATGAGAAAAAAGAGTGCTCATGTACATCATTTGAGCCTGTCCAACTGTACGTAAGTGGAGAAGCGGGAACAGGAAAAAGTTTTCTGATTAAAGCCATTTCAACTTATCTGCAGAAAAGGACTGATTCACCGCTGTCTTGTTTTGTAACTGCTCCAACTGGTCTGGCAGCACATAGCATTAAAGGGATTACTCTACATCGTTTACTGATGCTGCCAGTTGAGCATGATAATACACTGCATTACAACAAGTTATCTGAGGATGCGTGTTCTGAAGTTTCAAGAGTCTTGAAGAAAATGAAACTTCTTATCACTGATGAAGTAAGCATGGTCTCAAATCTAATGCTTGCTTTTGTGCATTTGAGAATGCAGGAAATTCTTAGAACAGAGTATGATGTGTTATTTGGAGGAAAACACATTATTGTTTTTGGAGATCTATTGCAGTTGACTCCAGTAAAAGGACAACCAGTGTTTAAAATGCTCATGCATGAAGATACCACGAAGTCCCTTGGAAGCATTGGAAACGTTAATATATGGTTACATTTTAAATATGCTGAACTGCTTCAATATATGTGACAGGCAAAGGATGAAGATTATAAAAATATTCTACAAGATGTAAGAATTGGAAAAGTAAGTGAGCTTGGGAAAGAAGCTTTACATGCTCGATTAATTTCAAATTTGTATCCAAATGAAAACATTCTGCCAGAGAATATTTTTTAAAAAATGACTGAGAAGAAATCTGGGATATGTTTGATGCCAACTCTGCAAGAATGTTCCATCATTAACAACAAAATGATAAAGTTAGAAAATGAAGAGATTGTGAAACTGGAAACAATAGATAAAATAGAGCATATGGGTGCAACAATTGTTTTGTCAGAAAATTTGAAAACAAAATTGGATTCATTAAAGAAAAGTATTTCTAAAACAGCTGGTTTTGAAAAGACTCTGAATGTGTGTTTAAATTGTCGTATCATTTTGAGAAGGAATTTAAATGTTGAAAGAGGTTTGGTAAATGGAGCAATGGGTTATGTTGTTGATTTTGTGAATTATAGAATTAGAGATGGAATTGAATTTTTAAAAATAAAATTTGATGGTATTGGGTAAGTATAACAAATGAGTCGCTGTTCTGCTAGATTTTTACTTGTAAAAGACTTATATGTTGGCCAAAAACAGTTTCCTGTTTGTTTGGCATATGCAGTAACAATTCATAAATCTCGAGGTTTAAGTGTAGATAGTGCTTTGGTGAACATTGGAAGATCTGTGTTTAAAGAGGGTATGGCATATGTGGCATTATCCCGAGTCAGAACTTTATCAGGATTGTACTTGATTGAGTGTGATGAGACAAAGATGTGTGCAGATCTAGATTGTGTTAAAGAATACAATAGGTTAAGAAGAGAGTATGCTCCACATTTGCCTCAATATCCTCTGTTTGAAAAACGTGTGGTAGGCCGAAAAAGAAGAAATGAGAATAATTGCAGTGAGGTAGTAGCAAAAAGACAAAAAGTAGATGAAACTGTAATTCAAAACAGAAAGAAAAAGGATTGTGTTGAAAATGTTGTTGGATTTCAGTTTGAAAATAGTTCTGGTGTCAACTGCTATGCTAATGTAGTGGTTAATGTTGTTTTTTTCTTCAAACTTTACAAGAACAGATTGTGTGGTTTATTGAATTCTGTGTTTGAGAAATGTAGCAGTGATAGAGCAAAAATAGAAAGTGTAACAGAAATTCGAAATATTTTAGATATGTGTTCTGGTCAAGATAAATTTTCACAGAACATTCAGCAGGATTGTCAGGAATTTTTAATGTATATGTTTGGTGTTTTGGAAGATGAAGGTGTAGATGTAGATAATCTTTTCAGCCTTTCTTATCAATGGCAGCATGACAGCATGACTGCCACAATTGTAGTTCATCAAGTAATACTAGAATAGACACTCCTCCTCCTCACTCCTCCGCGCACTGAAAGATTTATATATTTGACTTTACCAGACGGTAAATCAGTGTCATTTAAAAATCTAGTTAAAGCAGCAGATCATAATATGGTGTGTACCCAATGTAAGTGTCCAATGCTATCCACACTATTTATACAAAGTTATGGACAGTATATCATTTTAGTTTTCCAACGATGTAGACCTGATGGAACTAAATTGACAACTTGTATCAAAAATGTTGTGGCTTCTCAGTTATCAATATCAGGAAGAACCTTTACAACTGAACCTATTATTTATCATGACCGTCCTTCGACAACATCAGGACATTATACATGCTAGTTAAAATGTAAAAAAGGTTGGACTTACTGCAATGATTCTCATTTGACTTATAAACAACGTTTGCCTTATGACTATAAAAATTCTTACCTAGCGTTTTTAAAACCAAAGTTTTAGTAAAGGGAATTGGCCTTTGAAGACAGGAATAGTTAATAAAAGTTAGTTAGTTAGTTAATCTAATGTTTAAAATTATTTATCTCATATAGGTACTGTGAGTGGATCTCATAGTAAAAAATGCTCATATATCTCACACGATTTGGCTGTAAGGAAAGTATAAGGTATGATGTTCTTAGATCTTCTTTCATAGGAAGTTGATGAAATGGAAGTTACAGAGAACAGCAGACTTTTTTTCCACCAAAAGGACCTTCACTATCTTCTATTTGGCCTCACGGAAAAGTAAGTGAATCAAAGATTAGTGTACATATATGAGTTGTAAGTTTTTATGTTTTTTTTTAACACAATCTTTTAGATTGTGCTTTTTTTTTGCTGGTATATGATGAAAGTTTGAACTCACTAATTTAAGTGAAATTCAATATATTCTGAGAACAGCAAAAATAAACAATGTAACATATTGTAGAAGTTATTCTATAGTTTGCATTGTGCCATTTATATTGTATTCCCATTGTCTCACACTCATTTTCCTTTTTCCACCCTTATTTAGCTCTCTTTACTCATTTACACTGCCTTTTTTAACTTTGTTTCATAGCTGTTCCTTTACTCCACTTCATTCACAACTCCTCAATCCAATTAGAACTGTCTGCATTTCCTCTCTTTCCTTCTGGGCAGAAACTTTTGCAGCAACAGGGCCGGGCTGTGCTCTGCTCAAACCTACAGGCCGGGCATTGCTCCGCCTTTCCCCTCGGCTGGGCTTGGCTACGCTGAGCCATCTCCTCAATGGACTTCATTTCCCAGTTGCCCCACCTGCGGCAAGGACGCCGCCTCCATCTTCGTGTGGCACCAGGAGGCGCCTAAAGGACGGACCGGGGCCGAGTCCCCGGCGTAACAACTTTCCTTCTGGGCAGAAACTTTTGCAACAACAGGGCCGGGCTGTGCTCCTCTCAAACCTACAGGCCGGGCATTGCTCCGCCTTTCTCCTCGGCGGGGCTTGGCTCCGCCGAGCCCCCTCCTCACCGGACTTCATTTCCCAGCTGCCCCACCTGCGGCAAGGACGCTGCCTCCATCTTCGTGTGGTGCCAGGAGGCGCTTAAAGGACAGACCGGAACCTCGTCCCGCGGGACGTGCGCGGGAGCGAGCCGAGAGTAGCCCGGGACAAGGGCAGGCCATCTGTGGCTGTCAGGGGCTGCAGGAGGCTGGGCTGGGCCCACACTCTAACGCTTCTCTCTCGGTGTCTCCCTTCTATCTGACCGTATTTTGTAGTAAGTCGGGCGGTGTGTTCACTTTGTTTCTGCACATGCCCCTTATATGCTAGATTATTTTCTACGCTGTCATCCATTTCTTTCTCTGAGCCCTTAGGATGTCTACAGGCGTACTGAATTCCCTACCTTCCACTGTGGGGGTGTCTATACTTGGCCCCTTAGACAAATATTTTGCCAGGGCAACCAAAGAAATAGATAAAGAACTTATGTTGGTGGAGAAACGTGCAGAGCGCCGTTTTTCCATCGGCCTTTTTAAAAAGAAACAACTAATTTCGCCCCTGAACGTACCTCCCCCTTTACAACATCATAATAAAAGCTCGTCGGAAGCAGATGCTGAGTTATTCAGCACTGAAAATATTCCACTCATTTTCGAAGATCACATCTCATCTCCTACCCCCATTGATATTACTAATGACTGTACTCCAAACGGGCCTCTGGTTGTCTCCAACTGTCTAATAGATTTAAACTCCCCCATTGTTTTGGATCTCGTCTCTCAACATCAGTTAACTCCTTCCAATCAATCAACTGAGACTGTCGCTTCTATAGAGACACTACCACTGACCACAGTTAGTGTGAGTAAAGATAAATCCAAGAAGCCCCTGAGAGCACATCGCTCTCCACCGAAGAAGAGAAGGACATAGGGAGGGGTCAAAAAAGGGGAAAATATTCCATGCACCCCACCTTCTCTAGGTAACCCAACTGATAAACCCCCAATAACACCAATCTTGGGGGTTGACGCCTTGTTGACCAAAGAGACAATGGAGACGATTGAACGCCTCTTAAAACTCTCTTGCTTCCACTCATAGAGAGAGTCGAAAGGCTGGGGGAAAAAATGGATTGTACTTAGGCAGCTTCTAACCTTAGTGAAAATTCTAATTCAGTCAAACCTAAGGAATCTTCCTTAACAAATAAGCAGCCAACACTGAAAACATTGAAAACATCCAGAACAGTGAATGAAAACCATGTATTTAAAAATAAGCTTGCTGCCCCAAAATCAATTAAACCAACGGTTGCCCATGACATACACAAATGGAAGGCTACATCAGGTCTCCAAAAACCTCCTCCTTCTACAAACCCCCCACCAATGAAGGCAACAACAATAAAAACTAAGAGAGTAAAATCAAATCTTAGCAACACAGTGTAACTACCCCCAGAGTCAGCTAACTATGTGATCATCTTAACTGGAGTTCCAATTGTTCCTGTTGGAAATATCGAATACAATGCAAATCTTAAAAACAAAGTCATTTTCGGGTTGCGAAACAACAGACCCCTTCCTCCACATCTAAACGAAGATATAATCTCCGTCAGACGATGTAAATGGGTGCGCCCCAGAATCAAAGACTGTGAACAAGCTATTCGATATCACGGCTCCCCTTGGTTTGGTGCCTTTTCTTTCTGGCCCCACACATGACAGGGGTCACACTCTGGATCAGGTTTTCTCCACTGCCCCATTGGAGGACATAGAGCTTGTCCTGGTGCTTTGGTCTGACAACAAGCTGGCCAGGTTCTGCAAACGGGGCAGGGAGAAACTGCCTAGCACTGTGCCCACCGGGATCTGTCTCTAGGGCACTCCATTGTGTGACTTCTGAGATGCTAGCCCAGGCCTTTCGTGACCCTCCGTCTTCCCTCTCAGGTGACTTTGAGCAGGATGTGGACTCTCTGCAGCTGTGGCTGACCGATAGGCTGAATGATTTAGCCCCTGTGTTGGCGTCTCGGTCTATATCTAAGCGGGTTTCTGCTCCGTGGTTTATGGAAGCATTGTTCGCCTCCCGCTGCTAGTGCAAGGTGGCTGAGAGGGCCTGGCGCTCTCAGTACGACCCGATGGCCAGACTTGCTTATAGGACTGCAATTAAAGCCTATCACCGTGATATCCTTCGCGAGAAAAAGGACTACTTGGCGAGGAGGATTGAGGCAGCCTCCAATTCTTGCAAGGAGATCTTTACTGTTGTGAGGGAGTTTATAACCCCTAGATCTAATCTCCCTCAAACCGCTCCCTCTGAGTCATGGGCCTGTGATCTTGCAAAGTTTTTTACGGACAAGATTAAACTGATCCAGGACTCCTTCCCTGGGAGGTCAGCTGAAGTTCATCCCAGTAGTGGGGTTGGGTCAGATCAATCGCCCACCCCGGATTCTGCCCTGTCTGTCTTTCCACCTCTCTATCCTTCTACATCATTGGCACTTCTGGCCAACCTTAAATCAGGGTCGCCGCTAGACCCCTGCCCGGCCAAATTTTTGGCGAGGATGGCGGATGTGGTAAACCCACTGGTAAATCCACTCTTGAACCGCTCTTTGAGAGAGGGGATGGTCCCGCAGGCTTGGAAGCGGGCCATGGTGATCCCCCTCCTCAAAAAGCCGGGCTCAGACTCCGAGGTGTTGGCGAATTATAGGCCTATATCGCTCCTTCCAGCGTTGGCAAAAATTACGGAAAAGCACGTACATAGCGTGCTCTCTGTTTTTCTGGAGACTAACGATCTGCTGCACTCCTCTCAATCCGGCTTCTGGCCCTATTTAAGTACCGAGACGGCGCTTTTAGAAGTGTCTGAGGCCATCAAGAAGGTTCTGGACTCTGGAGGTAAAGCCATGCTTGTCATGCTTGATCTGTGGGCGGCCTTTGACACCGTCCCCCATGAGGGGCTCCTCGCCAGACTTTACAACATCGGTCTGAGGGGGACGGTGTTCAGCTGGTTTACATCTTTCTTAGCTGGCCATCGACAAACGGTCTGGGTCCCCCCTAGCTCCGCTGAGATGCCGCCACTGGGAGTCGGAGTTCCGCAGGGTTCTGCGTTGAGCCCGACTCTTTTTAACATCTTTATGACCCCTCTGGCGGCACTGGTGGAGTCTTTTGGGGCCCAGATTGTTTCCTACGCCGATGACACCCAGCTTCTCTTCACATGTAGGAAAGGTGAGAACTTCGATGGAGAGAGCATTAGGGATTGTCTCCGGTGGTTTTCAACTGGTTTCAGCAGAACAGCCTTAAATGTAACTCTGACAAGTCGGAGGTGCTGTTCTTTGGCTGTACCATGGACCCTGATTGGCAGGCATGGTGGCCGACTGATATGTTTCCTCCAGCTCAGGCATCCCAGGTGGCAAAAAACCTGGGAGTCAAGATCGATAACAGTCTGACAATGAGATCTCAGATCCTCGGCCTCATGGGCACATGTTTCGGCATTCTTAAGATGCTCCAGAAGTTTCTCCCTCTGCTCACTGCAGAGCATAGGAATATCACGGTGCAAGCCCTGATTGGCTCCAGACTGGACTATGCTAACTTTCTCTATCTGGGTCTCCCGGATTATCTTGTGCAGCGTTTACAGGTCGTGCAGAATTCTGCGGCGCGTGCTATTTTTGGCCTCCGCAGGCGAGCCAGAGTGTCCGGCCTTCTACAGTCGCTCCATTGGCTGCATATCCGGAAGTGGATAGTTTTTAAGGCGCTGACCCTGGCCCATAAAGCGCTCTTCGGTTCGGGAGCAAAATATCTCCAACGCAGGGGGGCGTTCCTTTAGTCTGAGGGCGCCCCAGCTTTGGAACACTCTGCCACTGGCCTTACGCAGCACCTCTAATCTGCTGTCTTTTAGGAAAGGCCTAAAAACTTGGCTTTTTACCCTCTAGTTATGTTATCTTGCTGTTTCTGAATGTCTTCATCTGTTATGTTATCTTTTTATGAGCTGCCAATATAAAGCGCCGGGACACTCCGTCGGAGTAGCCGTGCGCTATAGAAATTAAATATAACATAACATAACGACATTGAGGGGGACGTTGTGATAGTTAATTTTACGTACATTAGTGATTGGTTCCCAGGGAGAAGCGAGGGGCGTGTTTCATCGCGTAACCTGAGTTATTTTTATCCTGAAGCATTATTAATGCCCCCAAACCACCGACATTCCAGTCGCAATGTCAAGCCCTCAAACTTTGATCACCGTATCTCACACTTTTCTTTTCCTATAAAATATACTAATAACTTTCATCCCTCTTTCCCATGCCAACGTCCCTGTAGATATTTCCCTCCATCTAACAATATTTACCACCCTATAAATCCAAACGAGCATTGGAACATTCCACTACACAACCTATTCGAACCTCTCTCAGGGCTAGACGCAAATGAATGACTCGACCTGCCATATTCTTATGTAGGGGTCACTCGAGATTGTATGAGCGACATATCAAATGAATTAAATGAAAATTATTTTTCTTCTGCCACCCCTACATTCATGAGTAGTTTCCCTGACCCAGAAATTGATATGCGGGAGGAATGTTGTGTAGCTTTAACTGACCTGAGCAGGACCCACAATGCTACTGTCTGTTCCATGAATTTGCATGATCTGGAGACTTCTTTTCACCCTTCAGAAGCAAAAATGAGTGGTCTGGGGGGGGTGGATTGTCACCCAATGGTACATCTGTTTTGACTTCCCGTATTAACCCAGATACTGGAAATTCTTTAAGTTCGCCCATAAAACACCCGGAACCTAATTCGGAGGGAAATGGTGGGACTGCAGAATATGTTGACATTGTATCTTTGCCTGCAATATGCGCCCCTAAGGGTCAGGAGGAAATAGGGGTCTTGTCTAACATTTTTACACCTACACCCGTTTACACTCCAGATTCCATACTCACTTAGAATGTAGCCGGCCTCGCATCAAAAACTGTTTTACTACCGTGGCTAGAGCTGGTAAATAGCTACTCGATCCTATGTTTCCAAGAAACCTGGGCATTAAACCCAGTGCACCTTCCACGCTGCGGCCTTGGTGAGCAACCAGGGCAGAAACAAGGGCGGTATAGCAACATATATTAATATTTCTAGCGGACTAACTGTGTTGACACACATACCCAAAGACTTTTACCAGATAGTTGTTTTTGGTTGGGGAAATTCCCTTAATCTTATCATAGTAAACTTTTATAATAATATAGCCCCAGAAGCATTGAATCATACATTAAATGATTTAAGTCATACTGTTGTCACATTGAAAGAATCCACTCCTAAGGAATGTATGTTCGCCTGGCTGGGTGACTTTAATTGCAACATCTGCGAGTATGGGCCAAAAGAACTATGTGGTTTAGATTTTTCAATGGACGATACCTCGAACCACTTTATTCACTCAAAAATAGGGGATATTTTAAATAGCTTTCTTTTTTATTTTAATTTGGATTACCTAAATGATTTATGTTCACCGCCCGTACCCTTCCACACTACCTTCCATGGAAGAGGCTCAAACACTGTGATTGATTTTACCTTATTTTCTAAATCACACGTCTCTCAGCTTTCCTCATGGAAAACTCTGGATGGTGTTTATGGGGACCACTACGCCTTAACGTTCAATATAAGCAAGCAAATAGACAGGTTACAAACCAAGGAAAATATTACTAGTCATCAATCACATCTCTCCATGGGACGGATCAATGGTTACACCCTTAAATGGGATAAAGTGGTCCCTGAAACATTTTTTTTAAATGTATTATCTAAAAGAAGACCGGAAATCAACATCTGTCTGACCCCATCAGAAGACCCTTTAAAAATACTACGCTCATTTACAAAAATTCAGGAGACACTAAAATCTTTATTGTCCCGCCAATTCAAGGCCGGACTCAATAAAATCAGAGGTTGGTTCGATAAATATTGTACCTCTACTTTGGAAAAAGGCTTTACACACAACCCCGAGATCCTTAGAGGCTATTAGACTGGCTAGACGCCAATATCGCGGGGCTATTAAGAATAGAGCGACAGCTTTGAAACAAAAGGCCTTGGAAGCCCTAATTTCCTCCTCAAAAAATAAAGATGCTACGGCCTTTTGGAAGGCAGTAAATGAACCCTTTGTACGAGGAAAACAACCAGAAAAGTTGGACATTGCCATAAATGGGGACACCTGGGTTGCCCATTTTAAAAATCTGTATGATAGCTCAGAGCCAGAATGTATCTCTCCAGAGGGTTGCATTATTCCATCTGATAACTCCGGATCTTCCCTGAAAAATTTCCCGCTGGATTTAATTTCTTGTGCGAGGAGGTGAGCCTGGCTATCAGAGAAAGTCCGTCTGGCAAGGCACTGGGTCCGGACTCAATAACAATAGATGTTTTTAAAGCCAAATTAGATCTCTGGGCTCCCCTGTTAACCTTAGTGATGAACTGCGCTAATACCCATGGTTTAACACAAACATGGAAATTGATGAAACAACTGCTGCACTCCCAAGTGAAGTATAGAGTCTATAGGTAAGACAATGTTAGTAATTTTATAGGTTCTCAGGGAGATCACCTTCTGGTTCCAAAAAGGTGCAAGATACAAACAATGTTTAGGAAGTCTTACGAGAGGTAAGAGCTGTCCCAGAGCACTCTTGATGCACAAACAGTGCGTGGCTAAGTAGTGGCACAAGTAACGTAACAAAAAATCCTCCAATTGTTCTTAGTTGATTTATTTATTAGAATACTTCAGATAAATCCAAAAGGTATCATTGTAACATATTGGCTTCATATGTTAATTGGACTAAACTCACGAAAACTGCAGAACAGCGAGCTATGTGTCTAAATAGAGAAGATTTACTAAAACCAAAAAATACCCGCCAGGAAGATGAAAACCGTCCTGTCTTCGTATCCAAATTTTCGACTCAATCTAAAAAAATCAACAATAATACAAACATGGTCAGAAGCAATTGTGGTCCCCATTTTCAAAAAAGGGGACAGGCATGACCCGTCCTACTACCGTCCAATTTCTCCTATTGATGCCTTAATGAAGGTAGCGGGGTGTATTATCCTAAAACACGTGCAAAACTGGATTGAGGAAGGTAACATCCTCTCGACTTTCCAGTATGGTTTTCAACAAGGCATGGGGACGGTTGAGCAGAGTCTTAATCTACAACTTTTAATTTCAAAATACACTGTAGCAAAAAAAGGGAACCTTTTTATTACTTTTATGGACTTAAGTTCAGCTTTCGATTGTGTTGAACGCAAGCAGTTCTGGGCTACTCTAAGAAGTCTTGTTCTGGACCCCCCAATTCTTAACTTCATTAGAGAGCTATATAGGGATGCTGGAGCGAGGGTGCGCTTTGGACAAAGAGGAGAGTGTTCGCCAAGATTTTCTATCAGGAGGGGAGTAAGACAGGGGTGCATTTTGGCACCCCTACTCTTCTCCTATTTAAACGAAATTGGCGACCACCTGAATAGCTCTTGCTATGATTACCCCGTAGTGCAGGGCCGCCCTGTTCCCATTCTTTTATATGCGGATGATGCCGCAATTTTATCTCGGACCAGCTTGGGCCTTCAAAGAGCTGTCTCTAAGTTGACACTCTTCATGAGGGAAAAGGGACTTAAGGGTCAACATCACAAAAACCTTTTCTATGTCCTTCCGTCAGGGAGTGAAGAAAATACCCTTTTATAGAAGGCAGAAAAATAGAGATAACAGATCAATTTCCTTACCTTCGGATTTGTTTTCATAGGAAATCCGCCTGGAAGAATGCTATCTTCGCCAGAAGACTAGCCTTTTCCAAAGCGATTAGAGCACTGCAAAATTTTGCTATTAAAATTGGGGGTAGACCTGTTAAGGAGCTGATTGTTATCTATAAGGCTAACTGTGTGACCACGGCCATCTACGGCTCAGGGGTATGGGGGATCGACTCTGCAATCTGCATACAACAAACTGAGAACCATTTCCTTCGGTACCTCCAAGGGGTCCCAAATTCAACTCCTAACTATTTCATACACATGGAACTTGGATTGCCATATATTTCGGATATTATAACAACTGAACCCATTCTGCTATGGCACAAGCTCTAGCTAACCCCCGAGACAGTTTTAACCGCAACACCATATCTGACTGTTTACAACTAGACGGTGTAAAGCGAATCAAATGGCTGTCCGTGGTAGAAAAAATGATGAATGACATTGGTCATCCGGAGTTTTTTAAAAACCCACCTAGCATGGAAACAATCTCAAGGAAAGGGCTATGCAAAATGGTTATGGACCATCTAGAGAACAAAAGATGGGACATGGAAAAAATAAAAAAGTCTGTTCTAGCCTACCAATACATTACAACTGAACGGGGCCCCCAATTATATCTTAATAGTGATATTAATTGTTATGCTAGAATGCTCCTATCTAGATTCAGAATGGGTTCTTTTTTCCGATTAATCACATTTCCATCTTGTAATGATTGGTCGAGACATAAGTCGCCATGTCCATGTGATGATGTAGCCCCCCAATCCAACCTGCACTGCACTTTATTCTGTAAATGTGATCATGTTCCCAGAAAAATTTTGCTTAAACCAGTTCTCAAGGAGTGGGGTCTCCGATGTTGTAGAGATGCGTTTTTTAGACTACAAATGATGGAAACCCCGGAAGTGATTTATACTCTAATCAAATTCTTAAAATTATTGGTAAAATTCAGAAATTCAATATGAATAAATTAACTGATTGTACATATTTTATAAATTGTTTTATTGCATAGGGTTCGGCGAACCGAACAAGTTTTTTATTTTATTGTATTTTCATGTATGAATGAGTATAATATTTCACCTATTTTTACTCTAACTGAAATGGTACTGGCTCCTTGTGACTTACATCTGTACGTGTATTGAGATTTGTATGTATTTTAACAAATGTATGCTTTTATGATATGAAAAATGTATATCGAAATAAAGCTTATTTGAATTTGAATTTGAGTAGTAGAGAGTGAGTAGTGGGGAGCAGTAGAGACTGAGTAGTAGATAGTGAGTAGTAGAGAGTTCTATAGAGTGAGTAGTAGAGAGAGAGAAGTAGAGAATGAGTAGTAAAGAGTAGTATAGTGAGTGGCAGAGAGTGAGAAGTGGAGAAAGAGTAGTAGAGAGTGAGTAGTAGAGAAGTAGAGAGTGAGTGGTAGAGAGTAGTAGAGAGTAGTAGAGAGTGAGTAGTAAAGAGTAGTTGAGTGAGTAATGGAGAGCGCATAGTAGAGAGTTGTAGAAAGTGAGTAGTAGAGAGTGAGTAGTAGAGATTGAGTAGTACAGAGTGAATAGTAGAGAGTAGCTAAGAGTGAGTGAGAGAGACAGAGTAGTAGAGAGTGAGTAGTAGAGAGTAGTAGAGTGGTAGAGTGAGTAGTAGAGCATAGTAGAGAGTGAGTAGTATAGAGTAAGCAATAGAGACTGAATAGTAGATAGTGAGTAGTAGAGAGTGAGTAATAGACAGAGAGTAGTCGAGAGAGTAGTAGAGAGTGAGTAGTAGAGAGTAGTAGAGTGAGTAGTAGACAGTGACTCATAGAGCGAGAATAGTAGAGAGTAGCAGAGAGTGAGTAGTAGAGTAGTAGAGAGTGAGTGGTAGAGACTAGTAGAGAGTAGAAGTGTGAGTAGTAGAGTAGTAACGAGCAGCCAACCAGTGTCAGTCAGTCAGTGTCAGTCAGTGTCGGTCAGTCAGTGTCAGTCAATCAGTGTCAGTCAGTCAGTGTCAGTCAATCAGTGTCATTCAGTGTCAGTTAGTCAGTGTCAGTCAGTCAGTCAGTGTCAGTCAACTAGTGTCAGTCAGTGTCAGTGTCAGCCAATCAGTATCAGTCAGTGTTAGTCAGTCAGTGTCAGCTAGAGCATCTCTGCTGACCTAGTTCTTTGGCTCTAAAGCAGCTCTGCTGACCTGGTTATCTGGCTCTAAAGCAGCTCTGCTGGCCTAGTTCTCTGGCTGTAAAGCAGCTCTGCTGACAAGGTTCTCACCCTCTGAAGCAGCTCTGCTGGCCTGATTCTCTGGCTGTAAAGCAGCTCTGCTGACCCGGTTATAAGGCTCTAAATCAGTTCTGCTGACATGGTTCTCTGGCTGTAGATCAGTTCTGCTGACCTGGTTCTCTCCCTCTAGTGCAGCTCTGCTGGCCCGGTTCTCTCCCTCTAAAGCAGCTCTACTGACCTGTTTTCTCTGGCTTTACAGCAGCTCTACTGGCCTGATTCTCTGGCTCTAGAGCAGAGCAGTTCTGCTGACCTGGTTCTCTGGCTCTAAAGCAGCTCTGCTGGCCTGGTTCTCTGACTGTAAAGCATCTCTGCTGACCTGGTTCTCTCCCTCTAAAGCAGCTCGGCTGACCTGTTTCTCTGGCTCAACAGCAGCTCTTCTGACCTTGTTCTCTGGCTCTAGAGCAGCTCTGCTGACCTAGTTCTTAGGCTCTAGAGCAGCTCTGCTGACCAGGTTCTCTCCCTCTTAAGCAGATCTGCTGACCTGGTTCGCTCCCTCTATAGCAGCTCTGCTGACCTGGTTCTCTCGCTCTAAAGCAGCTCTGCTGACCTGGTTCTCTCGCTTTAAAGCTGCTCTACTGACCTGGTTTCTCTGGCTCTGCTTACCTAGTTCTTTGGCTACAGAGCATGTGTGCTGATCTGGCTCTCTTGCTCTGCAACACCTCAGCTGACCTGGTTCACTGGCTATAGAGCAGCTCTGCTGACCCAGTTCTATGGCTCTAAAGCAGTTCTGCTGCAATGGTTCTCTGGCTTCAGAACATTTCTGCTGACCTGGTTCTCGCCCTCTAGTGCAGCTCAGCTGACCGGGTTCTCTCCCTCAAAAGCAGGTCTACTGATCTGTTTTTTTCTTGTTCTACAGCACTTCTGCTGGCCTGGATCTCTGGCTCTAGAGCAGAGCTGCTCTGCTGACCTGGTTCTCTGGCTCTAGAGCAGCTCTGCTGACCTAGTTATTAGGCTCTTGAGCATCTCTGCTGACCTTGTTCTCTCCATCTAAAGCAGCTCTGCTGACCTGTGTCTCTCCCTCTAATGCCTCTCTGCTAACGTGGTTCTCTCGCTCTAAAGCCGCTCTACTGACCTGGTTTCTCTGGCTCTATAGTTAATCTGCTTACCTGGTTCTCTAGCTCTAAAGCAGCTATGCTGACCAGGTTCTCTCTCTATAAAGAGCTCTGATGACATGGTTCTCTCACTCTAAAGCAGCTCCGCTGACCTGGTTCTCTCGCTCTAAAGCAGCTCTACTGACCTGGTTTCTCTGGCTCTACAGCCGCTCTGCTGACCTAGTTCTTAGCCTCCAGAGCATGTGTGCTTGATCTGGCTCTCTATCCAGAAAAGGGGGTGGTGATGGACAGAGTTTCTGAATTAAGCAGAATACTCCTACCCAGTCAAAAGATCAGGGCTTGATCCATCACCGTTTTTTAGCTCACTGCACCATCCCAGCTCAGAACCTGGCTACATGCAAATTAGACTGTCCCTGTCCCAGTGCATCATGGGAACAGGGCAAACCAAACTACCAAGCCAATTCCTTCACTGGGAAGGAAACAAGCTTCCGGGGACCGGTTTCTGGCATTACAGCCGTCATCTGCCCGGCTTGCTTGAATCCTGATGGTGCAATGAGCAAGGAACTCACATCTGAATATACCCTTCCACGCTTATGGTGGACAAAAACGATTCAGAAAAGGGGGTGGTGATGGACAGAGTTTCTGAATTAAGCAGAATACTCTTACCCAGTCAACAGATCGGGGCTTGATCCATCACCATTCTTTAGCTCACTGCACCATCCCAGCTCAGAACCTGGCTACATGCAAATTAGTCTGTCCCTGTCCCAGTGCATCATGGGAACAGGGCAAACCAAACTACCAAGCCAATTCTTTTACTGGGGAGGAAACAAGCTTCCGGGGACCGGTTTCTGGCATTACAGCCGTCATCGGCCGGGCTTGCTTGAATCCTGATGGTGCAATGAGCAAGGGACTCACATCTGAGTATACCCTTCCACGCTTATGGTGGACTAAAACGATTCAGAAAAGGGGGTGGTGATGAACAGAGTGTCTGAATTAAGCAGACCACTCTTACCCAGTCCAAAGATCAGGGCTTGATCCATCACCGTTATTTATCTCACTGCACCATCCCAGCTCAGAACCTGGCTATATGCAAATCAGTCTGTCCCTGGCCCAGTTCATCATGGGAACAGGGCAGATAAAACTACCAAGCCAATTCTTCACCACAAAGGAGACAAGCTACCGGGGACCGGTGTCTGGCATTTCAGCCTTCTTCGGCCCGGCTTGCTTGAATCCTGATGGTGAAGTGAGAAAGAGACTCATGTCTGAGTATACCCTGCCACACCTATAGTGGCCAAAAACGATTCAGAAAAGGGGGTGGTGATGAACAGAGTGTCTGAATTAAGCAGACCACTCTTACCCAGTCCAAAGATCAGGGCTTGATCCATCACCGTTTTTTAGCTCACTGCACCCTCCCAGCTCACAACCTGGCTACATGCAAATTAGTCTGTCCCTGTCCCAGTGCATCATGGGAACAGGGCAAACCAAACTACCAAGCCAGGTCTTTCACTGGGAAGGAAACAAGCTTTCGGGGACCGGTTTCTGGCATTACAGCCGTCATCGGCCGGGCTTGCTTGAATCCTGATGGTGCAATGGGCAAGGGACTCACATCTGAGTATACCCTTCCACGCTTATGGTGGACAAAAACGATTCAGAAAAGGGGGTGGTGATGGACAGAGTTTCTGAATTAAGCAGAATACTCCTACCCAGTCAACAGATCAGGGCTTGATCCATCACCGTTTTTTAGCTCACTGCACCATCCCAGCTCAGAACCTGGCTACATGCAAATTAGACTATCCCTGTCCCAGTGCATCATGGGAACAGGGCAAACCAAACTACCAAGCCAATTCTTTCACTGGGAAGGAAACAAGCTTCCGGGGACCGGTTTCTGGCATTACAGCCGTCATCGGCCCGGCTTGCTTGAATCCTGATGTTGCAATGAGCAAGGGACTCACATCTGAGTATACCCTTCCACGCTTATGGTGGACAAAAACGATTCATAAAAGGGGGTGGGGATGGACAGAGTTTCTGAATTAAGCAGAATACTCCTACCCAGTCAACAGATCAGGGCTTGATCCATCACCGTTTTTCTGAATCATTTTTGGCCACTATAGGTGTGGCAGGGTATACTCAGACATGAGTCCCTTTCTCACTGCACCATCAGGATTCAAGCAAGCCGGGCCGAAGAAGGCTGAAATGCCAGAAACCTGTCCCCGGTAGCTTGTCTCCTTTCTGGTGAAGAATTGGCTTGGTAATTTAGTCTGCCCTGTTCCCATGATGCACTGGGCCAGGGACAGACTGATTTGCATATAGCCAGGTTCTGAGCTGGGATGGTGCAGTGAGATAAGTAACGGTGATGGATCAAGCCCTGATCTTTGGACTGGGTAAGAGTGGTCTGCTTAATTCAGACACTCTGTTCATCACCACCCCCTTTTCTGAATCGTTTTTATCCACTATAGGTGTGGCTGGGTATACTCAGACATGAGTCCCTTTCTCACTGCACCATCAGGATTCAAGCAAGCTGGGCCGAAGAAGGCTGAAATGCCAGAAACTGGTCCCCGGTAGCTTGTCTCCTTTCTGGTGACGAATTGGCTTGGTAGTTTAGTCTGCCCTGTTCCCATGATGCACTGGGCCAGGGACAGACTGATTTGCATATAGCCAGGTTCTGAGCTGGGCTGGTGCAGTGAGATAAATAACGGTGATGGACCAAGCCCTGATCTTTGGACTGGGTAAGAGTGGTCTGCTTAATTCAGACACTCTGTTCATCACCACCCCCTTTTCTGAATTGATCTGGCTCGCTTGCTCTGCAAACAGCTCAGCTGACCTGGTTCTATGGCTATAAAGCATCTCTGCTGACCCAGTTCTATGGCTCTAAAGCAGTTCTACTGACATGGTTCTCTGGGTCTAGAACATTTCTGCTGACCTGGTTTTAGCCCTCTAGTGCAGCTCAGCTGACCTGGTTCTCTCCCTCCAAAGCAGGTCTACTGATCTGTTTTTTCTTGTTCTACAGCACCTCTGCTGACCTGGTTCTCTGGCTCTAAAGCAGCTCTGCTGACCTGGTTCTCTGGCTCTAAAAAAGTTCTGCTGTCCTGGTTCTCTGGCGGCTCTAAAGCAGCTCTGCTAACCTGGTTCTTAGGCTCTAGAGCAGCTCTGCTGACCTGGTTCTCTGGCTCTAAAGCAGCTCTGCTGACCTGGTTTCGCTGGCTCAACAGCAGCTCTTCTGGTTTGGTTCTCGGGCCCTAGAGCAGCTCTGCTGACCTAGTTCTTAGGCTCTAGAGCAGCTCTGCTGACCTGGTTCTCTCGATCTAAAGCAGCTCTGCTGACCTGGTTCTCTCCCTATATAGCAACTCTGCTGACCTGGTTCTCTCTCGCTAAAACAGCTCTGCTGACCTGGTTCTTTTGCTCTAAAGCAGCTTTACTGACCTGGTTTCTCTGTCTCTACAGCTGCTCTGCTGACCTAGGTCTTAGGTTACAGAGCAGATCTGCTGATCTGGCTCTCTTGCTCTGCAACAGCTCTGCTGACCTGGTTCTCTTGCTATAAAGCAGCTCTTCTGACCCAGTTCTATGGCTCTAAAGCAGTTCTGCTGACATGGGTCTCTGGCTCTAGAGCAGTTCTGCTGACCTGGTTCTCTGGCTCTAAAGCAGGTCTGCTGACCTGGTTCTCTGGCTCTAAAGCAGCTCTGCTGTCCTGATTCTCTCCCTCTAAAGCAGCTCTGCTGACCTGGTTTCTCTGGCTCTGCAAAGTGCTTTGGTTAAAGTCCTTTGGGATCTAAAGGAGCTACAAAAAACCTAAAGAGAGATAAAAAAATATATATTATAATTGCTCAGTTTAAGCTCAAAATCTAGCTCATATTAGATAGCATCCGAGAAATAATATGTGTGAGCTCCTTTAATGACATTGAGGCGGGCAGGCTCCTGCAAAAATGTTTGTCCCCCAGTAGCTTTGAAAGGGTCTAATAATTTTTTTAATCTCCACCTCCTATCCATAGTAGGTTTGCTCAAATCTGAGCAAACAAATAAGGACATATTCTCGAAATTAATAGGAGAGTTGGGACGTGCTTTAACAGCCACTGCCTCTCTCAGCAGAAAATTCCCAAAATAAATAATAAAGGGTCTAGGATATTTGCTATCCCTTTTCTTCTGAAATAGGGGGAGACAATGGGCTCTCTGAACCTGAGAGTCCCAATCCCAGTCAGCTAGATCGGGTAGAGCTTTATTTAATAGTGTCACCACGTATGCCCTTGCATCAGACCCCTCAGCACCCTCTGGAACACCAAAAAGTCTCTGATTCGATCGGCGTTGGCGGTTCTCCAGGTCCTCGACCTTCAGCTGTAGAGCAAGAATCTGTTTCTTATGATCTTTCAAAGAAGACTCAGTGTGAGCTGAGCTCTCTTCAATCCCAACAACTCTTTGCTGAAGGTCTTCCATTTCCTGCAACATCCCACCTAATTTGGAGTTCATTTCTGTCAATGAGTTCTGGAGTTTGGTGTTGTCCCCTCGTAGTTGTAGAAAATGCTCTTGCGCCTCAGCGCGATGGCTAGTTAGAGTATGTAAGATGACCTCGAAAGGAGACAGTTCAGAACCCTGTTTCTCAGAACCAACTGGCAAGGTGTCATTAGGGAAGTCCAGGCGCTCAAAAGGCGTGCATGTTGATGTGCCAGGATCATGGCTTGATATTTCAAGACTTACAGGGGGAGTCTCCAGTACAGGGCTAGGCACCAGACATATAGGACTGGGAAGCGGGCGAGTCTATATCCAGATCTAATGCTGATACAGGCACAGGGGGGACTTGAAGCGATGGGTTGGAGCCTGCAAGCTTTTCCTGAAGTTCAGCCGAGCCTGAAAGTCTGAGTGTCATGTTCTTCACTAGTCCCTTAGCCTGGATCCACTTCCTAAGAGGGCTCTTGTCCAAATTCAGGTTTTTCTTCATAGTTGACGCAGTATTGCCTAAAGATAAACTTTCTACTGGTATTCTATTCCCTTTCTTATTCCTGTTCTTAGACTTTTTTTTTGTTTAGCCTTTCCCCTTCGATCTGCCATATATTTGGCTGTTTCATTACCGGCTCTTTCCCCTGTTTCGTGCTCTTCCCTCTCTTTATATTCAGAGCCCTCAGAAGAACAGTTTCCTTTGCCTCCGTCTTCACCCTCACCAACGCGATCCTCACCCCCTACTCTGGTGGATAACACAATCGCAGTCACAATTGTCGAGCTGGTAGCACTTTTCCCCATGACAGTTTCTGGGGGGTCCGGCTCCCTGGGCCCTTTACCAGCAACTTCCCCCTTGCCTATGGCTAAAGGTGTATTCGTCTCTTGAGGAGCAGAGACAGCACCAACTCCTTGCTCTGCAGTTCCTAATTGAGCCGGTATGCCAGATGAATCAGCTTTGTCACGAGGTAAGATTATAGCAGTCCCCTCATTCTCACTTGCAATTTCCTTTTCCAAATTTAAGAGCACCCCCTGTTCCCTTCTATAATAGTGCCCAAGTTGGTATTTGCTTCCTTATTGGTTTTAGATAGTACTGCACCATCGACAATCAATACTGGAGGGCGTAATACCTGTTTGTTTGCCCCCGTGGTCCCTGTAGCTCCAGCTGGCAATTTTTCTGAGGTAGTCAGCGTGAGTGCCAGTATCTCCATCGTAGTTGTCATAGCTGCCGTTGTAACCCGGGCTGGTGATATTGCTGCTTGATCAATATACACGGTTTTAGTAGACTGTGTAGACCTAGGCAGGTTTTTTGGAGCCATCGCCTCTGTTATCGGCGGGTTCAACAAACTCCTCTCCTCTTCGGTCTCCGCTGTCCGAGGCACATGTCTCTGTCCAAACCGCAGCCCCGACCAGACGAGCACAGATCCCCGATCTAAGCGAGTCAGGCGCAGGTTGGGTTCCTGCGCGAAAAACGATGGATCAATCAAAGCCACAGCAATCAGCGTCTCCACAGCAAATCAGCAGAACAGCGAAGCGGCCAAGCCGGCGAAACAACCACACTGCCGAAAAAAACTCCAGCCGCTCCCGACACTCAGATCGCTGAACCCTCAGCTGGGAGCGTGCCGTTGTCCGTAAGTACCCTTGTGGCTCTGGTGGCTCTGATGTAAAGAATGCAGTTATTCGTTGGTTAGGCAGTGCTAAGCCCAAGGGATAAAATCAATAAACATGGGATCCCTTGAAGGGTTGGGTAACCCCCAAAAGCATCAAAAACCAGGCGAATCAACGGGAGCCCCGGCGGCAGCTGTGCTCTAGGGCGTCCTCACTCAGCCATCTTGGTACGCCCTCCTCTCTAGTTCTTAGGCTCTGGAGGAGCTCTGCTGACCTTGTTCTCTCCATCTAAAGCAGCTCTGCTGACCTGGGTCTCTCCCTCTAAAGCATATCTGCTAACGTGGTTCTCTCGCTCTAAAGCCGCTCTACTGACCTGGTTTCTCTGGCTCTACAGCTAATCTGCTTACCTGGTTCTCTAGCTCTAATGCAGCTCTGCTGACCAGGTTCTCTCTCTAAAGAGCTCAGCTGACCTGGTTCTCTGGCTATAAAGCAGCTCTGCTGACCCAGTTTTCTGCCTCTATAGCAGCTCTGCTGCCCTGGTTCCATGGCTCTAAAGCAGCTCTGATGACTTGATTCTCTGGCTCTAGAGCAGCTCTCCTGACCTGGTTCTATGGCTCTAAAGCAGTTCTACTGACTTGGTTCTCTCGCTCTAAAGAAGCTCTCCTGACCTGGTTCTATGGCTCTAAAGCAGTTCCGCTGACCTGGTTCTCTCCCTCTAAAGCAGCTCTGCTCACCTGGTTCCCAGCCTCTAGAACAGCTCTGCTGACCTGTGTCTCTCCCTCTAAAGCAGCTCTACTGACCTGGTTTGTCTGGCTCTACAGCAGCTCTGCTGGTCTGCTTCTCTGGCTCTAGAGCAGAGCAGCTCTGCTGGCCGGGTTCTCTGGCTCTAAAGCAGCTCTGCTGACCTGGTTCTCTGGTTTTAAAGCAGCTCTGCTGTCCTGGTTCTCTGGCGGCTCTAAAGCAGCTCTGCTGAAATGGTTCTCTCCCTCTAAAGCAGCTCTGCTGACCTGGTTTCTCTGGCTCTACAGCAGCACTGCTGACATGGTTCTCTGGCTCTAAAGCAGCTCAGTTGTCCTGGTTCTCTAGCAGCTCTAAAGCAGCTCTGCTGAACTGGTTCTCTCCCTCTAAAGCAGCTCTGCTGACCTTGCTTCTCTGGCTCTACAGCAGCTCTGTTGACCTAGTTCTTAGGCTCTAGAGTAGCTCTGCTGACCTTGTTCTCTCCATCTAAAGCAGCTCTGCTGACCTGGGTCTCTCCATCTAAAGCATCTCTGCTAACGTGGTTCTCTCGCTCTAAAGCCGCTCTACTGACCTGGTTTCTCTTGGCTCTACAGCTAATCTGCTTACCTGATTCTCTACCTCTAAAGCAGCTCTGCTGACCAGGTTCTCTCTCTCTAAAGAGCTCTGCTGACCTGGTTGTCTGGCTATAAAGCAGCTCTGCTGACCCAGTTTTCTGCCTCTATAGCAGCTCTGCTGCCCTGGTTCCATGGCTATAAAGCAGCTCTGATGACTTGATTCTCTGGCTCTAGAGCAGCTCTCCTGACCTGATTCTATGGCTCTAAAGCAGTTCTGCTGATCTGGTTCTCTCCCTCTAAACCAGCTCTCCTGACCTGGTTCTATGGCTCTAAAGCAGTTCTGCTGAACTGGTTCCCTCCCTCTAAAGCAGCTCTGCTCACCTGGTTCTCGGCCTCTAGAGGAGCTCTGCTGACCTGTGTCTCTCCCTCTAAAGCAGCTCTACTGACCTGGTTTCTCTGGATCTACAGTGGCTCTGCTGGCCTGGTTCTCTGGCTCTAGAGCAGAGTAGCTGTGCTGACCTGGTTATCTCCCTCTAAAGCAGCTCTGCTCACCTGGTTCTTGGCCTCTAGAGCAGGTCTGCTGACCTGTGTCTCTCCCTCTAAAGCTGCTCTACTGACCTGGTTTCTCTGGCTCTACAGCAGCACTGCTGACCTGGTTCTATGGCTCTAAAGCAGCTCTGCTGACCTGGTTCTCTGGCTCTAGAGCAGCTCTCTTGACCAGGCTCTATGGCTCTAAAGCAGTTCGGCTGACCTGGTTCTCTCCCTATAAAGTAGCTCTGCTGACCTGGTTCACGACCTCTAGAGCAGCTCTGCTGACATATGTCTCTAACTCCCTAGCAGCTCTACTGACCTGGGTCTCTGTTTCTAGACAACCTCAAATGACCTGCTTCTTAGGCTCAAGAGAAGCTCTGCTGACCTGGTTCTCTGGATCTAAAGGAGATCTGCTGATCTGGTTCTCTGGCACTAAAGCAGCTCTGCTGACCTGGTTCTTTCAATCTAAAGCAGCTCTGCTGACCTGGTTTCTCTGGCTTTAAAGCAGGTCAACTGACCTGGTTTTCTGGCTCTAGAGCAGCTCTGCTGGCCCAGTTCTTGGGCTACAGAGCGGATCTGCTGATATGGTTCTCTGGCTCTGCAACAGCTCTGCTGACCTGGTTCTCTGGCTCTAAAGCAGCTCTGCTGGCCTGGTTCTCTGACTGTAAAAAATCTCTGCTGACCTGGTTCTTTCCCTATAAAGCAGCTCTGCTGACCTGGTTCACGACCTCTAGAGCAGCTCTGCTGACATATGTCTCTGGCTCCCTAGCAGCTCTGCTGGCCTGGTTCTCTGACTGTAAAGCATCTCTGCTGACCTGGTTCTCTCTCTCTGAAGCAGCTCGGCTGACCTGGTTTCTCTGGCTCAACAGCAGCTCTGCTGGCCTAGTTCTCTCCCTCTAAAGCAGCTCTGCTGACCTGGTTCTCTCCCTCTATAGCAGCTCTGCTGACCTGGTTCTCTCGCTTTTAAGCAGCTCTGCTTCCCTGGTTCTCTCGCTCTAAAGCAGCTCTACTGACCTGGTTTCTCTGGCTCTATAGCCGCTCTGCTGACCTAGTTCATATGCTGCAGAGCATGTGTGCTGATCTCTCTCTCTTGCTCTGCAACAGCTCGGCTGACCTGGTTCTCTGGCTATAATGCAGCTCTGCTGACCCAGTTCTATGGCTCTAAAGCAGTTCTGCTGACATGGTTCTCTGGCTCTAGAACATTTCTGCTGACCTGGTTCTCTCCCTCTAGTGCAGCTCAGCTGACCTGGTTCTTTCCCTCCAAAGCAGGTCTACTGATCTGTTTTTTCTTGTTCTACAGCACCTCTGCTGGCCTGGTTCTTTGGCTCTAGAGCAGAGCAGCTCTGCTGACCTGGTTCTCTGGCTCTAAAGCAGCTCTGCTGACCTGGTTTCTCTGGCTCAACAGCAACTCCCATCGCTCTCCCATATCCGACTTCTTCCACCGGTCTGTCCACATGGGGCCAGGTTACTTTAGACGAAGTATGGACGACGCTCAACTCCATGAAGAGTGGTTCCCCCAGAGATCCTGCTCCTCTTCGGATCCTTAAAGAGGTAGCCCCTTTTATCATCCCCTCCCTCACTCAGTTGATTAATACGTCACTTCAACAGGGAGTTGTGCCCCTGAGCTGGAAGAAGGCGGTGGTAAAGGCCTTACTGAAGAAACCCACTCTTGACCCTGAAAACCTGGCGAATTACCGGCCCATTTCCCTACTCCCAGGAGTAAGTAAGATCGCGGAAAAACTTATCAACAAGAAACTCTCGCAGTTCCTAGAGGCCAATAACAAACTGAAAAATTCCCAGACGGGCTTCCGACCAGGACAGGGCACAGACATCGCCCTCCTGGCGGCGGTAGAGGAAGCCAGAACGCTGCTGGATGGGGGAGGATCAGTGGCAGTGATCCTCCTCGACCTTAGCGCAGCGTTCGATACCGTTGACTACCAACTCCTCATCGAAAGGCTAGCAAAAGTTGGTCTGGAAGGCACAGCCTTATCCTGGCTCTCATCCTTCCTGACACAACGATCTTATCAGATCTGGGAGAAGAACGCCCGCTCCTCCGAAATGCCCCTCCAATGTGGGGTGCCTCAGGGCTCCTCCCTGAGCCCCACATTGTTTAATATCTATATGTCCACATTGGAGGAGGTTATCACCCCTTTCGGAGTGAGTGTCATCAGCTATGCTGACGACACACAATTAGTGGTGTCTCTGTCCCACCCTAAACAACAGAAAGCTGATCTCCTCAACTGCCTCACGCAGGTCCATCACTGGATGAATAGATCAGTGCTAAAACTGAATGGGACAAAAACCGAGGTCCTTTTACTCGGCTCAAAAGGAACTTCACTTCCTCCGGACATGTGGCCAACATGTCTAGGTCCTCCCCCAGACCCAAAGACAGAGGTGAAAAGTCTGGGTGTTTGGATTGACTCGGAACTCTCATTCGCCCCGCAGGCAAAGAAGGTCGTAGGCACCTGTTTCGGTCTTCTAAAATCCTTGAGGAAAGTCCTGCCCCTTCTTCCTCCGAAATCGCAACAATTACTAGTCCAAGGTCTTATTATATCAAGACTGGACTATAGTAATGCGATTTATCTGGGCGCACCGGAAGCAACACTGAATAAACTACAAAGAATTCAGAATACTGCTGCCCGGATCATTACCAACACCCCGGCCAGATCATCGGCCAAACCTGCCCTCAAACTCCTTCATTGGCTCCCTATAAGGGAGAGAATCAAATTTAAAGCCTTGTGTTTGGTGCACAAAACTTTGAACAACCAAGGCCCACCAGTTCTCCGCAATTTCATCACCCCTTACATAGCCACGAGATCCCTTCGTTCCAACGCAGAAAATCTCATCAACGCCCCAAGATTTAGGAAAGCACGTTCAGGAGGAAGACGATTCTCGGTCCATGCGGCCCGTCTTTGGAACTCCCTTCCTCGTGATCTTCGTCTTGAACCCCAATACCTGCGTTTTAGGAAGCTGCTAAAGACACATCTTTTTCCCTAGCTCCTATGTCCTCCTCGTGAACTCAGCCTCGGTCCTCAGTTTTACTGTTCTAGGGTTCTCCAGCGCTGGGATACCTCCGGGTGACTATGCGCTTTATAAAAATAAATAATAATAATAATAATAATAATAACTCTTCTGACCTGGTTCTCTGGCTCTAGAGCAGCTCTACTGACCTAGTTCTTAGGCTCTAGATCAGCTCTGCTGACCTGTTTCTCTCACTCTAAAGCAACTCTGCTGACCTGGTTCTCTCCCTATATAGAAACTCTGCTGACCTTGTTCTCTCGCTCTAAAAAAGCTCTGCTGACCTGGTTCTCTCGCTCTAAAGCAGCTCTACTGACCTGGTTTCTCTGTCTCTACAGCTGCTATGCTGACCTAGTTCTTAGGGTACAGAGCAGATCTGCTGATCTGGCTCTCTTGCTCTACAACTGCTCTTCTGACCTGGTTCTCTGGATATGAAGCAGCTCTGCTGACCCAGTTCTATGGCTCTAAAGCAGTTCTGCTGACATGGGTCTCTGGCTCTAGAGCAGTTCTGCTGACCTGATTCTCTGGCTCCAAAGCAGCTCTGCTGACCTGCTTTTCTGGCTCTAAAGCAGCTCTGCTGTCATGGTTCTCTGGTGGCTCTAAAGCAGCTCTGCTGACCTGGTTCTCTCCCTCTAAAGCAGCTCTGCTGACCTGGTTTCTCTGGCTCTACAGCAGCTCTGCTGACCTGGTTCTCTGGCTCTAGAGCACCTCTGCTGACCTAGTTCTTAGGCTATAGAGCAACTCTGCTGACCTTGTTCTCTCCATCTAATGCAGCTCTGCTGACCTGGGTCTCTCCCTCTAAAGCATCTCTGCTAACGTGGTTCTCTCGCTCTAAAGCCGCTCTACTGACCTGGTTTCTCCGGCTCTACAGCTAGTCTGCTTACCTGGTTCTCTGGCTCTAAAGCAGCTCTGCAGACCAGGTTCTCTCTCTTTAAAGAGCTCCGCTGACCTGGTTCTCTGGCTAGAAAGCAGCTCTACTGACCCAGTTTTCAGCCTCTATAGTAGCTCTGCTGACCTGATTCCATGGCTCTAAAGCAGCTCTGATGACTTGATTCTCTGGCTCTAGAGCAGTTCTCCTGACCTGGTTCTATGGCTCTAAAGCAGTTCTGCTGACCTGGTTCTCTCCCTCTAAAGCAGCTCTCCTGACCTGGTTCTATGGCTCTAAAGCAGTTTTGCTGACCTGGTTCACTCCCTCTAGTGCAGCTCTGATGACCTCGTTCTCTCACTCTTCAGCAGCTCTACTGACCTTGTTCTCTGGCTCTAAAGCAGCTCTGCTGACCTGGTACTCTGGCTGTAAAGCAGCTCTGCTAACCTCCTTCTCTCCCTCTGAAGCAGCTCTGCTGACCTAGTTTCTCTGGCTCTACAGCAGCTCTTCTAACCAGGTTCCCTGGCTCTAGAGCAGCTCTGCTAACCTAGTTCTTAGGCTCTAGAGCAGCTCTGCTGACCTGGATCTCTCCCTCTAAAGCAGCTCTGCTGACCTGGTCCTCCCCCTCGATAGCAGCTCTGTTGACATGGTTCTCTCGCTCTAAAGCAGCTCTGCTGACCTGGTTCTCTCTCTCTAAAGCAGCTCTACTGACCTGGTTTCTCTGGCTCTACAGATGCTCTGCTGACCTAGTTCTTAGGGTACAGAGCAGATCTGTTGATCTGGCTCTCTTGCTATGCAACAGCTCTGCTGACCTGGTTCTCTGGTTATAAAGTAAGCATGGGCGAATTTTGCGAATCTGGCGTTCGCGTATTTGCGAACTCGCAATCCGCAAAATCCGCGAACTCTCGCGAATTTGCAGATTTTTTTTTGGTGTGTTCGCAAGGGTTTCTGCCAGTTCGCGAGGGTTTTGTACAAGCTCGCAACAGTCGCGACTTTGTTGTTTCTACGTCTGGTTCATCATCACAGGTTCACAGCACCCTCTGTTTCACCACTGCCACCCTCTGATTCACCCATGCCACCCTCTGGTACATCACTGCCACCCTCTGATTCATCACTTTAGATTATTTAGATATTTGCTTTCTGTTGCAGCACAATTTTTTTCCCCAGGACCTTTGTGGCCTACTTGTAGCTATTCTATGAGCCTGCTGTGAGGGTCAGAGCAGGGTCATAGAATAGTTGCAAGTAGGCAACTGAACTCTGGAGGGGGCCCCTCAGGAATCACTATAGGGAATGGTTACTAATGATGAGTTTGAACTTTTGTACCTGCTGAGTGCTTTCAGTTTTGCAAAACTCGTTTTTCTGCAGAACAGCAACTGTACATAGGCAACTGAACTCTGGAGGGGCCCCTCAGGAAGCACTACAGGGAATGGTTACTAATGATGAGTGAACTTTTGAACCTGCTGAGTGCTTTCAGTTTTGCAAAACTTGTTTTTCTGCAGAACAGTCACTGTAATGCCCCAAACAAACTTACTTGTTGATTTCTAATCCAAAAGTAATCCAAAGAAAGTCACAAAGGCCTCAAATCCAAAAAAGTGCTGGCAAATGTCAACCTGAGGAGTTATTCTGATAAAAAGTAATCCAAAGAAAGTCTCAAAGGCATCAAATCCAAAAAAGTGCAGTCAAATGTCAACCTGAGGAGTTATTCTGATAAAAATCATCATTTTCAGAAGGTTTATGCTGCTTGCTGGTGGATTTAATGTGCAGAATTGCAAATTTTGTAATTTCGCAAGTGCGAGATTGTTGCTGCCCGCCGCATCTACATGTTCGCAATTGCGAACTCTCGCGATGCGTCGCCAAACTCCCGCGGGATCCCGCAGCAAGATCCAAAATGGCGCAGCACTCGCAAAATATCGAGAAAAACAACTCGGCAAACGCTGAATGACGGTAAGTGAACGCCGCACGCCGCAATATAGTATCACCAAGCAAAAAAATCCGCTGCGTGCAAATTTGCATAATTTCGGTTAATTCACGAGAGTTCGCGGATTGCGAATTTACCGAAAATCCGCAAAATCCACAAGCAGAACGGATTTTCCGCCCATGCTTACTATAAAGCAGTTCTGCTGACCCAGTTCTATGGCTCTAAAGCAGTTCTGCTGACATGGTTCTCTGGCTCTAGAGTATTTCTGCTTACCTGGTTCTCTCCCTCTAGTGCAGCTCAGCTGAACTGGATCTCTCCCTCCAAAGCAGCTCTACTGATCTAGTTTGTCTGGCTCTACAGCAGCTCTGCTGGCCTGGTTCTCTGGCACTAGGGCAGAGCAGATCTGCTGGCCTGGTTCTCTGGCTCTAAAGCAGCTCTGATGACCTGGTTCTCTGGTTCTAAAGCAGCTCTGCTGTCCTGGTTCTCTGGCGGCTCTAAAGCAGTTCTGCCGACCTGGTTCTCTCCCTATAAAGCAGCTCTTCTGACTTAGTCCACAGCCTCTAGAGCAGCTTTGCTGACCTGTGTTTCTGGCTCTAGAGCAGCTGTGCTGGCCAGGGTCTCTGTTTCTAGACCAGCTCTGCTGACCTGCTTCTTAGGCTCAAGAAAAGCTCTGCTGACCTGGTTCTCTGGCTCTAAAACAGCTCTACTGACCTGGTTCTTTCACTCTAAAGCAGCTCTGCTGACCTGTTTTCTCTGGCTCTAAAGCAGGTACACTGACCTGGTTTTCTGGCTCTAGAGCAGCTCTGCTGGCTTAGTTCTTAGGCTACAGAGCGGATCTGCTGATCTGGTTCTCTGGCTCTGCAACAGCTCTGCTGACCTGATTCTCCTGCTGTAAAGCAGCTCTGCTGACCCGGCTCTATGGCTCTAAAGCAGTTCTGCTGACATGGTTCTCTGGCTCTAGAGCAGTTCTGCTGACCTGGTTCTCTCTCTCTAGTGCAGCTCTGCTGACCTGGTTCTTTCCCTCTAAAGCAGCTCTACTGACCTGGTTTCTCTGGCTCTACAGCAGTTCTGCTGGCCTGATTCTCTGACTCTAGAGCAGAGCAGCTCTGCTGACCTGGTTCTCTGGCTCCGAAGCAGGTCTGCTGACCTGGTTATCTGGCTCTAAAGCAGCTCTACTGGCTTGGTTCTCTGGCTGTAAAGCAGCTCTGCTGACCTGGCTCTCTCCCTCTGTAGCAGCTCGGCTGACCTGGTTCTCTCACTCTATAGCAGCTCTGCTGCCCTGGTTCTCTCATTCTAAAGCAGCTCTGCTGACCTGGTGCTCTGTCACATTTCACCCCATGTTGCCCAGGTTCCCGAAGAATGATTGAGTGTGTGGTATGCACTAAATCACCCAGAATGCTTAGGGGCACTGTCTTTCTTTTCTTTTTATCAGTTTCCTTATTTAACTCCTCCCGTCATGGAGTCCGGTGCTTGTCACCTGACCGTAGGAGTACCGGTACTGAGAAGCCCTGGACGTTGGTGTAAGGAACTCAGAGTGTACCTTCCTACTCGCAAATTTGTGTGAGCCTTTATCGTATTTACAGGCAGAGGTTTCCGTGGACATTGAGGTTCCGTGACGGTTTGAACCCGTGTTTTCAACATTGTCGTAAACTCATAATTTTGGTATCAGTGATCCGCAAATGATCCATTTAGCATATCCTGGTGTTTTCGCTATGTTACGAGCAAGAGCACTCCTGTTATAAACACATTTCTGATCTACCCATGGCATCCATCTTAGAGTATGGCAGCCATTTTGTATTCTTGCCCTCACATAGTCAATGGACACACAGTGACCTCTGATCAACCCATTCTCACTTAAGGACACGTAAGCTTTAGCCGGTGATTCACCTTGCTAGTGACACGTGCACTTTAGGACAGAAACGCTGTGGCCGCATGACTCGGCAGAAGCTGCCTCCCCAGCCTGAGGCCAGTCCTGCTATACTGGTTCTTGTGTTCGTTGGCCTGATCATGATTAGGCGGCCGAAGCTGGTAGCCTTGCCCATTTACGACCCACAAACATCTCTTATCCTGCTTTTCTATCTTCTGCACCTGGCTCTGCTCCTTTCCTTCTGGGCCTTTATTAGGGGGAGGTAACGAAATTTAGGATGAGGCGGTCCGGCTCTTGAATGAAAAGTTGACATGGGATTATGATGGAACAGTGGGAACCCCTAGTTCGTAATGTTTTGACATCAGATATTGTTGACGATTCTTGTGTAACGCCAAATATTTATTGTTTAGGACATGAAGGTTTAGAAATGTACTAGCATGTGAAGAATGTTGCCCCAAGCTGAAAATTTAGTATTTAAGGAGCAACCCACTTTGTACAAATCGAACAGGCTCCTAGATTCTGCCCGTGTGTAGTTTCTGTGACTTCTGTGTCCCTGCAGTAATAAACCTTTGGTCTTTGACGCCACCATCGAGAAGCCCGTGTTTCTGTTTATTTGTGCACCGAGACAGGTAGAACTCAGGGGTCTTCGGGTGTTGTCCCTGACACCTCTGGACGGAACCAAAAATTCCAGAACTCCAATTGGCGCCCAATGTAGGGCGATTTGGTAGGCCTAAGTTCTTGGTTCGAGTGCGCACCTTTGTTTGTGTCTGTTCTGTGTTCCGGATTATAAAATGGTAAGTCGGAAAAATTGTATGTTCTCGTGTTTTGGTTGCAACAGGGATTCCCGGTTGGAGGACTCATGTCTAATTCCTCCGTTTGGAACTCCTCTTTATGATCTGTACTGTAAGCATGGTGTGGGTCCTATATCTTATAATGAGGTGTGGATCCGATATACGGAGAAAGACGGTGTCCTTAGTTGGCCACTGCATGGTAGTTTTGAGCCCGAAATTCTTGATAATTTAGAAATGAAATTATTTAAGAAGAAAACCCGGCCGGCAATTTTTGATTCTTTCCGTTATTGGCGAAAAGAATCCAAACAAAGAGAAACTAAAAAGTTGAAGAAAGAACAAAAAGAGCAAGAGTTGACTCTGGAACAGTCTGCCAAGCAGCTGCAACTCAATGAATCTGAGAAAGCGATGGAGGTGGCCAATAGAGAACGTAATCTAGCGATAGACAAGTGCTATCCTGCCTTGCCATCGAGTACAGCTAAGATAGTAGAGGACCCTGAAAAGGATCCCCTGTTGTCTTACTTGTTGAGGTCACCCCCACCATATGCACAGGGTGCTACAGCTCCACCTTTACCGAATGTTCAATTACCGGTTGCTGGACAGCCTGGTATTCCTGCTCCTGCTCCTCTGAATCAAGCTCCTGTACTTCCTGTGGTCAATATTAATGTTCCTCCGGCACCCCCTCTTCCAGGGTTGCCAGCTCCTTTGCCTGTGCCTGTACCGCTGATACCTGTTGTTTCACAAGCTACTTTGCCTGCTACCCCTACTGGTGCTGTTTCTTCTGTCCCGACTACTACTCTTCTCCAAACTTCTGCGAGCTATATGACTCTGCTTTCTGTTCGTCGGAGAATCACTGATTCTGTCACTAATATTCTATCTCCCTTTTACAAAACTTTGATTAGGAGTCCTGTCTCTGACTCTGTTCAGAGACGTAGTCAACTTCCTAGTAGTGAAGAACGTGGAATATTAGACTCCACTGCCCTTAGGTGGATTTCAAAAGTTGGAAGATATAGTGTGCAAGATGTATTAGATACATTCATGCAATGGAAGGAACCGACACAGCGCTATGTGTTTGATGTCATGTGTTCCCTTTTACGTGAAGAATGGGAAGAGAGCGAATCTGAACAGGTACCAGATGAATTAATCCAAGTTCAACAAAAATTTGCAGCAGGTATGATAGTTGGTCAGGAGATAAAAGAAGCAATGGAATTAATTTTAGATTTTAGATTCGATCCTTCCCTTCGTTCACCAAGAGAGTTAGAAAAACGTAGTACGAAACAAGGTCGACAATATCCTATGAGGGAGGTTCCTCAAATATGGCGTGAAGCCGTTCAAGCTGATGCGGTCCGTGGTATTGCTGCCACTCCGGCCCAATTCCAGAGAGTGTGGATACACATTCCGTGGAAACGAGCAGAAGTGTTAGCAGTGAAACAGGCCTTTCCAGATCCGCGTAAAAATCCAGCCGGATACTACAAAGAGTTAGCGCAAACAGTTGAAGCTTGCGTAATGAATTTAGCGGACATTGACATGTTATTTGGCAATGTAGTTCCACAAACAATTTGGGCTAAAATTCGTAAAGAAAACCATCCAGTTGCCCTAGGTGGTGATTGGGCAGCTATAATAGCTGCAGATGGTCAACAAATAGGTGGTTCTAAACCCGAACCTCTAATTGCTGATTTGCCTGGTAGAATAATCGATTTAATGAAGACTCTGATGCCAGCATTGCGCGTTAACTGGGACAAGTTGTCCGCATGCAAGCAGAAAAAGGACGAAAGTGTCTCCGACTTTTTCACAAGGTTTGAAGAAACTTTCGTAGATCATAGTGGTCAGGATATGAGCACGGAAGGAGGACAGGGACTATTTGTTGATAAATTTGTGCACAATCTGTTACCAGAGCTCAGTAATAAATTAAAAGATTCTGAGAGTGCGTGGGCTGTCTCTACGACTGCACAAATACTTGCAACTGCTCAGTATTATGAAAACAGGGATAAAGAAGAGAAGGAAAAGTCAGATAAGAAAAAAAAAGATTTGAAAACTAAAGTTCTTTTGCAGCAAGCATATCCGCCTCGCACGAATCAGACGAATACACAGCAAGGGCCATATCAGAGGACAGATTATGGTTCTCAGAGACCACAATACCAATGGAATCAGTGTGCTTACATTATAAGAATGAGTGTCCAGTATTGGCACAAAATAATGTTGCAGCAGCTCAGAGAGGTCGTGGTGGTTCTACGCAAAATTCTAGAGGTCGAGGACGAGGTGCCATGCCTCCACAAACGAATGATCGCCCTTCTAATTATTTTGATCAGCGAAATGGACAGTCTGCCCAACCAAATAGATCTCAACAGTATCACGTTGAAGACTACTGTGAAGTTAGTGAGGAATTTCAGCAAAATGAATACTAGGACAGCCTTGGACAAAGAGAGGGAGTAGTATCAGTTCCAGTAGATCAGAGTGGGCCTTATGTCGCAGTAGCAACATCAGGTGTAGTCGAACCGTTTCTGTTGGATACTGGTGCAGCAAAAAGTTCTATCATACATGCGAAAATCCCTGGCGCACCTTTGTCTGGCTTAACAAATGTTTCAGTAGGTTTTTCAGGCGCCCCTGTTCACAACCACGTATCTGGTCCTTTGTCTATGTCTGTTGGACCCCGTCAATTGAAAGCCCCCTTGATATTGACGACTGGTTGTAATGAAAATCTGCTTGGTTTAGACTTGTTAAAACGCCTGTACGCGACTCTGTACTGTCCTCCGGCAGGAGTACAGCTTACATTGGGTAAGAGAATCATCTCTCCGATGTACTTATCGATGGATGCGCTCCCACTGGAGCTGCGTTCTCTCCCTGATACTCTTTGGGCGACTGGTCCTAACGACGTAGGTCTTTTAGAAATTCCACCATATGTAGTCACTTTGAAAGCGAATGTCAAATTTCCACGAATCCCACAATACAAGATCTCTAGTGAAGGTGAACGTGCGCTCTTATTGATCGTGCAAGATTTGATCAAGAAAAACGTAGTAGAAGAAACTAGAGGAAATGTCTGTAACAGTCCTGTATTGCCAATTCTGAAACGCACTGATCCTTCAAAGCCTCCAGTCAATAGGTTTGTAATTGATCTTAGAGAGGTTAAAAACATTGTGATCCCACAGTTTTCTGTGGTGCCAGACATTACTGCATTGTTAACATTGATTCCTGCTACAGCCACATAGTTTTCAGTTATCGACTTGAAGAATGCCTTTTTCAGCATTCCAATAGCCGAGGAAAGCAGAGACATTTTCGGCTTCTCTCTAGGAGGCCGAAGCTTCAGGTTTAAACGTGCTCCACAAGGCTATTGTGAGAGCCCATCCATTTACAGCCAGGCATTAAAAAGTCAGTTAGATTCTTTTGTACTTCCTACTGGTTCTGCTTTAGTGCAATATGTCGATGACCTTCTAGTGGCTGCCGATGACAAGGAAACTTGCAAAGCAGCTACAATTTCCTTATTGCATCATTTGTCTAATTTAAATCACAAGGTGTCACCTTCCAAAATGCAATACTGTTGTCAAGAAGTGACCTACCTAGGTCATCTCTTGTCAAAGGAGGGAAGAAAGTTGACCCCAGAGAGAATAAAAGCAATTACGCAGATGAATGTTCCCAGCACACAGAGAGAAGTGCGTGCCTTTTTAGGTATTACCTCATACTGTAGGCAATGGATCCCAAATTTTTCTCTTTTGGCAAAACCATTGGTGGCCTTGACTGGGAAAGGTGTTCCGAGTCCGGTGCCATGGTCTGCCGAATGTCAGCAAAGTTTTTCTGAATTACGAAACGCATTGTGTTCAGCGCCTGTATTGGGTACACCCGACTACAGCAAGCCATTCACACTCTATGTTCACGAGAGAGAAGGTTGCGCGTTGAGTGTTCTGATGCAACGATTTGGTGATAAACAACGCCCTTGTGCGTATTTTTCATCAACATTAGATCCGGTAGCCAGAGCGTTGCCTAGTTGCTTGAGAGCTACAGCAGCAGCTGCAGCGTCCATTCGACAATCTGCTGGTTTGGTCATGAACAACATGCAAGTGGTCATGGTTCCTCATGCTGTGGACACACTCATGAACCGAACCAAGACACAACACCTTACCAGTGCTAGATTATCAGGCTACGAGCTGACACTGCTAGCGAGTCATATTCAGATCAAAAGATGCAATGTATTGAATCCAGCAACATTGTTGCCGACTAGTCAGGAGTCGAGTGATTCGGAACCACATGACTGTTGTTTCAGAACCGAGGAAGAGACAAAAGGACGGATTGATCTTAAAGACACTCCGTTACCAGATCCAGATGGCACGTTGTATGTTGATGGGTCTTGTTTTAAATTGGAGAATGGTGATGTAACAGCTGCTTACGCAGTAACGACTTTGAGTACGATTGTGGAGACTGCAAGAGTGAGTCAGAATTCTGCCCAAGCTGCAGAATTAATTGCATTGACTAGAGCGTGTGTTTTAGCTAAGGGAAAGAGAGTGAATGTGTTCACAGATAGTCAGTACGTGTTCGGCGTAGCCCATAGTTTTGGCCGTTTGTGGAAAGAGAGAGGTTTCACTACGTCCCATGGGACTAAGATTCAGCATGGTCAGCTAGTTAGTGACTTGTTGGAATCTCTAACCTTGCTGACTGAAGTTGCGATTGTGAAGTGCAGTGCTCATCGAGCAATCACGGATGATGTTGGTCGTGGAAATGCTTTTGCTGATGAGACCGCTAAACAGACAGCTAGAAATACGATGAGTAGAATGTATGTTGCAACGTCTGCAAGATGGATTACTGAGTCTGGAATGTGTGAGGATACAGTGGAAAGTGTGAAAGCAATTCAGGAAGGAGCGACTGAGGAGGAAAAGCTTGCATGGAAAGAGAATACGGGTAAATTGGACTCGAGTGGGTGTTGGATTGATTTGTCGGAACAGCAGCGTTGGATGTTGCCTGATGCGTATGTGCTTGCGGTAGTAACGATGGCGCATGGAGCAGCGCACATCAGTTCTAAAGGGATTTGTAAGATGTTGGCCCAGTCTGGAAGAATGATGGAATTAGTAAGTGTGCAGAGAGGGTGGTGAGAAATTACATGATATGCCCGATGCATAATCCTGGCAAGGGAATCCCCACACCCGCTGGTCACTTCGCTCCTCCTTCTTGCCCCTTCGAAGTGATTCAGTTAGATTTCATTCACATGGATCGTTGCAATAATCTTAAGTACGTTTTAGTGGTAGTCTGTGCTTGTTCAAGGTGGATCGAAGCATATCCACTAAAGGACAATACTGCCTTGTCCACTGCCAAAATCCTTCTCAAGGAATACTTCCCCAGGTTCGGCATGCCACGGATTGTATGGTCAGATAATGGAAGTGAATTTGTAGGGAAAGTTATGCAGAGTGTGTGTGCAGGCTTAGGGATAAAGCAAAAGTTCCACAGTGTGAATCACCCCCAGTCTGCAGGTTTAGTTGAGGGTTACAATGGCACCCTCAAGCTGAAACTTGCCAAAATACAGGCCTCCACGGGCTTGTCCTGGCCAGACGCCTTACCTTTGGCCCTGTTATCCACAAGAGCGACTGTACATTCTCGAGTAGGGCTTAGCCCTTATGAGATTGTATTCGGTCGACCTGCAAATATTTGGGGGGTACCTAGACCGAAAGAATTTAAGCAGCTGGAATATCCAATGCTAATTGATTACCTTTTTGACTTGACTGCTAAATTGAGTCTCATTCACCAACAGGTTTTCGATGCTTTACCAAAGCCACCGGAGAGTCCAGGTCATCAGCTGAAACCCGGTGATCAAGTCGTCATAAGGAACTTTAGACGGACCAGAAATCTCCAACCCAAATTCGTCGGACCATTCCAGGTCCTGTTGGCGACGAGGACTGCTATACGTGTGGATGGCAGAAAGAATTTGATCCATGCGACGCATGCAAAACGTGTGCCCCTTCCACTTCCTTATGATAACTGGGTGAAAAAAGGAATTGGTGCTTCCGAAACTGAACCAGTTCCTAAATACATTCCTTTCAGTGATGCAGAACTGATTATTGATTCACCGAACTCTGACTCCTCTTCTGAAACTGCTCCTTTGAACTCCGAACATTTGTCCTCTGCATCAAAAGGACATTTGCCATCTGCGAACTTGAACATTGCCACCCCTGCTGAAAATAGACTGTTTCCGGATCAAACAACGCCAGGAAAATTGAGATACAACCTACGATCTCATTCAAAAAACTAATAAAGCAGGAAACTGCCTATTTTTCATATTTCAATTTGATACATTGCCTCCAGCCAGGAAGTTTGCTAATATTTTGTATTTTTCTATGTATGTTATGTTGTTTTAATTGCCTTGCCGTCTGGGTAGCCGTAGGGTCGTGGCTGTGTGCCTAGTTGAATCTGCGGGGGCCAGACACAAGGTCGGCCTTTCTGTTAGTTCTAGGAACTCCCAGGGCTGATAGAGGCATTTTCAACTACGTACACATCATCAGTGGTCGCGAGCGGTTGTAGAAGATGGAGTTTCCTGAGCTGCACCGAGAGAATGTAATTTATGTTCGCAGAAATAGACTTTACAAGATTCTTCATAACAAATGTTTTCTGATGCAATGTGCAATTACGTTTTTGATTGTTTTAATAACGTTGGTGGGTGGAATCGTCTTTGGTGTGCATTTAATTTTTACACCGATAACAACTACAGTACCTCCCATTGATCTTGTTTCTTCTACTGTTGCTTCTTATCATTCTTTTCACTTGTTCCCTGAACATGAGCAAGCTCGACGCTCAGAATTTATAAATAACACTTTTGTACAACTCTTGCATCAACACCAACTGGTAGTTAACACAACAGACTGCTGGGTATGTGGTTTGATACCCCACACTATGGATAAAGGCATTCCCTATCTAGTCTTGCCTTTTAGCTATAATGGATCATGTCGGGCCTTCCAAACTGTATTTGTCTATGCTCTCGAAACCTATCCCCCGCGTCCTCCACGTTCCGCTAAGTATACATCCGTTAATAAAGCCTTGATAAAGGGAATAACTGACATGATTAAAGACGTCAATAACTCCCCATCTGTCCCTAGAGATGAACTACGGGTTTATCTGAGTTGGAATTCTACGGAGTATGGTATTAGTTTGGGTGAAAGCAAGCGTAAAAGCTCAACTCCATTTTGGGTCGTACCCCACCGAGGTCAATTCTGCTTGCAAGGAAATGGGAGAAATCCAAGAGCTCGGCTAGGGAGGAGTGACTGTGTTGAGACTTACGTGTATCCGTCGAACTCCTCCCCTGCCTTCCTAACTGCTAAGGGTACCTACTTCATCTGTCAGGATAGGGCATATACATGGCTGCCTGCTGACTTTTCAGGTTCATGCTATATTGCTCGACTGTTGCCTCCAACATACACTGCTTCCCCAGATTATCACAAGACCAGAGTAGCAAGAGGTGTTTTTAGCAAAGAAGATACCGCTGGTCAGGAAGCTGGAGACTTCTTCAAAGGTTTCCTTCCTTTCTGGGGGCCTATGGCCAATAGTAGAAATCTACGTCAGCTAACACGGGTAGTTGAATCTACTATTACAGAAACTGCTGGTGCCCTTAGTAACTTAACAGCTGAGCTCCAGGCGGATCGTCTCATGACGTTGCAGAACCGTATGGTTCTAGACGTAATACTTGCAGATCGAGGTGGGGTATGCAGAATGATCCAATCGAGCTGCTGTGTTTTTATTCCCAATAATGCTCCGGCTGTATATGAAGCGATCTCTAAGCTACACAAGATTTCCGACTCTATTCATGTAGACAAAGGAAATTGGTCCTTAATGGAGTGGCTTTGGACTCTACTATCAGCGTGGGGATGGAAGGTTCTGATGGTCGTTGGTATCATCCTAGTATTCCTATTCTCGTGCTGCCTTATTATCCAATGTGGTCCCGCTTTGTGTAGCCTCTGTGCTGCAACCTGTTTCAGAAAAACACCTGTGTTTGGAGACAAGGTACGAGAAAGGATGATGATGCAACAACATATCACTGACCTAATGAACATCGAGATAGACTCTGACATAGACTGAGTAATTGCCTATGTAAGGGCAAAAGGAGGGTCTGAGGTTCCGTGACGGTTTGAACCCGTGTTTTCAACATTGTCGTAAACTCATAATTTTGGTATCAGTGAACCGCAAATGATCCATTTAGCATATCCTGGTGTTTTCGCTATGTTACGAGCAAGAGCACTCCTGTTATAAACACATTTCTGATCTACCCATGGCATCCATCTTAGAGTATGGCAGCCATTTTGTATTCTTGCCCTCACATAGTCAATGGACACACAGTGACCTCTGATCAACCCATTCTCACTTAAGGACACGTAAGCTTTAGCCGGCGATTCACCTTGCTAGTGACACGTGCACTTTAGGACAGAAACGCTGTGGCCGCATGACTCGGCAGAAGCTGCCTCCCCAGCCTGAGGCCAGTCCTGCTATACTGGTTCTCGTGTTCGTTGGCCTGATCATGATTAGGCGGCCGAAGCTGGTAGCCTTGCCCATATACGACCCACAAACATCTCTTATCCTACTTTTCTATCTTCTGCACCTGGCTCTGCTCCTTTCCTTCTGGGCCTTTATTAGGGGGAGGTAACGAAATTTACGATGAGGCGGTCCGGCTCTTTAATGAAAAGTTGACATGGGATTATGATGGAACAGTGGGAACCCCTAGTTCGTAATGTTTTGACATCAGATATTGTTGACGATTCTTGTGTAACGCCAAATATTTATTGTTTAGGACATGAAGGTTTAGAAATGTACTAGCATGTGAAGAATGTTGCCCCAAGCTGAAAATTTAGTATTTAAGGAGCAACCCACTTTGTACAAATCGAACAGGCTCCTAATTTCTGCCCGTGTGTAGTTTCTGTGACTTCTGTGTCCCTGCAGTAATAAACCTTTGGTCTTTGACGCCACCATCGAGAAGCCCGTGTTTCTGTTTATTTGTGCACCGAGACAGGTAGAACTCAGGGGTCTTCGGGTGTTGTCCCTGACACCTCTGGACGGAACCAAAATGTCCAGAACTCCAACATCGGGTGGAACCATTACCTCGATTGCGCATTGAACTCGCTGGGATCGGAGGTTTGCGTGGCCCGAACTATTTCGTAGTCTTGAGGAGGACTTATGGGTGCGGTACGGTAAGGTGCAGGAGCGCTGCCTTGTTACGTGTTACATTATGCTGGATATTGTTTGTAGAGCAGCCGCTTTACAATTCCGATTAGAAACTCCTGTTTACTCGATTGTTCATGTCCTCTATTCCTCGACCACTGCGTTGCTGATTTAATGGTTTGCTTTACTTCAGTATGGCATTAATACTCGGGTGAGGAGCGAGGATATTGACTATTTTCAAGTATACTTCAGGTTGGCCTTCATCAAGTTCTGAGCCAGATTCAATGCAGTTCCGCTACCTGGCTACCATTTAATAGCGGAGTACTGTTGAACTTTCAGCCTACGTTTTCCTTAAGAATCCTAACGTTTATAAACACTCGGTAGCAGAAAAAAGGTGGATTAACCTTGTTACAGGATTGTCAGCACCAAGCGAGAATGACGCTTCTTTTTCTTTTATGCTTTATTTTTCTTCTTTTTTGAATCTGTGTTTTAGGAGCCTATGCAGCAGTCTCAAGTGTGAGTGCATACACATATATAGCGTTTACCTTAGTCATTGAGGATTGAATGCATGTGTGACCCTTTGTTTCTCCCTGTGCAGGGTTCATCACCGATTACCAGGGAGGTTATTCAGCATATCCATATCCGAGCATACCTACCTGCTGATTTGAACTGCTGCTACTTTATTGTTTTTTTGTCCCTTTTTCTCCCTTCCCTGGTGGTGATACACTTAGTGGAGTTTAATTGTATGTGCTCACTGAGTGTGCCATTAAAAGGGATAAGGAGAATCAGCTACATTCATCGCTCCTGCTGTACCCGGCTAAACAGGTTAGTGTTACCTGTATGGAATCACGACATTCTCTCCCTCTATAGCAGCTCTGCTGACCTGGTTCTCTCCCTCTGAAGCAGCCCGGCTGACCTGGTTTCTCTGGCTCAACAGCAGCTCTTCTAACCTGGTTCTCGGGCTCTGGAGCAGCTCTGCTGACCAGGTTCGTAGGCTCTAGAGCAGCTCTGCTGACCTGGCTCTCTCCCTCTAAAGCAGCTCTGCTGACCTGGTTCTCTCGCTCTATAGCAACTCTGCTGACGTGGTCCTCTCGCTCTAAAGCAGCTCTGCTGACCTGGTTCTCCCCCTCTGTAGCAGCTCTGCAGAACTGGTTCTCTCCCTCTAAAGCAGCTCTGCTGACCTGGTTCTATGGCTCTAAAGCAGCTCTGCTGACCTGGTTCTTTCACTCTAAAGCAGCTCTGCTGACCTCGTTTCTCTGGCTATAAAGCAGGTCAACTGACCTGGTTTACTGGCTCTAGAGCAGCTCTGCTGCCTTAGTTCTTAGGCTACAGAGCAGATCTGCTGATCTGGTTCTCTGGCTCTGCAACAGCTCTGCTGACCTGATTCTCTGGCTGTAAAGCAGCTCTGCTGACCCGGCTCTATGGCTCTAAAACAGTTCTGCTGACATCGTTCTCTGGCTCTAGAGCAGTTCTGCTGACCTGGTTTTCTCCCTCTAGTGCAGCTCTGCTGACCTGGTTCTCTCCCTCTAAAGCAGATCTACTGACCTGGTTTCTCTGGCTCCACAGCAGCTCTGCTGGCCTGATTCTCTGAATCTAGAGCAGAGCAGCTCTGCTGACCTGGTTCTCTGGCTCTGAAGCAGGTCTGCTGACCTGGTTCTCTGGCTCTAAAGCAGCTCTACTGGCCTGGTTCTCTGGCTGTTAAGCAGCTCTGCTGACCTGGTTCTCTCCCTCTGAAGCAGCTCGGCTGACCTGGTTTCTCTGGCTCAACAGCAGCTCTTCTGACCTGGTTCTCTGGCTCTAGAGCAGCTCTGCTGACCCGGTTTTTAGGCGCTAGAGTAGCTCTGCTGACCTGGTTCTCTCGCTCTAAAGCAGCTCTGCTTACCTGGTTGTCTCGCTCTAAAGCAGCTCTGCTGACCTGGTTCTCTCCCTCTGTAGCAGCTCTGCAGAACTGGTTCTCTCCCTCTAAAGCTGCTCTGCTGACCTGGTTCTCTGGCTCTAAAGCAGCTCTGCTGATCTGGTTCTTTCACTCTAAAGCAGCTCTGCTGACCTCGTTTCTCTGGCTCTAAAGCAGGTCAACTGACCTGGTTTACTGGCTCTAGAGCAGCTCTGCTGCCTTAGTTCTTAGGCTACAGAGCGGATCTGCTGATCTGGTTCTCTGGCTCTGCAACAGCTATGCTGACCTGATTCTCTGGCTTTAAAGCCGCTCTGCTGACCCGGCTCTATGGCTCTAAAGCAGTTCTGCTGACATGGTTCCCTGGCTCTAGAGCAGTTCTGCTGACCTGGTTCTCTCCCTCTAGTATAGCTCTGCTGACCTGGTTCTCTCCCTCTAAAGCAGCTCTACTGACCTGGTTTCTCTGGCTCTACAGCAGCTCTGCTGGCCTGATTCTCTGACTCTAGAGCAGAGCAGCTCTGCTGACCTGGTTCTCTGGCTCTGAAGCAGGTCTGCTGACCTGGTTCTCTGGCTCTAAAGCAGCTCTACTGGCCTGGTTCTCTGGCTGTTAAGCAGCTTTGCTGACCTGGTTCTCTCCCTCTGAAGCAGCTCGGCTGACCTGGTTTCTCTGGCTCAACAGCTGCTCTTCTGACCTGGTTCTCTGGCTCTAGAGCAGCTCTGCTGACCTGGTTCTTAGGCTCTAGAGCAGCTCTGCTGACCTGGTTCTCCCTCTCTAATGCAACTCTGCTGACCTGGTTCGCTCGCTCTATAGCAGCTCTGCTGACCTGGTTCTCTTGCTCTAAAGCAGATCTACTGACCTGGTTCTCTCCCTCTATAGCAGCTCTGCTGACCTGGTTCTCTCGCTCTAAAGCAGCTCTGCTGACCTGGTTCTATGGCTCTAAAGCAGCTCTGCTGACCTGGTTCTTTCACTCTACAGATGCTCTGCTGACCTGGTTTCTCTGGCTCTAAAGCAGGTCAACTGACCTGGTTTTCTGGCTCTAGAGCAGCTCTGCTGGCCTAGTTCTTAGGCTACAGAGCAGATCTGCTGATCTGGTTCTCTGGCTCTGCAACAGCTCTGCTGACCTGATTCTCTGGCTGTAAAGCAACTCTGCTGACCCGGCTCTGTGGCTCTAAAGCAGTTCTGCTGACATGGTTCTCTGGCTCTAGAGCAGTTCTGCTGAACTGGTTCTCTTCCTCTAGTTCAGCTCTGATGACCTGGTTCTCTCCCTCTAAAGCATCTCTACTCACCTTGTTTCTCTGGCTCTATAGCAGCTCTGCTGGCCTGGTTCTCTGGCTCTTGAGCAGAGCAGCTCTGCTGGTCTGGTTTTCTAGCTCTAAAGCAGATCTGCTGACCTGGTTCTCTAGCTCTAAAGCAGCTCTGCAGAACTAGTTCTCTCACTCTAAAGCAGCTCTGATGACCTGGTTTCTCTGGCTCTACAGCAGCACTGCTGACCTGGTTTTCTGGCTCTTAAGCAGTTCTGCTGACCTGGTTCTCTGCCTGCAGAGCAGCTCTGCTGACCTGGTTCTATGGCTCTAAAGCAGTTCTGCTGACATGGTTCTCTAGCTCTAGAGCAGTTCTGCTGAACTGGTTCTCTTCCTCTAGTGCAGCTCTGATGACCTGGTTCTCTCCCTCCAAATCATATCTACTGACCTTGTTTCTCTGGCTGTACAGCAGCTCTGCTGGCCTGGTTCTCTGGCTCTTGAGCAGAGCAGCTCTGCTGGACTGGTTCTCTGGCTATAAAGCAGATCTGCTGACCTGGTTCTCTATCTCTAAAGCAGCTCTGCAGAACTAGTTCTCTCCCTCTAAAGCAGCTCTGCTGACCTGGTTTCTCTGGCTCTACAGCAGCACTGCTGACCTGGTTTTCTGGCTCTTAAGCAGTTCTGCTGACCTGGTTCTTTGCCTCCAGAGCAGCTCTGCTGACCTGGTTCTATGACTCTAAAGAAGCTCTTCTGACCTCGTTCTCTGGCTCTAGAGCAGCTCTTCTGACCTGGTTCTATGGCTCTAAAGCAGTTCTGCTGACCTGGTTCTCTCCCTATAAAGCAGCTCTGCTGACCTGGTGCACGTCCTCTAGAGCAGCTCTGCTGACCTGCTTATTAGGCTCAAGAGAAGCTCTGCTTACCTGGTTCTCTGGCTCCAAAGCAGCTCTGCTGACCTGGTTCTCTGGCTCTAAAGCAGCTCTGCTGACCTGGTTCTTTCAATCTAAAGCACCTCTGCTCACTTGGTTTCTCTGGCTCTAGATGCCAGGAATTATCCAGTTCGCGGTACCGAGGACCTCCAAGTTGTCTTGTGCTCATGAAGTCTATATGACGTGGAGGTGAAGCGTCCCAGTGGAAGTCGTGGCCATAAAAGGAACCATGGGGCGGTGATCTTCAAAGGTGATCACGATACAGGCTCCTGGGATCGTTTTTCTACCTTTTCCCACCCATGGAGTCCTACGTACTGTCAAAATCCTTCCATACTAGTTTGGGGGCATAGGACGGTTATTTTGTAGCCAATGTTGTGCCTTATTTTTCAGGGACCACGTAGGTTCAGCACTGTGGTCCACCAATTCAGGCACTCCAGTCATTACCACAACGTAAGGGGATGCATCTGGAGGCAGATCTATTGGAAATCTGAATTTGGTGGGTACGCTAGGGGCATCTCTATTAGACGCAGGAATCGAGGTATTAGAAGCAGGAATTTGTATTGACGGTGTTTTGGATGTGGTTTTATTTTTTACCACTGTCTTCAAAACAGGTGTTGTTGTTGAAGCGGGGTTTCCCAGTGTCAAGGTTGCAGCATTAGTGGATGGGATTACTATGGGCTTTTCTTTCGTTGGTGCGGGAATTTTTGTTAGGGGTGTATTTTTTTATGTTTACGGGTTTCGGGAGAGTGTTCCTAGGCTTGATAGGAAGTTGTTTATTTTGCTTCACTCCCCCCGTTTGCTGCAACCCTGACGGTTGTTTTTGCTGTGAAAGATTAACCAGTTTAGATAGTTGTGTCTCCATTTGCGCGAGCTTTGCTTCTACTGGTTGCAGAAGGAGTTTAAAAAGCTCTGCGATCTTGTTTAGCAAATGGGGATTATTACTATCCACTAGTTCCTTACTGCTCGATAAGAGAATTGGGGATTCCAAATTGATAGGGGGTGGAATTTCCTGGATGGGGTGGTGCACCATCACAGGAATTACTAACTGTTCTGTGATAGATGGTAAATTCTGTGGTGTGCTGGGGATATTATCTGTCTCCTTGGATCTAGACTTTCTCGAATGTGGCTTTGTTTTTCTTATGGCACCTTTCCTCATTCCCCTCGCTTTCTCTCTATCGTCTGATGTCATTTGCGGAAGGGTTTGTGGCAGTAGGTCCGGGGTTTTTTCAAGGTCTGAACTTAAATGTAGATCTGAGAGCTGGGAAGCCGATAGATCCACATTGTTTTGTAAACTGCGCCTACCCTCACCGGACGCCATTTGCCCTACATAATTGTTAGCTGGTAGAGGAGTTCTAGCGTCGGCCAAATCTCCCATAGAGGATCTTTTGGCGAACGCTAGGTCCAAGGAAACTCTTTCCTCCATCAGTGAAATACTTTGATCTATGAAAGTATTAGCCTTGGTAATGAAATCATCCATTGGACCTAGGAGTTTTCCCACACTCCCGGTAGCCTTCGATTTATTACCTCTAGTTAGCATATCCAGCTGGAGGGGGAGAGGGACAGCAAAGATGGGTAAATGGGAGAAAAGTTAGGGGACTAGCCCAGTCAAGTCTCTCCAGTCCTCGAACGGCCTCAAATGGCCTGCCCTTTGCCCGGGCTTCGCCCCGGGCCACGCCCCGCACGCGTCCCGCTAACGCGGAGAGGGGAAGTGATTTTATCAAGGTGAGAGAGATGGAGGAGGAGTCCGGGAAGAGGCACCAGGTGCGCGTGTTGTTGCGAGCACAAAGACCTGTGGGCCTCGCAGTCCTGGACTCGACAATCCAGCGGTGGTTGTCACAAACACCCCAAGAGTCACAGGCAGAACCAGGGGCAATACTTCTCCAGTCAGGGAAATGGCTCCAAAGGCAGAGTCACTGTTGCGACTACGAGCGGCTCCCGCGGAGCGGGGGCCGCGAGTCGTGGATATACACACCCCAATAAGCAGGGAGGAGGAGTCCGGGAAGAGGCAGCAGGTGCGCGTCTTGTTGCGAGCGCTAAGACCTGTGGGCCTCGCAGTCCCGGACTCGACAATCCAGCGGTGGTTGTCACAAACACCCCAAGAGTCACAGGCAGAACCAGGGGCAATCCTTCTCCAGTCAGGGAAATGGCTCCAAAGGCAGGATCACTGTTGTGACTACGAGCGGCTCCCGTGGAGCGGGGGCCGCGAGTCGTGGATATACACACCCCAATAAGCAGGGAGGAGGAGTCCGGGAAGAGGCAGCAGGTGCGCGTGTTGTTGCGAGCGCTAAGACCGGTGGGCCTCGCAGTCCCGGACTCGGAAATCCAGAGGCGGTTGTCACAAACACCCCAAGAGTCACAGGCAGAGCCAGGGGCAATACTTCTCCAGTCAGGGAAACGGCTCCAAAGGCGGAGTCACTGTTGCGACTACGAGTGGCTGACCTGGTTCTCTGGCTATAAAGCAGCTCTACTGACCCAATTTTCTTCCTCTATAGCAGTTCTGCTGACCTGGTTCCATGGCTCTAAAGCAGTTCTGATGACCTGGTTCTCTCCCTCTAGTGCAGCTCTTATGACCTTGTTCTATCACTCTAAAGCAGCTCTACTGACGTGATTTCTCTGGCTCTACAGCAGCTCTGCTGGCCTGATTTTCTGGCTCTAGAGCAGAGCAGCTCAGCTGACCTTGTTCTCACGCTCTAAAGCAGCACTGCTGACCTGGTTCACTGGCTGTAAAGCAGCTATGCTGACCTGCTTCTCTCCCTCTGAAGCAGCTCTGCTGACCTGGTTTCTCTGGCTCCACAGCAGCATTTCTAACCAGGTTCCCTGGCTCCAGAGCAGCTCTGCTGACCTAGTTCTTAGGCTAAAGAGCAGCTCTGCTGACCTGGATCTCTCCCTCTAAAGCAGCTCTGCTGACCTGGTTCTCTCCCTCGATAGCAGCTCTGTTGACATGTTTCTCTCGCTCTAAAGCAGCTCTGCTGATCTGGTTCTCTCTCTCTAAAGCAGCTCTACTGACCTAGTTTCTCTGGCTCTACAGTTTCTCTGCTGACATAGTTCTTATGCTACAGAGCAGATCTGTTTATCTGGCTCTCTTGCTATGCAACAGCTCTGCTGCCCTGGTTCTCTGGCTATAAAGCAGTTCTGCTGACATGGTTCTCTGGCTCTAGAGTATTTCTGCTTACCTGGTTCTCTCCCTTCAAAGCAGCTCTACTGATCTGGTTTGTCTGGCTCCACAGCAGCTCTGCTGGCCTGGTTCTCTGGCTCTAGAGCAGAGCAACTCTGCTGGCCTGGTTCTCTGGCTCTAAAGCAGCTCCGATGACCTGGTTCTCTGGTTCTAAAGCAGCTCTGCTGTCCTGGTTCTCTGGCAGCTCTAAAGCAGTTCTGCTGACCTGGTTCTCTAACTATAAAGCAGCTCTTCTGACCTGGTCCACAGCCTCTAGAGCAGCTCTGCTGACCTGTGTTTCTGGCTCTAGAGCAGCTCTGCTGGCCAGGGTCTCTGTTTCTAGACCAGCTCAGCTGACCTGCTTCTTAAGCTCAAGAGAAGCTCTGCTGACCTGGTTCTCTGGCTCTAAAACAGCTCTTCTGACCTGGTTCTCTGGCTCTAAAGCAGCTCTGCTAACCTGGTTCTTTCACTCTAAAGCAGCTCTGTTGACCTGGTTTCTCTGGCTCTAAAGCAGGTCAACTGACCTGGTTTTCTGGCTTTGAGCAGCTCTGCTGGCTTAGTTCTTAGGCAACAGAGCGGATCTGATGATGTGGTTCTCTGGCTCTGCAACAGCTCAGCTGACCTGATTCTCTGGCTGTAAAGCTGCTCTGCTGACCCGGCTCTATGGCTCTAAAGCAGTTCTGCTGACATGGTTCTCTGGCTCTAGAGCAGTTCTGGTGACCTAGTTCTCTCCCTCTAGTGGAGCTCTGCTGACCTAGTTCTCTTCCTTTAAAGCAGCTCTACTGACCTGGTTTCTCTGACTCTACAGCAGCTCTGCTGGCCTGATTCTCTGACCCTAGAGCAGAGCAGCTCTGCTGACCTGGTTTTCTGGCTCTAAGGCAGCTCTACTGGCCTGGTTCTCTGGCTGTAAAGTAGCTCTGCTGACCTGGTACTCTCCCTCTGAAGCAGCTCGGCTGACATGGTTTCTCTGGCTCAACAGCAGCTCTTCTGACCTGGTTCTCTCACTCTAAAGCAGCTCTGCTGACCTGGTTCTCTCCCTCTATAGCAGCTCTGCTGACCTGGTTCTCTCGCTCTAAAGCAGCTCTGCTGACCGGGTTCTATGGCTCTTTAGCAGCTCTGCTGACCTGGTTCTTTCACTCTAAAGAAGCTCTGCTGACCTGGTTTCTCTGTCTCTAAAGCAGGTCAACTGACCTGGTTTTCTGGCTCTAGAGCAGCTCTGCTGGCATAGGTTCTTAGGCTACAGAGCAGATCTGCTGATCTGGTTCTCTGGCTCTGCAACAGCTCTGCTGACCTGATTCTCTGGCTGTAAAGCAGCTCTGCTCACCCTGCTCTATGGCTCTAAAGCAGTTCTGCTGATTTGGTTCTCTGGCTCTAGAGCAGTTCTGCTGACCTGTTTCTCTTCCTCTAAAGCATCTCTACTGACCTTGTTTCTCTGGCTCTACAGCAGCTCTGCTGGCCTGGTTCTCTGGATCTAGAGCAGAGCAGCTCTGCTGGCCTGGTTCCCTTGCTCTAAAGCAGATCTGCTCACCTGATTCTCTAGCTCTAAAGCAGCTCTGCAGAACTAGTTCTCTCCCTCTAAAGCAGCTCTGCTGACCTGGTTTCTATGGCTCTACAGCAGCACTACTGACCTGGTTTTCTTGCTCTTAAGCAGTCTGCTGACCTGGTTTTCTGCCTCCAGAGCGGCTCTGCTGACCTGGTTCTATGTCTCTAACGAAGCTCTGCTGACCTCGGTCTCTGGCTCTAGAGCAGATCTTCTGACCTGGTTCTATGGCTCTAAAGCAGTTCTGCTGACCTGGTTCTCTCCCTATAAAGCAGCTCTGCTTTCCTGGTTCTCTTCCTATAAAGCAGCTCTGCTGACCTGGTTCACGGCCTCTAGAGCAGCTCTGCTGACCTGCTTCTTAGGCTCAAGAGAAGCTCTGCTGACCTGGTTCTCTGGCTCTAAAGCAGCTCTGCTGACCTGGTTCTCTGGCTCTAAAGCAGCTCTGCTGACCTGGTTCTTTCAATCTAAAGCTGCTCTGCTGACCTGGTTTCTCTGGCTCTAAAGCAGGTCCAGTTCGTAGGCTACAGAGCGGAACTTCTGATCTGGTTCTCTGGCTCTGCAACAGCTCTGCTGACCTAGTTCTCTGGCTCTAAAGAAGTACTGCTGAGGCAAGATGGCCGCTGGCAGGCTGTAGGGAGAGGACGTGTCTTTCCACTCTCCCTGGCTTTTCGAGGAAGAGATGAAATATAAATGCAGACCGGCACTTTAATAACTGAATCCCCCTGATATACGAAGATACGTGAGGATATGGTGTATGTGCTTGGGCATAAGGATAATAAAGACTCAATTCCAGCGTTTCCATCTATAGCTGAATATAAGTTATACAGAAAGGAATCAACCACTCAGAGTGTGAGGACGGCAGCGGAGTGGGCACTGACGTGTTCAACTCAGCTGATAGCTAAGTTCACTGGCTGGAGTCGGCTGCACTATCAGAGAGCACTGGTAATATCGTGCAACTATTGGGATATGATGGCTCCGAAGATATTGAAGAACATGAGAGAAGAGAGGGAGAAAGCTGCCTGGAGCGATTCGGATGCTCCGGCGGCTAACCTCAGAGCGAAGAAAGTGCTTCGGAATCAGGAGGAGAGCGATAATCTTCGTGCCGTCGACCAAAACAAAAGTGCTGTCAGAAATGGTACAGCTAACAGTATGACAGAAAGGAAGAAGAAAAAGGAGAAAATCAAGGTAACGCCTAGCAAGAAATGCAACACAGGTGTTAAAGCGGCTGAGCAGGCAACCATGAGGCAGCCTACGGTCTACGAGGCTTTCTTACCTGTAGGCGCCCGCGGGATATCAGTAAACGCGTTGGCGCCCGGACAGCTTGCTGTGGATGATTTAACCTTAGCCCCTGTTTCAAGTCATTTGGACCAAGACGGCGTTGCGGTAAAGTCTGTGGCAGAACCGCAAAATAGAGAGGACTCAGCTTTGACAGTGCTGGTAAGCTCGGAGGTAACGGACACAACAAACGAGCAAGGGGCGGGGCGAGACGCTTCAAAGCAGTCGGGAGAGCCGGGAGAATCAACACTGCAGACTGAGGACGCAGAGAGGGGTGAGAGCGAGAGTGTATTGCTGGAAGGGAAGAAGCAGGCTGAATCAATAATGCTTGTGAACCAAGTGAACACAGGAACCTCAATGACAATAACACCAACATGTCACGAGCTAGAACAAGAGCAAGGGGTAGTAAATAATGATAACTGTGTGGTTGAAGAGGGAGCAGTTTCTGTATGTATGGACAAGGATATGGCATCAGCAGGGGAAGTAGGAGTGGAAATACAGGCTGAAGACATGGCTCTTACTCTAGAAGATAACATGGGGGCGGGGTCTACTCAAGGACTTACGAAGTCTGGAACTATGATAATAGTGAATGAGATGGGTATTGTAGATTCTGATGATCTTTATTAAAAAAAAGGGGGGGCATTCCAGCATGTATCCTTTGGCAAATCCAGGCTCACCTTCTGATGAATGTTTTTTCTCTGTGAATGAGGGCGAGGAGGAGGAGGAGGAGGAGGATGGGGAAGAAGAGGGGGGGGCAAGCTCCTCTGCATCTTCCTCAAGTTCTGTGAAAACAGAGAACGATCAAACAATGTCTGGGTTAGCGACAGAGGCAGTAGCTACATCAGAATCAGGAGAGGGTTTGGCTCAGAAGTTATCCTCGAAGCGTTAATCAAAAATGTTGACAAAAAAACGAAGTAAATCAAAAAATATTTTAAGTCCTATACATACTGATATAGCAAAGCGATTGGATTGGGATTATTCTGCGACATCGCAGCTGTATCAAGAGACTGTTGGGGTGGCAGGAAACAGAGCTATAGATATTATAGAGACACCAGAGCAAGATTTAGAACAAGCACAGAGGCAAGCACAGAGGCAGAGGCAGAGTCAGTCCCAAGGGCAACCACCACTTAAAGGGTTTGAAATGATGTTTTCAATGTTGAAGCAAATACAGACAGAGGCGGGAGTGGAAATCCGCAGAGCTAGGCAGGAAAGTAAAAAGATACAGGGATCTCTCAATAAAGTGAATAAATTATACACAGATTTGTCAGGGAGAGTTACGGAGGTGGAAGAAAGAACCGGTATGCTGGAGGATGAAATGAAGAAATGGCAGGAGTTCAGGCAGGACCAGGAGAAGACCACATCAGATGTCCTATGGAAACTGGAAGATTTTGAAAATAGGCAGCGTAGAAACAACATCAGACTCTTGGGTATTGCGGAGGGAAAAGAGGGGCAGGATGTGAGATCATATGTTATTGAGTTACTCAGAGGTGCGCTCCCTGGCATAGAAGGTTGGGACTGGGAAAAGAGATACAGCGTGCGCATAGATTCCCATTTACACAGAGAAAGGGGGATACATCAAATAAACCTAGAGTGATACTTATATATGTGGGTAACTACCTGTTGAGAGAGGAGATTATGGCAAAGGCAAAACCTCAGGCCAGGTGTAGATATAAGGATGTTGAGTTTTTTGCTAGGCCTGACTTCTGCCACACAACAGTAGAAAGGAGGTGGAGAATGTGGGAGCTGATTGTGCCTTTTCAAAAAATGGGATGTGAGGCGTACCTGATGTTTCCTAGCAGGCTAAAAGTGGTAAGGGATGGACAGTTTAACATTTTTCATTCTGAAAATAAGGCTCAATAATTTCTGATATGGCTGAAAGAGAGCAAGACACAGACACAGGCACAGGCTGATAAAGAGCGAGTGGTAGCTCTGGTGACGCAAGGAAATAAGAAGGCATAAAAGCACACAAAAAATGGATAAGATGTACAATGACTTTATAACAAAGTAAGGAAAGGATGTATGTATGTATATACTGGCGGGGGGGAAAAGTTTTTTTTTTTTTTGCTCATGTTTGACCTTGTCTGCATAGGTTGGTATTAAGATAGGGGGAGTGGGGGACGCGGGATTCCCAGTCAGTCACAGCTGCCACACATAGGTCCTAAGGACCTATTTGCCAGTAGGGGGGGGGGGGTGGGACCGTCATGGTGGGAACTCAGGGGGGGGTGGGGGTGGGGTGAGGAACAAAAGTTTTGGAGATATTATAGAGGAACAAAGCAAGTAAGTCAGAAGACAATGACTAATAAAAGAAAACCATATTATTTTTATATGGCTGCTAGTTTATCATGTATAAGGTTTGAGTTGTGTAATGATATAAGAAATGTCGATCCACTTAATAATCCAGAATGAATACTTGAATAATGACATGGAATGTCTGCGGGTTAAATGATAGACAAAAGAGACAAAAGGTGTCTATTTTAATAAAAAGTCTTAGATTAGATTTCCTAATACTGCAAGAAACGCATATCCAGGTGTCTGAAATACACTTGCTTGAACAAGGAGTAGCAGTATTAGCAAGACAGAGGGGCATCAATACTAGGAAAAAGTGGGAAGATGTTTGGGGGAGATGGGCTTTGGTAGAATGCTTGGTAGGAGAGCAATGGATAACTCTTGGCTCTATATATGGATCTACTGGGGACGATGCGGAAATTTTTGAACAGGTAGATATAGAGCTGGCAACTTGGGCCCCTTATGTAGTACTAGGAGGAGACTTTGACATCAATGGTGCAGGAGGCCTGGGATTAGGGCTAGGACCTCCGGTTAAATATCAAGGAAGGAAAAGAAGAGTGTTTCAAGCAGTTTGCTCCCTAGCAAGGAATAACGGTTTATTAGATGTCTGGGATACCCTCAAACCAGGAGAGAATGGATATACGTATTATTCTGCACCGCATAAAGTGAGTGCAAGATTAGACTATTTTCTGGTTAGTAATCAGGGTGTTTCTGGTGCACATATTGAGAGATTGCCAAGAGTACTGGCGTACCATAACCCCCTGATTATCAACTTAAAAGGATTATCAGAGGCAAGGGGGGGCTCGGTCTGGACTTTAGAAAGAGCGCTGTTAGAAGATGAGGCATATATCCAGCATATGAAACAATGGATAGTGGAATACCTGACAATAAATAGGGATACAGCAACTGAAGGTATGGTCTGGGATAGTTTTAAGGCTGGGGTGAGGGGAGAGACCCTAAGCTTCGGTGTAAGGAGAAGGAAGCAGGAACAAGAGAGAAATCAGGTTCTAAGAAGTGAGATAATATTAGCAGAGGAAGAAGTAAGCAAGGGTGTAGTAAATCAGATAAATACACCCAATAGTAATGGGAGTGTACCAAACCCTGCAATAATTAAGTTAGCGAAGTTGAGAATGGAGGCAGAAGAATATATAGCATCCAAGGCAGCAAAACAATATGTGACTAATAGGGAAAAATGCTATGAGCTGAGTGACCGAGTAGGCAGAATGTTAGCAGTCAGAGCAAGGCAAAAGGCATCACTTGGGGAGATCAATGCAATAAAAGAGAGCTGTGGAAAGGTGGTAACGGGTACGCATCAAATTAGAGAAGTCTTTAGAAAATTCTACACGAACCTATATCAAGAAAGTCATGTAAAAGATCCAGGGGAGATAGCAGCTTACTTGAATGATTCCCCAAGGGTGGAGTTGGATGAATCAGAAAGAAAAAGATTAGATAACTTACTAGATCAACAGGAGATTGGAAGCGCTCTTAAGAGTCTTCCATCTGGCAAAGCAGCGGGACCAGATAAGACACCGCTAGAATTTTATAAGGTTTTTTGGGAAGAATTAGGGAAGGATATGGTACGCGCTATGCAACAGGCACAGAGGGGCGTATCAATACCAAACTCCTGGTCTGGTGCAGAAATAGTCGTCATTTTAAAGAAAGGAAAGGTACCTACAGATCCGGGTTCGTATAGACCAATAATGTTAATGAATACTGATACGAAGATTTATTCAAAAGCACTAGCAATAAGATTTGCTAGTGTAATAACTCCATTAGTCACCATCAGCCAGCATGGATTTATACCTGGGCGAGGAACCATGCATCACACACGGAAATTAATTACTCTTTTTGATAAAATGGAAGTCACAGGGGAACCATTAGCGGTATTGCATTTAGATGCCGAGAAAGCATTCGACCGCGTATCCTGGGATTATATGTGGAGTGTTTTAAAAAGGGTGGGATTCGGGAATGGCTTTCTCACAGCAATAAAGACACTCTACAGAGACCCGGTGGCCGCAATAAGAATAAACTTGGGAATAACTAAACAAGTGTCAATTAATAGGGGTACTAGACAGGGATGCCCGTGCTCCCCTTTACTCTTTGCTATGTATCTGGACCCATTAATACGCAGAATGGAAAGGAATGGGAATATACCTCCAGTTGCTACACCTAGGGGGGACTGCAAGATACTTGCATATGCCAATGACGTGGCTGTTGTAACACCAGTACCCACAGAGGCTATTAGATATCTGGAACTGGAGGCTAAACATTTTGGAAAAGTTTCAGGATACTCTTTAAACACTGGGAAAACACAGATTATAAAAAACGACAAGGCAATGTGTCAAGATTAGCGAGTGGTGCAGACAGGAACATATCTGGGTATAACAATCACCGCAGAACTGGGAAAGTTAGTAGAATTGAATATAGACCCTATTATAAGGAAGGTGGGTAAAGATCTAGATAGGCTTACACCTTACAATAGTTGGTAGAGTAAATATTATTAAGATGTTAATTCTACCGAAATTTCTATATATTTTTAGGACAATTCCTTTATGGTTTGATAATCTTTGGTTTCAAAAGATCGAAGGAATGATCAATAGATTTATTTGGTCTAAAGGTAAAACTAGGAGAGCAGCAAGATTTATGGCACTTCCAAGGGAGAGAGGAGGGTGGGCTTTACCGGATCTGAAACTTTACTATTGGGCGGCAGCCCTACAATATATGGTTGGATTGATAGGTGGAGCAGAAGTAGAAGGGGAGGATGCTTTAGGATCATTCGCAATTTACGGCTTATTGATGGGGGAAGAGGTAAAGAATATATTTTTGAAACACTTTGACACAGCTTACTTTAAAAGGACACGATTTAAGACCATTTTGGGAGCCAATAACATCTGGAAAGCTTTTACTAAGAAATATGGTTTGGGGAAAATTAATAGATACACGAGAATAAAAAACAATTTAGCATTTCCTGAGGATATTTATTCCGATTCAGTGTATATAGAATGGCACAGGAAGGGAATTACAAAAGTGGGGGACTTGATGGGTACACAGGGGATGAAACAATTTGTAGAAATACAGGGGGAATATGATTTGGCAACAAGGCATTTTTTTAAGTACCTTCAAGTAAGAAGTTTTTTGGCGAATCAAAGGGGGGGCTCGAGTGGATTTGAGAAAAATTCTATACTTGAGGTGGTACACAATGGAGTAAACTGTACTATTAAAAGGTTTTACGCAGAGTTAATTGAAACAAAACCAGATGACATGGTTAAGTGGGGGGAAAGTTGGTCGACTAAGTTGGAGACAGAATTGGAATGCTTCAATTTGTCATTAGAATTGGGGCAAAATATTCTGTGTTCTGCAACACTACAGGCACAGCACTATAAAACTATATATCGGCTGTACTATACTCCAGCAAAGCTCGCACAATGGGGGGCGGTTACTGGGATTAATTGTCCTAGATGCGGAAGTTTGCAGGCCGATATAATTCATATATTTGCAACATGTCCATGTATATCAACAATATTGAATGAAATACAACATTTTTTACAAAGAGCATTGAAAATAGCCGTCAACTTAACTCCTACGATTGTGGTATTGGGAGTGAATTCAGGCAACGCCCAGGGAGAGGGTTGTTATTTTATTTTTGTTGCAATGGCTGTGTTTAGATTGTGTATTGCCTCAGCATGGCTTGATCAGGTACCACCAGTATTTCAACAATGGTTAGCCAGGATCTTAAACATCTATAGTTTGGAAAAAGCAATATATTCTAGAAAAGGAAAAAAGGGGAGGAAACTAGGGTTGAAAATATGGGAGCCGATAATAAAATGGAAGGAAGAAATATAATGTATATAATGTATAGGTTTGTAATGTTTATTGTGTTAGGAGGGAGGGCTCATAAGTGTTCAGTAAGAAACAATGTGTTGTATGGTTTTTCTCATTTTTTCCTCATTCCTATCGTTTACTCTTTCTTTTGTGGTTTTTATTATTCTCTCCATATGATGTGATTGGTTAATTGTTAAATATAGTTAAAAAATCCTATATATGATGTAAATGTTCCTCTATGTTTAATGTAGCAGTAGTTTTTCTTGTTTTTGAAAAATATGATTGAATGTATACAGTAATATGTTCCTCACCCCCGGTGTAGGGGGGAGGGGGGGTAAAATAATGTGTAAAAAAACTGTCAATAAAAAGAATTAAAAAAAAAAAAAAGTACTGCTGACCTGGTTCTCTCCCTCTATAGCAGCTCTGCTAACGTGGTTTTCTCCCTCTAAAGCAGCTCTGCTGACCTGGTTCTATCGCAAAAAGCATCTCTACTGACCTGGTTTCTCTGGCTCTGCAGACAATCTGCTGACCTAAGCTCTTAGGATACAGAGCATGTCTGCTGATCTGGCTCTCTTGCTCTGCAACAGCTCAGCTGCCCTGGTTCTCTAGCTATAAAGCAGCTCTGCTGACCCAGTACCATGGCTCTAAAGCAGTTCTGCTGACATGGTTCTCTGGCTCTAGAACATTTCTGCTGACCTGGTTCTCGCCCTCTAGTGCAGGTCACCTGACTTGGTTCTCTCCCACCAAAGCAGGGCTACTGATCGTATTTTTCTTGCTCTACAGAACCTCTGATGGCCTGGTTCTCTGGCTCTAAAGCAGCTCTGCTGGCCTGGTTCTCTGGCTCTAAAGCAGCTCTGCTGTCCTGGTTTTCTGGTGGCTCGAAAGCAGCTCTGCTGACCTGGTTCTTAGGCTCTAAAGCAGATCTGCTGATCTGGCTCTCTGGCTCTGCAACAGCTCTGCTGACCTGATTCTTTGGCTGTAAAGCAGCTCTGCTGACCCGGCTCTATGGCTCTAAAGCAGTTCTGCTGACATGGTTTCTCTGGCTCTATGGCAGCTCTGCTGGCCTGAATCTCTGGCTCTAGAGCAGAGCAGCTTTGCTGACCTAGTTCTCTGGCTCTGAAGCAGGTCAACTGACCTGGTTTTCTGGCTCTAGAGCAGCTCTGCTGGCCCAGTTCGTAGGCTACAGAGGGGATCTGCTGATCTGGTTCTCTGGCTCTGCAACAGCTCTGCTGACCTGATTCTGTGGCTGTAAAGCAGCTCTGCTGACCTGGTGGTCTGGCTCTAAAGCAGCTCTGCTGACCTGGTTCTCTGGCTGTAAAGCAGCTCTGCTGACCTGGTTCTCTCCCTCTGAAGCATCTCGGCTGACCTGGTATCTCTGGCTCAACAGCAGCTCTACTGACCTGGTTCTCTGGCTCTATAGCAGGTCTGCTGACATGGTTTTCTCGCTCTAAAGCAGCTCTGCTGAACTGGCTCACTGGCTCTAAAGCAGCTCTGCTAACCTGGTTCTTTCACAATAAATCAGCTCTGCTGACCTGGTTTCTCTGGCTCTAAAGCAGGTTAACTGACCTGGTTTTCTGCCTCTAGAGCAGCTCTGCTGGCCTAGTTCTTAGGCTACAGAGCAGATCTGCTGATCTGGTTCTCTGGCTCTGTAACAGCTCTGCTGACCTGATTCTTTGGCTGTAAAGCAGCTCTGCTGACCGGCTCTATGGCCCTAAAGCAGTTCTGCTGACATGGTTCTCTGGCTCTAGAGCAGTTCTGCTGACCTTGTTCTCTCCCTCTAGTGCAACTCTGATGACCTGGTTATCTCTCTATAAAGCAGCTCTACCTACCTGGTTTCTCTGGCCCTTCAGCAGCTCCGCTGGCCTGATTCTCTGGCTCTAGAGCAGAGCAGATCTGCTAACCTGGTTCTCTGGCTCTAAAGCAGCTCTGCTGACCTGTTTCTCTCCCTCTAGTGCAGCTAATCTGACCTGGTTCTCTCCCTCCAAAGCAGCTCTATTGTTCTGGTTTCCCTGGCTCAACAGCAGCTCTGATGGCCTGGTTCTCTGGCTCTAGAGCAGAGCAGCTCTGCTGACCTGGTTCTCTGGCTCTAAAGCAGCTCTGCTGACCTGGTTCTCAGGCTCTAAAGTAGCTCTGCTGTCCTGGTTCTCTGGCGGCTTTAAAGCAGCTCTGATTACCTGGTTCTCTCCCTCTAAAGCAGCTCTGCTGACCTGGTTTCTCTGACTCTACAGCAGCTCTGCTGACCTAGTTCTCTAGCTCTAGAACAGCTCTGCTGGTCCACATCTTAGGCTACAGAGCGGATCTGCTGATCTGGTTCTCTGGCTCTGCAACAGCTCTGCTGACCTGGTTATCTGGCTCTAAAGAAGTACTGCTGACCTGGTTCTCTCCCTCTATAGCAGCTCTGCTAACCTGGTTCTCTCCCTATAAAGCAGCTCTGCTGACCTGGTTCTCTCGCTCTAAAGCAGCTCTACTGACCTGGTTTCTCTGGCTCTGCAGACGCTCTGCTGACCTAAGCTCTTAGGTTACAGAGCATGTCTGCTGATCTGGCTCTCTTGCTCTGCAACAGGTCAGCTGCCCTGGTTCTCTGGCTATAAAGCAGTCATGCTTACCCAGTACCATGGCTCTAAAGCAGTTCTGCTGACATGGTTCTCTGGCTCTAGAACATTTCTGCTGACCTGGTTCTCACCCTCTAGTGCAGGTCACCTGACCTGGTTCTCTCCCACTAAAGCAGGGCTACTGATCGTTTTTTTCTTGCTCTACAGCACCTCTGATGGCCTGGTTCTCTGGCTCTAGAGCAGAGCAGCTCTGCTGACATGGTTCTCTGGCTCTAAAGCAGCTCTGCTGACCTGGTTCTCTGGCTCTGAAGCAGCGCTGCTGTCCTGGTTTTCTGGCGGCTTGAAAGCAGCTCTGCTGACCTGGTTCTTAGGCTCTAAAGCAGATCTGCTGACCTGGTTTCTCTAGCTCAACAGCAGCTTTTTGTCCTGGTTTTCTGGCTCTAGAGCAGCTCTGCTGACCTAGTTCTTAGACTCTAGAGCAGCTCTGCTGACCTGGTTGTCTCCCTCTAAAGCAGCTCTGCTGACCTGGTTCTCTCCCTATATAGCAGCTCTGCTGACCTGGGTCTCTCGCTCTAAAGCAGCTCTGCTGACCTGGATCTCTCGCTCTAAAGCAGCTCTACTGACCTGGTTTATCTGGCTCTACAGCTGCTCTGCTGACCTAGTTCATAGGCTACAGAGCAGATCTGCTGATCTGGCTCTCTTGCTCTGCAACAGCTCTGCTGACCTGGTTCTCTGGCTATAAAGCAGCTCTGCTGACCCAGTTCTATGGCTCTGAAGCAGTTCTGCTGACATGGGTCTCTGGCTTTAGAGCAGTTCTGCTGACCTTGTTCTCTGGCTCTAAAGTAGCTCTGCTGTCCTGGTTCTCTGGCGGCTTTAAAGCAGCTCTGATTACCTGGTTCTCTCCCTCTAAAGCAGCTCTGCTGACCTGGTTTCTCTGACTCTACAGCAGCTCTGCTGACCTAGTTCTCTAGCTCTAGAACAGCTCTGCTGGTCCACATCTTAGGCTACAGGGCGGATCTGCTGATCTGGTTCTCTGGCTCTGCAACAGCTCTGCTGACCTGGTTATCTGTCTCTAAAGAAGTACTGCTGACCTGGTTCTCTCCCTCTATAGCAGCTCTGCTACCTGGTTCTCTCCCTCTAAAGCAGCTCTGCTGACCTGGTTCTCTCGCTCTAAAGCAGCTCTACTGACCTGGTTTCTCTGGCTCTGCAGACACTCTGCTGACCTAAGCTCTTAGGTTACAGAGCATGTCTGCTGATCTGGCTCTCTTGCTCTGCAACAGGTCAGCTGCCCTGGTTCTCTGGCTATAAAGCAGTTCTGCTTACCCAGTACCATGGCTCTAAAGCAGTTCTGCTGACATGGTTCTCTGGCTCTAGAACATTTCTGCTGACCTGGTTCTCACCCTCTAGTGCAGGTCACCTGACCTGGTTCTCTCCCACAAAAGCAGGGCTACTGATCGTTTTTTTCTTGCTCTACAGCACCTCTGATGGCCTGGTTCTCTGGCTCTAGAGCAGAGCAGCTCTGCTGACATGGTTCTCTGGTTCTAAAGCAGCTCTGCTGACCTGGTTCTCTGGCTCTGAAGCAGCGCTGCTGTCCTGGTTTTCTGGCGGCTTGAAAGCAGCTCTGCTGACCTGGTTCTTAGGCTCTAAAGCAGATCTGCCGACCTGGTTCTCTGGCTCTAAAGCAAATCTGCTGACCTGGTTTCTCTGGCTCAACAGCAGCTTTTTGTCCTGGTTTTCTGGCTCTAGAGCAGCTCTGCTGACCTAGTTCTTAGACTCTAGAGCAGCTCTGCTGACCTGGTTGTCTTCCTCTAAAGCAGCTCTGCTGACCTGGTTCTCTCCCTATATAGCAGCTCTGCTGACCTGGTTCTCTCGCTCTAAAGCAGCTCTGCTGACCTGGATCTCTCGCTCTAAAGCAGCTCTACTGACCTGGTTTCTCTGGCTCTACAGCTGCTCTGCTGACCTAGTTCATAGGCTACAGAGCAGATCTGCTGATCTGGCTCTCTTGCTCTGCAACAGCTCTGCTGACCTGGTTCTCTGGCTATAAAGCAGCTCTGCTGACCCAGTTCTATGGCTCTAAAGCAGTTCTGCTGACATGGGTCTCTGGCTTTAGAGCATTTCTGCTGACCTTGTTCTCTGGCTCTAAAGCAGGTCTGCTGACCTAGTTCTCAGGCTCTAAAGCAGCTCTGCCGTCCTGGTACTCTGGCGGCTCTAAAGCAGCTCTGCTGACCTGGTTCTCTCCCTCTAAAGCAGCTCTGCTGACCTGTTTTCTCTGGCTCAAGATCAGCTCTGCTGACCTAGTTCATAGGCTACAGAGCAGATCTGCTGATCTGGCTCTCTTGCTCTGCAACAGCTCTGCTGACCTGGTTCTCTGGCTATAAAGCAGCTCTGCTGACCCAGTTCTATGGCTCTAAAGCAGTTCTGCTGACATGGGTCTCTGGCTTTAGAGCAGTTCTGCTGACCTTGTTCTCTGGCTCTAAAGCAGGTCTGCTGACCTAGTTCTCAGGCTCTAAAGCAGCTCTGCCGTCCTGGTACTCTGGCGGCTCTAAAGCAGGTCTGCTGACCTGGTTCTCTGCCTCTAGAGCAGCTCTGCTGACCTGCTTTCTCTGGCTCAAGAGCGGCTCTGCTGACCTAGTTCTTATGCTCTAGAGCAGCTCTGCTGACCTTGTTCTCTCCATTTAAAGCAGCTCTGCTGACCTGGGTCTCTCCCTCTAAAGCATCTCTGCTAACCTGGTTCACGGCCTCTAAAGCAGCTCTGCTGACCTGCTTCTTAGGCTCAAGAGAAGCTCTGCAGAACTGGTTCTCTCCCTCTAAAGCAGCTCTGCTGACCTTGTTTCTCTGGCTCTACAGCAGCACTGCTGACCTGGTTCTCTGGCTCTAAAGCAGCTCTGCTGACCTGGTTCTATGGCTCTAAAGCAGCTATGCTGACCTTGTTCCCTGGCTTTGGAGAAGCTCTGCTGACCTGGTTTCTCTGGCTCTAAAGCAGGTCAACTGACCTGGTTTTCTGGCTCTAGAGCAGCTCTGCTGGCCCAGTTCGTAGGCTACAGAGGGGATCTGCTGATCTGGTTCTCTGGCTCTGCAACTGCCTGCTGACCTGATTCTCTGGCTGTAAAGCAGCTCTGCTGACCCAGCTCTATGGCTCTAAAGCAGTACTACTGACATGGTTCTCTGGCTCTAGAGCAGTTCTGCTCACCTGGTTTCTCTGGCTCTACAGCAGCTCTGCTGGCCTGAATCTCTGGCTCTAGAGCTGAGCAGCTTTGCTGACCTAGTTCTCTGGCTCTAAAGCAGCGCTGCTGGCCTGGTTCTCTGGCTATAAAGCAGCTCTGCTGACCTGGTTCTCTCCCTCTGAAGCATCTCGGCTGTCCTGGTATCTCTGGCTCAACAGCAAATTTACTGACCTGGTTCTCTGGCTCTATAGCAGGTCTGCTGACATCGTTCTCTCCCTCTAAAGCAGCTCCGCTGACCTGGTTCTCTGGCTCTAAAGCAGCTCTGCTGACCTTGTTCTTTCACTATAAAGCAGCTCTGCTGACCTGGTTTCTCTGGCTCTAAAGCAGGTTAACTGACCTGGTTTTCTGGCTCTAGAGCAGCTCTGCTGGCCTAGTTCTTAGGCTACAGAGCAGATCTGCTGATCTGGTTCTCTGGCTCTGCAACAGCTCTGCTGACCTGATTCTTTTGCTGTAAAGCAGCTCTCCTGACCCGGCTCTATGGCTCTAAAGCAGCTGACATGGTTCTCTGGCACTAGAGCAGTTCTGGTGACCTGGTTCTCTCCCTCTAGTGCAACTCTGATGACCTGGTTATCTCTCTATAAAGCAGCTCTACCTACCTGGTTTCTCTGGCCCTACAGCAGCTCTGCTGGCCTGATTCTCTGGCTCTAGAGCAGAGCAGATCTGCTAACCTGGTTCTCTGGCTCTAAAGCAGCTCTGCTGACCTTGTTCTCTCGCTCTAGAACATTTCTGCTGACCTGGTTCTCTCCCTTTAGTGCATCTCAGCTGACCTGGTTCTCTCCCTCCAAAGAAGCTCTACTGTTCTGGTTTCCCTGGCTCAAAAGCAGCTCTGCTGGCCTGGTTCTCTGGCTCTAGAGCAGAGCAGCTCTGCTGACCTCGTTCTCTGGCTCTAAAGCAGCTCTGCTGACCTGGTTCTCAGGCTCTAAAGCAGTTCTGTTGTCCTGGTTCTCTGGCGGCTCTAAAGCAGCTCTACTTACCTGGTTCTCTCCCTCTAAAGCAACTCTGCTGACCTGGTTTCTCTGAATCTACAGCAGCTCTGCTGACCTGGTTCTCTGGCTCTAGAACAGCTCTGCTGACCTATTTCTTAGGTTCTAGAGCAGCTCTGCTGACCTTGTTCTCTCCCTCTAAAGCATCTCTGCTGACCTGGTTGTCTCGCTCTAAAGCTGCTCTACTGACCTTGTTTCTCTGGTTCTACAGCCAATCTGCTTAGCTGGTTCTGTGGCTCTAGAGCAGCTCTGATGACCTGGTTCCTAGGCTCTAGAGCAGCTCTGCTGAACTGGTTCTCTGGCTCTAAAGCAGCTCTGTTGAGCTGGTTCTCGCTCTCTAAAGAGCTCTACTGACCTGGTTCTCAGGCTCTTAAGCAGTTCTGCTGACCTGGTTCTCTGCCTCAATGGTGGCTCTGCTGACCTGGTTCCATGGCTCTAAAGCAGCTCTGCTGACCCGATTGTCTGTCTCTAGTGCAGCTCTCCTGACCAGGTTCTATGGCTCTACAGCTGTTCTGCTGACCTGGTTCTCTCCCTCTAAAGCAGCTCTGCTGACCTGGTTCTCGGCATCTAGAGCAGCTCTGCTGACCTGTGTCTCTGGCTCTAGAGTAGCTCTGCTGACCTGGGTCTCTGGATCTAGACCAGCTCTGCTGACCTGCTTCTTAGGCTCAAGAGAAGCTCTGCTGGCCCGGTTCCCTGTCTCTAAAGCAGCTCTGCTGACCTGGTTCTCTGGCTCTAAAGCAGCTCTGCTGAGCTGGTTCTTTCACTCTAAAGCAGCTCTGCTTACCTGATATTCTGTCTCTAAAGCAGTTCTGCTGACCTGGTTCTCTGGCTCTAAAGCAGCTCTGCTGTCCTGGTTCTCTGGCGGCTCGAAAGCAGCTCTGCTGACCTGGTTCCTCTGGCTCTACTGCAGCTCTGCTGACCTGGTTCACTGCCTCTAGAGCAGCTCTGCTGATCTAGTTCTTAGGTTCTAGAGCAGCTCTGCTGATCTGGCTCTCTTGCTATGCAACAGTTCTGCTGACCTGGTTCTCTGGCTATAAAGCAGCTCTGCTGACCCAGTTCAATGGCTCTAAAGCAGTTCTGCTGACCTGGTTCTTAGGCTCTAGAGCAGCTCTGCTGACCTGGTTCTTTCACTCTACAGCAGCTCTGCTGTCCTGGTTCTCTAGCGGCGCCAAAGCAGCTCTGCTCACCTGGTTTTCTCCCTCTTAAGCAGCTCTGCTGACGTGGTTCCTCTGGCTCTACATCAGCTCTGCTGACCTGGTTCTCTGCCTCTCAGGCAGCTCAGCTGACCTGGTTCTATGGCTCTAAAGCAGCTCTGCTGGCCTGATTCTCTGGCTCTATGGCAGCTCTGCTGACCTGCTTCTATGGCTCTAAAGCAGCTCTGCTGACCTGATTCTCTGGCTCTAGAGCAGCTCTGCTGACCTGGTTCTCTGGCTCTAAAGCAGTTATGTGACCTGGTTCTCTGCCTCTAATGCAGCTCTACTGACCTGGTTCTATGGCTCTAAAGCAGCTCTGCTGACCTGATTCTCTGGCTATAGAGCAGCTCTCCTGACCTGGTTCTATGGCTCTAAAGCAGTTCTGCTGACCTGGTTCTCTCCTACTAAAGCAGCTCTGCTGACCTGGTTCTCGGCCTATTGGGCAGCTATGCTGATCTGTGTCTCTGGCTCTAGAGCAGCTCTGCTGACCTAGGTCTCTGGATCTAGACCAGCTCTGCTGACCTGCTACTTAGGCTGAAGAGAAGCTCTGCTGACCTGGTTCCCTGGCTCTAAAGCAGATCTGCTAACCTGGTTCTTTCACTCTAAAGCAGCTCTGCTGACCTGGTTTCTATGGCTCTACAGCAGCTCTGCTGACCTGGTTCTTAGGTTCTAGAGCAGATCTGCTGACCATGTTCTCTGGCTCAAGAGCAGCTCTCCTGACCTGGTTCTATGGCTCTAAAGCAGTTCTGCTGACCTGGTTCTCTCCCTCTAAAGCAGCTTTGCTGACCTGGTTCTTGGCCTCTAGAGCAGCTCTGCTGACCTGTGGGTCTGGCTCTAGAGTAGCTCTGCTGACCTGGGTCTCTGGATCTAGACCAGCTCTGCTGACCTGCTTCTTAGGCTCAAGAGAAGCTCTGCTGACCTGGTTCTCTGGCTCTAAAGCAGCTTTGCTGACCTAGTTCGCTAGCTCCAAAGCAGCGCCGCTGACCTGGTTTCTCTGGCTCTAAAGCAGGTCAGCTGACCTGGTTTTCTGGCTCTGGAGGAGCTCTGCTGTCCTAGTTCCTAGGCTACAGAGCAGATCTGTTGGTCTAGTTCTCTGGCTCTGCAACAGCTCTACTGACCTGATTCTTTGGCTATAAAGCCGCTTTGCTGACCCGGCTCTATGGCTCTAAAGCAGTTCTGCTGACATGGTTCTCTGACTCTAGAGCAGTTCTGCTGACCTGGTTCCCTCCCTCTAGTGCAGCTCTGATGACCTGGTTCTCTCTCTCTAAAGCAGCTCTACAGACCTGGTTTCTCAGGCCCTACAGCAGCTCTGCTGGACTGATTCTTTGGCTCTAGAGCATAGCAGCTCTGTTGACCTTGTTCTCTGGCTCTAAAGTACCTCTGCTGACCTGGTTCTCTGGCTGTAAAGCAGCTCTGTTTACCCAGTTCTATGGCTCTAAAGCAGTTCTGCTGACATGGTTCTCTTGCTCTAGATCATTTCTGCTGACCTGGTTATCTCCCTCTAGTGCTGCTCAGCTGACCTGGTTCTCTCCCTCCAAAGCAGCTCTACTGTTCTGGTTTCCCTGGCTCTACAGCAGCTCTGAAAGCCTGGTTCCCTGGCTCTAGAGCAGAGCAGCTCTGCTGACCTGGTTCTCAGGCTCTAAAGCAGCTTTGCTGTCCTGGTTCTCTAGCGGCTCTAAAGCAGCTCTGCCTACCTAGTTCTTTCCCTCTAAAGCATCTCTGCTGACCTGGTTGTACGGGCTCTACAGCAGCTCTGCTGACTTGGTTCTCGGGCTCTAGAACAGCTCTGCTGACCTAGTTCTTAGGTACTAGAGCAGATCTGCTGACTTTGTTCTCTCTTCAAAGCATCTCTGCTGACCTGGTTGTCTCGCTCTAAAGCTGCTCTACTGACCTGGTTTCTGTGGCTCTACATCCAATCTGCTTACCTGGTTCTTTGGCTCTAGAGCAGCTCTGCTGACCTGGTTCTTAAACTCTAGAGCAGCACTGCCGACCTGGTTCACCAGCTCTAAAGCAGCTCTGCTGACCTGGTTCTCTCTCTCTAAAGAGCTCTGCTGACCTGGTTCTCTAGCTCTTAAGCATGCTTACTGACCTGGTTCTCTGCCTCTCAGGCAGCTCTGCTGACCTTGTTCTATGGCTCTAAAGAGGCTCTGCTGACCCGATTGTCTGGCTCTAGTGCAGCTCTTTTGACCTGGTTCTATGTCTCTAAAGTGGTTCTGCTGACCTGGTTCTCTCCCTCTAAAGCAGCTCTGCTGACCTGGTTCTCGTCCTCTAGAGCAGCTCTGCTGACCTGTGTCTCTTGGTCTAGACCAGCTCTGCTGACCTGCTTCTTAGGCTCAAGAGAAGCTCTGTTGACCTGGTTCTCTAGCTCTAAAGCAGCTCTGCTGACCTGGTTCTCTGACTCTAAAGCAGCTCTGCTGACCTGGTTCTTTCACTCTACAGCAGCTCTGCTGTCCTGGTTCTCTAGCGGCGCCAAAGCAGCTCTGCTCACCTGGTTTTCTCCCTCTTAAGCAGCTCTGCTGACGTGGTTCCTCTGGCTCTACATCAGCTCTGCTGACCTGGTTCTCTGCCTCTCAGGCAGCTCAGCTGACCTGGTTCTATGGCTCTAAAGCAGCTCTGCTGGCCTGATTCTCTGGCTCAAGAGCAGCTCTCCTGACCTGGTTCTATGGCTCTAAAGCAGTTCTGCTGACCTGGTTCTCTCCCTCTAAAGCAGCTCTGCTGACCTGATTCTTGGCCCCAGAGCAGCTCTGCTGACCTGTGTCTCTGTCTCTAGAGCAGCTCTGCTGACCTGCTTCTTAGGCTCAAGAGAAGCTCTGATGACCTGGTTCTCTGGCTCTAAAGCAGCTCTGCTGACCTGGTTCTCTCTCTCTAAAGAGCTCTGCTGACCTGGTTCTCTGGCTCCAAAGCAGTTCTGCTGACCTCGTTCTCTGCCTCTATAGCAGCTCTGCTGATCTGGTTCTATGGCTCTAAAGCAGCTCTACTGACCTGATTCTCTTGCTCTAGAGCAGCTCTCCTGACCTGGTTCTATGGCTCTAAAGCAGTTCTGCTGACCTGGTTCTCTGCCTCTAAAGCAGCTCTGCTGACCTTGTTCTTGGCCTCTAGAGCAGCTCTGCTGACCTGTGTCTCTTTCTCTAGAGCAGCTCTGCTGACCTGGTTCTATGGCTCTAAAGAAGCTCTGCTGACTTGATTCTCTGGCTCTAGAGCAGCTCTCCTGGCCTGGTTCTCTAGCGCCTCTAAAACAGCTCTGCTTACCTGGTTCTCTTCCTATAAAGCAGCTCTGCTGACCTGGTTCATGGCCTCTAGAGCAGCTCTGCTGACCTGCTTCTTAGGCTCAAGAGAAGCTCTGCTGACCTGGTTCTCTGGCTCTAAAGCAGCTCTGCTGACCTGGTTCTCTGGCTCTAAAGCAGCTCTGCTGACCTAGTTCTTTCAATCTAAAGCTGCTCTGCTGACTTGGTTTCTCTGGCTCTAAAGCAGGTCAACTGACCTAGTTCTCTGGCTCTAGAACAGCTCTGCAGGTCCACATCTTAGGCTATAGAGCGGATCTGCTGATCTGGTTCTATGGCTCTGCAACAGCTCTGCTGACCTGGTTCTCTCCCTCTAAAACAGCTCTGCTGACCTGGTTCTCTCGCTCTAAAGCAGCTCTACTGACCTGGTTTCTCTGGCTTTGCAGACGCTCTGCTGACCTAAGCTCTTAGGCTACAGAGCATGTCTTCTGATCTGGCTCTCTTGCTCTGCAACCGCTCAGCTGCCCCGGTTCTCTGGCTATAAAGCAGTTCTGCTTACCCAGTACCATGGCTCTAAAGCAGTTCTGCTAACATGGTTCTCTGGCTCTAGAACATTTCTGCTGACCTGGTTCTCACCCTCTAGTGCAGGTCACCTGACCTGGTTCTCTCCCACAAAATCAGGGCTACTGATCGTTTATTTCTTCCTCTACAGCACCTCTGATGGCCTGGTTCTCTGGCTCTAGAGCAGAGCAGCTCTGCTGACATGGTTCTCTGGCTGTAAAGCAGCTCTGCTGACCTGGTTCTCTGGCTCTGAAGCAGCACTGCTGTCCTGGTTTTCTGGCGGCTCGAAAGCAGCTCTGCTGACCTGGTTCTCTGGCTATAAAGCAGCTCTGCTGACCCAGTTCTATGGCTCTAAAGCAGTTCTGCTGACATGGGTCTCTGGCTCTAGAGCAGTTCTGTTGACCTTGTTCTCTGGCTCTAAAGCAGGTCTGCTGACCTAGTTCTCAGGCTCTAAAGCAGCTCTGCTGACCTTGTTCTCTCCATTTAAAGCAGCTCTGCTGACCTGGGTCTCTCCCTCTAAAGCATCTCTGCTTACCTGGTTCACGGCCTCTAAAGCAGCTCTGCTGACCTGCTTCTTAGGCTCAAGAGAAGCTCTGCAGAACTGGTTCTCTCCCTCTAAAGCAGCTCTGCTGACCTTGTTTCTCTGGCTCTACGGCAGAACTGCTGACCTGGTTCTCTGGCTCTAAAGCAGCTCTGCTGACCTGGTTCTATGGCTCTAAAGCAGCTCTGCTGACCTTGTTCCCTGGCTCTAGAGAAGCTCTGCTGACCTGGTTTCTCTGGCTCTAAATCAGGTCAACTGACCTGGTTTTCTGGCTCTAGAGCAGCTCTGCTGGCCCAGTTTGTAGGCTACAGAGGGGATCTGCTGATCTGGTTCTCTGGCTCTGCAACTGCCTGCTGACCTGATTCTTTGGCTGTAAAGCAGCTCTGCTGACCGGCTCTATGGCCCTAAAGCAGGTCTGCTGACATGGTTCTCTGGCTCTAGAGCAGTTCTGCTGACCTTGTTCTCTCCCTCTAGTGCAACTCTGATGACCTGGTTATCTCTCTATAAAGCAGCTCTACCTACCTGGTTTCTCTGGCCCTTCAGCAGCTCCGCTGGCCTGATTCTCTGGCTCTAGAGCAGAGCAGATCTGCTAACCTGGTTCTCCGGCTCTAAAGCAGCTCTGCTGACCTGTTTCTCTCCCTCTAGTGCAGCTCTATTGTTCTGGTTTCCCTGGCTCAACAGCAGCTCTGATGGCCTGGTTCTCTGGCTCTAGAGCAGAGCAGCTCTGCTGACCTGGTTCTATGGCTCTAAAGCAGCTCTGCTGACTTGATTCTCTGGCTCTAGAGCAGATCTCCTGGCCTGGTTCTCTAGCGCCTCTAAAACAGCTCTGCTTACCTGGTTCTCTTCCTATAAAGCAGCTCTGCTGACCTGGTTCACGGCCTCTAGAGCAGCTCTGCTGACCTGCTTCTTAGGCTCAAGAGAAGCTCTGCTGACCTGGTTCTCTGGCTCTAAAGCAGCTCTGCTGACCTGGTTCTCTGGCTCTAAAGCAGCTCTGCTGACCTAGTTCTTTCAATCTAAAGCTGCTCTGCTGACTTGGTTTCTCTGGCTCTAAAGCAGGTCAACTGACCTAGTTCTCCGGCTCTAGAACAGCTCTGCAGGTCCACATCTTAGGCTATAGAGCGGATCTGCTGATCTGGTTCTATGATTCTGCAACAGCTCTGCTGACCTGGTTCTCTCCCTCTAAAACAGCTCTGCTGACCTGGTTCTCTCGCTCTAAAGCAGCTCTACTGACCTGGTTTCTCTGGCTTTGCAGACGCTCTGCTGACCTAAGCTCTTAGGCTACAGAGCATGTCTTCTGATCTGGCTCTCTTGCTCTGCAACAGCTCAGCTGCCCCGGTTCTCTGGCTATAAAGCAGTTCTGCTTACCCAGTACCATGGCTCTAAAGCAGTTCTGCTGACATGGTTTCTCTGGCCCTTCAGCAGCTCCGCTGGCCTGATTCTCTGGCTCTAGAGCAGAGCAGATCTGCTAACCTGGTTCTCCGGCTCTAAAGCAGCTCTGCTGACCTGTTTCTCTCCCTCTAGTGCAGCTCTATTGTTCTGGTTTCCCTGGCTCAACAGCAGCTCTGATGGCCTGGTTCTCTGGCTCTAGAGCAGAGCAGCTCTGCTGACCTGGTTCTCTGGCTCTAAAGCAGCTCTGCTGACCTGGTTCTCAGGCTCTAAAGTAGCTCTGCTGTCCTGGTTCTCTGGCGGCTTTAAAACAGCTCTGATTACCTTGTTCTCTCCCTCTAAAGCAGCTCTGCTGACCTGGTTTCTCTGACTCTACAGCAGCTCTGCTGACCTAGTTCTCTAGCTCTAGAACAGCTCTGCTGGTCCACATCTTAGGCTACAGAGCGGATCTGCTGATCTGGTTCTCTGGCTCTGCAACAGCTCTGCTGACCTGGTTATCTGGCTCTAAAGAAGTACTGCTGACCTGGTTCTCTCCCTCTATAGCAGCTCTGCTAACCTGGTTCTCTCCCTCTAAAGCAGCTCTGCTGACCTGGTTCTCTCGCTCTAAAGCAGCTCTACTGACCTGGTTTCTCTGGCTCTGCAGACGCTCTGCTGACCTAAGCTCTTAGGTTACAGAGCATGTCTGCTGATCTGGCTCTCTTGCTCTGCAACAGGTCAGCTGCCCTGGTTCTCTGGCTATAAAGCAGTTCTGCTTACCCAGTACCATGGCTCTAAAGCAGTTCTGCTGACATGGTTCTCTGGCTCTCAGGCAGCTCAGCTGACCTGGTTCTATGGCTCTAAAGCAGCTCTGCTGGCCTGATTCTCTGGCTCAAGAGCAGCTCTCCTGACCTGGTTTTATGGCTCTAAAGCAGTTCTGCTGACCTGGTTCTCTCCCTCTAAAGCAGCTCTGCTGACCTGCTTCTTAGGCTCAAGAGAAGCTCTGATGACCTGGTTCTCTGGCTCTAAAGCAGCTCTGCTGACCTGGTTCTCTCTCTCTAAAGAGCTCTGCTGACCTGGTTCTCTGGCTCCAAAGCAGTTCTGCTGACCTCATTCTTTGCCTCTATAGCAGCTCTGCTGATCTGGTTCTATGGCTCTAAAGCAGCTCTACTGACCTGATTCTCTTGCTCTAGAGCAGCTCTCCTGACCTGGTTCTATGGCTCTAAAGCAGTTCTGCTGACCTGGTTCTCTGCCTCTAAAGCAGCTCTGCTGACCTTGTTCTTGGCCTCTAGAGCAGCTCTGCTGACCTGTGTCTCTTTCTCTAGAGCAGCTCTGCTGACCTGGTTCTATGGCTCAAAAGCAGCTCTGCTGACTTGATTCTCTGGCTCTAGAGCAGCTCTCCTGGCCTGGTTCTCTAGCGCCTCTAAAACAGCTCTGCTTACCTGGTTCTCTTCCTATAAAGCAGCTCTGCTGACCTGGTTCACGGCCTCTAGAGCAGCTCTGCTGACCTGCTTCTTAGGCTCAAGAGAAGCTCTGCTGACCTGGTTCTCTGGCTCTAAAGCAGCTCTGCTGACCTGGTTCTCTGGCTCTAAAGCAGCTCTGCTGACCTAGTTCTTTCAATCTAAAGCTGCTCTGATGACTTGGTTTCTCTGGCTCTAAAGCAGGTCAACTGACCTAGTTCTCTGGCTCTAGAACAGCTCTGCAGGTCCACATCTTAGGCTATAGAGCGGATCTGCTGATCTGGTTCTATGGCTCTGCAACAGCTCTGCTGACCTGGTTCTCTCCCTCTAAAACAGCTCTGCTGACCTGGTTCTCTCGCTCTAAAGCAGCTCTACTGACCTGGTTTCTCTGGCTTTGCAGAGGCTCTGCTGACCTAAGCTCTTAGGCTACAGAGCATGTCTTCTGATCTGGCTCTCTTGCTCTGCAACAGCTCAGCTGCCCCGGTTCTCTGGCTATAAAGCAGTTCTGCTTACCCAGTACCATGGCTCTAAAGCAGTTCTGCTGACATGGTTCTCTGGCTCTAGAACATTTCTGCTGACCTGGTTCTCACCCTCTAGTGCAGGTCACCTGACCTGGTTCTCTCCCACAAAATCAGGGCTACTGATCGTTTATTTCTTCCTCTACAGCACCTCTGATGGCCTGGTTCTCTGGCTCTAGAGCAGAGCAACTCTGCTGACATGGTTCTCTGGCTGTAAAGCAGCTCTGCTGACCTGGTTCTCTGGCTCTGAAGCAGCACTGCTGTCCTGGTTTTCTGGCGGCTCGAAAGCAGCTCTGCTGACCTGGTTCTCTGGCTATAAAGCAGCTCTGCTGACCCAGTTCTATGGCTCTAAAGCAGTTCTGCTGACATGGGTCTCTGGCTCTAGAGCAGTTCTGTTGACCTTGTTCTCTGGCTCTAAAGCAGGTCTGCTGACCTAGTTCTCAGGCTCTAAAGCAGCTCTGCTGACCTTGTTCTCTCCATTTAAAGCAGCTCTGCTGACCTGGGTCTCTCCCTCTAAAGCATCTCTGCTTACCTGGTTCACGGCCTCTAAAGCAGCTCTGCTGACCTGCTTCTTAGGCTCAAGAGAAGCTCTGCAGAACTGGTTCTCTCCCTCTAAAGCAGCTCTGCTGACCTTATTTCTCTGGCTCTGCGGCAGAACTGCTGACCTGGTTCTCTGGCTCTAAAGCAGCTCTGCTGACCTGGTTCTATGGCTCTAAAGCAGCTCTGCTGACCTTGTTCCCTGGCTCTAGAGAAGCTCTGCTGACCTGGTTTCTCTGGCTCTAAATCAGGTCAACTGACCTGGTTTTCTGGCTCTAGAGCAGCTCTGCTGGCCCAGTTCGTAGGCTACAGAGGGGATCTGCTGATCTGGTTCTCTGGCTCTGCAACTGCCTGCTGACCTGATTCTTTGGCTGTAAAGCAGCTCTGCTGACCGGCTCTATGGCCCTAAAGCAGGTCTGCTGACATGGTTCTCTGGCTCTAGAGCAGTTCTGCTGACCTTGTTCTCTCCCTCTAGTGCAACTCTGATGACCTGGTTATCTCTCTATAAAGCAGCTCTACCTACCTGGTTTCTGTGGCCCTTCAGCAGCTCCGCTGGCCTGATTCTCTGGCTCTAGAGCAGAGCAGATCTGCTAACCTGGTTCTCCGGCTCTAAAGCAGCTCTGCTGACCTGTTTCTCTCCCTCTAGTGCAGCTCTATTGTTCTGGTTTCCCTGGCTCAACAGCAGCTCTGATGGCCTGGTTCTCTCGCTCTAGAGCAGAGCAGCTCTGCTGACCTGGTTCTATGGCTCTAAAGCAGCTCTGCTGACTTGATTCTCTGGCTCTAGAGCAGCTCTCCTGGCCTGGTTCTCTAGCGCCTCTAAAACAGCTCTGCTTACCTGGTTCTCTTCCTATAAAGCAGCTCTGCTGACCTGGTTCACGGCCTCTAGAGCAGCTCTGCTGACCTGCTTCTTAGGCTCAAGAGAAGCTCTGCTGACCTGGTTCTCTGGCTCTAAAGCAGCTCTGCTGACCTGGTTCTCTGGCTCTAAAGCAGCTCTGCTGACCTAGTTCTTTCAATCTAAAGCTGCTCTGCTGACTTGGTTTCTCTGGCTCTAAAGCAGGTCAACTGACCTAGTTCTCTGGCTCTAGAACAGCTCTGCAGGTCCACATCTTAGGCTATAGAGCGGATCTGCTGATCTGGTTCTATGGCTCTGCAACAGCTCTGCTGACCTGGTTCTCTCCCTCTAAAACAGCTCTGCTGACCTGGTTCTCTCGCTCTAAAGCAGCTCTACTGACCTGGTTTCTCTGGCTTTGCAGACGCTCTGCTGACCTAAGCTCTTAGGCTACAGAGCATGTCTTCTGATCTGGCTCTCTTGCTCTGCAACAGCTCAGCTGCCCCGGTTCTCTGGCTATAAAGCAGTTCTGCTTACCCAGTACCATGGCTCTAAAGCAGTTCTGCTGACATGGTTCTCTGGCTCTAGAACATTTCTGCTGACCTGGTTCTCACCCTCTAGTGCAGGTCACCTGACCTGGTTCTCTCCCACAAAATCAGGGCTACTGATCGTTTATTTCTTCCTCTACAGCACCTCTGATGGCCTGGTTCTCTGGCTCTAGAGCAGAGCAGCTCTGCTGACATGGTTCTCTGGCTGTAAAGCAGCTCTGCTGACCTGGTTCTCTGGCTCTGAAGCAGCACTGCTGTCCTGGTTTTCTGGCGGCTCGAAAGCAGCTCTGCTGACCTGGTTCTCTGGCTATAAAGCAGCTCTGCTGACCCAGTTCTATGGCTCTAAAGCAGTTCTGCTGACATGGGTCTCTGGCTCTAGAGCAGTTCTGTTGACCTTGTTCTCTGGCTCTAAAGCAGGTCTGCTGACCTAGTTCTCAGGCTCTAAAGCAGCTCTGCTGACCTTGTTCTCTCCATTTAAAGCAGCTCTGCTGACCTGGGTCTCTCCCTCTAAAGCATCTCTGCTTACCTGGTTCACGGCCTCTAAAGCAGCTCTGCTGACCTGCTTCTTAGGCTCAAGAGAAGCTCTGCAGAACTGGTTCTCTCCCTCTAAAGCAGCTCTGCTGACCTTGTTTCTCTGGCTCTACGGCAGAACTGCTGACCTGGTTCTCTGGCTCTAAAGCAGCTCTGCTGACCTGGTTCTATGGCTCTAAAGCAGCTCTGCTGACCTTGTTCCCTGGCTCTAGAGAAGCTCTGCTGACCTGGTTTCTCTGGCTCTAAATCAGGTCAACTGACCTGGTTTTCTGGCTCTAGAGCAGCTCTGCTGGCCCAGTTCGTAGGCTACAGAGGGGATCTGCTGATCTGGTTCTCTGGCTCTGCAACTGCCTGCTGACCTGATTCTTTGGCTGTAAAGCAGCTCTGCTGACCGGCTCTATGGCCCTAAAGCAGGTCTGCTGACATGGTTCTCTGGCTCTAGAGCAGTTCTGCTGACCTTGTTCTCTCCCTCTAGTGCAACTCTGATGACCTGGTTATCTCTCTATAAAGCAGCTCTACCTACCTGGTTTCTCTGGCCCTTCAGCAGCTCCGCTGGCCTGATTCTCTGGCTCTAGAGCAGAGCAGATCTGCTAACCTGGTTCTCCGGCTCTAAAGCAGCTCTGCTGACCTGTTTCTCTCCCTCTAGTGCAGCTCTATTGTTCTGGTTTCCCTGGCTCAACAGCAGCTCTGATGGCCTGGTTCTCTGGCTCTAGAGCAGAGCAGCTCTGCTGACCTGGTTCTATGGCTCTAAAGCAGCTCTGCTGACTTGATTCTCTGGCTCTAGAGCAGCTCTCCTGGCCTGGTTCTCTAGTGCCTCTAAAACAGCTCTGCTTACCTGGTTCTCTTCCTATAAAGCAGCTCTGCTGACCTGGTTCACGGCCTCTAGAGCAGCTCTGCTGACCTGCTTCTTAGGCTCAAGAGAAGCTCTGCTGACCTGGTTCTCTGGCTCTAAAGCAGCTCTGCTGACCTGGTTCTCTGGCTCTAAAGCAGCTCTGCTGACCTAGTTCTTTCAATCTAAAGCTGCTCTGCTGACTTGGTTTCTCTGGCTCTAAAGCAGGTCAACTGACCTAGTTCTCCGGCTCTAGAACAGCTCTGCAGGTCCACATCTTAGGCTATAGAGCGGATCTGCTGATCTGGTTCTATGGCTCTGCAACAGCTCTGCTGACCTGGTTCTCTCCCTCTAAAACAGCTCTGCTGACCTGGTTCTCTCGCTCTAAAGCAGCTCTACTGACCTGGTTTCTCTGGCTTTGCAGACGCTCTGCTGACCTAAGCTCTTAGGCTACAGAGCATGTCTTCTGATCTGGCTCTCTTGCTCTGCAACAGCTCAGCTGCCCCAGTTCTCTGGCTATAAAGCAGTTCTGCTTACCCAGTACCATGGCTCTAAAGCAGTTCTGCTGACATGGTTCTCTGGCTCTAGAACATTTCTGCTGACCTGGTTCTCACCCTCTAGTGCAGGTCACCTGACCTGGTTCTCTCCCACAAAATCAGGGCTACTGATCGTTTATTTCTTCCTCTACAGCACCTCTGATGGCCTGGTTCTCTGGCTCTAGAGCAGAGCAGCTCTGCTGACATGGTTCTCTGGCTGTAAAGCAGCTCTGCTGACCTGGTTCTCTGGCTCTGAAGCAGCACTGCTGTCCTGGTTTTCTGGCGGCTCGAAAGCAGCTCTGCTGACCTGGTTCTCTGGCTATAAAGCAGCTCTGCTGACCCAGTTCTATGGCTCTAAAGCAGTTCTGCTGACATGGGTCTCTGGCTCTAGAGCAGTTCTGTTGACCTTGTTCTCTGGCTCTAAAGCAGGTCTGCTGACCTAGTTCTCAGGCTCTAAAGCAGCTCTGCTGACCTTGTTCTCTCCATTTAAAGCAGCTCTGCTGACCTGGGTCTCTCCCTCTAAAGCATCTCTGCTTACCTGGTTCACGGCCTCTAAAGCAGCTCTGCTGACCTGCTTCTTAGGCTCAAGAGAAGCTCTGCAGAACTGGTTCTCTCCCTCTAAAGCAGCTCTGCTGACCTTGTTTCTCTGGCTCTACGGCAGAACTGCTGACCTGGTTCTCTGGCTCTAAAGCAGCTCTGCTGACCTAGTTCTTCGACTCTAGAGCAGCTCTGCTGACCTGGTTGTCTCCCTCTAAAGCAGCTCTGCTGACCTGGTTTTCTCCCTATATAGCAGCTCTGCTGACCTGGTTCTCTCGCTCTAAAGCAGCTCTGCTGACCTGGATCTCTCGCTCTAAAGCAGCTCTACTGACCTGGTTTCTCTGGCTCTACAGCTGCTCTGCTGACCTAGTTCATAGGCTACAGAGCAAATCTGCTGATCTGGCTCTCTTGCTCTGCAACAGCTCTGCTGACCTGGTTCTCTGGCTATAAAGCAGCTCTGCTGACCCAGTTCTATGGCTCTAAAGCAGTTCTGCTGACATGGGTCTCTGGCTTTAGAGCAGTTCTGCTGACCTTGTTCTCTGGCTCTAAAGCAGGTCTGCTGACCTAGTTCTCAGGCTCTAAAGCAGCTCTGCCGTCCTGGTACTCTGGCGGCTCTAAAGCAGGTCTGCTGACCTGGTTCTCTGCCTCTAGAGCAGCTCTGCTGACCTGCTTTCTATGGCTCAAGAGCGGCTCTGCTGACCTAGTTCTTATGCTCTAGAGCAGCTCTGCTGACCTTGTTCTCTCCATTTAAAGCAGCTCTGCTGACCTGGGTCTCTCCCTCTAAAGCATCTCTGCTAACCTGGTTCACGGCCTCTAAAGCAGCTCTGCTGACCTGCTTCTTAGGCTCAAGAGAAGCTCTGCAGAACTGGTTCTCTCCCTCTAAAGCAGCTCTGCTGACCTTGTTTCTCTGGCTCTACAGCAGCACTGCTGACCTGGTTCTCTGGCTCTAAAGCAGCTCTGCTGACCTGGTTCTATGGCTCTAAAGCAGCTATGCTGACCTTGTTCCCTGGCTCTGGAGAAGCTCTGCTGACCTGGTTTCTCTGGCTCTAAAGCAGGTCAACTGACCTGGTTTTCTGGCTCTAGAGCAGCTCTGCTGGCCCAGTTCGTAGGCTACAGAGGGGGTCTGCTGATCTGGTTCTCTGGCTCTGCAACTGCCTGCTGACCTGATTCTCTGGCTGTAAAGCAGCTCTGCTGACCCGGCTCTATGGCTCTAAAGCAGTACTACTGACATGGTTCTCTGGCTCTAGAGCAGTTCTGCTCACCTGGTTTCTCTGGCTCTACAGCAGCTCTGCTGGCCTGAATCTCTGGCTCTAGAGCTGAGCAGCTTTGCTGACCTAGTTCTCTGGCTCTAAAGCAGCGCTGCTGGCGTGGTTCTCTGGCTGTAAAGCAGCTCTGCTGACCTGGTTCTCTCCCTCTGAAGCATCTCGGCTGACCTGGTAACTCTGGCTCAACAGCAAATTTACTGACCTGGTTCTCTGGCTCTATAGCAGGTCTGCTGACATCGTTCTCTCCCTCTAAAGCAGCTCCGCTGACCTGGTTCTCTGGCTCTAAAGCAGCTCTGCTGACCTTGTTCGTTCACTATAAAGCAGCTCTGCTGACCTGGTTTCTCTGGCTCTAAAGCAGGTTAACTGACCTGGTTTTCGGGCTCTAGAGCAGCTCTGCTGGCCTAGTTCTTAGGCTACAGAGCAGATCTGCTGATCTGGTTCTCTGGCTCTGCAACAGCTCTGCTGACCTGATTCTTTTGCTGTAAAGCAGCTCTCCTGACCCGGCTCTATGGCTCTAAAGCAGTTCTGCTGACATGGTTCTCTGGCACTAGAGCAGTTCTGGTGACCTGGTTCTCTCCCTCTAGTGCAACTCTGATGACCTGGTTATCTCTCTATAAAGCAGCTCTACCTACCTGGTTTCTCTGGCCCTACAGCAGCTCTGCTGGCCTGATTCTCTGGCTCTAGAGCAGAGCAGATCTGCTAACCTGGTTCTCTGGCTCTAAAGCAGCTCTGCTGACCTTGTTCTCTCGCTCTAGAACATTTCTGCTGACCTGGTTCTCTCCCTTTAGTGCATCTCAGCTGACCTGGTTCTCTCCCTCCAAAGAAGCTCTACTGTTCTGGTTTCCCTGGCTCAACAGCAGCTCTGCTGGCCTGGTTCTCTGGCTCTAGAGCAGAGCAGCTCTGCTGACCTCGTTCTCTGGCTCTAAAGCAGCTCTGCTGACCTGGTTCTCAGGCTCTAAAGCAGTTCTGTTGTCCTGGTTCTCTGGCGGCTCTAAAGCAGCTCTACTTACCTGGTTCTCTCCCTCTAAAGCAGCTCTGCTGACCTGGTTTCTCTGAATCTACAGCAGCTCTGCTGACCTGGTTCTCTGGCTCTAGAACAGCTCTGCTGACCTATTTTTTAGGTTCTAGAGCAGCTCTGCTGACCTTGTTCTCTCCCTCTAAAGCATCTCTGCTGACCTGGTTGTCTCGCTCTAAAGCTGCTCTACTGACCTTGTTTCTCTGGTTCTACAGCCAATCTGCTTAGCTGGTTCTGTGGCTCTAGAGCAGCTCTGATGACCTGGTTCCTAGGCTCTAGAGCAGCTCTGCTGAACTGGTTCTCTGGCTCTAAAGCAGCTCTGTTGAGCTGGTTCTCGCTCTCTAAAGAGCTCTACTGACCTGGTTCTCAGGCTCTTAAGCAGTTCTGCTGACCTGGTTCTCTGCCTCAATGGTGGCTCTGCTGACCTGGTTCCATGGCTCTAAAGCAGCTCTGCTGACCCGATTGTCTGTCTCTAGTGCAGCTCTCCTGACCAGGTTCTATGGCTCTACAGCTGTTCTGCTGACCTGGTTCTCTCCCTCTAAAGCAGCTCTGCTGACCTGGTTCTCTGCATCTAGAGCAGCTCTGCTGACCTGGTTCTCGGCATCTAGAGCAGCTCTGCTGACCTGTGTCTCTGGCTCTAGAGTAGCTCTGCTGACCTGGGTCTCTGGATCTAGACCAGCTCTGCTGACCTGCTTCTTAGGCTCAAGAGAAGCTCTGCTGGCCCGGTTCTCTGTCTCTAAAGCAGCTCTGCTGACCTGGTTCTCTGGCTCTAAAGCAGCTCTGCTGAGCTGGTTCTTTCACTCTAAAGCAGCTCTGCTTACCTGATATTCTGTCTCTAAAGCAGTTCTGCTGACCTGGTTCTCTGGCTCTAAAGCAGCTCTGCTGTCCTGGTTCTCTGACGGCTCGAAAGCAGCTCTGCTGACCTGGTTCCTCTGGCTCTACTGCAGCTCTGCTGACCTGGTTCACTGCCTCTAGAGCAGCTCTGCTGATCTAGTTCTTAGCTTCTAGAGCAGCTCTGCTGATCTGGCTCTCTTGCTATGCAACAGTTCTGCTGACCTGGTTCTCTGGCTATAAAGCAGCTCTGCTGACGCAGTTCAATGGCTCTAAATCAGTTCTGCTGACCTGGTTCTTAGGCTCTAGAGCAGCTCTGCTGACCTGGTTCTCTGGCTCTAAAGCAGCTCTGCTGACCTGGTTCTCTCTCTCTAAAGAGCTCTGCTGACCTGGTTCTCTGGCTCTATGGCAGCTCTGCTGACCTGCTTCTATGGCTCTAAAGCAGCTCTGCTGACCTGCTACTTAGGCTGAAGAGAAGCTCTGCTGACCTGGTTCTCTGGCTCTAAAGCAGATCTGCTAACCTGGTTCTTTCACTCTAAAGCAGCTCTGCTGACCTGGTTTCTCTGCCTCTAATGCAGCTCCACTGACCTGGTTCTATGGCTCTAAAGCAGCTCTGCTGACCTGATTCTCTGGCTATAGAGCAGCTCTGCTGACCTGGTTCTATGGCTCTAAAGCAGTTCTGCTGACCTGGTTCTCTCCTACTAAAGCAGCTCTGCTGACCTGGTTCTCGGCCTATTGAGCAGCTATGCTGATCTGTGTCTCTAGAGCAGCTCTGCTGACCTAGGTCTCTGGATCTAGACCAGCTCTGCTGATCTGCTACTTAGGCTGAAGAGAAGCTCTGGTTCTCTGGCTCTAAAGCAGATCTGCTAACCTGGTTCTTTCACTCTAAAGCAGCTCTGCTGACCTGGTTTCTCTGGCTCTACAGCAGCTCTGCTGACCTGGTTCTTAGGTTCTAGAGCAGATCTGCTGACCGTGTTCTCTCCATCTAAAGCAGCTCTGCTGACCTGAGTCTATTCCTCTAAAACTTCTCTGCTGACCTTGTTCTCTCGCTCTAAAGCCGCTCTACTGACCTGGTTTCTCTGGCTCTACAGCAAATCTGCTTACTTGGTTCAGTGGGTCTAGAGCAGCTCTGCTGACCTGGCTCTTAGGCTCTAGAGCAGCTCTGCTGACCTGGTTCTCTGGCTCTAAAGCAGCTCTGCTAACCAGGTTCTCTCTCTCTCTAAGGAGCTCTGCTGACCTGGTTCTCTCTCCCTAAAGAGCTCTGCTGACCTGGTTCTCTGGCTCTAAAGCAAAACTGCTGACCTGGTTCTCTGCCTCTATGGCAGCTCTGCTGACCAGGTTCTATGGCTCTAAAGCAGCTCTGCTGACCTAATTCTCTGGCTCAAGAGCAGCTCTCCTGACCTGGTTCTATGGCTCTAAAGCAGTTCTGCTGACCTGGTTCTCTCCCTCTAAAGCAGCTTTGCTGACCTGGTTCTTGGCCTCTAGAGCAGCTCTGCTGACCTGTGGGTCTGGTAAACTACTAGAGGGAATTTTAGGGTTCAGATATTCTGGGCGCACTGCCTCAAGTTTAACGTTCACGTATGAAACAACACAATTGGTAACTGAGTGGTGCGTAAAGAGCAGACGGAAAATTGCCCCTAACCGCCTAAAAAGTCAAAGACCAAGTACAATTGGACAGCTAAGCTCTCGCAACCACAGTAACAAAGTTCCACAATTCAGTATATTGGTGAGTAACAAGACACAAAATAACATAGAAGCAGATCCTTTGGTGTGATTCTTGTCCCAGCAGGGTGGAGTTTTATTGGGTCCAGACTCGAGGAATAACAGTAAGCCGACACGTGTTTCGTCGTGTGCCGTAGAGTCAACACGACTCTTCAGGGCTTAAAATCAACCCCTGAAAATGGGTTGAGTGAGGTCTGGAGCTAATAGCGGTCTTCCACGTAGGTGGACTAGAGAGAGGCTATATAACACTCATTGACCTCACGGACCTCATGACAGACGGCCACCGGGAAATCACGGAGGAGGGATACCGAGCAAGAGCTTACTGCCAACCAGGAAACACACCCGTTTTCCGTGGTTTTCGACTCTATGGATCCCCTCCCGGTCTACTTATTTTACACAGCTTGAATCAGAGGCTCTTTACCAGGAAGTCTCTGACACGTCTAAAAAACATAGACGCTACTAGTCTTACAGAACGTGACTTTATGTTCAGGTCCACAGGATATTCCATCTCTTTGCAACCAAAGATATTAGATTTCCAGTACTCCCAGTGTTATATAGCCTCTCTCTAGTCCACCTACGTGGAAGACCGCTATTAGCTCCAGACCTCACTCAACCCATTTTCAGGGGTTGATTTTAAGCCCTGAAGAGTTGTGTTGACTCTACGGCACACGACGAGACCTGTGGGTCTGGCTCTAGAGTAGCTCTGCTGACCTGGGTCTCTGGATCTAGACCAGCTCTGCTGACCTGCTTCTTAGGCTCAAGAGAAGCTCTGCTGACCTCGTTCTCTGGCTCTAAAGCAGCTTTGCTGACCTAGTTCGCTAGCTCCAAAGCAGCTCCGCTGACCTGGTTTCTCTGGCTCTAAAGCAGGTCAGCTGACCTGGTTTTCTGGCTCTGGAGGAGCTCTGCTGTCCTAGTTCCTAGGCTACAGAGCAGATCTGTTGGTCTAGTTCTCTGGCTCTGCAACAGCTCTGCTGACCTGATTCTTTGGCTGTAAAGCCGCTTTGCTGACCCGGCTCTATGGCTCTAAAGCAGTTCTGCTGACATGGTTCTCTGACTCTAGAGCAGTTCTGCTGACCTGGTTCCCTCCCTCTAGTGCAGCTCTGATGACCTGGTTCTCTCTCTCTAAAGCAGCTCTACAGACCTGGTTCTCTCTCTCTAAAGCAGCTCTGCAGACCTGATTCTTTGGCTCTAGAGCATAGCAGCTCTGTTGACCTTGTTCTCTGGCTCTAAAGTACCTCTGCTGACCTGGTTCTCTGGCTGTAAAGCAGCTCTGTTTACACAGTTCTATGGCTCTAAAGCAGTTCTGCTGACATGGTTCTCTTGCTCTAGATCATTTCTGCTGACCTGGTTATCTCCCTCTAGTGCTGCTCAGCTGACCTGGTTCTCTCCCTCCAAAGCAGCTCTACTGTTCTGGTTTCCCTGGCTCTACAGCAGCTCTGCAAGCCTGGTTCCCTGGCTCTAGAGCAGAGCAGCTCTGCTGACCTGGTTCTCTGGCTCTAAAGCAGCTTTACTGTCCTGGTTCTCTAGCGGTTCTAAAGCAGCTCTGCCTACCTAGTTCTTTCCCTCTAAAGCAGCTCTGCTGACTTGGTTTTTCGTGCTCTACAGCAGCTCTGCTGACTTGGTTCTCTGGCTCTAGAACAGCTCTGCTGACCTGGTTCTTAGGTTCTAGAGCAGATCTGCTGACTTTCTTCTCTCCCTCTAAAGCATCTCTGCTAACCTTGTTGTCTCGCTCTAAAGCTGCTCTACTGACCTGGTTTCTGTGGCTCTACAGCCAATCTGCTTACCTGGTTCTGTGGCGCAAGATCAGCTCTGCTGACCTGGTTCTTAAACTCTAGAGCAGCACTGCCGACCTGGTTCACCAGCTCTAAAGCAGCTCTGCTGACCTGGTTCTCTCTCTCTAAAGAGCTCTGCTGACCTGGTTCTCTAGCTCTTAAGCATGTTTGCTGACCTGGTTCTCTGCCTCTCAGGCAGCTCTGCTGACCTGGTTCTATGGCTCTAAAGAGGCTCTGCTGACCCGATTGTCTGGCTCTAGTGCAGCTCTCCTGACCTGGTTCTATGGCTCTAAAGCAGTTCTGATGACCTGTTCTCTCCCTCTAAAGCAGCTCTGCTGACCTGGTTCTCTGCCTCTAGAGGTGCTCTGCTGACCTGTGTATCTGGGTCTAGACAAGCTCTGCTGACCTGCTTCTTAGGCTCAAGAGAAGCTGGGCTGACCTGGTTCTCTGGCTCAAGAGGAGCTCTCCTGACTTGGTCCTATGGCTCTAAAGTAGTTCTGCTGACCACATTCCCTCCCTCTAAAGCAGCTCTGCTGACCTGATTCTTGGCCCCAGAGCAGCTTTGCTGACCTGTGTCTCTGTCTCTAGAGCAGCTCTGCTGACCTGCTTCTTAGGCTCAAGAGAAGCTCTGCTGACCTGGTTCTCTATCTCTATAGCAGCTCTGCTGACCTGGTTATCTCTCTCTCTAAAGAGCTCTGCTGACCTGGTTCTCTGGTTTTAAAGCAGTTCTGCTGACCTCGTTCTCTGCATCTATAGCAGCTCTGCTGACCTGGCTCTATGGCTCTAAAGCAGCTCTGCTGACCTGATTCTCTTGCTCTAGAACAGCTCTCCTGACCTGGTTCTATGGCTCTAAAGCAGTTCTGCTGACCTGGTTCTCTCCCTCTAAAGCAGCTCTGCTGACCTTGTTCTTGGCCTCTAGAGCAGCTCTGCTGACCTGTGTCTCTGGCTCTAGGGCAGCTCTGCTGACCTGGTTCTATGTCTCTAAAGCAGCTCTGCTAACCTGATTCTCTGGCTCTAGAGCAGCTCTCCTGACCTGGTTCTCTAGCGGCTCTAAAGCAGCTCTGCTTAACTGGCTCTCTCCCTCTAAAGCAGCTCTGCTGACCTGGTTTCCCTGGCTCTACAGCAGCTCTGCTGACTTGGTTCTCAGGCTCTAGAACAGCTCTGCTGACCTAGTTCTTAGGTACTAGAGCAGATCTGTTGACTTTGTTCTCTCCTCTAAAGCATCTCTGCTGACCTGGTTGTCTTGCTCTAAAGCTGCTCTACTGACCTGGTTTCTGTGGCTCTACAGCCAATCTGCTTACCTGGTTCTGTGGCTCTAGAGCAGCTCTGCTGACCTGGTTCTTAGGCTCTAGAGCAGCACTGCTGACCTGGTTCACCAGCTCTAAAGCAGCTCTGCTGACCTGGTTCTCTCTCTCTTAAGAGTTCTGCTGACCTGGTTCTCTGGCTCTCTAGCATGTCTGCTGACCTGATTGTCTGGCTCTAGTGCAGCTCTCCTGACCTGGTTCTATGGCTCTAAATTGGTTCTGCTGACCTGGTTCTCTCCCTCTAAAGCAGCTCTGCTGACCTGGTTCTCGTCCTCTAGAGCAGCTCTGCTGACCTGTGTTTCTTGGTCTAGACCAGCTCTGCTGACCTGCTTCTTAGGCTCAATAGAAGCTCTGCTGACCTGGTTCTCTGGCTCTAAAGCAGCTCTGCTGACCTGGTTCTCTGACTCTAAAGCAGCTCTGCTGACCTGGTTCTTTCACTCTACAGCAGCTCTGCTGTCCTGGTTCTCTAGCGTCTCGAAAGCAGCTCTGTTCACCTGGTTTTCTCCCTCTTAAGCAGCTCTGCTGACCTGGTTCCTCTGGCTCTACATCAGCTCTGCTGACCTGGTTCTCTGCCTGTATGGCAGCTCTGCTGACCTGGTTCTATGGCTCTAAAGCAGCTTTGCTGACCTGATTCTCTGGCTCAAGAGCAGCTCTCCTGACCTGGTTCTATGGCTCTAAAGCAGTTCTGCTGACCTGGTTCTCTCCCTCTAAAGCAGCTCTGCTGACCTGATTCTTGGCCCCAGAGCAGCTCTGCTGACCTGTGTCTCTGTCTCCAGAGCAGCTCTGCTGACCTGCTTCTTAGGCTCAAGAGAAGCTCTGCTGACCTGGTTCTCTGGCTCTAAAGCAGCTCTGCTGACCTGGTTCTCTCTCTCTCTAAAGAGCTCTGCTGACCTGGTTCTCTGGTTCTAAAGCAGTTCTGCTGACCTTGTTCTCTGCCTCTATAGCAGCTCTGCTGACCTGGTTCTATGGCTCTAAAGCAGCTCTGCTGACCTGATTCTCTTGCTCTAGAGCAGCTCTCCTGACCTGGTTCAATGGCTCTAAAGCAGTTCTGCTGACCTAGTTCTCTCCCTCTACAGCAGCTCTGCTGACCTTGTTCTTGGCCTCTAGAGCAGCTCTGCTGACTTGTGTCTCTGGCTCTAGAGCAGCTCTGCTGACCTGGTTCTATGGCTCAAATGCAGCTCTGCTGACTTGATTCTCTGACTCTAGATCAGCTCTCCTGGCCTGGTTCTCTAGCGCCTCTAAAGCAGCTCTGCTTACCTGGTTCTCTCCCTCTAAAGCAGCTCTGCTGACCTGGTTTCTCTGGCTCTACAGCAGCTCTGCTGACTTGGTTCTCTGGCTCTAGAACAGCTCTGCTGACCAAGTTCTTAGGTTCTAGAGCAGATCTGCTGACTTTGTTCTCTCTTCTAAACCATCTCTGCTAACCTGGTTGTCTTGCTCTAAAGCTGCTCTACTGACCTGGTTTCTGTGGCTCTACAGCCAATCTGCTTACCTGGTTCTGTGGCTCTAGAGGAGCTCTGCTGACCTGGTTCTTAGGCTCTAAAGCAGCACTGCTGACCTGGTTTACTGGCTCTAAAGAGCTCTGCTGACCTGGTTCTCTGGCTCTTAAGCATGTCTGCTAACCTGGTTCTCTGCCTCTCAGGCAGCTCTGCTGACCTGGTTCTATGGCTCTAAAGGAGCTCTGCTGACCTGATTGTCTGGCTCTATTGCAGCTCTCCTGACCTGGTTCTATGGCTCTAAAGCAGTTCTGCTGACCTTGTTCTCTCCCTCTAAAGCAGCTCTGATGACCTGGTTCTCGGCCTCTAAAGCAGCTCTGCTGACCTGTGTCTCTGGGTCTAGACCAGCTCTGCTGACCTGCTTCTTAGGCCCAAGAGAAGCTCTGCTGACCTGGTTCTCTTGCTCTAAAGCAGCTCTGCTGACCTGGTTCTTTGGCTCTAAAGCAGCTCTGCTGACCTGGTTCTTTCACTCCAAAGCAGCTCTGCTGTCCTGGTTCTCTAGCGGCTCAAAAGCAGCTCTGATCAGCTGATTTTCTCCCTCTAAAGCAGCTCTGCTCACCTAGTTCCTCTGGCTCAAGAGCAGCTCTGCTGACCTGGTTCTATGGCTCTAAAGCAGTTCTGCTGACCTGGTTCTCTCCCTCTAAAGCAGCTCTGCTGACCTAATTATTGGCCCCAGAGCAGCTCTGCTGACCTGTGTCTCTGTCTCTAGAGCAGCTCTGCTGACCTGGGTCTCTGGATCGAGACCAGCTCTGCTGACCTGCTTCTCAGGCTCAAGAGAAGCTCTGCTGACCTGGTTCTCTGGCTCTAAATCAGCTCTGCTGGCCGGGTTCTCTGGCTTTAAAGCAGCTCTGCTGACCTGGTTCTCTCTCTCTAAAGAGCCCTGCTGACCTAGTTCTCTGGCTCTTAAGCAGTTCTGCTGACCTCGTTCTCTGCCTCTATAGCAGCTCTGCTGACCTGGTTCTATGGCTCTAAAGCAGCTCTGCTGACCTGATTCTCTGGCTCTAGAGCAGCTCTCCTGACCTGGTTCTACGGCTCTTAAGCAGTTCTGCTGACCTGGTTCTCTCCCTCTAAAGCAGCTCTACTGACCTTGCTCTTGGCCTCTAGAGCAGCTCTGCTGACCTGTGTCTCTGGCTCTAGGGCAGCTCTGCTGACTTGGTTCTATGTCTCTAAAGCAGCTCTGCTGACCTGATTCTCTGGCTCTAGAGTAGCTCTCCTGACCTGGTTCTCCAGCGGCTCTAAAGCAGCTCTGCTTACCTGGTTCTCTCCCTCTAAAGCAGCTCTGCTGACCTGGTTTCCCTGGCTCTACAGCAGCTCTGCTGACTTGGTTCTCGGGCTCTAGAACAGCTCTGATGACCTAGTTCTTAGGTACTAGAGCAGATCTGCTGACTTTGTTCTCTCCTCTAAAGCATCTCTGCTGACCTGGTTGTCTTGCTCTAAAGCTGCTCTACTGACCTGGTTTCTGTGGCTCTACAGCCAATCTGCTTACCTGGTTCTGTGGCTCTAGAGCAGCTCTGCTGACCTGGCTCTTAGGCTCTAGAGCAGCACTGCTGACCTGGTTCACCAGCTCTAAAGCAGCTCTGCTGACCTGGTTCTCTCTCTCTAAAGAGCTCTGCTGACCTGGTTCTCTGGCTCTTAAGCATGTCTGCTGACCTGGTTCTCTCCCTCTCAGGCAGATCTGCTGACCTGGTTCTATGGCTCTAAAGAGGCTCTGATGACCCGATTGTCTGGTTTTAGTGCAGCTCTCCTGACCTGGTTCTTTGGCTCTAAAGTGGTTCTGCTGACCTGGTTCTCTCCCTCTAAAGCAGCTCTGCTGACCTGGTTCTCGTCCTCTAGAGCAGCTCTGCTGACCTGTGTCTCTTGTCTAGACCAGCTCTGCTGACCTGCTTCTTAGGCTCAAGAGAAGCTCTGTTGACCTGGTTCTCTGGCTCTAAAGCAGCTCTGCTGACCTGGCTCTCTGACTATAAAGCAGCTCTGCTGACCTGGTTCTTTCACTCTACAGCAGCTCTGCTGTCCTGGTTCTCTAGCGGCTCGAAAGCAGCTCTGCTCACCTGGTTTTCTCCCTCTTAAGCAGCTCTGCTGACCTGGTTCCTCTGGCTCTACATCAGCTCTGCTGACCTGGTTCTCTGCCTCTATGGCAGCACTGCTGACCTGGTTCTATGGCTCTAAAGCAGCTCTGCAGACTTGATTCTCTGGCTCAAGAGCAGCTCTCCTGACCTGGTTCAATGGCTCTAAAGCAGTTCTGCTGACCTGGTTCTCTCCCTCTAAAGCAGCTCTGCTGACCTGATTCTTGGCCCCAAAGCAGCTCTGCTGACCTGTGACTCTGTCTCTAGAGCAGCTCTGCTGACCTGCTTCTTAGGCTCAATAGAAGCTCTGCTGACCTGGTTCTCTGGCTCTAAAGCAGCTCTGCTGACCTGGTTCTCGCTCTCTCTAAAGAGCTCAGCTGACCTGGTTCTCTGGCTCTAAATCAGCTCTGATGGCCGGGTTCTCTGGCTTTAAAGCAGCTCTGCTGACCTGGTTCTCTCTCTCTAAAGAGCCCTGCTGACCTAGTTCTCTGGCTCTTAAGCAGTTCTGCTGACCTCGTTCTCTGCCTCTATAGCAGCTCTGCTGACCTGGTTCTATGGCTCTAAAGCAGCTCTGCTGACCTGATTCTCTGGCTCTAGAGCAGCTCTCCTGACCAGGTTCTACGGCTCTTAAGCAGTTCTGCTGACCTGGTTCTCTCCCTCTAAAGCAGCTCTGCTGACCTTGCTCTTGGCCTATAGAGCAGCTCTGCTGACCTGTGTCTCTGGCTCTAGGGCAGCTCTGCTGACTTGGTTCTATGTCTCTAAAGCAGCTCTGCTGACCTGAGTCTCTGGCTCTAGAGCAGCTCTCCTGACCTGGTTCTCCAGCGGCTCTAAAGCAGCTCTGCTTACCTGCTTCTCTCCCTCTAAAGCAGCTCTGCTGACCTGGTTTCCCTGGCTCTACAGCAGCTCTGCTGACTTGGTTTTCGGGCTCTAGAACAGCTCTGATGACCTAGTTCTTAGGTACTAGAGCAGATCTGCTGACTTTGTTCTCTCCTCTAAAGCATCTCTGCTGACCTGGTTGTCTTGCTCTAAAGCTGCTCTACTGACCTGGTTTCTGTGGCTCTACAGCCAATCTGCTTACCTGGTTCTGTGGCTCTAGAGCAGCTCTGCTGACCTGGTTCTTAGGCTCTAGAGCAGCACTGCTGACCTGGTTCACCAGCTCTAAAGCAGCTCTGCTGACCTGGTTCTCTCTCTCTAAAGAGCTCTGCTGACCTGGTTCTCTGGCTCTTAAGCATGTCTGCTGACCTGGTTCTCTCCCTCTCAGGCAGCTCTGCTGACCTGGTTCTATGGCTCTAAAGAGGCTCTGATGACCCGATTGTCTGGCTCTAGTGCAGCTCTCCTGACCTGGTTCTTTGGCTCTAAAGTGGTTCTGCTGACCTGGTTCTCTCCCTCTAAAGCAGCTCTGCTGACCTGGTTTTCGTCCTCTAGAGCTGCTCTGCTGACCTGTGTCTCTTGTCTAGACCAGCTCTGCTGACCTGCTTCTTAGGCTCAAGAGAAGCTCTGTTGACCTGGTTCTCTGGCTCTAAAGCAGCTCTGCTGACCTGGCTCTCTGACTCTAAAGCAGCTCTGCTGACCTGGTTCTTTCACTCTACAGCAGCTCTGCTGTCCTGGTTCTCTAGCGGCTCGAAAGCAGCTCTGCTCACCTGGTTTTCTCCCTCTTAAGCAGCTCTGCTGACCTGGTTCCTCTGGCTCTACATCAGCTCTGCTGACCTGGTTCTCTGCCTCTATGGCAGCACTGCTGACCTGGTTCTATGGCTCTAAAGCAGCTCTGCTGACTTGATTCTCTGGCTCAAGAGCAGCTCTCCTGACCTGGTTCTATGGCTCTAAAGCAGTTCTGCTGACCTGGTTCTCTCCCTCTAAAGCAGCTCTGCTGACCTGATTCTTGGCCCCAAAGCAGCTCTGCTGACCTGTGACTCTGTCTCTAGAGCAGCTCTGCTGACCTGCTTCTTAGGCTCAATAGAAGCTCTGCTGACCTGGTTCTCTGGCTCTAAAGCAGCTCTGCTGACCTGGTTCTCGCTCTCTCTAAAGAGCTCAGCTGACCTGGTTCTCTGGCTCTAAAGCAGTTCTGCTGACCTCGTTCTCTGCCTCTATAGCAGCTCTGATGACCTGGTTCTATGGCTCTAAAGCAGCTCTGCTGACCTGATTCTCTTGCTCTAGAGCAGCTCTCCTGACCTGGTTCTATGGCTCTAAAGCAGTTCTGCTGACCTGGTTCTCTCCCTCTAAAGGAGCTCTGCTGACCTTGTTCTTGGCCTCTAGAGCAGCTCTGCTGACCTGTGTCTCTGGCTCTAGAGCAGCTCTGCTGACCTAGTTCTATGGCTCTAAAGCAGCTCTGCTGACTTGATTCTCTGGCTCTAGAGCAGCTCTCCTGGCCTGGTTCTCTAGCGCCTCTAAAGCAGCTCTGCTTACCTGGTTCTCTCCCTCTAAAGCAGCTCTGCTGACCTGGTTTCTCTGGCTCTACAGCAGCTCTGCTGACTTGGTTCTCTGGCTCTAGAACAGCTCTGCTGACCAAGTTCTTAGGTTCTAGAGCAGATCTGCTGACTTTGTTCTCTCTTCTAAAGCATCTCTGCTAACCTGGTTGTCTCGCTCTAAAGATGCTCTACTGACCTGGTTTCTGTGGCTCTACAGCCAATCTGCTTACCTTGTTCTGTGGCTCTAGAGGAGCTCTGCTGACCTGGTTCTTAGGCTCTAAAGCAGCACTGCTGACCTTGTTTCTCTGGCTCTACACCAACTCTGCTGACCTGTTTTTTTGGCTCTAAAGCAGCTCTGCTTACCTAGTTCTTAGGCTCTAGTGCAGCTCTGCTGACCTTGTTCTCTCCAACTAAAGCAGCTCTGCTGACCCGGGTTTCTCCCTCTAAAGCATCTCTGCCGGTACGGTTCTCTTGCTCTAAATCCGCTCTACTGACCTGGTTTCTCTGGCTTTACAGCCAATTTGCTTACCTGGTTCTGTGGCTCTAAAGCAGCTCTGCTGGCCTGTTTCGCTGGCTGTAAAGCAGCTCTGCTGACCTGGTTCTCTCCCTCCAAATCAGCTCTGCTGACCTGGTTTCTATGGCTCTACAGCAGGTCTGCTGACCTGGTTCTCTCGCTCTAAAGCAGCTCCGCTGACCTGGTTCTCTCGCTCTAAGGTCGCTCTACTGACCTAGTTTCTCTGGCTCTAGAGCCGCTCCTCTGACCTAGTTCTTAGACTACAAAGCAGATCTGCTGATCTGGCTCTCTTGCTCTGCAACAGCTCTGCTGACCTGGTTCTCTGACTATAAAGCAGCTCTGCTGACCCAGTTCTATGGCTCTAAAGCAGTCCCCTGACGTGGTTCTCTGGCTCTAGAGCATTTCTGCTGACCTGTGTCTCTCGCTCTAGAGCAGCTCAGCTGACCTGGGTCTCTGGATCTAGACCAGCTCTACTGACATGGCTCTCTGGCTCTAAAGCAGCTCCTCTGACATGGTTCTCTGGCTCTAAAGCAACTCTGCTGACCTGGTTCTTTCACTCTATAGCAGCTCTGCTGACCTGGTTCTTTCCGTCTAAATCAGCTCTGCTGGCCTGGTCTCTATGGCTCTAAAGCAGGTCAGCTGACCTGGTTTTCTGGCTCTAGAGCAGCTCTGCTGGTCTAGTTTCTTTGGTACTACAACAGCTCTGCTGGCCTGATTCTCTGGCTCTAGAGCAGAGCAGTTCTGCTGACCTGGTTCTCTGGCTATAACGCAGCTCTGCTGGCCCTGTTCTCTGGCTGTAAAGCAGCTCTGCTGACCTGGTTCTCTCCCTCTAAATCAGCTCTGATAACCTGGTTCTCTTGCTCTAAATAAGCTCTGCTGACCTGGTTCTTTCACTCTAAAGCAGCTCTACTGACCTGGTTCCTCTCGCTCTACAGCCGCTCTGCTGACCTAGTTCTTAGGCTACAGAGCAGATCTGCTGATCTGGCTCTCTTGCTATACAACTGCTCTGCTGACCTGGTCCTCTGGCTATAAAGCAGCTCTGCTGACCCAGTTCGATGGCTCTAAAGCAGCTCTGCTGACCCAGTTCTATGGCTCTAAAGAAGTTCTGCTAACATGGTTCTCTGGCTCTAGAGCATTTCTGCTGACCTGGTTCTGGTCCTCTAAAGCAGCTCTGCTGACCTGGTTCTATGGCTCTAAAGCAATTCTGCTGACCTGGTTCTTTCCCTTTAAAGCAGCTCTGCTGACCTGGTTTACAGCCTCTAGAGCAGCTCCCCTGACCGGTGTCTCTGGCTCTAGACCAGCTCTGCTGACCTGCTTCTTAGGCTCAAAAGAAGCTCTGCTGACCTGCTTCTCTGGCTCTAAAGCATCTCTGCTGACCTGGTTCTTTGGCTCTAAAGCAGCTCTGCTGATCTGGTTATTTCACTCTAAAGCAGCTATGCTGACCTGCTTTCTCTGGCTCTTACGAAGGTCAACTGACCTGGTTTTCTGGCTCTAGAGCAACTCTACTCGCCTAGTTCTTAGGCTACAGACTGGATCTGAAGATGTGGTTCTCTGGCTCTGCAACATCTCTGCTGACCTGATTCTCTGGCTGTAGAGCAGCTCTGCTGACCCCGCTCTATGGCTCTAAGGCAGTTCTGCTGACATGGTTATCTGGCTCTAGAGCAGTTCTGCTGACCTGGTTCTCTCCCTCTAGTGCAGCTCTGATGACCTGGTTCTCTCTCTCTAAATCAGACCTAATTACCTGGTTTCTTTGGCCCTACAACAGCTCTGCTGGCCTGATTCTCTGGCTCTAGAGCAGAGCAGCTCTGCTGACCTGGTTCTATGGCTCTAAAGCATCTCTGCTGACCTGGTTCTCTGGCTTTAAAGCAGCTCTGCTGAGCTGCTTCCCCCTCTGATGCAGCTCTGCTGACCTGGTTTCTCTGGCTCTACAGCAGCTCTTCTAACCTGGTTCCCTAGCTCTAGAGCAGCTCTGCTAACATAGTTCTTGGACACTAGAGCAGCTCTGTTCACCTGGTTCTCTCGCTCTAAAGCAGCTCTGCTGACCTGGCTTTCTTGTTCTAAAGCAGCTCTACTGACCTAGTTTCTCTGGCCCTACAGCCGCTCTGATGACCAAGTTCCTAGGCTACAGAGCAGATCTGCTGATCTGGCTCTCTTGCTATGCAACAGCTTTGATGACCTTGTTTCTATGGCTATAAAGAAACTCTGCTGAGCCAGTTCTATGGCTCTAAAGCAGTTCTGCTGATATGGTTATTTGGCTGTTGAGCAGAGCAGCTCTGCTGGCCTGGTTTTCTGACTCTAAATCAGTTCTGCTGACCTGGTTCTCTGGCTCTAAAGCAGCTCTGCTGGCATGGTTCTATGGCGGCTCTAAAGCAGCTCTGCTGAACGGGTTCTCACGCTCTAAAGCAGCTCTGATGACCTGGTTTATCTGGCTCTTCAGCAGCTCTGCTGACCTGGTTCACTGGCTCTAAAGCCGTTCTTCTGACCTGGTTTTCTGTCTCTAGAGCAGCTTTGCTGACCTGGTTCTATGGCTCTAAAGCAGCTCTGCTGACCCAGTTCTCTGGCTCTAGAGCAGCTCTCCTGACCTGGTTCCATGGCTCTAAAGCAATTCTGCTGACCTGGATCTTTCCTTTTAAAGCAGCTCTGCTGATCTTGTTCAAGGCTTCTAAAGCAGCTCCCCTGACCTGTGTCTCTGGCTCTAGAGCAGCTCTGCTGACCTGGGTCTCTGTTTCTAGACCAGCTCTGCTGACCTCCTTCTTAGGTTCAAGAGAAGCTCTGCTGACCTGCTTCTCTGGCTCTAAAGCAGATCTGCTGACCTGGTTGTCTGGCTCTAAAGCAGCTCTGCTGACCTGGTTCTTTCACTCTAAAGCAGCTCTGCTGACCTGGTTTCTCTGGCTCTTAAGATGGTCAACTGACCTGGTTTTCTGCCACTAGAGCAGCTCTGCTGGCCTAGTTCTCAGGCTATAGAGCAGATCTGAAGATCTGGTTCTCTGGCTCTGCAACAGCTCTGCTGACCTGTTTCCCTGGCTGTAAAGCAGCTCTGCCGAACCGGCTCTATGGCTCTAAAGCAGTTCTGCTGACATGATTCTCGGGCTCTAGAGCAGCTCTGCTGACCTGGTTCTCTGGCTCTGAAGCAGCTCTTCTGACCTGGTTCTCTGGCTCTTTAGCAGCTCTGCTGGCCTGACTCTCTGGCTGTTAAGCAGCTCCGCTGAACCGGCTCTATGGCTCTAAAACAGTTCTTATGACATGGTTCTCTGGCTCTAGAGCAGTTCTGATGACCTTGTTTTCTCCCTCTAGTTCAGCTTTGCTGACCTGGTTCTCCCTCTAAAGCAGCTCTACTGACCTGGTTTCTCTAGCTCTACAGCAGCTCTGCTGGCCTGATTCTCTGGCTCTAGAGCAGAGCAGCTCTGCTGACCTGGTTCTCTAGCTCTGAAGCAGCTCTGCTGACCTGGTTCTCTGGCTCTAAAGCAGCTCTTCTGGCCTGTTTCGCTGGCTGTAAAGCAGCTCTGCTGACCTGGTCCCCTCCCTCTAAAGCAGCTCGCTGACTTCGTTTCTGTGGCTCTACAGCAGGTCTGCTGACCTGGTTCTCTTGCTATAAAGCAGCTGTGCTGACCTGGTTCTCTCGATCTAAGGTCGCTCTACTGACCTCGTTTCTCTGGCTCTAGAGCCGCTCTTCTGACCTGGTTTTTAGACTACAGAGCAGATCTGCTGATCTGGCTCTCTTGGTCTGCAACAGCTCTGCTGACCTGGTTCTCTGGCTATAAAGCAGCTCTGCTGACCCAGTTCTATGTCTCTAAAGCAGTTCTGCTGACGTGGTTCTCTGGCTCTAGATAAATTCTGCTGACCTGGTTCTCTCCATCTAGTGCAGCTCAGCTGACCTGGTTCTCTCCCTCCAAAGCAGATCTACTGATCTGGTTTCTCTGGCTCTACAGCTGCTCTGCTGGCCTGGTTCTCTGGCTCTAGAGCAGAGCAGCTCTGCTGACCTGGTTCTCTGGTTCTAAAGCAGCTCTGCTGTCCTGGTTCTCTGGCTCCAAAGCAGCTCTGCTGTCCTGGTTCTCTGGCGGCTCTAAAGCAGCTCTGCTGACCTGGTTCTCTCCCTCTAAAGCAGCTCTGCTGACCTTGTTTCTCTGGCTCCACAGCAGCTCTGCTGACCTGGTTCCCAGGCTCTAAAGCAGCTCTACTGACCTAGTTCATAGGTACTAGAGCAGATCTGCTGACTTTGTTCTCTCCTCTAAAGCATCTCTGCTGACCTTGTTCTCTCGCTCTAAATCCGCTCTACTAACCTGGTTTCTCTGGCTCTACAGCCAATTTGCTTACCTGGTTCTGTGGCTCTAAAGCAGCTCTGCTGCCCTGTTTTGCTGGCTGTAAAGCAGCTCTGCTGACCTGGTTCTCTTGCTCTAAATCTGCTCTACTGACCTGGTTTCTCTGGCTCTACAGCCAATTTGCTTACCTGGTTCTGTGGTTCTAGAGCAGCTCTGCTGACCTGGTTCTCTGGCTCTAAAGCAGTTCTGCTGACCTGGTTCTCAGCCTCTATAACAACTCTGCTGACCTGGTTCTCTGGCTCTAAAGAAGCTCTGCTGGCCTGTTTCGCTGGCTGTAAAGCAACTCTGCTGACCTGGTTCTCTCCCTCTAAAGCAGCTCTGCTGACCTGGTTTCTCTAGCTCTACAGCAGGTCTGCTGACCTGGTTCTCTCGCTGTAAAGCAGCTCTGCTGGCCTGGTTGTCTTGCTCTAAGGTCGCTCTACTGACCTGGTTTCTCTGGCTCTAGAGCCGCTCTGCTGACCTAGTTCTTAGACTACAGAGCAGATCTGCTGATCTGGCTCTCTTGCTCTGCAACAGCTCTGTTGACATGGTTCTCTGGCTATAAAGCAGCTCTGCTGACCCAGTTGTATGGCTTTAAAGCAGTTCTGCTGACGTGGTTCTCTGGCTCTAGTACATTTCTGCTGACCTGGTTCTCTCCATCTAGTGCAGCTCAGCTGACCTGGTTCTCTCCCTCCAAAGCAGGTCTACTGATCTGGTTTCTCCGGCTCTACAGCAGCTCTGCTGGCCTGGTTCTCTGGCTCTAGAGCAGAGCAGCTCTGCTTTAGAGCCAGAGAACCAGGTTCTCTGGCTCTAAAGCAGCTCTGCTGACCTGGTTCTCTGGCTCCAAAGCAGCTCTGCTATCCTCGTTCTCTGGCGGCTCTAAAGCAGCTCTGCTGACCTGCTTCTCTCCCTCTAAAGCAGCTCTGCTGACCTTGTATATCTGGCTCTACAGCAGCTCTGCTGACCTGGTTTTCTGGCTCTAAAGCAGCTCTGCTGACCTGGTTCTTAGGCTCTAGTGCAGCTCTGCTGACCTTGTTCTCTCTAACTAAAGCAGCTCTGCTGACCTGGGTCTCTCCCTCTAAAGCATCTCTGCTGACCTTGTTCTCTCGCTCTAAATCCGCTCTACTAACCTGGTTTCTCTGGCTCTACAGCCAATTTGCTTACCTGGTTCTGTGGCTCTAAAGCAGCTCTGCTGCCCTGTTTTGCTGGCTGTAAAGCAACTCTGCTGACCTGGTTCTCTCCCTCTAAAGGGGCTCTGCTGACCTGGTTTCTATGGCTCTACAGCAGGTCTGCTGACCTGGTTCTCTAGCTCTAAAGCAGCTTTGCTGACCTGGTTCTCTCGCTCTAAGGTTGCTCTACTGACCTGGTTTCTCTGGCTCTAGAGCCGCTCTGCTGTCCTAGTTCTTAGACTACAGAGCAGATCTGCTGATCCAGCTCTCTTGCTCTGCAACAGCTCTGCCGACCTTGTGTTGGGGTTCAAGGGGGCCTGGTACCTTCTGTCTAGTTCCCCGTTCAGCGGATTTAGCTTAAAGTGCCAAGTGCATATGTGAATTTATGGATGCTCCCTAGGACTCGCTTTATAAGGGGGCTGCCAACTGGAAACAGGTGCTTGGTTTCTTCATTGGTCCCTTGCTGTGTGTTTCCTGTTCCCGTGGTTCTGCCTGGTTCCCTTTCCTTCGAGTCCTGTTCCAGCGGTCTTTTCCAGTGCTGGGTTTTGATCCCCATCTTTCCTGTTACCCTGTTTCATATTCCGTTGGGCATTACTGAACCCTTTTTGGGGACCTGTTTTTGATATTCGGTGACGTTCTCGGATTCACGGCTGCGTTTCCTATGAGTTCTGGCGTCCCGTTATTTACCCGTTTTTGTATCCAAACCATCTTGTTGTACGTTGTGTTTGGGTCGTTTCACGAAGGAGCTGAATAACAGCCATTTTTTGTGCTACCTTCGTGTTGTTTTTTAAATTCCAGGTTTTTTTTGGGTGTCTTTTCGAATTCCCTCGATGCCTTTTTTCCCCTGCACCTTTTTTGTCGTAAGATTGTGAATTCCACCCCCTTTGACATTCTCGGTGTTTCCCCAGGGGTCTTGGTTGGTCTGGGGTTACGCAAGAAACAAGCAATATGATTGCAGTGGAGTGGAAGAAGTCCTGTTTCATATCAAGCCACTCCCGTTTGTTAACTGGGGTAAGCAGGGAGGTCGGTAGTTCGTGTGTGTACTTGGCACTGGTTTTAATAGTTGTGGAAAAAGGTAGGGCCGATGACCTTTTTCAGAGTTGCCCGGCGTTAACCGCCTCTATTACCACTCAAGTTACCAAACAAAGAGGCAGGAAACAGAAGTTTTATTCCGACGGAGCAGAACACATCAAATCAGACAACAGGGTATCTTCTCGAGGTGCTCAAACCGCATCTCTGAGGCCTGGCCTCTTATATATAGGTTTATGATCTTTATTACAGTTTATTGCATGTGGCACATTCTTGCTAATGCTTTGAAGTATGAAAGGACATCCTCGGAATCCCTGCTTCAGGCCCGTTCCCACACACATTTACAGTTGAAGTCCCCACCCCGGTCACAACAGGTGATGATTATCGCGCAGCTGGACATTCCGCCAATTCACGGAATGTATGTGGTTGATCGGATCTCATGGGGTGGGGGCTTTGATCAACTCGGAGATCCTTTGAGGGGAGAAGCTTCCTACTGTACGGGGGGGGCAATAAACAGCGTCCGCAGGGCCAGGTGGCGGCCTGGGAATGGGTAAGACAAACGGGCACAGAGGAAAGGGGGGTTTTATCAAAGGACCCGGGATCATGAAAGGAATGGAGGGAGGTGTCGAGCTGAGAACAGGATGGGGTTCTGAGGCAGAGTTGTACTGAAGAGGGGTTTATGGCCCATGGCATGTGAGAGCGGGGGCTGTCAGCGCGCGGGGGATGCTTGCGAGGTCAGGAGAGAGAGAGAGAGACGCGCTGGCTGTCGGCGATGGGCAGAGAGGCCATGGCATTTAAAATAACTGCCGCTTACGCGCACGAATGGGCTCGAAAAGGGGGCAAGATGGCGCCGATAATGTTGACACTGCAGCCTAGGTTTTAACAGTCCTCCCTTTTCAACATATCTAGCCAGCTTGTCTACTCAAGGTCAATCTTCATGAAATTCCTTACCTCGGCATCATATAGTGCCCCTATATGTTCCTTTCCAAAGTCCACAGTCTTAGGGCAGATACAATTCGCACATAATGAACACAGAGGCGGCAGGCATTGAATTCCTAAGCAGAACCCACATATCACAACCACGGGAATCAGGATAATGGTAAACAGTCTCCAGCCCCAGTTCTTAACAGTACTCCAGAACCATCCACCAAGCGACCATTCTTCCTGCTCCTGATGAACTTCTGAGGACAGTCTGTGGAGATGTTCGATGGCCTTGTACACTGAAGGTGAATTGTCCGGTATATATGTACAGCAGCTGGACCCAATAATGCGGCATGCTCCACCACGGTCCGCTAGAACCACATCTAGAACAAGGCGGTTCTGGAGAGCCACCAGGCGGACCGCTTGAAGCTCGGCTGTGTTGTTTGCAAGGATACCAGCTGTGATGTTCATTGTTGTCTCGACTGCCTGAGTCAAATGTCGGATGGCACGGCTGTTTGCCATCGGGCCCCAGAGTGGAACGAGTCCCTTCATTGCGTCGAGGAACTGTGCTTCTGTAGAGTCGGCTTGTTCAATGTCCTTGGCTCGTTTTTGTCTATGATGATTCGCTGGAGCCGCATAGGTCGGAGGAAGGATGAAGGAGATACAACAAGTGCCCCCCCAGCCTTTGGGGAGCCAGGTGTAGGCTTTTGTGCTGCAAACGAAGTACATGTTTGGAGAGGATACAAAGGAAGGTGGATTGGTAGAGTCCAAAGTTCTGGTGAAGCGGCAAGCACTGCGGCCCACCAGCTGTGTCCCAAGCCCTTCTATGCACATAAGGCCTGTGACGTTGATGACAGATAGGGCCACAGTCAGGGTGGCGGCTGTTCGCTTCCGAAGGTAGGAGAAGGTGGGTCTGGTCGGATTGTTGAACACCTGCATTTCAATTCGTTCTTTGGCAGGGATGTCCATGTGGATAGAGTCGTTGGAGGTCTGCGGGCAGAAATGTGTCTTCGTTTTGTTTCACCAGACCTCATGAAAGAAATGCGTCATGGTTTTGCTGGAGGTGGCATTGTCTTTATGGCTCTCTTGCAGGAGGATCAGCCAAGCAAGGCAGGAGCCGTGAATTGGGAAGGGTGAAGGGATGAAGGGTATCGAATGTCCAGTGGTGTGGGGTAGCAGCCCACAGATCCAGCAGTTGGTGGCATTGGTGGCAAGATTGTGCTGGTGCAGCAGCTACACAAAGGAGTTGTTCCAGAACTCCTTTCGCCTTTCTCTGAGTTGGGGAGAGAGAGAAATCAAATAATGTTCCTTCATGGTGGTAGGCTGTGCAGTGGTCAGAAATGTCTCATGAGCGGGTGCGTTTTCTTCCACAATCCAGAGTGTGGTCATGAGGAGAAGGCAGAAGAGGATCGTGATAAAAAGTGCAATTGTCTTTGAACTGTGGATTCTGTCTGTCTTTGGATTCCTGTAGCGAATTTTCGGATGTCCGGTTGCTTCCATCACCTTCTTATCGGGCGCTTCCATCATCTTCTTATCGGGCGCTTCCATCACCTTCAAGGGAGCTCGGTAGCGGGCAGAACCAAAAGCCTCGTCTGGCTTTCTCTCCTGACAGCCTTTGTAGTGTTAGGCCACCGATCTGCATGAGCGAATTTTGCGGATCTCGCGTTCGCGAATTTTGCGGATTTGCAATCCGCAAAATCCGCGAATTCCCGCGAATTTGCGGATTTTTTTTTTTTTGTGTTCGCCCGTGTTTCTGCCAGTTTGCGAGGGTTTTGTACACTTTCGCAAATTGCGAACTTACCTGTCGGGTCGCAAGTTTCGCGAACTTGTTGTTTCTACGTGTCCAGCCTGTTTGGGACACTCTTCTTCATCACTGCCACTCTCTGTCACCACTGCCACTCTCTGACTACTCATGCCACCCTCTGGCCCACCCATGCCACCCTCTGTTTCATCACCACACCCTCTGGTTGTCCAGTGTACATTATTTTCGGCAAAGCAAAGCACACCTTCCCTGCCTCAAGTGACCTGAATTAATTTGGGGCTGATTAATGTGTCACAGAATATTTTTTTAGCTGGCACCTGCTTCCTTAGTGCGCCCTGATTAGTGATCTTTTGCACTTGCTAAGTGCTTTCATTGTTGCAAAATTAGTTACAACACCTGCCCTGCCCCAACTGACAATAATGAATTAGGGGCTGATTAATGGATTTTAACTTCCAGCCTGGCTCCTGCTTGTCTCCCTTAGCTGTAATTCAGGACCTTTGTGGCATATGTGTAACTATTCTGAGTTTCAGAGCAGGGTCACATAATAGTTTCAACTGGCAACTGAACTCTGGAGGGGCCCCTCAGGAAGCACTACAGGAAATGGCTACTAATGATGAGCCTGAACTTTTGAACCTGGTAAGTAGTTACTTTCAGTTTTGCTAAGATCGTATTTCTGCAATTTTGCACTTATTCGCGGGGCGCGAACTCACGCGAACTCACGCGAACAGTGCGAGCAGTGCGAGCAAAATCCGCTGCTCGCGGATTTGCGGATTTTGCGGGAGATTCGCAAATCTCGCGGATTGCGGATTTCCCGAAAATCCACAAAATCCGCGAGCGGAACGGATTTTCCGCCCACCCCTAGAATTATGACTTAGTCAATGGTCTGCTTAGCCGAAACTCTCTCCTTTCGTCGCAGGTTATACCCTTCTTTGGATGGCACGGTGGAATCAGGAATCTTTGCAAGTTCAAGTGTCTCTGTGTCTGGGTAGCAATTCAGCATTGGTCGGTCTTTGTTCAGGAGCTCTTCCTGGATGGTCACGCCTTCGGTCGTCGTCAGAGTCAGGGGAATCCTCTTACAATGGTGCGCATGCACCCAGGTCCGCTTTCCTTCCACTCGAAGTGCTGTTCGGGTGGTGAGCAGGTTTTGCCAGGGGCCCGTCCACCGGGGTTCCAGACTCTTGGTGCGCTGGAAGTTCTTTATGAGGATAAAATCCCCGGGTTGCAGGTTGTGTCCGGGACCCCTGGAAGCGTCAGGGATGGCATGCAGCACCTGTTGGTGAATGACAGACAGAGTTTTAGTCAATTTATACAAGTAATCAGACATTAGGACGTCCGGGACGTCATGAATGGAAGTCGGTTTTGGTGCAGACCAGACGCTCATGGGTCGGCTGAAAACGACCTCGTAAGGTGTCAAGTGATGTTTGGTGGGGGTGGAACGCATCGATAGCAATGCCAGTGGGAGAGCGTCTGGCCATTTCAGGCCTGTGGTAGCCACAATCTTGGCTAGCTTTAGTTTCAGCGTGGCGTTGTGCCGCTCAACAAGTCCAGCAGATTGGGGGTGGAAGACTGCGTGGAACTTCTGTTTTACACCCAGCCCTTTTAAGATGAGCTGGAAAACTTCGGCTACGAAGTGGGGGCCATTGTCGCTCCATAAAATTCGACAAAGGCCGTAGCGAGGTAAAAATTCTTTTAAAAGCACTTTTGCAGTGGTCATAGCAGTGTTATCACGGGTTGGGTATGCCTCCACCCATTTGCTGAATGCACACACCACTACAAGTACATATTTCAGGCCTTGGCATCTGTCTAGTTGGATGTAGTCCATCTGCACGACTTCAAACGGGTGATTGGGAACCCCAAACCCTCCCCGTGGTACCACAGTTCCTTTCCCGGGGTTATGTTGTAGGCATATCAAGCATTGTTGGACCAGACATTTGGCGGAGTCTGTGATTTTGTTGTTGTGCCAAACTCTGGAGACAAGTTCAATCATGGGGGCTGATCCTATGTGAGCAGGGGAGTGTGCCATAGTCAGTATGGGAATCAGGTATGAGTCAGGTAGCAACCATTTGTTCGTGTCTTTTGTCCGCCAGCAGCCTTCATCGTCTTTCAGTCCCACCCGTGCCCATTCAGTTAATTCGTGATGTGTGCTAGCCATTTGAATGTCCCTAATAGTGTCCCTAGCGTCGGTCCATTTCTCTGCTTGTGACCTGGTCACGTACATGCGCGTCGTCGTCCTATTTTCAGCTGTGGTTCGAACAGTGGTGTCGGCTAGTGCATTTCCCTGTCCAATAATGTCTGTCACTTTCTTGTGTGCCTGGCATTTGATGACTGCAAGTCTTTTGGGGAGAAGGACAGCTTCGATCAGGGCGGGGACTAGATCTCCATGTAAGATGAGAGTGCCGTGCGCGGTCAAGAATCCCCTTTCCTTCCAAAGGAGCCCAAAATGGTGAACCACCCCGAAGGCATACTGGCTGTCGGTGTAAATGTTCGCTGTGGTTCCTGCTGCTAGGATGCATGATCGTGTCAGGACAATCAGTTCCGCTGCCTGTGCAGATCGTTGCGTGATGCGGGCTGTCTCTACTACATTTCGGGCCGTGGTGACTGCATAGGCAGATGAAGTGGTGCCATCGGGGAGTTTGATGCAAGAGCCGTCCACCCACAGTTCTCCGTCAGGGTCAGGAAAAGCTGTGTCTCTGAGGTCAACCCTACTTCTAGTCTGTTCGTCCGTGAGGGTCACACAGTCATTTACAGGGGGCACATTTGGATCGTTCTCCGGTAGAGGCAACAAAGTTGCCGGGTTCAGTGTGGTGCATCTTTTCAGGGTGATGTGGGGTGCGAGCAGAGTTAGTTCGTATCCAGTCAGTCATGCACTCATCAGGTGTTGCGTCTTGGTTTGGTTCAGGAGGGTGTCAACTGCATGGGGTAGTAGTACCGTAAGGGAATTCGAGAGCACAATCCCCTCACTCTGAAGGATAGAGATAGCAGCGGCAGCTACAGCTCGAAGGCATGCAGGCAGGCAAGGCTCTGGCTACGGGGTCAAGAGTGGCAGAGAAGTAAGCGCATGGTCGTTGCTTTGGGCCAATGGACTGGGTCAAGACAGATAAAGCACACCCCTCCCTTTCGTGAGTGTAGAGGGAGAAGGGCTTTGTGTAATCGGGGGTACCTAGAACAGGGGCTGAACAAAGGGCATCTTGTAGCTCTATGAAGGAGGATTGGCATTCAGGGGTCCAAGGGAGGGGGAAGGGGACATCTTTAGCTAGCAGAGAAAGCAGCGGTTTCACAATGAGGCTGAAGTTTGGCAACCACTGCCGACAGAAGGAGGTGAAGCCTAGTAGGGAGCGGACCTGTTTCTGAGTCTTATGGACAGGGGTTTCAAGAATGGTTTGGATCCGGTCGGGAGTAAGTTTCCTTCCGTCTTTGGACAGAAGGTGGCCTAAGTAAGTGACCTGGGGTTGGCAGAATTGCAACTTCTTCTTGGAGACCTGGTGGCCATTTTCCGCAAGGAAGTGCAGGAGTTGAATGGTGGCTGTGACTGCTGGTGGAGTGGTGTCGTCCGCCAAAAGGATGTCATTGGCGTATTGTATCAACACCACTCCATCGGGTAACTGGACCTCATCCAGTAGTCTCTTGAGGGCCTGGCTGTAGATGCTGGGGCTTTCTGTGTAGCCTTGGGGTGCTCGACAAAATCTATATGAGCGGGCTTTTAGGGTGAAGCCGAAGAGATATCGACAGTCTGGGTGGATGTGGATAAAGAAAAATGCGTTTTTGAGGTCAATGACAGTGAAGGTGGTGGCAGTAGAAGGAATCAAAGTCAGGATAGTGGTGATGTCTGAGACCACGGGGTACTGGGGTACAACCACTTTGTTGATCTCTCGAAGGTCAATGATGAAGCGGTATGCTTTCTCATCTCCCTCTCCTTGTTTCTTGATGATGGGCAAGATAGGGCTGTTGCAAACGTTGCTAACCACTTCCTCTACCACTCCTGCGTCTATCAGTGACTGAATAATCTTTACCAATGCCTTCTCGCCCTCGGGCGATATCCGATATTGTGGAAGTTTTGGGAGTATTGCATCCGGTCGAACCGTGATGTGCACTGGGTCAATCATCATGCGTCCTACGTCCGAATCTGTCTTTGCCCACAGATACGGAGGCAGAGTGTCAAGTAGGGACGAGTCAGTGTCAGTGATGGAAAACATGCGTCGGGAAGGGCAATGTCTAAGCAGAATGGGGTTGTCGTACAGGAAAACTCGAACTCCGTCTTGGGAACACCTAATAGTCGCTCGGAAATGCTTCAGTAAGTCAAGTCCCATAATGGCGTCAGGAGTATTGGCAGAAAGCAAAAACATTGTGTCAGTTGTATTGTTCTCTAAGTCAAAGGGGATCGGAGTGGACAAAGGATTAGTGGAGGACGTTCCATCGAAGCCTATCGATGTCACAAGTGAGCCAGACAAGGGTGCCCTTGGAATCAGTCGTTTAGATAATGCACTACGTGTCGCGCCAGTGTCTACCAGAAATGGAGACTTTGTACCCAGGACCTTAGCCGTGACATAAGGACCTTGCTGGTCAACATAGAGCTCGACTAGATTCCTCCCTTGCCCTTGGCAGTCCTATGCGAAGTCATGGGCATCGTCGCAGTCAGACTGCTGGTACTGGTTCTGTCTGGGTCGGTCAAATGTATTTGGTCTGTTTGATCTATCGTTAGTCGTGTCATTTGCGGGCCCCCGTTGCTGTCCTCTATTTCTCGGTCCACCCGCTACGTCCTTGGGGTCCCTATTTCTGTTCATCTCCAAAAGAACCGGACACTGGGATTTCCAATGGCCGAATCCTTTGCAGAAGGCACACTGGTCCTCGCTAATGTCTGTACGTCCAATGTGGGGTGTTGAGGTACAGTCTTTAGGAGGTGCGCTCCTAGGGGCATTTGTCTGGTAGTTCCCTTTGTATTGCTCTCGTCCTACAGTCACCCCTTGTAACTGTGCAATCATTACCCTCTCTTTTAAATCTTTCTTCTTTTTCTCTGTTGCTCTATCGTGTTAATTTTTCTGGTGCTCGTAATATTGGGCCATCTGAAGGATAGCCGCGGGTTTGGAGGCCGCCCAACTACTCTCACTGGCCTGCAGTTTCTGAGAGACCTCCGGCGACAAACCCTTTACATAATTCTGGACAAACAGATGGTGTCCGGTTGCAGTGGTCATGTCCTGGCCGCTGTAATCGAAGAACACCGTTTCAAACCGGGAGAAGTAGTCCGATACGTCTTCCTGGGGTTTCTGACGACAAGCCGTTACTATCGACCAGTCCACTTTCTTTTCTGGGATCAGGGTTTTCAGTTTCTGTACAATTTTGTCTGGGAGGTCTAAAATGGATTTCAAAGGCTTCTGCCCAGGTTCTCGTTGCCTATCTATGCCATCGAGTTGTGACCAGGTATGTCCGAACAGCTCAAGGTGGTCGACTTTCCGGATTTGCTTCCACACATCAGCTGGCAGACATAACCCGAAAAACAAGTCGATGTCAGCCAAGGTCATGATCGTTGAACCCAGGGCCGTACCTAATTCAGTATAGAAGGCAGTGGGGTTTTTACGTAAATCGGGCAGAGATTTCCGGAACGTCAGAATATCTTGCCGATCCCATGGCTGGTAGACCCAGTTGTACACTACCCTCCCTCTTGCATCTTGGTGGTTGACGTCATCATGTGTTCCTAGACCTCGTGGAGGAACCCAGTAGGGGGCAGCTTCTCTTATTGGCATCATGGTGCTAGCTCGCTCAGTTCGTGTTTCGGTTGCTACGGGTGTCGTGGGTTTAGCTTCCGATTCCTGTTCAGTGAGGTTGCGGAAAACCTCAAGCGTACGCGTAAGGAGGTCCGTCACATCACACTCGCCCTCATCCCCGATATCGACCTTCCTATACAGAGTCGCTAGGCTCTCGGGACCTTTGTCTCGATATCGGTCCTCATACGCATTCAGGACATGATAACACAGTCGAACGGCAAAATGTCGTCTGTGGCTCCCTGCATATGAGTTGAACATATCCGTGATGTGCTCTTCACTTTCCTTTCTTTCTACCAGTGTCCTCACTTTCTTGTCAATCCCTGCTCGCTCATCCTTGCTTAATCTGTTCGTTCTTGCGGAATCAGCCTTTCGGGTCTCTGGGTCATCTAACACTGTCGCTTGTGATGTATCTAGTATAAGGGGTTCGGCCGGCGCAGAGGCCATAGGGACCGAAACTCTGGTACCATTCTCGTCTGTGCTTGGGAATAGCGGGTGTTGTGCTAAGGTTTGGGAAGGGGCATATGGAGGGGGCATGTAGATGATCGGAGGACCTAACAAAAGATCATCGTTGGCTTGCTGTTTCAAGGGCAATTCAGGATAGAGCGCAGAGGGCGTTCTAACCGGACACTGGCTTGATGTCTCTACCTCTAGTTTCTGTTTGGCTTCTTCTCTTTCCCTAATCTCTTCTTCTAATTTCTTAGCAGCTAGGTGGGCTGCCTTTCGCAGCTCTTTTCCCAAACTACTCTCATTTCTCTTTTTACGCTGTTCGGTTTCTTTGCGCCACATGCCGAGATTATCAAGCATAGTGGGCGTCGTCTTGTGTTTCCCAAGGGCTGTTTCTAGCGCGCTTATTTTATCCTCATCGAAGGATCCTATCAGTGGCCATTGACTTTCCTGATCCTTCTTCGTATATTTATGCCACAGCGTGCTATAAGCTATAGCGATCAATCCATGCTTCATGAACATGTCCTTATTAGGGGTGCCTTCCAGTGGAGCCGGAGGGTTCATCTCTAATAAGCGGTTCGGGCTAAATAGGCTACCAATCAGTGGGGAGAAGATAGGCATGACGGATTACAACGGGGACAAAAGTCTGCACTACCTATCTTATCACTGCGTGCAAAGACTAGACAGAATATTTCTATTCTTCGTTGTTTGCAGGCGGTGAATACCTCAAAAGAACCAATATCGAACAGTCAATGTTCGGTCAATCAAACAATCAATGGGGAGAATAAGTAGGCACGACAGGTTACAACGGGGACAAAAGTCTGCGTTACCTACCCTTTCACTACCTGCAAAGAGAGAACCTTTTCTTCCCTGTTTGCAGACAGAGAATATCCGGAAAACAATCCGCGAACAACAGTTCGGGCTAAACAATCAATCAGTGGGGGAGGAAGATAGGCACGACGGATTACAACGGGGACAAAAGTCTGCGTTACCTATCCTTCACTGCTTGCAAAGAGAGAGCCTGTTGTTTCTCCGTTTGCAGACAGTGAATCTCCAAACGAACCAACAAAAGAGTAATACTAGTATTATCCAAATCAAACAATCATTTTGCAATTTGTCGCGATTACACGACCTTACCCGGACCGCATGGACAGTTTCTTGTCTTCCGAATCCAGCGCCCGATCGTCCTCTATTCTTCGTGATCTTCGTGGCACTCCTGATGGTTCCCAGTCAGGACCGTAGATCACTCGAGATAGGTCTGTTTGGAACCAGTGAAGTTCGGATGATCGGCTGTCAGACGAGGGTCTATCGGACAGGATCTCTCCCGATTGTTGCAGTCGTTCACTCTGTCGTCAGGACCTCTCCCACTGGATCCACGAGTCGCTGATGGGCCCCACGTTTGGGACGCCAATTGTGAAAAAAGGTAGGGCCGATGACCTTTTTCAGAGTTGCCCGGCGTTAACCGCCTCTATTACCACTCAAGTTACCAAACAAAGAGGCAGGCGCTGGAGACCGGAAGGCAGGAAACAGAAGTTTTATTCTGACGGAGCAGAACACATCAAATCAGACAACAGGGTATCTTCTCGAGGTGCTCCAACCGCATCTCTGAGGCCTGGCCTCTTATACACAGGTTTATGATCTTTATTACAGTTTATTGCATGTGACACATTCTTGCAAATGCTTTGAAGTATGAAAGGACATCCTCGAAATCCCCGCTTCAGGCCCGTTCCCACACCCATTTACAGTTGAAGTCCCCACCCCGGTCACAACAGGTGATGATTATCGCGCAGCTGGACATTCCGCCGATTCACGGAATGTATGTGGTTGATCGGATCTCATGGGGTGGGGGCTTTGATCAACTCGGAGATCCTTTGAGGGAAGAAGCTTCCTACTGTATGGGGGGGGGGGGCAATAAACAGCATCCGCAGGGCCAGGTGGCGGCCTGGGAACGGGTAAGACAAACGGGCACAGAGGGAAGGAGGGTTTTATCAAAGGACCCGGGATCATGAAAGGAATGGAGGGAGGTGTCGAGCTGGGAACAGGATGGGGTTCCGAGGCAGAGTTGTACTGAAGAGGGGTTTATGGCCCATGGCATGTGAGAGCGGGGGCTGTCAGCGCGCGGGGGATGCTTGCGAGGTCATGAGAGAGAGAGAGAGACGCGCTGGCTGTCGGCGATGGGCAGAGAGGCCATGGCATTTAAAATGGCTGCCGCTTACGCGCACGAATGGGCTCGAAAAGGGGGCAAGATGGCGCCGATAATGTTGACACTGCAGCCTAGGTTTTAACATAGTAGTGGTGTGTTTAATCTTGTCCCTTTTTTCATGTATAGCGGTCTCGTCTGTGTCAAGCTGTCAGCTGCCAAGAAGCCAGAGGTGACAAGCTGTGTTCCCCAAGAGCTTGGGTTCCCTTGTTTTGTTACCCACCTTCTCCCTGTGTCGTGTTCTCCACCATCCGTTTTGGTTGCGGGTGTTAAGGGTCACGGTGAGGGTAGAGGATTGGGACGTTCTTCGCTCCTGCGGTGTTGGGCTGGTCAGCATCGGAACACCTGCTTCTCTGGCTATAAAGCAGCTCTGCTGACCCAGTTCTATGGCTCTAAAGCAGTTCTGCTGACGTGGTTCTCTGGCTCTAGAGCATTTCTGCTGACCTGTGTCTCTCGCTCTAGAGCAGCTCCGCTGACCTGGGTCTCTGGATCTAGACCAGCTCTACTGACCTGGCTCTCTGGCTCTAAAGCAGCTCTGCTGACATGGTTCTCTGGCTCTGAAGCAGCTCTGCGACCTGGTTCTTTTACTCTAAAGCAGCTCTGCTGACCTGGTTCTTTCACTCTAAAGCAGCTCTGCTGGCCTGGTCTCTATGGCTCTAAAGCAGGTCAGCTGACCTGGTTTTCTGGCTCTAGAGCAGCTTTGCTGGTCTAGTTTCTTTGGTACTACAACAACTCTGCTGGCCTGATTCTCTGGCTCTAGAGCAGAGCAGTTCTGCTGACCTGGTTCTCTGGCTATAAAGCAGCTCTGCTGACCTGGTTCTCTTGCTCTAAAGAAGCTCTGCTGACCTGGTTCTCTCACTCTAAAGCAGCTCTACTGACCTGGTTTCTCTGGCTCTACAGCCGCTCTGCTAACCTAGTTCTTAGGCTACAGAGCAGATCTGCTGATCATCCTCTCTTGCTACGCAACAGCTCTGCTGACCTGGTTCTCTGGCTATAAAGCAGCTCTGCGGACCCAGTTCTATGGCTCTAAAGCAGTTCTGCTGACATGGTTCTCTGGCTCTAGAGCATTTCTGCTGACCTGATTCTTTCCCTCTAGTGCAGCTTAGCTGACCTGGTTCTCCCCCTCCATAGCAGAACTACTGATCTGGTTTCTCTGGCTCTACAGCAGCTCTGCTGGCCTGGTTCTCTTGCTCTAAAGCAGTTCTGCTGACCTGGTTCTCTAGCTCTAAAGCAGCTCTGCTGGCATGGTTCTGTGGCGGCTCTAAAGCAGCTCTGCTGAACGGGTTCTCTCCCTCTAAAGCAGCTCTGCTAACCTGGTTTCTCTGGCTCTACAGCAGCTCTGCTGACCGGTTTTTCTGGCTCTAAAGCAATTCTGCTGACCTGGTTCTCTGTCTCTAGAGCAGCTATGCTGACCTGGTTTTATGGCTCTAAAGCAGCTCTGCTGACCTGGTTCTATGGCTCTAAAGTAATTCTGCTGACCTGGTTCTTTCCCTATAAAGCAGCTCTGCTGACCTGGTTCACAGCCTCTAGAGCAGCTTCCCTGACCAGTGTCTCTGGCTCTAGAGCAGCTCTGCTGACCTGCTTCTTCTGCTCAAGAGAAGCTCTGCTGACCTGCTTCTCTGGCTCTAAAGCAGCTCTGCAGACCTGGTTCTTTGGCCCTTAAGCAGCTCTACTGATCTGGTTCTTTCACTCTAAAGCAGCTATGCTGACCTGGTTTCTCTGTCTCTTAAGAAGGTCAACTGACCTGGTTTTCTGGCTCTAGAGCAGCTCTGCTGACCTAGTTCTTAGGCTACCGAGCAGATCTGAAGATCTGGTTCTCTGGCTCTGCAACAACTCTACTGACCTGATTCTCTGGCTGTAAAGCAGCTCTGCTGACCCCGCTCTATGGCTCAGAGAATCAGGCCAGCAGAGCAGTTGTAGGGCCAAAGAAACCAGGTCATCAGAGCTGCACTAGAGGGAGAGAACCAGGTCAGCATAACTGCTCTAGAGCCAGATAACCATGTCAGCAGAACTGCTTTAGAGCCATATGGTGCAATTCGGAATTAACGTATCTTGCCATGCAACTGACTAGGGACAGGAAAGACACTATTAGGGCAAATTATGGCACGGCGATAATGCGACTCAATGCTAACATTACACACTGGATATCGCTGACCCTTTCACTAGCAGGTAGGCCTTCCCTCATCAAAATGATCATACTTCCACAATTCTTATACCTGTTCCTTAATATCCTATATCACCCTGGATAGTATTTCTTCAAAACACTACCATCGGAACTACTGAGATTTCTTTGGGGAGGGAGGCAGCCGAGACTTAAGTAGTTGACACTGAAGCGACCGTATGATCAGGGGGGATTTGACGTCCCTGATTTTGAGCTTTATTACCTCAGTGCACAGGCGCATTATGCGTACTTTTGAGTGTATCCCTCTCATTATATGCCACAGATAGCCACAGAAGATTGGCTTGCGGACCCAATACAATTGAACGGTTTGATCCACGGGCCTGCCCGCACTCGAGGGACATCGCCCACCACCATCACCAGCATAGTGAATGCATGGCACCAGATAACTTCATTGTTGGCATCACCTGTCCTCTACTCCCCTCGTCTCCCACTATGGTATCACCGAGGCTTATCATTGTTGCAAGAAAAGGGATTTCATGACCTGTGTAAAAGAGCTCATATTGTTCCCTGTGGAGGACCTTTTCCATGCTGGGGCATTCCGCTCCATAGAACAGTTGCTACAAGGAATACAACCTACACCTCTAGATGTATTTGTTTATGTAAGCCTGCGGCAAGGGATGCAGTCAATTCTTCCTGACTTCCCCAATGAACCAATGTGCCTTGTACCTCTGTATCACATGTTCGGCTCTGCTGACGGGAAGCATCTAGTGGCAGGGTAATATACCACTATACGAGCAAACGTACATAACACTATACGAGCGAACTTATATAACACTATACGAGCGAACAGGGAGGGAATCGCTAATCAGGCTCGTGTGCATTGGGGGGAGGATCTGGGGCATGACATTACTGACGAACAATGACAGTATTGTTGTTTACAAACAGCATAAATCTCAGCCAGGTGCCGATTAGCTGATACAGATAGATGTGATCGGTGCAAAGAGCCAGAGGCAGCGTTTCTTCACCTAGCCTGGGAATGTCGGGAATAAGAGATAACTGGGAGCAAGTACTAGTGGCTCCTGACAAAATGACAGGCAGTGTGCTGGCGAGAGATCCATTACTCAAACTGCTAGGGTATCCAGCGCAGCTATCTAGCACATACAGGAAGCTTCTGGCTATCTCTCTGCTGGTAGCTAAACACAGGGGGCCTCATTTATGAAAAGTGACGCATCGCTGCGTGAAAACAGCGATGCGTCACTTTTCATTGCGCACTCCTTGCGACACCAATGATGCGTCATATTTAATGTATGACGCATCATGTCGCAAGGACTTACAGATACGTCAATATTTCTGACGCATCTGTAAGCGCAAAAGTGACGCATTGTTGGAGTGTGTCGCAAAAGTGACGCAACTCCAGCAATGCGTCCTTTCACGTGGGGAAAGCCCCATGTGAAAGGGCTTGCGTCAGTCTTACGCCTGCTGTGAGGCAGGCGCAAGATTTTGACGCAACAGCATCCTAAAAGTGACGCAGTGCAATCTCATAGATTTCACTGCGTCACTATTACGAGGCTTTTTGCGGGGGAACGCCCCCTCTGCATACATTATACCTGACGCAGGTATAATGTGGCGCAGGGGTTTAAAAAGTGACGCATCTACCTAGATGCGTCACTTTTTAAATATGGAGCAACGAGGTGCATTTTGTACGCCACTGGTGCGCACCGGCGGTGCAAAACTGACGCAAGGCCTCATAAGGGTCTTGAAGATGGGGTAGGGGTCATGCCCTGAAATTCAAGGAGTGGTTGGTGGACTTAGTATATTGTCAAGAACAAACCACCACATATGCCGAATTACTACCTCATGCTTCCAAACCCAGAGACATATGGGGTCCTCTTCAGGGATATCTTCTTTCGCAAAGTGGCGACAAACCACCCACTGCCTCACCGACTGGCACCTAACTGTTTCCTTTCTTTTTCTTTTTTATTTTTTTTATCAAGGGTGCCTGGGTCTTTTGGTGTCGTCTATAAATGTCCTATTGCTCCTAACACACTCCACATAAACTCCTGTGCTTGCCTCTGTGCTTCATGTTTGTTAGTACTTTACCAATTAATTGTGTGAAGTCACCTAATGTGCTGTAAAATGGACAATTGCTGTTGGGAACTATTGAAGCTGTGTAATACTTCACTGTGTATGCTGTGGCCATGTATTGTCATATCTTGAAAATCGGAAAAATAAAGTTAAAAAAAAGAAATATATATATATATATATATACAGATGGTGACATATTGTAATGTAGCATCCTATGCTGGGCAGTATGGAAATCAAGTTAAGGTCATGGTCCCAGACAACTGACCGTGAGCGGGTACTGAATCCGGGAGAGGGTCTTTTATGCCACCGCACAAATAGGCTCCGGGCAGTAGGCTGATGAGAAGCGTTAGAAGTGGGCAGGCACAGTACATTTTCCAGAGACGGGGCGCCGGGAGTCCTCTGATTTGGTGGGGTCGGGGTCAATATTGAGTACAGATTTTGGGGGCAGAGCTCTCACTTTTCCAAGGACCATGCTCGCGTAGCTAGCTTGTACAGTCCAAGGTGTTTCTTTCCATTCTGGTTTATGTAGTACTCGTTTTATTTTGGGTTCAACAGAGCGTCACATCCAGATTGCGCCCCCCTGCTTTGTATGAGCTACCCACGCGTGCGGAACCTGCAGTCTCGGCGCGTGCATTGCACTCAGCAGTGTGACGACTGGCGTCCGGAACGCACAATCGTGTCACCGTCATTGTCTGTCACTGTCTTTTCGTCATGGAAATGACTGAGACAAAGTGAGTGACTGAGTGTGACCACTAACGCTGCAACAGACTTCAAGAGTCCCGCTCCAGACCGGGGCCAGCCTGTGACGTCACTCCCAGTCCTCATTGCAGCCATAAGCAGTCCGTTATGAATTAACACGCTTGCCAGCTTTACATTGCAGCAAATAGTAAGTGAAGTAATATATTCTCTGCTTTTGTTTTGTAAATTAGTCACTGTTATGCAGCTGGTAATTGTTGGCAGGGCAAGCTCCTTTCAGTGGTCTCATGACACTGCACGTGTCTAAAATCAGACAGGATCAGGCTTTTTTTTTTCCAAGTCCTGCCGGGTCCTAGGATGTCATTGCTGCGATCCTTTTAAGCAGAGCATAGGCAAAATAAACGAATCGACCTGTTTCCTATCACGGTGAGGCACACATAGCGCACTGTGTAAACTGAGGGGCAGATTTATGAGTTCTGGCGCATCTCTGCAAATCAGCAGGGGTGGGCCAGAACTGATGCGTCACGCCAGTCAGTCAGTCAGTCAGTCAAACCACTTTATTCGATTAGTTAAAATCATAAAAGTATTCTAAACATATTTAAGACAATTAAAACATATTTTAGAATCAATTAATACAGTATTAAACATGACAAGGGTTGAAACACAGTTTAAAAGGGTAATTACACGATTTCATTTCAGTTTGCGCCCAACAGTTCATTGAACAAAAATTGATTAACATTCAGCATTAAAAATCCGATCTTAACCTTAGCCTCTTACTGATAACAGATGCAGCCAGGAAACTAGTGGTATTACAGGAGAATCCAACATCTGTAAATATAACAATGCGGGCTTGTACTGTGTAAAACTCATCTCCTTCAATATTGGTTTTAAATATCGAATCCGGGGTTCACAATAAAAGGAGCAAAAAAACAAGAAATGCGCATTGTCCTGGGTGGGAGAACCATCACATTTACAGGGGGACGACTCCTCAAACCTACACCATTCTTTCTCGTCCCACAGGACCATATAAATTTGATTGAAACGGAACTTAGTCAGTAGCCACCTGTGGAAGAAATTTGTGACCACTGACAAATAAGGAGCCAACTCAAGGGATGTAGTTATCATTACATGTACCCTCACGGAGGGTTTGCATAGCTCGTCCGTTTCACGCTCGGCGACACAGAGCCTGATAAAGTTGGTCTTCACCCACAATAAATCTGCTTTACACAGGGATTCTGGGCTGTCAAAGATCTCAGGGCGTCCAAGCTTTGCAGCCAGGGACTCAACATAGGAGAGCCACTGAATATCCCTCCTGTGGTCTAATTTAAGACAGTCTTTATTGATCCTGTGGTTAAGGCTAAGGTTCGGGTTTAGCCAGAGCTTGATCCACATCAGGAGCGGAGCTAGATTTATTGTGTCTAGAATGTAACCAAGACCTAGCTCAAGGTGTAGGGAATAAGTTGCAGTTGACTGAGGTAGACCCAGCAATGACCGTAGGAATTTATTTTCCTCTATTTGGATTCGGTCAGATTTTACATAATCCCAGATTGCAGCCCCATATCTAGCAATAGCAGCAGTTTTGGCTTTGTAAATGGCCAAGATAGCCTCTATGGGTTTTCCCCCTAATCTTTTTGCGAACCCCAGAGTTGCAGAGGCTGAACTTCTCACCGCGTTTGCTTTAGATGTTAACTGCGATAACCAAGTACCCCTTTGGTCAAAGATTACACCCAAATAGGTGAAAACCTTAACACTAGAGATAACCTCGCCGTCACAGAAGAAGGTTTTTTCTTTATTTTTAGAGCAGCCTATTGACATTGTGTGGGATTTACTGCTATTAATCACCAGGTCAAGACTAGACATGAAATTTCCAAATGAATCAAGTAGCTTTTGCAGGGCAATTGGGGTCCTGGCTATTAACACTGCATCATCGGCATAGAGGAGCACCGGGATTGGTGCACCCCCCATACTCGGGATATCCTGCGTGACAGCCGTTAGGTCATCCTCCAATGAATTCACATATAACGTGAATAACATTGGGGCCAGGATACAGCCCTGACGGACCCCTCTACTTGATCTGAAACTTGCCGTACATTTCCCTTCTGTTGTCACTCTAATACAGGCTTTCAGATCTTTGTGGAGCTCCGCCAGGAAATGTACCAGAGAACTATCAAGACCCAACTTCAGGAGCATTGTCCACAGCCTAGATCTATTGACAAGATCAAAGGCTGTGGACAAGTCCATAAAGCCTAAAAATATCTTTCCCCCTTTTGCCCTTGTGTATTTGGAAATTATAAGGTGAAGATTGAGGCATTGGTCCTCTGTACTCCTCCCCGACCTGAAGCCATATTGTGCCTCGGACAGAATATTATTCCCTTTGGCCCAAGATGCTATTCTCGCCAGGACAACCTTCCCTAGGATTTTAACCGAGGAGTCCAGCAGTGATATAGGTCTATAGCATCTAGGGTCTCCTCTCTGACCTTTTTTGAACAACGGAATTATCGTAGCTGAGGACCAGGTATTCGGGAATCCAACTACTGCAGATGCATTAAAGACTTTAGTTAAAATGTTAGCCCAGTACAACGGGTTAGCCTTAAACATATCCGCTGGGACCCCATCGGGACCCGGGGCCTTTCGGCCCGCAGTGCCCTCTATTGCCCTGATCACTTCAGCTATATCAAAACTAACAGGCACCAAGGGGAGATCGGATGTAGGGACTACAAAGGGTTCCTGCTCCATATTGCTACCATAGATTTTTTCAAAATGGCTAAGCCAATCTACCTCAGATATATTGAGTTCCAGCACAGTATTTTGGTCACAAGAGAACAGAGGAGTATTGATAATTGACCAGAACTTTGCGCTGTTTTTTAAGGTGGCTTTATCCATGAGCTCGGCCCAGGCATCCCTCTTTATTTCATTTTTACGAGTTTTAATTGCCCTAGTATAATCCTTTCTAAGTTGCACTACTAGGGCTTTGTCCCTCGGGCGAGTATTAAGTGCTTTTTTTAGGAGGTTATGGGCTTTACTACAGTTGTTATCAAACCAGCCCATCACCTGGTTATTTTTACCCCCCTGAACTTTAGCTGTTAAGTTTATGGCCACTGTCCGACAGATACCTTCGAAGGAGGATAAAACCTCCTCACTCCTAGAGTGGGGATTGGCACAAACATTCAAATCTTCAGCAGCCATAGATGTTAAGTTTAAGAAAAAGTCATCAGGAACTACCTTTTCCCATTTAATTCTTCTCCCCTGGTCCTTAACCTTTAGTGGCAATATAGCCTGGGGGGTAACAGACGATTTTAGCGACAAAAAACCATTTGCTAACTCCATCCCCACGGGATTATGATCACTCAACGGCATAGCAACAGCATTGTAGGGAATCAAATACTTAAGGAGACCTAATGATACAAAAATAAAATCAATTATCGAGTCACAGTCCCTTCCCGTGTATGTGGCAACCCGTGTACTGTTGTCGTAAAACTCTGCCTCGTACAGATCATTTCCCATTAATAGATTTTCAAGAGCCAGTCCCTTCTGAGTATGTTCTAAATGAGGGGGGGAAACACTATCAGGCCCATCTACGTCCGTTAGAGCACAATTTAAGCATAAATGTACATTAAAATCACCCATCAAAATAAAATGACAATAAGTGGTTTGCTTTTCCTTATATAAAGTTAAAAAATCTGCTAACCAAATTAGGTGCACATTTTCAGGGTAGCCGTGCGGTGCATTGTAACAATTTACAAGAAGCAATTTAGAGCCATCATCCAAGGTTATCTCTAGGACAAGAAAATTATGAGTGGCACAGTCAATCTTTGTAATTTTGCCCTTTATGTTCACAGATACCAATGTCAGAAGGCCCCCTCTATTCCGACCTGCTGGGGAGGGCAAGGCAGGTACAAAAAAGGAAGTAAAGCCATCCAGCCAATAATCGCACTCCGTGATCCAAGTCTCTTGTATGGCAATAATGTCATAGAGCTTTACAAAATTTGTCCAGTTTGGGTCACCCTTCTCTGGCCGTAAGCCGGCGATGTTCCAGGATAACAACCTAACAATGTCCCCTTTGCCAACAATGACCTCAATCGGATTGTTACCATCAACATCAGAAGAAGGTAAAGGAGTCATAGGGATAGTTTCCACTATAACTTCATCCACTATACCCTCTCCGGCCCCCCGTCAGTCGCACAAATCGAGTCCTGAAAGCGCATTGAACCTGTTGTGTGTTACAATGGGGGGTCCAAATCTGAAGAAATTATCCCTTCCCTGTGCCTGACTTTGACATGCAGACCTGGGCCCAACTGGAGTAAAGGGACTTAATCCTTGTCTAGGGGTAGAGGCTACAGAGAGATGATTGTAAAAATATCCCAAAGGGCGCACTTGGATACCGATACCATCAATCAACATCGATGCTGCCCGTAATAAAACTGTGGCCACGTGTTGTGGATATTTAAAATTTACTACCACGCAGTCCCCTCTACAGTTTTTTCTCTAAGGACCGATCCAATTTACCCTCCTGGTCATGATGATTTCTCCGGCAAATTTTGTAGGAAAACCACAGTTTGAACTTAGCCAAGCTACCACTTTATTTTTAAGAGAATCATGAGATTCCTCGTGTGACTCGGCTGCAACCGGGTTTTGGGTCGGGACATTTACCAGCACAATTACGTAGGGAGCACAGTCCGGGGGTAGGTTAATAAAATTGCTTCACCTATTTGGGATGGCATTTGAATCTTGAGCGGGGCCTGGCTTAGGATGTACTACAGAGGCAACTAATGGTAAGGGAAATGGGGCCGAGGGAACTATGGGATCAGTATCGGCCCTGCTGACCTGTTTGGGGGTGTGAGTTGGTTTAACCACCTTTGCTAAAAAAATTTCAACAGACTCTGAGTAAACCGTACTAGTTGAAGGGGGCGGGGGATTAACCTTATCTGGGTGGGCTAGCTGTTTCTCTATCAGACCTCCTAGTCTTTTTATCTCTGCATTAGCAGTATCCAGTTTGGCAACTAAGGCGTTAAGGGATTCCTCAAGTTTTAATTCAAGATTGGCTTCTAGGGTTTTAGTTAGCAGGCCAAACTGCTCAGGGCTCAGAATTATACTTGCCTCTTTTTTACCCTCCATGATCGGGGTCGCCTCTGGGGAGATATGGTTATCAGGCGGATGGGTATCTCCCCTTCTTTTGTGAACGTTCCTACCCCCCTTTTGCTATGCTGCTTTCTGCAGGTTCTGACGGGTCTCATGCTTTTATACTCTGCTACCACCTCTTCCTCAGAGTCCGAGAGCGACTTATCAAGATTTACTGTGTCCGGGGCCCGGTGGATCAGTGCTTCTACTGCATTGGCTACACTGACTACCTCCAACCCAGATTCAGTGCCATTTTCGCTCAATGGTGGAGCCTCCATTGGAGGGAGACCCACTAAAGAGAGATCATGATCTGATGAATTACCTTTACCCAATGAGGCCCTTCTGTCATTGTTGATTTTGTTAACCATTTTTACTAAAAAGTTATCAATGGGACCTGCCTCCGCAGAAGCCTTTTCCTTCTTAGATCCCGACATGAGTGTGGTTTATGCTATAATGCTTTTGGACCTAATAGCAAGTATTATTATTATTATTATTCTGAGTTTTATATAGCGTCTGGTTACCAATAGGCATCCCAGCGCTCACCAGAGAATGAAACTACAGAGTAATGCGGGGGTTAAGCAGAAAACAGAAAAGTTTTTAAAAGCTTGCGGAACCGAAGCAGACTAGCTTCCGAGCGAAGATGTAGGGGAAGAGAGTTCCACAAAGTGGCTACATTTATCGAGAACCTTCTGCCACCAGTTCTTACCTTCTTCACCCTCTCAACCTGCAAAAGATGTTGGTGGTCAGACTGGAGAGGACGGAGGGCCTTATAGGGCTGAACCATCTCCCCCAGAATAGGTGGGCTTGCCCCCTGCAGGACTTTATGAGCGATACAAAGTGACTTGAACTTCACCCTGTCCCTCACAGGGAGCCAATGCAGCGCCTTAAGCGCAGGGCGAGCAGATTGATGTCTGGGGAGACCCGTCAGGAGCCTGGCGGCCGCATTCTGCACTTGCTGCAGTTTGTTCATGGTAGATTCTGGAGCACCCAGGAACAACGCGTTGCTGAAGTCCAGCCGCGAGATGATGAGCCCCTGGATGAGAAGTCTCCTAGTGGCCGCTGGGAGCAGCGATAGAATCTTCCGAGCTGAGCGGAGCAGGCCAAAGCACACGCCAGCAGTCTTTTTGGCATGGGTTTTAAACGACAGGTCCTGCTCAAGCCAAACCCCGAGGCTCTTAATCTCCTGCTTGGGGGTGGGTACAGGTCCAAGGCAGTCGGGCCAGCTGCTGGGAGACAAAGATGGAGAGGAGTTTCCCAGCAGCATCAGCTCCGTCTTGGAGCCGTTGAGCTTTAATGCTGAGCTGCACATCCATGTGTAGATCTTCTCCAGATACGAGTGCAGCCGGTCAGGATGGTGAGCCGACTGGGAGAGGCCTACCACCAACTGAGTATCATCAGCATAACTGATGATTTTAATACCCAGCGGCAGTACCACACTCTCCAGGGGGGCCATATAAACGTTGAATAACGTAGGGCTCAATGAAAAGCCCTGTGGCACACCACACTGGAGAGGGATTGAAGATGATTTTTCATGGCCTTCCCACACCTCAAATGTACGACCTTCCAAGAAGGAGGCAAACCACTTGAGGGCCAAACCGGTGATCCCCACCCCTGCCAGCCGTTGGAGAAGCACCTGGTGGTCCACGGTGTCAAAAGCAGCACTGAGGTCCAGGAGGATCACTGCCACTGATCCCCCCGAATCCAAAATGCTCCTAGCATTCTCCACAACCGCCAGCAGGGCGGTATCGGTCCCCTGACCGGGACGGAAGCCAGTTTGGGAGTCACCTAAGAGGGAGTTGGCCTCCAAGAAGTCCGACAGGCGGCTGTTCACCAGCTTCTCAGCGACCTTGCTAAGGCCCGGCAGCAGGGAGATAGGCCTAAAGTTGGCAAGGTCGGCGGGGTCCAGGTTAGGCTTCTTTAAAAGGGCCTTCACGACCACCCCTTTCCAACTGGGAGGTACTACCCCTTGAGTGAGGGACAAGTTTATAAGGTCCGTCACTGGGCCGCCGATGGTAGCGGCCACCTGTTTTAGGTATTTAACAGGTGCCGGGTCTTTCGGGGAGCCACTCTTCATGGTCCTCAAAATCGAGAGAACTTCCTCCATCGTGACAGTGCCAAAAGAGGCCAGCTCCACTGATCGCATCCTAACCTGAGAACTGGTGTTATCACCCGGGAAAGATACCTCACCTGGCCGGGGAAGGGAAGGCAGTATGTTATCGATTTTTGTTTTAAAAAAGGACGCCAGTTCTGTACATTTTTTGCGTGGGTGTTCAGTAATTCCTTAATAACCCTGAATGATTCTTTAGAAGAGTTGGCCGCAGAGCCTATTCTTTCTTCAAAGAATCCGGATTTTGCCGCACGAATGGCGGATTTGTATGCACTCAGGGGCTCCCGATATTCCTTCCGCTTCGTTTCACTCCAGTCTTTCCTCCAGGACCGCTCTAACCTCTTGCATCCCTTCCTTAGGGATCTCAATTCGGGCGTATACCAAGGCGCCGAACCCACTCTCTTCCCCTTCATAAGTTGTTTCTTTTTGGGTAGGAGGATATCTAACGAATCCGTTAGCCAGATGTGTACATTCGCTTCCACGACTAACGGATTAGAACCAAGAGGGGGCCGCGTTGCCTCCAGATATGCCGCCCAGGTATCAACCGGGAGCCTCGACCAAGCTCTTTCCAAGGAATGGACCCTTGGGACCACTGCAGCTAGATTATCAAATTGCCACACTGCGGACACCAAAAAATGGTCTGTCCAGGGCAGGGGCAGTGCCGGAGATGGAGTAAAGTGGCCCAGGTTAGAGAATATAGGGTCCAGCAGGTGACCCTTCTCATGAGTCGCCCCCGAGTTGGCCAGAGTGATCCCAAACGCTTTGAGATCATCCAACAGATCTACTCCCGGGGCGTTAGAGGGGTCATCGAGATGGATGTTCAAATCCCCAAGAGCAACAAAGTTGGTGGTTGAGGAAGCAAGAAGTGTGGTTGTTTCTAGGAAAGAATTGGGGAAATTTCCCAGAGAACCAGGAGGGCGATAGATCAGCAAGCCCGTCAGAGACACCGTAGATGACAGACGGAGGGTGAACTGACAACTCTCACAATCAGCCACCCCTCCGTTCTGAACTTTACAAGCAAGCGTGTCTCTGAAGAGGATAGCGACTCCTCCTCCCCTCCCCACAGGTCTGTCTAGGTGGGATATGAGATAGCCTGGAGGGAGTGCTCTGACCATATCAGGGCCCGAGCTGGGGGAGAGCCAGGTCTCAGTGAGAAAAAGTATCACAAAGCATACAGCTCCCAGTATTTCAATACAAGAACAGTAGACCCTCAGCCCTTTCAGTCACTTTACCGTGTGAAAGTTTGTTCACCGTGGAGTTCTCACAGGGTCTCTGGCCCAGCCCAGCCTCAGACGGCCACAGACGGCCCGCCCTCTGCCCGGGCTCCGCCCGGCGTCGCTCGCGCGCGTCTCGCGACACGGAGGAAGCGTCCTGCTCAAGTAGTGCCAAACTGGAAGTCGCCGCTAGGTTCCCTGGGAGCTGTAGTCTCCAGCCGCGGGCCGCAAGATGGAGCTGTGCGGCGCGGCGAGACTACAGCGTTTGGGCCCCAGGAGTCGGTGTCCGCCAGGTAGTTAGAGCCCTCTGCTCCTCTGCAGCTGTTTTGCTCTCTACCTATTTTTAGCTGTTATAATTGTTTTCTTCCCCACTCAGTGCTTTGCAACTTGCAACTGCTACACTGCTTTTGCGCCCCGCCTATCGCGTTGGATGACCAAAAATCTCCACTCGGTCCACCGCCCCCTCAGGCTGCACACTAGCGTGACCGCACTGGAGAGAGCGGCAGGACACAAGGGGCAAGATGAGCAAATGAGGCTCGAAGTCCTTCGCCCCACTCCGGATTAGTCGGACGATGGAGGGGTTAAGTGGTGGCGAGAGTGGCGGAACCTGCGGAGACCGCTGATCGCGGGTGAAAACCCTCGGCCTCTCCTGCCAAGAAAGCTCTTGCCACACAACTGGGGCCTCCCACTCCTTGCCGCGCTTGAGGCTGCGCCTGAGGCTCACCTGTGCCAGCGCCGCGGCGAGATGAGGGACAGACTCGAGGGAGTCTCACTCTCGACCGTCTTCCTCCGTCCTCTGTCTGTGTGTTGTATTTCCATGGTAAAACAGGCAGCCTTCCCACACGGCTTACTCAGTAGCTCGGTAGCGGCGACTTTCCCTCCGCGAGAATTCCGTGAGTCTTTCCTCGTCCTCCTGGTCTGCTCCGGGTCTGCCGCTCGACCCGTCCGGTCTGCTGCTCAGCTGCTCGACGCTCTCACACCTGTGTGCTCCACGACCGAGTCCGAGGTCTATTGATGCGTCACGCAATTCCCTCCTAGTGGCACCACAGATGCGCCGCATTTACAATGCGGCGCAACATGGTGCAAGGAAGGGCAGATGCGTGACGTATCTTGTGGTGTACGGGCGGCGCATTGATGGAGTAGCATCGCAAGTGCTACGCAACTCCTGCAATTTACAGAGGCCACCCATAAATAACGTGGTGCGTCACTCCTTACGCCTGCTTCAAGCAGGCGTAAGGATTTGACCCAGCAGCGTCGTAAAACTGACTCAGTGACATCTTGTAGATTTCACTGCATCAGTTTTACGGGGCTTTCCTACGAGGGAACGCTCACCCTGCGACAGAACGCCCACATGAAACCTGACGCAGGTTTCATGTGGTGCAGGGCTTTACAACATGACGCATCTGCCTAGATGTATCAAGTTGTAAATAGGTCGCAGGGATGTGCCACGTTTCCGCGCCGTTGCGTGACGCAACGGCGGCGTAAACGTGGCGCAAGTCCGACATAAATATGCCCCTTAATATCTACTGCTGTCAGCATTTGCCCTTTCTGGCCCAGTCATGGTCTGGCAATTGTACACTGTCAGTGCAATATCTCGGTGGTTCAGAAAGCAGCAGTGATGATCACAAGTGACAAATAATGTAGGATTAGATTATGGGTATACAATCATTTGTCAGTAGGATCAGGTGATTTGCATCCGTTTCCTGTTCTTTTAATAGCTTGTCCTTGCTTAAATGAGTGTCATTTCTTATGTTTATCTGTTTACATGAACTTAATTTCTTGATTTTGCTAGCAAAAAAGTGTCACTCTTAGTGTCATATATTTAACAGTTGAATGTCATTCATAAGTACTCTGAAACCTTGAAAATGTCACACATAAGCACTCTTACAATGTGGCAAGCATGCAGTCTGTTTTCATGTTGAATAGTGCCCTTCCATTTCTGGTGCTTTACAATAGTTGTAAGAACTTCATAGAGTTTCTCGTTGCTGAAATGGCTGTAATTTGTTATATATTTTTCCCTCTTCTTCATTGCTTGATTTTTGCTCGCGAGAAAGTGTCACCATTAGTCGTTGAATGTCACTCATAGTTACACTGAAATTATGAAAATATCACACATACGCAATCTGAAACCTTGGCAGCTGTGCACTGTGTCACTTTTCTCTCAGGTCCTAGACTGTCCGACCTGGCCTGGTGGTGCAGCCCTGTGCTGCTGTGGCCTTCGACTCGTGGGACCTGGGCCGCAACATGTAGAAGCAAGCACAAATTTAAGTAAGTTAATTTATAGTAAGCTTAGGAATGAGTGCTGTATGATAAGTTCAGCACTCTGAATCAGATGTTATGTACGGCCTTGTTATTTTTCATGTGATCATTTGCTGTTGTAAAGTGTTCTGATAACTTTGGATCTAGCTATTGCTATATAATACTCTCAAATAAATAAGTGAAGGTTGCTTTGCTACTGTCTGTGTGTTACCTGTTCGTTGTGAGGGAAGCTCACACTCCTGCTGCCGCCACATCCTCCCCCATAGGTGGTACTATTATTCAATTTGGGTAGAAGACTTCACACTTTGGAAGCTAAAAAGTGTACTATTTTACGTAATTACCTCATAAAGTACCCCCCTAAACAAAATACAAGTTAAAAGTGTAATTATTTTTACATGGATTTGTCTCTGAATCTCCCTCTTATTTGTTTCCAAATGTTGACAAATATGCTGTGGATGAACTAAAAGTGGAGATTGTCAGACTCCATTCGGGAAGGAGGGAGGGGGCTTGAGGGCTATGGGGTAAAGGAGGGCTACTAGTTTACCTTTGGGAGTTGTTTAAAATACAAATTAGAATGAGCAGTAATTAGCACAAAATACTATTTCTGGTTTTCTCAATCTCTGTGTTTTCTTCTATTGTAGCTTAAGCAGTGCCTGTTACAAATTGCAATGTCACAGTGGTTACAGGTCATGAAAATGAGTAGCATTAACACAGGTGCCCAGTTAACCCCCTTCCACTATCTGTATATTGGATAGAATTTAGATTCATCCTTCAAGTGGTTTCTGATTACTAATTTCTGCATAATTTGAGAGTACTGAGTTTGGGCTAGTTTTTGGTCTGAAAGTGGTCTGGTTAGGCTTATTTTGGGCTTATATTTGAGCAGCTTTGGGCTTGGGATGGGTATAAAAATCTGGCAATACTGGTCTAGTGTAAGGCTGGCACCACCCCTGTGATGCCTTTACTGACCCTCTACGTAGTCACGTAGGCTGACATCATGGTGGCCGCCCCGCCCCTGTGATGCCATCACTGGGGGCGCTAGACTCCTTGAGGATGCAGAAGGTAGGCCGATCCCGTGAGACATTGGTCAGCAGCATGACTCAAAAGGGTCCAACGACGAACCCAACAGCAGCCCCAGAGCACCGCACACCCCCGAGCACCGCAGACCCCCGAGCACCACAGACAACCAATCACTGCACACCTCAGATCATCGCAGACCACCAAGCACCGCAGACCCCTGAGCACTGTCACTGCACACCCCCGAGCACCGGAGACCCCTGAGCACCACAGACTCCAGAGCACCACCCAGATGAAGTGTCTCTGCGGCCTGAGATGCCCCTTGAGGACCGGCCATCAGTGGAGCACAGACCCCGAGCACCGCAGACCCCCTAGCACCGCAGACCCCAGATCATAGCAAACCCTGAGTACAGACCCAAGGGCACCACCCAGATGAAGTGTATCTGGGGCCTGAGATGGCCATTGAGGACCGACCATCACTGGAGCACTGACCCCCGAGCTCTGCACAGATGAAGCATCTCTGGGGCCTGAGATGCCCCTCAAGGACTGGCTGTCACTGGAGCACAGACCCCCAAGCACTGCAGAGCCCCGAGACCCACAAGTCCCCAAGCACCGCAGACCCCTAGAGCACCGCAGACCCCCAAGCACTGCAGACCCCAGAGCACCGCAGACACCCAGTGGACCGGAGACCCCCTTAAGCACCGCAGACCCATGAGCACCGCATGACCCACGAGCACCTCAGACCCCTGAGCAGTGCAGAGCCCCAAGCACTGCAGATTCCTGAGCAGTGCACAGAAGAAGCATCTCTGGGGCCTGAGATGCCGTTTGGAGATCGACATGTGTGGGACAACGGGTCACATATAGGACCACGAGGACCACAGCCCACAGAGCGCCGCACTGTCGAAGCAATCTCGAGGGGCAGGTCTTGAGAAACTGGGACTGCATTCCCCAGCGGGAGAACCAAGCAACACATTCATACCCAGGGCCCGTCATTGCTGCAACAGGCTCTGGGAGGAATAGGCTTGATGGAGGCAGCGAGCCCTACACCAAGCACCAACCAGCAGACAAAGCACAGCCTAGAGCACCGCATGGCTGAAGCGGGTACTGGGGTATGAATCTCCATGCCTAGGACAACAGGAACCACCAGTGCTATTTCAACAACATGACCCTCAACACCACCTCTTAGGTGAGTACAGGCAAGAATTGTTTCTTATTTTTAAAATGGCTTAGTATATTTGTACGCTTTGTTCCCCTTACAAAAACACATACTGCCTAGTGTATCACCAGAACCTCCAACAATATTTTAGTGTTAGCTACAATAAATACAACCCAACCCTGCATTAAATACCTATCAAAATACATTGTAAATATACAACAACCCCCCATTTTTTTTACTAGAAACAGCTCGTCTGCAGCATTAGATTGAGCACTGCCAATCCGATTCATGCTTTTCACCCTGTGGTACTGGGTATCCCATTTTTCCAGAAAACTTTAAATAAGTATTTCAAAAGTGGCTTGTGCATGTGGCTGTGTTTATGAGGGCTTATGGTGGGGTTTGTAAACTTGTTACAGCATGCTAATTATGCACCGGCGTCACTTTGTGTAGGGGTGGACTCTTAATAGGTGTTAGTGTTTTGTGCGTTTTATTTCACAGCCCTAGGGTTTTTCCCAGAGTGGTAACTTTATAATAAGTTTTAAGCAAACAAATAATGGACGGAATGCTGAAAGAATCACACAGTCACCCCTAGTAAAGAGATCCAGTTAAATTAATTGTTCTTTTGCTCACCATGCCACCCCAGTTTAGACCCAGCCATATGCAAATTATGCTTAACCCTGCTTCTCATGGGACCAATCTAGCCCGAACTGCCAATTCAGGTCCTCCCAGGACCAAAAAACAAGGCTCCTGGGACTGGTTTTGGGGTAATACCTGTCATCAGGCAGGCTAGTTTAAATCAAGTGGCACAGTGAGCAAGCGACCCCCGTCTTGGCATTCCCATCCCATATGGTGGGGTCTGAACTGGGGCGGCTAATTGAGCTAAATAACGAGGATGGTTTCAACCCAGATATGTGACTGGGATGAGTGTCTTCAAAGTATCAGCGCTCCGTCCAATAACTCCTTGTGTTGGCTTTGTTCCAGTGGCGTCACTAGGGTTGGTGTCACCCGGTGCGGGTAACTCATGGGGTCACCCCCTCACAACTTACCGGATGGACCAACTCACCCTCTGCATGCACCAGGTCCCCTCTGCCTGCACCATCTCTCCCTCTGTCCGCACCATCTCCCCTCCGCCTGCACCATTTCACCCCCTGCCTGCACCATCTTTCCCTCAGACTACACCATCTCACCCTCAGCCTACACCATCTCACCCTCTGCCTGCAACATCTCCCCTCTGCCTGCACCATCTCCCCTCTGGTTGCACCATCTCTCCCTGTGCCCACACCATCTCCCCTCCGCCTGCACCAGCTGGGGTGGCTAATTGAGCTAAATAACGAGGATGGTTTCAACCCAGATATGTGACTGGGGTGAGTGTCTTCAAAATATCAGCGCTCTGTCCAGAAACTCCTTGTGTTGGCTTTGTTCATCCTAGGTTGGCAGGGTATGCCCAGCCGTGGGTCTCTTGATCACTTTTCCACTGGATCCAACATAATTTCCTTGCATATGTTTTTTCTCTTTTCTTAGTCTCCTATTTAGTTTTACAGTTAAAATGTGATTGCTGACTTTTTGTTGGTAAACTTGCCAAGTTTCAGAATGCTGCTTCATCTCACTGTCATTATCTATTCCTTAAAGTCACCGATGACTGCTGCCTTGGAATTATTTATGGGTATAGACATTGATGATGCAATATGATAGAGTTCTATGCTCATTTGAATGGTTTTAGGAAATTTTAGAGGAAAGTTTGATTCTTCTGATTAATTCTGAGAGGTGCCTCCATCTTGCTCAGCTGAGCACGTCCTTAATGGGAATATCCTGAAACAGAAGTGAAGTGTGACCTGGGCTTAACTCAGTTATTTCGCCTTATGAGCGGGTCTCCTCATCCTTTTCTATTACTGTTGTAGATATTTTCACTGTCTCTTATCCAATGATCATTACATTTTTGGCCTTTTAGATTAGGTCTCTAAGTCCAGTCCTGATAAAACCATGATTGTCAAGGGGTTGGATAATAATTGAGTTGTCTCTTGAAACCTTTTTATAGTTTGTACAAAGTTGGATTTAGTACTTTTGATACTTTTTTTTTGGCTGTGCTTGGTAGCGGCTACGGCTATAGACAAGGCTGCTTATTTTTGCTGTATTATCCTCCTACAGTCCACATGATTCCAATATCTGTAGAACAAAGGGGCATATTATCAAGGGGGTTTATCTCCGCTTTTTTGGCTTTAAAAGCCAAGAAAGCGGAGATAAAATTATCCCCCTATTACCAAGCTGTCGCTAACACCAGTTAGTGACAGCTAATAGGAGATAGCGACCATCTTGGGCCTTGCTTTGCATGTCAGTGATATTTATCACTAATGACATGCAAAGTGGGCGTGCCAAGATGTTAGCGACTAGAAACAGTCCCTAACATTGCTATCTCCTATTACCAACTTTTGGAGATATTCGCGCTAAGCGCGAATATCTCCAAAAGCTAACACCTGCCCTGAGCAGTTCTTAGCCATGTTATCCAATGGGAGGTGGATAACATGGCTAAGAGCATTTGCTCGATAATGCATGAATATCGCTGACTTTTCAGCGATATTCATGCATTTCGGCCGTTTTTTATCGCATTTGCGATAAACCTTGTTAATAGCAAGGTTTATCTGCGATACAAATCGCCGATGTGCGGAGATAATTTTTGTCTCTAAACAAGTTAGAGACAAAAATTATCGCTAGTTGTTGGTAATATGCCCCAGAGTGAGGAATTGCTTGCAATATGTATCATTATTTTTGCACTAGGATTTCCAGTGTGGCAATTCTATGCACTCAAATGTCTCTCAGTCCTTTAGAGTAGGAAGTTGTATCCAAACTGTTCTTTCTTTGGAAATACAAAGTCCTTCTTTTTAATACAAAGTCAGGTAAAGATTACTTGCTAAGTTGTAGGTTGAAATTGTAGGTCAGAGTTTGTCCGTACATTTTACCCTAACCCCTTTAAAAGATTGCCCTCAACTCTGGTTCACTTTACACCATTGTAAAATCTTGATAAATCTGCACCTGACAGAATGGATGTGATGGTGGTGCAGGTGGTGCGCAAATGGGAAAGAAGATAAACTGAATGGTCAGTGAGTGATGGGGAGAATTTGTTAAGTGATTTGTCTTGCATGTATCACCTCTGCCTTGTTAAAGTGATGAACTGCTGTTTCAAAGGTATGAATTAATGGTGCATATTTCTTTTCTTCATCTACCCATGCCCATGTTGATTTATTCCTCAAAGCTTACACGTTCATTTGGCATTTGACTTGTGGCCAAGTTATTTGGGTATGTGCCATATGTGAAACTGTGTAAATTGATGATTGTTGGAACATTTAAATTACTTTATGCAGAGTATTGTGAAATGTTCTCAGAAGCCATTTCTTCTGCCTTCAAGTTGCATCTGCAAGCTGAGGGCGCTGTAGGTTAAGACATTTTACAAGCATGGGAGATAGTTGCAGAGGAGTGGTCATTGTGCAGTAGGACAACCCACCTTCTGCCTCCTCCTATGGCTACATTCCCTATTAAAGTAGAATGTTTGCTCTGCAAAGGCGTGTACTGTGCAGAGGGATCCTTCGAGCACAGACTGAAGCACCTGTAACTGCAGTAACCTCTTCAGACACCAGGTAAGGGACAAGCAATGTGTGGGAATCCAAACCAGCGCCCCTGCTGCAGGCTCTAACCCAGACCATTACCTAAGGCAGTGGACTGGCCCTGGCTGATTTAGCCCTGTAGCAAATCTGCAAAGAAAGAATACTTTGATTATTTGCATGCCGAAGTTCACATGGATTTAGTAGTTTCACAAACTCCAAAGAAATAAATGTGACAAAGAAAATAATTATTTCTCCTGTATCCAAAGATTTAGAGGGGTGGAAATATGCACTTGAATGCACGTTTTTTCTTATTTTTTCACTCCACCAAGACATTATTTTTCCATGTAGAGATAACTCCACCAAACAAGAAGATTTCGACTATTCCACCTGTACTGGGGGTATTTTCAGTGTGCATTTATGTTGCTAAACTACACTTGGAGTAATCATGGATTGTGAGTTAGTGAATGTTAGAGTCAGGGACCGAACAAGTAAATATCTGGGCATGTATGTGGAATTTGCATAGAAGGGACGTAACCAGACAACAAAAGAGAGATGTTCATGGTGTCATGCAAAGAGTGATTAATAGAGTATGCTGTTACTGCATCATGATGTAGTGTTCTTGGGTAGGGTTGGCTGCCCATGGACGTTGATCCCACCCTCACCAAGCATTGTTTTTGGCCTCACACATTACATCACTCATAGCATGGTCTAAGACATCATCGATATTATTGCTGATTACCCCACTACCCCCTAGTATCATCCAGCCCCTCCCCACAACCTACTATGCACACCAGTCAAAGAGATTTCTGAAAAGAGAGGCACGTCCACCTGAGAAAGCAGTCTCAAGGAGAATCCAGTCCATCCCAATACACTACTAAGCACACCCGTCATTTAAAAAGGAAAGATCTCAAAGAGGAGGCTAGTCCATCCCCACACCCTACTACAAATATTCATCATCTGGGTGTCTACAAGGAGGGGCCAGTCCATCCCAACACCCTACTTTGCACACGTGTCATCCAAAAGAGGGGTCAGAGCAGAGAGGGCAATCCCTCCCCATAGCTTAGTACACACTTCTATCATGCAGAGTCATGTGTCAGAGTAGGGGTCAGTCCCTGCGCACACTCTACTATACACTCCTGTCATCCAAGAGTGAGTTGTCAGCATATGGAAGGTTGACTGCAGGTCCTTTGGCTCCCCACAGAAGGGTGTGGTATTTATGTAGAAAAATTTAATATTAAATTTCTTTAAAAAAAAACGTTGAAAGTCTCTGAAAAAGCAAAGATTAAAGTAACATTATAGTTAGGTGAATAGATCTGTGACACCATTAACGCTTTGACCTAAAACAACGCCCAGGTACCTCGCCATGCCCTAATTAAAAAATATAATAATCTTTGATGGGATCTGCAGATGCTTCTGAAAAAGAAAAAGAAAAAAACAAAGTGTGTGCTTCGTTACCCATCCGGCCCCCAGTGGGCCAGGTCCCAGTGGCATTAGACAAATATAGGATATGGCACAGGGGCTCTTCTACTAGGGATTACTATGCCCCAGGGCCCACCATACACAGCTAGGCACACCTTTTGGGGGAAATTTTGTGACCATTCGTCAACCCGAACAAGGCAAAAACAAAAAAAAAATCCCTTGCCATCCAATAATCCATAACCACCCCAACTTCTAAAAATTCTGTTACAAATCAAAAACCTATATCTTCCGTCAACTCTTAAAATACAATTGCCACCCAAAAACATATACCTATGCTAAACCCTAGAAACACCTTTGCCACCCTAACACCAAAAACCTCCCTTGCCACACAAAAATCCCCAAAACCCGAAAAACTACCTTACCACCGAAAAACAACCATCCACCCTAAACCCGAAAAATATCCTTATCACCCAAAAATCCATTCCCATCAAAACCATAAAAAAGTTTATTTGCCCTCAAAAATCCACACCCACCCTACAAAGTCCCTCACAAGATGCACTCATGAACCCATGCACCCAGGGATTAACCCACACAGACATCCATGCAGGGATTCACACACCCCTTAACCCACCCACACTGACACTCAGGCACCCATACCAGTGCTCAGACATTCATACAGGTACTCCGACAACTAATAAATAATCCATATAGACACTCATGTACCTACACTCCAACCCATGAAGCCACTTGCACATGAACTGCAGACTGATACACACATTCACAGAGTAGTCACTCACCCATACATTCACTAAGACACGTTTAATCACCCACTTATAAGTCAGTCACACACCAACTAACTCATCCATACAGATGCTCAAACACCCACTCATTCCTAGAATATGCCTCAGCGTATCTATCTATCTATCTATCTATCTATCTATCTATCTATCTATCTATCTATCTATCTATCTATCTATCTATCTATCTATCTATCTATCTATCTATCTATCTATCTATCTATCTATCTATCTATCTATCTATCTATCTATCTATCTATCTATCTATCTATCTATCAATCTATCTATCTATCTATCTATCTATCTATCTATCTATCTATCTATCTATCTATCTATCTATCTATCTATCTATCTATATATTCACAAAAAAAACATAGGTTTTAGGCCTTATATAGTTAGGAATTAACATATAAAAAACCATTGAAATTCCTCCTATATAGTTAGCTGGACATTTTATTGACATAAAACCCAATGAAATTCCATATATAGTTAGTTGCAATAACTATATATCGCGCACCCGCAATCCACTGCTGATGATGTCACATATTACATCATTCATGACATGGTCAGTGACATCACTGATGACATCACTGATGACATCATCCAGTGACTGTGTGTTTCTGTAAAGTTTAAATATGTTTTACATATTGAAGAATGAGTGGATGTATAAGTGTCTGGATGAAGGATTTAGTAGGTGCGTGACTGACTGAGCGAGTGAATGAATGTGTCTTACTGAATGCATGGGTTAATAACTAAACTGTCTGAAAATGTGCATCAATATGTCTGTTGTTGTGCAAGCTGCTGCATGTTTTGATCAGTAGCTATATGAGTGGCTATATAGCTTATTGATTGGTTGCCCAAGTATTTGTATGGAAGACTGAGTGTGTGTGTAACTGGCTGGGAGGCGAGTGACTGTGCAGATCAATGTGTACTTGTATCAGTAATTGTATAAGAGAGTAAGTATGTGTTAGTATATGTTTGAAAAAGTAAGGTGTTCTGTGTTTAACTGTATAGATGAGGAAATCGAAGTGTGATTGATTCTTTACAGGACTGACTAGGTGTGTGAGTAACTCCATGGATGAGTGGCAGTGTGTGAGTGTCTGCATAGCTGTATGAGTGCATATGACAGTGTTGTAATAATGAGTGACTGTATGTACGAGTGATTGTATGGGTGAATGAGTGAATGTGTGCGTAGACGTAGGAATCAGTGAGTGCGTATGTAGTAACTGGTATTGGTGTGTCATGATGTCATCAGTGATGTCATTTGAGATGTCATCAGTTATGTCATCAGTGATGTCATTTGAGATGTCATCAGTGATGTCATCAGTGATGTCACTGACCATGTCATGAATGATGTAATATGTGACATCATCAGCAGTGGATTGCGGGTGTGCGATGTATAGTTATTGCAACTAACTATATATGGAATTTCATTGGGTTTTATGTCAATAAAATGTCCAGCTAACTATATAGGAGGAATTTCAATGGTTTTTTATATGTTAATTCCTAACTATATAAGGCCTAAAACCTATTGTTTTTTTTAGTGAATTTCATTGTTTTTTTAAAGGCTAATTCCTAACTATATATAGTGTATAACCTATGGTTTTTTTCAGTGAATTTCATTGGTTTTTTAAATGCTAATATATAGATATGTAAGGGCAGAAACCTATGGTTTTTTCAGTGAATTTGCAAGGTTTTGAAAATGCTAATTCTATTAGCGGATAACGTTTAAATATGTTACTATCCTTGTGGGACCACCTGAGCAGCCCTAGTGATCCGATTTTTGATGCATGAACGATGGTTGGATGCATGATGCATGAATGATTGTTGGGTGGATGCATGGATGGATGCATGCATGATAGATGGGTGAATGGATGCATGAATGATGGATGGATGCAGGATGGATGGATGGGTAGGTGGATGGATGTGGTGCGTGAATGGTAGGGTGTTGGATGGATGCATGATTGTTGGCTGGAACATGGATGGATGGCTGGTGAATGCATGATGGTTATTTAAGCACAGTAGTGGCTGAAAACCATAGCTGGCAAGGTTTCAGATTGCTGTGTGTGGCATTTTCATAAATTCACCGTAATTATGAGTGACCTTTCAACTAATATGAGGGACACTTTGTCGCAACCAAAATCAAGCAATGAAAAACAGGAAAACATATAAATATGAGCAGTTAAACCCATTTGAGCAACAAGACATACTAAGAAGTTGTTAAAACTGCTGGAAAGCAAAGCACCAGAAACTGAAGCACCTAGTCCTGTTCTAAACTGTTCGTACTGTTATACAAAACGAGGACTCGTGTCTGCACCAGTCATTTATAGTGTGTGCTGTGCCACTGTAAACAAAAGAATCTTTCTGTAAATTTTAGTGGTCAGTTATTGTAGTGGGCTACATAATCTTTTGAAAAAACTGCAGTTTGCTTGCCACTTGCTCACCTCAGGTACAGAGAATAACGAGCAGTACCTCAACGTTCGCTGGGGTATGGAATGTAGCCACACTGTGGTAGTAGCGCGGGTGTAGCCAGGGACTGAGCCGGCCAATGGCCTGTCCTCTCTCGGTGCGCAGGCAGCTGAAGAAAAGGACAGAAAGCCCGCCGGCAGGCTCTCGCCTCCCACGCGGTCTCTGCCTGTCTCCTCCCTCAGTTTGAGGGAAAGTGCTGTGACCGCGCTCCACTGACAGCACCAGAGGGAGGCGGCCAGCGCTCTCTCCGCGGCAGGCACCGGACCTCCCTGGGCTGACATGACGTGCTGACCGAGCCGAGTCATGATGAAGGGTGGGGGCGGGGATTGCCGGCCGGCCGCGCTGGGATTGGCCGGCCGGCCCCAGCACTTCCGGGTCACCGCGGACAGCGCGGCGGCCCGATTTTTGGCAGGCAGGTGGGGACCAAAACGAGCTGGGCAGTCAGCTGGGCAGATGACGCTTCTCTTACAGGTGGCAGGGCTCCCTCCCATCACGGGAGCCCTGCAAAGTCAGCTGTTATTATTCACACAGCTCTGATGATGCACCTCACGTACGGGGCTGACAGAGTTATTATTCACACAGCTCTGATGATGCACCTCATGTACGGGACTGACAGTTATTATTCACACAGCTCTGATGATGCACCTCACGCACGGGCTCACAGCTGTTATTATTCACAGCTCTGATGATGCACCTCACGTACGGGGCTGACGCAGTTATTATTCACACAGCTCTGATGATGCACCTCATGTACGGGGCTGACGCAGGTATTATTCACACAGCTCTGATGATGCACCTCACGCACGGGCTCACAGCTGTTATTATTCACACAGCTCTGATGATGCACCTCACGTACGGGGCTGACGCAGTTATTATTCACACAGCTCTGATGATGCACCACACGTACGGGGCTGACGCAGTTATTATTCACACAGCTCTGATGATGCACCTCACACACGGGCTCACAGCTGTTATTATTCACACAGCTCTGATGATGCACCTCACGTATGGTCCTGACGCAGTTATTATTCACACAGCTCTGATGATGCACCTCATGTACGGGGCTGACGCAGTTATTATTCACACAGCTCTGATGATGCACCTCACGCACGGGGCTGAAGCAGTTATTATTCACACAGCTCTGATGATGCACCTCACACACCAGAGGAGGATGGAGTGCTCATTGAGGGTACAATTGCACACACTCGAACTAGATATTGCCCCACTTGACAAACCGCCTGAAAGTAGTGGTGAAAGGGCAGCCTGGGTAACCCTTCAGCAGAAACACCCCCCCTCAAAAAAAACCCACAAAAAAACCAAATCCAGATCCCTCAAACCGCTGTGAAAAGGGGAGCTACATTTCTGGGTCAAACGGTGGCGGCTGGGAGATCTAGGGAAGGAGAACATCCTGGCAGGATGTTTGCCTCAGAGACAGGGGAGAAGGGACTTCTGAACAAGCACATGGGTTAAAAAAATGAGAAGACATGGTACTTACAGACACACATTAGAGACGTTCATGCAAAACTATTTTGCATTACATATTGCATGGGACAGTTAAACCCCAGACACAACTTCAAGATACCAAACTTCAATAGCAAAGGCATAGATAGCGAACTAGAGGTGGCCTATGTAGTTGTAGCCTCATTACAATATAGGAGAGTAAGGCAACTAAAATACAAGTGTAGGAGAAAATATCTAGAACTGACAGTCTGAGGGCATAGTTACACAAGAGATATGTAGATATTCTAGTGCAGCATGCCGCGGTGACAGGTGCAGCTCGTGTGCAGGGGCTACGCCAACTGTCAGATTCTGGGGATGGGCCACTTGTGTAAACGAACGAAGGGGTGTCCCCTATACTGAGGGGGGTTCTGTCGCTATAGCTTCCCCCCACTCTCCCCCCCTCCCACACACACGACACCGACTTATTTAAACAGGGAAGGCGTCCTAGTTCTTGCCGGAATAAATGTATTTTCACCATTTTGCCCCAATTCCACCTTTTTCCCTGAGTTCGAACAGCCCATCCACCAACCGTTTCTTATCCTCTGTATCCCGGTGACAGTGACAAGACGCCTCAGCCCCTCGCCCACTTCTACTGAAGCTGCTGACCCTCAGTGTGTGCGTGTTTTGGGGTGCAGGCATCCCCAGGCTATATCCATAGTCTAACAGATGCCATTCCCTCGCCTACAACAACCCCCATACCTCACACCTCAGCTGGTTCTGGGCCTCGCAGATCCCTGCTGTAATTGCCCTACGGAACCGGATTATCCCTTCGCCTCCACCCACTAATGTAGCTCATCCTTCTAGTTGCCCTTCACATGCTGGTGGCTGTATTCACCACAACATCTTATGCCACCCACTTTCCACAGTTACTCACCTGCTGCTGGTTGTAGTTGTTCTGCTGCTGCTGCAGAAAGGCGGCCGCAGCCTGGTGCTGTTGCTGCTGCAGCTGTGGACTAGCTGGGGAGCGCCGGTTCTGCGGCGGTGGAACACTCATCTGCGGTCCGGAGAAGAGTCCCCTGAAGCCAGCCGGGGCCTGCAGGGCGCTGTGCGGGAAGCTCTGGAAGAAGGCTCAGTCCGGCTGAGGAGGAGGGCGGCGGGTAGTAGGCGTCCTCCGACTCCTGCAGCAGTGGACCTCCGCCATTCCCGGGGTGCTGCATCGGTGATGGCGAGGAGGTCTGCACAGACCAGGGAGTTCCGAAGCCTGGCAGCGGAGGCCGCGAATAGCCTACGGAGGATCCTGCGGCAGGCGCCGGACTGTGCGGCTCCAGAGGGAGATTCCATGCCGGGGATGCGGGGAGGCGAGGGCATAGCATGGGATGGGGGTCGACCCCCTCCTCAGTGGACAGCAGCAGATCGGCGGGGCTGCCGCTCTAAGGGGAGGCGGCGGGCAGGTACTGAAGCTCTGTCCCGGATTTACCCATCTCCTGGGGCTCGGTCTGCGGGGGTAAGGGGTGTCCGCGGGGCCGCGGCGGCCGATAGTCCCCTGTCTTGTAAGGTTTCTCGTGGCTCAGTAGCGGCTCATCCCGCATGAGCGTCTCACCGTTCTGGTGGTGCTGCGCTGCAGCCGCCGCAGGCAGGAAGAGCGAGGAGATGCCACCGCCACCAGGAAAGAGGGCAGATCCCGAGGCGGATAGCGGATATGCTGATCTGCCGCCGCCGGCGCCAGGCAGGTTAGCCGTCGGCAGGAGGCCGAAGCCGTAGTCCCCCATGGAGAGAACGGGCCGCCGCAGTGCTGCCATCTTCCTTCTTCCCCCTCGCGGCGGGGGCGGGCATTTCCAGCCTGCCGCGCTGGGATTGGCCGGCCCGCCCCAGCACTTCCGCCGTAGTCCCCCATGGAGAGAACGGGCCGCCGCAGTGCCGCCATCTTCCTTCTTCCCCCTCGTGGCGGGGGCGGGCATTTCCAGCCGGCCGCGCTGGGATTGGCCGGCCGGCCCCAGCACTTCTGGGTCGCCGCGGGCAGCGCGGCGGCCTCATTTCAGGCAGGCAGGCAGGGACAGTGCGCGCACGCGTGCGCGCTTATAGATATATAATTGCTTTTAAATGCAATTTTCTCAGCAAATACTGGACGGATTTACATCATTTTAAAAAAAGCGTAATCTGCGAACCAGTCTCTTCCATTTTGCCAAATGTCAAATAATTCTGTTCAGCTGTTCGGGCTGTAGCCAAGTCTAAAGGTCCTATGGAAATTAACATGGGGAAAACACGTTTTGGGACCCCCCTTTTTTCTCAGCCCCCAGTTGACGAATACCCCCCAACCTTTCAGGGAAGGAGCGGAGTGGAGCGAGCCATCTTCTTTGAGAAATTTGCGAAGATTCATCAACCAGGGCCAAAGTTATTCCCAATAGAATGTTGCGGATTTCCTATGGAAACCAATCCTAACTATATATACCTACTGGCTATCGCCAGTAGGTAATAAATATATATATATATATATATATATATATATATATATATATATATATATATATATATATATATATATATATATATATATATATATATATATATATTACCTACTGGCTATCGCCAGTAGGTATATATAGTTAGGATTTTTTCCCTATGGGACTTTTGAAAATTCCATGTCTAATAACTTTGGCGTTTGTGGACGGAATCGGCTGAAATTTTCAGGAAAATGGCACATTTTGTTTCTGAGCAGCCCCTGAAAATTTGGTGGGGTTTCGTCAAGGGGGGGCTGAGAAAAAAGGGGGGTCCCAAAACGCGTTTTTTGCATTGAGTTTTCCATAGGGCGGTTGGACTCACTTTTAGCTCGAACGGCTGAATGGATTTGCACGAAACTTGGCAAAATTGTAGGGACTGTTAGCCCGATGTGCCTTTGCTAGGTCTCAATATATGTGCTCCAGTAGTTTTTGAGAAATTAACGTTCAAACCAAGATATATATCTGTAACAGCGCTCTGGGCAGCGATCCGGTCCGCTTACTTTTCGCTTATCGGAACTTTGCGCGCAGAAAGCTGATTGGCTCTCCGGTGTCTGTCAACATTCTAAACAGTCCGGAGCGGACGCCATCTTGTCTCTCGGTAGGATCGAGAGAGAAGAAGAGGTGGAAAACGAAGGGGGAATTTAATGAAAGGGGGCAAGGTATCCCCCTCTTGACCCCCTAGGAATGTTGTTGGGGTTATTAAAGGGTCCCGTGGGGAAAATAAAAAAAAAATGATTTTTCACGGTAGAAGCGCGGCCGCGAACTGGTAGTGAAACGGGAATTCGCCATTTTGTGCTTCGTAAATTAAATTACTAGTTATAAGTGGGTGCGGGAGACGTATCCTAATCCCCTATGTTTCCTGAGGGTGGGTGAGGAGGCTGATATATGTTGATACATCTCTTCCAGCGGCTGTGCGTGAGCTTTTTTTTTTTTTTTGCTGCGTGACAGTCCGGAGCGGCCGCCATCTTGTCTCTCGGTAGGATCGAGAGAGAAGAAAAGGTGAAAAACTAAGGGGGAATTTAATGAAAGGGGGCAAGGTATCCCCCTCTTGACCCCCTAGGAATGTTGTTGGGGTTATTAAAGGGTCCCGTGGGGAAAATAAAAAAAAAATGATTTTTCACGGTAGAAGCGCTTCACGGGCCGCGAACTGGGCCGCAAACTGGTAGCGAAACGGGAATTCGCCATTTTGTGCTTCGTTAATTAAAGTACTAGGTATAAGGGGGTGCGGGAGACATATCCTAATCCCCTATGTTTCCTGAGGGTGGCTGAGGAGGCTGATATATGTTGATATATCTCTTCCAGCGGCTGCGCCATCTTGCCTTTTTTCGAATGCCACAATTTTGTCGTGCACGGCAGCCATTTTAGATGCCAGGCTGGTTCCAGGCTATCACCTAACCCTGCGGATGTAGTTTATGGCCCCAGCTGTAGAGAATTCAGACATGCCAATCCTCCTGATTCAGGCGTGTGACTACTGATTTCAGTGCTAGTCTCCCGCCTCCCGATTTCTGCAAGCAAAAACCCGGGGGCATATTACGAACAACTAGCGATAATTTTTGTCTATAACTTGTTTAGAGACAAAAATTATCGCCGCACATCGGCGATTTTTATCGCAGATAAACCTTGCTATTATCGCAGAAAAGTCAGCGATATTCATGTATTATCGACCTAATGCTCTTAGCCATGTTATCCACCTCCCATTGGATAACATGGCTAAGAACTGCTCAGGGCAGGTGTTAGATTTTGGAGATATTCGCGCTTAGCGCGAATATCTCCAAAAGTTGGTAATAGAAGGTAGCGATGTTAGGGACTGTTTCCAGTCGCTAACATCTTGGCACGCCACTTTGCATGTCATTAGTGATAAGTATCACTGACATGCAAAGCGGGGCCCAAGATGGTCGCTATCTCCTTTTAGCTGTCACTAACTGGTGTTAGCGACAGCTTGATAATAGGGAAATAATTTTATCTCCGCTTTCATGGTTTTTAAAGCCAAAAAAGCGGAGATAAACCCCCTTGATAATATGCCCCACGATTCCTTGGGGGTTTCAGCTGACAGGGCTTGGTATTGTGTTACATGGTAATTTTTCCATGAAACGTCAGAGGGTCGATGTAGGGGTTCTAGAAGAGGTGATAAACCATTTAAGCCTCATGAACAAGCGCATGGTCTTTTAAAGATTTGTGAAGTACTCGGGGCGGCGGTGTGTGTGTGCCCTCTTTCAGGAGCGGGCGGGGGGGCACTGCCAGCAACTTGCCAGGTCAGGTAGTGTTCAACACGTGCATCACCCTTTCTCTGCCTGCTATTGCGCTCCATGCTTCGGAAAGGTAAGAAAAAGAACGTGCATTTGAGTTTGAAATGTCCGATCCTGCAGCAGCACACTTCCAAAGCCCACACATGACAATAACCCGAATCAAGGCCCCATTCACCCGTTTTTAAAAAAATAGATAACACTCCAACAAAGTAAGGTTATAAAACTTTATTAACTACTAACTTTAACAAACGGAACAAAAACTAAAAACATTTAAACATTTCTCAACACAAAAAGCAACAATGGTTAGAAGCTGTCTTTTGTGCGAATAGTCCCAAGGCAGCACAACGTGCAGAGTTCTGGACGGCACCCAGGTGATGTCGCCTGGGTGCCGCACTGGTTTAGGGATCCTACAATGCTGCTCCGAAAATTGGCGTGGGGCGTCCCGGGTGGGGCGGGGGGAGGCCTCGTCAGTAGCGGTCTGTTGTGCGAATAGTCCCAAGGCAGCACAACGTGCAGAGTTCTGGACGGCACCCAGGTGATGTCGCCTGGGTGCCGCACTGGTTTAGGGATCCTACAATGCAGCACAGAAAAACAGCGTGGGGCGTCCCGGGTGGTGCGGGGGGAGGCCTCGTCAGTAGCGGTCTGTGTCCAGTGTCACATGGCTGACACAACATGTACGACAGGCACCCAGGTGATGTCCAGTAAACTGCCGCACTGGTTTTGGTATCCTACAATGCTGCTCCGAAAATTGGCGTGCGGCGGCCCGGGGGGGGGCGTGGGGGAGCCGGCGTGAACGGGCCTCCCCAGGTGGCGGCCATCTAGCTGAGTTGCGCTCGCTCTTGTGGCCACAGCGTCTCGCTCACCATGTTGTTGAGTTGCTCCCACTCTTGCAGTGCAGCGATAGGCGGCTGCCACATGGCTCTTAAAATGGCGGACGGCTCCTCGGTTTTGGGCCTGGTCCACTGAAATGGCCCTGGGACACTTTGGAACTCGGACGCTTGCCTGCTAGGGCTTGGGCTCCATTCTCGAAAAGCGTCCCCTCAGCCGTGAAGATTGTATAAAAGTCTTGGGGGCCCCCGACTCCCGCAGGCTTCCGGTGGGGAGCGGCTGCCATGATTGCTCGCGGAATGACCACGACGGAGCCACGAGATGGTGGTGCTCTCATGCTGACGCCAGCTTCAGTCTGAATGATCCAGAAACAAGGTGGGGCTTTCATCGTTTGGGAAAAAAAAATGTTCTAAACCAATGAAAAGTGTTATTTTTAGGTCATATGACCAAGCCTTCCATCTTTAGGAAACCAAAAGTAAAATGAACCAATGAAAAGTTTTATAAACAAGTCACATGACCTGTTATGCGACATAGGGCTACAAAAAGCGTAGAAAATCCGTTGGCACGTGAGGCGGCGTCAGTAGCGGACCGATGTGCGAATAGGCCGAAGGCAGCACAACGCGCCGAGATCCGGATGGCACCGAGGTGGTGTCCAGCAAATTGCCGCACTGGTGTGGCCATCCTACAATGCTGCGCCGAAAGACGGCGTGTCCAGCTGAATTGCGGTCACTGTTGCGGTACAGTGACTCGAACGCGCCGAGATCCGGATGGCGCCGAGGTGGTGTCCAGCAAATTGCCGTACTGGTGTGGCCATCCTACAATGCTGCGCCGAAAGACGGCGTGTTCAGCTGAGTTCCGGTCACTCTTCCGGCACAGTGACTCGAACGCGCTGAGATCCGGATGGCACCGAGGTGGTGTCCAGCAAGTGGCTGCACTGGTGTGGCCATCCTACAATGCTGCGCCGGAAGTCGGCGTGGGGTGCCCCGTTGGCTTATGAGGTGATGTCAGTAGTGGACTGATGTGTGAATAGGTCGGAACCAGCACAAGGCGCCAAGATCCGAATGGCAAGTCCTGGATGTTGAGTGCCTCAGTTGAGATTTCTGAGCAGTGCTTGTAGGACTGTCTGAAGCTTATTTGCACCTGCTGCAGCTTCACTAGGTCCGGCGGAACTTTTTGCCTTTTCCTTTCTGCTTCTTTTCCTACAATGCGTTTCTTCTGAAGACACGACCAGGTCCCTGAATGTGTGCAGGGGGACGCTATTGATTGAATGAACGCGCCGAGATCTGGATGGCACCGAGGTGGTGTCCAGCAAATTGCCGCACTGGTGTGGCCATCCTACAATGCTGCGCCGAAAGTCGGCGTGGGGTGCCCCGTTGGTTTATGAGGTGATGTCAGTAGCGGACCGATGTGTGAATAGGTCGGAACCAGCACAAGGCGCCCTGCACTGTTGAGCCTTTTTCAATGTCTGTTTTTTGTTGTTTCCCCTCCATCAAAAACAAAACAAAAATACAAGGCGCCAAGATCCGAATGGCAAGTCCTGGATGTTGAGTGCCTCAGTTGAGAGTTCTGAGCAGTGCTTGTAAGACTGTCTGAAGCTTATTTGCACCTGCTGCAGCTTCACTAGGTCCGGCGGAACTTTTTTCCTTTTCCTTTCTGCTTCTTTTCCTACAATGCGTTTCATCTGAAGACACGACCAGGTCCCTGAATGTGTGCAGGGGGACGCTATTGATTGAATGAAAATGGCGGCTTGACACAAAGCTGACTCAAGCGTTACTGTTGGTGCTATACAGACAAAAATTGGTTTTCAGTTTGTACATTCTTCAGGTTTTTTTTTCCATCCAAGTCTGATTGAGAGTTTGTAGAAAAATGGCTTCAGATTTTCCACATACTACTCTTCAACATTCTTCCTAAATGTAACAATGTGAAACTCAGTAGGAGAACGGCTGTTTCTGTTTCCTTTCAAAATGCTGCCACCAATATTTTCTGAATGGAAGACACCATCTTGTAGCATAAAGGGCCGAAAGGGGTTCTGGTCTGGCCGATGGTTGGTGGAGACATTTTGACTATATCTTGGACCTGCCCGGCCTCGCCCAAAATGGCGCCGGTATAAATGGGACTCGTAACTCTTTGCCCGCAAATGTATATCTAGAAAATGTTATTGTAAGTGGCCCTGTCGTATTTTAATTACAAAATGTACGTCCACCGATTCCGCAACTGTTAGACACCTTTGTTCTTGTCACCTAATGGCCCGCTCGTTACGTTCTTCTACAGTGTAAATGTCTCCTCATCATATACGATTTCAGTTTGCTCCGTGGCCGGCCCACGTGGTTATAGGCCCGTATTTGTATACTGACATTTTCACAATAAAGGTTTTTAAAACAAAACACGGTAGTAGTATTTTCATTTGTAAAGTTTTTACTTTTAGTGACTGTTTTCGAATCAGTAAAAGGCAAGTGAAATAAAGCAGTCCAATTACATGACGGATAAAAGGTATAATATGTAGGAACGCAGTAAAGATAAATGGTCAAGGGCAGTTGTGTTTTTCATGTCTGCAACATAAAGTGATCGATAAGAATCTGATAATCAGGCGTATCGGCGACTAAGACAGCAGGCCGAATCTCTTTTACTCAACGGCTCCGTCATGGAAGGAAGAAACGCCCTTTTTCTCGAAAAAGGAATATATTTTACTTGCAAGACAGTTGTCAATTTTCCGGGAAAGTACATTAGCCTGGAATATTATAACATATGTTTGAAAAAAAAATATTGTTCGAAAATAATAAAAAGCGTAATTTTTAGGTCATATGACCAAGCTTTTCATCATTAAATTAACAAAAGTAAAATGAACCAATGAAAAGTTTTATTAACAAGTCACATGACCTGTTATGCTTACGTTACACGCTGCGCGCCGCGCCTCGGATCACTTCCGGGTGCGCTAACGCGGCGTGTCATAAAACGCATTACGCGACAACGTAGGTCAAGAATATAGTCTAAATGTCTCCACCAACCAGCGTTCAGAACACAACCCCTTTCAGCAGTCCAAAAAGTTCTGTTAAATGACAACAGAGGGGACAGGCAACAAGAACCATCAGTCAAAGAGGGGAGGGCAAGTTCTTCTCTTCCGGGTCATGTTGGGGCGCTACCGGAACTGATCGAATTGGTAGTCTACAGTGTTTCTGGATGTTTCAGACTAAAGCTGGCGTCAGCATGAGACCACTACCATCTCGTAGCTCCGTCGTGGCCATTCCACGAGCAATCATGGCAGCCGCTCCCCACCAGAAGCCTGCGGGAGTCGGAGGCCCCCAAGACTTTTGTAGAATCTTCACGGCTGAGGGGACGCTTTTCGAGAATGGGACCCAAGCCCTAGCAGACAAGCGTCCGAGTTCCAAGGTGTCCCAGGGCCATTTTAGTGGACCAGGCCCAAAACCGAAGAGCCGGCCGCCATTTTGAGAGTCCTGTGGCAGCCGCCTATCGCTGCACCGCAAGAGCGGGCGCATCTCAACTACATGGTGAGCGAGACGCTGTAGTCGCAAGAGCGGGCGGAAAACAGCTGAATGGCGGAAGAGGCACAGTGTAGCAAAAGCGGGCGGAATGGCAACTAAAACGATAAAGGGGCGCCCCACTACAGCTTGTCTTCAGGTCAAACGGATTGTGGGACAAGGTCCAGAATTGAAGAGTCATCAAAAGGCAAAAAGTTCCGCCGGACCCCGGGAGCCGGCCGCCTATGTCGGGGGCGATCTCAGGCTACACCAGTGCTATAAGACTTGGGGAGGGTGTCGGAGCCAAGCGTCTTCTCCGAGTCCATGGCCATCACACCGCCCCTCAGGGGCCTCCGTCAAGCTGTTTAGGAAGGTAACATATCACATTGTTTTCTAATGCAGTCAGGTCCACAAACGACACTCACTTACTTTGAGAATAGTGAAGCTGCAGTAGGTGGAAATAAGCTTCAGACAGTGTTACAAGCGCTGCTCAGAACTCTTAACTATGGCACCCAACATCCAGAACTTATGCTATTTGAGAATGGTAGTGACATCGAAGCATCTCAGGGACCAAAACCATTAACGTACTTTCACGTATGAAAATCTTACTTGGGGAGGGGGCAGGAGCGAAGCGCCCCCTCCCAGTCAGCGCCACCACACCGTATGTTGAAAATCTGAAGCCATCGTTCTACAAAGTCAACCAAACTTGGATTGAAAAATCTAGAAAAATGTACAAACTGAAAACCAGTTTTGGTCTGCATAGCATCAGTAACAACGCTTGAGTCAGCTTTGTGTCAAGCCGCCATTTTGATTCAACAAAGCACAGGCATTGAAAAAGGCTGAAATTCAGAACTCTAAACTATGGCACCCAACATCCAGGAGCTTGCTATCCGGATCTTGGAGCCTTGTGCTGTTTTCGATCTATTCACACATCGGTCCACTACTGACATCATCTTATAAACCAACGTTATGTAAATAGTTTTTTAATAAAATGTTTTACCCTGTTTCTTTGCTGGTGTGTTGTCAATATTTTTAATATTTGCATAGGGTTTGTCATTATTTTGTGCGGGATGGGTGATGGAGCCGAGCTGTCTTGCAGCCCTCATGGTGTGGAGCTCAGTTCATCTCACTATTTTCGTATTTCTCAAGAAGGGTTGTTCCTAATATTTCTATTTTAGCGAGGTCAAAAAGAGATCCAATTACTGGCCTACTGATTTTGCTCGATTACTTTTATTTTTTTACACGATTTTTCACTATCTGCAAAGACTAAACAGAGTATTGCGACTTTGTGCTTGTTTGTAAATAGAGAATGATCCAAAGAGAACCAATTCTAAAACAGTAAATGCTTGGACAACAATCAATCAAATGGAGAGACAAGGAGGCACGACGGATTACAACGGGGGTAAAGGCCTGCGTTAACTACCCTTCAGTATCTGCAAAGAGAGAGTACTACTAAGGCAAAAGAGGGGAGGGGGGGGGCAGCGTTCAAAGCACATCAGCGTGCATAAATACGAAAATGTTTTTATCTATCACGTACTTGACATTTTAAAGCTTTTCATATTTGCTATTAAAAAACCAATGAAATTCACAGAAAAAACCATAGGTTATAGTGGATATATAGTTAGGAATTTGCATTTACAAAACCTTGAAAATTCAATGAAAAAACCATAGGTTATAGGCCATATATAGTTAGGAATTAGCATTTACAAAACCTTATTTTACTCGCATAAAACCATTGAAATTCCATATATAGTTAGCTAACTATAAGCGCTAACTATATATCGCGCACCCGCAATCCACTGCTGATGATGTCACATATTACATCATTCATGACATGGTCAGTGACATCACTGATGACATCACTGATGACATCTCAAATGACATCACTGATGACAACTCAAATGATATCAATGATGACATCTCAAATGACATCACTGATGACATCACTGATGACAACTCAAATGACATCACTGATGACATCTCATTTGTCATCACTGATCACATCACTCATGTGATAATACAATGAACCTCTTCAGACTCTAATATAACCTTACATACACTCAGTATAAACAGACACTCACAGACTGTCACTCATCCATGGAGTTACTCACACACCTAGTCAGTCATGCAAAGAATCAATCACACCTCCATTTCCTCAACTATACAGTTATACACATCTTACTTATTCAAACATATAATAACACATATTTACTCTCTTATATAATCCCTGATACAAGCTCACAGTGATCGATACAGCCACTCACACATTCACTGGCTCTTATGTTCAGTTATTTATATATCTCAACTCTCACATGTATTGTGTTTTACATACGTACTTACTTGCACATGTAGCAATGAGAAATCCATTCACTCACCAACACACCCATGCACAGTCAACCGCCCATATAGCTGTTTCCACATGCACTCTTGAACTCATACTCCTAGTGAATCAACTGCTTACACATCTATGCACAGAGTCACGCACCTCCCAGCCACCCACACACACACTCAGCCTCCCATTCAAATATTTGGGCAACCAATCAATAACCCATATGGCCACTCTTATAGCTACTGATCAACACATGCAGCAGCTTACACAACAACAAACATACTGATGCACGAATTAAGACAGTTTAGTCACTAACCCATGTACTCAGTGAGACACATTTAATCACTCACTCATACAGTCAGTCATGCACCTACTAAATTCTTCATCCAGACACTTATACATCCACTCATTCTTCAATATGTGAAACATATTTAAACTTTACAGACACATACAATCACTGGTTGTTTTGATCAGTGATGTCATCAGTGATGTCACTGACCATGTCATGAATGATGTAATATATGACATCATCAGCAGTGGATTGCGGGTGCGCGATATATAGTTAGCGCTTATAGTTAGCTAACTATATATGGAATTTCAATGGTTTTATGCGAGTAAAATAAGGTTTTGTAAATGCTAATTCCTAACTATATATGGCCTATAACCTATGGTTTTTTCATTGAATTTTCAAGGTTTTGTAAATGCAAATTCCTAACTATATATCCACTATAACCTATGGTTTTTTCTGTGAATATATATATATATATATATATATATATATATATATATATATATATATATATATATATATATATATATATATATATATATATGTATATATATATATGTATATATATATATAAATATATATATATATATATATATATATATATATATATATATATATATATATATATATATATATATATATATATATATATATATAATAAAACATAAGTTTCCGGCACAATAGTTAGCTGGTCATTTCACTCATTCAAAACCATTTAAATTCCCCTGTTATAATTAGTTCAGCTAACTATAACTCGCGCGCCCGCAATCCACTGCTGATGGCATCACACATTACATCACTCATGACATGGTCAGTGACATCACTGATGACATCTCAAATGACATCACTGATGACATCGTCCAATGAATGTGTGTCTTTCTGAAAAATAAATATTGTTTATATATGTATATCCAAACGTCGATTGAAGAATAAATGGGTAAATAAGTGTCTTAATGGATGTTTTTTTTGTAAAAATGATTGCATAACTGACTTATTAAGTGTATCTTAGGGAATACATTGATTAGCGTGTAATGTTTAAAGTAAGGGTGGGTGTAGTTCGTGAAGTAGCACTACGCGAGCTGCGTAGTAGCATGTTCGCACTGTGCAAGATGTGTTTTCAATGATTGCACACTGCGGACAATCATCTGGCACTGTGCAATCATTGAAAACGGCATCTTGCACAGTGCGAGCTGTAGTTTTCTGCTGCTCGAGTAGATTATTACTCGAGCTGCAGCTTTCTCAACACGAACTGGTACTTTCTCATTGAGAGTGGTCACGAGCATGCGCAACCACTCACAATGAGAAACCTTACCTCCCCGCGTTGAGAATCTCGCCGGGATGTCATTTTGCTTGCTCGCGGTTGCGAACATGACGTTCAGGACCGCGAACAAGCAAAAAATTAGCGCTGCACTATGCTACGCTGTACTACGCATGTTCGCACTGTTCTACGTGCAGCTTGCGTATTGCGAAGTTGCGCAAACTTCGCAAACTCCGCGAGCGTAGCATAGTGCTTCGCCCAGGGTTAGTTTAAATATGTAAATATCTGTATCAGTGTCTCACTTTGTGTATAAATGGCTGCATGGGTTGGTGACTGGCTACAAGAGTGTGTATATGGCTTATTAGTTGGTTTTTTGAGTATCAGTATGAGTGTCTGTATGGTTACTTAGCGTATAGATGCATGAATTCCTGACTCACTGTTTGTATGTTGAAGACAGCATGTGTGCAGGATTGTATGGGTGGATAAGTGTGTAAATTGGTGTGTTAGTGAGTGGATGACTGTCTCAATAGTGTTTTTATGAGTAACTACATATGTTTTAAACTAGTGTATGTGAGTATTGTTGTATATAAGTGAGTACATGTGAGAGTGAGAGATTGGAAGAGTTCCTGTATGAATAAGTATCAGTTTCTATAAGTGATTGTTTAAGAGAGTAAGTATGTGTAATTTTCTGAAGAAGTAAGTGTAGTGGTGTGTGTAAAGCTGTATAGGCAAGTAAATGGATATTTGCTTTGGATGAGTCTTAGGAGCCCATTATGATGTCGGGCAGATTGCCCCCGCCAGGCTGGAAGTAGCCACCACCGGCCTGGCGGGGGAAATCTGCCCGACATCATCACCAGAATTCCCCCCCCCTGCCATATTAGGATGGCGGGGAGCGACCACGGCAGACGTAAAGACCGTCTGCCGCTTTTCCGCCCCGGTCACCTTGCAGACAGGGCAGAAAAGGAATAATATGGTGGCGGTGTCTATTAGACACCGCCAGACATATTATGATGGGCCACAGGTGATGCCTTTCCGTCATGCGGTCTTCACCCTGGGGGCCCCCTGAGGGCCCCCAGAGTGAAGGTGAGTATGGGGGTGCACATGGGTACCCCCCAGCATTTGCATACAAGAAGAAGGAGGCACCGCGCAGTGCCTGCCGCTTCTTGTATGCAAATGCATACATTCATTTTTGACATTGTGGCGGGCGGTGCAGAGAGCACCGCCTGCCACAACGTTAAAACTGAGGGATGCGCCCGCCACTGTGGCGGGTGCATCCTAATTCCACCATCAGGACCCCTGCCCTTATGGTGGGCGGTCCCTAGTCCTGAACGGATGGCGGAACAAAAGAATGAAAAAAAAAAAACTAATATTGAGGACACCAATGGTCCTGCATCCTGAGTTTTATCAGGTCCATAGATGGTTCCCCATAACACAAACGTTTTTTGCAATAAATTCATGCACTTTTAACTTAAGCAATGTCAGGATCAATTTGTGGGTGTGGACTGCTTGCTGAAGAAGCTGCTGGACCAGTTTATGTGCTTGGTGTAGCACCAGGTGGGTTCTCGTGCAACCTCCGCCTTGCTGCTCGACTAAAGTTGTTGGGGTGCAAGCTCTTTACATGTCGCACCATATTTGCTGTGCCAAAGGAGTCTTTTTTACATGGATCACCCCTTGAAAGAGTTGTTTGGCAAATTTTACAGGTTACTTTTGGAGCATTAACCTTTTTTGCTCTTCTGAAAAAGTAAAAACTCCCAAATTAGAGCTTCTTTCCTCTTCTTTGGAGGTTCTTCAGGAATGAAACCTCCCACTGACGAACTGCTGGAAGAAATCAGAGCTCAGGGCATGCTAAGGAGAATGATTAGAAGTTGTCATTCATTGGAGATCCGATTCTGAGCCTGTATCTGCGCACATGATGACATCGCCCCATCTCTCTCTGTTGTTAATTGTTGGTGCACATACTCACACTTGCACATGCACGGTACACGCCTGCCCACACTCCCCACATGTCACCACCTAGCATTCTTGCTATAACTAAGCCTGGAAACCAATACATTAGCCAATGGGATGAGACACAAAACCTGGACCCACATATGATTATCAACAGTACATGAAGTACAAAGTAAATGTAGTCGACACCGGTTGTAAATCTTGCAGAATTTTTATACGTGTGGATGATCTTAAAATGGACAAACGCCAGCGGACACGTGTTTCGTCAAAGGACAGTACCTATGACTCTTCAGGCCTGGGAACAAGGTGACATAAGGAGAACATAAATGATCCATGTGCATACAAATTATGCGGGAAAAACAGTCACAACTCGAGATGCGTCAAGGTGATAGCACCTACACAGTGTAAAAAACCCTATTTACAAAATTTAAAGAAACTGGAAGATTGAAGGATTAGGTTTCCATTTAGAAACTATACCAAATACTTATGAAGTTAAAGTGTGTGATTCACTTGGAAGTCCTACCACGTAGTATTTCTCAAGGTCGCATGGAGAGCTACAGACTGATCCCTTTGTTACTCCTTTTCACTTTCAGATTCCTCCGTGGTCTGGGATACACCCGCCCTTCAGACCACTTCCTATACCCATCTCTCTACATAGATTTTACCCGCCTTCAGGTAGGAATTATCACCGGACCTCCGGTGAGTTATCCCTCGACTTTGTTTTCAGTAATCCGCTCATGCAGTGATTTAGACTGCGGGTGTGTGCTCGTCTCGCTGCTGATTTTATAGCTGATTTTAATAGCTGTGTTATAAATTTATTTTGCTAGCGCACATTTGTTTTATGTTCTGTGCTTCAGGGTACTAGGCTTGGCAACCTACTTACCTGCTTCCTTACGCTCTTGACCCCGTTCCGCCCCGGCATTGTGCCCTTTGTGCGGAGGGTCGTTCAGCCGAGCGCCACTTCCTGCTCCTGACACCACTTCCGCTCTGCCCCTCCACCTTGCAGGTTAGCGGTCTAGTGGCTCACTCCCCGGCCGGTATAATATGGCAGTCTGGCGGAAGCGCAGCGGACGAGCGCAGCGGGAGCGCCGACTTCGCGCCGAAGTCGCGCCTAAGTTAAGCCCGTCTGCGCCCGTCCAGCGGCCAGCCACCATTTCCATTGCATTACTTACTCCCCTAAGGACCTGCTCTCCCTTCAACGTTCCGGTCCTCCTGACCCCCGTGCCGTCAGCGCCGCCCTAGACTGTGGCATCCTGATCCCTCACAGTTCCCCCTTAAGTTTACCTGATATGCATATCCCCATCACCTGCAACAATTCTCCCACCTTGCCACTCGATGCTAGGCCCCCAGCACCCCATTCTCTGTCATTAGTTTACCTTAACACCCGCTCGCTGGCTAAGCATCAGCTTGAAATCTTTCAATTGCTGGACAACAGTAACATTGACATTCTTCTCCTCTCGGAGACTTGGTTAACTGATGACTCCACCCCCGACATCCTAGCCTCTATTCCCCCGGGCTATTACATCCTTTAATCCAATAGGACTTCCAAGCATATCACACAGTTTAACTTCATAAGTATTTGGTATAGTTCCTAAATGGAAACCTCATCCTTCAAGCTTCCGGTTTCTTTTAATTTTGTAAATAGGGTTTTTTACACCGTGTAGGTGCTATCACTTTGACGCATCTCGAGTTGTGACTGTTTTTCACGCATAATTTGTATGCAGATGGTTAATTTTGTATATTTATGTTCTCCTTATGTCACCTTGTTCCCAGCCCTGAAGAGTCATAGGCACTGTCGGCTGGCGTTTGTTTATTTTAAGATCATCCACACTTATAAAAATTCTGCAAGGTTTAAATCCGGTGTCGATTACATTTACTTTGTACTTCATGTACTGTTGATAATCATATGTGTGTCCAGGTTTTGTGTCTCATTGTATACGTCAGGGCCTTGCTCCTGATTGTTTTAGGGGTTTTGGGGTTTCCCCTTTCCTGGCTGCACCATACCCTTAAATGACATCCTTTACTTAGTTACACTTATTAGCTACCTGTTTGAGCGCCAATAGCCTGTCACACCAAACCCTGCACAGTAACCATTATCCAATGGGATGTCCCCCAAGGCCATCATTCTTATAGACCCCAAAAATACTACCACTGATGGCCCTGTGCTTGGTTTGCTAAGCCCCCGCAGTTCCCATATAATGCAGGCACTGATGTGAGCACGTGCTCTTTTGCCTGCCTGTGCTGCGGTGACAGGCAGAGTGTCGTCATCGATTTTGCTGCAAACTCATTGCTCGAGCGGAGGAGGACTCCTGACACTTGACGTGGTTTCACTGCTGCTGCCGCTCAGCCACAATACCATAGGCGCGGCGGCGCCCGCACCCAAAACACCCCAGACCCAGCGAAAGCACAGCCTTTGAAGACATGACAAAAGAAGAACAGAAGCAAAGGTAAGAGAAGTTGTCAAAACATCAGTCTCCACTGTAAATTGTATATGAATGATGAGTGCAATATAGGACGCCAAAAATAAAATGCAAATTGTCCTTCAGGAATCGCAAATTGCAACCAACTTCTAGTTGGTGGTAAATTGCGAATTCCTTGAAAAATGCGAATTTTTGCATTTTTCAAAGTGCCATGTGACGCACATACATGCCCTTAGGGCATGTATGTGCACCACATGTGTACCCATGCATATTTCAGGGGTGCAACAGGGTGTCCTTTGGACACCCCTGCACCCTTGAAATTATTCTCAATTTGCGATTAGCAAATTGCGAATCGCAAATCGAGAATAACTTCCCATTCATTCCTATGGGCCTCCTGGCCCATAGAAATGAATAGGAAAGTATACCCTAATTGCGATTCGCAATTTGCTAATCGCAATTAAGAAATTTTAAGAAATCACACAAATAAAATCGATTTTGTACATGCATACCTATTTGCGATTCTCAAATAGCGATTTCTTCAAAATCTCTATTTGAGAATCGCAAATCAGGTTGATGATACTATGGCCCAAATTCTGGCGCAAAACAAGGAATCTCAAAATGTGCGATTCCTTTTTTCCAATTTGCAATTGCATTTAAGGAATCGCAAATTTAGCGACTCCTTAAATGCAATCTATGAAGCCAAAAAAAATGCAAATTGTACTTAAGGAATCGCAAATTACCACCAACTTCAAGTTGGTGGTAAGTTGCAAATTCCTTGAAAAATTAAAATGTTTGCATTTTTCAAAGTGCCATGAGATGCACGTGTATGTGCGCCACATGTGCACACATGCTTATTTCAGGGGTGCAACAGGGTGTCCTTTGGACACCCCTGCACCCTTGAAATTATTCTCAATTTGCGATTCTCCAATTGCGAATCGCAAATTGAGAATTACTTCCCATTCATTCTTATGGGCCTCCGGGCCCATAGAAATGAATGGGAAAGTATTCCTTAATTGCGATTCGCAATTTGCTAATCGCAATTAAGGAATACTAAAAATTAGCAAAAAAAATGCTAATTTGTACATACATACCAATTTGAGATTCTGAAATAGCGATTTCTTAAAAACCGCTATTTCAGATTCGCAAATCAGCTTGATGATGCATATGGCCCTTAATAGCTTACCCCCAGATGCATCAAGCATCCATTTTGCGATTCCTTATTAGCGAAAAATAAGGATTCACTAATAAGGAATAGCAAAATGCCAGGCATGAAGAACACGCTTAAAAAATAGCGATTTTTCTTAAAATTCCTAAATTGCTACTCGCAAATTGCTACTCGCAATTAAGGAATACCTCCCCATTCATTCCTATGGGCCTAGAGGCAATGAATGGGAAAACATTCTCAATTTGCGATTAGCAATTAGCGAATCGCAAATTGAAAATGCAATTTCAAGGGTGCAGGGGGTACATCTTGCACACACACATGCCCTAAGGGAATGTGTGTGTGTAAAGGTGGAACTTTGAAAAATGTACTTTAGTGCATTTTTCAATGTTTTTGCAAATTACCTTGAAGTTCAACTTCATGGTAATTTGCTACTCCTATTAGCGAAATCGCTTTTTTTTTAGTTTGATGCATTGCATTTAAGGAATCTCAAATTGGGATTCTATAAAAGCAATCGCAATTTAAGGAATCTCTATTTAAAGAATCCTTAATTGCGATTTTTGCATTTGGGATGATGCATCCCAAATGCAAACATACCGGTCACAAAGGGGCAGATTCTGAGAATCTGCCCGTTAGCGACCGTTTTTTTCCTTGATGCAACTTCATTAACCCCTCCCATGCTGGTGACAAACCCCAGCCATCACCCCCCGCGGTGGGCATGTGCTGATGATGGCTGGGGTTCGTCACGGCCCACCGTGTTCTTTTGTTTACCGCACAGCGGTAAAATCGCGGCCGCAGCGAAGGGGTTAAAATACTTGTAAACACCAAAGAGGGTTTTCAAGGATAATGAATGAATGAATGAATGAATGAATGAATGAATGAATGGATGAATGAATAAAACTTTATTTTGGTTACTCAAAACCATTAAAATAGGGCGTCAAACTACAAATAAACATGATTGTCAGGCCGAAGTAGAAGAACAAACTTAAAAATAGATAAAATCAAAGACACAATTAAAAAAGGTACATTAGTCCATTTCTATGTGGGCTGGTGAGTCTCGATAATTATAAGGTAATTGACCGGTGGCCTAGCTATGCGGGGCCATCAGTTTCTGGCGTGCCTGTTGAATGAATTTACTGAACACAGCCATATCTTTCACTGTTTCCATTGTGAATAGATAGTTGACGGCCTCCTTTATTTTTCTAATTCCTTGTCTAAGTAGAATTGGCTTTAGGTAGCGGTTGCGCTCGGAAGACAACCCCGGGCAGCAGAATAGGATATGTGCAAAACTCTCTTGTCTGTAGTTGCATAGGCGGCACTCAGAATGGGTTATATCAGATAACCCCGTGGAATAAAGGTCTTTAAGAGGGAGAGGATGTAATCTGAGTGCTAAAATCCTGTTTACTGCTTGTTTTCCCACCGCTTGGGTAAGATGGAGTTTCGAGGTCTGTATCAACTGCGGGAGTTTTAGAGACTCGTGAAAGCCTCTTAATTCCAGTGCTTCCAAATCAGTTGTGCGCGAGCAAAGTTGGACTTGTTTTTTTGTTGCGCTTTTAATGGCAGCGTAGTTGATTAACTCGGGATCCCAATTATCCACTGCAAGATTCAAAATTTCTTTGGCGGAGGAGAGACTGTTTGACCACGGATTCCCTGGTTCCAGAAAGATATTCTTTATACTAAATTTCAAAGAGTTTTCTGGTGCCGCGGTAGTGAGGTAGTAGTATTTACTCATTAAGGCCAGTTCCTCAAGTTTTTGTTGTGACAGGCCGAATTCAAGCCGCACTAAGGTGTTTCTGGTGCAGGAAGGTAGATGGAATAGCTTTTTGTACGCCGAGCAATGAATTTTTTCCAGAGTGCTTGATAGTTTTCCTGGGAAGGCCTGCTGGGCATAGTTCAATGATGGTATTAGCTTTGCCTTCAATACTCTTCGAATTGCTGTTGTCGTGGGGCTATGTAGAGTGGCGTGCAACTTCCCAAGGGCGTATGAGATGCGTTTCCCTTTTGTCCGTATTTTGTCCAGATGAACTCCCGGGCGCCCTGTCTCACTTAACCATACCCTCAAGTAAATATATTGTTGTGTACTGTCCAACGTCAACTTTCCTATTCTCCATTTTATCAGTTTTTTCTTCGGAAAAGAACCAAATATTACTATTTTTGATTTGGCTGCATTCACAATCAGTTTATTCTCTGTATTATAATTGCCCAGGGATGTTAAAGCTTTTGAAGCCCGATTTTGGTGTGATCTAGTAATACCAAATTGTCGGCGTACTGCAATAATTGAATCTTAGTATGCCCAACCCGGGGTGTTGCTAGTGATGCTCCAGTCAAAGCTTTGCCCATGTCTGCGGTGTATAAATTGAATAACATCGGGGCTAAAACGCATCCTTGCTTCAAGCCGCGATTGGTGTCAATTTTTTCTGTGGCTGCTGTATTTGACAGTTTAATTCTGACCCACGTTCTTGAATATAATGATATGATTGCTTTTAGTAGAAGGGGGTCGATGTTCCAGCTTGCCAATTTCTGCCAGAGAATAGAGCGGTCAACACCATCAAAGGCTGCAGTGTAGTCGATAAAGCAGGCAAAGATGGGAAGAGATTTTCGTGCCACTGCCTTATATATTAGGCATGAGAGCGCAATGATGTTGTCCACTGTTGAGGCTCCTGGTCTGAACCCTGTTTGGTAGAAGGGCAGAAGGCCTTCCTTTCTGACCCAATTTGAAAGCTCTGCTAGTAAAGTGCTTGCGTAGGCCTTTCCCTCAATGTCAAGGAGAGCAATCATGCAGTAGTTTTGTGGGTTTGATTTCGGCCCTTTCTTATAAATAGGGTGCAGAAGTGACCCTCGCCATGAGTCCGGGACGTTCCCTGTTGCTCGACATTCGGCATATAACATGGTCAGGTTTTCAGTCCAGAAGTTTATATCTTCCCTGAACAGGGAGCCTGGCAGTCCATTAAGTCCTGGCGCCCCATTGGGTCTGATTTTTTTTAAAATTGTGTTGACTAATTTATTTTCTGATGAACTCGGCTGCTCCGCAATATTTGGAGAGTTCTTGAGGTTGGTCAGTTGGGTTGCATTGTCCAGGTCTATATTTGGATGAGTTAAGCTACCTTCCTCTTGGTACAAGGATATCACATGACCTGTCCAGATGTCAGAGTCAATTGAGTTCTCCCTCAGCATGCTCCCTTGGTTTAGGGTGTTGAGGTATTTCCAGAACTCTTGTGTTTTGCTGGGACTCAACAATCCAAAGATCTTTAGCCATTTTGCTTCGATTTGATTCAGTTTTTCGATCCAAACTTGCTTTGAGTGTAGTTTTGCTGTTTCCTGAAGGAGTTTTTTGTCTCGAGTTAGGCCAGTTTTCAGGTAAATCCTTCGTTTGGTTCGCACTTGTTTCGCACTTTTACGGATTGCAGGGATATAACCAAGGTTATGCCTAGGATAAGGATTAACTTTATTTGTTTTTCCTCCTTGTAGATATAATACTAGATTGTGAGCAAACCGGTCCCATTCTTTGATTGTGCCCCTATTTATTTCCTTTAGTGTGCCCTCCACCCATGCTTTTTTCCATTCCTCAAACTTGTGTATAGGAGCCGTGCCCCATTTGATCCTTCTCACCAAAATATACTGTTTAATACAGTTTGTTGATCCAATTTGTTTTAGCGTAAAGTGGTTGACTGCTGTAGAATTTAAAGTTGTTATTAGAGATGCATGGTCGCTTTCCTTCCACTGTACAACTTCGTACCCTGTCATTAGCCTCTGTAGCCTGCTGCTTAGCAGGATGTAATCAATTGTGGTATGATTGTTGTATGTTGGCGGGCAGAGCGATTCTGGGGAGTTTTTTAGGAGTACGGAGTGGGCTGTTGACAACTGGTAGGCAAGCAAAAGGGCGTTAAATGCTTCAGTCGCGGAAGAAATATTGCTTTCAGCAGACTTTACCCCAATGTTATGGGTATTAAAATCTCCGAGGATTATTGAATCCATGTGAGCAAACTTTAAGAGGAGATTTTCAATGTTTACTAATAACTCGGAGAGCTTATCCTTTGCTCGTGGTCCATTTGGATTGTAGTAAACATTGATTAACAGTATGGTCAATGGGCCTTTGTTTGATGAGAGGCCTTTCAAAATGCCGGCCATGTACGAATTGGATGTTGTTTTTATTTCCCTAAATTGTATCTTCCGTGAAAGTCTGGTATATATTGAAATGCCTCCTGACGGTCTGCCAAAGATGTTCTCCTTAATAGCTGGTTTGTGGTAATCCGCGAATCCCCTTATTGAAACTGGTTTGATGGCCCATGTTTCTTGGATGCAGAGTATATCAATTCCTGCATGGAACGGAGGTGATGCCGGCTGTTGTAATAGTTTTGATATTCCAGCTACATTCCAGGACATAATCGTCGTGGTCTGTCTACCAATTATCTACATTTTTTGTATTATACCTGATAAGTCTGCCTGTCGGTGCACTGGTCTGTCCCTGGTTGTAGTGGTGAGGAAGTTAGGAGTTGTGAATTAAGGCCCTGGGCACCCAGGACCAATCTTCAATAGCGTTGTTTTGTATTGAGCAGCTCCGGGTGCCTTTGCCCAGGTTTGTAGTGACCTTGATTAACCCATCATTTATCAGTTTTGGGTTTGTTCCGCTGTTGCTCCCATGAAGTATAGAGAGTGTTCTTATAGGTGGATGTTGTGGCTCAGCTAACGGAGTCTCCCTTTGTGTGCCAGGTGTCCAGGAATCGTTTAGATGCTTCGAATGGACGTATTTCAACAACGGCTTGGGGTATTTTGTCGCCGGTCGGTTTAAGATCTTTATGCCCCAGTCTTCCAATAGGTTCTTATTTCTTTTCAGTGTATGAACCGTGTCTAGATTAGAAAGGAGCAGTTCTGTGGGTTCGTTAATATCACCTGGTCCTTGCGTGAGAAAGGAGACACTTTCAATATCTGTAGACTTTATATTTTCCAGGCCTGGGATGTTCGCGAAGAGTGTTAATAGGTTGCTACGGCTGAGTATGTCCCATTTACCCTGTGAGATATATTCTGAGTGGAGGCATAGTTTCAGGTCATCCTGTGTGTAGGGGATCTGGTTCTTATGTGCCCTATTTGCAGATGAATCTTGGCTCATTAAGTCCTGTGGGATTTTCAGTGCCATCGCGTTGGCATCATCCTTTGCGTGATTCCCGGTGTCCGATTTTAGTGTCGGGGGTAAAACTTCCCTTGCTCCAAGTGCTACAGTCTTGGTGAGGTCTTGGGAGTCCTTTCGGCCGATGCTCTGGTTGGCTTCCTTTATTGAGGTTTTACCTTTGCTGTGCAACGTTTTGTCCCTCGTAGTGATCGGCGGGGGGCTATCTGCATGTAGTGCCTTAGATTCTGGCGGGACGTGGCTACCTACCCGCATTGTTTGTTCCTCGTGATGATTAGGGTGCACGCTGCTTGATGAGCCGCTTGTATCCCAGTATTCTGGCCTTTGGCATGTGCCTTCATTTAAGTTATCTCCAAGGATTGGTTCAAGGTTAGTTTTACCCAGGTTATTTGGCCAGGTGACGTTTTCGTCTGGGGATGGTGACTTTTGTGGGGTGTTTGACTCAGAGTTATTCTTACTGTGTGTGGATGACTCTTTGGTTTCCGGTAATAGCCATAACCTGATTGAACCATTTTGATTGTAATTGCTCTTTTTTTGTTTGTTTAGCTTTTTTAGTTTTTTCTTATTTTTCCGAGATAAGTGACCAGTGTCAAGGCTTGACTCCTGCAAATTGTTTAAGTTTGCTTGTTCATTGACAATGGTGCTACATTCATCTGTAGTTATTTGTGGTGTCCTATTTGGTTGCTCTGCCGTCGTCCTTGTGGAGTCCTGCTGGATTTCGTTGCAGTTAAAGTGGACAGACGGCTTGTTTATCAAATTCAAAGTTTCATTGCTCCTTTGCCTGCTGGTTTCTACCTTTAGGTCTTCAATTAATGTATTCATGATCCCGGGCAGTTTTTCCAAGCAAAGCAGCACGGGGCTACATCCACAGTCCTGCGGTTTGGGTGTAACTATATTATTTGCCTGAACGCGTTGGATTAGGGAGTTCAGATCTTCTAATTTGGAGTCTATACCGGATATCAGTCCGGCGACTGTGTGAAGGAGACTTATCTGGACATCTAGCTTGTCGGCGTGCATTATGGCGGCATTTACCATTGAAGACAGTACGTCGTTGATTAACGCAAAGTGATGATCAAGTTTGTCTGACTGCCTTTCCATTGTGTGGTCCACCCCCCGTCCTTGGTGGCCGTGTCTAATGCCATTGTGAGTGAGTCCAGGGCTACCTAAGTTTGGGTATTGAATTGCTGATGTTTGAAATGGCTCTGCGTGTGCACTAAGTGCTGACGTGCTGATTGCGCTGCTCTCCTTGGTGTGGGTCGTCCCTGTTGCATGTTGGTCTTCGATCTCGCCGTCGGCTAAAGTGGCCCTTCGGTTGTCCCGGGTCTGTTGAATCGCTAAGGTGAGGGGGCTGGCTTAGCAAGCGTTGTTGATAGGCGTTGTTGGTGTTGTTTTTATTTGATCTGTAGGGCCACCCGTTGCTATAATTATTTCTGGTGATAGCGGGATCGCTGGGCTCAGGGAAGTGTTGTTTTCCAATGGTTCAGCAGCTGTGTTCGAAATAAATAAGGCGTTCTCTTGCTGGTTTGCACAAGTAGGCGTTCAGTGGGAAAAGAAGTCTCGCATATCTCTATTAATGACGATATTGGTCAATGTTTTTCTGTGGCTGCATGAAAGTGAGCCCTTGTCTGGCATTGGCCCGTGTGGAGGTGTAGTCTGTCCTTGATGGGACTTATTTGCCCAGTATGGTGTTATTGTTGTGTCTCCAATTTGAATCACCTCCACCTCTTCTCTAAACTCCACCTCCTCCTCTGCTGGTTCTTCTCTGTGACTAGACCCCATTGAGGCCCCCCCGCTGGAGGAGTAAAGCATTTTTTCCTTCAGGCGCTTTGCTGTCTTATGAGGTCGAGGTTTCTCTTGGCGTTGTAAGAGGTTCGAGTTTCTTGTTCTCATCTCTATAATTCCACCAAGAGTGGGAATCCTGGGTCAGATCCAAACTGCTCCTGATTTCTCCTGCTCCCAAGACCCAGCCACTGCAGGGGCTGGACGTGTGTGCGGATTAATGCTTCTCTGCTGTGAGTGTTGCTGCTCTCGCTATGTTTGTTGTTTTATACTAGCGGCGCCCTCACAGCAGCTGGCAGGGGAGCCCTCTGGTGGCTGAGGCTCGGAGGGAAGTTGATGGGCTAGTCAGTGGAACCCTCTGCCGCGGCGATGTTTGAAATAGGGTGGGTGGGTTAGATTAGCCCAGCTGGTAAGTCGCCACGGCTCCAACACCCTCCGTGCTCCACCCGAGCTCTGTTTAATGGTGCTATTTAATAGTCTGTGGTTGCACCGAGGTTCTCCCTCACCCTCCATCATTCATGGGGGGGGGGGGGGTCGTGCACTGCTATTGCTGCTCGTCTGCTTATTTTGCACTGAATAAGGGGGGTGTCCGGTGGGGAGGTGCAGAGTGCAAGTGCCGAGTGCTCCTCAGGGTTTTTTTTTTTTTGATCAATGCAGTTCGGTGTAACCCTGCACTCCGCAACACTTCCTTTCACTTTGCTAATTGGCCTTGTACTGTGGTCCTGGCTCTTGAGTCCCACTCCCGACTCCACCTTCAGAGATACCACCGCTGCTCACGGTCGGCTGCTCCGGAAGCCACAAGCCACAATAGCCACAAGCCCCTGGACACAGTGATGGCTATGGCGGCGCTCAACAGCTTCTGTAGAATCAGCGGCTTTAGTCTCTGTGTTTCCTTTTTGTGGAGTTTAGCGCTTGATGCTTGCTTGGCGCTCGGCGCTTGCAGCTCACCGCTCGTGGCTGCAGTGCAGTGCAGGGCGGGGAGGGGCTCACCTGCTGTAGCGCCGCTTGTGCCGGTGCCGGTGCGAAGGAGCCGCGATAAAGTGCCTGGGCTCCTGACCCCCCCTGGGCCACTTTCTGTCTCTGCTGTCTCTACTGGCTCGATGGCGGGATTGCTATGGCTCTCGAGGCTCGCGCGGCAGCTCCGACCGGCTCCCGGTCCTGGTCCGCTCTCAGTCCGCCGTCCACACTGCCTGTTCGTTCGTTCGCTCTGCGATCTGCTCTGTGGTCTGGTATACGGGACCATAAGAAGGAGGAAACTAAATCCTAACTTCAAGGATAACATTTAGGAACGTCTACCAAACAAATCTATAGTGCCTGTTGGAAGGATATTGCTATTTGCATATCATTGTGCCTCACCACTACTATGGTCCTAACACGGTTGCTCTGAAACCTATGATTGGTTTTCAACCCCAATCCTAACACAAACAATTACTATTCTTTTGAATAGTTGTGACAGCCCCATTGCTTTCATTTTAAAACACTTGCAACATGTACAATAATTTGCAAACTAACTTTTCTATGGTTAGCATTGCTATTATGATGCGCTAATATACATATTTTTTACATTTACTGTCCGCTGAAAAGTATTGTGGTGTCTGCAACCAAAAGGCTTTAGCAACTTATACAGAAAATGTTATGGTAAGAATCTTTTCTGAGTTGCGTCCACTATGTTGGAAAGCTGACTATGCATGGTCAGGGATGTGGAATTCCTATAGCCCGACGCACAGGACATATTGTTTGGGGTCAAGGGCAACACGTTTTCATGTGTATTGTGTCCTTGGCACAAGTAGGCCCAACTCTCAGCAGCACAAACCCTATTGCTGTCAGTTAGCAGTACCACAAAATGAGTCAGAGAAGGGCACAGTCTGCAATTAACGTAATATGTTTGCCCATATGTTAATGCTGTTCAAACCTGTATTTATGGTTCATTAATTGAATGCCTTTATTACTCGGGGGCGCACTCTAAGTAAATGTTGTAACATCTGAGTGCACAACTGTCAGTGGCTCCAGTATACAAAACAAGCAGCTCTGAAACACGCCTGACCCACGTATGCTTATCAGAAACTCTTGCACCTCTCAATGTTCAGCATCATATATTTATTGGGGCCAGTGCCATCAAGATTTCACATTTATTTTTTTGGAACAAGTAGTCCCAGGCCCTCCAACACAAATCCTTCAACTGCCAATTTACAGTAAAACGTTTTGGAGCAGGAATGGGAAGTGTCTGCTGGCGAGGTAATATTTGTGTCCATATGTTAATGACCGTCAAACTTGTACAACATTGATGCAAAGTCATTATTATTAGTTAGAGTGACTGTTCCAAATAAATGTTGTAAGCTCAGACTGCACTAATGACAGTTTTTGTAGTAAAAAAAGTGTACACACATTTCCAAAGTTTAGCACTATGAGGCTAGGTATACGCTCCCAGAATGCTCTGAGATTTGATGCAAATATTTGCAGACACTTAAAAGCAAGTTTGATAATACTTTGCATTCAAAATAAAATGTTCATAAAAAAGAGAAAGCCGGAAAAAAAATATTTTGCTAAACTAATATACAATTTCAGTTACCATTTTTTTGCAGCATCATTTAATAATGTGTTAATCCATGCTAGTATTTTCCAAAAATATTCATTATAGAAAATCTCTGTAACTAGTTTGAATAAGATTATGGGAAACACAATTAAACAAGCATTGGCACACCCAGTAGGTCTGAAATTGATAGTCACCTTTTTAGTTTTGTCATTGTGAGACTTGTTTTGGCATCATGTTTGTTAAACGTTATTGGCATGGCAGCTGCTGGGCCCCCCGCTATTATAACAAACTTTGTCAAAAGCAATAAATATATTTTTTTTAAAAGCGCAAACTTCCACAGTAGTTACTGGCACTGAACAAAACTACTTTGTGTGCCGATATGCTTCTTGTGAAACAGCATAATGTGGTCACTCACTTTGAAGCCATCACATACAAAGACAGAGAGAGAGAGAGAGAGACAGGAGAGAGAGCAGAGTGGATGAGAGTCGAGGGGAGAGAGAGAGAGAGAGAATAAACGCAAAAGGTCAAGGTTAATGCCAGACCAAATTAGGGGCTCAATTATTCTAGAAAGTCTGAAAAGTGCACCCGAGGTATATGTCCTAGCATTAAGTGCAGCTATACAGCTTTTGTGAATCCCCAAAAATGTACAGAAGTAGGACAAGAAATAATACTCCTAGAAAATATTTGTGAACTGCATTTTAACATGAACAAATTTGCATGTGTAGATTTGCTCATGCGGAAATTTGACTATTTTCAAATTCACTTTTCCTACAACACCTTTTTTCTAAATTAAGAATCAAGGTTTATATCTGCCATTGTCAAGAAGAAAATTCTAACATTCTTCAGTATGAGAAAAGATTAGAGTAGAAGTGTTAAAAACTCTTAAAACATACAAGTTAGTGGGTTTGCACACACTCAAAAGCCCATTCTGACCCTGGAACTATTCCTTACTATTACCTTCAGCCCCAGTATGTAGATCTGAGGAAAGATGTCAACATAAAGGGATAGCAAGTATTAAAACACTATAATTGTATAAAACCCTGGCATAATCACAGAGCCTATATAAGAGCTTGTATATAACTGTTTACTATGTAAATGCATATTAAGTTGTTTTTATTTCAAAAAGCTATTCACCTTTAAACAATGCCATATTAATTACAAGTTACTTTTCACTATCTTCTCAACAGGCCCAATGTTTTGAATGCAGCAGATGACTCCACCTTCAATGCACAAAAGCAAATGTAAACCATACTTACCTTTTACTGCTTATATATGTAGAAATAGTATGTTTTTAAGTAATATATGATCGTATGCAAGATATCTAATTAGATATTTCCACAGACTCCGGCAGTCTAGTCTTGTGTCTGAATTATCATAAAAACTAATGTTGAGACACATTTCTTTTCACCTGTTACGATTTGCAAAATCCATTTGGAGTTGGACCAGACTTCACATTCCTACTTAATTTTCTTTTTGAAATTGAGCAATTATTTTGTTTACCTATTGAAATATAAATTTAAATGTTCCTCTTTGAAGGTGAAGAAGCAACACTGCTCCTCTACACATTATTGTTCAATGATAGTCTAAAAAGTAGTGGTAATTCCACTATCACTAAGGTAGATATCTGACAATAGAATCAATGATATAGGTATACCACTATTCCATAGTCATAATCCAAAAGGTGTGTTTAGACTCAACAAAATGAACAAAAATGCACTTTTTCTGCCCTTCTAAATACCCTTTCACTGCTTTCTTCCATACCTTCAAAAAAGATTTCATGGATTTACATGCATATTCTTTCAGCTCTGTATATCTCTAATGAAAAACAATCGTACTTGTTTTTCTTTTGCCACTGACATATATCAACTCATCAGTCACTCAAGCATTTACACTCCTGAAATCTGACTTCTATGTTTTCTGTGAGAGGATGGCCATGCATAACCATGCTAATTATTCTTTAGCTGCATGGACACATGTAGTGTAACCTGTCAAACACTTTAAAATGCTACCCTCTCACTAGTCCTAAATAAAGGCAGATGTAGAATTCAACCGTTCTTCATAAAATAGAATTGGACATCACTAAGTACAAAGTGTTTCGGTATTATGGAAGCTCTAATGTGTCCCTTAAAGATTCCAACAAAGTCCAGACACATACTAACTGTGAAACGCACCAACTATTATTAACCTGTTAAATTTACCCAACAACTCTTTCAAGACGGGATCCATCCAACAAATCCTCCTTTGGCACAGCAAATATAGTGCAACACATAAACAACCTGCACCCCAACAACTTTGCTTGAGCTGCAACACAAAGATTGTAGAACAACCCACTTGCTGCTGCATCAAGCACATCTACCAATGAATGGCAGTGGGTAGTTTGCACACTTGCATCCTTTCTTATTTTTTCACCTTATACATCTTCCACTCAATCAACACATCATCTACACGTACACACACACCTACTTTCTACCTTTGTTGGCTATGGTTAACAACTATTCTTCTATTTCATATCCATATTCAAAATGCAGGCCCTTTATCAAACCTTTTTGTTGTAGCTACTAACCCGGCCAATGGCAGTGGCAAATTTGCAGCACACTTCCTGCCTTTCTTGGCTGAGATTATCAAATACTCTTGAATTTCATATTCTGATTCAAACTCATCTCCCTTTATCAAGCCTTTTTAATGTATATACTGCACTGCCAGAAGGCAGTGGAAGATTTGCGCACTTACTACCTTTCTTAGCTGGGCTTAACAATTATTTTTCATGTAATTCAAATTCGAAGTACAGGCCCTTTATTTAGCCTTCTTGGTAACTATTACTCATCAATGGCAGTGGGTAATTTGCGCACTTGGTGCCGTTCATGTATAATAAAAAGCTTAACAAAAGTCTACCAATGTTAAAAAAAAACATGTATGGTCTATGGTTATCAAATCTTCTATTTCTTATCCTAATTCAAAGTAGACACCCTTTATTGAGCCTTCTTCGTAACTAGTACTCGTGAATGGCAGTGGATAATTTACACACTTGCATCCTTTCTAATTCTTTCACATTATTCATCTTCCACTCAATCTAGACATCATCTACACATACACACACCTTCTAGCTGCTTTCTTGGCTATGGTAATCAACTGTTCTTCTATTTCATATTCGTATTTAAAGTGCAGGCCCTTTATCAAGCCTTTTTATTGAAACAACTACCCCACCCGAAAGCAGTAACACATTTGCATACTTGCTGCCTTTCTTGGCTGGGGTTATTAATCATTCTTCAAATTCATATTCTGATTCAAAGTGTAGGCCATTTATGGAGCCTTTTTGTTGTAGCTACTACCCCGGCCACAGACAGTGTGAAGTTTCCAAACTTACTACCTTTCTTGGCTGGGGTTATCAATTATTCTTAAAATAATTCAAATTCAAACTTCAGGCCCTTTATTGAACATTCTTGATAACTACTACCGGTGAAAGGCAGTGGGTAATTTTCACACTTGCTTCCTTTCTTGCATCCTTTCCAGTGCACAGTGTGTGTACTTGCTTAACTCCTTAGATGAGATACCCTTTTCTCAGGCTCCCACTGCGGAATCCGACTCACAGTCTATAATGCAATGGAAAACCAAATACCCATTTCCTTTACACGGCAGCACCTTGTCTGCACATCTCCTACCTTTCTTCCTTTTCACCTTATTTTGCATCCACTACCTGAAACACACCTACCTGCTGACTTTCTAGCTGCCTTTGCCAAGTATTATTCTTATTCAAAGTAGAGGCCCTGAAATGGGCCTGGTATAGTAATTTTTCAACCCTACCGCCCACAATGGGAACATCATGCACTTACGTTGCTTGCTTCCATGTGGTAGCCATTTCTCAACCTCCCACAACGAAATTTGACACACTATCAATCATCAATATTTCTGTTAAGTAGTACTTACGATCTACATTGCAGACAGCAGGGTTCACAACTTTAATTCAACTTTGAATCTAAATGTATCTTCACTATCTGTGCCAAGAACTCCCTCCAGTGCATACTGTGGTCAGTAGAGTTCAAAACTTCATACCAGGAGCGCCACTACTACAGAAAAAATTGAATCCAACCTTCGTTATTTAAGGTAGAGACAAATGGATTCTATGTCTTCGATTTTGTAAAAGAATGTGACAAATAGCATTCATCTATAACTGTGCTCACTAGAGCCTTCAATCTACACTGCGGACAGAAGGGTTCACAACTTCAATTCAGCTTTCCATCTACACTAAGGACACCATTGAATCCAGCCTTGCTTTATTTAAGGCAGAGACAATGCTACTGTATTCTCAGGTTATGCAAACAGTAACAAAATAGCATTCATCGATCTTTGTGTCAATAACTGCCATCAATCTACACTGCAGACAGCACACTTCACAACTTCAATGTCAAAGCCCAGCTCACCTGACTTTCTGTTCAGTTCTGATGGAGGTCGAAGACTGGCGACCCCACCCTGGGACTGCTTGTTCCAGCACACTAGTTTTATAACAGTGCACCAGAAGCTCAAGGGAGGGGGGGAAGTGGATAAAATAAAAAAGAGAGACAACACCATTCTTGCGTTTCCACTGTAGAAGAGCTGCTAAAATCTGCAGCCCTCTCTGACTTCTGTAAAAACTGGTGCCTAATGAAACATAAACAAAGAACAGATAAGTGCAACCTATCCCTAAATGTGTTCCTGACTAAACCTTAATCTTATTAGAAATTCTCTTCTAAAAGTATCTCTTGGATCCTGGTCTCAAGCTTCCAGGTTTGGCGTGTGTTACTGTTCTGGGATGTGCTTTCTATTACTGTAAAACTTCTGTAAAATCAAACGAATATCATTATCAGAATTACCAACGTCTAACATTCACCTTAATATAACTAAAGCCTAAACTCTTAATAGCAAACTCACTTTTCACATATTTCCAGACTTTTTATAAAACAAATACTGTACTTTTACATCAAAATACAGCAGGTAATTTGTGCAAGTCCTTGATTTACTGTTTGCCTTGCTGTCAATCGTTTCCTCTGTTCGCTTCTTAAAAAAGTTCCATGTAAAACAATGTTTATTTCACAAAGTTCCACAAAGTGTTCTTGTAACAAAGGGTTTGAACGACAAAGTTCGTGGGAGATATCTTGTTCCAAATTGTCTTTAGATGAATCCAGAAATCTTCGATAAAGTTCTTTTAGGTAATAAAAGGTTTTGTACTTACTTGTTGCTGAAAAGGCATACTGATCAGTCTAACCTTGACATGCTCTTTGCTGTGCACAAACCCTAACATTCAATGTAGCTTTCGATCTAAATTTCTCTTCATTATCTGTGCTGAGAACTGCCGTCAATATATTCTGTGGTCAGTAGAGTTCAAAACTTGATACCAGAAGCAACAGTATTACAGAAAACATTAAATCCAGCCTTGTTTTATGTAAGGTACCGAGTAATGGATTCTATATCTTCTGATTTTGTAAAAGAATGTGACAAATAGTATTCATCTATAATTATGCTCACAAGAGCCTTCAATCTACACTGCAGGCAGCAAAGTTCACAACTTTAATTCAGGTTTGGATCTACACTAAAGACACCATTAGATCCAACATTGCTTTATTTAAGGCAGAGAAAATAGTACTAAGTCCTCATATTCGGTTTACTGTGACAGAATAGCATTCATCAATCTTTGTGTCAACAACTGCCTTCAATCTACACTGCGGACAGAAGGGTTCACAACTTCAACTCAGCTTTAGAACTAAATTATCTTCAATATCTGTCCTTACAACAACCTTCAATATATTCTGCGGTCAGTAAAAATTTAAACTTCATGGCAAGAGCTCCACTACTACAGAAAACATTGAATTTAGGCTTGATTTATTTAAGGTAGAGACAAATGGATTTTATGTCTTCTGATTTTGTAAAAGAAGGTCAGACAGTCAGTCAGTCAGGCAAATATATTTATTCGGTTTATGAGCAAACCATAAAAGCAAGAAAAACAGTATATATAAACAGTTGTAAGTACCTAATCCATTCGACACAATCACTACTCATAAATATGTATAAAATCAATCAATAAAACCAGTAAAAACAATTTCATTTTAGACACAATGTTAAAAAGGAAATATACAAGATATAGTGTTTAAGTTAATTTTCTCAAGATTCTTTCAGCTGCTGATAAAAAATTAGCAATATTAAAAGTTTCCCAGACATCAGTCAACATTTGCAAATAAAGAAGGGCTGGTCTCACTTGCACAAAGCCCTTATCACTTAGAATTGGGAGGATAAAACGTTTCCTAATGACAATAAGGTGTTCACAGAAAATGAGGAAGTGTATAGTTTCTTGTTGCGAAAAGTTGTCGCAAGTACAAGAGCCAAGTGCGTCTGCCCTCTCCCAACCTTTCTGTTCGCCAAGAAGAAAATGTAATTGGTTAAATCAGAATCTAGTCAATAAGAAACAATGGTTTTTGTTTGTGACATAGCCTAGATAAGGTTCCATGGATAGTGTTCTTTTACATAGCTGGAGGGCCCTTACTGTCCCCTTTACCAGCTCTCTCTGTTCCCTATTCATGGTGGCTATGCACAAGTATGTTTCCTTAGACCATTTTATATCTCCCTTTACTAAGGTTTATGGGGAGTGATATAAATCTGGTCGACCCAGTTTACCTGCAAGCTTCTGGATGTATTTGAGCCAGGGTATACTCAGCCCGCGATCGAGTATGGTTAAGCACTAAGTCAGGATTTAACCAGGTGTCTATCCATTTCAGAAGAGGTGCCACAGCAATAGCATCTTCAACAAAGCCAATTCCAAGCTCCTGATGGACAATGTAATTAGCTGTTGTCTTGGGGACAGATAAGAGGTTCTTTAAAAACCTTTCTTCAACCGTCTGTATGTTATTAGTGTTTTTTATGCCCCAAAGCACGGCCCCATACATAGCCAATGAAATACACTTGGCTCTGTATATTTGGATAAGGGCCTTCATTGGTCTGGCTCCTAAATATCTGGCAAAACCCAGTACAGCCAGGGTAGCCCTTATCAATACGATTTTTTTTGCTGTGATTTGGGTTACCCAGGATCATTGATTGTCAAATAGTACACCCAGATAAGGGAATGAGGTCACCCTGGTTAATATGTGTCCCTCACAATAAAACGTTTTAACCCTTGGGGATTTCTGTCCAATAGCCATTATATGCGATTTTGCAAAATTTACACTAAAATCTAATGATTTCATAAAAACAAAGAAAGAATCTAACATTAACTGAAGTCCCAATGCCGTCCTTGCTAGGAGGGCGGCATCATCCACATATAAAAGTGCGGGAATCAGGCATTTCCCTGCATGAGGTATATCTTTACAGGAGGTAATTAGGGCATTATCTAGGTTGTTGATATATAATGTAAAAAGCAGGGGCGCCAAAATACACCCCTGCCTGACTCCATTAGATATGGGTATATCTTCCGTACAATTACCCTGTTGGTCATGCCTCACTGTTGCAGATAAATCCCTTTGCAGGTCAGCTAGGAAATAGAAAATATTTTTGTCTACTCCACAAGTTAGGAGCATGGACCACAGCTTCGACCTATTTGCTCGGTCGAAGGCCGAGGACAAGTCCATAAAGGCTACTAATAGTGGACCTTTCTTTGCCACCGTGTATTTGCCTATTAGTAGTTGCAAATTTAAACATTGATCCGTAGTGCCCATCCCTTTTCTGAAGCTGTACTGGGCTAAATAAAGCGTTCCAGATTCCTCCAGCCAACTAGTCAGTTGACCAAGGACCACTCTACCTAGCACTTTCACCGAGGAATCGATTAGGCATATCGGGCGGTAACAACTTGGGTCACTTCTATTTCCCTTCTTATATATGGTTATAATGACAGACCTTGCCCATGTAGAGGGCAGGCCCAATTGACAGGCATTTACAAAGACATTATATAAAATCTTCGACCAGGTTTTTACATCAGATTTAAAGAGGTCTGCCGGGACTCCGTCTGACCCTGGGGCTTTGTTACTTGTCATTTGCATGATGGCCTGTGCTACCTCTACCTCTGTAAAGGACAAAGAATATTTCTGAATATTTAAAACTGGGCCTACCAACATCCCATTACCATCATAAACTTCTTTGAAATGACTGTGCCATTCTTTTCCATGGATACCACAGTCAAGCTCACTATTACTTTTATCCTAGAAAAAAGGTCTTGTTCACCACAGTCCAGAATTTGGCACTGTTTTTAATTACGTCTATTGATAAGAGCTCGTTCCAAGCTTCCTCCCTAATTTCATTTCTTCTCTTTTTTTGTACCTTTTTATAAGTATTCCTAAGGGCAGCAATTTCTGCTTTATCAGGCGGAGCGGCTTTCAATGCTACCATCAACTTCCGATGGGCTATTGAACAGCTGTGATCAAACCATTTTTCCCCATTCCTGGGTTGCCCCATGACTATTTTTTTGAGGTCACTATCCACCTGGGTACATATTCTGCCATACGCTAGTAGGACCTCGTCACCTATGACACCCTCTTTCAAACAAGTGGTCGTGCTTGATCGATAGGTCTAATATCATGTATTCTAGCTGTCTGGTTGGATTTGACTTTTTTCTTTAAGTCATCAGTTAAAGACACCCTGACAGGGTTATGATCTCCATAGGTAGACCAACTCACATTATACTGGCTAACCCTACTTGCTATATTTACACTTACAAAAATGTAATCAATTGTTGACCCTGGACTTCTTCCTTTATAAGTTGGAATGTCTCCATGTCTCTTGTAGACTTGGAAGGATATATCAAATCATTACTTGCCACCAAGTCTTCCAAGTACAATCCCTGCGGGGTGTGTTCAAAATGAGTATGATCTTGGTTCGCTGGACCTAGACTATCCCGTACAAAACAGTTACCATTACAACAATGAACATTAAAATCTCCAAGCACAATAACCGAATAACAATTGGTACTGTTAACATTATACAGCTCCAAAGAATCATGTAGACTGACTAAATGTTCATTTAAAATACTCTTTTCAAAGGAGTTATAAAAATTGACAATAAGCCAATTCCCAGATGATTTAGTAAGAATTTCCACGGCTAGACAGTGCGGTGTACCTGTCTCCACTTTAGTATAAGTCCCCTCAAGTTTAAGTGAAATGAGGGTTAGGAGAACCCCCTTCGCCCTCCCCATAGGGGAGGCAACTGCTGCCGAAGAGAAAGCCACATACCCATCCATGAAAAAGGTGTTCCTGGTGTCCCAAGTTTCCTGGAGCCCAATGATGTCACAATCAGTCAAACAGTCCTTCCACTTTACATCATTTGCTTTGCTCTTCAGCCCGGCGATGTTCCAACTGAGGACCCTTGTTCCTGGACGTGGGGCCCTCTCTACCACAATACCATCAAAACAACCAGCTTGACCATCCCCTAAAGTGTTCATAACATTAAGGTTTCCACCCCCGCAAGTGCTCGCTGAAATTCCATTTAACCCACATTCCTCCTCCACAGCCAATGGAGAAGCTGCAGCAACAGGTATAGAATGGTCCCGGCCGTGTTCAAGTCAATCGTTTGAATCTAGATCACTCAGGGGTTGATATCGGTTGAAAGTGGCAACCCCCCCTGAGGTTCCGTAACAATCGTAAGTAGTGTTTTTGACTCGCACGAATATGGTCGAGTCTGGTATCTATGAACCGCAAATGACGAGCTTAGTGGGTGTACGCAGTTTCGCTATGCTAGCCTAAACCGTTCGTTTGTTTCGTGGGTTTCTCTATCTGTACCCACGGGTTCCATCTTAGATACGGCATCCATTTTGTTTCTTGCCCTCAAGTAGCCAGCGAACGGACGCTGTCCGCTTCGCGACCCTGGGATTCCCAAGACTTTTGCGGAAGACACGTTTCCTTTGAAAGTGTCTTTATGAGGAGGGGGATGACACTGTAAGGCAGATGGCCCCGCTCGAGGCCCATCTTGCCGTGCCGGTCTATTGTCCTAGTCGTGCATCTCATTAGGCACGTCCCTTTGATGCCTGCAGCTCGTGTTTCCCGATACCACCCCTTTTACACCCTTTCCGATCTCCCCACTGTTTCTGCCTTCCTCTGCACCTGTCTCTGTTCCTTCTTCGATCTGTTTACTGCCAATTGGAATGTACTAATGGTGGGAAGATGGGTTTTTACAGTTGGGAACCACCAAATGTTTCCGTACTTATGTTCCGGGCCCTGAAGGCATCAAAGCAACCCCTCCTGGTGATTATGATGGGAACCAAGTTGTAAACCTTTGTGTACCATGTTAACCTATGAGAGAAATGTGTATAAAAGGAGCGACCTACAGTAGCAATTTGAATCAGGCTCCGTGAACCTACATGCTATGTACTTCTCGTGACTTCTGTGTTCCCTGCAGTAAATAAACCTCGAAATCTTTGACGCCGAAGGAAGTGTCCCGTGTCTCTGTCATTTGTACGCCGGAACAGGTTACCCACAAAGGTTTTAGGTGTTGTATCCTGGCACCGCTGGGTCTTAGAATAACCCAGTCCTTCAGTTGGCGCCCATCGTGGGGCTGCATCAGTGGTACCGGTCCAAGCCCGACGATCGTGAGGAACTTTGTGTGAAATCTCCGAGGGAAGGTGCACCCCGCTTCATCGATCCTGTTGTCGAAACAAGTGGCCCGATGACTTTTCCCGCGAAGATTCCCGCCTCCTGACGGCTGCGACGGACTGCTGCCCTGACTGTAGACCTGTTTTGGCGCCTGGCGTAGACCTTGGTACAGCGAGACGATTGACGGGCCTTCCTGGTGACGCCATCGATCTTTGAGTTAAGTATTTGTGGGTCGCTCCCAGAGTTCTTAGTTGTGGCTGCTTAGTTGTTGCATGGTTCCATTGCATTTGTGGTTCTTAGTACTTGGTTCTTTGTTGTGATATTTGACGTCTGCAGCCGCCAAAAACCGAGGGTTTTTGCTCTTTGCAGGGACTTGGTAAATCCCGTAACCCTTGAAGTTTGTGAAACTCGGCTAGTGTGCAAGATGCCTGGTCGCAGTACTTTGTTCAGTTGTTTTAGACGTTGTGGTACGGATTCCCGACTGCAGGACTCGTGTCCGATACCTCCGGTTGGAACTCCAACTTATGAGCTCTATAGTAAGCACGGGTTAGGTCCGATTACCTTTAATGAATATTGGATTCGCTATACTAAAAAGGATGGTGTCCTTAGTTGGCCACCTCATGGTAGTTTCGAGACCCCGATATTAGATAACCTTGAGGCTAAACTGTTTAAGAAAAAATCAAGGCCGGCCATGTTTGATGCTTTTCGGTTATGGCGTAAAGAAGCCAAACAAAGAGAAATCAGACTGTTCAAACGTAATCAGAGAGATGGAGTTGCTACCACTGTAAGAAAAGCGGAGCAATTTCAGTGAGATAAGGAGGAAAAGGAAAAGGAAGTTTTCGATAGACTTCAGCGCATGACTGTAGATAAATGTTATCCTGCTTTGCCGACGGAGTCGGATAAGAAAGAGGAATCAGTTGAGGATCCTTTACTGTCTTATCTTCTGAAGTCGCCACCTCCGTACCTGCTCTTGTACCTGTTCCTCAACCTGTTCCTCAACCTGTTCCCGTTCTCCCTATTGTTCCTGCTCCCTTGCCTATTGTTACTGCTCCTCCGCTTGTACTTCCTCATACTCCTGCTCCCGCTGCTGCTCCTGTTCTACTTACTCCTATCGTTCCTTCTGTTTCGGACTCTTCTCTTGTTAATCCCTTATGTTAAACTTCTCCATCTACCCGACGTCGTACTCCTTTAGTTGCTGCTAACTTTTCCAATTCCCTTGGACCTATTTCTGAGTCCGCTGGTTCGGACGGTCCTCAAAGACGTAGTCAGCTTCCCGGTAATAGGGAACGTGCCGCACTGTATAATATGGCGATGGCTTGGATGCAATACCCCATTAGGAATCCTCCACGTTCGGTATTGAATACGTTTGGTCAATTCAATATACCGGCACAAAGATATGTTTTTGAAGAAATGTGCAAGGTTTTACGTGACCAAATATCGGCTGATGCATCTGACGATGTAATGACTGCTTTGACTAATCTACAGCTCCAGTTTTCGAGCGGAATGATAGTAGGTTCTAATGTTCGACGCGCTTTTGAGCAGTTGTTATCTTTTCGTCCCTCTATAATGCCTCGAGCACTGTTCGTAGAAGACATTGAGGGGCCGTTAGAAGCACCTGGTCAGTATCCCATGCGTGAAGTTCCACCAGTGTGGATGCCAGGTGATAATGCTCAAGTTCCACCGATTTTGCCGCATTTTCAGAGAGTGTGGATCCATCTTCCATGGAAACGATCAGAAGTTTTGCAGGTAAAGCAATCTTTGCCTGACCCTCGCAAGAATCCTGCAGGGTATTATAAAGAACTATCGCAGCTCGTAGATGCTACGATAATGAATCTTGCCAATATCGATATGCTGTTTGGCAATGTCGTTCCGCAACCGGTATGGGCAAAGATTTGTCAAGAAAACCATGCGACAAAATTAGGTGGTGATTGGGCTGCTCTTATTGCGGCAGATACACGACAAATTGGTGGGGCTAAACCTGAACAGCTTATTACCGATCTCCCTCAGAGAATCATTACCCTAATGAAAACGCTTATGCCAGCTATGAAGGTGAATTGGGATAAGTTGTCCGCTTGCAAACAGAAGAAGGACGAGAGTGTCTCTGATTTCTTTACGAGATTTGAGGAGGCATTCATCGATCATAGTGGTCAGGATATGGGAACCGAGGGTGGTCAGAGGTTGTTCGTGGACAAATTTGTCTCTAATTTGTTGCCTGACTTGAGCAACAAGTTGAAAAATTCTGAGAGTGCGTGGGCTGTCTCTACTTCTGCTCAAATATTGGCTACGGCACAGTATTATGAGAATAGGGAGAAAGAAGAAAATGATTGCGCCGATAAAAAGACGAAAGAACTCAAAACTAAAGTGTTGTTGCAGCAGGCGTATCCTCCGCGTTCGAATCAGAATGATTCGCAACAACGTAATTGATCGCAGTCTCAGTCTAATAGATCGCAATCTCGAAATGACTCCTCTTCGCAAAGATCTTCGTTGGGGTACAATCAGTGTGCCTATTGTAGACATGAGGGTCATTTGAAATTCGATTGTCCAGTCTTACGTGATCGAAATAGTGGCAGTGCATCTAGAGGAGGTCGTAGTGGTCCGCAACCGGCATCGCGTGGTAGGGGTGGGGGTACTCAAAATGATCGTTCAGATAATTCGTCAGATTCAAACAATTGTTTTGATCAACGTGGATCATCGCAAGGTAGATCTGCGCAGTACAATGTAGATGATTATTACGTTGATCAGGGAACTGACGACGGTAATTACTAGGACAGCCATAGACAAGGAGAGGGAGTAGTATCAGTTCCGGTTGATCAGAGAGGGCCTTACGTCGCAGTTGCCACCTCAGGCGTCGTTGAGCCTTTTCTGTTGGACACTGGTGCAGCGAAAAGTTCTATCATGCATTCGAAACTCCCTGGCGCACCTTTGTCTGGCTTAACAAATGTTTCCGTTGGATTCTCTGGCGCCCCCGTTAGCAATCCAGTTTCACGCCCTTTGCCTCTTACCATTGGGCCTCGTGAGCTGCAAGCTCCTTTGATTTTGGACACTGGTTGTGGTGAAAATCTTTTGGGCCTGGATTTGCTAAAACGTCTGTATGCGACTTTGTATTGTTCTCCTGCGGGAGTAAAGCTTACTTTGGGTGAGAGAGTTATCCCTCCAATGTACTTGTCTCTCGATAAGCTTCCACCGGAATTGAGCTCGCTTCCTGCATCTTTGTGGGCAACAGGTCCCAATGACGTGGGCCTGCTTGACATCTCCCCTTATGTTGTTCACTTGAAATCTAACATGCGACTGCCACGTATTCCCCAGTATCGTATCTCTCTTGACGGTGAACGAGCATTGTTAGCAATCATCTATGACCTGATCGAGAAAGATGTCATTGAGGAGGCTCGGGGAAACGTGTGCAACAGCCCCGTACTGCCCATTTTGAAACGTACTGACCCTTCGAAACCACCTGTTTATCGTTTTGTTATCGATTTACGGGAGGTGAATAAAATTGTGATTCCCCAGTTCCCTGTGGTGCCTGACATTACGGCTCTACTGACTCTGATTCCAGCTTCTGCATCTTGGTTTTCAGTGATCGATCTGAAGAATGCGTTCTTCAGCATTCCGATTGCTGAAGAGAGTAGAGACCTTTTCGGTTTCTCTCTTGGAGGCCGCTGCTTCCGGTTTAAACGTGCTCCTCAGGGCTACTGTGAGAGTCCATCGATATACAGTTGTGAGAAGTTGGCCTGGTATATAATGCTCACTAATTCTAGTGATCACTTTGTACCATGCCAAGCAACCCTTATGATGATGGTTGTAATTCAACCTTGTAGACCAGTTATCCTAGTGGTAACGTGGACAAAGCAGTCTTAGGCTAAACTCTGAAAGGCATGTGAAGCCAGCTGGTATACCATACACATCCCCCTTGAATACCAAATGAAAGGGACACCACACAGATATATATTGAAAATATATATTGATTTATTAACTATTAAAATCCCCTGGACTCTTTATGAGCACAGAAGCACAAGCGTTAAATCACAAGACAATTTAAAATACACAAAAGTTGCACAATATGGATGAGCCCTAGGGGCCACCTAAACCATATACTAAGAAAGTGGTATAAGAGATACCTAAAGGAAAGTGAAGAGGCCTAGGGCCTTGGGAATCGCTGGAGCTATTCGAGACTGGAGTTAACTAAGTCGGGAAAGGCCCACGGGACTCGGGTGCAGTGTTCAAAGTGCACGCACTTCTCAATACAAAGTCTATGGTGCGTAAAAAGCACAAAGTTAGAAAGTTAGGAACCTTCCGAGTGACCTACGGAGCTGAAACTTAAAACACAGGCCCTTGGGATGTGTACCAGTGCAGGAGCACCGGCGGAGCTGAGTTACCTCACCCACAGGAAGCGGGTGCACAGGGTCGAAGTTGTGTCGGGTTTCGTCACGCTGGTCGATGGTGCTTGGAGCTGAAGGTGCTGCAGGCGGCTCGATGAGAAGAGTTCCGGTGGATCCAAGGGTGGATCTGAAGATGTGAAGACCTGAAAGCAGAGGGGACAATGTTCAAAGTCACTAGCCAGTGACTACCGTGGAACCAGATTGGAACCAGGCGATGTCGGGTGCAAACAGGCGTTGTCGGGTAGCTTCTTTCTGCAGCCACATGGATACCCGGGGTCGAGGACGTCCAGGAGTCGGTCACGAGCTGTCCCACGTAGGCTTCTCGCTGTTGGCGGTGTCGGCGACCTGATCGGAGCAAACAGGCCTGGGCAAATGCAAGCCACGCAGAAGTTGAAAGATGCTGTTCACTCGGACCACCAAGGTCAGAGCGAGTGCTCCTTTTCACAGGAGCTTGGGTAGGTCTGGAGCAACCAGACCTGCTGTTTAAATCTTCGGGTTCGTCGCCAAGATGGCCGCTGACCACGTGGCTAGTGGCCGGGATGGCGCGTCGAGTGGCACAATGCAAAAGGGCCCCACGCAGATTGTGGAGATGCTGGAGGGCTGATCTTCGGTGCAAGGGCTGCTCGGTGGTGGGGGTTCTCAATCCCCAAAGCACAACGTCAAGGATGCCTCAGAAGCTGCGCAGTCAGCTTTTCGAGTGTCTTTCAAGAGGTCCGGTCCCACGTCACTCGGTGCCTCCACGGGTCCCTTCTTCGCAGGGACTGTGGATCGGGCTCTGAGAGGTCTGGGAGTCTGGTTCTTGTCGGGCTCTGGGCTCGGTCTCCGGCGGGAGGCGGCGGCAAAGCAGACGTCGAGTTGCTGGTTGGTACCTGTGTTCACAGGGTGGCCACTCCTAGGCCACAAGGGAGATTCTCTTCAGTCTTCTGTGCAGCAGAATGTCGAAGTCCAGTCTTCTTCTTGTTTAAAGTTGATTTCGGGATGATCTGCTGTGCAATGGCACTGCTCCCCCTCTTATTCCCAAACTGGGGGTGGATCACCTACTAGGTCCCTCCTCTGGGAGGAACCAGGAAGGGGGGCGGTTACACCCCCTTTCCTTTGTCCAGCTCCGCGCCAGGACTGGGGCTGGAAGGCCCCAGAACCGGTTTGGACTGGCCTATGCACGGGGACACCTTGTGTGCCCCGGGCATGTCTGATTCTATTCAGCCCTGTCCTACCTAATACACAAAATCCTGTCTGGGGTGGTGCTCGCACCTCCCAAGGCAGGAAACCCTTTGTCCAGGCCACCATCTGCCGAGTTTCGGTCAGCAGCAGGAGGCCAGACTTGTGTCTGTGGTGGCAGCGTCCATTTTGTGAAGCTGAGGCTCTGTTTAACTTTAACCGGGGTTAAGGCTACGCACATGTCGTGTCCCTCTAGAAGGGTGGAATGCTATCCCCGTCGCCAGAATTGGCGAGGGGATAGTATTCCAATTCGTATGACACCTTACTCGACATGTTTTGATAAAGCCAAACCAAAGATAGCATTTAACCGCGAGGATTATAATGCACTTAAGAGTATATGGTATGGCAATATCCCGGAACAGCTTAGGGAGTTGTTCCCGACAGCTGCAGACAGGCTCAGCTCATGCTAGAGCACCATCTCACATATTTCCAAGCACTCTGCCTCCAGGATTGATGAGGCCTTCCATAGGAGTGGCTGATAGGAACGTATGTGTCCAGTTTAGGGTTAGGCACAGACATACTGCACCTAAGTAAGAGGTGGTTACACCGACTTACCCCAGCTGAGTGATCAGCCAGTTGTGTCAAATATGGAGGCCAGGCCAGAGGTGGCATAATACATGCTGCAGCCCCTGGTAGGCCTTGGATACACCTATGCCCTGGGCACCTAGGGTGCACTAATACAGGGGCTCATAAGGTGAACCAGTTCCAATTCGTAATGCACCTAAAGTGCATTGGCATTAATTTAGAGAGAGAACAGCAGGCTGTGGGTCTGATTAGCAGGCCCACAGCCACATTAAGTCAGAAACCAGTGAAGCAAAAAGCAAAAATTTGGGGTGACCATAGGATAGCAGACCCTACTCTCCTACAACAGTCAAGCCTTGAAGGGCCAACTCGATGCATTTGTGTTGCCGGCTGGTGCAGCCTTGATCCAATACGTCGACGACCTATTGGTGGCCGCAGACACTCAGGACATTTGCAAAATTGCTACGTTGTCGTTGTTGCAACATCTCTGTGACTTACATCACAAGGTGTCACCTTCCAAACTACAATATTGTTGTCAAGAAGTAACCTATCTAGGTCACTTATTGTCAAAGGAGGGAAGAAGGTTGACCCCAGAGAGAATTGCAGCGATTGAGCGAATGACTGTGCCAACGACTCAGAGAGATGTGCGTGCCTTCTTAGGTATCACGTCATACTGCAGGCAGTGGATTCCAAATTTTTCATTGCTAGCGAAACCATTGGTAGCTCTTACGTGAAAGGATGTTCCAACTCCTTTACCATGGACGGAAGAATGTCAGAAAAGTTTTTCTGAATTGCGTGACGCGTTGTGTTCGGCTCCTGTGTTAGGTACCCCTGACTACAGCAAGCCGTTTACATTATACGTTCACGAGAGGGAAGGTTGTGCATTGAGTGTCTTGACGCAACCTTTTGGTGGTAAGCAGCGTCCATGTGCATATTTTTCCTCGATCTTGGACCCGGTAGCTAGAGCATTGCCGAGTTGTTTGAGAGCAACAGCGGCAGCTGCGGTGTCCATCCGACAATCTGCAGGATTGGTCATGGATAATATGCTTACGGTGATGGTTCCGCACGCAGTTGACACTCTTTTGAATCGTACTAAAACCCAACACTTGACGAGTGCAAGGTTGTCTGGGTATGAGTTGACGCTGTTGGCAAGTCATATTCAGATAAAACGTTGTAATGTCCTGAATCCGGCGACTTTATTGCCAATTAGTATGGAATCAGATGAAGTAGCACCTCATGACTGCTACTTACGGACCGAGGAGGAAACAAAAGGTCGTGTGGACCTTAAAAACACTCCTTTGGAAGATCCCGATGGGACCTTGTATGTGGATGGTTCATGTTTTAAACTGCCGAATGGTGATGTGACGACTGCGTATGCTGTGGTAACTCTGAATACTGTTGTGGAGACTGCGAGATTGAATCAGAATTCTGCCCAAGCTGCAGAACTGATCGCTTTGACTAGAGCGTGTGTGTTGTCGAAAGGGAAATGTGTGAATGTGTTTACCGACAGCCAATATGCCTTTGGCGTCGCTCATAGCTTTGGACGATTGTGGAGAGAGAGAGGTTTTATGACGTCGCATGGTACTAAGATACAGCATGGACAGCTTGTGAATGATCTTTTGGATGCACTTACATTGCCTAAGCAGGTAGCGATTGTTAAATGTAGTGCGCACTGTAAGGTGACGGATGATGTTGGTCGTGGTAATGCGTTTGCGGATGAGATGCTAAGGAGACTGCCCGGAACCTTAGCACTAGAATGTATGTGACGAGTTCGGTTAGGTGGCCTACGGAGACTGGTATGTGTGAGGATACTATCGAGAGTGTGAAAGCGATACAGAATGAGGCCACCGAGACTGAAAAGACGAAGTGGAAAGAGAGTACGGGAAAGTTGGATGCGAATGGTTGTTGGATTGATTTGTCGGAGCATAAGAGATGGATGTTGCCAGAAGCGTATGTGCTAGCTGTTGTGACGATGGCACACGGGTTACCACATATTAGTGCGAAAGGTATCTGCAAGTTGTTGTCCCCTGTGTGGAAGAATGATGGTATTACTAAATGTGCTGAAAGATTGGTCAAGAATTGCATGGTATGTATGTTGTACAATCCTGGTAAGGGAACCCCTACACCTCCTGGCCATTTTGCTCCCCTTCATGTCCCTTTGAGGTCATTCAGCTAGACTTCATCCATATGGAGAGATGCAATAACCTGAAATACGTTTTAGTAGTGGTTTGCGCATTCTCCCGATGGATTGAAGCCTACCCTCTCAAAGACAATACTGCTCTGTCTACTGCGAAAATCCTACTGAAGGAATACTTTCCTCGGTATGGAATGCCACGGATTGTATGGTCTGATAACGGAAGTGAGTTTGTGGGGAGTGTGATGAAGAATGTGTGTAAGGACCTTGGAATTACTCAAAAATTCCATAGCGCCAATCATCCCCAGTCAGCAGGTTTAGTTGAAGGGTATAATGGCACCCTTAAACTAAAACTAGCGAAGATTCAGGCTACGACTGGTCTCTCGTGGCCTGACGCTTTGCCTCTAGCTCTGTTGTCAACAAGGGCGACTGTACACTCCCGAGTAGGGCTCAGTCCCTATGAAATAGTGTTCGGCCGTGCTGCGAATGTTTGGGGGGTCCCTAGACCGAGTGTGTTTTCTGATCTTGAATATCCAATGTTGATCGATTATCTTCATGATCTGACTGCTAAACTGAGGTTAATTCACCAACAGGTCTTTGAAGCATTGCTGACGCAGACGGAGGGTCCAGGCCACCAGCTCCAGCCCGGAGACTGGGTGGTGACGCTGAACTTCGGACGCAAAAGAAATCTTGAGCCCCGCTTTACTGGACCCTACCAAGTTCTTCTCGCCATGAGGACTGCTGTCCGTTTGGAAGGTCGAAAACACTGGGTGCATGCCACCCATACTAAAAAGGTTCCAATACCTTTACCAGCGGACTCGTGGGTGAGGAAGGGCATTGCCTCGTCTGAAACTGAAGCATCGCAGACCTTTGTACCTTTTAGCGACGCTCAGCCTGTCGGAGAATCCTCAGTGCAGCAGAAAGACATTGTTGAACATTTTTAGGAACACAAAGAGAGTAAGGAGTTGCGTCCCTAGGTACTGGACGGGGAATACTCCTGATTCCCTGGTCAAGGATTTAGAAAGAACAATTGAAGGAGTATTACCCGATGAAGGGGATGAAGGTTATTTCCAAATGAGGAAGCACTGTTCCTTTGTTAGTAAACCCCTCACTCACCACCTAGTGGTGACTTGCTTCATCATCGGGGCCCACCCAAGTGCCCTAGCATCACTTGGGTGTGCTTCAACACCTGAGTTACAGTGGAGCAGGTAGTGAAGTGTGGGATGTAAACAAAAATAGTGTAAGTGTTAAAATTGTCCTGGTTAATGCTTTTGTATAGATTTTAATAGAAAAGTAACTGGACAATGATAAAAATATTGGTGAGATAGTAGTAGGAGAGTTACGGCCTACGTATCTCAGCTATGTGTTGGTCAACATGTTTCTACCATATGGGGCAATTCCCGGTATTCTTCAGGACCAAAACAAGGAAGTGGGAGGTGTGCGCCCCCTAAAAGACACACCCTGTCCTAAATCCTTGGTCATCCAGAAGGAAAATATACTTCTGGGCAGACACTCCTAAAATGTAGGGTGCCAATAAAAACCTAGGGAAAAGAAAGAAAGTAAATATAGTAGTTACTATCCTGTAACGTAGTGCAGAATTAGGGTGCAGAATACGTGCAGTTATCCTTGCTTTCCACAGTGGTGAATGAAACAGTGCCTTCATCAGTAGAGAGCGTGTCTACCAGTGTTGTGGAAACGTGCTCATTATCGTGGGAGTAAAAGTTGCAGGCTGTATGTCTAGTTCCAGGGATCTAAATTGGCGTCCTCTGTGCGTGCCTGAAATAGCATGCTTCTGCCGTACATTAGAGTGCACTGAACTGGAGTGCTCATATATTTACCGTCGTGGAGCATATTGTGCCAACTGGATGTTTACCTTATTTATTAAATAGGTTCGAAAATATCCTAATCAGGATCAGTGTTGTACATATATAAAGACAGACTAGACTCATACACACATATAACATAGAGCTTGTCACGAGGCGTAACATGTCTGGAAAAATGGGGGCTTACTGGAGAAGTACTCTAGTTGAGTTGCATCAAGCAGGAGGTAGGGGCTTTGTTGGTAGCAACATATTCTAATTTGGAAAGGTATAGGTTGCATAGTGAGAAGTTAACCTACATAGCGGTTTGTATGCTCAAACCAATCAAGGTGCCTGCATGGGGAGGAAAATTACTTACAGTTGAGAGTAGCGAAGTAAGGCGGTTCACCTACGTCTACCTGCCGCTGCTCGGGTGCAATGAGCGAGTGAGCGCAGTGGGCGTATATGCGCTAGCATATTTCCGGGTAGTATCACGTGACCGCTACGGCGGCCCGTTAGGGAAGGAAGGCTGGAAGCTGCGCCTGCGCCTTGTCAATGCTGTGTCTCGTGATCACGTAGAAGGTTCCTTCGGCAAGCGTGCGTTGGCATGGTGATCAGACAAAGCTGTGCTTGCGCATTTGGAACGGAATGTGACAGGGGGCTGGGAGCATTCAGAAATCAATGTGCCTGAAAAATGAGTGGGTTTTACTAAACTTAAAACCATGATGAGAAATACCGACAACTTATGGAATGGGATAAACTCATGTGTCGGGGGACTGAATACGGGGAACTGGCTAAAAATGATATTGCTTTAGCGCAGTAGGCTGTACTGATTTTATGAATCTGAGGGGGAATAGCAGTAGTAGCAAGCAGGGTAAACAAAGGAAGTCTGTATTAAAAGGGCTGCTTTCAGAATCGGATGCATTCCGGTGTCATCGGACTACATTGGTATGAGATGGTGTTATTTATGTACAGAGTTCCACGGGATATTGTCATTAAGACCATGTATGTGAGTGGAAAGTCTGTATATCCATCTCTGTTCTTTTTCAAATAGACGAGCCTGGATATTAGGGCCCGCTTGTAACTGTTCAATAACTGTCCACCTCATGTCGTTGGTGGTATGATGGGCAGTTAGAAAGTGGTCAGTGAGTTTAGTCATGTTCTTCTTGCATCTTATTGTGCTCCTGTGTTCGCAAATGCGTTGTTTTATTTTGCGTGTCGTCATACCCACGTAGGGTTTTCCGCAGGTGCAGGTGATCAAGTAAATGACATTATTGCTGTTGCAATTAGTGTGGGATCTCTGTTCCCATGTTTTCCCAGGTTCCAACATGATTGTCTTTGTGTTTTCTGTCAGGTGACAGACACTGCAGTCCCCGCACCGAGAATGTCCAGTAACTGGTGGCAGACCCCATATCTGTGTTAATGTTGGGTCACTGGTGGTGGTATTGTTTTTGGGTCTTGTGTTGACCAAGGTGTTTTTCAAACTGCTCGCTTTCTTGTATGAGAAGAGAGGTTTCTCCCAGCTGAATGATCCAGAGTTTATTATTGACCAGTGCTTTCTAATGCTTTTACTCACTTCATTGGAAATCACATTGTATGTGGTCACACATGTCAGTGGTATTGTGTCACTGTTTTTTTCGGTTTCTTCCAACAGAGCTTGACGTGGTTGATTTCTTGCTCGTCGTTGGCACTTCTTTGTGATTTTTGTTGGATACCCACGTTGTGATAATTTTTCGGTGAGGTCTTCAGCTTGTTCTTTATAGTCCATGAGGTTACTACAGTTCCTACGTAATCTTAAGTATTGACCATAGGGAAGGTTCTCCCTCAATGGTCGAGGATGGCAGAAAATCAGGGCTTATCTTTTTCTACTGAAGAAATAGACTCTATCATGAGTGACCTCAATGCCTTTGCTGATCCCAGCATTAGCAACACCATCTCACAGACATCGGAATGGGACAAACTCACAGAACTTAAACGCAACCGCATTAGAACAATATTACATGGCACAATCCTCAAAGAGTATGTCACAAACTCCATGGCCCCAAAAGGTTTACTAGTAACCAATGCCCCCAGAATTTTCCTAGAGGATGAGGAATTCAGAAGAGACTGGGCACAAATAGCGTGGCATTGCACGCACGACTGGATTATGCTTTTCCTGAAAACAGCAATAAGACTTTCTGAAAAAATCCAGATTGAAATCCAAACCATAGAGGGCAAAATAAAGGCCACAATTACAGGATATAAAAAGAAATTGGACGAAATAAACAAAGAGATCAATGAATACAGAGAAAACCTCACACAACAAAAAGTCTCCAAATTTCAAAAAGATCTCAAAAAGTTTTCTTTCGTCAAATCCTACCCATACTCAGACCGGGACTACAAAGAGACCACCACACAGGACCAAGATTCTGATGCATAAAGTAATACTTCCCATAGTTCCAACAGTAGTGGAGGCTCCAACACTAGCACACCACAACAGAAAAAGAGAGGTGGATACCAAGGAAACTATCAGTGGCCACAATACAACCACCTCCCCTTCAATCCATATCAACAACCACAACAATTCCCCATGTATGGATGGCAACCCCCCTTCCAACAATACCCTTTTCAGCCAAATCAATTCCACCCTCCTTTTCAGAACAGAGGCAGGCGCGGGAGAGGCCGCAACAAACGGGGAAACACCGTCCATTGGGAAGAGGACGAGATGGTGAGCAGCAACACCAGGAACAAAACCGCATCCAACAGAGCAGGCCCCAGCAACATGAGGACCTAGTTACCAACCTATCGTCACATATTCTAACAGACACTGAGAAGAAGGTCCTCAACAAAGGACTGGGATTTGTCCCCACTGCCAATCTAGACAAGTTCAAACTGCACTGCGAACTAGCAGCTTTCTTTAGAAAACTGAAACTGAAAGCGTTTTTTGAAAAAACTAACAAAGATAACATTGAGGAAGTGCCCAACGAAACTGGCCTAAGAACAAGATCCACCTTTGTTCCCCCACCACATACCATTCCAGTGGAAATAAAAACATTTGAACAAGCGGTATTCAATGATATTGAATCCACCAGAACCCCCAAACGATATCAAAACATCAGCAGAGCTGAGAGGAAAGCCCTATCAGATCTCAAAGGAGATGACACTATCATCATAAAACTGGCTGATAAGGGCGGAGGACTAGTAATCATGAACCGCACTGATTACCAGCAGGAATGCAGACGATTACTTCAAGATCGGAATAATTATCTTCCCCTCACCGATGACCCCACAGACGATCTTAAAAGAGAAATTGTGGACCTGGTTTAAGAAGCGGAACACAAAGGTGAAATCTCCAAACAGGAAGCAGACTACTTAACCAAAACAGAGGCAAAAATACCATATTTCTACGTGGTCCCAAAGATGCACAAGAACAGAACACCACCACCAGGTAGACCGATAGTATCCGGGATAGGCTCACTCCTTGAACCACTATCCAGATTCTGTGACTACTTCTTAAAACCGATTGTACAAGGAACCTCCACCTACCTGAAAGATACTAAAAGCCTCCTAACACTCCTGGAAACCATCAAAATGGATGATGACATGATCTTGGTCAGCTTCGACATAGAAAGGCTTTATACCAACATCCCTCAGGACGCCACCATCAATGTCCTGTTTGGAGCAAACTACATGGGAACACAGAACACCTAAGGAATTCATCATTGAATGTGCAACCTTGGCCCTTAAAAGGAATTTCTTTGAATTTGAAGGATCCCTGTATTTACAAATAGGGGGCACGTCTATGGGCAGTGTTTTTGAGCCTAGCATAGCAGGACTCTATGTTTTTGATTTCGAGAAGAAACACATTCTCTCACCCACCAACCCATACTAGGAAAATATTGTATTCTGGCGCAGGTATATAGACGACGTACTAGCAATTTGGAAGGGCCCTCAAGAAATTCTAACAACTTTCATCACCTGGCTCAACACCTGTGATCAACACCTTCACTTTACCCACAGCATAGATAAGGATAAAATGGTCTTCCTAGACATTGAGAATCGAAAAGAGCAAGAAATCTTGACCACCAAAACACATTTTAAGCCTACGGCTAAAAATAACCTCCTTAGGTTTGGAAGTTTTCATCCTCGACCTTGAGGGAGAGCCTTCCCTATGGTCAATACCTAAGATTACGTAGGAACTGTAGTAACCTCATGGACTATAAAGAACAGGCTGAAGACCTCACCGAAAAATTATCACAACGTGGGTATCCAACAAAAATCACAAAGAAGTGCCAACGACGAGCAAGAAATCAACCACGTCAAGCTCTGTTGGAAGAAACCGAAAAAAACAGTGACACAATACCACTGACATGTGTGACCACATACAATGTGATTTCCAATGAAGTGAGTAAAAGCATTAGAAAGCACTGGTCAATAATAAACTCTGGATTATTCAACTGGGAGAAACCTCTCTTCTCATACAAGAAAGCGAGCAGTTTGAAAAACACCTTGGTCAACACAAGACCCAAAAACAATACCACTACCAGTGACCCAACATTAACACAGATATGGGGTCTGCCACCAGTTACTGGACATTCTCGGTGCAGGGACTGCAGTGTCTTTCACCTGACAGAAAACACAAAGACAATCGTGTTGGAACCTGGGAAAACATGGGAACAGAGATCCCACACTAATTGCAACAGCAATAATGTCATTTACTTGATCACCTGCACCTGCGGAAAACCCTACGTGGGTATGACGACACGCAAAATAAAACAACGCATTTGCGAACACAGGAGCACAATAAGATGCAAGAAGAACATGACTAAACTCACTGACCACTTTCTAACTGCCCATCATACCACCAACGACATGAGGTGGACAGTTATTGAACAGTTACAAGCGGGCCCTAATATCCAGGCTCATCTATTTGAAAAAGAACAGAGATGGATATACAGACTTTCCACTCACATACATGGTCTTAACCCTTTCCATGCGGCCGCGATTCCCCTGGTGTGCTGTAAACAACACGAACAGGGGCGGGCCGTGACGAACCCCAGCCGTCATCAGCACACGAGCACCGTAGTGCATGACGGCTGGGGTTCGTCATCAGCATGGAAGGGGTTAATGACAATATCCCGTGGAACTCTGTACTTAAATAACACCATCTCATACCAATGTAGTCCGATGACACCGGAATGCATCCGATTCTGAAAGCAGCCCTTTTAATACAGACTTCCTTTGTTTACCCTGCTTGCTACTACTGCTATTCCCCCTCCGATTCATAAAATCAGTACAGCCTACTGCGCTAAAGCAATATCCTTTTTAGCCAGTTCCCCGTATTCAGTCCCCCGACACATGAGTTTATCCCATTCCATAAGTTGTCGGTATTTCTCATCATGGTTTTAAGTTTAGTAAAACCCACTCATTTTTCAGGCACATTGATTTCTGAATGCTCCCAGCCCCCTGTCACATTCCGTTCCAAATGCGCAAGCACAGCTTTGTCTGATCACCATGCCAACGCACGCTTGCCGAAGGAACCTTCTACGTGATCACGAGACACAGCATTGACAAGGCGCAGGCGCAGCTTCCAGCCTTACTTCCCTAACGGGCCGCCGTAGCGGTCACGTGATACTACCCGGAAATATGCTAGCGCATATACGCCCACCGCGCTCACTCGCTCATTGCACCCGAGCACCGGCAGGTAGACGTAGGTGAACCGCCTTACTTCGCTACTCTCAACTGTAAGTAATTTTCCTCCCCATGCAGGCACCTTGATTGGTTTGAGCATACAAACCGCTATGTAGGTTAACTTCTCACTATGCAACCTATACCTTTCCAAATTAGAATATGTTGCTACCAACGAAGCCCCTACCTCCTGCTTGATGCAACTCGACTAGAGTACTTCTCCAGTAAGCCCCCATTTTTCCAGACATGTTACGCCTCGTGACAAGCTCTATGTTATATGTGTGTATGAGTCTAGTCTGTCTTTATATATGTACAACACTGATCCTGATTAGGATATTTTCGAACCTATTTAATAAATAAGGTAAACATCCAGTTGGCACAATATGCTCCACGACGGTAAAATTATGAGCACTCCAGTTCAGTGCACTCTAATGTACGGCAGAAGCATGCTATTTCAGGCACGCACAGAGGACGCCAATTTAGATCCCTGGAACTAGACATACAGCCTGCAACTTTTACTCCCACGATAATGAGCATGTTTCCACAACACTAGTAGACACGCTCTCTACTGATGAAGGCACTGTTTCATTCACCACTGTGGAAAGCAAGGATAACTGCACGTATTCTGCACCCTAATTCTGCACTACGTTACAGGATAGTAACTACTATATTTACTTTCTTTCTTTTCCCTAGGTTTTTATTGGCACCCTACATTTTAGGAGTGTCTGCCCAGAAGTATATTTTCCTTCTGGATGACCAAGGATTTAGGACAGGGTGCGTCTTTTAGGGGGCGCACACCTCCCACTTCCTTGTTTTGGTCCTGAAGAATACCGGGGATTGCCCCATATGGTAGAAACATGTTGACCAACACATAGCTGAGATACGTAGGCCGTAACTCTCCTACTACTATCTCACCAATATTTTTATCATTGTCCAGTTACTTTTCTATTAAAATCTATACAAAAGCATTAACCAGGACAATTTTTTTGTTTACATCCCACACTTCACTACCTGCTCCACTGTAACTCAGGTGTTGAAGCACACCCAAGTGACGCTAGGGTACTTGGGTGGGCCCCGAGGATGAAGCAAGTCACCACTAGGTGGTGAGTGAGGGGTTTACTAACAAAGGAACAGTGCTTCCTCATTTGGAAATAACCTTCATCCCCTTCTTTCTAAATTGTTGAACATTTGCCATCACAAGATTCAAGATCTGAACAATTGACTGATCAACAGAACTCTGTTCCCTCATCGGATCCATTGTTTGACGAACAGACACGTCCTGGGAGAAGCCGCTACTCTTTGCGATCTAATACCAAGGACAAATAACATTTTCGTTTTTGTCCCTCGACATCTACGTTACCCCCTTTGCCACGATCAGTCTAAACACACGTGCAACGGTGATTTTTGTAAATATTGAGTTTTTTCCACATATGTGTTTTTGCTTCCACAGCTGAGAGACTTTGTATATATTTGTGAATTAGAATACCTTGCATCCAGGTGAACCGTAAGGCCGCGCGTGTACTTCCTTCTGGTTAGTAGGTCTAGACACTAGGTCAGAGACCGTCGGTTCCTGGGAACTCCTGGGGATTGACTACTGCTACACAGAACGAAGTGAGTCAAGAAACGTTGCGGACGGTTTTAGAGGATGGCGTTTTCAAAGCTGATGGACTTAGAAAAAGCTCAGGCGCAAAGATTCAAACTGCAACAGATTACTCGTACAAAATGCTTTATGTTTCAGGTGTTCCTTCTGTTTCTAATTGTTTCATCGTTATTGGCGGGTGGGGTGTATTATATGATACAGTACTTCCTACCCTCTGCCATACCTACTCCTACTTCTGAACCTAAAATTATCTCCACTGTGTCCCCTCATTCCTTCCATATCCTACCCCAACACGAACAGGCTAGACGTGCGGAATTCAGAAATAATTCCTTCATTCAGCTCCTTCATCAGCATCAGTTAGTGGTTAATACTACTAATTGTTGGGTGTGTGGGTTAATGCCATATACCACGGACAAAGGAATTCCATATCTGGTCCTTCCTTATAGTTCCCAGGGTTCAGCTCGAGCATTACAAACAATGTTTCGCAGTGCACTAGATTCCTACCCCAATCGAGAGCCACGTCCTCCGCACTTTGGTCCTGGTCCGTACCACAAGCCTTTGGCTATAGCGATCGCTGATTTAGATAGGGATATCTATGAGTCGTCGCTCATCCCAGAGGAAGAGGTGCGAGCCTATAGGGATCTGAGTGAGGCTGAGTATAGTGCGCTCGTGGGTGAAAGACAGCTTAAAAGCTCGTCTCCAATATGGATCGTACCCCACCTTGGTAATTTTTGTCTAAAAGGTCGTGGCCGAAGCCCGAGAGCTCATCTTGGAGAGAGTGCTTGCTCCGAGACATATGTCTTGCCGATGCTCTCTTCCCCTGTGCTTCTGACTGCCAAGGGTACTTACTTTGTCTGTCATGATCGTGCGTATACGTGGTTGCCCTCCGACTTTGCGGGCACATGCTATATTGCAAATTTGTTGCCTCCGACATTTACCGTTGATGCAGACTACCACAAGACTAGAGTTGTGAGGGGCGTGATTAGCGAAGAGGACACTGCCGGTCAAGAGGCAGGAGACTTTTTCAAGGGCTTCTTTCCGTTTTGGGGGCCTATGGTCAATAGTAGGAACATGAGACAGTTGACTCGAGTGGTGGAATCGACAGCTAATATCACTGCCAGTGCCCTTGGTAATATCACCGCAGAACTTCAGACGGACAGGCTTATGACGCTACAAAACCGTATGGTTTTAGACGTTGTTTTAGCAGATCGAGGTGGAGTATGTAAAGTGATCCATTCGAGCTGCTGTATTTTCATTCCAGATAATGCTCCGACTGTCTATCAAGCCATCTCAAACTTGCATAAGATCTCTGAGTCCATACACGGGGACGTAGGGGATTGGACGCTACTTGGGTGGTTTTGGGGCTTAATGTCGACTTGGGGTTGGAAAATTCTGATGATCATCGGAGTTGTTGTAGCATTTCTGTTCACGTGCTGCCTTTGTGTGCAGTGTGGTCCTGCCTTATGTGGCCTATGTGCTACAACGTGTATGAGACAGCCGCCTGTTACCAAAGGAGCTCAGATGGACAGAGTTATGTTGCAGCAACATCTAGATGGTCTGATGAATATCGAATATGATTCCGACTAGTGCTTGCCTACATGAGGGCAAAAGGAGCGTCTGAGGTTCCGTAATGATCGTAAGTGGTGTTTTTGACTCGCACGAATATGGTCAAGTCTGGTATCTATGAACCGCAAATGACGAGCTTAGTGGGTGTACGCAGTTTCGCTGTGCTAGCCTAAACCGGTCGTTTGTTTCGTGGGTTTCTCTATCTGTACCCACGGGTTCCATCTTAGATACGGCATCCATTTTGTTTCTTGCCCTCAAGTAGCCAGGGAACGGACGCTGTCCGCTTCGCGACCCTGGGATTCCCAGGACTTTTGCGGAAGACACGTTTCCTTTGAAAGTGTCTTTATGATGAGGGGGATGACCCTGTAAGGCAGATGGCCCCGCTCGAGGCTCATCTTGCCGTGCCGGTCTATTGTCCTAGTCGTGCATCTCATTAGGCACGTCCCTTTGATGCCTGCAGCTCGTGTTTCCCGATACCACCCCTTTTACACCCTTTCCGATCTCCCCACTGTTTCTGCCTTCCTCTGCACCTGTCTCTGTTCCTTCTTCGATCTGTTTACTGCCAATTGGAATGTACTAATGGTAGGAAGATGGGTTTTTACAGTTTGGAACCACCAAATGTTTCCGTACTTATGTTCCGGCCCTGAAGGCATCAAAGCAACCCCTCCTGGTGATTATGATGGGAACCAAGTTGTAAACCTTTGTGTACCATGTTAACCTATGAGAGAAATGTGTATAAAAGGAGCGACCTACAGTAGCAATTTGAATCAGGCTCCGTGAACGTACATGCTATGTACTTCTCGTGACTTCTGTGTTCCCTGCAGTAAATAAACCTCGAAATCTTTGACGCCGAAGGAAGTGTCCCGTGTCTCTGTCATTTGTACGCCGGAACAGGTTACTCACGAAGGTTTCAGGTGTTGTCCCCTGGCACCGCTGGGTCTTAGAATAACCCAGTCCTTCACCCCGGCAGGTAAACCCTTCCATGCCAATTCCTCTGCCCCTGCATAAATCGTTAACGGGCTGCTGAGTTAAATGTCTGTTAAAATACCTCAGGGAGCGAAGTGTAATGCCCTGATCGGACTGTGGCAGCGAGGAGGCCCTTAGCAAAGCATTATTGACAAGGAGTGGATTACTAAAGTTTATAATGACTCAATCACCACTGATGTTCTTTTGGGATTGTCCTATCCATGCAACTCTCCTGGTGGTTAATATCTCATCTGATAAAGCTACTGGAAACCCACACTCTCTGTTTAACTACAATACAGTTTTATTCTTCAGAGATTCGTGGGATTCGTGCTTGTTTAAATGACCAGCCTCTATAAAGGGTGGTACATTTGTCAACACTGCCACACACGGGGCACATTCAGGAGGTGAGTCTGGCTGAGCACAAACTGTGCTACAAGTCTTTACTTCTGCCGGCCCTCTTTTACTCCCAAGACATGTGGCTGGTGGTGTATTTTTACATGCAGTTGACAGGGATACAGGGGCTGCTTTTTCTACTGTACAGGATCCCTTGTTTGTGGGCTTTGTTGACTCTATAATAACCCTAGGGTCCTTTTCAACAGTTTTATCAGCTTTATCAATAAGGGGTCCCAGGAGGCTTCCTAATCTCACAATTTCTGCAGACAGAGAGAAAATTTTGGCCATCAAAGGTTTAATTAGCTCAGTGATTTTCGCCTCCATAATGCCAGTCAGGCAATCTAATTGCTCTGTATCTAATTTAATCATGGCATTTTTAGTTGCTACCTCGTTTAGATTTTCCAAACTATTGAGTGGTGGGTCAGATCTTTTCTTGAGGGTTCTCCCCCCCGTTAAGTCTGCGTGTGCTTACGGGTCCTCAACACTCTCTGTGTTACCGGTGCTGTGGAGCACTTGGCTGGAACATCATTGGATTCACCCGTGTTGTCCGAAATCTGCGATAAATCTGAAAGTGGGAGAGCAGGACCTACCATATTTACTGAGTCATTTTGGGCAACGCCACTACTGTCACCCTGAGTTAAGAGAGGCAACGCCGTGGGCGAAAGAGTCAATGTAAGAGAACTGTTTCCCTGGCCTAGTGATTTTCGTCTTTCACTATTTATTTCAGTCACAACTTTAACTAAATAATTATCTAGTGTCGCTACTGCAGGGGGTGTTTTACCAATAGCGGATTTCTTCATTTTTGGGAGTAGGGAAGAAGCCTTTAGGGAATCTAATGTAGGGCAGAGGCAGAGGAGATGGGTGCACAATGCAATGAATTGAAGTATTTCCACTTCTTATCCTAAGTGACCCACACAAATACTCTATTTTCAATAAGGATCTCACTCACACCATAATAGCAAAGGTCAGCTATGCAATACAGGAACCAAGGTCCATGGCCCTGGCGTCGCCCGCACGCGTCCAGTGATGCGGGAGGCGTGCCCTTCTCTTAATGCACCGCCGGGCGCGTTGGTGACGTTGCCCCTGCTGCGCCAGACCCAGGACTTCTGGGAGTAGTAGTTCGGCCCGTGTGACCAGTGTGCTCGCCTTCTGGCCATTCTCCTCACGGCAGACAGGCAAAGAAGAGCAGGTATGAGAGCCGGCGCAACAGCCGTCCCCCTCACAGCAGGCAAAGGAAAGCAGGTATGAAAGCTGGTATAACAGCCGTTCCCTCACGGCGCTCCAGCAATGAACTGCTGCGAGCCCCCCCTCATCACAAATAGTATTCATCTATAACTGCTCACTAGAGCTTTCAATCTACACTAAGGACAGCTCAGTTCACAACTTCAATTCACCTTTCCTTCTACATTAGGGACACCATTGTATTGAGCTTTACTTTCATTAAGACAGACACAATTATATTGCGTCCTCAGATACTGTTAACTTTCACAAAGAAGCATTCATCAATCTTGGTGTCAACAACTGCCTTCAATATACATTGCAGACACCTCAGTTCACAATCAGCTTTCCTTCTAGATTAAGGACAGCATTGTATTCAGCCTTGCTTTCTTTAACAGAGAAAAAATTATACTGTAACTAAGATAAAATAGCATTCATCGATCTTTGTGTCAACAACTGCCTTCAATCTACACTGGGGACAGCTGTATTCACAACTTCAATTCAGTTTTCCTTCTACATTAAGGACCACATTGCATTCAGCCTTTTTTTACTTAAGGAAGAGACAATTATACTTTGTCCTCAGATTCTGTTATCTGTAACTAAATAGCATTCTTCAATCTTTGTGTGAACAACTGCCTTCAATCTACACTACAGACAGCTGGGTTCACAACTTGAATTCAGCTGTCCTTCTACATAAAGGACAGCATTGCATGTAGCCTTGCTTTCCTTAAGGCAGAGCCAATTATACTGTATCCTCAGATTCTATTATCTGTGACTAAATAGCATTCTTCGATCTTTGTGTCAACAACTGCCTTCAATCTACACTGTCGACACCTCAGTTCACAACTTCAAATCAGCTTTCCTTCTACATTAAGGACTGCATTGTATTCAGCCTTTTTTGACAAATATACTGTGTCCTCAGATTCTGTTAACTGAGATAAAATACCATTCATAAATCTTTGTGTAAACAACTGCCTTCAATCTAGACTGCGGACAGCTGCATTCACAAGTTGAATTCAGCTTTGGATCTAAATTTCTCTTCATTATCTGTGCTGACAACTACCTTCAATATATTCTGCGGACAATAAAGTTCAAAACTTTATACCAGGAGCACCAGTATTACAGAAAACATTGAATACTGCCTTGCTTTATGTAAGGTACAAACTAATAGATTCCATATCTTCTGATTTTGTAAAAGAATGTGACTAATAGCATTCATCTATAACTGCTCAATACAGCCTTCAATATACACTGCAGACTGCAGGGTTCACAACTTCGATTCATCTTTCCATCTACACTAAGGAAACCATTAAATCCTGCCTTGCATTATTTAAGACAAAAACAAGTGTACTGTGTCTCAAAATCCTATAAACTGTGATAAAATAGCATTCATCAATGTTTCTGTTAAGTAGTACCTTTGATCTACCTTGCAGACAGCAGGGTTCACAACTTGCATTCAGCTTTCGATCTAAATTTGTCTTCAGTATCTCTGCTGAGAAATTTTTCATGCAGAAACTACCCTGCCAGAGGACAGTTGAGCATTTTGCACTTGCTGCCTTTTTTGACTAGGGTTATCAAATATTCTAAAAAGTAGCTACAAACTCAGAAACAATATTTTCATTTGCAAACAAATTGCAAAGTAATGGTATCTGTAAAACTTCTTTGCCATGTTAAGTCTTTTTTCCAATTCTTGTATCTTATAGAATACTTCAATAATTAGCATCATATGCTTGTCGCATATTTGGAATAAATTCCATACATTAAAAATGTGACTAAATCTTAACATTTCCAAGACCGCCCTGCTCTTCGCAGAAGAGGTCGCTCCAAACGCTGCTCCCTGCATCGCCAGACTGATAAGTGTTAAACTTGCCTTGCTCGCATCAACCGGATTAATTATTTATGATCGCTCATAGATCGTAGCGCTAGACTGCTTCGCCTTGTTTATTTTTCATTATTAGATCACTGCTTGCGCTAGACCACTTCGCCTTGTTTCACATTATTAAATCACTGCTGATAAAATTACTCGTAGCGCTTGTCTACCAAGGTGCGTTTCAACTATAAGAAATATCTCTTCTGCCTGTACATTTGTGCCTGATTGTGCCAGCACCATTACCGTCAGCTTAGCGCTATTCATGAGTGTTCAGCCCCAATCCTGATACGAGAATCCTTGCCACCATTTTAATTGTTGTTGTTGTTTTGCCTCCCTGACCTGAGCTCCACCCCACTCCCGCCTCCCAGCTGACCCCCCCTCCCACGGATACTGCTTTCTTCTCTCCACCGTCCTAGCGCTGTGACCGCCCTAGCGCTGTGACCGCCCTGCTCTTCGCTGAAGAGGTCGCTCCAAACACTGCTCCCTGCATCGCCAGACTGATAAGTGTTAAACATGCCTTGCTCGCATCAACCGGATTAATTATTTATGATCGCTCATAGATCGTAGCGCTAGACTGCTTCGCCTTGTTTATTTTTCATTATTAGATCACTGCTTGCGCTAGACCGCTTCGCCTTGTTTCACATTATTAAATCACTGCTGATAAAATTACTCGTAGCACTTATCTGCCAAGGTGCGCTTCAACTATAAGAAATATCTCTGCTGCCTGTACATTCGTGCCTGATTGTGCCAGCGCCATTACCGTCAGCTTAGCACTATTCACGAGTGTTCAGCCCCAATCCTGATACGGGAATCCTTGCGGCCATTTTAATTATTGTTGTTGTTTTGCCTCCCTGACCTGAGCTCCACCCCGCTCCCGCCTCCCAGCTGACCCCCTCTCCCACGGATACTACTTTCCTCTCTCCACCGTCCTAGCGCTGTGACCGCCCTGCTCTTTGCTGAAGAGGTCGCTCCAAACGCTGCTCCCTGCTGCTCCCTGCATTGCCAGACTGATAAGTGTTAAACTTGCCTTGCTCGCATCAACCGGAATAATTATTTATGATCGCTCATAGATCGTAGCGCTAGACTGCTTCGCCTTGTTTATTTTTCATTATTAGATCACTGCTTGCGCTAGACCGCTTCGCCTTGTTTCACATTATTAAATCACTGCTGATAAAATTACTCGTAGCGCTTGTCTGCCAAGGTGCGCTTCAACTATAAGAAATATCTCTGCTGCCTGTACATTCATGCATGATTGTGCCAGCGCCATTACCGTCAGCTTAGCGCTATTCACGAGTGTTCAGCCCCAATCCTGATACGAGAATCCTTGCGGCCATTTTAATTGTTGTTGTTGTTTTGCCTCCCTGACCTGAGCTCCACCCCGCTCCCGCCTCCCAGCTGACCCCCTCTCCCACGGATACTAATTTCCTCTCTCCACCGTCCTAGCGCTGTGACCGCCCTGCTCTTTGCAGAAGAGGTCGCTCCAAACGCTGCTCCCTGCTGCTCCCTGCATCGCCAGACTGATAAGTGTTAAACTTGCCTTGCTCGCATCAACCGGAATAATTATTTATGATCGCTCATAGATCGTAGCGCTAGACTGCTTCGCCTTGTTTATTTTTCATTATTAGATCACTGCTTGCGCTAGACCGCTTCGCCTTGTTTCACATTATTAAATCACTGCTGATAAAATTACTCGTAGCGCTTATCTGCCAAGGTGCGCTTCAACTATAAGAAATATCTCTGCTGCCTGTACATTCGTGCATGATTGTGCCAGCGCCATTACCGTCAGCTTAGCGTTATTCACGAGTGTTCAGCCCCAATCCTGATACGAGAATCCTTGCGGCCATTTTAATTGTTGTTGTTTTGCCTCACTGACCTGAGTTCCACCCCGCTCCCGCCTCCCAGCTGACCCCCCCTCGCCCCTCCCCTCCACTGTCCGCATATGCCAGATGTTCCAGAGCGCAGCGGTGACGCGCAGCGGTCGCGCCCTATGCGCGCCAAAGTTGCGCCAAAGGTAAGCTCGTCTATGCCCGTCTATGCCCGGGCCGCACAGCTCCCAACCCACTAGAGTCACATATGATGCCGCTACTCTCCTCGCCCTCAACCCCGGACGCACCCCACTATGCTGCGAAGCTACCCCAGGACGTACCCACGGCCCATTTGCCTGCCTCTCCAGCAAGTTCAACTGCTTCAGGACCCTCACCAAACCTACTTCCTCCACACACAGCTCCGAACCCAACCGCCTGATTTGCATCCTACTGAACACCCGCTCGGTCCACAGACATGCAACAGAACTCTGGGACCTAATCGACACTGTGTCACCTGACATCGCCTTCCTTACTGAAACATGGATGAACACATCTTCTGCTCCCGACATCGCCATAGCCATAAGCGCTGGGATGCTCCCGAGTGGCCATGCGCTATAGAAGAGCCTTTTAATAATAATAATAATAATAATACCGGACGCTTACAAGATTATTTGAAAAGACCGCACCAATCAAACTGGAGGAGGCATCGCCATCGTCCACAGAAACACCATCAAAATCAAAACCAGCTCCGAGGACAATCTTGCAACCGCCGAACATCTCCACTTTCAGATCCACACCAACCCCAGGACCACCCTTGAGGCACCCTCATTTACAGGCCTCCAGGTACCCGCACTCAATTCAGCGACGACATCACAGACTTCGTCAGCCCGCACGCCCTCGCCTCCGAGAACTACATTCTTCTAGGAGACCTCAACTACCACCTTGAAAACATACTCGGCAGCAAAACCACCACCCTGGACAACCTGCCCAATCTCGGACTCAAACAACTTGTTGACACCCCCACTCACACAGCCGGACACACGCTCGACCCTATCTTCACCTCCAGCAAGCACATCTCCTTCGATCGCACTATAGCTCTCCACTGGACGGATCACAGCTGTGTTCACTTCAGCTACAAAACCACCCTGACCCACAACCGTCCACAACCCATTCCCCGGAGAAACTGGAACAAAATCACCACCGACCAACTCTTCACATCACTCAACCAAAACCCTCCCACCCTAGCAATGGACCCAGACCAAGCGGCCACCAACTTCAGGCAATGGATTACCCACAGTGCGGATGAATTAGCACCCCTGAAAAAGCACCAGTTGAAATCAGCCAACAAAAAGGCTCCCTGGTTCAATGATGAACTTAAAAAATCCAAGAAGCTATGCCGCACCATGGAGAAGAATTGGAGAAAAAACCCAACCTCAGACAACATGGCCTCCCTCAAGACAGCCACCCGCAAACACCATCAACTGATTCGATGCGCCAAGAAATCAGCATTCAAGGATCGTCTCGACAACAATTCTCATAACAGCAAGGAACTCTTCAATATCGTCAAAGAACTCACTAACCCCACCGCAGCATCCAACGACATCACTCCCTCCCAAGACCTCTGCGATGCGCTATCCTCCTTCTTCTACAACAAAATTGCCGACATCCACAACAGCTTCAAGAATACTCCCAGTGATCAACCCGCCCCACCCCCTTCAGATCCCACTCCTCCAACTAACAACCTCAGCGCCTGGAACCCAATCACCACTGAAGACACCATTCGCCTCATGAACTTAACCCACTCTGGCTCACCTTCTGACCCCTCTCCCCACCACATCTTCAACAAAGCTGACTCCATCATCGCACCCCAACTCCGCGATGTCATCAACTGCTCTTTCAACTCTGCCACCTTTCCAGAAATCTTAAAAACACGCCGAACTCAGCGCCCTTCTAAATAAACCCACAGCAGACCCTTCAGAACTGAAAAACTACCAACCCATATCCCTCCTCCCTTTCCCGGCCAAAGTCATCGAGAAAGCCGTCAACAGCCAACTCGCCGCCTTCCTTGAATCCAATAACTCCCTTGATCCATCTCAATCCGGATTTCGAGCCAAACACAGCACCAAATCCGCCCTCATTGCAGCGACCGACGAAATCCGAGCACTCCTGGACAACGGAGAAACAGTGGCCCTCATCCTACTCGACCTATCCGCCGCTTTCGACACAGTCTGCCACAGCACCCTTATACAACGCCTCAGCAACATCGGCATACAAGGAAAAGCCTTGGACTGGATCATCTTGTTCCTAGCTGGAAGAACTCAGAGAGTCCGACTTCCCCCATTCTACTCAGAGGCCACCCAAGTCATCTGCAGCGTACCTCAAGGATCCTCACTCAGTCCCACCCTCTTCAACGTCTACAAGTGTCCTCTCGCCTCTATCGCGCGTCAACACAACCTCAACATCATCTCTTACACCGACGACACCCAGCTAATCCTTTCCCTCACCAAAGACCCCAACAACCGCCAAAACCAATCTTCACGAAGGTATGAAAGAAGTAGCCGAATGGATGAAACAGAGCCGCCTAAAACTCAACTCAGACAAAATGGAGGTGCTCATCCTAGGATCCTCCCCCTCAGCTTGGGACGACTCCTGGTGGCCTTCCGCTCTGGGCACAGCACCCACACCCACAGACCATGCACATAACCTTGGCTTCATTCTAGACTCCTCTCTCTCAATGTCCAGACAAGTCAACGCCGTCTTGTCCTCCTACTTCAATGTCCTTCGCATTCTCAAAAAGATCTTCCGCTGGATCCCCCTCGAGACAAGAAAGACTGTCACCCATGCACTGGTCACAAGTCGACTGGATTATGGCAACACACTCTACGCCGGAATTACAACAAAATTACAGAAAAAACTCCAGCGCATCCAAAACGCATCAGCGAGATTCATATTAGACATCAAGCGCCAAGAGCACATCACCGGACACCTAAAAGACCTCCACTGGTTTCCCGTCAACAAAAGAATTACTTTCCACCTTCTCACCCACGCACATAAGGCCCTTTGTAATCTAGGACCCGAATGCCTCAACACTCGACTGTCCTTCTACAATCCCACCCGCCAACTAAGATCATCCAATCAAGCCCTCGCCGCAGTCCCACGCATCCGAAAATCCACCATGGGTGGCAGATCCTTCTCCTTCTTGGCTGCCAAGACCTGGAACTCACTCCCCACCCACCTCCGCCTTACTCAGAACCACATCTCCTTCAGAAAAGAACTGAAAACCTGGCTATTCGACAAATAATGAACCCCTCCCTCTAGCGCCTTGAGACCCTCTGGGTGAGTAGTGCGCTATATAAATGCCCGAACTTGAACTTAATACTACATTACATCTTTTACTTAATCTACCTATGGAGCATGACAACAAATTATATTTCCACAAGCTATCTGGAGAAGCTTGTTGTGAAGACTCTTAAAGAAAATGAAACTTGTCATTATTGATGACGTAAGCATGGAATCAAACTTAATGCTTGCCTTAATCCATTTAAGAATGTAACACATACTTAAAACTAGGGGTGGGCGTAGTTTGCGAAGTAGCGCTACGCGAAGCTACGTGAAGTGCACTTCGCACTACGCAAACTTCACGTAGCACTACGCGAGCTGCGTAGTAGCATGTTCGCACTGTGCAAGATGCATTTTCAATGATTGCACAGTGCGGACAAGCATCCGGCACTGTGCAATCATTGACAACGGCATCTTGCACAGTGCGAGCTGGTGTTTTCTGCAGCTCGAGTAGATTATTCCTCGAGCTGCAGCTTTCTCAACACGAACTGGTAGTTTCTCATTGTGAGCGGTCGCGAGCATGCGCATCCACTCACAATGAGAAACCTTACCTCCCTGCGTTGAGAATCTCGCCGGGATGTCATTTTGCTTGCTCGCGGTCGTGAACTTGACATTCAGGACCGCGAACAAGCAAAAAATGAGCGCTGCACTACGCTACGCTGCACTACGCGTGTTCGCACTGTGCTACGTGCAGCTCAAGGTTACTTAAAACAGAGTATGACATATTAGTCTTAATTTATTTAAGAAAGAGACAATTGTACTATGTCCTCAGATTCTATTAACTGAACAAAATAGCATGCATTGATGTTTGTGTCAAATACTACCTTCGATATACATTCCAAACAGAAGACTTCACAACTTCAATTTAGCTTTGCATGTAAATTTCTCTTCAGTTTGTGTACTGAGAACTACCTTCAATCAATTCTGCACTCAGTACAGTTGACAACTAGATACCAAAAGCGCCAGCACTACAGAAAACATTCAATACAATCTTGATTTATTTAAAACAGACAATTTCACAATATCCTCATATTTTCTTAAAGTTTAAACAGTAAGAAATTCAGCCTACATTTTCTTTAATTTAGAGATGTTTCTACTGTATGTCTTCATATTTTGCTTAAATAAGTGACAAAAAACATCCCTCTATGTCTGTGTCAACTACTGCCTTCGATCACTATGGACACCAGGGTTCACAACTTGAATTCAGCTTTCCATCTACACTAAGGACAACATTGAATCCAGCCTTGCTTTATTTAAGACAGACAATTGAACTCTGTCCTCAGATTCTGTTAACTGTCACAAAATAGCATTCATTCATCTTTGTGTCAACAACTGCCTTCAATCTACACTGCAGACCGCTGCATTCTCAACTTGAATTCAACTTTATTTCTATATTAAGGACAGCATTGTATTCAGCCTTGCTTTCCTTAAGGCTGAGACAATTATACTGCATCCTCAGATTCTCTTAACTATGAGAAAATAGCATTCATCGATCTTTGTGTCAACAACTGCCTTCAATCTACACTGCGGACAGCTGGGTTCATAACTTCAATTCAGTTTTCCTTCTACATTAAGGACAGCATTACATTCAACATTATTTTCCTTAACGCAGATACAATCCTACTCTGTCCTACGATTCTGTTAACTGTACAAAATACCATTCATCAATGTTTTTATCGATTAGTACCTTCGATCTACATTACAGACACCAGGGTTCACAACTTCAATTCATTTTTCCATGTAAAATTTCATTTCACTATGTGTGCTGAGAAGTGCCTTCAATCAATTCTGCGCTCAGTAGAGTTCACAACCAGATACCAAGAGCGCCAGCACTACAGAAAACAGTCAATACAACCTTGATTTACTTAAAACACAGACAATTGCACAATAGCCTCACATTTTCTTAAACTTTGAACACCAGGAAATTCAGCATTCATGTATTTAATGCAGACAAAATTCTACTATATGTGTTTCACATTTTGTTTAAATAAGTGACATACACCATTCGTCTATGTCTGTTAACAACTGCCTTCAATCTACACTGCACAGGGAACATACAAGCTCACCGCCAAAGATAATACTTACTCAAAGCACCATAAATCACCACAAACAAGAGTGAATATTTTTATGTCACAGTGAGACATACTGTCCCTTTTAAATGGAATTGATGTAGAATTCAATCAACAAAAGACATTACTTCAATTACTGTACCTCATTTCTTCAATTACTGTACCTCACCCCGACCACATTTCATCCGGGGTACATTCAAGCTAAGCGCCAAAGGTATTACAAACTCAGTGCACCACAAATCATCACCATGTGACCGTATTGAATGAGATGACTTATTTAGAAAAAAATACATCATACTTTTTGAAAATATACTTCAACTTACTTCTTTGAATGGACAAACAATATTTATTAGAAAACTTGATTTTAAAGATTTTGCTACCAATTTGTGCTGCTTGGACCACACTATATAGGGGTTTGAAGCAGTCCACTCATCATCACGCACTCCACAGAACTTTGGTGCTTTAGATGCAAACTTGCTTCCTTTCTTGGCTGGGATTATCAATTATTCCTCAGTTTCATATTCTGATTGAACGGCAAGGCCCTTTATCAAACCTTTTTGTCATTTGTACTATCCCAGAAGAAGGTTAATACTCCAAATCTAATCTGTAAAATGTAGCAAACAACTCTTTCAATGGATGATCTATCCAAAAAATACTCCTTTGGCACACCAACTATGGTGCGCAATGTAAAAACTTGCACCCCAACGACTTTGCTTGAGCTGCAACACAGAGATTGCAGGACAACCCACTTGCTGCTGCACCAATCACATCAACTGCTGCAACAAAATCTTTGGCAAGCAGTCCATACTCACATATTGATCTCGATTTTGGTAAACTTAAATTTCTATACATTTATTGTGATGAACTTTTCTGTTACATCAAATAGTCTATCAACCTCATCAAAAACAAGAAACTAAAGGCCCTTTATCGAACCTTTTTAATGGAGATACTACCCCGGCCGAAAGCAGTGAGAAATGTGCACAATTGCTGCCTTTATTACATATGGTTATCAAATATTCTTCTTGTAATACAAATTCATAGTGCAGGTAAGGGTTAGGGAGGGGTGGCGTGGAAGAAGCACAAGGGCTGTGAGCTCTGATGGCACTGGGGGCAAATTGTAGGGGCAGGGGGAAGAAAGGGAAGGAAAGGAAAACGGGGGGAAGTTCCATGGGGGCACATGGAGGAGGCGAAGTATAGTGGATGATCAGGAACAGAAGTAGAGAAGGGGAGAGCGGTGAGTGGGGGGGCAGGAGGAGAAGGAGGGTAGTTTGGGAAGAGCAAGCGCTAAGGCAGGGGGAGTTCAGTAAGATGGAGGAATAAAGATTTAGGGCATGACGGTAGGGAAAAGGGAGAACTACTGAACGGATTTACCCATTTAAGCAAAAGGTAGGACTCTGAACAGAGGACTACCTCTTTGCCAAATTTGGTGTAATTCCGTTCAGCAGTACAGGCTGTAGCCACGATAAACGGTTCCTATGGAACTGATATAATTTGAGATGTCATCAGTGATGTCATGAGTGATGTCACTGACCATGTCATGAGTGATGTAATATGTGATGCCATCAGCAGTGCATTGTGGGCGCACGAGTTATTGTTAGCTAAACTAACTATAATGGGGGAATTTCAATGGTTTTGTATGAGTGAAATGTCTAGCTAACTATAACACGTGTGAAACCTATGGTTTTTTCATTGAATTTGCAAGGTTTTTTAAATGCTAATTCCTAACTATAAAGTGCCTAAAACCTATGGTTTTTTCAGTGAATTTCATAGGTTTTGTTAATGCCAATTTTTAAATGTAATAATTGTTATATTTATTTATTTTATAATAAGGTTCTACATGTTTTAATAATAATTATTTTTAGTTATTTAAATTTTTTAAATTGCATGACATTTTTTTGTAAAATAATTTAAAAAAATAATTTTTTTCTACAATATATTAAAATGAATTGCAATATATATTTTTTGTATTTTTTTTGTGGTGAACGTAGGGTACGCGTACCGTCCTCGCATACTCTTGCGCAACTGTAATTGTACTGTACGCGTACCTGCTCATATGTCACGGATACGTTTTGACGTTACGTGTCGCATCGGCGCTTCCGCGTGACGTCATGTTTGTTTGTACGGCGTACACTATGCGTACCCTGTGAAAATGAATGAAAGAAAACATTAGTAGTGTATGGTGAATGTGAAATTCCAGAACTTTAAGGAAGTGGTACAGCATAAATCTATACGGTGTTTACTGTAGTACTTCTGAAGAACATGAATGTAACATATGTACATGAATATGTTATAAGTCTATGCTTCTCTTTGCACTGCTGGTGAAACTGCCTGGGTAAATTCGTAAGTGCTAGTGTTTTAATGCAGTGAATGGATTACTACATACTGATGAATGGGTCACTATAACAGTGCAAAAGCAGTGAGAGAGTGCTTGGTGAAAGTGTAAGGATACAGAATGGGGAATTGAAGGTGTGAAACACAAGTAAGCAGGTGGATACAAGACTGCATGCATAATGCATAGAGGTTTGAAGCAGTGCATGTCCTAAGGCCTACTTTCCTGCATCAGAACTTGAGTACTGACTGAATGATTACAGTTCTGCAAGGAGAGTGCATGACTGAATTTATAACTGCTTCAGTTCAGGCGAAGTGAATAGATTACTACATATTGCTGAATGGGTGACTACAACAGAGGAACAGGTATGACAGAGTGTTTATTGGAAGTGCAAGGGTACAGATTGGGGAATTGAAGGTGTGAAAGATAAGTGAACAGATGGATACAAGACTGCATGGATAGTGCATAGGATTTTGAAGCAGTCCATGTCCTAAGGCCTACTTCACTGCATGACTACTTGGGTATTAACAGAATGATTAGGCTACTGTAAGGAGAGTGTCTAAGTGAATATATAAGTGCTTGAGTTTTAGTGCAGTAAATGGATTAGTACATACTGCTGAATGGGTCACTACGACAAACGCGGCGACCTAGGCTGCGGATGTGTGTTGCTGTGGATGCTGTGTTATTTTAAAAGTTGCTGATTTTAATAGCACGTTTGAAAACTTCATTTAAAAACCTTATTTGTGCATTTTCGCTGTGACATTTGTAAGCGCATTCCTACCTGTACTTTAACTTGCTCGTGGCCCCGTTCCGCCCTGGCTTTGTGCCGTTTGTGCAGAGGGTCAGCTTGAGGAGCGTCACTTCCTGCTCGTGACACCACTTCCACCCTGCACCTAGTCTTCGCAGGTTAGCGGTCTAGTGCTGCCGAGCCTGTTGGTATTTAGTCCTCGCTTCCAGCTCCCGCCCATTGACAAACGCGGCGACCTAGGCTGCGGATGTGTGTTGCTGTGGATGCTGTTTTATTTTAAAAGTTGCTGATTTTAATAGCACGTTTGAAAACTTCATTTAAAAACCTTATTTGTGCATTTACGCTGTGACATTTGTAAGCGCATTCCTACTTGTACTTTAACTCGCTCGTGGCCCCGGCTTTGTGCCGTTTGTGCGGAGGGTCAGCTTGAGGAGCGTCACTTCCTGCTCGCGACACCACTTCCGCCCTTCACCTAGTCATCGCAGGTTAGCGGTCTAGTGCTGCCGAGCCTGTTGGTATTTATTCCTCGCTTTTAGCTCCCGCCCATTGACAAACGCGGCGACCTAGGCTGTGGATGTGTGTTGTTGTGGATGCTGTGTTATTTTAAAAGTTGCTGATTTTAATAGCACGTTTGAAAACTTCATTTAAAAACCTTATTTGTGCATTTACGCTGTGACATTTGTAAGCGCATTCCTACCTGTACTTTAACTCGCTCGTGGCCCCGTTCCGCCCCGGCTTTGTGCCGTTTGTGTGGAGGGTCAGCTTGAGGAGCGTCACTTCCTGCTCGTGACACCACTTCCGCCCTGCACCTAGTCATTGCAGGTTAGCGGTTTAGTGTTCCCTCACCTCCAGTATATAATGGCGGTATGGTGGAAGCGCAGCGGATGAGCGCAGTTGGAGCGCCGAGTTCGTGCCGAAGTCGCGCACAAGTCAAGCCGTTCTGCGTCCGTCCGCGGCCGACCGGGCCCAAGGCTCCGTCGTAATGCCCAATTCTATTCTTACTCCTCCTTCGACCTCCAAAGTCTCAACTTCTCAGGGCCCATTCCTGCCCGCACTGCGAGGGCTGCTCAGGATTGTGGTATTTTTGTCCCCTCTGACACTTCTGTCCTAGAATCCCTTCCCCTTCACGACTCCTCCCCAGCCCTTTCCCCCTCCCCGTCTCAGAAATCCGCTTCATTACTAGTGTACTACCTAAATACCCGCTCCTTAATACGCCATCAGTTGGAAATATTTCAACTATTACACCAGAGCGCCATTGATATTCTCCTCCTAGCTGAAACTTGGATTACTGAGGACTCAGCCCCTGGCATCCTCGCAGCTATTCCCACTGGCTACTATATCATGCAAGCCAACCGGCCTGCCGGGAAGACCGGCGGTGGGGTGACGGCCATCATCCGCTCTGAACATAAATTTTCAGAGCTGACTGTGATATCTATCCCCAAAACTGACTGCCTCTCTCTTAAATTCTCCTCAGCCAAGTCCGCCTATGTCTGTGTCCTTGTTTACAGGCCCCCCGAACACATGCCTCTCTTCCCCCAACTATTCGGTGATTCCATCTCTCAACTCGCGATTAATCATGCCAACATCATGATTATTGGCGATTTCAACTACTGGCCATCTGATGCACGCAAAAGCCAATCTTCTACGGAGTTTACTGACCTTTTAACCAGTATGAACTTTCACCAGCATGTTCATACTCCCACCCATCACAAGGGTCACACCCTAGACCAATTTTGGACGATATCTCCCCTCCCTCTGTACTTCCCTGTTCCTTGTCTGACCACTGCTCCATATCCTTTTACCTTCATCTTCATACTTTTTGCCTTCCCCCCCTGTTAAGAATCTTTCTGCTCGTAACTGGAAAAAAGCAAATCTGGCTGATTTTCATGCCTTTTTGGCCTCCACCGCACCCACACCCTCGAGCTCGGCAGCCGATCAGGTTGCTTACCTCGAAGAATGGTTACTCCTTGCATGCGACAAAGTTGCCCCTTTCAAAACAATTAAAGCCAAGTGTCCTCATGACGCCCAGCGGTGGTTCTCTGACCAACTTAAAGCGGATAAACTTGCTCTCCGTCAAGTGGAGCGCCGCTGGAGGCGCAACTACGATCCTCAGCTCAGACTTGTTTGTGCTGACTCCTTAAAGTCCTACAAAAAAATCGATTTTGGCAGCCAAAACCGCCTACTTTTCCCATAAGATAATGGACTCCAACAACAAAACCAAAGACATCTTCTCCATTGTCAATGAGCTTTCCCTGCCTGATAGGGTCACACCTCAACCCCAACCAACCCAAACCTTGTGTGATTCCCTCAACTCTTACTTCATCGACAAAATCTCAACCATTAAAAATAATATCCCTTCCCCCTCATCCCCTTTACCCCCACCTCTCCCTCCCATGAACACTAGTCGTTTGACTGAGTTTCCGCCAATTTCACTAAAAGAATTCTCTTCATTGCTCCATAAAGTCAGTTCAGGCTCCCCTAATGAATGCTGCCCCCCTCAGATCCTGAGGGAGGCCTTCCTGGCCTACCCTGGTCCCCCACTAGCCTTGCTCAACAACTCTCTAGCCACCGGGGAAGTCCCTCGCTCCTTCAAACAGGCAGCCGTTCTACCCATTCTAAAAAAAACTAATGCGGATCCCACAATTTTAAGCAATTACAGACCAATATTCCTCCTCCCCTACCTAGGAAAGATCCGGGAGACTTATGTCACCCGCTGCCTTAGTTCCTTCATCGAGAAATCCTCCTTCCTGGATGCCCAACAAGCTGGCTTTAGACCCCTCCATTCCAGCGAGGCGGTCATAGTAGCCATCATGGATGCCCTCAGGAAAGGTGCCGACAAAAACATCTCACAGGCCCTTGTCCTCTTGGACCTGTAGGCAGCATTCGACACGGTCGATCATGTTATTTTGATCGACCGTGTCAACAATGCTGGCATCCAGGGGGTGGCCCTCGATTGGATTAGATCCTTCCTCGACCATCGATCTCAGGCAGTCCACCTGTCCACTTTTTCCGCATCCTACTCATCCTTAACCTGCGGGGTCCCTCAGGGCTCTGCGCTATCACCCTTACTATTTAACTTGTATTTGCAACCCCTCTTAGCTTCCCTCCGTAATTCCCCGGTCACAATTTTCAATTACGCGGACGATCTTCAGTTAATCTTTCCTATTGATTCCCTCCCTTCTTCCTGTCTTAATTTTCAGTCCACTATGCTGGCCATTGCAGAGTGGATGTTTCACAGCCAATTGAAATTGAATCCCACAAAAACAGAGCTAGTACTAGTGGGGGGTTCCACCAATCCATGGAACACCACCTTTTGGCCTTCACCCCTAGGGACGGCACCCACTCCTGTGAGCACGGTGAAGAGTCTGGGGTGATCATTTCTGAAGACCTCTCGATGAGACCACAAACCAATTCAGTCACCTCATCCTGTTTTTATCATCTAAGGCGGATCTGCAAAATCAGCAGGTTTCTCACCAGAGAGGCCCTGATTTTAGTCATCATCGCTCTTATCACCTCCAGACTCGACTATGCTAACATTCTGTATGCGGGGATCCCTGCTTTCCACCTCCACCGGCTGCAACTTGTGCAGAATTAGGCTGCCCGCCTGATCTTCTGCCAGCCCAAACACCAGCACGTTACCCCCCTCCTCCGCAACCTTCACTGGCTCCCTGTCTCTAAACGCTGTGCCTTCAAACTTGGATGTTCCGTCTTCATGGCCCTCTCTGACTCAGCCCCTGCCTTTATCTCATCCTGCCTGACACGATGCATCCCCCACAGAGCTCTCCGCTCAACATCCCTCAATTACCTTGTGGTACCCAAATACAAATGGAAAAAGCATGGAGGACTGAGTTTCTCTGTCCTGGCCCCCTCCACTTGGAATTCCCTTCCAACTGCACTGCGTCTCTGCCCCAGCTACGACTGCATCCGCAGACTGCTAAAAACCCGGTTATTCCAGTCAGCATTTGAGTAACTCCTTCTTCCTGGTCACCGTACTCTGTCAAGAGCGCCATGAAACCGTTGGTGAACGTGCGTGGTACAAATATTTTTAACGTATCGTAACGTACAATAGTGCAACAGCAGTGACAAAGTATTTGGTGGAACTGTAAGGATGCAAACTGGGGAACTGAAGATTTGAAACACAAGTGTGCAGGTGGATACAACACTGCTTGTATACTGTATAGGGATTTGAAGCAGTCCATGCCCTAATGCCTACTTTGCTGCGTGAGTACTTGGGTACTGACTGAATGATTACAGTTCTGCAAGGAGAGTGCATGACTGCATTTATAACTGCTTCAGTTCTGGCGAAGTGAATAGATTACTACATATTGCTGAATGGGTGACTACAACAGTGGAACAGGTATGACAGAGTGTTTATTGGAAGTGCAAGGGTACAGATTGGGGAATTGAAGGTGTGAAAGATAAGTGAACAGATGGATACAAGACTGCATGGATAGTGCATAGGATTTGAAGCAGTCCATGCCCTAAGGCCTACTTTGCTGCATGAGTACTTGGGTACTGACTGAATGATTACAGTTCTGCAAGGAGAGTGCCTGACTGAATTTATAAGTGCTTCAGTTTTAGTGCAGTGAATGGATAAGCACACACTGCTGAATGATTCACTACAATTTGGTGGAAGTGTAAGGATACAGACTAGGGAATTGAAGGTATAAAAGACAAGTTTGCTGGTGGATAGAAGACTGCATGCATAGTGTGTAGGGGTTTGAATCAGTCCTCGCCCTAGGGCCTACTTTGCTGCATGAGTACTTTGGTACTGACTACATGATTACAGTTCTGCAAGGAGAGTGCATGACTGAATTTATAAGTGCTTCAGTTTAAGCACAGTGAATGGATAAGCACATACTGTTGAATGGGTCACAACAACAGTGAAACAGCAGTGCCAGAGTGTTTGGTGGGAGTGTAAGGATACAGAGTGCAGAATTGAAGATATGAAAGACAAGTGTGCAGGTATATACAAGACTGCATGCATAGGGTATAGGGGTTTGAATCAGTCCATGCCCTAAGGCCTACTTTGCTGCATGAGTACTTGGGTACTGACTGAATGATTACAGTTCTGCAAGGAGAGTGCCTGACTGAATTTATAAGTCCTTCAGTTTTAGTGCAGTGAATAAATAAGCACATACTGCTGAATGGTTCATCAAAATAGTGCAACATCAGTGACAGAATGTTTGGTGGAAGTGTAAGGATACAGACTGGGGAATTGAAGGTATAAAAGAAAAGTGTGCAGGTGCATACAAGACTGCATGCATAGTGTATAGGGGTTTGAATCAGTCCATGCCCTAAGGCCTACTTTGCTGCATGAGTACTTGGGTACTGACTGAATGATTACAGTTCTGCAAGGAGAGTGCCTGACTGAATTTATAGGTGCTTCAGTTTTAGCACAGTGAATGGATTTGTACATACTGCTGAATGGGTAACTACAACAGTGGGACAGCAGTGACAAAGTGCTTGGTAGAAGTGTAAGGATACAGACTGGGGAATTGAAGGTATTAAAGACAAGTGTGCAGGTAGTTACAAGACTGCATGCATACTGTATAAGAGTTTGAAGCAGTCCCTGTCCTAAGGCCTACTTTGCTGCATAAGTACTCCCTACTGCCTGAATCAATAGAATACTGTAAAGAGAGTGTCTGAGTGAATCTATAAGTGCTTGAGTTTTAGTACAGTGAATGAATTAGTACATAGTGCTCAATGCTTTATTATTATTAGACAATAAAATTATTCTTCAGACAACTCATTTTATAACACATCTTCTAAATGAGTTCATCTGGTACGACATCATACTGCTGGTTTGCCATTTCAGAGTTTATAGCTTCCAGTAACTCTGCGTCATCCAGTGCTTCCAAAAAATCAGCATCATTGCTTTCATTTTCAAAATCACAGGTGACACACGTGGAGTGGTGTGGCTCACTGGTTAGAGGCGGCAGACCCGTAAGCAGAGGACGGCCCGGGACCAGGGTTCGATTCCTGACGCGGCAGGGTCATGGACCATGGTCAGCGGGCTCGATAATTCTCACCTCGGTGCCTACTCCAGTCAGGGACCACACTCGGCAACTCTGGGCATTAGCTTGCCTCATCTTCACAACGGCCCCCCCAGACCGCCGGGGATGCTTGGTCGCACCTTAGAGATACCCATTAGGGACCATCTCTCAGGGTGAGCCAGGACGGGTTCCCCAGCGGTCGAAGCGCGGAGATACTCCTCCGGGAGTCGATTCCTAGCGCTATATAAATCCGCAATTAAATTAAATTAAATATCTGCACTACTGATGTCCTCTAAGTCAGTCTCGGTGCCCATTATAGGTAGATTGTGTACTTCAATTAAACTGTTGCTCATTTTCAATGTGTCTTCGGTAATATTCTCCTCTTTATCCATAACAAATCTGTTATGTTCTAGGTCCTTGCACAAAAACATAAACACTTCACTTTAACAGTTTTTTAGTAAATAATACAAAAGTAGGTTTATCAACTATTTTGGCCCCAAAAATAATATTATGTAAATACCATTGTAATAACATTCCTACAGTAGAGTTTTAGTACTTCATAAGGTTATATAAATATAATTGCTTATAAAGAAATCCTGTTCCTAAGTTTTGGTAAAATTCGAAACTAGTCACTGCTTATTACTATGGAAAATGACTCAGGTTCTTATACTAAAATGCAGTACTAAAAAATGTAGAATATGTCTATTCACCTTACCGCTTCGAACCTAGTAAATGTGTTTAAGTAAAATGCAAGGGATACTGTTGCTTGTCTAGAATAACACTGTGAATCTGTGCGTATTTAGTTGCCATTCTCATACTAGTTTTTGAATACTTCATGTGTTTTCACACACATCAATTCTTAAAAACCTATCCATGACTCACTTTTTAACATAATTAGAAATTAGTCTTTGCTTATATAAGTCGAAAATACTCACAGCCACAGCTATAGAACGCCCCTTCAACACAAAGTATTGTGTATGATGAGGACATATTTACATAGAAAAGAAAAGCTACACACAGTAAATTATCCTGTCCTTCTAAATATGAAAGACTGTTTGAAAACCACTCTGTGACTTATTTTATGTTGAGCTCTTTGGTCTATTTTAATCCTGAAAGTCCCTGTTCTCTACTACCAATGCATGTCTTTCTATACAATACCATACAGGTGCGTTGACAGTGCTTTTCCCAAGCAATGTCCCATTTTATACATCTCTGTAATAAAATTCTCTGACACTTCTTGAAAATATCTTCTAAGATAGTGGGTCCCCAGGGACACTCAGTATGCATATTAACTTTCTCATCTTCGCACAGATTTGTACTCCGTCCATCTCTTGTTTCTTCAGCTGTGTAGAAGAATAGCACATTGACCATTTTTATAGTTACTTATACTTACATTAAAAATAATAAATATTAAAAAAAACTATATATTATAAAATTATCATCTGTGGAAGACAAGAAAAAATACAGTTACAATATATATATTTCAAACCAGATTAATTTGTAAAAAAATGCATTTGCCTTTTTTGGTGTTTTCAGAATATATTGAATTTAACTAGAAACAGTGATTTCAATTGTACTCATGAGATAACAGCGGGCATCTCAAACAATGATAAAATAACAAAACATTATAATCAATTTTCATACACTGTAAATAATGTTGCTTAGAAATATATGCAACAAAAAGTCCTTATTTGTTTTAGATACTTTTACTCAAGGCCAAATAAAATGTGTGAAATCCTTTGTTTGGAAGATGTCCAATAGTAATCCTGAGCGTCCGCCTCTCACCCTTCTGATCCGGAACCACCGACATCATCTGCAGCGTACCCCAGGGCTCATCCCTCAGCCCAATTCTGTTCAACATCTACATGGCCCCCCTCGCACAAGTGGCCCGCCATCGCGACCTCAACATCATCTCATACGCCGATAACACCCAGCTCATCCTCTTCCTCACCAACGACCAACACACCGCCAAAACTAACCTCCACGAGGGAATGAAGGCCGTCGCCGACTGCATAAGGAGCCGCCGTATTAAGCTGAACTCGGACAAGACAGAGGTACACATCCTCGGACCCACCCCCACAGCCTGGGAAGACTCCTGGTGGCCGAGTACACTGGGATCAGCACCAACACCCACCGACCATGCACACAACCTAGGACTCTTTCTCGACTCCTCCCTCTTCATGTCTAAGCAAGTCAATGCCGTCTCCTCCTACTGCTACAACACCCTCCACATGCTCCGCAGGATCTACAACTGGATCCCGACCAAAAGAAAAAGAACGGTGACTCAGGCCCTCGTCAGCAGCAGACTGGACTAAGGCAATGCACTCTATGCAGGAATCCCAGCCAAACACTTACGACAACTACAACGAATCCAAAATGCCTCCGCCTGAATGATCGTGAATGTCCCCCGCGGCAGCCACATCACCCCCAACCTGAGAGCTCTACACTGCCTCCCCTTCAAATTCAAGCTCCTCCCCCACACTCACAAAGCATTTCACAACACCGGACCAGCCTACCTTAACAGCAGTATTCCTGAAAGGCCAAATTTTGTTCCTAAAACTTTGGATTTAAGAATATTAGATAAGAATTTGGTAATTCTTCAGCAAAAGTTTAAAAACCAATCGAATATCATTGCAATGTATTCAACCGTTATCACATTTTAAATAAGGAGTGTAATGTCCAGATGTTGTAGAAGGACCATCATGAAAAATAATTGCCACATCTACAAAAGGTCTTCCTGATATTGATACTTGAGTAGCTACAAAATGTTTAATTAAAGTTTCCAATTTTCTTTCATCAGCTGTACAACGTTGCATCATTAAAATTACATACTGTCTATAACTTTGGATAAATAATCTTGATGACATTTGTGATTTACATTGCCGACACTCCATGTTTTGAGTTGCTTCTCGAACTAGGTTGTTAAAAGACCAATTTTCACAGTCATGTTGCCATGTATAAGAAACGCCAAAAAGATTTTCAAAATCGATACCTTCATCTTCCAATAGAACAAGCATGTACATTAGAAATTCCTGACAATCTTGCTGAATATTGTGCGTAAATTTAGTACAACCAGAACATATGTCAAACACATTTAGAATATTAGAAAAACTTTGTATTTTACTTTTATCACTACTACATTTCTCATAAACAGAATAAAACAAACAAAATCTTTTTTCCCGATTTTCAACAATTTGCTGTTGCAAACTTTCAAGAAAAAAACAACATTAACAACTACATTCACAAAGCATTTGACACCAGAACTGTTTTCAAACTGATAACCAACAATCTCTTCAACAGTAAACAGGGAGGGAGCACACTACTGACCTCTCAGCCGGGTCGCCCCTTCGCATTGTGGTTCATGCAGTTCATACGATTAAGGACAAAGTTTGTAAGTATTGCCCCAAGGTTGGTGCAAGCAGGTGCTTGGTACAATGTATCTCAAGACACAAGACATGGCTCGTGTTTCAGGATAGTATCCTTCTTCAGTGGAGAGATCAGTTTGGGGTGGCTACGAGACTGCCAAACAATCCAGGCTTTGTTGCCGCACTAGCGCGGAGGTTCTTCGCCTATAGCTTGTCAGCTACGGAGGCTCACTGTAGGCCCAAAAACAGGAAACAGGGAGGGAGCACTCTCCTGACCTCTCAGACGGGTCGCCCCTTCACATTCTGGTACATGCAGTTCATACGATTCAGGACAAAGTTCGTAAGTATTGCACCAAGTTTGGTGCAAGCAGGTGCTTGGTACAAGGCATCTCTAGACACAAGATATGGCTCGTGTTTCAGGATAGTATCCTTCATCAGTAGAGTTCAGTTAGGGGAGGCTAAGAGGCTGCCAAACAATCCAGGCTTCGTTGTCTCTCGGGCACGGTGGTGCTTCGACCATAGCTAATCAGCTACGGAGGCTCACGGGAGCCCCAAAAACAGGTATCAGGGAAGGAGCACACTCCTCATCTCTCATCCAGGTCGCCCCTTCGCATTCAGGTACATGCAGTTCATACGATTCAGGACAAAGTTCGTAAGTATTGCACCAAGGTTGGTGCAAGCAGGGGCTTGGTACAAGGTATCTCTAGACACGAGACATAGCGCGTGTTTCAGGATAGTATCCTTCATCCGTAGAGATCAGTTTGGGGTGGCTAAGAGGCTGCCAAACAATCCAGGCTTCATTGCCTCTCTGGCGCAGAGGTGCTTCGCCTATAGCTCGTCAGCAAGGGGGCTCACAGGAGCCTTAAAAACAGGAAACAGGGAGTGAGGACATTCCAGACCTCTCAGCCGGGTCGCCCCTTCGCATTTTGGTACATGCAGTTCGTACGATTCAGGACAAACTTCTTACCTATTGCACCAAGTTTGGTGCAAGCAGGTGCTTGGTACAAAGCATCTCTAGACACGAGACATGGCTGTGTTTCAGGATAGTATCCTTCATCAGTAGAGATCAGTTTAGTGTGGCTAAGAGGCTGCCAAACAATCCAGGCTTTGTTGCCTTTCGGGCGCGGAGCTGCTTCGCCTATAGCTCGTCAGCTATGGAGGCTCACGGGAGCCCCATAAAACAGCAAACAGGCAGGGAGCACACTCCTGACCTCCCAGCCGGGTCACCCCTTCGCATTCTGGTACATGCAGTTCATACTATTCAGGACAAAGTTCGAAAGTATTGCACCAAGGTTGGTGCTAGCAGGTGCTTGATACAAGGTATCTCTAGGCACGAGACATGGCTCGTGTTTCGGGATAGTATCCTTCATCAGTAGAGATCATTTTGGGGTGGCTAAGAGGCTACCAAACAATCCAGGCTTCGTTGCCTCTCGGGCACGGAGGTGCTTTGCCTATAGCTTGTCAGCTACGTAGGCTCACGGGAGCCCCAAAAACAGGAAACAGGGAGGAAGCACACTCCTGACCTCTCAGCCCGGTCGCCCCTTCGCATTCTGGCACATGCAGTTCATACGATTCAGAACAAAGTTCGTAAATATTGCACCAAGGTCGGTGCAAGCTGGTGCTTGGTACAAAGTGTTTCTAGACACGAAACATGGCTCGTGTTTCAGGATAGTATCCTTCATCTGTAGAGATCAGTTTGGTGTGGCTGAGAGGCTGCAAAACAATCCAGGCTTTGTTTCCTCTCGGGCACGGAGGTGCTTTCCCTATAGCTCGTCAGCAATGGAGGCTCACAGGAGCCCCAAAAACAGGAAACAGTGAGGGAGCATACTCCAGACCTCTCACCCGGGTTGCCCCTTCGCATTCTGGTACATGCAGTTCATACGATTCAGGACAAAGTTCGTAAGTATTTCATCAAGGTTGGTGCAAGCAGGTGCTTGGTACAAGGTATCTCTAGACATGGACATGGCTCTTGTTTCAGGAGAGTATCCTTCATCAGTAGAGATCATTTTGGGGTGGCTAAGAGGCTGCCAAACAATCCAGGCTTCATTGCCTCTCGGGCGCAGAGGTGCTTCGCCTATAGCTCATCAGCTACGGAGGCTCACAGGAGCCCTAAAAACAGGAAACAGGGAGGGAGGACATACGAGACCTCTCAGCCGAGTCACCCATTCACATTTTAGTACATGCAAATCGTACGATTCAGGACAAAGTTCTTAAGTATTGCACCAAGTTTGGGGCAAGCAGGTGCTAGGTACAAGGCATCTCTAGACACGAGACATGGCTGTGTTTCAGGATAGTATCCTTCATCAGTAGAGATCAGTTTGGTGTGGCTAAGAGGCTGCCAAACAATCCAGGCTTCGTTGCCTTTCGGGCGCGGAGGTGCTTCGCCTATAGCTCTTCAGCTACAGAGGCTCACGGGAGCCCCAAAAACAGGAAACAGGGAGGGAGCACACTCCTGACCTCTCAGCCCGGTCGCCCCTTCGCATTGTGGTACATGCAGTTCATACGATTCATGACAAAGTTCGAAAGTATTGCACCAAGGTTCATGCTAGCAGGTGCTTGATACAAGGTTTCTCTAGGCACAAGACATGGCTCGTGTTTCAGGATAGTATCCTTCATCAGTAGAGATCATTTTGGGTTGACTAAGAGGCTGCCAAACAATCCAGGCTTCGTTGCCTCTCAGGCGCGAAGGTGCTTTGCCTATAGCTTGTCAGCTACGTAGGCTCACGGGAGCCCCAAATACAGGAAACAGGGAGGAAGCACACTCCTGACCTCTCAGCCGGGTCGCCCGTTCGCATTCTGGCACATGCAGTTCATACGATTCAGAACAAAGTTCGTAAATATTGCACCAAGGTCGGTGCAAGCAGGTGCTTGGTACAAAGTATTTCTAGACACGAAACATAGCTCGTGTTTCAGGATAGGATCCTTCATCTGTAGAGATCAGTTTGGTGTGGCTCAGAGGCTGCCAAACAATCCAGGCTTCGTTTCCTCTCGGGCACGGAGGTGCTTTCCCTATAGCTCGTCAGCAATGGAGGCTCACAGGAGCCCCAAAAACAGGAAACAGTGAGGGAGCATACTCCTGACCTCTCTCCCAGGTCGCCCCTTCGCATTCTGGTACATGCAGTTAATACGATTCAGGTCTAAGTTCGTAAGTATTTCACCAAGGTTGGTGCAAGCAGGTGCTTGGTACAAGGTATCTCTAGACATGGGACATGGCTCTTGTTTCAGGATAGTATCCTTTATCAGTAGAGATCATTTTGGGGTGGCTAAGAGGCTGCCAAACAATCCAGGCTTCGTTGCCTCTCGGGCGCGGAGGTGCTTCGCCTATAGCTCGTCAGCTACAGAGGCTCAAGGGAGCCCCAAAAAACAGGAAAGAGAGAGGGAGCACACTCCTGACCTCTCAACCAGGTCGCCCCTGCGCATTCTGATGCATGCAGTTCATACTATTCAGGACAAAGTTCGTAAGTATTGCATCAAGGTTGGTGCAAGCAGGTGATTGGTACAAGGTATCTCTAGACACGAGACATGGCTCGTGTTTCAGGATAGTATCCTTCATCAGTAGAGATCAGTTTGGGGTGCCTAAGAGGCTGCCAAACAATCTAGGCTTTGTTGCCTCTCGGGCGCGCAGGTGCTTTGCCTATAGCTTGTCAACTAGGTAGGCTCACGGGAGCCCCAAAAACAGGAAACAGGGAGGAAGCACACTCCTGACCTCTCAGACCGGTCGCCCCTTCCCATTCTGGCACATGCAGTTCATACGATTCAGAACAAAGTTCGTAAATATTGCACCAAGGTCGGTTCAAGCAGGTGCTTGGTGCAAGGTATCTCTAGACACGAGACATGGCTCGTGTCTCAGGAAAGTATACTTCATCAGTAGAGATGATTTTGGGGTGGCTAAGAGGCTGCCAAACAATCCAGGCTTCGTTGCCTCTAGGGCACGAAGGTGCTTTGCCTATAGCTTGTCAGCTACGGAGGCTCACGGGAGCCCCAAAAACAGGAAACAGGGAGGGAGCACATACCTGACCTCTCACCCGGGTCGCCCCTTTGCATTCTGGTACATGCAGTTCATACAATTCTGGACAAAGTTTGTAAGTATTGCACCAAGGTTGGTGCAAGCAGGTGCTTGGTACAAGGTATCTCTAGACACGAGACATGGCTCTTGTTTCAAGATAGTATCCTTTATCAGTAGAGATCAGTTTGGGGTGGCTAAGAGGCTGACAAACAATCCAGGCTTCGTTGCCTCTCGGGCGCGGAGGTGCTTCGCCTATAGCTCTTCAGCTACAGAAGCTCACTGGAGCCCCAAAAACAGGAAACAGGGAGGGAGCACACTCTTGACCTCTGAGCCAGGTGGCCCCTTCGCATTCTGATACATACAGTACATACGATTCATGACAAAGTACGTAAGTATTGCACCAAGGTTGGTGCAAGCAGGTGTTTGGTACAAGGTATCTCTAGACACGAGACATGGCTCGTGTTTCAGATAGAATCCTTCATCAGTAGAGATCAGTTTGGGGTGCCTAAGAGGCTGCCAAACAATTCAGGCTTCGTTGCCTGCCGAGAGCCTCCGTAGCTGATGAGCTATAGGCGTAGCACCTCCGCGCCTGAAAGACATCTGAATCGCGACTTCAACAGCCCAAATGTGCGCTCTATGATAGCTCGAGTCTGTATGTTTGCCCTATTGTACCTACGCTGAGGTACAGTGTTTGCACGCCTGTAAGGGGTGAGGATATGTGGGGAGAGTGCATAGCCAGCATCGCCTGAGTAGGGAAGAATGGGCAGTTGTTAACATTTCCCTTTTTTAACTTGCACAGAACATGATCTATACGTTCGTACATGTAGTGTCTGTTGGGCCATGATTCTCATTGTACAATGGATATTATTGGGGGGCATTCAGACATGTCAATGGCACATATCACTCATTTTTAGTGCTTGGTACTTACCCAGTAGCCACATGTTGCCAAATTCTCCTGCAGCCATACGCCGGGAAAGAGGTGACATGCGGAATATGAAGCTGTCATGCGTACTGCCGGGGAACACTGCATTCACGTCGATGAACCTCCCACTGGCATCACAGACAGCTTGCACATTGATGGAATGCCATCTGTGTCTGTTGTAGAAGATGTGTGCAATGTGGTGGGGTGGCTGAAGGGCCACATGGGTGCAGTCAATTGCACCCAGCACACGTGGGAATTATGCAAGGAGATAAAAATCTCTTGCTGCGGTTTGTCTCATGGCCAGTGTATGTGGCATTTGTAAGTAGTTGGGAGCTATAGCAGTGATGCATCTCAGTACCTGATGCAGGCACCGCGACTGGCTCGCCTGGGAAATGCCCACAATGTCATAGGTGACCCTTTGGAATGACCAAGTGGCAAAGAAGTGTAGGGCAGACAGGATCTTGAGATATACTGGTATTGCATGCGAGCAGAATCAAGTTCCTGCTCCCAATCACAGACCATATCCAAGATGACTTTTGGTGGGAAATGGTACCTGGCCCTTACATCTTGGCTGGTCATTCCAAATAGGTTGATCCTCTGTCTGAAAATCCTCTCAGCTCCCCTCCTCCTCCTCAAGTAGTTTTGCTGCATGGCAAGGGGCAGTGCTACAAACACATTCAGTGACATCCTGTAAAGGTTTGTTTGTGTCTGCTCTGCATTTATCCATGTTGGGGGGCTGGGATTGGCTACAGTGGATCAGCTGATCCATGATGGGGAATGGTAGGCACTTGAACAGATGTTTACCGTTGTCTAACAGGAACAACTGCCAAAATTCGTATCTTCCGGTCCGTAATCGGAATTTTTGGCCCGCAATCGTAAATTACGGCACTATTCCGGAAATTGCGTGCCAAAATCGTAAAGTACGCCAAAAAGCCGTACGTTCCGGCCCGGTGGTGGACGTAAAGTTAGTAGTCATAAGTTTATTCTGTGAATACCGAAAGTAGAAAGTTCATTCTGTGAATACCGAAAGTAGTAAGTTCATTCCGTGAATGCCAAAAGTAGTAAGTGCATTCTGTGAATATCAAAATAGTAGTAAGTTTAGGATTCAGTCTTAAGTTCATTCTGTGAATCGGTCACCGTATGATTGCAGTTCTGCAAGGAGAGTGCCTGACTGAATTTATAAGTGCTTGAGTTTTAGCACAGTGAATGGTAAAGCCCATACTGCTGAATGGGTCAATACAATAGTACAACAGCAGTAACAGAGTGTTTGGTGGATGTGTAAGGATACAGACTGTGGAATTGAAGGTATAACATCCTAGTGTGCAGGTAGATACAAGACTGCATGCCCAGTGCATAGGTATTTGAAGCGGTCCATGCCCAAAGGCCTGCTTTGCTGCATGAGTACTTGAGTACTGACTTAAAAAGTACAGTTCTGCAAGGAGAGTGCCGGACTAAAGCGTGCTTCAGTTTTAGCACAGTGAATGATAAGCACATCCTGCTAAATGGGTGCAACATCAGTGACAGAGTGTTTGGTGGACGTTTAAGGATACAGACTGACAAATTGAAGGTATGAAAGACAAGTGTGCACGTGGATAGAAGATTGCATGTATACTGTATAAGGGTTTGAAGCAGTCCATGTCCTAAGGCCTACTTTGTTGCATTAGTACTTAGGTACTGACTGAAGGATTACAGTTGTGCAAGGAGAGTGCCTGACTGAATTTATAAGTGCTTCAGTTTTAGCACAGCAAATGGATTAGTACATACTGCTGAATGGATCTATACAACAGTGCAACAGCAGTGACAGAGTGCTTGGTGGAAGTGTAAGGATACAGACTGGGGAACTGAAGGTATAAAAGTGTGGAGGGAGATACAAAACTGCATGCATAGTGTATAGAGCAGGGGTCTCCAAACCGGTCCTTGAGGGCCGGATCCATGCCAGATTTCTAAAATAACTACATGTATCTCAATGGGGATATCTAAAATATCTGGCATGGATCCGGCCCTCCAGGACCGGTTTGGAGACCCTGGTATAGACGTTTGAAGCAGTCTATGTCCTAAGGCCTACTTTTCTGCATGAGTACTTGGGTACTGACTGGAAGATTACCGTTCTGCAAGGACAGTGCCTGACTGAATTTATAAGTGCTTGAATTTTAGCACAGTGAATGGATACGCACATACTGCTGAATGGGTCAGTACAATAGTGCAACAGAAATGACAGACTGTTTGACGGAAGTGTAAGAATACAGAGTGCAGAACTAAATATATTAAAGACAAGAGTGTAGGTGGATAGAAGACCACATGCATAGTGTATAGGGATTTGAAGCAGTTCATGCCCTAGTGCCTACTTTGCTGCATGAGTACTTGGGTACTGACTAAATCATTACAGTTCTACAAGGAGAGTGCCTGACTGAATTTATAAGTGCTTCAGTTTTAGCGCAGTGAATAGATAAGCACATACTGCTGAATAGTTCACTACAATATTGCAACAACCGTGACAAAGTGTTTGGTGGAAGTGTAAGGCTATAGACTGGGGAATTGAAGATATGAAAGACAAATGTGCAGGTACATACAAGACTGCATGGATACTGTATAAGGGTTTGAAGCAGTTCATGCCCTTAGGCATACTTTTCTGCATGAGTTCTTGGGTACTGACTAAATGATTTCAGTTCTACAAGGAGAATGCCTGACTGAATTTATAAGTGCTTTAGTTTTAGCGCAGTGAATGGATAAGCAAGTACTGCTGAATGGGTCACTACAATAGTGCAACAGCAGTGACAGCGTTTTTGGTGGAAGTGTAAGGATTTAGACTGGGTAATTGAAGGTACAAAAGACAAGTGTCCAGGTACATTCAAAAGTGCATTTATACTGTAGAAGGTTTTGAAGCAGTTCATGCCCTAAGGCCTACTTTGCTGCATGAGTACTTGGGTATTGACTGAATGATTACAGTTCTGCAAAGAGAGTGCCTCACTAAATTTATACAGGCTTCAGTTTTAGCACAGTGAATGGATAAGAACATACTGCTGAATGGGTCAACAAAATAGTGCAAATTCAGTGACAGAGTGTTTGGTGGAAGTGTAAGGATACAGGCTGGGGAATTGAAAATATAAAAGACAAATGTGCAGGTACTTACAAGAGTGCATGTATACTGTATAAGAGTTTGAAGGAGTTCATGCCCTTAGGCATACTTTTCTGCATGAGTACCTGGGTACTGACTGAATCATTACAGTTCTGCAAGGAGAGTGCCTAAGTGAATTTGTAAGTTCTTCAGTTTTAACACAGAAAATGGATTAGTACATACTGATAAATAGGTCATTACAACAGTGCCACAACAGTGACAGTGTTTGCTGGAAGTGTAAGGATAAAGACTCGGGAATTGAAGATGTGAAACACACGTGTGTAGGTAGATAGAAGACTGCATGTATTGTTCATAAAGGTTTCAAGCAGTCCATGACCTAAGGCCTACTATACATCTAACTACTGCATTTTAGTGTACAACCCTAACTCATTTTGCAAATACATAAGCAATTTGCTGCACTATTTGCTAGAACATTCAAAAAAGTGGCACAATACAACCACAAAGAGGTGCAAGGGGCTTGTAAATCTGCCCCAGACTGTTTACAGCAGTGTATATATACTGACCAGGAATTGAAGATTTGAAACACAAGTCTGATTCTAGACATGCAACACTATTAATTACTGTGGAAGGGCTAAAATGACAGCACACATTCCAGAAATGTAAGTACTGCTTTTTAGTGGACAACTATAACTAATTTTCCAAATACAAAACCAATAACTGGTTCCTAATTCTATCAAAACTTGAAAAAAGGAAAGCTTTTTAAGCAGTTATGTTTCTGCAAACACAAAAATACTTTTCTCATAATAATTCCTAAATGCACCCAACGCACAGTGTGATTCTAGACAGAAAATATAAGATCTTGCATTTTACCAAAATATATTTACTAGTCTAGAAACGGTAGGGTGACTAAACACATTCTATATATATACGACTGTTGCATTTTACTATACAATCCTGATTCATTTTGCAAATACATAACCAATTTGCTGCATTATTGGCGCCAGCATTACATAAAAAAAGTGACACAATAGAACAAAAAAGAGGCTCAAGGGGCTTGTAAATCTGCCTCAGAGTGTATGCAGCAGTGTATGTATATTGACTGGGAATTGAAGATTTAAAACACAAGTCTGATTCTAGAGAAGCAACACTATTAATTACTCTTGAACGGCTGAAATGACTACACACATTCTAGAAATGCAAATACTGCATTTTACCGTACCATGAGTCATTTTGCAAATACAAAAGCAATAACTAGTTTCTAATTCTATCAACACTTGAAAAAGGATAGGTTTTTAAGCAGTTATGAGACTGCAAACACAAAACATACAAAAATGCTTCTCTTAGAATAATTCCTAAATGCACTCAGATGCACAGTGTGATTCTAGACAAAAAAATATTAGACCTTGCATTTTACCAAAACACATTTAATAGTCAGGAAACGGTAAAGTGACTGCTCACATTCCATGTATATAACTACTACAATTCAGGGGAAACCTTGACTCATTTTGCAAATACATAAGCAATTGGTTGCATTATTTGTGCCAACATTGCATCAAAAAAGTGACGCAATGGCAGCACAAAGAGGTGCAAGAGGCTTGTAAATCTGCAGTAGTGTATGTATACGGACTGGGAAATTGTAGATTTGAAACACAAGTCTAATTCTAAACAAGCAACACTATTAACTACTCTAGAACTGGAAAACGCACTGCACACATTCTACATTTTTTTAGTACTGCACTTTACTACACAAAGATGACTCACCAAACACATTAACTTACCAAATGCTTTTATCACAATGATTATCCAAATGCAGACAAAGTCAGAATGCGATTCGACACAACTAAACTACTCCTTGCACTTTAGAAGGATAAACACATTACTCTTATTAAAACAAAATGCACCACATACATCCCCTTACAAGTTAACAACTCACCTTTCAAATTGATTTGTAGATTAAGAAGGATGACAGTCACACAGCAGATATTCTTATACTGAATCTCTGTAATTCAGTGTTCTTAGCAAAACCAGAAAATGGCAAACTTTCCCTCTCATTCTACACATATATACATGAAAATAACAAATCAAATTGCTTCCCACATTAATTCAAACACAAATACACATTTCTATTGGTTGAACATTTGAACCATTTCCAACGGACAAAACTTTGAACCCTACCCCCAATTTGCTGCCTGTTGTTACCATTGTAACAGATCATGCAAAACTCAACTGACCACAGAGGTCAAAGGTTCAGCACACTGTAAAACACTCCTCCTCAACAAGTTTAGACTCTGCATAGGTACCTACTTATAAGTACCAATAAAAAGAAAGGCTCTTGTTAGAACCAACCAACATCTAAACACAAAAGCTTGATAGATATCTGAAAAATATGTATATATATTTTTTTCTTGCTTGGGAACGCGTACCGGATGTCTTAGAAACCTGGCAGCATACGTGGTACGCGTTCCCTAATTTTACCGTAAAAAAAATAGCCCCTATCACAAATTTTTATTATCCCTGGGGACCCCCTCCCCCGGGGCTCATATAAAATTTTGAGGACTGCGGGGGGGCCCAAATGCACCCACAGTCCCAGCCGGCTCCCCTCATCCTTTGGGAGCCAGCATTGCTTTTCGTCAGGGAGAGCAGCTAACATGTTGCTCCCCCTGAGGAAAAGCAATCTGATTTCCTATTTGGAAGAAAGAGCAGGTTAACCTGCTCTCTCTTCCAAATAGGAAAACAGTTTGCAATGACAGTGTGGGAGCCACGAGAATCCCGCCCTGTCATTGAAAATGACAGTGTTCCGGGGGTGGGCACCCGGGACACTGCAGGAGCCGTCCCTGGGGTTGTTCCCCCCACACATTTACATTTAAACTTGCTGCGGGGGAGCGGTGAGCCCCCTGCACATATATTTAAAAAAAGCCCTGGGGTGGCGGTCCCTGGAGCTGGGGGGCCCTCTGGCGCCCCCGCTACAATAAACACTTTGCCCCCGGGACTTGGCTTCCCAGGGGGCTAATTACCATGAAAACAACTTTCGGCGTTTTTTTTATTCACTCGATACGCGTATCCTACATGCATTCCACGATTTAAAAAAAAAACATTTTTGGCTTTGGGGGTCCTTAGGGACCCCCAGAGCATGCCTACCGGGTCAGGAAGTCCTATGGCAAATAGCACACTTTTCCTCTCAATCTACAAACTCAATCTACACACACATGTACATATAAATAACAAATCACATTTGTTCCCACATTCAAAAGCAAACATACATTTCTATTGCTTGACCATTTGAAACCTTTCCAACTGACAAAACTTTCAACCCTACCCCCATTCTGCCTTCTTCCTGTTACCATAGAAACACTTCATGGAAAACTTAACTGAGCACACAGGTCAAAAGTTCATCATACAATGTTGCAAATCAAAACAGCAAGTGTGCTTGACTTCTCAATATACCAGCTCATCTTATATAACCTTCTTTTCTTTCAGTTTTTGTTAACCAATAAAAATCAGGCTTTTAAAAAACAGAAACATGCACCCCAGTTTTCTGTGTGGAATGTTTTCAAACAACCAATCATTTATTTTCTTTTTTCAAAACTGCATCTTATCCACCATTTCATTACAATCTTACTTTTCAAACTGCCATTTCATTTACAGAGACCATCTGAGAGAATTCAGACCTCCCTTCAAGATGCTTAGAGTGTGGATTGTGGGACACAGCTATATTTTCGCAGAACAGAAAGGAATTTAAAAAAAACCTAGGTTTACCAAACGTAGACATTAAATGGATTGGACAGAGAGGGTTAAAGTGGCACCAATTGATGCCATTGGTGAAATCCCTTTTACATCTAGACATCATAATTGTGCACTGTGGTGGCACTGACCTAGGCCCTTTGACTGGGGTAGGAATGGAAATGCTTATAAAGGTCACCTTTGCAGTACTGATGTCACTTTTCACACAAACTGCCATTGAGTATTCTAACATATGCCAAAGACAGAAATGGAACTGGTCCAATCAATTTTGCCCACAGATTGAGAAAGCTAGGAAACATGTGAATAAATCTGTTTCTGCTTTTCTCTGAGACTATAGAATGGGGTCCATTTACAAAAACAATCTGCATTTCAATATGCATGGCATCTATAAGAGAGATGGTGTGCATTTTACAGATGAAGGGAACATAGTCTTCCTCATGAACTTTAGACTCTGCATTGGTACTTACTTGTAGGTACTAAAATATCTCAATAAACACAATGGCTCTTTTAAGAGCCACCCAACATCTAAAAACACATAAACTTGATAAATATCTGAAAAATATTTTTCTTTTTCTTGCTTAGATACACGGACCGGACGCCTTGGAAATCAGGCAGCATATGTTGTACGGTACACGTACCCAACGCGTACACACCAGAGGTTATAACACTATGTGGAAGTGGGCTGCTTGGCCCCCCTCCTGAGGCTTCTTTTAGCCCCGGGTACCCCATCACCCGGGGCACTGCCTCTTTTTTAAAAACATTTTTTGGTGTGGAGCCGTGTGGCCTCCCTCCCGGGCCACTTCTGGCCCTGGGGACCCCATCCACCGGGGCTACCCTGCCTCATTTTTTATTTTTCATATATATATATTTTTTTATTATTTGGGGAGGGGGCCGCATGGCCCCCCTCCCAGGCCACTTTTAGCCCCGAGGACCCCACACCCTGGGGCTGGCCCTCTCCGTTGAGGACCTGGGGGGTCCCAAATCCCCCCACGGTCCCTGCCGGCTCCCCGCGTCCTGTGGGAGCCGGCAATGCCTTTCTACATGGGGAGCAGCTAACATGCTGCTCCCCAAGTAGAAAAGCAATAGGCTTTGGATTTTGGAAAAGAGAGCAGGTTTCCTGCTTTCTCTTCGAAAAACCATAGCAGTTTGCAGTGGTAGGGCAGGAGCCACGAGCAAACTACAGTGTTTTGGGGGTAGGTATCCCGGGACACTGCAGGAGCCGGCCCTGGGGGTGGGCGGTCCCCAGGGCCACCACAAGGCTCTAGGAGGGGAGCCGCATTGCCTTACTCCCAACATTGAAATGCACCAGGGGAGGTGGCAGCCCCCGGAGCATGTGGGGGGGCTTGAGCCCCCCACACAGGTTTTTTATTTTTTTTAAAAAGAAGCCATGGAGTAACGCTCTCCAGGGCTGCGGGGGGCCATCAGCCCCCATACATAATGTTAAAGCCCAGGGTGGTTGTAGTCCCCAGGGCTGGAGGGCGCCTCTGGCCCCCCCATTATTAAAAAAAAAAGAAGCCCCGGGGGTGGCGGTCCCCAATGCTGCATGGGGGCCGTGAGCCCCCACATACATAACAAAAAAGCCCCGGGGGTGGTGGTCCCCAGGGCTGGGGGGCCCCTCTGGGCCCCCATTATAATTAAATACCTTGCCCCTGGGATTTGGCCCCGGCCGATGGGCTAATTTAAAAAAAAACAGCCAATTTGAGCAAAGAAAGTGTTCGGAGTTAGGCTGCGCCAACATATGTACTTATGTGGTCAGTCGGCTAGACTGCCGACCTTGGGGATGGAAACCTGGGTTTAAGCCTCGGGTCGAGTACACATCCTGGGATTGTGGGCAAATCACTTAATCTCTGCATGCTTCAATGTGTAATGTAATACAGGGCTCAAGTAAAGCGCTCCAATACCTTTGGGTCGAGTTTGTGCTATATAAATATGCAACAAAAAAAAACCTTTGCCAATCCCCAAGCACTTATAAATTGACTATACAGTACTATAATGAAACAGTCCCTGTATATGCACTTGTACAATGTGTGAGACAAAGTTACATAACCAAAGTTTTCCCCACAGCCAGAGGTAACATGATTGCATAAGCTGTCTACATCACAATGCATTGTGGTAGGGCCAATGGGCAGCATCTTGCAAACATAGTGAACACATGGACACAGGTAGATAGTTGAACTGGGTATGGGCAAGTGTGCTCGACTCCTTTTTATTACCATGGCTTATTGTCCATTGACGTGTGTGCTGGATGTATGTGAGCTGAGTGTAACCAGTGCTCCGGGAATGGTTAGTGGTAGTAAAAAAGTAATTATCGGATGATGCACAGAGATTCAATCATAAAGGGTCTATGACGTGTGCTGCAGTAAGGTAGGGGCACTAGATCTGAAATTATATACAAAAGATTCTATTGTAAAGAGTCCATGACTTGTGGTGCACTGAGGTAGGGGTGGCAGATCTAAAATCATACACAAAGCATTCTATCATAAAGGGTCCATGAGTTGTGGTGCACAGAGGTAGGGGCATTAGAAGCAATCAGTGTATGCGGAGCCAGCAATGATACGTGGTCCGGGCTGGCCGCACTGGGAGCAATGTCTTTTGCCTACTGGACTGCGTCATCTGCAATCGTGACTCGAACAAGACATGAAACATCTATGGAATACATTGTCAAAACATGTAGTTATAGTTCAAATTGTGAGCTGTGCTGTCCGCAGTGTAGAGTCCCATTCAGTCTTCGTTTGGACTAATTTGGTTATTGTACTAAAGCTATAAATGATATAAAACAAGTTATTGAAGCAAGGATACTAAAAGGATATTGTGTAGGTTTTGAAGGATGTTTTACTTAGTTACGTACTGCACTCTGCAGTTAATAAAAGAAGAGTCAATGTAATTGTGAGCCCTGATGTCTGTAGTGTAGGCAGAAGGCAGGGGTCAGCAAGGGCCACAGCCACGTGGCATTGAGTACTGCTGCACAGGTATTGGCAATTCAGCATGTGTGCAGCCAGCGATGATAAGTGGTACACCAACATAGTGGCACGTGAATGAACCAGCTTGTGTGGAGCCTGCGATGATGCGTAGTGCGATCGGGCCTCACTAGTAGCAATGTCTTTTTTCCTACTGAATTCTGCCTTTTTCAGTCCATGTGGGGATGACATCACTGATGACATTTGAGATGTCATCAGTGTAAGTCATGAGTGATATCACTGACCATGTCCTGAATGATGTAATATGTGATGTCATCAGCAGTGCATTGCGGGGGCGCAAGTTATAGTTAGCTCATCTAACTATAGTGGGATAATTTCTATGGTTTTGTATGAGTGAAATGTCCAACTAACTATAACGTCCCTGAAACCTATGTTTTTTTCAGTGAATATACATATATTTATATAGCTTAACCTTAAGATGTGACTGTTTGAATATTTGACTTAATTGACAAACATTATTTTTCAGGACCTGGGATTCCTCCAGTGGAGAGAAACTCATTAAAGCCATGGATTCCCCACAACTCTTTTCCTTTCTTCTAATTGTGATCACAGGTTAGTGACCTAATATGACAGAAGTCCCACACATGTGCATAAGTACACTATCAATACTCATCAGAGGTAATAAATACTAGGCAATTGATCATGTTATATGGACAAGTGAGATAGACATTCCAACTCTATGCATAAGTGACCCTTGAAGATCTTCACTTAATCAATCTTGCTACATAGCTGCACTCTTGTGTAGCCACTTTAAATTGCATACAGCATTTATTTTTGGTAAAATTATTTATTTAATTAATAAAACAGATTTGGTTGAATATATGGAGTTGAAAAAATGGTCAGTGGTAAATACATTGCTTACATTTTCCCAAAACTATGGAGCATATTTTCGAGAGGGTTGTGCCACATTTGCACCATGTAGTGTGGTAGTTGTGTGATGAAAACCTTTAAATCAGATTCTTAGAAACCACACACAGCCACTTTGCGGGACTCTGAGTGGCTTCAGGAATCTGGAGTAATGCAACACTACGCAAATCACTGCTTTGGATTACTTTGCCCTGGGCTGGCATTCCATGAGTGTTGTGTGGGTGTTCCCAGCCAACTCCCATATATTTTTATGCATCCTGGGATTTATAAGAACTTGTAAAAATGGGAATGCACTAAAATCATATGACTTCTCAGGGGAGGGGTATGAAGAATAAATATCTCTATTTCTTCTCATTTCTATCTCTTTCTATGTGTGCTGAACCTTACAATCTTCTGCACCAATGGCATTCTGCAGCACACATAGGAGGAATTTGCCTCCCAGGATTGTTTTTCAACAGGACGGTGTCCCTTTCTGCTCAAATACAATCCTGCATGTAACAAAGACACCCTTGAGCAATGGTGCCTGCAGTGGCACTAGTATGCCAAAAGGGTGTTAGGAAATGGAAAGGAATGCAGCATATTGCCTTAAATAGGGCACATTCCTGCCATGTCCCTGTCACAAAGTGCACACAGTACAGCCTGGATAGTTGAACGAAACAAGTATTTTGGGTACATTACAGTGCAATCCATAGGACATATTCCCTGGGCTGGCATTTCACCAGAGTATATTTGTACACAATGCTGGTTTACGCACTGGAGAAATCCAGCCTGATGCTCAAATGCATATTCTCCCTTTTCTTTATGTTTTCTCCCAACTACCCTCTCTCCTCCTCTTTTTATAGTTTTGGGGTCATCTGATCTCCTTCCTACTCTGAATGGGGCTGAAAGAGTTATTATATGAGATCCACTCTGCATGAATGGGAGTATGAGGTTGCCTCCCACCTTTTCAATACATTGGATACTGGGTCCACTGTCCGTGTCCTCTGGAGCTGTTATAATACAGGTGACATCATACACTATTGTCAATTAGATTGGGTACATGTTCATGCTCAGTCTATAAATGTGCATGCCCATCATTTGCATCTACATTACTCTGTTATCTCTTTCATCTACATTCTTATTTTTAAAGTCTGCAGACTGTTGAGAACTGAATTGCAAAGTGCTTTCTCAGCACTGTGCTCAAAATCACAGCTCACCCTTGCTCATTTTGCCGAGTTCTTAATGCCATTCCTGCAAGGGGAGGCTACTCCTCCTTACTTCTGGACAGAGCCGTTTCCAGCACAAGCCAATTGCCTCTGAAAGTAGGTCCAAAAATGCACAATGACAGTAATAGCTATAAAAACCTAAAGTACACTGAGAGTGAGAGCATTCTAGGGCTCTTGCAACTCACTTGGAGGACGTGAACTGGTCCCCTGTTTCTGATGAATTCACAATCTCCCTAGGGGAACCATTTGAGGATCTTTATTCTGTATGTTGATCCACAGACATTTTGCGTATATGACCCTCTTTATATGCTCTTCAAAAGCCCATGTAAAGCTCTTGGTTGTTTACAATGGTGTGGTGGGTACTATACAGAAGTTCAAAATAAAAAGATAATGTTCTAAAGATTCCCAGTTCCCAATTATCCATGCAACCTCATGTTAGCAGATACAAACACTGTTCACAATCTTGACACCTGAATAACGAGTAGAACACATTTCCTTGATCTGGTCCTTCTCCTGCTCCCTTCAGACCCACCAGTTCTGGAAATCTCCTGCCTCATTTGCCAACTTGAATGTTCACTTAGTCTTGCATTTAACCTCTACCCATACCCAGGAAGGGGTGGTGCCTGCTAGAAGTCTTTGAATGCACACAAACAAACAATAATGTGAGTGTTCCTGTTGACCAGCTTAATCAGTCCATGAACAAGTACATTGCCCAGTCCTGTGAACATCTTTATTTTAATGAATTAAGGCATTAGTAAATCTATTCATGAGTTTACAATCACATTTTATGAATTGCAATCATTAATTTGTCACTCAGGTACCTAACTCTCATGGAGAACAGCTGTAACCGCAGCTCCAACTCCAGGAGCGGGCACAATATATAATGTGCAGAACATGTAACTTTCATACAAATGATGTGGACCATTTGAGTTATGCTTTGCAGTCATCTGCATTATTATGATTGAATGGTATACTTCATGTGGAAAAGTCACACAAGATCGGAACTGAATTTAGGCCAGGTCTTACAATTGCTATATGGTAACTATTGCCAAGGGCAGTCTTTATGCTGCCTTTATTGATCCCAAGTCAATCAATCAATCAATCAACCAATCAATCAGGAGTTTGTTTAAGCACGACTACTTACCGGTAAGGGTCTCAAGGCGCTAGGGGTGGGGGGGTTGGGGAGGGTGCAGGTTCCATTCAATCAAGGAGGAGGTCTGTCGAAGAGCCAGGTTTTGAGGTTTCTTGCGAAGATGGAGAGCGATGTTGTCTGTCTGAGGTGGAGCGGAAGGGCGTTCCATGCTTTGGCTGCGAGGAAGGAGAAGGAGCGGCCTCCCGATCTGGTCTTTCTGGTGCGGGGGACCTCGGCGTAGGAAAGCTGGGCTGATTGCAGGGGCCTTTGGGGTGGTGGAATTTGAGTCGGCTGATCAGGTATGCTGGTCCGGTGCCGTGGAGGGCCTTGTGCGTGGGTGAGCATCTTAAAGGTGATTCTCGCCTCAACGGGGAGCCAGTGGAGTGTGCGCAGGTGCTGGGAGATGTGGCAGTGTTTTGGCAGGTTGAGGACCAGTCTTGCGGCGGCGTTCTGGATGTTCTGTAGCTTGCGGATAAGGTTTTTGTTTATTCCGGCGTAGAGTGCGTTGCCGTAGTCGAGTCTGCAGGTGATCAGGGCGTGAGTGACTGTCTTTCGGTGTTCTAGGTGGATCCATTTGAAGGTCTTACGAAGGAGGCGGAGGGTGTGGAAGCAGGAAGATGAGACAGAGTTTGATCTGGCGGTCCATTTTGAGCTCGGAATCCAGGATGATTCCCAGGTTGCGTGCGTGGTCTGTGGGGGTTGGCGGGTTTCCGAGGGCGGTGGGCCACCAGGTGTCGCTCCAGGCATCGGGGTTTGGGCCCAGGATGAGAACTTCTGTTTTGTTGGTGTTTAGTTGTAGAAAGCTGTTTTTTATCCATTTGGCGACGGCTTCCATGCCTTCTTGAAAGTTGCGTCTGGCGGTGTTGGGCTCGTTGGATAGGGAGAGGATGAGCTGGGCGTCATCTGCGTATGACACGATGTTGAGTCCGTAGGTTCTGACGATGGGGGCAAGTGGAGCCATGTAGACGTTGAATAGCGTCGGGCTGAGGGAGGAGCCCTGGGGGACTCCACAGGTGGTAGGTGTGGGGTCCGAGAGGAAATGGGGGAGTCTGACCCACTGCGTCCTGCCGTAGAGGAAGGAGCAGATCCAGTCGAGGACCTTGTCCTGGATTCCTGCATCATAGAGTCTGCGTATTAGGGTGCGGTGGGAGACTGTGTTGAATGCCGCTGATAGGTTGAGGAGGATGAGGGCTACTGTTTCTCCTTTTGTCCAGTAAGGTGCGGATGTCGTCTGTTGCAGTGAGGAGGGCGGTTTCCGTACTGTGGTTTTTTTCTGAAGCCGGATTGGGAGGAGTCGAGGATGTTGTGTTCTTCAATGAATGTGGCGAGTTGGCTGTTGATGGCTTTCTCGATGACTTTTGCTGGGAACGGAAGCAGGGAGATGGGTCTGTAGTTTTTGAGGTCGGTGAGGTCCGCTGAGGGTTTCTTTAGGAGGGGGTTGACCTCGGCGTGTTTCCAGTCGTCAGGGAACAAGGCAGTCGCCAGGGAGCGGTTGATGGTTTGGCGGAGCATGGGTGCGATGGTGTTGGCGGCTCTGTTGAAGATATGGTGGGGGCAGGGGTCCGCGGGGGCCCCTGAGTGGATTGACTTCATTGTCTTCAGTGTGTCTTTGGTGGTGAGGGCTGTCCAGTCATCAATCGCTGGTTTCCGGGTGTCGGGGTGGTTGCTGAGGGTTCAGTGTGTTGGTTGTCTTCGTCAAAGTTGTCGTAGATGCTCTTGATTTTGTGGTGGAAAAAGATGCAGAGTTTGTCGCAGAGGTCTTGTGAGGGAGGGATGTCGGTAGACTCGCTGGTGGGTTGGGCGAACTCCTTGATGATGCTGAAGAGTTCCTTGCTGTTGTGTGTGTGGGTGAAGATTCTGTCTTCAATCGCTTTTTTCCTCATTTCTCTGATGAGTTGATGGTGGCCGTTGGTGGCCGCTCTGAAGTTGTTGTGGGCTTCTGTGGATTTGGTGAAGTCCGCCTTCGACCTGTCCCACAAAACAAACTGTGGATGGTTTTATACACCTTTGGCATACCCCATGCTCTATTAATTTTGCTGATTCAACTTCATGAAAATAACAATGTTAATGTTCTCTGGGGCTCCCAAGGTGATCTTTCAGATAGCTTCTTTATCAATAAGGTGTGTGTCAAGTGTGCTTTTTGGCCCTGACTTTGTTTTAATTGTTTTTAAAATGTGTTGTTCAATTTCCTTTCTCTTCTCCTACTCGTGCCCCAACATCAGTAGCCACAGAAATCCTGATCCTAATGTTTGATGACAATATGCTTTTAATCCTAAACCCTGAGTGGGCTTCAGCCTACTTTGTGCTGTTTTGAGAAATTCTGTGGTCTGAGGGGTCTTGTAATCAATACAGATAAAACTATGGGTGTATCTTTAAATCAACTACATTCATTTAAAGGCATCATTTTATTGGGGAGGACATTTTTGAGTGTGCTGAGGTTTTTGATTATTTGGGTGTGACTCTGGCCCCAAATGTATCTTGGAGCCCATACACAGGAAATGGTCTTTTAAGTATCTCCAACTTGCTGGAATCTTAGTAAAGGAACTTAGCACTTCTTAAACTAAACCAATCAGCCAGGTTCTCCAAATGTACGATGCAAAGGTTCTTGGTTCAGTCATTCATGGTGCTGACCTTTGGGGATTTCCTGATACTTGTTCAATTACTAATGTAGAAAATAAGTTTCTGAGGACAGTAACATGTACTCCACAAAGCACCCCCATCAAACCACTGTTGATGGACTAGGGTAGAAAAGCTATGGCATAAATTATGGACCACCCAAGAAATGCCAACTACACAGCAGTTCTTAATGGTGTTATTTCTGTAGACTGTTCTAAAAAAAAAATTGGCTGGCTACAAAAATATCTAACTATCTTTATCAGTTATTGATATGACAGAGCTATTGCTGATCCTTCGGTATCTCTATTTTCAACTGCTGTTATCTGAAAAGAAAAGTTTTGGTAAGCAAACTGTAAAGAAGATATCTTCAATCCAGGTTATATAGTTGAAGTAAGTCTTTATTAGTCAGAAGTGAAGAGACCTCCAGCTCCTTCCACAGCTTCCTCTGTACTGTCTGCTATTCACATCATAACATTCTAACCTCCTAGCAACATCCCCACAATTACAAGAAACATAGATCCCAACACAAACCTTTTAGCCGAGACATGCTATTCTTTTGAGCTATATTAGGCCGGTACATCTGTCTCCCTGAATAGGAAACTATATTTCCTATTCAGGGTGAGATACCTCCCAATTAAATCCTTTACTAAAAGCTGGAATATTGATAGGGGAAACAAATGCCTTCATTGCCCATCTAGTGAGGAATCCCTTTCAAATGTATTGTTTAAATGTCCAGCTTCACCTATATGTAGACCTTGTTATTGTAGCAATGAGAATTTTAATGACTAAATGCAGGCTCTCAATTGCATTTTCTGTTGTCACGTTTTGGGATGGATGTGGGCCATCAGCCAGCGAACAAACACCAAGTGAATGCTATTAGATTATATTTATGTTTAAATATTTTTTTATTTTTAAATTGTTTTTTATTATGTGACACTTATTTTTGTACTTGGCTATTATATATTTAATTCAGATAATATTGATGCTTATATCACAGTGTGGTAAAATGCTGTACGTTTTGTTTGTCAAAATAATGGTAATTGAATCAATTTGAATCACATTTAGGGGTATATTTACAAAGAATTGATGAAAAACAGCACAGCAAACAATGTTGTTGTTCTGCGTTACCTTGAGAGATTAGAAATATGGCTTAGGGCATGACCCATCTTAGTGGATATTGCCTAAAACCTTCTGCTTTTTTTCCTCTTGGGTTTTGCAGATTTTCCTTATGTGGCTTGGGACACTGGGCACGTTCCCACTGCAATGCAGTATGAAAGTGTGCATGCCCTTCCTACACATGCTAAGAAGAGGTGCGTACCTGATTGGTCTAGGGGCTTTAACTGTGAGTCCCCTGTAAAAATGTATACCATATACCCAGGGCAGGTACGGCACTGGCTACTAGTGGAACACAGCACTGATTGTGCCACCCTCAAGAATTGCCTTTCAAACATGCCGCTGGTCTGAGGGTGAGCAGTTGCCCTTTAGCTGAGTGTGGCATTTCCATCATTTCTGTGTTACGCTTGTAGCTCTGTGGAAACCTAGGGGTGCTCATTTGCTTAGCGCTCTGTTTTGACCGCTCTAACATCATTTCTGTGTTACGCTTTTAAGGCTGACTGTTTGGTGAATAGCGCTTTAAGTGGAGAATTAGTTTGCTGTACCTAGGAGCCTTAGACTGCTTGCTGGCGTGCATTGTGCTGTGCCCTCGCTGTTTTCACTTTCATTTCTGCCCTCCATCTTGTTGTTGGGATATCCCCTGGCCCGCCTCCACGATCCCGCCTCCCAGCTGAACCTCCCACGCTCCGCCCCCTCCACCATCCATTTAAGTCAGATGGTCCCACGCGCAGCGTCCACGCGCTATGGCTGTGCCGAAGGTGCGCCAAAGGTAAGCCCGTCTACGTCCGTCCGCGCCTGGACCGCGCCCAGCGCCGTACCCCCTGGTCCACGCAATGCCCAGCCCTCCCGCATTACTTATGATGCCTCCACCCTCCTAGCCCTCAACCCCGGCCGACTCTCCAACTGCGCCCTAGCCGCTCCTGGACACACCCATGGACCCTTCACTTGCTACTCCTACAAGTTCGACGGCACCAAGAAAAACCCCTCACCCACGATCACACAACCGAGATCTGACTCCAACCACCTAAAATGCATCCTGCTCAACACCCGATCAGTCCACAGACACGCCATCGACCTCTGGAACCTACTAGACACCATTTCTCCCGACGTCGCCTTCCTAACAGAAACATGGATGAACGCCTCATCAGCTCCAGACATCACCATAGCCATCCCGGAAGGATACAAGATCATCCGTAAGGACCGCACCGACCAAACAGGAGGAGGCATCGCTATCGTCCATAAGAAACCCATCCGCATCTCAACCAGCTCAGACGTCAACCTTACCAACACCGATCACCTTCACTTCCAGATCCACACCGACCCCATGACCACACTTAGAGGCACACTCCTCTACCGACCTCCAGGACCCCGTGCACAATTTAGCGACGCTATCACTGACTTTATCACCCCACACGCCCTCCCTTCCGAGGAATACATTCTGCTGGGAGACCTCAACTTTCACCTAGAAAAGAGCAATGACAGCAATGCCACCTCCCTTCTGGACAATCTCGCCAACCTCGGACTCAAACAACTTGTCACTATGCCCACCCACATCGCTGGGCACACACTCGACCCCATCTTCACCTCCAGCAAACATGTCTCCTTCAGTCACACCACTACTCTCCATTGGACGGACCACAGCTGCGTTCACTTTTCTTACAAAAAGACCACAACTCACAACCATCCTCAACCTACTATGCGAAGAAACTGGAACAAAATCACCACCAACCAGATCTCCTCATTGCTTCTCCAAAACCCCCCTGCCCACTCCTCAAACCCCGACCAAGCAGCCATTAACCTCACCCAATGGCTATCCAACAGCGCCGACATTCTAGCACCGATGAAAAAACGCCAAATCAAACTAGGCAGCAAAAACGCATCCTGGTTCAACGATGATCTTAAGAAATCCAAGAAACTCTGTCGCTCCCTCGAGAAGACCTGGAAAAAAGACCCAAACACCAGCACCAGGGATGCCTTCAAGAACGCTACCCGCATACACCACCAACTAATCCGATCTGCCAAGAAAGCTGCATTCAAAGACCGACTAGACAACAACGCCCACAACAGCAAGGAATTATTCAACATCGTCAAAGAATTTACCAACCCGCAGCCAACTCCAACGACATCTCCCCCTCTCAAGCCCTCTGCGACTCCCTAGCCTCATTCTTCCACAACAAAATCGCAGACATCCACAATAGCTTCGACAACCGTCCTGAGACCAACCCACCAAACCTTCTGCAGGACCTTCACCCCCCTTGAATATCCTTAATGACTGGAACCCAATCTCCACTGAGGACACCATCCGCCTGATGAACTCCATCCACTCAGGATCCCCCACAGACCCCTGCCCTCACCACATCTTCAACAAAGCAGACTCCATCATAGCACCACACCTTCGAGACGTCATCAACTGCTCCCTCTACTCCGCCACCTTCCCGGATAGCTGGAAACATGCAGAACTTAGCGCCCTTCTGAAAAAACCCACAGCGGACCCCACCGAACTCAAAAATTACCGCCCCATCTCGCTCCTTCCATTCCCAGCCAAAGTCATCGAGAAAGCTGTCAACAACCAGCTCGCTGCCTTCCTCGAAACCAACAAATCCCTTGACTCCTCACAGTCCGGCTTCCGAGCCAAACTCAGCACTGAGACCGCCCTCATCGCAGCAACAGACGACATTCGAACTCTCCTGGACAATGGAGACCCAGTCGCCCTCATCCTCCTCGACCTCTCCGCAGCCTTCGACACAGTTTGCCATAGCACCCTTCTACAGCGCCTCAGAAACATCGGAATACAAGGAAAAGCACTGGATTGGATCACCTCGTTCCTCACTGGAAGAACCCAGAAAGTCCGCCTCCCACCATTCAACTCAGAAGCCACTGAAGTCATCTGCGGCGTACCACAAGGATCCTCACTCAGTCCCACCCTCTTCAACGTATACATGAGCCCCCTCGCGGCCATCGCACGCCAACACAACCTCAACATCATCTCCTACGCGGATGACACTCAACTGATCCTATCACTCACCAAAGACCCTAACACCGCCAAAACTAACCTACATGAAGGAATGAAAGACGTAGCCGAGTGGATGAAGCACAGCCGTCTGAAACTGAACTCAGACAAAACAGAAGTCCTTATCTTAGGTACCTCCCCCTCCGCCTGGGACGACTCTTGGTGGCCAGAGGCCCTTGGAAAAGCACCCATCCCAACGGACCACGCGCGGAACCTGGGCGTCATCCTGGACTCCTCACTCTCTATGAACAGACAAGTCAACGCCGTTTCATCATCTTGCTTCAACATTCTTCGCATGCTCAAAAAAACATTTCGCTGGATCCCCACCGAAACCAGAAAAACGGTCACCCATGCACTGGTTACAAGCCGCCTGGACTACGGAAATACCTTATACGCCGGTATCACCGCAAAACTCCAGAATAAACTCCAACGCATCCAGAACGCATCAGCCAGACTCATACTAGACATCCCGCGTAAAGACCACATCTCTAGTCACCTGAAAAACATCCATTGGCTCCCCGTCAATAAGAGGATTACTTTCCGACTCCTAACCCACGCACACAAAGCACTTTATGAAATTGGACCCGAATGCCTCAACACAAGCCTTTCCTTCTACACCCCCTCCCGTCAGCTACGATCCTCCAACCAAGCCCTTGCTACCATACCTCGCATCAATAAAACCACCATGGGAGGTAGATCCTTTTCCTACCTCGCAGCTAAAACCTGGAACTCACTCCCCACTCACCTTCGTCTCACTCAGAACCATCTAGCATTCAGAAAGCAACTTAAAACTTGGTTATTCGACAAATAACTCCCCACCCCTCTTCAAGCGCCTTGAGACCCTCCGGGTATGTAGCGCGCTATATAAATCTTTTTGACTGGACTTGACTTGATTGGATAACCACTACGGGAAGCCCAGATGGGCAGAGCAAGTAGTAAGCTAAAGGCAGGGGAGGTACACATGGGTGTTCCATGCACGGGTAGTGAAGAACCCCATGAGGGTTTCCACTAGCAAGGTGGTCATCTCCTCCCCCAGGACTCCACAGGGTTTTGCTCTTTCTCTTTTAGTGGCCTAGGGCTCTGGGCACTTACCCATTATAAATGCAGTGTGAAAGTGTGTGAAGGATCCCTTCCTAAACTTGTTAAAAAGTGGTGCTGCCATGATGTTTTTAAATTTGTTTCAGGCCTGCCATTGCAGGCCTGTGCATACGACATTGCATTTATGCACAGGCTGACTTTTTTAAACCAGTGGCCAAATCCAAGGGGACCTTTGTGTGCGCACTTGCATCTATGGTCTTTTTAAACATGTGTCAAGTCTGCCATTGCAGGCCTGTGCATACGACATTGCACGTATGCACAGGCTGACTTTTTTAAACCAGTGGCCAAATCCAAGGGGACCTTTCACTGCCACTAGAGCAGTTCTGGGGTAAGTCTTAAGGGGTGAAGTGTGTGGTAGGTGAAAGGAAGGACAGGTACACATGTTTCTTGCTCAGGTAGTGAAGAATACCTATGTGTTTTCACTACCCACCCTTAAGTTAACATACGAAAATGATTAAAATTAGCTCAAGCTGCAATAAAGGATTGCAGTGGAGTAGCCTCATAGTGTTTCCTATTGTTGGATTCACAGTGACAAAACCTCTCCTGTGGTGAAGGGGGATTTCAAGACTACAAGGGGGAGTTCAAGACTTTCCGTATTGAACTGGAGTGACAGACCTCAGCCATTTGAGGGGGTGGCTGGATAGATTTGAGGCAGAAGTTTTGGAAATTGGCCTCTGGGAGCCAGAGCATTTTCTCCTAACTTAGATTAAAATCTGCATTCCTCAGCCTCATGGCAGACAGGATTGAAATTATTGGGAGATATCTGTGGTTCAAAGGGAAGTCCCCTGAACTACCCCAACTTCTAAGGCAGACTACAGTACAACTACTGGTGCCATACGTCTGCAGGGCAGAGTTACACTGGTGGAGACATGGGAGCGGAGAACCTTGGACTGCCTAGTGCACACTGTCAGAGAACTCTGCTGTGCACAAGGAAGATTTGTCACATTCCTCTTTGTAAAATTCTCGGGACTGTGCTGATGCTCAAGGGGGTTCACCTCTTGATGGCCCCAATTCTAGAATAAATAATACACACGGACTAGTGGGATAGTCAAGCGAGGGAAGGAAAAGGTAGGAACAGCTTGGAGGGAGATCTGAGGATGACAAAAACAACACTAGATAAGTACTAATTCAGAAACTCTGTGGAACCACTGCATGTACTGTTTAGACTTTGGCTTGCCCCTAAAAGCCTATAACATACTACCTGAAAAAGAAGAGGTTGAGTAGTCAAATATCCTGGACAGAGAAGAGGGCGGTTGCATGTACGCAACATTAACTAGAGACAAAACAAAGAACATAGGTTGGACAATTTTTCTGTACATCACCCCCTCTTTGGTTGTGCTATAAATGAGAGGGATCCCCAGCCCCTTGTATTACCTACCAAAATACATGTGTGGTGTGGCTGTATATGCAATGCAGAAACACCTGTACATCCTATCAGGTCCCCCTCTCCGTGACAAAATAATTGTGGGGATAAAGAATAACCAAACTCAGCAAAGCAAATGATGATAGGGTTTTCCAGTACAATACAGTCTTGTATCATTCCGGTGGGTGTATATAATCTCTGGTTATTCCGAAATAGAACCTGTGATGTGCCCATCCGGTCCGTAACAAAGAAAATACAAATAAAGCACTAGAAAATGTGATCAAAGTACTTCTGTAAATATTCCTCTCCTGAAAACAGATATGTTATTACTATCCCAATATCCGGCACTCGAGAAAACAATGTCACTGGGAAGGAAGCAGCAGCTTCCTGGTACTCACGGTTTGGTGCTTGTCTTCCTGCATGAGACCGTGTTCTCGCTGGTCTCTCCAACAGGGAGATCACGAAGAATGGAGACTCTCCTCTGCAAAGAGAACCAGAAGGGCGGACCTCCACCAACAGAGGAAAGCTCAAAGAAGCACTTGGGTGTAGAGGAAAAGATCACCCCCAACCTTCCAACACAACTCCTTCAAACAAGAACGGTCATGGAAAAAGCTTTAAAAAACTTTATTAAAAACTACTAGCAGCTCGACAGGATCCACAGACAGAAACAAAGCTTACTGCGGGCAAATCACCGGAATATTCGGCAGTGTTTTCAAAGTCAGAGCCACCTTTACTCTTTCTTCCGCCGTCATGCCAGAGACACGTGAGACGTGACTCGTGCATTGCGCACCGGAACATGTAGTTTAGTCAAAGGCCCACTCTTCCGTGGCTTGTACTGCAACAGTCAGTGTACAATCGGAGGAGGAATCCTGACTAGATTAATGCCTTTGGAATTGAAAGTGTACCCTTCCTGAATAGTTGATTTATTTATTTATTTATTTTAAAAATGTATAAAGCGCAACATATACCCGTGGGTGTCTTGGCGCGGTGACTCTGCTAATTATCTCTGACTAAGCGTTATCTGACTTCAGAAGTGATACCATGGACTATTATTGGTCAAACAACCACGTTTTCAGCAATTTTCTAAACTGAAGTAATGAGGGTGACGATCTAATTATCTTTGGAAGAGTATTCCAGAGTCTGGCTGCGGTGTTAGTAAAACATCTATCACCCCATGTGACCGTGATGGCCTAGACTTTCTACCTTCTGCTGTGTGTCAACCTGATGTGTGCCCTCCTAAGGCTTGTTGACTTGCCCCTGTTCTTTTGGGGACTCAGGAACATCAAATATCTCCGCAAGGAGCCCACAGCATCTAATTGTGACACCTGGATAGCGGTCCTCTATTAAGTGCCCACATTGTCTGCAGGACCCAAGTTGTAGCGCAGTGTGATCATGGAGCTAAGAATTGTGTCTAGATACCAGACTGCCTTGTGTGGAGCCCCAGAAGTCTTAGTGTAGTTCCTATATTTCCAATAGGCTCTGCGCATTGGAATAATATATCTTATAGATTTGATGTAGGACTTAGGTCAACTAGGTCTTTATCGAATATACTAAACTTAATTGTGAGTGCCAGCTAGCTCAGAGGTCACTAGAAACTTTCTCGAATTCACAAGAAGGGATTCGTTTCTGACAACCGTATAAACATGACAACTTTGTTTCCCCAAGAATAAAATGTATCTTCAGAGTCGTGAAAACAATAGATAAGTATTTTACTCAGTCAATCGTGCATGCTTCATTTCTACAGAGTTTGCAGAGAAATAGAGAGACGGGTGTTTTCAATAAAAGGTTTATTGAACAGTTTTCTTTCTCATGCAACAGAAGTGAACTGCTACAATTGTTAGGCAGACTGCAAAGTATAATGCGTACAGCGAGAATAATATTATAAAATAATACTGTAAGAGCATTGTATGGTTTCTAAGCCGTATAAAAATACATACGTAAATACAGAGGCTAAAATACTCAACTGGTGCTTCAAAAATAAGCCTACCCCAATGTACATAACCTAAGTCTGGTACGTGGGAAATAGTAAGCCTTTTGCATAGGTTTAGTTTTTCCACAAATCTACCAAAGGTTTCTCAATGTTTTTATCAGCTCCATAACTTAGAATGAAGGAGGTCTGATATCTCTGTCTCGGGACTCGATTTACCAACACCCCGCAAGGGGAGTCAGAAACACTGGAGCTAGATTTCTCAGAAGTGCAGTGTTGCTTACTGATCAGTGCATCATCTGGAGAGTCGGCTTCCTTAGGCACTTGCTGTAGCGAGCTGTGTCGGGCAAGTAGGTCGTCGAACTGCTCCAAACCACTGTGCTTTGCCATAGCAAGAAAGATTATCTTTATACCTTGGAGGTGTTTTAGGAATGCCATGTTTGACGTAAAGTCGGGCATATGAATGTCATGAATGAACCCCTGGGGAATAGTTGTTCATTATAAAACTAACAGAGTGATTGGAAAAATCAATATTCAAGCAAGGGGAAGACCCTAACGGCTTAAGCTGTTTTTTCCTTGAAATCATTGTGACGTTTGGTGGACGGATGGAAGAGCCATGCCTGTAACTGGGTAGCATGGTCTATGCCTAAATAAGGGCTCGATTTTTATGCCTTTATAAGGGCAACGTGATTATTACCTAAATAGGGGCATGAATCTGGAAAATACATTCAGATTCTAAAATGGTACAAAGCAATGCGACCCTGCTAAACTCACGCCTGTGTATGTGTGGCCAGAATTGTCTGGTCCAACGGTACTTCTTGGTTGCTCCTTGAATCGATGTGTGTCTGAAAGGGTGCCTCCCTCTTCTGAGAGGCTCATCTGCTTCTTCCCCATTTATTGATTTTTACTTTTGAGCCATCAGTGTGGTGGACCACCTGTCCTCTCACCATTTCTGTCAACTTCATGTTGCTAGGTACTATTACCATAACGGGCCTGGGTAGTGAGAGAGATTGACTAGTCTGAAGGAACACTTCCGAGAGCAGTCAGAAGTGGGTCAAACAACTGCTTGACCTCCGCCCCTGTGCTTTGGAGAACTGGGCGGGTACCGGAAGACATTCAGTGGAAATTGTTCAGTAAGAAACTATTGCCCTCAGCCCGCTTCTGCTCTGCATCCTGTGGGTGAACTTCCAGAGTGGAATTAGTTCTGCTACGTTCCCCAACCTTCTTCTCCAGGACCCTGTCAAAGTGTGACTATGGCCGCAATCGGGCTAGTATCAGGGAAGGGCTGTTTATCTCTAACCCATAGGTGTAGTGTAGAGAGGGTTAGCTGAAAGAGTGAGGAGGGCTTAGAGCATTGGGTCTGCATAGTACTGTCAACTGACCTGCTGGATATTAGTTGTACCTCGTTACGCTGCTGTGTGCCAGAGTACCCCATACGGGAATCACTGACATAATATGGAGGAACATAATATCGACTAGTAAAAATATCGGCGAAAAAATATCGACAGACAGAATATCGACTTTGTATCTACAAACATGTAAGTACAAAAATATTGAGTAAAAAATATTAGTTACAAAAATATATTTTATAAAAATATCAACTTTATTAAAAACAATGTTAAATTAAATTAATATTAAAAATTAATTACTAAAATATACTTAAAAATGCTTAAATTACCTTATAATAATTAAATAATTATTTAAAGATATAAAAAAATGTTTACAGTCATATTTGTTACAACATATATATATAGTAACATAATATAATTAAAAAATATCCAATATTATTACGGTAGGATAGCGGAAGTGTACAAATTACTATTCCCACTCCAGAGAGTGCAACAGTAGATAAGGCGTTGGATAGCGTAGAGGTAGAAATTACTATTCCCACTCCAGAGAGTGCAACAGTAGGGAAAGCGTTGGATAGCGTAGAGGTAAAAATTACTATTCCCACTCCAGAGAGTGCAACAGTAGGGAAAGCGTTGGATAGCTTGTTAGAGGCGGCAGACCCGGGAGCAGAAGTCGGCCGGGACCAGAGTTCAATTCCCGACGCGGCAGGGTCGTGGACTTCGGTCAGCGGACTTGATAATTCTCTCTTCGGTGCCTACTCTAATCAGGGGTCCCACTCAGCAACTCTGGGCATTAGCTTGCCTAATCTCCACAACGGCCCCTCCAACGCCGGGGATGCTTGGCTCCACCTTGGGGACTCCCAGCAGGGACCATCCCACAGGGAAAGCCAGGACGGGGTCCCCAGCGTTACACAGCGCCAGGAAACCACCGGGTAACAGTGCGCTTCACAAGCTCAAACATAATAATATTAATAGCGTAGGGGTGCAAATTACTATTCCCACTCCAGAGAGTGCAACAGTAGGGAAAGCGTTGGATAGCGTAGAGGTAAAATAAGCTATTCCCACTCCAGAGATTGCAACAGTAGGGAAAAGGTTGGATAGCGTAGGGGTAAAAATTACTATTCCCACTCCAGAGAGTGCAACAGTAGGGAAAGCGTTGGATAGCGTAGGGGTAAAAATTACTATTCCCACTCCAGAGAGTGCAACAGTAGAGAAAGGGTTGGATAGCGTAGGGGTAAAAATTACTATTCCCACCCCAAAGAGTGCAACAGTAGTGAAAGCGTTGGATAGCGTAGGAGTAAAAAGGACTATTCCCACTCCAAAGAGTGCAACAGTAGGGAAAGGGTTGGATAGTGTAGGGGTACAAATTATTATTCCCACTCCAGAAAGTGCAACAGTAGGTAAGGCGTTGGATAGCGTAGAGGTAAAATAAGCTATTCCCACTCCAGAGATTGCAACAGTAGGGAAAGGGTTGGATAGCGTAGGGGTAAAGAGTACTATTCCCACTCCAGAGAGTGCAACAGTAGGGAAAGCGTTGGATAGCATAGAGGTAAAAATTACTATTCCCACTCCAGAGAGTGCAACAGTAGGGAAAGCATTGTATAGCGTAGGGGTAAAAATTACTATTCCCACTCCAGAGAGTGCAACAGTAGGGAAAGCGTTGGATAGCGTAGGGGTAAAAATTACCATTCCCACTCCAGTGAATGCAATAGTAGGGAAAGTAGATACTCATATATTATTTAAAAATATATATATATATTCATATCTATAAAAAATTAATTAAAAGTAATTACCAATTTAAAATAATATAATAAGTAATTACAAATACTAATTTAAATTAATCATTACATTTAGTTATCTATTAATACTAATTGATTACAAATTAACAATTAATTCATTAGTAATTAAAAAGTAACTTAACAATTAAAATCTAATAAATACCAAAAAAAATAACATATGCAATTAGTTATAATTAAATTACTTTCCATCCTATTCCCCTATAAAACCACAAACTGCTACAGAAATGTAATTAGTTACATTAACATAATTATCAATTAATCAATTAAATAAAATTAATTGGCAATTAAAATTTAATTAATTTCCAAATAAAAATTATTTAACAATAAATATTAAACAACTAACACTACATAAATTAACATATTTAATTAATTATATTTAAATCACTTCCCACCCTATTCTTCTAAAAACCCAAAACTCGCTACAGAAATTAAATTAGTTAAATTAACATAATTATCAATTAATCAATTAAATAAAATTAATTGGCAATTAAATGTAATTAAGTACAAAATAAAAATGAATAACAATTAATTATGAACAAATACCAATAAATACATTTACATATTTAATTAGGGGTGCAAATTACTATTCCCACTCCAGAGAGTGCAACAGTAGGGAAAGCGTTGGATAGCGTAGAGGTAAAATAAGCTATTCCCACTCCAGAGATTGCAACAGTAGGGAAAAGGTTGGATAGCGTAGGGGTAAAAATTACTATTCCCACTCCAGAGAGTGCAACAGTAGGGAAAGCGTTGGATAGCGTAGGGGTCAAAATTACTATTCCCACTCCAGAGAGTGCAACAGTAGAGAAAGGGTTGGATAGCGTAGGGGTAAAAATTACTATTCCCACCCCAAAGAGTGCAACAGTAGTGAAAGCGTTGGATAGCGTAGGAGTAAAAAGGACTATTCCCACTCCAAAGAGTGCAACAGTAGGGAAAGGGTTGGATAGTGTAGGGGTAGAAATTATTATTCCCACTCCAGAAAGTGCAACAGTAGGTAAGGCGTTGGATAGCGTAGAGGTAAAATAAGCTATTCCCACTCCAGAGATTGCAACAGTAGGGAAAGGGTTGGATAGCGTAGGGGTAAAGAGTACTATTCCCACTCCAGAGAGTGCAACAGTAGGGAAAGCGTTGGATAGCATAGAGGTAAAAATTACTATTCCCACTCCAGAGAGTGCAACAGTAGGGAAAGCATTGTATAGCGTAGGGGTAAAAATTACTATTCCCACTCCAGAGAGTGCAACAGTAGGGAAAGCGTTGGATAGCGTAGGGGTAAAAATTACCATTCCCACTCCAGTGAATGCAATAGTAGGGAAAGTAGATACTCATATATTATTTAAAAATATATATATATATTCATATCTATAAAAAATTAATTAAAAGTAATTACCAATTTAAAATAATATAATAAGTAATTACAAATACTAATTTAAATTAATCATTACATTTAGTTATCTATTAATACTAATTGATTACAAATTAACAATTAATTAATTAGTAATTAAAAAGTAACTTAACAATTAAAATCTAATAAATACCAAAAAAAATAACATATGCAATTAGTTATAATTAAATTACTTTCCATCCTATTCCCCTATAAAACCACAAACTGCTACAGAAATGTAATTAGTTACATTAACATAATTATCAATTAATCAATTTAATAAAATTAATTGGCAATTAAAATTTAATTAATTTCCAAATAAAAATTATTTAACAATAAATATTAAACAACTAACACTACATAAATTAACATATTTAATTAATTATATTTAAATTACTTCCCACCCTATTCTTCTAAAAACCCAAAACTCGCTACAGAAATTAAATGAGTTAAATTAACATAATTATCAATTAATCAATTAAATAAAATTAATTGGCAATTAAATGTAATTAAGTACAAAATAAAAATGAATAACAAATAATTATGAACAAATACCAATAAATACATTTACATATTTAATTAGGGGTGCAAATTACTATTCCCACTCCAGAGAGTGCAACAGTAGGGAAAGCGTTGGATAGCGTAGAGGTAAAATAAGCTATTCCCACTCCAGAGATTGCAACAGTAGGGAAAAGGTTGGATAGCGTAGGGGTAAAAATTACTATTCCCACTCCAGAGAGTGCAACAGTAGGGAAAGCGTTGGATAGCGTAGGGGTAAAAATTACTATTCCCACTCCAGAGAGTGCAACAGTAGAGAAAGGGTTGGATAGCGTAGGGGTAAAAATTACTATTCCCACCCCAAAGAGTGCAACAGTAGTGAAAGCGTTGGATAGCGTAGGAGTAAAAAGGACTATTCCCACTCCAAAGAGTGCAACAGTAGGGAAAGGGTTGGATAGTGTAGGGGTGCAAATTATTATTCCCACTCCAGAAAGTGCAACAGTAGGTAAGGCGTTGGATAGCGTAGAGGTAAAATAAGCTATTCCCACTCCAGAGATTGCAACAGTAGGGAAAGGGTTGGATAGCGTAGGGGTAAAGAGTACTATTCCCACTCCAGAGAGTGCAACAGTAGGGAAAGCGTTGGATAGCATAGAGGTAAAAATTACTATTCCCACTCCAGAGAGTGCAACAGTAGGGAAAGCATTGTATAGCGTAGGGGTAAAAATTACTATTCCCACTCCAGAGAGTGCAACAGTAGGGAAAGCGTTGGATAGCGTAGGGGTAAAAATTACCATTCCCACTCCAGTGAATGCAATAGTAGGGAAAGTAGATACTCATATATTATTTAAAAATATATATATATATTCATATCTATAAAAAATTAATTAAAAGTAATTACCAATTTAAAATAATATAATAAGTAATTACAAATACTAATTTAAATTATTCATTACATTTAGTTATCTATTAATACTAATTGATTACAAATTAACAATTAATTAATTAGTAATTAAAAAGTAACTTAACAATTAAAATCTAATAAATACCAAAAAAAATAACATATGCAATTAGTTATAATTAAATTACTTTCCATCCTATTCCCCTATAAAACCACAAACTGCTACAGAAATGTAATTAGTTACATTAACATAATTATCAATTAATCAATTAAATAAAATTAATTGGCAATTAAAATTTAATTAATTTCCAAATAAAAATTATTTAACAATAAATATTAAACACCTAACACTACATAAATTAACATATTTAATTAATTATATTTAAATTACTTCCCACCCTATTCTTCTAAAAACCCAAAACTCGCTACAGAAATTAAATTAGTTAAATTAACATAATTATCAATTAATCAATTAAATAAAATTAATTGGCAATTAAATGTAATTAAGTACAAAATAAAAATGAATAACAATTAATTATGAACAAATACCAATAAATACATTTACATATTTAATTAATTATAATTAAATTACTTCCCACCCTATTCCCCTATAAACCCACAACCCGCTACAGAATTAAATTACGCAAGATTTAAATAACATTAAATTCATTAATTAAATTACATTATAACATAAATAAACACTTTTAACACATGAAATACACTATAAAAAAATCAATATTATTAAATGTTCGATATTTTTATTAACCTATATTATGCACTTCGATATTTTGACTAACTATATTTTAAAATTCGATATTACATTATTTACCTTCAAAACGATATTTTTAATGTCTATATTCTGTCCATTCGATATTCTGTCCAGCCTATATTTTGTTCTAGATATTATGTCCATTCGATATTTTGTAGTCAATATTTTGTCTGTTTACCCCCATAGGGACCTGCCTGGTATCTGTGGCACTGCATAACAGTGCAGATTGAGTGATTGTTTTGGAGTGGCAATGTGAGGACTCCCTGTTCTGTAATACATCGCTGGGTGTTGCTGTTTTGTTGCCAGGGATCTGCCTCAATAACATTCATGAGGCAGGTCACAATTTACCACCCATTGGGAATGGCCTGAAAACCCTTTTTCTTTTCAAATTTAGCTTGTTTTGCTTGAAGGAGTTTTAAAACAAACATGAAAAATGGAAAGGGGTCCTCTTGGGACTCCTTCCTGTTTGTGGGTGGATTACCACCTATTTTAAGTAGGTAGGTAAACTCCCAGTGTTGTGTGATCAAAACAATGCTTATACCATTCTGACATGCTATTAAGAAGGGACACCCTTGGCACACCCCTTCCTAATAGCAACTCACAAACACTATTTTGTAAGTTATCTATGTGCAAAATAGCATTTGTACATACCACCGCCCTTTTTTTGCAGTCACAAGCAGGTCAATTTCCCGTTTGCCACAGCAAATAAAGGTCATAAGTCTAGCCCAAAGAGACAAACCCTATAAATGGGCTTGATTCTTGTTATAAATGGAGTAAGCATTTAGTCCAGTAAATAAAAAGTTTTTTAGTACAGCAGAAATAGTGAAATTGCATATTTGATGGTGCTCTCTACTGTGAAAATAAAAAAAAGGTGGATCCATGAGACAAGTTATTGGCCTAGGGTCACTCATTTTGAAACCAGTTTACGGGTTAAGTATATTACATTTGAAGATTCTGCCTGGCTAGGACACCGCCTCCGCAAACCAGTGCCAGTTCCTACAGTGGCACATCTACAAATATATGGCCCAGTTCTGCTTACTCATTGCACTGACACACTTTAGAATGCCTATCACAGATGCAAGTACTTTTGTGCCATGGCCCAATGGTGCTTGCAGTGTGGGAAGAATAGTTGTTTTATATTTAGTGGTCCCTTTGTTCAAACAACTAACCTCAGGTTCATCTCACTGCTTCTATTCACAGCCAATGTCATCGAAAAGGTGTAAACAACCAGCTAGCAAACTTCATTGAAGCCAACAGGGTCCTGGATAGCTCCCAAACTGGATTCGGCAGAAACCACAGCCCAGAGACCGCCCTACCGGCCTGCATCGATGACATATGCGCCCTCCTCAACCAGGGCCAATGGCAGCCCTAATCTTCCTGGACCTCTTAGCTGCCTTTGATACCATCTCCCACTGCACACTAGCCACCAGAATCCACGAAACAAGCATCTGAGGAGAGGCCCTTGACGGGACACGCTCATTTCTCACAGGCTGAACTCACTGAATCATACTCCTGACCTACCTCTCAGAACCAACAGAAACCAAATGTGGAGTATCTCATGGGCTCAACATTGTCTCCTTTACCTACAACACCCAGCTCATCTTCTCTACCACTAAGGACCCCAACATCACCAGGCAGAACTTCCAAGAAGGGATGAAAGTATTTGCCACCTGGATGAAAAAGAGCTGCCCGAAACTCAACCCAGGAAAAACAGAAGTCCTCATCCTTTGCTCTACCCCCTCAGCATGCTATTATGACTGGTGCCCCTCAACTTTGTAATCTGCCCTCACTCTCCCCCTGACCGACCATACACTAAGAACTGCCAGATCAAAGCTGTATGCTTGACCTGCTACAACACCGTCTGCATCCCCTTGAATTCAGAAAAATGGTCATGCACACCCTCATCACTAGTAGACTGGACTATGGCAATGCCCTCAATGCTGGAATCGACAAATGCCTTCACAAGCTCCAGACATGCCAAAAGGCTGCATCCAGACTGATCCTAGAAAGCCCCCGTCACAACCACATCACCCAACACCTCTGGGATCTCCACTGGCTCCCCATCAAAAGAAGAATAACCATCAATCTCCTCATGTACGCATATAAGGCCCTCCACAACATCGAGCTAGCATACTTAAACAACTGCCTCACCTTCCATGCTGCTAAGATAGACATCCGATCAGCCGACCTCTCTCTGGCCACCATTCCACACATCAATAAGAGCAGAACGGGTGGCAAGTCCTTCTCCTACTTTGCAGTCCTGACCTGAAACAACCTCCCCCTCCACCTCCGGCAAAGCAGTACACTGCTCCAGTTAAGGAAGGACCCCAAGACCTACCTCTTCAGATGACTCAGCACCCAACAGAGCCGCCCACCCAGTGCCTAGAGACACATGAGTAGCTGCGCTTTACAAACCCATGATTGAATGATTGAATAGCTGCCAGTCCCAAGATCCATATGGATCCCATGAATTCTAGCTCTATTTTGAAGGCCAAAAAGTCAGTTGTAAAATAATGTCAAGCTATAGTGCAGTACCTTTTGTATTCTGACATCCAACCTATCTAAAAGTATTCAAAAACATGACTGGCTACTCTCTAACCTTTGTTCTTCTCTTCTCCCCTTTCATGTACAGTGTTTCCGGGTCACATTTTGGAAGACACTCCTGTTACAGAGAAGAGTTTCAGACAGGCTGTTCTGCCGCCCTTTGAGGATGGCTTAAATTCCTTGACGTCAGTTGCTGAAACGTTGCTGAGCAGCACCGACCTGCCACAAGTCATTCAAAATGTTCGCCAACTCCTAGAGTCATCTCACAAAAGTCTGTCAAAGGCAGAGAATGCAACCGAGGCACAAGTGAAATCATTGAGCAAAAATATAGATGAGCGCTTAGACAAGATAAACATTTTGAATGGTAATCAGAAAGAGCTACAAGATAAGAAACAAGTTCTTACAGTGCAACTGTCTGAACAACTAAAAACAGCAAAGAATGATCTCAGGAATGCAACTGATGGTATAGAGAGAGCAAAAAAAACATGGTACGAGGCACAGGATGCAAAGAAGAAGGTTTTTGTCATATTTTCTCTTTATGGAAAAGAAAAAGGTATTTATTGCTCTTGGCTCAAATTGTATATCATAAAAGAGTTAACACACCTGTATTCATATCACTTAGTCCCAGACAAAACCCAGTTAAAAACCTAGGGCCAAAATTTCAAAGATTTTATGCAGTGCAAAGAAGAAAGAAATAATGCTGTGCTGTTTTGCGTCAACTGGAGAGAGCTGAAATGTGCCATAGCTACAAAGGATTGGCACAGGAATTTTCTCTCCATGTGTAGCACACTTTCTGCAGCCGCAAATCAAGGCAGGTATCCTAGCACCATAAGACAAGGGTAAGTGAGCTGTGGGCAGGATAGTTTTGTGCAAAAAGGATTTCCTTTCTGCACAAAATTGTGTTTTAATGCAATTTCCTCTGTTTATGAGTGCTGATATATGCACCACACATGCAGAGAGGAAGAAAGGAGGAAACATAAAAAACAATGTTCTCATTGTGCCAGCCTCTGGGAGGTGTAAAACCATGAATACAAATCTTGATAGATGTAAATTTGCTTCAGAATCCATGGGTGAATCCACAGCAGTGCCCATGCACCATCCATTGAACACTCATTTGATGCATTACTTTTGGTCATATGTCAACACCTTTTCAGGTGTGCTGCTTTATGCAGCACACATAGAAAGAGGAAAATACATTTAAGGATTGTTTTTGTGCAAGAAGTTTACCCTTTCTGGACAAAATCAACCCTTGCACTGTGCTTCATGGATGTTCGCATTTGCGCTAGGCTGCACACTGTGTACCAGAGAGCATGAATGATCTATATGCTTGTGAATATGATATATGGTGTAGAGCCCTCTCCTCTCACCAAGTTTTGTGGGAATGACTGAGATCACCACTTTCCTGTGCATTTGCTTGCTTTTGCAGGCTTTCAATAGTGGGGCAGGTGCTATGCCCCTGGCACAGATCCTCCCTTGAGGGTCCCCCTGGGCCCAACAGCTTAGGCGGGTAAGGCTCTAACTCCTGTGGCTTAGTTCATTCTGGGACTGACTCTTCTCCCTGAGTAGAGACGTCTCGTGTCTGTTCAGAAGCTGGTTCCCCATTCTTCCTGCCTTTCTTCTTGAAAGGCTGGGTCATTCTTCCAGACTCAATTACATAAAAGGGTTCGCTCAAAAGTACTGGGACCTGGGAAATTAACGTTGCAAGGAAAGTAGTCCCAGTATAAGCATTTGAAGAAAACATACAAGTCTGAATAATGCTTTACAGGAATAAAGGAAACAAATCTTCTACTGTTAAATGAGAGATGTTATTTAATCACATCCTCATCAGAGCATAATACATATAACATTTATGCTCTGATGAAGATGTGATTAAATAACATCTCTCATTTAACAATAGAAGATTTGTTTCCTTTATTTCTGTAAATCATAATTCAGAATTGTCTGTTTGCCTATACTGGGACTACTTTACTTGCAACATTCTTCCAGACTCCAGCACCTATTTTGCACTCTAAGTTCTGCTCAGTGTTCAGGTTTTTGCACACACCCAGTCTGTGATTCCATGGACTCTGACATGGATGCTCAGTTCTCCGAAATCATTACCAAGCATACTAGGAGTGTCACAGAGACTGCTTTCTCTTACTTACCAGCTTCCCCCTAGTCAAAGGACACCATTGCCATAGGATGGTTTGTCATCACATTGTCAACGTTTGTGACTGAATAAGATATTTCAGGCATGCAATGATCTGGGGACATTGATACTGTGATACTGTGTATTTTTGCATGCTATTGGGCCAGACGACTAAGTTGGCTCGGTCCACATCCCACATAAGAGTTACGTCAGTGAGCTCTCTGACATGGTCAATGCCCTCCTGATATCCCATCTTGAGAGTGGCCACTGCATTTACTGCAGAAGAACTAGAGGCATTTTTCTTGTAGGGAAATTGATCAGTTTCTTGTTTTTTCAACCAGGGTGTCCAGATTGGTGCCCAAAGGACCAACATTCCAGACACCAAGCTTCTAATGATACCAATTCTTCCCCTGGTACACCCCTAGACAGTGAAGAGTCTCAGGGCCCACCCTTATGTACAGGTGCGTTTTTTTCAGCCCTGTTGAAGACTCTTTGTTCTTAGGATTACCCTCTTTACCTGGGTTGGGGATTTCTGGCCTCTCTCCTATGGTCTCAGCCATCAGTGGTAGTACTGGTCATGCTAGTTTTGATCCAGTGGTTTGATTTCTTCCACAACTCTGGAGAAGAAAGTAGACCCAGATATACGAGATGCTGATGTTACTACTCAAAAAATGCTCCTTCATAATTAAATTGTAATACCCTTTGCAGTCATTAACATTTTTACCTGTAACCAACCATCGAGTGTTTTTACTTAAAAGTCAAGAAATTTGACCCAGAACTGACTCTGGGTTGTTAGATTCTCCCAGAAAAGTATTCTATACTCTACAGTTGTAAGACCAAATAACTTTGTCAGGGCACACTCCAGAAGATCATATGTCTTAACATCTATCTCATTCAATGTCCAGAGTCTATCATGACATTTTCCTGAGAACGGTTCCAATAAGAGAGTTTCAATGTTTCTTTTCTACTTCCCTAGCTACACAAGCTCTCTCAAAAGCAGTGAACATTTTGGTGATACCATCACCCTCTGCAAAGGGGGGAATATCTCCTTTGGGGTGTTTTAGGTTAAAATATTCCCCTCTCACTATTTACTTGTATGCCTTCACCAGAGATAGGTTGTAGGCCCATTTCTTTCCTTTTATCTTTCTATTTTGAGGAGCTGGGTTTCTAAACTCAGTAGTTCATTTATGAGCCCTACAACACTTGTGCACCACTGGTGTGCCCTTTTTGTGATGCACTGTCAGCGTAAAAAATGCGCCATGTGGCACACTTTTGACAAAGTGGCGCTTCTAGGGAGATGCGCCACTTTGTATACTCCTGTGCTACATTATACCTGCAGCTGGTATAATGTATGCAGAGTGGGCATTCCCCCACATCCAAGCCTCATAGAAGTGGTGGACTGAAATCTGTAAGATTTCAGTGGCCCACTTCTAGGATGCCATTGCGTGAAAACCTTATGCCTGCCTCATAGGAGGTGTACAACTGACGCAGGCCTGTTCTCATGGGGCTTTTGATAGATGGAACCAATATCAAATGTCTGATTATTTGCCATCTGATTTGAAAGATTCAGGTGATGCATATGATTGCCTAGGATGGGGTAAGGAATCAGTTGAAGTTCCAGTAGATCAGAAGGGTCCCTATGTTACAGCACATGTTTTGGGTTCTACTGATCAGCTTCTGGTTGATACAGGAGCTACTCGTAGTGCCTTATCTAAACAATTGGTTCCAAGGGCTCCCATGTCTGTCTTAACCATTACAATGATAGGTGTTGATAGAACACCTTCCCTTATCCCATTGTCACAACCACTTGCATTTCATGTTGATAAATTCACTGCTCCTTGTCCATTTTTGCTTTCTCTGAACATACCAGACAATATGGTGGGTCTTGATATGCTCAAGTATTTTAGGGCTATGATACAATGTTTTCCTGAAGGTGTACGTGTTATTCTGAATGACAACTACCCCATGATTGAGAGATCTTGGGCCACATGTATGAACACATTTTCCCGTTGACACAGAATGGGTAAAACCCTTTGATACATCTGGCCCTGCGTCTTTATGAAGAGGACACTGCATTAGCTTCACTCCCTAGTACTTTGTGGGCTACTTAAGACACTGATGTAGGGCAAATGGTTATTTCACCAGTACATATTATTGGCAAGGAGGGCGCTTCATTGCCAAGCTTGCCTCAATACAAAATTTCGCAGGAAGGCGAAGAAGCACTTGTACGCATTGTTCATGATTTAATTGAAGAGGGGTTTGTGGATGAACTTCCTTATAACATTTGAACAGTTCTACTCTTCCCATTTTGAAAAAAGATTTGGGGCCCGATTCACAAAACTAACTTAAGACAAAATACTAAACTTACTACCATTTTGGTATTCACATAAGGCACTTACTCATTTTGGTATTCACAGAAGGCACTTACTCATTTCAGTATTCACAGAAGTTAGGAGTCCTAACTTTAGGACACCTAAATGCCTTCTGTGAATACCGAAAGTCTCTAAGTTAGGATTTTTCTCAATTTAGTAGTAGTAAAGTTAGGACTCCTAACTTTCGGACTAATAAATGCCTTCTGTGAATACCGAAAGTCTCAAAATTAGGATGTTTCTCAATTCATTTTTTTTTTATTTTTTTTTTTTATAACCAGGAAAACAAAAAACAGGAGCAATTTTACTGCAGAAACAAAAAATGAAAAACAGACCATAACGGAGAGAAATAAGATGTTATCTATACAGCAGGTACTACAGATTGGGCCAATAGTCAAACAAAAAAAGGAAACAGTATGTTAAACAAGGTCAGCAAAAGTACAGCAATAAATATTTCAGGCAGGAAGTATATAAACATCAATAAACATTAATTTTGACTCAACCAATACCGCTAGGTATAATGCCTGCCTTCCATCTAGTTATCGGGCGCCAAAGTGCCTCCCCACGAGCCCTTGTTTTGGCTCCTCTTGTTTCAAAAATAGCTGTTTCAAACCTATAAACTGCTAGGAAGCGCGCTAGCCACATCTGAAAGCTAGGAGGATCTCTTTCTTTCCAGCGGGTTGATAAGATAAGTCTTAGTACTGCCGTACCTATAAAAATTAATCTTTCTTCAGATTTATTTAAATTTAGAGAGTAATCATGTCCTAGTAAAAGATTTAATACCTCTTCCCAAAAAGCTGTAATCATATTTTTGATTACCATCAAATCAGGACAGTTATAAAACATATGAGTTAGCAATGCAGGTCCTTGATTACATCTAGGACATAAATCATTCTCCCGCTTCCCCCATGAAAACAATTTGGCAGGGGTAAAATACAGGTCAAATACAGTTTTATAGAGTTGTGCTTTGAGGTTGGTGGCCATAAATAACTTCAGGCTCGTCTCCAAGACTCTATCAATGTCGACATTAGGGTTGTTTAATTTTATGTTCCATTTGTTTTCGATTTTGTCAAGATCATCCTGTTTTAGAGTCAAGAGAATGTTATATAGGGTTCCAATCCTAGTGTTTGTTCTGGGAATTGCATCCAAAATTTCAACTTTAGAAAGGGAGATTAAGGACTCTCTGGCCTTTAATTTAGCGAATATCTGGGCGAAACTCAAAAAGTCTCCATTAGTTAACTTAAATTTAACTTTTAAATCAAAAAAGGTGGAGTCAAAATTATTTACTAAAAAGTCACTGATTGTTCTTATTCCAACCTTCTCCCATTTCTTTAGGACCACATTGAGTTCCTTACCTCCAATCGCATTTGAACGCCAAAGAGGCGTATATCGATTAATCCTAGCAATATGCAACTATTTAGTCACTTTCTTCCAAACCCTCCATGCACTATTTATAACTTCACCCTTGAAAGCCTTATCATTTCTTGCCTCAGTTTTCTGTAAAAGTAAACCCTTAGCCTCCTGACCTATAAGCAATTCATAAATTGAGGGGATATTTCCAACTCCTTCAGGATTATAGCCATTAATCATAGGTGTGAGTTGTTTTAAAAATGCTGCCCAATAATACAAAGGAATATCGGGAATTGCCAGGCCACCTCTATCCAAGGGCAGTGATAGTAGCACCAAGGATCTCCGAATATTACCATTCTGCCACATAAATTTAGAGATAAGTGAGTTAATCACGTCTAACGTTTCCTGATCGATAGCTAAAGGAATGGCCCGAAAGAGGTACAAACATCTGGGGAGTATGTTCATTTTAACATAGTTGGCTCTGCCTATAATTGACAGATGTAGACTATTGACTCTTTCAAAATCATTCTTAATCTTAGCCAGTAATGGATCAAAATTAGCTTTAGATAGTGATTTAGTATCTGCGCACATAACAACTCCCAAATACGTAGCCTTTCTGGCTCTACGTTGATCCGTGCAGATACTATTATCCGTACACAAGATAATCGTTTTTCCTTTGTTAAGTGAATAGCCCGAACAGCGTCCAAATTCAGTAGTGAGCTTTTCTATTTCACGTATAGCCTCAATCGGGTCTGTTGTAATGACCGCGATGTCATCGGCATACGCCAATACTTTAGTTTCGAATTGACAGCTAATGACCGGTTTAATAATATTGTTTTCTAATAGATTCAAAATGAGAGGGTTAATATATAAAGCAAAAAGCAGGGGTGAACAAGGGCATCCCTGCCTAGTACCCCTTGCAATGTTAATATTTTCAGAAAGTAGTCCTGCGGCTAGTATTTTTGCTTTGGGCTGAAGGTACATTGACTTAATAGATTTAATAAATTTGGGGCCGAAATTATTTTGTTTCAACTTTTCCCAAAGGAAATTCCATGAGACGGGGTCAAAGGCTTTCTCAGCGTCAAGTAGGATCATAGACATCTGTCCCCCCGTGGCAGGCATGGCGTCGAATAGGGCAATTGCTCGACGAGTGTGTTCTGTAGTTCCTTTACCAGGGATAAAGCCATGTTGCCACGGGGAGACAAGCCGTTCAATGACCCCACTGAGTCTGAGCGCTATAACTTTTGCATATAATTTGGAGTCCGAATTAATCAGGGATATGGGACGATATGAAGTTAGTTGTTCGGGGGGCTTTCCCTTTTTCGGAAAAACGATTATTTTAGCTTCATCCCAAGATGTTGGTGGGGCACCATTATATTGAATACCAAGAAACAAATCATGTAAAATAAGGCACAGCTGTTGACTAAGCATCTTATATAAATCAATTGGAATATTATCAGGACCAGCTGCCTTGCCCGAAGATAATGAGGATAGTGCAACCTCCCCCTCTGCTAGTGAAATTTCTTTTTCAAGATCTTCCTTACTAGAATCATCTAACAACTTTGTTGCCTCCGTATTAATAAGAAGATTATCCACATAGTCTATTATATCCCTTTCGGTAGCCGAAGTATCTTCTGTATATAAGTTCTGATAGTATCTTTGAAATTGATAGTTGATATCTGTCGCATGAGTAAAGGTCTGTCCATTTACAACTATTGAGGGGATATTATTCCTTGTATTTCTCTGGCGTGTAGAAAAAGCCAAGTGTCTACCCACTTTTTCTCCACTTTCATAAATTAACTGTCTGTGGGTTTGATACGTTTGGGCCGCTTTCTGACTGAGACTGGTGTTTAATTCTGATTTTAATATTGCTATCTGGGTCAACAGATTCCCTGCGTCTTGTTTTTGCAGTATTTTAACAGTGTGTTCCTCCTCGGCTTTAGCTAAGGCAGCAATTTTCAGTTCAAAATTCACTTTCAGGATTTTTCGAGCTTTATTTTGATAGCTAATAGTCTCACCCCTTAATGCAGCTTTATAAGAATCCCATACTATGTTTCTTGGTGCACTATAACGATTCATATTAAAAAAATCATTAGTCCAATTTTTAATGTAATTAATATATTCATTATTAACTAGCAACTTCCTATCAAAAGTCCAAGAATGGGTTTGGGTGGGATTATTAATGTACATGGTTAGTAAAACTAATGGGTTCTGATCCGAAATTATCTTAGGTGGTTTGGTTATATTAGAGTGATTTGCTAATTCTCTAGAAGTAAAGATATAATCTATCTGAACATGTTTTTGGTGTGGATGGGAAAAGTATGTATATCCAGAATCATTTGGTTTATTAAAAAGCCATATATCAATCAATCCCATACTGGATATTAAGCTCTTAACTGCTCGAAATACTCTCGGTTTCCTACCCAAATATTTCTGTACCGGTGTTTGAGTTATAAATGCCGGGGGTAGTGAAATATTTAAGTCACCACATAAAATTAATGGACCCTGTCATATAGCTAATTCTGTTTCTAAGAAATCGAATATTGCGGGATCGTCATGGTTAGATCCGTAAACGGAACAAATGGTAATTCCATTAGCAAGTTTAACAATTGCCCACCTTCCATGTGTATCCGATAAGCAACGAACTCCCTGGCCAAAGCAAGATTTCGCGAAAATTGCTACTCCCCTTATATTTGAGGATTGGGAAGTTGTTATCAACAGATTATACCCTTTAAGGCTTAATAAGGCTCTTTTGTTCCATGGAATGTGTGTCTCTTGAATACACAAAATATCTACGGGATTTAATTTAATTAGCTCGGCCAGTCTATTACGTTTATCTCTAGACAAGAGCCCCCCTACATTCCAGGTTTGCACGGTAAATTTACCCATTATCAAAATGAGAAGATTGAAAGATGTTCTTGTACTTATTCATATTGTGTTCTTTGCCCTGTAATATCACCTCTCTCTTTAATACGAAAATTAGCAATGCTCCTGTCCCTAATCCTGGTTCATTTTTCATTTTTTTTCCCCCTTCCCCCGCTCCCCCCTTTGCCCTTCCCCTCCCCACGTCCCCTACAAACCTTCCCCTGGTCCCCCCCAACTGCCCCCCTCCCCTTTCCCCTTTTCGTAGGCGTTCAGACTCCACTTGGAGTCTGTGTGATGGAGCGCTGCACTTCTGCTGAGCTACCGCTTCCTAAATTAGAAAATAAACATGAAAAGAAAATTTCCCTGATATAGAAATACAAGAACAAAAAAAACAACAACAAAAAAAAACACTAAGTACTGAATACTGAACACTGAGTATAAGCCATTATGTACCATGACCTTACTCAGATAAGTCAGATAAATCCTAAATAAAGCTTCTACATTCCGTCAACTCATTATTAATTACAAAAGAGGATTCCTTCATACAAACACAATGTTCTTAATTAAACGATTAGGATTATTCTCCAAAATTGACTACAAATTGTCTAGGGTCCATCTAAGATATTTCGTCAAGAAAAGCTTTTGCCTTAATTTCTGATTGAAAAAACCTTGTCGTGCCACCATGAACGATTTTAAGTTTAGCAGGATTGCTCAGGTAAGCCAGGGCTCCCTTTTCTTGGAAAGGTTTAATTAGGAGACGCAACCGCCAGCGTCTTTCCACCGTTGCATGACAGTAGTCAGGCCTTGAAAAAAAAGAAACATCGTTGAAAGAAAGTTTATGATCGGGTCTCGCTTTCTCGGCCACCACTTGTCGGAGCAAAAAGTTTCCAAAATATACTCAATTTAGTAGTAGTAAAGTTAGGACTCCTAACTTTTGGACTAATAAATGCCTTCTGTGAATACCGAAAGTCTCAAAATTAGGATGTTTCTCAATTCAGTTGTAGTAAAGTTAGGACTCCTAACTTTCGGACTCCTAAATGCCTTCTCTGAATACCTAAAGTCTTAAAATTAGGATTTTTCTCAATTTAGTCGTAGTAAAGTTAGGACTCCTAACTTTAGGACTCCTAAATGCCTTCTGTGAATACCGAAAGTCTTAAAATTAGGATTTTTCTAAATTTTCCTACTACTAAACTGAGAAAAATCCCAATTTTAAGACTTTCGGTATTCACAGAAGGCATTTAAGAGTCCTAAAGTTAGGAGTCCTAACTTTACTACTACTAAATTGAGGAAAAAAACTAATTTTAAGACTTTTGGTATTCACAGAAGGCATTTAGGAGTCCTAAAGTTAGGACTCCTAACTTCTGTGAATACCAAAATGAGTAAGTGCCTTTTGTGAATACGAAAATGGTAGTACGTTTAAGATTTTGTCTTAGGTTAGTCCTGTGAATCGGGCCCACTGACACTAGGATTTACAGAATCATTATTGGCCTACGAGAAGTTAACAAGATTGTAATACCGCAATACCCAGTGGTTTCTGACAAAACAATACTTTTTACTATGGTTCCTCCAACAGCACCACAAAGTGTCACAAAAGAAATTACAATATTGTAGACCAAAGGTTACCTACTCAGGTCACCTTCTGTCTTTACCTACTCAGGTCACCTTCTGTCTAAGGAGGGATGTGCACTTACATCAGATCGCATTCAAGCAATTTTAGATACACCAGTGCCTTCTACTCGGAAAGATGTCCATGCATTCATTGGTCTTACTTCCTTTTGTAGGCAATGGATATTAGGTTTTTCACACATTGTTAAACCCTTGTTAGCTCTTTTGACCAAAGACACTCCAATGCCCCTTCCATGGACAACTGACTGTCAGAATGCTTTTCATCAGTTACGTCAAGCTCTTTGCTCAGCACCAGTGTTGGGCACTCCATATTACACGAAGGCTGTTACACTTTATGTTCATGAGAAAGATGGGTGTGCATTGTCAGTTTTAATATTTCCGTTCAGTTGCAGCAGCAGCTCTGTCCATACGTCAGAGTGAAGGGATAGTTTTGTCACATAAATTGTTGGTGCTAGTACCCAATGCAGTAGATGCCCTTTTTAACTAAACTAAAATGCAACACTTGACTAGTGCCCGCTTGACAGGATATGAATTGACACTGTTGGCACCTCAAAATACTCTGAAGAGGTGTGCGACTTTAAATCCAGCTACTTTGTTGCCATATCCAGCCCCTCAGCCTCAGTCACAGGAGTTTCATGATTGTATGTTCCTTACTGAGAAACAGACAAAGGGTTCCATTGATTTGCAACATATGCCCCTTTCAGATGTAGATGGGGAACTATGGGTTGATTGGTCCTGTTTGAAGTTACCAGATGGCACAACATCAGCTGCATATTCAATTACGACACTTCAGACAGTAGTGGAGACAGCTCGTATACCACAGAAGTCAGCTCAAGCAGCTGAGCTAATAGCACTGACACAAGTATGTGAACTTAGCACTGGCTTGTGTGCGAACATCTATACAGATAGCCGCTATGCTTTTGGAGTGGCCCATGATTTTGGCCTACTTTGTAACGAAAGAGGCTTTCTTACATCCCACGGGAGGCAGATAATGCATGGAGAACTAGTGCATAATCTCTTGACTGCGCTAACATACCCAAAGTTTGTAGCTATTGTTAAGTGTAGCGCACACAACAAAGTGACTGACAAGACAGGACAAGGCAATGCCTTTCCAGATCACGTAGCTTGTGAAACTGTGATGCAGCGACGCACTACTTCTATGTATGTAGGGAAGTCACAAGCTGAACGGTGGCATGGTGCTAGGCAAGAAGTTCTAGACACAGAGAGATCTGCTTCTGTGAAGGAGGTGCTTGAGAAATGGTCTAAAGAAGGACTGTTGGATGATGAGGGCCGTTGGCGAAATAAATATATGAATAAATGGAAATCGCCTAAAGTCTTTTGCAGCCTATGGTTCAGATGGCACATGGCTGGGACATGTTGGAGCCTCTGCAATAAGGAAATTGCTTATGCAAGTTTGGAAGCATCCTGAAATTGCCGACACAGCTAAAATGATAATACAGTCCTGTTTGATCTGTTGGCAGTATAATGTTAGTAAAGAGACACGATTTCCTACAGGACGGTTTGCTACACCAACCACACCTTTTGAAGTTTTGCAAATGGATTACATCCAACTCGAACGCTGCAACAACTTGAAGTATGTTCTAGTGGTGGTATGTGCCTTCAGTAAATGGATAGAGGTATACCATACAAAGGATAATACTTCTCTCACTACAGCAAAGGTGCTTTTAAAGGAATTCTTCCCTAGATTTGGTATTTGAAAACTTTTGTGGAGTGACAACACCTCATTTTATTTGGCAAGTTGTTGAGTATGTTCTGAAAAGATTAGGGATCAAGCAGAAGTTCCATGCAGTCTTCCACCCGCAATCAGAAGTGCTAGTGGAAAGGTATAATGCTACTTTGAAGCTGAAACTAGCAGAAATACTGGCTTCCACGTCTTTGAAATGGCCTGATGCGTTGCCCTTGGCATTATTGTCTATTAGATCGGTGCCACATTCACGATCTGCACTTACACCATATGAAGTGGTATTTGGGAGACCAATGAACATTTGGGGAGTTCCTAAGCCACGCCCCATACATGATGTACCATGCGTTCTGATGAGTGAATATCTATCACAGTTGACTGACAGTTGGATTTCTATTCATCAACAGGTTCGAGAAACTCTTCCAGACAGACCCACAGGTGAGGCCCGTTAACTCCGGCCCGGTAACGACGTGATGGTCAAAGTCTTCGAGAGGTCGAACATCTTGGAACCCAGGTGGCGAGGACCAGAACAAGTGCTCCTGGCTACGAGGACAGCGGTTCAAGTGACGAACAGGAAGAACTGGATCCACAGCACTGACTGTAAGCGATTGTCACCTACTTTGGTGGAACCTGCTGTGCTGACTAACAATTGAGAGATTCTGGATACGGAGAAAAACCATGCCATATCACCTGATGAATCTGAAGAAGTCTTTCCAGACCACACGATCCCTGAAGTATCACAGTACCAACTGAGACCACGGAAAGAGTCTGCATTGTTGAAAAAAACTGGTTGAGCTACCGTCCTGGGTTTGTGAAATGGAGTGCTGATTTGGATTGAGGGGATCAGTCCTACATAGTTTCACCCGTCTTGACCCTTGGTGAAGAAACCAATGGCTGCCCATGACTTTAGAGCTCCAATGATTGATTCAACAACAAGGTGATTATGTCTGCAGGGAGATAAACAGTTGCCAAGATCTGTTGTAAAAAGATCATTTGTGCTGTAGGATTTGTTGTTGCTATGGTGGCTGTAGCAGTGACAACCTGGTTTGTTGAGAAAGTGACTCCTGCTCGGCAGCTGCTGATCGCCACTACCCCAGTACCAGTTGAAAATAATTACTTTACGGTTCCATACCATGATCAGAAGCATCGACAATCCTACTTAAACAACACGTTTATTCAGATGCTACATCACACTCACAATGCCACAAATACTACTGACTGTTTGGTGTGTGGGATGATACCTGCTCACCAGAAGAAGGGAGGAACACCTGTTATTCCTCTTCCCTTTTCTCATAATGGTTCTTGCCAAGCCTGGTGTGTGCTTTCATTTGCTTCTGAAAGGGCCAACATCTCAAGGATGACAGTAGGACGGATTAATTATCGCCTCTAAAAAAGTGTTATCCTGATGGAGATGGTTACCCTCAAGCTAAAGGGACTAAATGGGAATGGGAGGAGTATCGACCTGACAATATTTATACACCATATGTTTTCACAAATACAAGAACTATAAAGAACAGTGGACCATTTGTGATTTCTGTGTATAGGCAGTTTTGGGAGAATTCCAATAGGAAGAAGTGCGTGTACTATGGTTCCAAGGTGCCAATAACATCACATCCTCGCACAATACTTATTTTGTGTGTGGTAGCAAAGGATATTACCAACTCCCAGGTGGATGGTCTGGAGTATGCTATGTGTCCTTTCTGTTGCCTTCTGTGTTTTTGGCACCTGCATTGTATCATCGTGACTTTAAGTTGTACAACGATATTTCCAAGAACAGAAATAAGAGGACCATAAGTATTGATGAAGTGGACTAGACTGACACTGCTTTGCAACAATATGTTGATGTCTAATTGGGCTTGTGTTTCTTTATGGTTTCTGCATTAAACAGCAGAAAGATAAGACGATTTACTAGAGTTGTGAAAGCTGTTACCAATCAGACAGCTATGGCACTTGGGAACATTACAGAAGAGCTGCAAGTTGCGAGGATTGTAGCAATCCAAAATCGTATGGTCCTAGATGTGATTTTGGCTGATCGAGGTGGTGCATGTCGCATCAGTGGTAGCAGTTGCTGTGTTTACATTCCAGATCACTCTCCTTCAGTGTTTAATGCAATCTCTAAATTGCATAAGATTGCTGCAGAAATTCATCCAGAGAATGGTACATGGACTTCTTCAAGCTGGTTCTAGACATTACTTATGACCTGGGGCAGGAAGCTACTGACCATCCTATATGTAATACTAGTCATATTATTACATGCTGTGTATGTATACAATGTGGTCCCATGCATTGCTCAGTTTGCGTCACTGCTTGTACACCTGCTAAAAAAAATGTTGCAGAAATAAAAGCCCAACAAATGCCGAATAAAGAAATTACTGAATTAATGGTAATATATGTACAGGATGCATATTTAGATGACCCCAAATGAACGAATGTCTTCAGCTAATGATAAAAGGGTTGTCTGTTGTAATTTGGCAATGATCAGGAGTAGCATCTAGCTGAAGCCATCTTGTTTTCGGCAGCCATCTTGTCTGCCATGTGCTACCATGTGCTCAGCATGTGATCTGTCCTTCCTTACTATTGTTTGCTCTTGTACTCTGCCTGTAAACAAACTATATTTAGCTTCTTGCACTCTCCACATGCTCAGTTGAGCTTGCAGCTGTCAATGCATCTGTCTTCAGTCTGTAACTGTCAGGATGTGATTGCTAGAATTAGCAACTGTTATCTCCTCCCTCTTGTTGACTGTGCATTTTCTGTATGAGCTTATAAGTACATAAAACCTTCTTTTTGTACTTGTACTGCCTTCTTTTGTGCCCCCGTGTGGGCATGTTCCTTCTGTTCAGTGTGCTACTTCATACAATACTAAAAGGTGGTGTGTGAATGTTGTTCCACCTCATGAGGTTAAAAAAGTCTTTGTTTTATATTCCAGTTTCTGTGCCAACTTCAATTCTATTGGTCTGAGGACTTTTGAGGAGAAGGGCGAACCCCTAGCACTGGTAGGCCTTGCTAAGGCTGACCTCAACAATACAGTTAGAATGACACATTCAACATGTCACAAGGAGGGTGCACTGAGAAGTGATGCATTACTGTTTTCACACAGCGATGCCTCACTTCTGAAAAATAAGGCCCTCAGTCTCTTGGACAATCGTTTTAGCTGGAGGTCTTCTTTTGAGGTAACCTCAGCTGTTTCTGAGGGGAATGACTCATGTCCACTCTCAGTATCATTATCAGTGATAATGTCATCATCCTTACATTGGGCTACCACATCTGGGTGATCTTTCACAAACTGAACTTACAGTTGTTTGAGATATTCAGTCTTAGGACTTGTGCTCATTCTGATTATGTGTGCAAACACAACAGGTGATGGACCGAATGTGGATCAATGTCACACACTCAACCCAGTCCAAGGATCTGGGCCCAAATCCATCGTTTTTTTGCACTCCACACCACCCTGGGTTAGACAATGGCGATATGCAAATCAGCTCTGACCCTGTGCCCCATGGGAACAGTCCAGTCCGAACTACAAAAGCCATGTCCTTCCCAGAACGGAATCAAGCATCCGAGGACCGGACCGGTTTCGAGGTAACACCTCTCATCAGCCCGGCTAGCTTGACTCCAGTGGTGTGGATTGCCTGGGACCCACGTCTGGGCATCCCCAGCGCACTTAGGGCGGAATATGCAAACACAACAGGTGATGGACCGAATGTGGATCAATGTCACACACTCAACCCAGTCCAAGGATCTGGGCCCAAATCCATCGTTTTTTTGCACTCCACACCACCCTGGGTTAGACAATGGTGATATGCAAATCAGCTCTGACCCTGTGCCCCATGGGAACAGTCCAGTCCGAACTACAAAAGCCATGTCCTTCCCAGAACGGAATCAAGCATCCGAGGACCGGACCGGTTTCGAGGTAACACCTCTCATCAGCCCGGCTAGCTTGACTCCAGTGGTGTGGATTGCCTGGGACCCACGTCTGGGCATCCCCAGCGCACTTAGGGCAGAATATGCAAACACAACAGGTGATGGACCGAATGTGGATCAATGTCACACACTCAACCCAGTCCAAGGATCTGGGCCCAAATCCATTGTTTTTTTGCACTCCACACCACCCTGGGTTAGACAATGGCGATATGCAAATCAGCTCTGACCCTGTGCCCCATGGGAACAGTCCAGTCCGAACTACAAAAGCCGGTCCGGTCCTCGGATGCTTGATTCCGTTCTGGGAAGGACATGGCTTTTGTAGTTCGGACTGGACTGTTCCCATGGGGCAACAGGGTCAGAGCTGATTTGCATATCGCCATTGTCTAACCCAGGGTGGTGTGGAGTGCAAAAAAACGATGGATTTGGGCCCAGATCTTTTGACTGGGGGAATGTGTGACATTGATCCACATTCGGTCCATCATTTGTTGTTTTTGCAATTGCCGCCCTAAGTGCGCTGGGGATGCCCAGACGTGGGTCCCAGGCACTCCACACCACTGGAGTCAAGCTAGCCGGGCTGATGAGAGGTGTTACCTCGAAACCGGTCCGGTCCTCGGATGCTTGATTCCGTTCTGGGAAGGACATGGCTTTTGTAGTTCGGACTGGACTGTTCCCATGGGGCAACAGGGTCAGAGCTGATTTGCATATCGCCATTGTCTAACCCAGGGTGGTGTGGAGTGCAAAAAAACGATGGATTTGGGCCCAGATCTTTTGACTGGGGGAATGTGTGACATTGATCCACATTCGGTCCATCATTTGTTGTTTTTGCGATTGCCGCCCTAAGTGCGCTGGGGATGCCCAGACGTGGGTCCCAGGCACTCCACACCATTGGAGTCAAGCTAGCCGGGCTGATGAGAGGTGTTACCTCGAAACCGGTCCGGTCCTCGGATGCTTGATTCCGTTCTGGGAAGGACATGGCTTTTGTAGTTCGGACTGGACGGATCCCATGGGGCAACAGGGTCAGAGCTGATTTGCATATCGCCATTGTCTAACCCAGGGTGGTGTGGAGTGCAAAAAAACGATGGATTTGGGCCCAGATCTTTTGACTGGGGGAATGTGTGACATTGATCCACATTCGGTCCATCATTTGTTGTTTTTGCAATTGCCGCCCTAAGTGCGCTGGGGATGCCCAGACGTGGGTCCCAGGCACTCCACACCACTGGAGTCAAGCTAGCCGGGCTGATGAAAGGTGTTACCTCGAAACCGGTCCGGTCCTCGGATGCTTGATTCCGTTCTGGGAAGGACATGGCTTTTGTAGTTCGGACTGGACTGTTCCCATGGGGCAACAGGGTCAGAGCTGATTTGCATATCGCCATTGTCTAACCCAGGGTGGTGTGGAGTGCAAAAAAACGATGGATTTGGGCCCAGATCTTTTGACTGGGGGAATGTGTGACATTGATCCACATTCGGTCCATCATTTGTTGTTTTTTGAAATTGCCGCCCTAAGTGCGCTGGGGATGCCCAGACGTGGGTCCCAGGCACTCCACACCACTGGAGTCAAGCTAGCCGGGCTGATGAGAGGTGTTACCTCGAAACCGGTCCGGTCCTCGGATGCTTGATTCCGTTCTGGGAAGGACATGGCTTTTGTCGTTCGGACTGGACTGTTCCCATGGGGCAACAGGGTCAGAGCTGATTTGCATATCGCCATTGTCTAACCCAGGGTGGTGTGGAGTGCAAAAAAACAATGGATTTGGGCCCAGATCTTTTGACTGGGGGAATGTGTGACATTGATCCACATTCGGTCCATCATTTGTTGTTTTTGCATTCTGATACCGTAGCACTTACAGATGCTTCTACAATGTGCATTGTTAAGGTCCAATTAAGGGGTCATGTCAAGTTCCTGATCATGGCTACTGGTTTCAGGCATTATTTCACTAAAGTTCTAACCTTTTAAGAGATTTACAAAAAATAACTAAATTACTTTGTCCTAAATAAAGTACAGATTTTAAAATTTCTAAATGTTTGTTTCAGAGACTTAACCAAGGCCCTAGCAATATATTAGGGGAATTTTAGAAAAAAAAGCCAATCACAAATTAGTCTAACTAATGGAAATTTTGAGATTTAATCATGTGTTAACTCATTGATAAAGTAATCCAGCAAATGAAAAGTTGTGTACCCCACCGCTGATCCACCAATCTAAGATACTGTGTCTCTGCACAGTTTACTAAAATGTAGTAAACCATGTACAGTGTGTGATATATTCCCAGGAGAAGATGGCGGTAACAAGCAGCTAATACTAACTCTCTTTTTGTGGTAATGTGGGTGAGCAGTTAATCTCATCAGAGGACAGTGTTTAGCATTTCGTATAGTCCTCGAGATAATAAATGTGACACATACTGAAGGATAAATACCAAGATTCTTTATATATGTTTATGAGAACCAAGACATAAAATTCGAGATATATGTTATACAGTTCAAGGAACATGAATAAATACTTGTAGACTATTAATTATGAAGAGAAATGCTATGCAGTTCAAAATATACAGTACTTTCAGTATCTAGCCACTCAGTGGTTGAAACCGTCAGATATTTACCATTTCAGTTGTCAGAGAAGGCAGTGGAAGAGTATCGCTTGAATGGAGTTTAGTAGACCATCAACACAGTTACTGTCACGGGTGCCGGCAGCAGATCACTGCCGGTCTATGGATGCCAAAGACCGCGAACTCAGCGGTCATGGTTGCTGGACGGCTGTTGTGGATTTTGATGGCAGATGCATAGTGGTCACTGGAAGAAGGGATCCACCGAGGAGTTTTAAAGTTCACCAGCACCAATGGGCCACAGGTGTGGTACAGAGCAGATCCCTCTTCTGAAGAGGCAGATGCAGATCCTGCATGAGGAAGGTGTGACCACCTCTGCTCAAATCACTCATTGTCTCTTTATCTGGAGATCTCTTGCTCTCTTCTCATTGGTCTAGAAATATGTCTGTTGATGGCATGCTGGCTAAAACTAGACCGGGAAAACACCAGTGTTTGGTAGGCTTTCAAGGAATTTATGTTTTCTCTATATAATAACAAGCAGCAGGCAGAATTGGCAGTTTGATTCCATAGAATTCCATTAAAATTCTGTGGAATTCGGACGGGGCAGAATGGTACTATTTTCTTAATGCAAAATAGACCCTTACATCCAAACAGGGCTGGAAGAGGGAGCTGTCTCCATGTTTAAGAAACATTGTAGACTAAACATTGTCCTAAACCATAGAGAGACTGCTTCCTCTTCCTTCACAGTTTAGAAACCAACCACTGCAGATTATTTCAGCCAGCAGAGCGGCAGAATTTATCAGTAATTCTGTATAATAGGAGTAACTCAGAATTACCCATATATCCATCCAGAGCTAATATTAATAGTTAGCACATTATTCTAGTGTCAAAACATAAAATCCTTTTAAAAAAGTGCCTAATATCTAAATTATAAACAATTGCAATGATATGCTTTGCCCACTGGTAAGTGCTTGGTCTGAATAATCTCTTAATGTATACGTATTCACACACTTCAGTGTTACAGTATACAGATAAACATGTAGTCTTTTTTCCCATTCTCTTAGGTAAGATCGCAGAGAATAAAGTGATTGAACATACTCAAAAGTCATTAAAAGACCTGAGAAAATATAGATGGCTGGAAAGAATAAGCAAGATAGCTGTGGAGAAATATGAATCTCAGTATCCAGCAATCCGTTCCATGGAACAGCCCATTGCGGTTAACGCAGTAGAAATTCAAATCCTCCAACAAGAGCTAAACTCGGAAAGGACACTGTTTCAAAATTTGAATAATTTCCAAATCTCATTGAGGAACTGCACCAGTTTACTGAGCACTGTTGCTGGCAAGACCAGTGCGGCCAACATGTACCTGGAGCTCAGTGAGGTTCTTGATGGTCTGCTTGGAATCTTGAATGAAATCGTAGTGACTTTACGCCCCCTGGTTGAAAGTAGTACAGAGTACTCACTCCTGATCACTGCTAAATTACCAACCATCATAAAGAGGCTGGAAGAGGCTAACCATGGGTTGAAAAAATCTGAAGCGTCCTCCTAAATCAGTGGGTTCCTATAACACTGCAGTTTGTGTGCAATCCCTGTAATCTGCTTCTTTTCATGCATTTTGCTCCACAATACCTTTGGGTGGAGCTCTCAAATCTCTCCTGAATTTGGAATGGGCTGCTAGCTGACCAGGTCCTCTAGCCTAAGGAAGGCATTAAATCAAGCACAGAATCAACTGCCTGCCAGACTCAGTTTTTCCTTATGTACAGAAAAGTGCAATCTCATTAACCTCTTTTTCAGTCAATGAATACAGACCATCCAACAGCACATCGACAGCACCAACCTTTCTTCAAATCTAGCAACTGCACCTTTCCCTTTAATCCAGCAACAATAAATCTTTAAATTCCCATCTCACCATCGTATTCCCTCAAAGGCACTTCTTATATAGATAGGGATGCATTTACAATATTTTGTTAATGGGCAACACTGTAAGTATTCCTGCTGCACTGCCTTACTGCAAAAGAAAAGGACAGGAATGTGCCTTGTTGATCAGATATGGCTCACTCCCGTACTGGTGCCAAAGTGACTGCCATGCACCAAGGTGCAAGGCTGTCTGCATTCTGGACATTATGGTTTTTGTGCAGGAAAATACACCATCCTGAACAAAAGCAATCCATGGAGGCAATTACCTCCTCTATGTGATATGCTTAATGTAGAGGAAAGAATTTTGGAGAAAAATATATTTCTCCTTGTTGCACCTCCCCTACAACTCACCATGCGTTGAATTCTGATGCATTTCCAAGTTTACAGAACATTGTAAGTTTAGGAATGTGTCAAGTGCCATGGTCTGACATGGGAACACCCACAGAAACGCCCATGGCAGGCCTCCTCATCCCAGTGCGAGGCAACTCAGAGACTTGTGCTGTGTTGCCTAACGCCATACCTACAATGCCAGGAAGAGCTGAAAATGGTGGATTTACATTACCTTGTAGCTATGGCACTGCAATATGTGCCACTGAAGCATCATTAAAAGTGACGTTCTGGCAGTGCCGGGACCTTGCATATGAAGCTTATAATGTCTTACCCTCACCCTTTAAAAAAACTCCCTCTTACCCGTACTCTGCATTGCTAGTGCCTCCCTAACTCAAGGTATCTTTTCAGAAGCTCTCAATACAGGCCAGATCCTCCCACTCCTGAAAAACACTACACTGATGAGCTCACCAACTTTCAGTCCATCACTCACATAGCATTCATCTATATTCATCTGCAAGCTCATGGGATCTGGCTGATATTGCAGCTGTTGCCAGGCATTGTGTGATCAATCTAGAAAACAGACTTTAAGGAGCACTAGCAGGTGAGAGGCTTTGACTCCATCCTTATGTTGATAGCCTGTAGTACATATTTTGATTAGGCAACAGGTATGTGCTTCTACAAAAAGCTGCTTGCCCTACAAACAGCTGTGAAAATTTTGTTTATGAAGACAGTTGCCTGTGCCTAAACGTTCATGGACACACACATTACATTGTCTTAGATAACAAGATAATTTGCAGTGTTTGTTTTTCTCTGGCAGCAGCACAGAGAGCGGTAACACTTTTACGCTTCAGACATCAGCTTTGTGTTTGAGATCCAAGGCTTTACTAACCTATATAGATTTCTTTTTCCAGCTTGAAATTGCAACTGTTACCTGAACTTATATGATTATTGTAAAAGAGCGTTAGAAGTCTCACTGAGAGTGGGACGTAGGCTCCACCCACACCATGGTTCTCGTAACTTGTCGATTTTAATGGGCCAAATATGTGTGCTTGCACTAAAATACTACTTGTATTCTAAAATGTGCAATCACTACAACTGTCTATGAATAAATATTATAATAAAAGCACAAGACGCTAGGCCTGACACATTTATGCATGTGTTTAGGTCTATAGACATTTAAGGTTGGAATGTAATTAGTCTCTTTGAAAGCCTACAGTTAGGTATGTAATATAGAATCTGACATAAGTGCCATAGTAGGCAGTTGTTTTTCTATCGGTCACTTAGTGTAACAAACTGTTGATATAGAAGGTTTGCTGTGTCATAATCATTATTAGCGGGTATTTGGACTCACATTATTTTGCAAACCTTTTCAGTTTTATGACTATGTATCTGACCGCTGTATTGTGGGAAAGCTTACTTTCAATGCTGTAAGCCTTAGATGGTTAGGGTGACAAACTATACATCTGTTTGGTGCACTTTAAATGATACGTCTAATGACTTAGGTCTGGTCATCTTATTATGAAACATTATAACAAAGGCAGTTGGTCTTGCTCATTAATTGTGAAAAGCATATGTTAAAGCCAGAAATATTTTAGCAGTTGGTTATCACAAAGAGTTGCAGGCTATTGACAGTTACATGTAATCTCACAGATTACCATAGGTGGTAGGGCATATTACAATGGCCACCCACTCTGGAAAAATTTTAGGTGATGATCCTTGATAGACCTTATCTACAGGGATTGTTTATTGTTTTGCATCTGCATTTTATTACATATTTGTAATTTTATATCTGTATGCATGATGGTTGTGTCATATAGCTATTTAGTTTCTATATACTGTGTTAAGTTAGCATGAGCTTATTAAATGTTTAAACGTCATTTTTTCTTTTGCTTCATTTTGCTCACGACACATAATTGTTGTTTTAGCTTTTAACCCAGAAGAGCGTTGTGATTTACTTGAGAAAGAATATGTTATTGCTCTGATATCAGTTTTGCTTGGTACACTGTCTGCACAGTGAGTGCTGAAGGCTCCAAGGATAACTCAACACAGTGTTGTTGTGAAGTCTGATCTTTGCACCTCCATAGACATAGCACACATACTGCTGCCACAATCTGGCTCTAAGCGGGTTTTATATTGTTGTGCTGAAAACACACAAACCACACTTGATGTTGCTTCGAATCAGAGAGCTGGTGGAAGATGATGTGATCCTCTGCCACTGCGATTTTGAGGTATGGGCCCGCCCTGCTAAAACCCAAATGAGACCTCCATAGATATAAATATACTATGCTAAAGAGGGAGGGTGAGAATTAGGTATTGTTAATTAATATTCATTACAGCATCTTAGTATGCTGTCACCATTCGCCTTTTATGGACTGATAACTATGCTGATAACTTTGTTGCTTATAATATGTTTGCTTGTATTATATAAGATACTGCGTTTGAGAACCCTGCATTAGTAAATAAATATTTCAAATATGCACGTGTCCTCATTTACTCCACGTTCTGGTTTGAAATGATTATATAGCGAAAGAGTGTTCATGTGTTCCACGATACCTGAGGTAATCTAAGTTCATGTTCTGGTTTGTCTAAGCATTGGGAGTTTGTTATGACCAATGAGACACTGTAGCTAGATCGGAAAGGGGATTTTGGGTACTGAAGTGAGTTTTGGGCCATCCTAATTCAGAGAGGTTCCAGGTCTCTATGCACAGTTCTGTAGGAGAACGGAATTCCCGCTACATGGCGCCCATACGTTGTTGGCCTTATATCATGACACTAGAGTAGTATACAATTCAATCCATAACCCCTGCACTGTCGTTTCCAGAAAACGGTCGTGTCGGAACAAACCTACCTTTTTTTAAATAGGTCTGTTCAAGCTTGAATCTTTCTAAAACGGTTTCCTTGAATTACTACCCAGTTGTGCTACAAAGTTTACTTTTTTTTTCATATTTTCTGTGCTGTCATAGCTGTCGTGGACATTCCGCAGCATAGTCGCATTCGGTGCGAGATAATTTGCGGATGTACAATGCGCCTTTGGAAGGCTTGGCTGTGATCATGGTGGTGAGTGCGGATGCTGCTTACCCCTACGAACTATTTTATTTGTCCGTGACATTTCCAGAGGTGTACGTGAATTCTGCAGTGTTCCACACATACACTCCCACAGCTGTACCTAATGAGTATACTCCGTTCAGGGCACAGGAAGTTCCTATTGATGTTTGGCAGCATCGAGTTTGGTTTGGTGGCGCCCTACCCAATTCTTTAACCGCTCCGAGGTTAGGTCCTTTGTCCATTCCAGGCGCTAGTTGGCATGTTTTGGCTGGATTTACTACACATCATCTACACTGCAATGGAACGTGGCTGATCTTCGAAGACTACATGTAGTCGCAATTGCCGTGATTAGAGCCTTAGTGCATTACATGGGCCGGAATCTTCCGGGTGGAGCCCCGGGGGGTGCGGCGCTTCCGGCCAGACAGGGTGGTTTGAAACTCAGTCCCGACACGGGCAAGAAACCCCAGGATAAGGATGATTTTCCTTTCTGGCTTGCCGAGAAATTTGACCCGCTGGAAGCTGTATTTCCTAATACGACTCCTGGTGAAAAACACCGGATTCTAACGCTTAGTTTGGCGAAAGATTTGGCCCCTGAACTTGTTGACTGTGAGGCCTGGGGTAAGACTTTTGCAGCGGTCTATGCGAGGTGCTACGGCACTTCGTCTATGGCAGTGCTGCCTACGGTCCTTAAACGTGTTCAAGATGATCACGGACCGGAGTCTGCCGTTGAGTTGGCTATGCGCCTGTGTGGCACTTTTGTTGTGGTTTGCGATCTCATTCTTGCTAATGTCAAGGGGGATGCAGTGAACTTTCAGGTTGCAAACGCTTTGGCAGTGCTTCCCGATGCTGAGAAACCCCGTCAGTTAGCAAAAATTATTGTGGCGCCTTATAAGACCGTGGGCGCAATAGTAAGGGTCTTAAGCCTTATTCTGTTAAGGAGAAAAAGCAGCCCCAGGGACAGACTTCGGAAACGGAAGTTCATCCCAAGTCCAAGAAACAGAATTGGCCAAAAAAACGGAAACAGGGAAAGCAACAGCAACAACAGCAAACACAGGTTTCTTGTCCTGCGTCACCGTTACCTGCGCAATCTGAACGTGTTTATGATCGTGCGATGATTAAATGTCCTGATCGTTTTAAGGCTTCTGAACAACGCTCTCCTCGTTCCTCTCAGGACTCATCGGCCCGACTACCGGTGGTGGAGGGGGGCGGCAGGGGTCGGGGTGGCCAACAAAAACGTGACCAGCCCCGCCCGAAAAATGGTGCAGACAGGCAGGAAGGCTCTTCGCCGAAGAGACCACAGTTTGCCAAGAAGAAAGTCGCGGCCTTAACAGCGCATCGATATGCCACAGATAGTGAGAACGCGGCTTCGGAATCTGATGTGGGCTCTGACCTTGCTGGACAGTGCAGCGGAGATTACCATAGTGAGAGGGCCCTGCGTCTACTACTGAAGGTGACAGCGACTGATACTTATGTTGTGATTGAAACAGCTGATACAAGAGTTGCTCCACCTGATAGACTTTTTGAAATTGTCCTGTTGATGGAAGGTGACATACAGAGAACCATTAAAGGGGTATTTTGGGAAAATCTATCGTCTACATATGACATTTTGCTTTCGGAGGCTTTCGGAGGCTGACTGGCCCCCACCTTTTGTTCAATCAATGTGGTTGGGATAAATTGTCCCCGTGCCACGAGATTCCTTTACGGTCTCAGTCGCAACATCAACATCAATATCACCAACGGCGGGAAGCAAAAGCTTCCGTCGTGGCAATCCTTGAACAATTGGAATTTCAAGGTGTAATTGAAACATGTGTGTCACCGATGAATAAGTATCTTTTTACTGTAAACAAGCCAGACGGTTCGTATGGTTTGGTATTGGATTACTGGCATTTAAACTTGCATTGCCGTAACTGTGCAGTACAGAATACTCACGGCTCTGCCCTAGTGAATAGTCTTGTGCGTAAGCGGTTTAAGACCATGCTTGACATTTCCAATGGTTTTTATGCCCATAGATTGGATGGTCTGAGTTCCCAATGGACCTCCTTTACTTGCGGCGGTGTCCAAAAACAATTTCGGCGTTTGCCCATGCGCTATAAGAATAGTCCTGGGATTTTTACTGCCCGCATAATCTCTCAGTTGGAGAGAGTCGACCCGGATGCTTGTTCGTATGTGGATGACATATATCTCACAGATGACGAACTTTGGGGGCATCTGTGTCGAGTAAACGGAATAATTTTTACCTTTGCAATCTTGGGTTACAAATTTAACTTTGCAAAATCGCACATTGCAGAGTACACAGTGTTGTTTCTGAGCTATGAGCTCAACATTGAAGGAAAAGGTTTGGCTCCTCACTTCCTGGAGAAATGCGCGCAACTGCGCGCTCCGACGACACTGAAAAAATTACAATCTTTACTGGGCTTCCTAAATTTCGGGAGGACATACATTCCAGAATATGCCCAGCGTATTAAGCCTTTGTTTGCTTTGATACAACCAACTTTTACCAAATCATGCTGGCTGCCAGAGCATTCAGCTATTCTGCAGTCTCTGCAAGCTGATCTGCTCGCTTCTAAATTCTTACTGACTCGTAATAACCAGACCAACCTGGTGATAAGAATAATTCCTGGGACGGTGGGTTTCACATACCTGACTTTTAATGAAGGAGACACAGTACCTATCGCTTACAAGTCACACTTGTACACTTCGGCTGAATTGAGCTTTTCCACTGTGGAGAAAGTTTTAATGGCTGTGCAGATGGCAATTCTTAAGGAACGTGCTCTGTCACAGGAAAAGCGCATGTTGGTTGTTACCCCGTGTCCTGCCTTTGAGGCAGTCATGAAAGCCAGTGTACCAAATTCCAAAGCTTTGCACCCTCAGTGAATTCAATGGGCTGCATCCTTGACATCCCAGGATGTCATGTTTATTTTTGACGTCTCATTATGGTCGCAGGAGTACTTACAGTATGAATTCGTTCATCCGGCTCTTTTAGCAATGCGGCCTTTGGAGGATTTTCATTGTATCATTTACACTGATGGTTCGGTGCAGGTTGCGCATGGCTCTAAACATGCCTACGTTTCCGCATGCGCCATTGTGTTCGGTGCCATGGTGGACGATGAGTTCAAGTCCAGTGTTGTACACACACAGACGCTAGGGGACTGCACCGCACAATTGGCAGAGCTTCGTGCTCTGATGCTTACATTGGAGTACGCAGATCCTAGTGTGACGACTTTAATCGTAAGTGATTCTTACTATTGTGTCCAGTCTTACAATGAGAACTTGTTCTTTTGGATTCAGAATGACTTTCGTGATTCCAAAGGTAGCACAATAAAACATAAGATGATCTGGGTCCGAGTGGCTGAGCTTAAATAGCAGTTGCCACTTGTGTTTGTGATTCATACTCTCTCCCATCAGCGTGTTGGAGTTCACACTGTCAGTAACTCGCTTGCTGATGAAGTGGCGAAATCTGCAGTATCAAAATATTTAGTTGCAGCAGTTACACGGTCCAAAGTGAAATAGATGATGACATCTTGGCAGCTGTAGCTTTATTAAACACTTTTCCCGTTAATAACATTGATGACCTAGATTACGCCTATCGAGCTGATTTATCTATGCCTGATTTACAAACACGTTTGGCCACAGAATCCAGGTTCTCCTTTGACTCTGTTTCAGTGACTTCGAAAAAAACCCTCACGTTGTGCAATTTATGCCTCTTTTTTGAAAAACATGTTTTGATTCCCCCTTGGACATATATTTGGCTGGTACTTTTTTCAGGTTACCTTTTTACGTCAATTGGTTTTGTATTTTATTTTTTTCGTCTCACCGATGGACACTATGTCGAGGAAAGAACTTGCATTCAGCATTCGTCACATTCAGAACACAGACTGAAGAGAGAATTAAATTTTGTTAACATCACTGCTTGGCCTGTTCTTGATTGGGATTGTGTGGGATGCAGTTACATTTCAAATCCATTGCTCTACTGAAGTGGTTAATGTCCCTAATGTACTCAGAGTGAACATGGGGGATGTGGTGAAACAAAACATGTTTTCAGACCAAGAAATAGTACAAGCTCTCAAGGAAGAAACAGAAACCTTTTTTGAGAATAATAAAACAGGAACATCCAAACAAATAGCTTGGGACACATATAAGGCAGTAATTAGGGGTAAGCTACTTAGCTTGGGAGCATATAGAACCAAGAAATTAAAACAAGAATTACTAGATATCGAAAAAGGTATAAACGTCCTAGATACACAAATACTAACAGAAAGGGATCCGACTAAGAAAGAAAATCTGCAGAAAGAGAGACAGAAACAGAAAGAATGTTTAAGTGATATTCTTGAAGAAAGAATAAAAGTTAAATGGGAAGCAAGCAAGATGGCTAAGCATGAATTCGGAGAAGGATGTGGGAAATGGCTTGCATGGAAGTTAAAGACCGACTTTGTAAGAAATAAAAGAAATATCATAGGTAAACAAGATCAATCAAGACTAACTACAGAAGAAGATGAAATCAGAAAAGAATTCGAGACTTTCTTCTCAGAGTTATATACTGAAGACATAAACCCATCTAAGGATCAAATAGAAGAATACCTAAAAGACATGCCAATATTAAAACTATCGGAGGAGGAGAAAAAGGAGCTGAATAAAGAAATCACACCTAATGAGGTTAAAAATATAATAAAATCATTGAAAAATGGAAAAGCAGCAGGCCCTGACGCACTGCCGAATGAATTATATCAGACTTTAACAGACGCACTAGTCCCACAAATAACAGAACTAACAAATTTAATATTAACACAGAATGAAATACTGCCAGATACCTGGAATGATGCAATAATAACAATCATATTAAAGCCAGGAAAGGACCCCAAAAAATGCGAATCATACCGGCCGATATCTCTGCTCAATGCAGATTATAAAATCTTTACTAAAATCATGTCAACAAGACTAGGAAAGATCATACCCCAACTCATAAACACAGATCAAAAAGGCTTTACAAAAGGAAGACAACTACACGAACTGACACATGAACTCATAAGCACTATAGATTTAGCCATATCAAAAAATATTCCTCTTACAATACTAACTGTCGATGCTGCCAAGGCATTCAATAGAGTGAACTGGGCTTTTCTAAACAGTATAATGGTCAAAAATAATCTAGGGGAACCCTTTCTTCATGCAATAGGAGAAATTTATAAAAAACCTAGATCAAGAATCCTAGTAAATGGTAACCTCACAAACAATATAAAAATTGCTAGAGGCACGAGACAAGGGTGTCCCCTCTCTCCCCTACTTTTTAACTTGTATATAGAACCTCTAGCAAACAAACTTAGAAACTGTAAAGACATAACTCCCTTTAAATATCAGGGATGGGAGAAAAAACTAGCACTCTATGCAGATGATCTGATGCTATTTACAGAGGAATATGAGAGATCCAAACCAGCTATAGAAAAAGAAATTTCTAATTTTGGCCAAGTTTCAGGATATTTAGTAAACCATACCAAAACAGAAATCATGACATGGAATACCCATTTTCATAGTCCTAACATAAAAAAAGAGATAAGATACTTGGGCATTTTGATAAATCAAAATATAGACAAAATACCACAAAACAATCTAAATAGAGTAGCCCGAGATGTAAGGAAATTACTTAAAGTATGGTCTAACCTGCCCTTAAGTTTCATAGGGAAGTCAAACATCATAAAAATGAACATCCTTCCAAAATGTACCTTTTTGTTTAACAATATTCCATTGCAATTCAAAAAAGCCGAACTAAAAAAACTACAGGGAGAACTGTCAAGCTTTATATGGGCATCCAAAGGAACCAGAATATCATGGAGGAAGCTAAGGAGAAAAAAAGAGAAAGGAGGTATTGCAAGTCCGGATCTGACGGAATACTGTAGAGCATTCCAATTTAAAAATATAAGGAACCTTCTGGGAATACACCAACACTATCCGGCATATTTGCAAGTGATTACAGAAGCAGAGGATCATTATCTTTTCAAATTTGGACATCAAAAATACTTTAAAAAATTAAATTAAAGGTCCTCAATGAAACAATAAAACTTTGGACACAATTTAGATTGATTTTAAAAATTCCTCACTATAGTGCTTTGGCACCAATATGGAATTCCCCAGGAACCCCGAACTGTCTGAAAGACGTTATGGCCATTCCCTTAAAACAAAACAATATCAACTATTGGGGTCAACTACTAAATGGATCAACATTGATCTCTTGGGAAGAAATGAATAAAATCACTAATGGAACAATATCAAAATTTAAATATTATCAACTGAATAGTTGGGCAAGAACAATACCATCACAGGATAAAGATAGTAAAACTCTGGAAAAAGAAATGACAAAAATACTACCCATAAAAAAGGAGGTAGCAAAATGGTACTGGACATTAATAACGGAAGAAGAGGAAAGTTACCAAATAGCAGAACAAACGTGGGGGAAAGATCTAGAAACGGATGAATTAGTAAACTTATGGGAAGATTCAGTAGAGAAATGCTGGTCAACACTAAAATCTGTGAGACTGAAAAGAAATCACTTGTACACCCTGCACAGAGCCTATTGGACTCCGAAAAAACTTTCAAAATTTAAGAATGCAGGAATTAAAAAATGCCCTAAGTGCGGGGAAGAAAGGGCAGATGATATTCATATGTTCTGGAGCTGCCCAACACTGAGAACATTCTGGGAAGAAGTTGGTAAGACGCTAAATTTGATATTCCGAAAACATCTAAAAGTAAGTGAAACCCTTATTCTTTTTGGGATTGGTAATACAACAGAACAAGTAGGACTAACAGTAATGGAAACAAAGTTACTTTTTGTGTTAATGGTAATAGCGAGAAGAGAAATATGCATCAAGTGGATTGGATCAACACCCCCCTCACATGGGGAATGGATGAACTCCGCTATTAAAATAAACAAACTAGACAGAAGGGGAAATTGCAGTAAGAGGTTTAATTACTGGGAAATTATGGAAAAACACTTAAACCCATAGAGAAGGCTATAACACACTGTCCTATGATTAAAGCGAAAGCACAGTCTGGAATATGAGTATGATATTCATAAGAGTAGTCAAGGTGGCTAGCTCCCTCTTCCCTCGCTTACAGACTTGTGAATATGTAATGGCAAGGGGTCTCCTCTGATTAAACAAGGAAAAGGAAAACTCCCATGGCAAGCGAGAAATGGACTGTGACGGTACAAAAAAGTTTCAGAGGTAGAAACCAAATTTTCCATATACATAGAATTTTCGCAATATGAGGATTAAAATAAAATAAAAATAAAAATAAAAAAGAAACAAAACATACGTTCTGGTGATTGGGATGTTCAGGCCGTAGAATCATTATTCTCTGATTTGAAATATTATGCTGCCTTGGATGCTGAAGATTTATATTTAGAATCTGCTAATTATGGTGATTTATTTTGCTTCCAACATTTTGGTAACCATTTTCTGCATAAAACGAGTTCCAGAAGGGGTACTGTAAATTACACACAGTGGGAACATTGCCCAGCACCATTGCAAGGCAGCTCCAGTACATTTTTGAAGAAGTACACTTATTTTATCGACATTAATCATTCAAGTCCTGAGTCCTTTTATTTTAAAATGACACAGAAGTCCATGTCCAAAGTTAGACTTACGGATACTAAATTGTTGTATTCGAAATCCTTTCTAGACAAATTAGCTGTAGAGGGCTACGAGCTATGGAAGGAAACCTTAAATCGGTTTGGGGGACTAAAAGTTGGCAGGTACAAGGCACTGGGGCTTTGCACCGTGCATGTCTCATCCCAAATCATATGTTGTTTTTAAATTCTACTATTTTCCAGACAACATGCTTTGGATTGGCTACTTCAAAAAAATTGAATACCCCTACTATTCCTGATTTGGAAGAATATTCCGGTTGGAATAATTTCACACAGTTTTCCATTCGAGAATTTCAAACATTATTGCACAATTCATCCTTTAATGTATCCAGTTTGGTTCCGAAGGGTTGGCTGATGTGGCACAGAAGTTCTGGATCTTGCCAACTTCGCTTTTTGGGTTTAACTGAAGGTTTTACCCAGGTCAGGCCTGATCCCCATTTTGATACTGATCATACTGTCACCACTTACTCAGTGGGCAAATTATGTCAGAATTGGCTACCACATTCTACCTTAGCTGCAGTAAAATTACATCTATCACAGTTAACTGATAATGTGGATTTAAATGATTTCATAAAGGGCCCGGCTAGTGGTAGATCTAAACGGTGGATTTATGCAGTTTACAATGAAATCTGGAAACTTTCACAAATTGAGGCTGCTAAGCGCCTAAGAGCTATTGATCAAGTTAATTTGGAAAAAGGGCTTTCAGTTGTCGACAACATATTAACATGCTTTCTTTCCGCATCTACACGTTGAATAATATTGTATTGTCTGTTGTTGATATAGTAAATGATGAAGTGTCCGTGGTATACCATGGTCAAAATCAATTGCGTTCTATAATGCAATTTGCGTGGATACTCTGCAGACTCTTATGGCAGGTAGAGTGCCCTTGAATTACATTAATGTGTCCTCCCTCTTTGGCCCTTTTAATTTAACTGACAAACAGCGCCTGCTTTCAATGCGGGACGCATCCTTTTCCATGTTACACATTGAGAGGTTGGAATCTTTACCGTTCTCTGTAGCTGAGGCCACTGCTGCAACGTGGCATATCCACGGATTAATCACATTACCATTTGCCTTATACAAGTTCACTAATTGTATGCGATATATTGCGATAGGGAGATATAAACCATTAGGTAGCTCAATCCTCCACGAGGCGTAGTCTCTTCCATTCACTTACAGGTGCCTGAAAGACGAGAAAGAAGTGTATCTTAATCAAGCATGAGCGGAAAATCCGTTCCGCTCGCGGATTTTGCGGATTTTTGGTAAATTCGCAATCCGCAAGATTCGCAAATTTCCCGAAAAACCCGCAAATTCGCACGCAGCGGATTTTTTTTTCTTGGTGATACAATTTTGCGGCGTGCGGCGTTCACTTACCATCATTCAGCATTTGCCGAGTTGTTTTTCTAGATATTTTGCGAGTGCTGCGCCATTTTGGATCTTGCTGTGGGATCCCGCGGGAGTTTGGCGACCACGATTACGTCATCGCGGCTTGCCACCTTACACAGCGAGAGTTTGTCAACGCGAGTACGCCGTGATCATGTATCGCGTGAGTTCGCAATTGCGAACACCTAGATGCGGTGGGCAGCAACAATCTCGCACTCGCGAAAATACAAAATTTGCAATTCTGCACAAGAAATCCACCAGCAAGCAGCATAAATCTTCTGAAAATTATGATTTTTATCTGAATAACTCCTCAGGTTGACATTTGCCTGCACTTTTTTTGCAAGGACTGGAGTCCATTTTGGGGAGGGGGGGTGGAAGGAAGGAAGTGCCCCACAGTCTCCAACTTCCTGTTCCTGTCCAGCAGGCTCTTCCCCGGTGCTTTGTCCATCTCCTGGTCACTTTTCATTTGGATCTGGAGCTGGAAGGATTACTTTTTGTGGATGCTGCTGGATATTTGAATTTGAGGCCTTTTTTACTTTCTTTGGATCACTTTTGGATTAGAAATTTCACAAGTGAGTTTGTTTGGGGCATTACAGTAGCTGCAACTACAATTTTGGAATTTTCGATTTTTGGGCTGTTGTTGGGGCCTTTTGACCAGGGGTACTCAGTGGTGGGTGAACTGAGTCTTTCTGTGGGGTGTCTTGAATTTAAACATCATGGAAGGCCTGGATGGCTTGGGATTGTGCTGATTTTTCTGTGATTTTCGTTTTTTTAGGCTGTCGTTGTGGCCTTTTCACCAGGGGTAGTGAGTGTTTTGCTGGGCCTAGTCTTTCTGTGGGGTGTCTTGAATTTAAACATCATGGAGGGCATGGATGGCATGGGATTGTGCTGATTTTTCTGTGTTTTTCGATTTTTTGGGGTGTTCATGGGGACAGGCCATGTGGGTGAGGGCCATTTTGAGTGCTGCTACAGGCAGGCCCTGGCCATGTGCTGGGAGGCAGGGGGCCATTTTGAATGCAGGCAGTGTTCTTAGGTCTGCAGCCATTTTGCCTAGCTTTCAACCTTTATGCCCAGGGGTAGTGAGTGTTGCATGGGCCTAGTCTTTCTGTGGGGTGTCTTGAATTTAAACATCATGGAGGGCATGGATGGCTTGGGATTGTGCTGATTTTTCTGTGATTTTCGTTTTTTTGGGCTGTTGTTGTGGCCTTTTCACCAGGGGTAGTGAGTGTTGCATGGGCCTAGTCTTTCTGTGGGGTGTCTTGAATTTAAACTTCATGGAGGGCATGGATGGCATGGGATTGTGCTGATTTGTTTGTGTTTTTCAATTTGTTGGGGTGTTCATGGGGACAGGCCATGTGGGTGGGGGCCATTTTGAGTGCTGCTACAGGCAGGCCCTGGCCATGTGCTGGGATGCAGGGGGCCATTTTGAATGCAGGCAGTGTTCTTAGGTCTGCAACAATTTTGACTAGCTTTCAACCTTTATGCCCAGGGGTAGTGAGTGTTGCATGGGCCTAGTCTTTCTGTGGGGTGTCTTGAGTTTAAACATCATGGAGGGCCTGGATGGCTTGGGATTGTGCTAATTTTTCTGTGATTTTCGTTTTTTGGGCTGTTGTTGTGGCCTTTTCACCAGGGGTAGTGAGAGTTGCATGGGCCTAGTCTTTCTGTGGGGTGTCTTGAATTTAAACATCATGGAGGGCATGGATGGCATGGGATTGTGCTGATTTTTTTGTGTTTTTCGATTTTTTGGGGTGTTCAAGGGGACAGGCCATGTGGGTGGGAGCCATTTTGAGTGCTGCTACAGGCATGCCCTGGCCATGTGCTGGGAGGCAGGGGGGCATTTTGATTGCAGGCAGTGTTCTTAGGTCTGCAACCATTTTGCCTAACTTTCAACCTTTATGCCCAGGGGTAGTGAGTGTTGCATGGGCCTAGTCTTTCTGTGGGGCGTCTTGAATTTAAACATCATGGAGGGCCTGGATGGCTTGGGATTGTGCTGATTTTTCTGTGATTTTCGTTTTTTTGGGCTGTTGTTGTGGCCTTTTCACCAGGGGTATTGAGTGTTGCATGGGCCTAGTCTTTCTGTGGGGTGTCTTGAATTTAAACATCATGGAGGGCATGGATGGCATAGGATTGTGCTGATTTTTCTGTGTTTTTAAATTTTTTGGGGTGTTCATGGAGACAGGCCATGTGGGTGGGGGCCATTTTGAGTGCTGCTACAGGCAGGCCCTGGCCATGTGCTGGGATGCAGGGGGCCATTTTGAATGCAGGCAGTGTTCTTACGTCTGCAACAATTTTGACTAGCTTTCAACCTTTATGCCCAGGGGTAGTGAGTGTTGCATGGGCCTCGTCTTTCTGTGGGGTGTCTTGAGTTTAAACATCATGGAGGGCCTGGATGGCTTGGGATTGTGCTAATTTTTCTGTGATTTTCATTTTTTTGGGCTGTTATTGTGTCCTTTTCACCAGGGGTAGTGAGAGTTGCATGGGCCTAGTCTTTCTGTGGGGTGTCTTGAATTTAAACATCATGGAGGGCATGGATGGCATGGGATTGTGCTGATTTTTATGTGTTTTCGATTTTTTGGGGTGTTCATGGGGACAGGCCACGTGGGTGGGGGCCATTTTGAGTGCTGCTACAGGCAGGCCCTGGCCATGTGCTGGGAGGCAGGGGGGCATTTTGACTGCAGGCAGTGTTCTTAGGTCTGCAACCATTTTGCCTAACTTTCAACCTTTATGCCCAGGGGTAGTGAGTGTTGCATGGGCCTAGTCTTTCTGTGGGGTATATTGAATTTAAACATCTTGGAGGGACTGGATGGCTTGGGATTGTGCTGATTTTTCTGTGATTTTCGTTTTTTTGGGCTGTTGTTGTGGCCTTTTCACCAGGGGTATTGAGTGTTGCATGGGCCTAGTCTTTCTGTGGGGTGTCTTGAATTTAAACATCATGGAGGGCATGGATGGCATGGGATTGTGCTGATTTTTCTGTGTTTTTAAATTTTTGGGGGTGTTCATGGGGACAGGCCATGTGGGTGGGGGCCATTTTGAGTGCTGCTACAGGCAGGCCCTGGCCATGTGCTGGGATGCAGGGGGCCATTGTGAATGCAGGTAGTGTTCTTAGGTCTGCAACAATTTTGCCTAGCTTTCAACCTTTATGCCCAGGGGTAGTGAGTGTTGCATGGGCCTATTCTTTTTGTGGTGTGTCTTGAATTTAAACACACCACGGCTTGGGATTGTGCTGATTTTTCTGTGATTTTCGTTTTTTTGGGCTGTTGTTGTGGCCTTTTCACCAGGGGTAGTGAGTGTTGCATGGGCCTAGTTTTTCTGTGAGGTGTCTTGAATTTAAACATCATTGAGGGCATGGATGGCATGGGATTGTGCAGAATTTTCTGTGTTTTTCGATTTTTTGGGGTGTTCAAGGGGACAGGCAATGTGGATGGGGGCCATTTTGAGTGCTGCTACAGGCAGGCCCTGGCCATGTGCTGGGAGGCAGGGGCCATTTTGAATGCAGGCAGTGTTCTTAGGTCTGCAACCATTTTGCCTAGCTTTCAACCTTTATGCCCAGGGGTAGTGAGTGGTGCATGGGCCTAGTCTTTCTGTGGGGTGTCTTGAATTTAAACATCATGGAGGGCTTGGGATTGTGCTGATTTTTCTGTGATTTTCGATTTTTTGGGGTGTATAACAGAACTGATGTTCCTCTGTCTTCCATTGCTTTTAGGTGCACAAGACTCAAGAGAACCACCAGTGCCAGGAAGAAGTCCTGCAGCAGTGTGTGTGTGCAGCATAACGTCACGCAACGTCACGTCTGGTCACAGACAACTCTGCAACTCGTGCAGCTGCGGCCGCTGTTCTAACCTCTGAAGAAGATGGCCCCAAAAAAAGTACCCCGTAGCTCCTCTAGCAAGAAAGTTGCCAGTAAGGAGCAGAAGAAGCAAGTTACCAAGGAGACTGGTGTGCCACCTGCCACATTTTTTGGGAGTAAAAAAAAAAGTATGCCTGCAGCAGCAGCGGGATCTGCTGGAGACCAAGCTGGGAGCAGCACCCCCGCTCCATTGGGCTCAGTGCCACCACCACCACGCCAACTTAAGTCCAAGCCCTTGAGTGCTTTAGAGGCAGCCAGTCTAGTTGTTCAATCACCATCGACCAGTGATGTTGGCTCATCGCAAGAAAGTAGCAGCATCCCTCAATCTACACAGGTTGTTGTAACTCATCTGACAAGTGTTGAACAACCACAGTCGCAACAACAACCACATGTGCAAGTACAAGCCCAAGTACAAGTGGAAGGAGAGGCAGCGCAAGGAGATGCACAAGCAGAGGTGCATGGAGGGTCACAAGTGCCCACAATAGTTGTTCCTCCAGAAGTAGGGCCACATCAGGAAATCGACAATCAAGGTGAGGTATCATTTGAGGAAGCCACTCCTCCTGATGATCATTCATTATCTTCCACAACCCTAGCAAGGAAGAGATCAAGGGTGGTGTCTACATCTTCTTCAAGCACACCTCCTTCTCATGATACAGATCAAAATTGGGAACCAGCACCACTGCCGTCTGAGAGTGAGGCACACCATGATCTGACAAAGGTAGTTAAGCGTAAAAGGAAGCGCGTCCCAAGTCTCATACTTATGGAGTGTGATGAGGCTCAACAAGAAGTGGCGGATACTGCTGCTGATGAAGACTCTCACGACGACGACCCAGTCATCATAAAGGTCACTGCAGCCCCAGCGGGCATGCTGCAAACAGACATTTTGACCCTAGCCCGAGAAGCTGCTGAGCGTGATGATGATTTTGTCGATGAGGAGGCAATGGAAACACCACAATCATTGGAGTTAACTAGTACACCAACACCTACCGCTTCCATATTTCTTCCTCGCCAGAAGGGACCTCCATCCACCTCGACCTCAATTAGTGGTGGTGAAAGTGCACAACGTACTAAAGTTCGGCAATCCACATCCTCCACTTCATCTGGCATTAGCAGCATGGCCACCACCACCAGTATCGCCGCCTCCTCCAGCCCCCACAGACAATTCAAGTTCCCAGTTTGGGACTTTTTTAGTGTTTGCCCAAAAAGGGAAAACTTCGCCATTTGTAGCATTTTTAAGCATGCAGTTAGTCGTGGTAAGTTTGGTACTAACTATGGTACCGGAGGCCAGATAGGTCATCTTAGGAGACAGCACGCTGTCCAATTGCTTGCGCACCTAAAGGAGATCACGCAAGCCCGAATTGCGAGTCAAGAAAACGTTGATGTTTCATCTGATGATGATGAGGAGGAACCCAGTACCCCTCTCAGCAGCACACCCCATGTGAGCCACACTAAGAGTGTGGGAGAGAGTGAGACACCAATGCGAAAAAGTTCATCAGCGAGCGTAACTGGGTCAAAGAAGTCATCATCATCCCGTAAATGCTTGGTCCAGGGCAACATTAGAACCATGTTGTTTTCAGAAGCGCCATATGAACGCAACCACCCACTGACACGTCTGTATAACACTAAGCTGGCTAAAATGCTAGCTCTGGACCTTCTCCCTTTTTTTGTAGAAGGGATTGGTTTTCTAGAATTAGTGGCAGTGCTCTGCCCTAAATGGAAGGTTCCGAGCCGGTTCTATTTTTCCCAGAGTTGCGGTTCCAGCACTACATGAAGTTTTGCTGGAGGTGATTGGGGCAGCTTTGCAGAAGAGTGCTGTTCACACTATACATCTGACAACAGACATGTGGACCAGTGGCGCAGGCGCTGATTACATGTGCATCACTGCACACTGGGTCTCTTTTTCAGGGGTTAAAGCAAAGCTAAACGCAGGTGTTGACCCGGACCAAGTTTTTAAAGTTGCTCGGAAACATGCAACACTAGCCATGTTTGGCTTGGAGAAACGTCACACAGCACAAAACATTTTGGATGAGTTTAACACAAAGGTCTTTCACTGGCTGTCCCCAAAAAAACGCCAGATTGGTTATGTTTCCACGGATAATGGCGCCAATGTAGTTAAGGCCATGGAGCTGGGTCACTATTTCAGAGTGCCGTGTTTGGCGCACTGTATAAACCTGGTTGTTAAAAAATTCTTGGGTGATGAAGACAGTCCAGCGTGCGTGTTAGTGTCCACCTGCCGGAGAATGTGCAACCATTTCAGCCATTCTTTTAAGCCCCGGAAGCATCTGAGGAGCCTACTACATGAACGTCGAATGCCAGTGAAAGCACTCATCCAGGAGGTGCCAACACGTTGGAACTCAACCTTCTACATGCTTGAGCGTCTGTATGAGCAGTAAACGGTACTCGATCACTATTTCTTAAAACAGGGTACAGCTCAGAAGGACCTGAGGCTAGATGCGGCGCAATGGGACCTAGTTAAAAGCCTGACAGACATGCTTCGTCCTTTTGAGGTCTTCACACGTGCAGTCAGCAAGGATGTTGTAAATAAAACAGCGATAAATGTTAAGCATTCGCTGAAGACATATTGTTGTGTCTTCAGTGTAGTTCCTGTATTTCTCGTACTTACGGCCAGACTCAATTTTGTTTGCTGGCCTCCATCTTGTAGGCCACATTGTACCATGTGCTCGTCACGAGGCAAGTCCTACCTCACTGACCGTCACCCCTGGAGTTTGCCCAGCAACAAGCTATAAATAGTTCCAGCCTATCTAGCGCATGCTCAGTACGTGTAACATCTGTTTTTGCCTAGAAGGGATTGGAATGTGCATTCGGGGGGTTTCATGAACTGTTAACTCCACCCATGTATTGATCATGTTCAAGAAATGTCCTTATATGGTTGTAAATCATACTTTTGAGCTGTAACCGCCAACTTATGAGCCCCTTCTTTTGTGTATAAAAGGGGACCGCGTGTCCGAGTTCTTAGTGCTACCTTGTACAATACTGAAGGGTGTTGTGTGGGCTGTTGTACAACCTTTAAAGGTTTATTAAACTTTATCTTTGTATTTCCAGTTTCCATGCCAAATTCTTATATAGTCTAAGGACTTCTTGCGTACAGAAGAGCGAACCTTTCACATTTGCGGTCCTGGCTGAGGCCTGAATTCATCAATTGGCGCCCGTCACGTGGGGCTCATCGGCGACTCGGATGCTCAAAGGACTGGTCGTGATGAAGGATTGGAACCTTGCCGGGGACGTGATCACTGCCAGCGGCGTTTTTTTAGTCCTGGCATCCCGAGGTATTCTTCCTTCCCTTCCGATCTGACCGTCTGGGTGGCGCCGGTCCTTGACTGAGACCTTTTCTGTCGGTTTGCCGTGTAGTGGCCGTTTGGGCGAATTCAGAACTTGGCAGTTGGAATCTGGACGCTCTTGATTGGTAAGAATCGTTGTGCGATACTTGCACCGAGCCTTTGATAGTCTTGACTGGCAAGGCAGTTTTAGGATACGCTTGCCCCGACTAATTTGTTTGAATTTGAAATTGACTAGTCATTTGTGAATGTGTCTAAGATTGTGATATATGAGTTGCAACCCATATAGGCGGGCAATGTGGGGAAATTTCTCCTGATCTACGAAGTTGAACGGTGCAACGTTTTAAGTGCCATTTTTATTGTAATATTGCATATTCTGCATTATTTTTAGACATGCCCGTTTTTAGCGCACTTCGTAAGTGGTGCTGCTGTTTTGGAAATGATCAGTTGGTACTTGAAAAATCACAGCCGGCTTCCCCGGAGGGGACGCCGAATAGGGATATGTATGTAAAATTTGGTCTTTCCCCTATAATATACAGCACGTTGTGGCGGAAATACACGAAGAAGGATCCTGAGTTGCGATGGCCTATGTATGGATCGTTTGATTTGAGGAAAGTTGAGTATGTGGAACAGTGTATGTGTAAGCAGAGAGTGCGACAAGATATGTTTGAACGTATACTTATGTGGGTGAAAGAAGTGCGAGAGCGTGAGAAGCTGGAGCAAGCATTGATCGACAAAGAGCAACGAAAGAGTGAGCGTGAGAAAGCACAAGAGTTGAAAAAGCTTGAAGCTAAGGAGTTAGAAGAGAAGCAGGAGAAAGAACGACGGTTGCAAATATCTGGCCAATATCCTGTTCGCCAGCCACTCTATCCTGTCCTTAATAAATCGGATGATGATTTTTCGTTATTAGACCGTTCACCACCACCCTACGCTGGTCCGTCTGCCCCGAATGGAGGAGATTCAGATTCTAGACCACCCGATCAGAAGAGGGATACGCGGTCTATGTTATCGGCCGATCGTATGACTGATCTTCGTAAGATTGCTTATCGGGTCACCAAAGATACTGTGTCTTTAAATGATGTGTTAACAGAGCTTGAGACATGGGAGGATAGAGAAAGACTGTATTTTGTTAGTTTCTGATGAAGTGGTGACCGCCTTTCGAAAATATTCCGATGTTCTTGAACCAGAGGATGTGGTAGCTGATGCTAAAGAATTACGTAAAGGTCTTTTTCTTTCTTCCCAGGTGCCCAATGCAGTACCACGACTCTTTGCGTTGCGGGATGAAATGTTTCGACTCCGGGAAGAGGCACGGAAACGGAAGGCTGGCTACGAGTCTTCGGGCTTGTCTGGCGCCGGGAAGCAGTCACCTATCTTTCATTCAGATAAGATTGACACTGTGCATGGTAAACCGATGCGGGAGGCAGCGCCTTTGTATGTTCCCCCTAAGGAAGCGGGTACCAGTTCAGATAAGGGGTCACCTGATGCTCAAGGGTATTTTATTTATAATTCGGTATATACTCCTTGGAATTGAGCGGATGTCATGGCATTGAAAGCAGCATTACCTGATCCCCGAAAGAATCCCGCAGCCTTTTATGAGGAAGTTGAGGGGGCTCTAAATTCTTGTACTATGACTTTGGCTGATATTGACTTGTTTTTCGGACTTATTCTGCCGCCGGATATGTGGAGGTCGATTCGAAAGGTCGACGATCTCACGATATTTAAAGTTGGATGGAGGGATCTTGAGGACGAGGACAGGGAAAGAAAACCAACACAGAAACCGCCCCAATCGATTTTAGATCTTCCCGCTGCCATAGTCACTAAATTGAAAACGCTTATCCCCCCTAAAAAGATTGATTGGACTATGTTAGCATCCTGTAAACAGAAAGTAGATCAATCTGTGTCGGATTTCTTTACGCGGTTTTAAGAAACGTTCCATGATTTTAGCGGCCAGTCGCTAACAGACGACACGGGCCGACATCTTTTTGTTGATAAATATGTTTCAAATTTATTACCAAGTATAGCAGCTCGATTAAAAGTGAGTGTAAGTTCTTGGACTACCTCGATGCCAGCATCCCTCCTGACGATGGCTCAGTATTACGAGCGTCAGGAATTCGAGGCGAAAGGGAGTGAGGAAAAGAAAACTAAGGATTTGAATACGAAGGTTCTGTTAGCGCAAGTATACGGCCCACCTCGTAGAGGAAATGAGCGAGGTGGCAGGAATTTTTCTAATATCCCGCAGGGTCGTACTGATGTGTCCCGGGATCAATGTGCGTATTGTAAACAGAAAGGCCATTGGGCATGCGATTGCCCGGCGTTACGTGCACATCGCCAGCAGCGCGGGCAAGGGTCTGTAAGGGGTAGAGGAAATTTTTCATGTCCTCGATATAACACAAATGACCGAGCTACATTTGATTCCAATGTGCGATCCCGTGATGGGTCCAACATTTTTGATCGGCGAAATCAGTACCAAATGTACGATTATGCACCTCCCGAACAGCATGATTCTCAGTATGCATACGATTGCGTAGGATGGGGTAAGGAACCAGTTGAAGTCCCAGTAGATCAGAGGGGTCCTTATGTTACAGCACATGTTTTGGGCTCTACTGATAAGTTCCTGGTTGATACAGGAGCTACTCGTAGCGCTTTGTCCAGGAAATTGGTTCCGAGGGCTCCCCTGTCTGGCCCGTCGATTAAGTCAATAGAGTTCGATGGAACTCCTTCTGTTAGCCCACTGTCACAACCTCTTGCACTTTATGTTTATCAGTTTGCTGCACCATGTCCATTCTTACTTTCTCCAAACACTCCTGACAACATCGTTGGCCTGGATATGCTCAAGTATTTCTGGGCCACGATAAGGTACTCCCCTGAGGGAGTACGTGTTATTTTGAATGACAATCATCCATCGATGGAGAGGGTATACTTGATTACTGTAGAGGCCGCATTGGCCTCTTTGCCTGAATCTTTGTGGGCTACATCCGATACCGACGTAGGACAAATGATTATTCCTCCAGTGCACATTAGTGTAAAGGAGGGAGCTGTGCTGCCGCGTCTGCCTCAGTATCGGATTTCACAGGAGGCGGAGGAGGAGCTTATACAAATAGTGCAGGATTTGATTAAAGCCGGTGTGCTGGAAGAAGTCCCTTACAATGTGTGCAACAGTCCTATTCTACCGATTTTGAAAAAAGATACTGACACCAGGATTTATCGATTCATTATCGATCTGAGGGAGGTTAATAAGATTGTGATACCCCAATACCCTGTGGTCTCCGATATCACGACACTTCTCACTTTGGTCCCACCAACTGCAACAACGTTTTCTTTCATAGATTTGAAAAATGCCTTCTTTTCGATCCCTATTCATCCTGACAGCCGATACCTTTTCGGATTCACTTTGAATAACAGATCGTATAGATTCTGTAGAGTTCCCCAAGGCTATACCGAAAGTCCCAGCATTTATAGTCAGGCATTGAAGCGACAACTGGATTCTTTTGTTTTACCTGACGGTGTGGCACTTATACAATATGTCGATGACATCTTGTTGGCCGCCGACACTCCTGAACAATGTGAAACATGTACTCTGTCCTTACTTACATTTTTGGCATCCCACAACCATAAAGTGTCGAAGAAAAAATTGCAATATTGTAGACCAAAGGTAACCTACTTATGTCACCTTTTGTCTAAGGAGGGGCTTGCACTCACGCCAGATCGTATTCAAGCCATTTTAGACACACCAGTACCCTCCACGCAGAAAGAAGTTCGAGCCTTTTTGGATCTCACCTCCTTTTGTAGACAGTGGATATTAGGATTTTCACACATAGTTAAACCACTGTTACCCCTTTTGACAAAGGATACCCCAGTTCCCCTTCCATGGACAGATGAATGTGAGAATACTTTTCACCAATTACGTCAAGCCCTTTGTTCAGCACCAGTGTTAGGCACCCCTGATTACACAAAGCCCTTTACGTTGCATGTGCATGAGAGAGATGGATGCGCATTATCAGTGTTAGTGCATATGCACGGTGATAAGCAGCTCCCTTGTGCATACTTCTCGGCAGTACTTGATCCTGTTGCCCGAGCATTGCCTGGATGTTTTCGCTCAGTTGGGGCAACAGCTGTGTCAATACCCCAGAGTGAAGGGATAGTCTTATCTCATAAGCTGATGGTGTAGGTCCCCCATGCTGTTGATGCCCTTTGGAATCAGACATAGACGCAGCATTTGACTAGTGCTCGTCTCACAGGATATGAGCTGACACTGCTGGCTCCTCACATAACTTTGAAAAGATGTGCAACACTGAACCCAGCTACATTGTTGCCCTTCCCAACGACCCAGCCTGAGGCACAAGAGACGCATGACTGCGTCTTTGTGACCGAGGAACAGACAAAGGGTTGCATTGATTTACAGGACACACCCTTTGCAGATGTGGATGGAGAACTATGGGTGGATGGGTCTTGTTTAAAATTACCAGATGGAACCACTTCTGCGGCCTATGCAATTACCACCTTACATACGATAGTGGAGACAGCACGCATACCACAGAAATCAGCTCAGGCAGCAGAACTGATAGCATTGATACGAGCCTGCGAGCTTAGCACAGGATTATGTCTGAATGTTTACACCGATAGCCGCTATGCTTTCGGAGTAGCGCACGATTTTCGCCTGCTCTGGAAGGAAAGGGGCTTTTGACATCACACAGAACTCAGATTATGTATGGAGAATTAGTACACCAGCTTTTGACTGCACTGACACGCCCTAAAAAAATTAGCTATAGTAAAATGTAGTGCGCACAAGAAAGTGACAGACAAAGTGGGACAAGGAAATGCCTTTGTAGATTGAGTGGCACGAGAAACTGCGATGCAGCCTTGTTTCACTTCTATGTATCTTATCAAGTCACAAGCTGAACGGTGGCACAATGCAAGGGAGAAAGTACTAGAAATGCAAAAGACTGCTACTGAGAAGGAACAAGAGCAATGGTCCAAAGATGGAGAATTGGACAATGAGGGTTATTGGAGGAATAAGCAGATGGATAGGTGGAAGGTACCCACAGCCTTTGTACAACCTATGGTTCAGATGGCACATGGGCTAGCACATGTTGGAGCTTCGGCGATTGTGAAATTGCTTACACAAGTTTGGGAGCATCCAGAGATTGCTAGCACGGCTAAGAGAGTAGTGCAGACTTGCATGATTTGCCTTAAATACAATCCAGGAAAAGGGACACGAACTCCGGCAGGAGGATTTGCAACACCCACTGCGCCTTTTGAAGTATTGCAAATGGATTATATTCAGTTGGAACGCTGTAATAATCTGAAATACGTCCTGGTTGTGGTTTGTGCATTCAGTAAATGGATTGAAGCATACCCTACTAAGGACAATACTGCAATGACTACTGCTTAGGTGCTTTTAAAGGTATTCTTTCCTCGATTCGGTGTTTGTAGACTGCTGTGGAGTAAAAACGGTCCCCATTTTGTGGCGGACGTTATTAAGTATGTCCTGAAGGGATTGGGCGTTGTGCAAAAGTTCAGGGCAGTATTCCACCCGCAATCAGCAGGACTGGTGGCGAAGTATAACGGAACTTTGAAATTAAAAATTGCAAAAATACAGGCGTCCACTTCTCTGACTTGGCCAGATGCTTTGCCTTTGGCATTGTTGTCTATCAGATCGGTACCACACTCTCGGACAGGCTTGACACCTTATGAGATTGTCTTTGGGCGCCCCATGAATATATGGGGGGTGCCCAAACCGAGTTCAGTGTATGATGTACCTTGTGTTTTAATTAATGACTATTTGGCACAATTAACTGATAGCTTGGTTTCTCTTCACCAACAGGTTCGAGAAGCCGAGATGGTGTGGCCCTGAACAAGTTCTTCTAGCCACGAGAACAGCAGTACGAGTGACAAATCGAAAAAATTGGATTCACTCGATCCATTGTCGGAAGGTGCAACCTGACCTGGTGGAGCCCGCTGGACTGACTGACCATCGAGACCTCCTGACTACAGAGAAAGGCTGTGCTGTGGTACCTGACGATTCTGAGGAGTTCTTCTCAGACCAGAAACGCCTGCATTGAGGAGATACAATCTGCAACCAAAAAAAGAATTTGCAATTGTGTGAGAAGTTGTCAGAACGGTCCCTAGGTTTGTGAAATGGAGAGACGATGAGGGAAAGGGGGGGGATCAACCATGCATTAGAGTAGTGACACCCGTCTTGGCCCGATGGTGAAGAAAACAACGGCTGCCTAGGGGTAAGAGTTCTGACAACACTTTAGAAACAGGAAGATACTGTGACTTTGTTCAAGATGGACAAGAAGAAAGTTTTTGGTTCTGTAGGGTTCATTTTCGTTATAGCAGTCATCGCTACAGTCATGTGGTTTGTTGAGGAGAAAGCTCCTGCCCGTGAACTGCATGTTGTTTCTACTCCAGTTCCCGATGAGCATTTCCTTTATACACTCTCTTATCAAGAATTGAAGCATCAACAGTCTTATCTGAATAACACTTTTATACAGATGTTGCATCATAACCACGTTGCTACAAATGCCACAGACTGCTGGATATGTGGGATGATGCCAGCGCACTAAAAGAAAGGGGGAACACTATTCATACCACTTCCCTTTTCACACAATGGCTCTTGTAGAGCATGGTATACTTTGCTTTTTGCTGCCAGAAAACCTACTGTAGGACGATTGATTTTCAAACTGAATAAAGAATGCCATCAAGATAAAGACGGCTATCCACAAGCCAACGGAACTATATGGGAGTGGGAAGAATATAAACCGGACAATGCATCAACTCCGTATATCTTCACTAACACCAGAGACACTGTTGTACAGGAGAAATTTGTAATCTCTGTGGCCCAAGCACAAGCTGATTTATGTTTACAAAGTGTAGGCCATATTACTGTAGGTGTTAGTGATTGCATTGTTGTTTTGAATATTGACGGTTTGAAAAACTGTACTTTCCTTGCTTCACATAACACTTATTTTGTATGTGGTAATAAGGGTTATTATCAATTACCCGCCGGATGATCTGGAGTATGTTACGTATCATTTCTATTGCCACCTGTATTTTTAGCACCAGCTTCTTATCATAAGGATTTGAAATTGTTAAACAATGTAACTGTGAATAGATTTAAGCGAGCCTTATCTGTGAATGATGTAGATCAGACAGACACTAGTCTGCAACAGTATATAGATTTCAATTTAGGATTGTTTGTGGGACCAGCTCTGAACAGCAGAAAGATACGACGATTAACGCGAGTAGTGGAGGCTGTTACAAATCAAACTGCAGCAGCTCTAGGGAACCTTACTGAAGAGCTACAGATTACTAGGGTTGTAGCATTACAGAATAGGATGGTCCTTGATGTAATGTTAGCAGATAGAGGTGGAGCTTGCAGAATTATCGGAAGTAGTTGTTGTGTCTTTATACCTGATCACACTCCTTCTGTGTACAAAGCTATCAATAAGTTGCATAAAATTGCAGCAGGTACACATCAAGAAAATGGGTCTTGGATGTTTTCCGGGTGGTTTTGGACACTAATCTCTACATGGGGTTGGAAGGTTCTTACTGGTCTCTGTATAGTTGTTGCCATATTGTTCACCTGTTGTGTGTGTATTCAATGTAGTCCTATGATCTGTTCGTTATGCATTTCATTTTGCGTGCCCAATAAACAAGCTGTTGCAGATGCTGCCCATAGGAAAACCATAACTAGAGAGATAGCGGACATGATGAGCATCGATATAAACAATGAGTATCTAGATTATCCAAAGAAACCGAATGTCTTCAGCAAATGCTGAAAGGGTCGTCTGTTGTAAATAAAACAGCGATAAATGTTAAGCATTCGCTGAAGACATATTGTTGTGTCTTCAGTGTAGTTCCTGTATTTCTCGTATTTACGGCCAGACTCCATTTTGTTTTCTGGCCTCCATCTTGTAGGCCAAATTGTGCCATGTGCTCGTCACGAGGCAAGTCCTACTTCACTGACCGTCACCCCTGGAGTTTGCCCAGCAACAAGCTATAAATAGTTCCAGCCTATCTAGCGCATGCTCAGTACGTGGAACATCTGTTTTCGCTTAGAAGGGATTGGAATGTGGATTCGGGGGGTTTCATGAACCGTTAACTCCACCCATGTATTGATCATGTTCAAGAAATGTCCTTATATGGTTGTAAATCATACTTTTGAGCCCCTTCTTTTGTGTATAAAAGGGGACCGCGTGTCTGAGTTCTTTGTGCTACCTTGTACAATACTGAAGGGTGTTGTGTGGGCTGTAGTTCCACCTTTAAAGGTTTATTAAACTTTATCTTTGTATTTCCAGTCTCTGTGCCAAATTCTTATATAGTCTAAGGACTTCTTGCGTACAGAAGAGCGAACCTTTCGCATTTGCGGGCCTGTAATTTGGGAAAAGCTATCCCATTGTTGTGCATGCTGGAGCACCAAGTGAACGTTATTATATATGGGGTAACCCGAAAAGAGTCCTAGGACCTGGGTATCAAGTATTACAGATATGGTGGTCCTAGACATAGAATTCCACACACAAATCTTCAAACAATTAGTAACTCAGTTATTATTCATACCGGAAATTAATTCCTAAAGTGAAAAAACAAAAACATAAGAGCCCAAAAACATACAGGTGTCCAATATATATACACACAAACAGATTGTCCTTATTAAAAGTAGAGGAGAAGACTCTACTATTTATTCATAATAAAAATCTCCTCATATGGCAGTTCACAATATATGCAATTCAAGACAGAGGGGGTTACGAAGAGAAAGCAAAGTGTTTTTTAGAGTGAGATTCAAGTGCTCGTGCAAAAGGATAGAAAGGACCAAGCGGTCAGGGGATATTGATTGGTATGATCATCAAGAGATCTAATAACTTAGATGTGGATAGAGCCAGCCCTCAAACATTAGTTCGTAATAACGTTGTCTTAGCAAAGGTCCCTTTGCTCAGATGGTTTTTGATCTTCAGGGAAGGGTTGATGGGCAGGGGCATAAGAGATGCCGGCTCACTGTAGGGAAAAGCTGTCGACGTTTCGACCCAAGGATAAACAGGGCAAATTGTCTCCTCACGGACGGGTCTTCATCAGGACGGGACGGTGAAGGGGAAAGAGCATAGTTACATTGATTTCATGTAACCCCAGTAGTAAAGTGGGACACCTGTAACACAAATGTAGGGGCTCAGTTCATTTAAAAACCAACAACATGAAGGTTGATGATAAGTACTCCAAAAGCACTCACCCTGTTAGTGGTGTGCCTATATGCCCACTGGTCAATTCGTTAAAAGAGAGCCGAGCAAGCGTGCTCTCGAGTACTAGGAAGGAAAATAAGAAACGTAAAGCCATCAGTGCTGTGTTTCTTACTCGGTGATTTAAAATACAAAACATGGACTAGACAAGGACAAAAATGAACACAATGAAACTAGCTAACTGGACTCACCCTCGCTCAGTTGGCGAAAAGATGATAACTTGGATTTTCTGTGAAGCAATATACACGCTGTGTCTGTGGACAAGAATGTATAATGAGCTAAGTGGGTCAACAGTTACAAAGTCGGAGTGGTAACATGTAACATCAAGGGATGTTGGTTAGTCATAACATACCTCCTCCGTAGAACTGCGTGGCCTATCAATGGGGCTCTGTCTGTCGACGACTGCTGAGAGAAACTCGGTCAGCGTCAGGTTAAGTACTGGCCGTGACGTCAACGTGCACGCTACTAACATATCACGCTGTGGCAAGGACTGTTGCCTAGCAACATACGTGGTGTGGAAAAGAAGACAGACTCTAGGCGTCTTAGAAGTTCGGAAAACATAGTAAACATGGAAGCATCCGCATGCAACGGAACATAGTACACATTATATGCCTTATACAGTACATGTTTACAAAGTACATAAAAAATATATAAAAAATATGCAACCGGATAACAAAGTACCATATATTATGCAACTGAAGTACGAGCGTAAACAACAAATTAAGCTTTCAGCCATTGTACAGGGTGGACATTTGTCTTGTTGTTTCTTCGTACTCATTCAGACCCCGATTCACTGTGTCAAATATGTGCATCCATTTGCACTCTCGGAGACTAAGGGTACTGGCAAAGTTCCCACCCCTGATGTTGACCGCTACTTTTTCTAAGATCCACCACCGGAGGCTTTCAGGTGGGTGACCGAAGGTCAGAAAATGTTCCACCAAAGGAGCGCCTTGTACTTTGCAGCGTATTCTGCTTACATGCTGCAAAATTCGAGCTTTGACTTTTTGAATGGTCTGTCCCACATACAGGAAATCGCACGGGCATTTGATGGCATATATGACACCCGTCGAGTTGCAGTTAGTTTGGTGGCGTAAGGTATGGGTGTAATTGTTGTGTGTACACTGCTTGATTTCCAGAGTCAGAGGGCAGGCCTTACACCCACCACATTTGTAATGGCCGACCACTGGTGGGGTGTTCCACAGAGTTGTTTGTAAGTTGCTCGGTCTGCTATGTAGTAGTGATTGGACAACATAGTCCCTGACGCTTTTCCCTTTCCTAAAAGCATGCATAGGGGGTTCTGGGATCCCTATCTCATCTGCCACAAGATGCCAATGACTATTTATAACTCTCTTAATATCATTACTCCTGGTGTTGAAGGTAGTCACACAGGTCATTCTGGGGTTGGTGTCCTTTTCTTTGGTTTTGGGCTCAAGGAGAAATTCTCTGTGGCAAAACCATGCCTTCTTGCGAGATTTTTTGAGCAGTCTACGGGGGTATCCTCTGTCTGCTAACCTTTCTATGAGTAAAGATGATTCTGTAAAGTAATCCACCTTGCGGCTGCAGTTCCTACGTAACCTCAGAAATTGTCCATAAGGTAGGTTATCTCTGAGGTTACGTGGATGGTGGCTAGAGTAGCGGAGCAGGGTGTTTCTCTCGCTGGGTTTTCTAAACAGTGAGGTACGTAAATGACCCTCATCCTGAATTATACTGATATCAAGGAAGTTGATTTGGTGGTTGCTGAAGTCCAGTGAGAATTGGATGTCGTTGGAGCAGTTGTTAAGCCAGGTATGAAAATTCTTTAGCTGCTCCTCATTTCCTTGCCATATCATCAGCACATCGTCTATGTAACGACGCCATAGCACGATGTTGTCATGGAAGGGGTTGGTTCCATTAAGTACGAAGGTTCGTTCGTATGCATCCATGAAGATTATGGCCAGATCTGGGGCAAAGCTTGCCCCCATGGCCACACCCTTAGTTTGGACATAGTACTCTCCATCAAAGTAGAAGAAGTTCTTTTTCATGGCGATCTCAAGGAGATCCAAGATGAAGGCTGTTGGAACTTGGCAGGGTCTTGGCCTCTCGTCCAGGACACCTCTAATAACATCAAGTGCTGCTTCTTGAGGGATATTAGTATAGAGTGAAGTTACATCCATAGTGACCAACAGGTTGTTAGTTTGGTCAAAAGGGTACTCATCTACTAACTGTATAACCTGCATGGTGTCTCTTAGGTAAGCTGTGGTTTCCTCAGCAATAGGCTTCAGGAATATGTCCACATACTTACACAGGGGTTCAAGCACCGAGCCACACCCGGAGACGATTGGTCTTCCCGGGGGTTTCTCCAAACGTTTGTGGACCTTAGGGAGCGTGTAAATTGTAGGTAACCTAGGGTGACTGTTGTTGAGATAGTCGTGTTCGTGTTTGGTTAGGAAGCCATCATCTAGGGCCTTCCTGGTGATGGTTTTTATGTCAGCACTTATTTCTTTAGTGGGGTCAGCCTGCAGTTTTTTATAGTTACCCTCCACCCCTAGTTGTGAGAGTATTTCAGACTTATAGTCATCCCTACTTTGAATGACGATCGCCCCACCCTTGTCGGCTGGTTTGATCACGATGTCGGAGTTTTGTTTCAGCGCGTCCAATGCCAATTTTTCTTGTTTGCTGGTATTGAACTTGGTGTATTTCTTCTTGGCTAATACCTGGTTGATATCTCTCATCACCACTTGCTCAAATGCCAAGATTTTGTTGGACATCATTTGCGCGGGTGGTGTGAAAGTGGATGGGGGCCGTAAACCAGTATTGCTGAATACTGGTTTAAAAGGTACTTTGTTAAAATGGTGTTTTAACCTTACCTTCCTGAAAAACTGGTGTAGCTCCGTTTTCAGATTAAAGGTATTGGGTAGGCTGGTAGGGACAAAGGAGAGACCCTTTTCCAGTATTCTGGATTCTTCCGGTTTTAAGGTATATGTAGACAGGTTGATGATGGAACTAGTTTGTTCTTTTTCTATTCTACAATCTACCACCTGTAATGCTTGTTTCGGGTCCTGATCTCTCCGTGTTGTTCCTGTCTGAAGTGGACCTGTTTCTTCACTGTTCCTCCCCTCCCTCTGTTCCAGTTGGATTGTCCGCGACCCCTGGGTCTCCCCCAGGGACGGCCTCTGCTTTGGTAGTCCCCCCATTGGTCCTCCTCTAAAAAAGTATTAGAGTAGTCTTGGTATGAGTTGCCACTAGTGCTAGGTCTCTCTTGTTCGTTTTCAGAGTTGCTGGTCGCAGAGGAGTCCGAAAAAGTGGTGTATCTTCTGTAACCACCTCTTCCCCTATTTAGGAACCTCCCTTGAGAGTCTTTATTGTAGTAACCTTCAGCTAGGTAAGGGTAGACTGCTGCCTTGTCATAGAATTTTAGGTCCTTTGCTAATTTGTCTAGTTTAGTTGACTGAGTAAAGGTATGTTTTTGGGCTCTTATGTTTTTGTTTTTTCACTTTAGGAATTAATTTCCGGTATGAATAATAACTGAGTTACTAATTGTTTGAAGATTTGTGTGTGGAATTCTATGTCTAGGACCACCATATCTGTAATACTTGGAGCACCAAGTGAAGGCAATGTCTTCTGTGTTTCAAAAAGATGAAAAAAACCAAGACCCTTTTATTTTGGTGGAGAAATTATAAGAGCGCCTACGTGGTGATGAACATCTTAAAATGATTCACTCAAAACAGCATTACATTTGTGCTACACTTCTGGATCCACGCTACAAAAAGGCGCTGGCAGGCCGAGCATTCTGTCCTTTTGCTGATGAAGATGTTACAAAGTACAAACGTTGGCTAGCCTCGTCAGCCAAGAGGTTTGAAAGAGAACGGCAGCACATTGAAGGAAAAGGCAGTACATCAGCATCAGCAGGCCACCCCCAGTCAAAACAATCCACTTCTGAACCTGTGGCTGTGGCACAAGTGACCTCTGAGCCGTTAAAGACACCGGCAACCAGATCATCTGAACCAGACACAACAGTAACATTGGATGCAGAAGAGGATTGGCTAACTTGGCATGGGTTTGGTTCTCAAAAGGTCACAGCAAAAAGTAAGCAAAGTGGAGGAACCTTGGAGGACCTCGAGTCGATGGTGCAGGACTATCTGAATGACTCAACAGAGGTCTATGTTAATGCTGACCCATTGGCGTATTGGCATGGGAAAAAAGAATTGTGGCCACAGCTCTCCAACCTGGCTATAAACTACTTGTCTTGCCCACTCGCAAGCGTGTCTTCTGAACGTGTTTTCAGTGCTGCTGGTGGCATTGTAACTCCCAAACGGAGCCGCCTCTCGCCCAAAAATGTGGAGAGGTTAACAATGATCAAGATGAATCAGCACCTCATACCACTAGATTACAAAGTACGAGAAAGCACGCCGCATGAAGACGAGGAGGACAGCAACGTAGATGAGGGAATTTGTTCTCTGTTCGGTGACACTGACCTCACCCTGCCTGAATTCGCAGAGTATGATGATGAACTCTTATTCTTATTCCCTGACACCGAGCCCTGAAAATGAGACAATGAATAAATAACTTTCTTTTTTGTCCTTATTCACTTTTATTCCTGTGTGTCTGTCTTTCTTTGTTTTGCACAGTTAATTTAATTAAAACTTTAATCACCTAACCACAAAAACAAGCCCATCAGCAGAACTGTCTTCACTTGTTTGCTTATTGATTTGAAGGTGCCGCAGTCTGCATTCCTCAGGTTCACAAGTTCACAAGAACATGCTCCTCTATCCTCCTCCTCCAGACTCCTATTTCCCTCAAAGCAGAGGGCTGGATTACGCCCAATGAAGAAAGACTCAGCACTTGTGGGGGTGTTCTACTTCTTTGCGGGTGAGTTGCCGGCTCTGGGGCCATTGCTAGGAAGCTCTAATACCGGATACAAGTGGTTTGGACCAAATCGAAGGCGGAAATTGTTTTGCGTTTTTGCTGACTTACTTGCCTTTGAGGTGCTCTTTGGGGGGGTCCCGGGGGTTTGTGGGTGAGTTTTTGGGTCTGGGAGCACTGCTGGGACAGTCTAATCTTGATTGCATTTGCTTTTCAGGAAATCCGTGGTGGAAAACGGGAGTTATGACCTAGCTGCACAGCGCGTTTGGACCGAAGGCCAAGAAATATTGTAAGTATGAGATTTTCCTTTTTGGCTGTTTGGGGGTGTTGTGCTTTTGTGCGGGTTGGTTGGCGGGTCTTGGGGCATTCCTGGGAAGTTCTAATACCGGATAGAAGTGGTTTGGACAAAATCCATGCCGAATTTTTTTTTGCTATTTCTGACATTTTGCTCAATGTAGCTTTTTCGGGGGCCTGTTTGGGTAAGTTTCGGGGTCTGGGAGCACTGCTGGCTATGGATACTTTAGATTGCAAGAGGTTTGAAGCAAATCCATGGTGGCAGAGGGGAGTTAGGGCCTAGCTGCAGAGCACGCGCGGAGTGATTTTGGAAATTGGCAAGAAAATGACTAAGTCCCCATTTTTGTACTTTTGCTTTTTGGCTGTTTGGGGGTCTTCTACTAGTTTTCGCCTGGGTTGACGGCTCTCGGGCCATATCTGGGAAGCTCTAATACCGGATACAAGTGGTTTGGACCAATTCGAAGGCAGAATTTTTTTTGCGTTTTTGCTGACTTGCTTGCCTTTGAGGTGCTCTTTTGGGGGGTTCTGGGTGTTTGTGGGTGAGTTTTGGGGTCTAGGAGCACTGCTGGGACAGTCTAATCTTGATTGCATTTGCTTTTCAGGAAATCCGTGGTAGAAAACGGGAGTTATGACCTAGCTGCACAGCGCGCTTGCACCGAAGGCCGAGAAATATTGTAAGTATGAGATTTTCCTTTTCGGCTGTTTGGGGGTGTTGTGCTTTTTTGCGGGTGGGTTGGCGGGTCTTGGGGCATTCCTGGGAAGGTCTAATACCGGATAGAAGTGGTTTGGACAAAATCCATAAGGAAAAGCCTTTTAGCACTTTTTGTAACTTAGGGTTCATTAGGGTTAGCCCTAGCAGCAGGATTGCATGTGTTTCGGGGTGTTCTAGATTTTTGCAACTGAGTTCAGGGGTCTTAAAGCACTCGTGAGAATGTGTAATTTTGGTTGCAAGTCATTTGAAGAAAATCCATAGTGGGGAAGGGGCGATTTGGCATAGTTAAAGAAAGCCTTTGCCACTATTTTTAACTTAGGGCTCGTTAGGTTTAGCAGTATTTCTATTGCATGTGTTTAGGTGGGAGGTTTTCGATCTTGGCGCGATGCTGGCTATGGATACTTTTGCTTGCTTGCAAGTGGTTTGAATACAATCCACGGTGGGTAAGGGGGTATTTGGGCCTACTTTTACTTTCAAAGTATGTTTTGTCACCAGTTTTCTGCTAGGCCTCATTTTTTGAGATCTGATTGGGGGTCTTTTACATTTTTGCGACTGGCTTTAGTAAGGGTCTGGGTGGGAGCACTGCTGGGAAGGTCTAATTTTGTTCTAAAACACAGTTTACAGTACACCTAGCTTGAGGGGAAAGATCCGCTAAATTAATTTGCCCATACTTATTTATCCTTCAAAAGGTGACTCAGACAGAGTACGCACTTTACAAAATATTGTACTGTCTATTAGGAAACTCAAAGTGTGACTTTTTGCACTACAAAGCGTACATACCTTATATTTATTTATCAGTGGTGTTCTAATATCACTCCCTGTTTTTCGTTCAATAGTTACAGGCCGGGTTTCAGTCTGTGCAATGGGAAAAAAAGGATGGAGTCAGGCTTCACATTAGCGAGCCGCAATTCAGCATCCGCAAGGCAGGAAGTGGACAGGGTGTCTTCTGGTCACCAACATTGATGGACGAAGCCAAACACAGACGAACACCATGATGAGTGAGACAGACTTGCGTTACTGTACCGGTCCAGTACATGCAGGTGGAGCCGGGCACGGGGTGCGGGACCCTTCCCCTTCTCGGGATGCTTCCCGGCTCCCTTCACCGTATTCTGGGCAGAAAGGAAGCTAAATAATAAAGAAAATAGAATAGGGAAGAGAAGAAAAGAAAAGAGCTTAAAAAAGTAGTTTAAAATTAACCAAAAGTAGCAGAAAACACAAAAATATAGAGCTAGAAAAATAGAGAGATAGATAATAAGTAAAATAGATAAAAAAAAGTTCAAACAAGCAAAGGATGGCAGAGATACAGAGAGGATACAAAAAGCATGCCCAGAACCATAGCAATAAATGAGAAACAAGATGGCCACGCCCGTTCACGACCGCGCGGGTAAGTTCGCGCAAGATTTTCCTCGCGAACACCCGCAAAATTGTATTAGCGAGCCGCACACTTTGCGAGATTACACATCGCGCCTGGAAACGGAAATACTTCATGCAAACAAGATGGTAGCGCCCGTGAATGACCGCGAGGGTAACTTTGCGCCTTGCGCTACAAGCGGCTCGCTAAAACGCACAAATGCTTGCGAACTAACACGCTGCAAAAAAACAAATCGCATATTCGCACAAATTCGTGGCTTCCGAATCCGATCTCACGCAAGTTTGCGCCCCACGAATCCTGCGAAATCGCAGAAAAACGAGTTTTGCAAAACTGAAAGCACTCAGCAGGTGCAAGAGTTCAAACTCATCATTATTAACCATTCCCTGTAGTGCTTCCTGACTGGGGCCCCTCCAGACTTCAGTTGCTAGTTGCAACAATTGTATGACCCTTCTCTGACCCTCACAGCAGGCTCATAGAATAACTACAAATAGGCCACAAAGGTCCTGGAAAAAAAACACTGCAACAGAAAGCAAATTACTGATAAGGAAGCAGGTGCCTAACCTGGAATTTTAAAACAGTGACACATTAATAAACCAACCCCAATTTAATTCATGTCAGTTGAAGCAGGGCAGGTGTGCTTGCTTTTCCCCTCCATAATCTACAGTGATGAAGAACCAGAGGGTGGCATTGATGTACCAGAGGGTGGCATGGGTGAAACAGAGGGTGGCAGTTGTGAAACAAAGGGTGCTGGGAACCTGTGATGATGAACCAGACGTAGAAACAACATAGTCGCGACCGTTGCGAGCCGACAAGTAAGTTCGCAATTGCGAACTGGTATCAAACCCCCGCGAACTGGCAGAAACCTTTGCGAACACAAAAAAAAATCCGCAAATTCGTGAGAATTCGCCCATTTTGCGGATTGCGAGTTCGCAAATTCGCAAAATTCGCGAACGCCAGATTTGAAAAATTCGCCCATGCTTAATCTTAATGAGGAGGAATTCACAGAGTCCCCTGTCCATTCATTGATATGCAGACACATCCAGTTACATGGTTCTTGCAATCAGGACCGGCCTAAATTAGCCTGTGTTTTGAAAGGCACTCCGGTTCCCGCAATCGTTCCCACTTTCACATTACTGGTGAACGGTAGTTATTTACCGTTGAATAACGAAGAGTGTTGTGGGTTAATTAAAGGTATCGCTTATGTGGTAACTGTATCAGAACTTGTTGTCTGTTGCAAAAACATTCTGTATCCCCCTAAGCATGGGAATTCAGATGTTTCCTTCTGGCCGCGCATCCCAACCTTGAAAGCAGAGTTCACTGGTATGAGTAGAATAAGAGCCCTTTTGTCTCAAAAAGAGGTGGCCCTGAGTTCAGCCCGAGAAACATTTGTCCTTCACATAGCTAACATGCGCACAGAGGTGCAGGCGCTTTTAAATACTGATTTGCCGTTACATTTCAGCGAGCTGGTTCATCAAATCTTTAATGCCTCCTCCACTTCTGGCCTTGCTCACTTTTTTAAAATAGTTAGCAGTGGTCTTGTGACTTCATTCGAGAAAATATTTGGAGTCATCACTGCATTCTTTCATTCTATATTTTCAAGTCTGTTTGGTGGCTTCCCTGTTTTGCTAGCATTAGCTGCGGGCGTATTGGTGATATTTTGTTTTATTAAACATGGATGCTCATCCTGCGTTAGAAGCCGCAGAGCCCCTCCTGCCACTGTTTCGTAACCGGATGCTTGATTACTATGGCACCCTGCCGCTTGCGACTTTAAGCACAGCATTTGGATTATCGTTTCGGTTTTCCTATTTCACATGTGTCCAGCCTGTGTTTCATTGCCTGAATTGCGATTTCGACTGGGCTCTTGATTTGTGTCTCTGCATGACGGTGTCTCCTGACGTCGATTTTAATCATCTGATGAGCTCCTTAGTTTCTCACTAGTTGGTTTGTTCTGACGAAAGGATTATGGCCTTGGCAGCGATGCATGGACTAATGGGTCAGTGGGACTTACTCGCAGCAGCGCATGAGTTCTTGGCACAGAGCTTTCTTGAGAACCCACCGAGTTGTCCTCTGATGATGCTAGAGGATCATGTGCTGGAGGAGCACGTATGTTCTTTCCCACTACTTATATGGATGGCTGAACTGTTTTTGGATGACGACAGTGATTTCATGTTGGAGGCTGTTGCTGCATATTTTGCATATTCAGTCCTATCATGAAAAGCCTTGGAGACTTTTGTTATTAAGCACGTACCTGATTGTTTTTTTGAGGGTGCTTTTTGCTTACCAACAAATCTTTTTCTACGCCCCAGGCCTATTGACTTATACGAAAGTGGGCCTTGTGTTGAAAAGTTTAGACCATTTTATTTGGCAGCTGTAGGCCATCATATCTGCTTTTGAAAGATTAGCTTAGCTCATTAATATTGAACTCTGCTTTCATGTTATGCCGCTGTTCTGGTTTTACCTTACCTTAATTTTTGACCGTGCTCGGATCATTGGGGGGTGTCATATAGCTATTTAGTTTCTATATACTGTGTTAAGTTAGCATGAGCTTATTAAATGTTTAAACACCATTTTTCCTTTTGCTTCATTTTGCACACGACACATAATTGTTGTTTTAGCTTTCAACCCAGAAGAGCTTCGTGATTTTTTTGAGAAATAATATGTTATTGCTCTGATATCAGTTTTGCTTGGTACACTGTCTGCACAGTGAGTGCTGAAGGCTCCAGGGATAACTCAACTTCGTGTTGTTGTGAGGTCTGATCTTCGCACCTCCATAGACATAGCACACATGCTGCTGCCAAAATCTGTCTCTAAGCGGGTTTTATATTGTTGTGCTGAAAACACACGAAACACACTCGATGTTCCTTCGCATGCAGAGAGCTGGTGGAAGATGATGTGATCCTCTGCCACTGAGATTTTGAGGTATGGGCCAGCCCTGCTAAAACCCAAATGAGACCTTCATAGATATAAATATACTATGCTAAATACGGAGGGTGAGAATTAGGTATTGTTAATTCCTATTCATTACAGCATCTTAGTATGCTGTCACCATTCGCCTTTTATGGACTGATAACTATGCTGATAACTTTGTTGCTTATAATATGTTTGCTTGTATTATATAAGATACTGTGTTTGAGAACCCTGCATTAGTAAATATATATTTCAAGTATGCATGTGTCCTCATTTACTCCACGTTCTGGTTTGAAATGATTATATAGCGAAAGAGTGTTCATGTGTTCCACGATACCTGAGGTAATCTAAGTTCATGTTCTGGTTTGTCTAAGCATTGGGATTTTGTTATGACCAATGAGACACTGTAGCTAGCTCGGTAAGGGGATTTTGGGTACTGAGGTGAGTTTTGGGCCATCCTAATTCACCGAGGTTCCAGGTCTCCATGCACAGTTCTGTAGGAGAACGGAATTCCCGCTACAGTTGTTATCGTACAAGCATTTGAATAAGCATGTCATGGTTAAGGTGTAAAGCAATCACAAAGGTTAAAGGTGAATGTCATGATTGATTTCATGGTTTCATCTGTTTATCATGAAACAATATAACAAGGTCAGTAGGCCCAACCTACGAATTTGTGAAATTCATGTAGACAATAGACACATAAGGATGGATTGTTTGTGTACTGTGAGGAGCCTATAAACAGGTATAATATTAGATGGAAGTTTCACTGATATAGTAGTATGGTTTAAGTTTAAGTTTGTTTATTAGCATAGTAAATTAAAACTATTGCTTACAGTAAAACCAGGTCAAATACGCAGAGTAAAAGATATGAAAGGTAAAATTATGAGCATCTCAGTCCGGCTTTAAAGCCCTTAGTATTTTTAACATTTGTTGGAGCATTTCTAGGTTTGCACAAAAGGTCCTGCGATTAAAAGTCTTATACGAAAAAAGGTTCTGTATAGTCGGTCTTAAAATTTTTGTATGTTCTTTAGAGGTAACCCACAGGCAGGCTGTGATGCTCTGTTTTAATCCTGATGAAACTCAGCTAAACTGCAGAACAACAAAATACATTGATATAGTGGCCACAAGACTAAACGAAAAATCCAGAGGGTCTTCTCAAGCAAAAGTCAAACAATAACAAAATAAACACCCCTGGCTATCATGGTCATCGAATTTGGAAGCATCAAGGCCACGAAAACTCCACGGATTCTTATGCAACCTAAGCTGAGACTTTTTAACACTTGAGCTACTGCAGCTTACTTGTTTTAAAGAAGACACTGACTTTTTAAAATTTGTACGTTTTAAAATTGTGAGTTTTTATTAACTGTACCATAAACAAACCTTAAACCACAGTGGCTTTAGCATCATAGCACATCGGCCAGAACCCAGATATTAATAATAATAGTTTAATTTGAAATGCTTTTACATACAGCATACATGGTCCCAGTGCAATTAGAGAGGAGTCCGAGAGGATGGTTTTATTGGGGCATATTCCCAGAGATAGGTAGAACGAGAAGGCAAAGCCTTGCTTGTCTTACGTGATCTTAAGCAGATTTTGTTCAGCTATTGTTAGAAATTTTACTAGATGACAATTTAGATGGATATTTTCTGGTTTTAGACAGGCTAACACAGCTTGCCTCCTGTTATGAATGCCTTTTTGATTGAATAGATTTTTTAGGAAATTGCACCGTGCTTGAAGCATTCCTTTGCATAGGCAGATTAAATGTAGTATGTCGCCTGATTTAGCGTTGCACAGACTGCAGGTGTTTTGTGATGCTTGCCTTTGCCATGGTGGAAGGTGCTGAGCACAAGGCAGAATTCCCAGTTTGTGCCTCATAAATCTCATTTTTATTGCCTTAGGGTACCCCTGATTGAAGTATGTTTGAGGACCGAATGCTTTATATGTGTTGAGAGTCATCCATGTATGAGCTCTGTTTGAAAAGGTTGCCTTATCTTCCACCAATGAGATTTGTTTGATGGTCTCGCAGACCAGTCATTTGAAGTTATGATAGCCAATTTGGGCATCCCATAGCCCATTGAGTTTGTTATGTTTAAGGGCTATATGGAGATAATCTCTGGCTTGGGAATTCTCCCTCTGCTGTACATCATGCCACAGCAGATGGTTAAGCAAGTGAGTGGGGGTGCTTTTGATCTTGAACAAGCAGATGATATATACCCCATACCTTGCAAGATCTTGTCGTAGAAGCCCAAACTCCAGCCTTATTTGGGCTGGGGAGGTGTATTTCGGAAGGCAGATCATTTGTCCCTGCCCCGCATGGCTTCGCTACCATATGCAATTGAAGGCAGTAGTTTGGCCTGGACTACCTTTAGTAGAGAAGTCAGAGTCGGCCAAGTTAGTTTGTTGGCAAGATTTTTCAATGTTAGAGCCATTAACACACCCTTTCTTCTTGTTTACTCCATCTGGGATTTGAACGTCCCTCAGTTGTCGAATGTGACTTCTAGGTACTTGTATTCCTCAGCTGACTCGATTTCTGTGTCACCAAGGAACCCGTTTCTCTGAATTTTTTGTTGTTGTTGTATATTGACACTGTGCATGTCTGTTGTAGATGTATTTTTAAATTGTTTTCTGTCGCGTAATTCTGCATTGCCGTCAGTAGATGCTGTAGGCTGACGTAAGTATGACTTAGCAGAACTACATCGTCTGCGTACATAAGATTAGTCAATGTTTTACCACGTATCCTTGGTGAGTGTGAGTTGCAGGCATCTAGTACCTTTGGGAGGTTGGCCATGTACAGAATAAACAGGGTTGGTTCAAGCACACAACCCTGTTTTAGCCTTTTTTTGTGTGTATTTTGGTGGACACGTGGGTGCCTCCTCCTAGTTTCACCTGAACCCAGGTGTTTGTGTGCAGTAGCTTCAGCAAGTTTAGGATGGGCTGTGGTATTCCCCATTGTGACAGTTTCCCCCACAGTCTGCCTCTATCCACATTATCGAAAGCAGCACTAAAGTCAATGTAGCATAGGTGCAAAGGTAGTTTGGAGACTTTGGCTGCATCGATTATTAAGGACATTGTGAGAATGTTAGTGGTTGTACTAGTTGATTTGCGAAAACCGGTCTGATTCCATGGTATAGTAGAACTTGCCTCAGCCCAGGTTGTAAGTTCTTCAAGTATGGTGCCTGCGAAGTATTTAGCCTCATTGTCTATCAGTGCTATTAGGCGGTAGTTGTTGGGATCTGCCTTGTCCCCTTTTTTATGGATTGGGGTTATTATCGACCCCTTCCAGGAATCAGGTATTATGTTCAGCCGCCTGACAGCCAGGAATAGGGAGTGCAACATTTCCACCCAATCTTCACTCATTGCTTTAAATAGTGCAGGAGGGATGTCGTGTGCACCCAGGGCCCCTTCGTTCCTCCCTTTTGCGATCTGTTTTTTAGTTGTTGAAAGTGAAGTGTAACTTGCAACGCCCAATAATCTGTTTTTATTGGATGAAAATACCTCATTGCTCTTCTTAGTTGGGCTTTGTCTTTCATGTGCTAGCGGTTTGAGTGCTGGCCTGTTGTTGTCCGTGGCTTTCGTTGCAATAGTTGAAATGAGTTAGAAGTATTTCGCCCAGGTTGATTCAGGAATGTGTGACCCCATTCCCGTGTGATGTGGGCAAATGATTCCGTTGACTATATTCCAAAAGCGGCCACTGTTATTGCTATTTATGTCGCTTAGCAATTTTGCCCAGTGATCATTCTCCCATTCTCTCGTGATGCGCCATTTCAACTTTTTTAGTTTCGCCCTTTGTACTTTCAAGGTCGCTCGCTCTATGACGTTCCCGGGGAATCTCCTTAGGTTGCGGAGAGCTAGGTTTATACTTTTCTTGAGGGTCTTTATCTGTGCTCGGTGATCTTTCGTGATTGTATTATTTTTCTGAGTTTCCTGTGCACTGTATTTTTTGTCTTTGGGGTCTGCATATTGTTCTATTAGTGAGTCTGTACATTGTTCCTATATTTAAATTTTGTTGTCGAGACTGTCAGCTGACTGGTTGAAAAGTTGAATTGCTGGTTCGGCTTTGGTAATTGTGTTGTTAGTAGCGTATCTGATTCTCCTGAGGTTCAGAGTATGTATAGACCCTAGAGATACGTCAGGCCTGATTGTTCTTATTCCCTTAGCTATTATGTGGAATTCTTGGGGACGGTGATCGCTGTCACCTTTGTCTCCCATTCTGTAACCACCAATATGTTGGAAGAGGCCAAGACTTACGAACGTGTAGTCCAAGATTGAGCTGGTCCTTATAGAGTAGTGCAAATCGACTGGTGGAATGTCATCCAGGAATCTACCATTGAATGCTCGAAGGTTTAAATGTTCTAGGTCTTCTAGCAGTTGGTTGACCCAGCATTTCTTCTTCTTGTGCTGAGGGGCGTACTGTATTGGAATGTTGTAGTTTCCCGTTTGTAACCCCACATCTTCTCCCTGGGACAATCCTATGAGGTACTGATTTAAATCCCCTGACAAGATTAGCAGCTGATTTTCCAGCTCCGTAACAGTGTGTAGCACTTGGTTGACAAGCTCTCTGGAGTCTTTTGTTTTTCGTTTGGGATGAATGAATGAGTTAAACAGGGACAGCTCTATTTCTTCATCCTCAATGATGATGAAGATTTTAACTGCTATTGTTACATTTGATTTTGGGCCCATAGGGGTTGCTGCTGCTATGCTTGTAGTTGAGACGTAAGTTGCCAGCCCCCCACTACTGTGGCCGAATCTGCCAGTCCTTATAGCTGATGTAGTGAAGCACATGTAACCTTCAATTTGTATCGGGTCTGTGAGCCAAGATTCCTGCAGAAGAATTATGTTGTGGGCCGAGACGTAGTTTAGGAAGTCTGGGCCTTCTATTTTGGCAGCTATACCATTTATATTCCATGAGCAGACTCTAAGGAAGGACTTTATCGGTCTGCCTTCAGTGATGACTTTTGGATCGGGTCAGTCCTGCTCTATGCGTCTCACTATGGTGCGTGTTACTACTTCTTTGTTGTGACCCTGATTTGCTATGACGAATGACCATGCTGTTGATTCTTGTTGTTCCCAGCAGTTGTCGAATCTCCTTTCACAAGATCTGCCACGTGCTCCTTTGAGGATGCTATTTAAAGATGTTTGATGCCTTTTTTTACCTTTGTTTTCATCGATTAGTAGTGGGGATGGGTAAGCTAGATTTTGATACAGGGATATTTCAATACCCCATTTTTGGAAAATGCTCAGTTCTCCTAGGATTGATTTTGCAATTCTGTTAGAGCTCCACATTGTTTTTGTGACCTTGCAGCTATTGGGGTTGTTGGTAGGTTTAAACTCGATTGATAGGAGTTCTGATGATCTTATTTCTGCAAGTTTTGGGATAAATGTCATCAGTTTTAGGATGTTCCCACAATTGAGTATGTCCTGGGGGCCCCGGGAAACATATGTAGGATGAAATATCAGGACCGGTGACTCTTGCTTTATTGTTCGAGTTTCCAGGTGCTGGAGATTTGTTGTATCTCTTGTTTCTGTTTGAGGCTACCACTTGGTGTTACTTTACCCTGTTTATCCCTGTTTGAGCTTGGTACCGCTGCCTTGTATTTGACTATTGTAAACTCGGGGTTCTTACCGTGGGGGCTGTCTGTAATTGTGCTTGCCCCCAAGAATGATCCTTGTTGACCAAAGGCCTGGGACTAGTTCTATCATTTGTTGGAATTTCAAAGCCATCAAGTTCTATGGCTTGTGACTCCTTAATTGGCCTTTAAGACCTGGCTACGGAGTCCCTGAATTCCTTTCTTTGCCCAGAGTTTGATGTTAGGTTAAGTATATTTAGATTTGTGTTGACCTGCTTGCTTGCCTCAAAGGTGCGTGCGTATCCTTCCTCTTCATTCACATATACAGATTAGTTTGGTGTAGCTCAGAGTGTTTTTTTTAGAGTCTTCACCAAATTTGATGTTGTTCGTTGATCAGTTATTTGTCTTGTTAGTTGATCAGTTGTTTGTCTTTGTGTTTTCCCTTCATCCTGTTGTGGTTTTAACATGGATGGGTTTTTATTCCGGTTGGACTCTTCTTTCTCCTCATGTGCCCTAGTTGGTAACGACTGGTTTTGGGCACGTTCAGGGTCTGGACAGTACTTGGAGGTTATTGGTGGAGAAAATTCTTGAGTTGATGGGGTACTTGTAATCCCTGGATGGATGTCTGGAGTGTTGTGAAAATTTGAGAAGATGGGAAAATAGGATGTAGTATATATGTAGGGCTTTTGGTTGCGGCCTTTCCTTTTCTTTTGGCAGTGCTGCTTTGCATTAAGTTTTGGTACTTCGCCATTTTCGGGGACTCTCGAAGCCACTATGGCTTTGTTCAGACTGCCCGTCTTAGGAGTGGATGCAGGGGAATTACTTGCTATGCCCTCTACTGTCTTTGGGATTTGTTGTCTTTTTGGCGTTGTTGGTGTTTTAGTCGTTACATTTTTGATCTCCTTTAAAATTCTGCTAAGAATGTGAGGCAGGGTGGACAATTTCTCAACTACCTGATCGCAGCTGCATTTTGGTTTTGAATGTGTTTGAGCTCTTGATATCAGGCTGTTCAGGTTTCCCAATTTTTCATCTATTCCGGCAGTGAAAACTTCCAAGGTGTTCAGTGGGGATAACTGAATTTCCATCTTTTCTGATTGGAATTGCAGGGCGTTAACGGCCAGTTGGATTGTATTGATGAGAGTGGGCCAAACGCCAGTACTTTGATCCATTGTTAGCTCGATGTTGTTAGGGCTATTGTTGAGCTGGTCTAAAAGGATTGGTTGATTGAAGGGTGCTTGGGGGCTGAGCACCCTGTGTTCTTGTGCCATTTTTTGTTCTTTATCGTGGTCTTGGTCTTGTAAGTAGAATTCCAGCGTTTCCTCCCAGTCTTGGATGTCTGATTGTGACGTTGTTTCCCTCATTACACCTTTCTCACCTATGTCCGTTGTGCCTGGATCCTCTGTTCTACCTCTTTGGTATAAGGAGAGATTCCCTTGAGTATGTAGTGGAAGGGATTTTATTGCATGTTTGTTACTTGATTCAATTCCCTTATTAAGTATATACTTGTAGTGGATGTTGTGGTAACCGTTATACATGCTGTTATATGTGCTGATGGAATTGTCGGCACTATTTTGTTCTTCAGCCGAGGACCTGGTGTGTACTTTAATAAGGCTCTTGGTGGTGCTTTTGTTGTTAATGGAGTCTCTGTCACTGGCTTCATATTGCGGTAGTAGTTCAGAAGTTTCAGGAATTTCTGAGGGATCTTGTGTCATGCGCTCTGTAGGCTGACTTCCTGGAGACCTGCCTTGTTGGCTGGATGTCGCTGGGGAGGATCCTGTGCTCCCAGACATGGCTGCATTTATTATTCCTGTAATAGACCCGCCTCGTGTTTGAGGGGTGTTTAGAGATTGATGTTTCTCCTGCTTCTCCTTCGATGAAGCCAGTTTGGCGTCCCCAATTTCTCTGGTTGGAGCTAGTACGTGTGTCTTTAAAGGCGACATTGGAGATTGAAGCCTGATAGAGCAGCATTGCTTGAGTAGAGAGCTGACCCAATATCCTTTAGGAAATGGAACTTTGTGTAGATCTTGGGCTGGTTGGAACACATGGAGCTGATTGGTCCTGTCTGCACTACAGTCTCACTGTGGTCCTGGTCAGTGGAGATGAGATCTGGTTGTTGAGCACCGGGAATTAGCTTTTTTGATTTTCTCCGCTTTGGCCTGAGCGGCATGGGCTCTCTGATTCTCCAAGATCTCATTCAGTGCATTGCCTCTCGGGTGTGGTTTTATGAGGGCTGTTGAGCCTGTCTTGCCACTCCTTAAAACAGCTGGGGCCACGTTATGACCATGTTGTACTTGGGTAGAGGGTGATAATTCAATCCGGTTCAGTACGGTCCCTAGTATCCTCTACTTGCTCCCCCTGCAGCTTTCCTCAACTGCAACAAGCTCCAGTTCCTTTGTAAGGGGTTATGAAGGATTGTTATGAGGGATTGTGAGGGGTTTGCAGCTCCCAACTGCTGGTATGGCTTGCCCCCCTGGGTCCGCCACGCGCCTTGTCCTTCAGCGTCCCACGTTAACTGCTGCCAAGCAGCGTCAGGGAAGAGCGTGACAGGCGAAATTGCCTCGGGAGTCACCACAGGAACTGCAGAAGCCACAGGAATAACAGGGGCAAGAATCTAAAGTTTTTGGTTCTGGTACTGGTAATTTTAGCTTAGAGATCCTCTAAGTGGCAATTAACTTCCTTTTAGTACAACGTGTTCCAGCAAGACTGGGATCTGAAAATATATTGAAGATAACTAAGAGCGTACCTGCAGAGGCTCCTGCCCCTCAGCATACAAGATGAATCAGTGACCCTCAGGCGTATACTTCCGTCTCACTGCTGAAAGGGGAAGCTCCTCTGGAGTGTAGGGAAACCATTGACCCAGCTCCTAGCTCCACTCTCAACTCCCAGCTCTGCCCGTGGATCCCAGAAGCTGACTACAAATGAGCGCAAAGACCCTGAACGCTCCAGTTAGAAAGTCAGGAATTCGACCTAATTACTTCACAGTTTCGGCGATTTTCGGCAAGGAAAGGAAAGGTTTTGCCAAACCACTAAAACACGTTTCCGCTATTCTCGCAGCTCCATACAGCTTCTGCTGATTGCTGGTTGCTTTCAAAATGCTGTTGGAGAACTTCCACCAGGCTGCCGCTAGAAAGTGCGGCGCTCACTGACCTCGGTCCACCGTTTTACTTAGATACCCCCGTGCCAATGACTTTTCTTTTTGCCAAGTTGAACGGCTATATTACCACTTCACTCCGCTGCTGCCAACTTCCTTTCCCCCCGCCACTCACCACTATTTCTCTCTCAGCTCCGCTCTACACAGCTGCACAGCTCCACACTGACCGAGGGCCCAAGAGTCCGGGCCCTGGAACTGGCAGTGACCCACGGCTGCCAGCTACAGAAGCTGCAGAAGCCGGGGGCCGCGGGAAATACAGGAGTTGTGGAAGCCTCGGTGATGTAGCAGCTGCCGAGGGTCCAGAGTCAGGATCCAGGAAGCGCAGAGTTGCAGGCCGTGGGAGTCACAGCAAAGCTCCAACAAGGCCCAATGGAGCTCCACACAGACGAAGCAGGTCAACAGAACTACAGGGCAGAGTCCAAGGGTCCAAGCAGGGTGAAGCAGGGTGAAGCTGTGAGGCCGCGAGGAGTGGAGAGGAGCGCCACAGGGAAGTGCTGTGCAGTGTCCTTGTGCTCGCACTGCGTTCTGACTGATTCAGTCGTCGGTCAGTCGTCGGTAAGCGGCAAAACCTGGAACGGGATCATTGACAAATGGTACCATGGGGATATTCAGTTTCTGGATGTAGTAGTAGGAAATGGTTTTGGTGAACCACGGAGCAAAGTCTGTAAATTTAATGATCCTTGTTAATCTGTCTTAGGAGTGATTGTCTTTTGTTTTGTCAACTGAGTTTATAAGCACCTGTATGTGTGACTGTATGCCAGATAGTTAGCATGTGGAAAGCTTGCAGAAGATGTAAAAGACATGAGTTGCTTTAGATGTGGCAAAAAGGACAGCGTATGCAGAAGATGCAATACTAAAAGATATTTTGCTCCCATCTGCAAGAGTCCTTCCTGTAAGTGCAGCTATTGTTACTCCATCATGCATTGTATGAGGAAACGTTTACTATAGCTCTCAGAACATTTCCACACTTTGGAAGGATCAACAAAACAGTTGAAATGAGATGCGGCTTAGTGGCATTAGTTGACGACTTTTAAACTTAAGAAACCATGAGGTATATTTACTAGACATTCAAAATATAGTACAGCAAGCAAAGTTGCTATTCTTTGTTGCATTAATGGGAAAGAGATGAATATCTAGTAAGACATGGTTCTCTTCACCTCTCACCTAGCACTTTTGAACTTGAGGCTGCCTAGTACACAAGGAGGAAGGGTTCCTTTGTTATAGGCGTATATATATATATATATATACATATATATATATATATATATTACCTACTGGCGGTTGCCAGTAGGTATATATAGTTAGGATTTTTTTCCTATGGGACTTTTGAAAATTCTATGTCTAATAACTTTGGCGTTTGTGGACGGAATTGGCTGAAATTTTCAGGAAAATGGCACATTTTGTTCCTGAGCAGCCCCTGAAAATTTGGGGGGTGTTCGTCAAGGGGGGGCCGAGAAAAAAGGGGGGTCCCAAAACGTGTTTTCCCCATGTTAATTTCCATAGGGCGGTTGGCCTCACTTTTAGCTCGAACGGCTGAATGGATTTGCACGAAACTTGGTAACTGTTGTGCCTTTGCTAGGTGTCAATATATGTGCTCCAGTGGATTTTGAGAAATTAACGTTAAAAAAAAGATATATATCTGTGACAGCGCTCCGGGCAGCGCTCCGGTTCGCGTACTTTTCGCGTAACGGAGCTTTGCGAAGCGAAGCTGATTGGCTCTCCGGTGTCTGTAAACATTCTAAACAGTCCGTAGCGGCCGCCATCTTGTCTCTCGGTAGGATCGAGAGACAAGAGGAGGCCAAAACAAAGGGGGAAATGACCATAAGGGGGCATACTAGATCCTCCCTGACCCCCTAGGTTTGATGAAGAGGTTTTAAAAGGACCCCGCGGGGCAAAACATTTTTTTAAATTTTTTTATTTTTTTGCGTGGAAAGCTCCCGGTTCGTGAACCGGTAGGCGGCCCGGGGAGTGTACTATGAGGGAAAAAGAATTATAGACTTTTCAAATATTGTATGTTAATTGATTGTTCATTTTGTTGTTTTTTTTATTTATTTATTTATTTTGATTAAATAAAAATTTATTGGTCAGAATTTTCATAGTTCAATAAAACTTCCAGCATTACATCATCTGGAATATCCTCAAACATGCATGTTTCTATGTCTTGTAAGCTTTCAATAAATTGTTCATCAAAAGACTCGTCCATAAAATCTTCATCCAAAATTTCTTCAATTAAAATTTCTTCTGTTGTAATGTCGAAGGAAACATTGATTTTTTCGTGCTCCCCTTCCATTTTTTTGCTGTGAATTGCATAAAAATATAATTATATTAGAAGAGTTAGGGCACTGTTGGGTTTAAGTTCAGACAGGTAATTCTGTTTTTTTTAACAGTGAAGTTAAAGTAAGTAAATTCATAATTATAGCGGAGAAGTGTAAGTCAATCAATAAATATAACAGAGGAGCCTATCTGTATGTATAACTATAACAGGGGGACAGTAAATAATTATCAAAACACGTTTTTACAAATTAATTTAAGGTGCCACTTACCAATTATCAATTTACTTTACAGGGAGGTGAAAAGGCTCTTGAAATGTAGTTCAGGAAGTAGTTGTGAAAATGGCTGTGTTTCCTTCTCTTCTTTTATATATATTCAGGTACATAACCAATGAAATGTCAGGAAAAAAAAAATTGAAAATGAAAGTAACATTTTCATTGGTTGTCAATTCCAACACTTCAGATGTGTTTTGTGAAGTAATTTACCTCAGGGTATTTAGATAGGTCTACAGGCTAAATGGCTAAATGGAATTCCAAACAAATTTATGATAATGGCAGGGAATGGTATGTAGTATGAGCTAATCTATATTTGGTGAAAGTGTTTCCAGTCGTTTTTCTGTAAATTACTTTCCCACCTTTTTTGATAGACCGCTTCCCGGGGAGCGTCCCGGTTCGCGAACCAGCAGCGTTACGGGAGTCCACCATTTTCCACAATTATATCCTCTTCCATCTTTTCTTCGGTAAATAAATCTATTAAACACCATCTCTGGTTTAGTCCCTATAGCTGTCTTTCTTTTAACATTACTTTCTGTTTACTTCCCTTGTACTTACTCCTTTACTTTTTTTTTTTTAAAAATTGGGGTTAGCTCCCGGTTCACGTACCGGCGAGCGAACCGGAAAGCGAACTAAAAAAAAAACAGCTTGCCAGACTGTTACACTTTCTAGCAATTTTTGTATAAAGGCGAGGTAGTTCTGAAAAGAACTTTTTTTTAATGTTTTTGTTGTTTTATATATTTTTTTCTTTTTTGAACATTATTTGTTTTTTTGTATTTTTTGAACAATTTTATGTTTTTTTTGTTTTTTTTGAAAGGGAAAGAACAAAAAGAGGCATTGAAAAAAGCTCAACAGGAGCAAAAAAAAAATTATTGCTTGGGGCGTTTAGAGCATCGGTGTTTCTCAAATGCTAAATTAATTAATTTCACACTCATATTAGCGCATGAAATTAAAGTGCCACATTATAAACAAGTAAGCTTCATATGAACAACATTTTTTTGAATATTTGGCACTGTTTCGCGTGCCTCTGCAACCGTCAGAGAAATATCAGCGGATGTCCTGGCCACCGAAGTTGGGGGGTTCTCTTGCAGGTCACGCATCTCTGCCCGGCTATAATTTAGTGGATGCCACCTCTGCATATGTCGGTGCATCGTGTAGTTTCCATAACTGTACTTTTTTTCAGTGCCCCTGGATAATTTAGAAAAAAACTGCCAGATAAAACTATTTTTGTAATGAGATACCCGGGGTAACTCTTTCAAAAATCGTGGTGCCTCTTCTTCCTCTTCCTCTTCTGGATCCTCTTCCTCCTCTGGGTTTCCAAGGAACTGTGGAGGTGGTCCTCTCTTCTTATGAGGAGATGGTGGTGGTGGGGGGTCCAACAGCTGCAGCTACTACTGAAGCCATTTGTTTCACAGAGCAAAATAGGTCTTCCTTTCTCAAAGTTGAAAGTCAGAGTGAGAAAAAAGGTGGGGGCTTTCATCATTTGGGAAAAAAAATTGTTCTAAACCAATGAAAAGTGTTATTTTTAGGTCACATGACCTAGTCTTACATCATTAAAAAACCAAAAGTGAAATGAACTAATGAAAAGTTTTATAAACAAGTCACATGACCTGTTCCGCTCACGTTACGCGCTGCACGCCATGCCCCGGATCGCTTCCGGTTCGCGGTCCGGAGCACTTCCGGGAGCGCTAACGCGGCGCGTCATAAGACGCATTACGCGACAACGTGATATGTCGCGCTTCCGCGACGCGTCACGATGTTGATTTCTAATGCGGCAGTTGCGCAAACGGAACGTTTACCAGTTAGCGGACCGGGTCGCGGCATCAAATTGAGCTAACGGAAAGCTTCCCGGTTCGCGAACCGGGAGCGAACAAAAAAAATATTTAACAAAAATTCATCATAAACATATCAAATATATTTTGGGATTTAAAGAAAAATACATTTTACAGATACAGATATTAGCTTTTAAAAAACCAATGAAATTCACTGAAAAAAGCATAGGTTATAGACCATATATAGTTAGGAATTAGCATTTACAAAACCATATTTTACTCACACAAAACCATTGAAATTTCATATATAGTTAGTTGCCCTAACTATATATCGCGCACCCGCAATCCACTGCTGATGATGTCACATATTACATCATTCATGACATGGTCAGTGACATCACTGATGACATCACTGATGACATCTCAAATGACATCACTGATGACATCACTGATGATATCATCCAGTGACTGTATGTTGCAGTAAAGTAAAAATATGTCTTACATATTGAAGAATGAGTGGATGTTTAAGTGTCTGGATGAAGGATTTAGTAGGTGCATGACTGACTGTATGAGTGAGTGATTAAATGTGTCTCAACGAGTTTTAAGTTTGAGTTTTAAACATCACCAATGGTTAATTTGGCCGAGATCTTAAATCAATAGTTGGGGTTTCATTTTGACATTTTATCAATTTTAGCCAGGGCTGAAAATATAGGTCATTAGTGTTTTTTACATGCTCCTCATTGAACCATGGTTGAGTGGCGTACCATTTTAGTGTAATCCCAGACTTTTCAGATTTCAGTAAATCTAGGATTGCATCAAATTTAATTGTGGATGCACAGGAATACTCATGCCTCATATGCTTCATGTGGATGCACAGGAACGTCATTGCTTCAGCCATCAAATGGCTACTACTATGAATTCTAAAGCAACGCGGCACAAGCCGATGTGCTGCATTACATTTATTTACAAAGTCATAAATATTGCCCCTTGCGTGGTTTCGTAAATCTTATTTAAGCCTTTACCATGTTGACACAAGTACAATGGAAAGGCTTAGGTAATCTTGGTACTGGGTGACTCCTGAACCGAGGCTCAACAGCCTGAAAATCTGGGCAAGTCAATTAACCTTCCAATGGATACACTTTGTTCTTTTGCAAAGTGTTCCAGTGCTCTCAGGTCACAGTATGAAACTATGAGAAAATTACTGCAATGATTACAACCTGAAAGACATCCACTAATCTTGATAGCGAAAATGAAAGACTTGTGAATATGGCCATATTAGTCTGAAGGAATGTAGACTTTTTCATACACTAACTTGTATTTGTCCAATGTATTAGAATCTGAGATTATCAGTATGAGGCACTGCACATGGCCACTTTCCTAAAATAAACATATGGACAAATACCTTAATATATGATCCAATAGATCCAAATGTAATTTGCACCTGTGTTCCTCTTGTTTTGTAATTTATGCTGCTTAATGATGATGCCATTGAGTTTCTTCACAGAATATCTGCACTCAATGTGACTATCACTTTTTCTGTCTTATGAGTGACTGTATATTAACTAATGGTTCTTCCATAACCAATTTTCACTGTTATGCTTGTGATTAAAAATAACATATTAACCCACAGTGTGCCTTGACTCATAAGCCATAATTCGCATAGGTCAGACTCTGTGCAGCTCCTACTCAGCCCTTTATTATTCCCAGGTTGATGTACTGCATAGCATTTATTTTGTCAACATGAGCAACATGAAATCCTTAGATAATAAATAAAGATATTATTTTGGTACTATGAAAACATGCTGTTATGTTTCACTTCAACTCACAAGGGGACCATGAATTAAACATGGGAACTCAAATGATTTTGAAAATATCAATATTTCACAAGCTTTGTACCGAAGAAAATAAAATATAAACAGAGATAAATATATTCTAATATTTGCACAGAACTTCCCTTCAACCTGGAAAAATCTTCGTTGCACCACTGGTTGTATATATATATATTTGTATAAGTGTCTAAGTTAGGTCCTAGAAAGGGTTTACATCCTCTTAATTACACAAGGAGAAGTACACTCATGGTTAAATGTCTATTCCCATAGAAAGACAAAAACAATTTTGAAGAAAAGAATCACATACTTAAAAATTAGTCATGCTTTACAAAAAAAATAAAAGACAAGATTCATACTACAGAACTAATCACTGACTTTGAAGAAGCAATCTTACAGAACAAGATAAAAAAACATAATGTATAAACACCTTAAATGGCCGAATTAGCAGGGAAAAGTATAAAGAATACATGATACAATAATAAACTGTGTATCAAATGCCTGCCATAGGGTAAAATCTGGCTTTTAAAATAATGCACATGATTCAACTTTTGCCAGTAATAAACTGGACATTTCTTCTTTCAGTCTGGTAAATGAGATGGCAGACAGCTGCAACATATGTCATAGAATCATCTGACATCATCAGATTAAACTCTCCTTTCCCTTAAAAATGTGCTCTGAATAAATATTTTCCACCTCATTCCAAATCTGTCCAAGCAACAATACAACAACCCTGATTATTGAATTTAATTGAAGGTTTGGAGAAGCCAGAGTTGAGAGACTAGTATGATACACAGTTCTATAAAGAGAAGCTGGAATGAGACAAAGAGACATATACAATATCTGCTGTACATTATAAGGCTACTACAAGTCACAGATGAGTTTTGTTACCAATAGAGCAAAGAGACCAAAGGCAGATATGACATGCAATATCAATTTCACATATGACATGAGGTATTTTATTCCTTATAATTATAGGTCGCACCATCTTTTCACAAATTGCTTACCTTATTTGTTTCTTTGGGCCCGATGTAGGTGGTAAATACCGGTCGGAAACGGCCGAATTCGGCCGTTTCCGACCGGTATTTGGCATCTTGAGATGTAGGGGGCCAGATTTTACAGATTCTGTAAATTTACAGAATCTGTAAACTTACAGAATCTGTAAAATAGCGAATCAGTATTTTTACCGATTCGGTAATTCCCAGATGTAGGTGGGACTCTTCTGAGTCCCAAAGGCCCTACAAATTCGGTATTTTACCACCCAAACCAATTGGGTGTTAAAATACCGAATTCAGGTGTGCATGCACATTGTGCATGCACACCTAGCCATGTGACAGACAGACATGCCCTTACGGCATGTCTGTGTGCCACATTGCGCACATGCCTATTTTTGGGGTGCCAGATGTTGTCAAAGTGACACCCCCTGCACCCTTGTGAAATTCGGTATTTACCGATTCGGTAAATACCGAATCGGTAATGCCCATTCATTCCTATGGGCTTCAAAGCCCATAGGAATAAATGGGCATTACTGATTCGGTATTTACCGAATCGGTAAATACCGAATTCTTCCGATTCGGTATTCCAGCACATCTGGAATACCTACATACCCACCCCTTAGATTTACCGATTTTTAATTACCGAATCGGTAAAATTCGGTAATTAAATATCGGTAAATCTATTCTACCTACATCTAGCCCATAGTCCCTTATGTGAAATAGAAAATATGTTGTAGAGGTGATGAAGAAAAGTAGAATCTGTTGGTTGAACAAAATCCATCAAAACAATTAGTAGAATTTTTCAAAACTTATTCGATTTGGTTTAATATAAATTAGATGGCATTGGAATTTTGGAGCTTAGAATGATTAGTATCATGAAGATCTTTTTTTACTTTAATTGTTTAAAGTGCACATTCCCTGATGCTCCATGACCTGATTTTAAACAGCATTTAACTGTAATGAGAAAACTATTTTTAGGTTTCGTAACCTGGCGAGGGGCGAAGCCCCTCCCAGATCGAAATCTGTTGTTATTAATAGTGAGGTTAGGACAGCCTCTGTTTCCAATTGGTTAGCTCCATAAATGGAGACTAGCCATTGGGAGACAGAGGCTGTCAATCGCGCTTTCTCTCGAAAACGCGATTCGGGGGCGTTCCTGGTGCTTTTTTTAAGCCCCGCCCCTTTGTCCCGGGCCGCGCTGCGATTGGCTGCCGGCCCGGGACACCCCCGTGACGTCATTCCCCGGGCCGCGCTGTGATTGGCTGGCCGGCCCGGGACCTGACGTGTTTAAAATGGTTGCTACTTTGTCACCAACAACGTGCGCTCCTTTTTGTGCAGGGGACCGCTAACCATTTTTGACACGCAGCCCTGAAATGATTAGATACCTTATATTGGAACACGTCACTAGGGGGGTGCGGACCGCACGGGTGACACCGTCACCATCTGGTTACGCTGTCCGCCACTCCATACCCTTCAGGTTTTTGCTCACCGCAACTTTGTTTACCTTGGACGGTGGCGCGAGGACAGTGTCAGCCTGACGCCACGGGGCCCAGTCAGGTTACGTGCTGACCGGCGCCGCGGGGAACCGTCGTCACATCCTGATTACTGAGCGGGGAGCCGGAAATCAACTTGTGGAGGGCTGGTTGTTGAATTTGGCTTGGCGCGCCGCCCCGCCCGCAAACAATGGTTCTCGCAGCTTCCTGCTGCATCTCGCATCAGCCCGAGCCGGGCCGGGTCGCAGTGTGCTCTCAGCTGCTACACCCTCCCAAATTTAAGTCTTGCCGCAGCTGAGGGAAGGAGTCAGTCACCCGCGATGCAGCGGCCTCCAGGACAGTCTGTCACCGACTGGGCGGTCCCGCTCGGGTCTCACTGGACATCCTGGACGACGCTTCTCCCTTCGGAAACGTGAGTGATAAAAAAAAAAAAAGTTTAGCATTTACTCTTTCATTTGTAATAAGTGCTGCACTGCACCACGTGTCGGCCTGTCGGCCGTTTGTTTTCTTAGTGCTAAATGTCAATACCAGCTTCAGTGAGGTAATGGAATCTCTCACTGCGCTCGTTTTTAATAAAATTAAGAATATGCCTTTAAATTATACCACACTTTCCTGTGCGTGGCGCTGGGCCGATCGGGGTCATTGAGCCGCATTGTGACAAAGTTGTGGTGGCAATCAGCACTGCTCGCACCACAGGGATTATTTAAAACATGTCACCTGAAACCTTGGCAGCTATGACATTCCTGTGTGCGTAGTTTTCCCGATATACTTGTTTTTTCCCAGCATACTGACTTGCATGTTTGCCAATAGATAACAGCTCGCAGGTATCACGCGTCACTGACAGTGGGCGCCGTTATTAGCCAGATTTGTGCCAAAGTCAGCTCGACGAGGGAACCCCGAGGGGGACACTGGAGGAGTTCGCCAGCCATGACGTCTGTACTGCACCTGCTTATTAGCATGTGTTTACTGGGTCATACTGGAGCAGGTAATTTTCGAATGAGCGATTGAGTTCCTTCATTCAGACTCCGGTACCTCGGATCTACAGGGTGTGCACAGGCCGCAGATTTCAGGAGCCAGTTCCGTACTAAGTTTCACAGTACTGGCAGCATTTTACTCTGGTACATGGTATTAATGGAAACAGGGAATCGGCCACCAAAGTGCCGTGCACCACCACTAGACTCACGGTCAGTCTGAAGGCAGATTCCTACCCCCAAGAGGATGAGGATTACTCTTGGATTCAGGATGTTAGAGAGCCATGGAGAAGCATAGAGGAAGGGGTGAAATCAACAAAGGGGTTGTTTGGGACTATCTTCTGTTTTACACGTCGGCAAAGTGTTGCTGGTGTTAACATATCGAAGATGAAAAAAGTTACATATCTTTAGCAATGTTGGCTCCATTGAACTGAGCCATGTGGCCGTGCCCAGGGGGGATGTGTGCAGATATTGGTATCAATCAGCATACTGAGCCCATGGCATGACTGCAGGGCATACTGCATGCCCAGTGACAACTAGGAGCTGGCAAGCCAAGTGATTCACGTGGGCAGGGATATTTTGCCCTGAGCATGTCTGTGGTGCCCAGGCAATCAATTAAGGTACCAGATCTGGTGAAATCCATGTGTATAGCTATTGGGTCATAATGATAACCCTCTTTCAGCAGTTGTTTCAAATTGTATATTCCACATCTATGGTGTCATACATTATTTTTTTTAATTTCCAATATTCTCTGAAATGATATAATTCTGTAAAATGTGACTTTCAGTCAGTGAGGATGCTAGGAAGTAGAGCATTACACTTTAACATACAAAAGTGTTATGAAGTGTTATTTTCATTATGCGTTTTCCTATTTCAAAAACATGTAATATGAAAATGCGTAACAGGTGTGTTAAGAAGTTTAGGTGACATTTACCGCCTCGCCTCTCCTCTATGACTATTTAAACTTATCCTCAGCGGCGCGTGCACGAATTCAAAGCACATTTCATGTGTTTATTTCAGTCACTTTGAGAAAAGCCGAGAACTGTGAGGGAGAAACCATGGAGGGGGGGGGGGTTGAGAAGGCGACGAGGAAAGGGTTAAAAGAGCAGCAGGCGGGGGAGGGGGTGCAGGCGGAGGGGGAGGGATGGTGCAGGCAGAGAGGGAGATGGTGCAGGCAGAGAGGGAGATGGTGCAGGCAGAGAGGGAGATGGTGCAGGCAGAGGGAGAGATGGTGAAGGCGGTGGGGAGAAATGTGCAGGCAGAGGGTGAGATGGTGCAGGCAGAGAGGGAGATGGTGCAGGCAGAGAGGGAGATGGTGCAGGCAGAGAGGGAGATGGTGCAGGCAGAGAGGGAGATGGTGCAGGCAGAGAGGGAGATGGTGCAGGCAGAGAGGGAGATGGTGCAGGCAGAGAGGGAGATGGTGCAGGCAGAGGGTGAGATGGTGCAGGCAGAGAGGGAGATGGTGAGGCAGGGGGTGGTATGGTGCAGGCTGAGGGGGAGATGGTGTAGGCGGAGGGGAAATGGTGCAGGCAGAGGGAGAGATGGCGCATGCAGAGAGAGAGATGGTGCAGGCGGAAGGGAGATGGTGTGGACAAAGGGAGAGATGGTGCAGGAGGAGGGGAGATGGTGTGGACACAGTTTAGAGATGTTGTGGACACAGGGAGAGATGGTGCAACCAGAGGGGAGATGGTGCAGGCAGGGGGTGAAATGGTGCAGGTGGAGGGGAGATGATGCGGACAGAGGGAGAGATGGTGCAGGCAGAGGGGACATGGTGCAGGCAGAGGGTGAGCTGGTCCATCCAGTAAGTTGTGAGGGGGTGACACCATTAGTTACCCGTACCGGGTGACACCAACCCTAGTGACGCCACTGCAAGTGACTACAATATGCCAATATTGTCCAGGTATGATCGCCACTGTGTGCACAATGATTTCATGTTTTGGACATGTTTTAGTTCGAATAAAATGCTCCGAATTCGTAGAAAAATGTTCAAAAGTCGATTCTTCTTTTTGTTTTATTTTTATTTTTTAAATGTTGATACCGACTTAATGGCTATGCAGACCAATGTGTACAATCTCTTAAGAACGTCAACATATATCTCCCTCCCTTTTCTCTCTCTCTATCTCTCCTTCCTTCTGTCTCGCTCTCTATCTGCGTCTCTATCCATCTCGCTGCCTCACTTCCTGGGACCGTTCTGCGTTTAGATACATATGTGTGTTTATATTTTTAATACCCACATACTCTTGTTATGGACGAGCAACTTATCAACTGCGTTGATTTCCTAAACAGTAGAGAGTCCGGCAGGTGGTTTTGCTGAGGAACTCCGTGTATGTGGTCCCCACGGGGAGAGAGAAATCAGCCATCCAAGAAATACTAGGCCTTCCTCGTGCATTTATTTCCACGGAACATAGGAAAGCCGGCATGCAAATATCAAACACTCTTTAGAAATAGCACTCCCTAGGACAAACAGGTGGAAATGGCTGTTTTCTCGCCGCATGGATTTTCTTGGAAATGGAGACGTTCGCCTGCGTCTGGACATATATTCGCTGTAAAGTACTAACAATGTGTTCCCTACGGTGACTGCCTGCACGCCGCAGAGCTCTTTCTGCAGGCATTTATTCAGTGATTTCTGCCAGAGTGCAGGCACAGACAGGCGCGCAGTGTAGGGGAGCGTAAATGTGTCTCAGAGGGACGGACACTCGTAAGCCCTGGCGATTCCAAGTAAAATATCAGGCTAAAATCATAATGTACAGGCAGCGTCATTATGAACGCGAAGAACAGGGGGAAATAGCAGATTTCAGCTGGAGAAACAGTTTATATGACAGGGAACGGGTTTTACAACCACCCTTAGAGTTTCACTCGTGTGCAATGTTCCAAAACTCGAACACACTGAGTGATCCTGGCCAATTTACTTATTTTGCTCCCCAGCCTTCTCTTTAGCTCCAATACTTTGATATACCCAAATAATTAAGATTAACTTACACACATGCTGAGTTACAATAGCATGCTAATGCTATTTCTTAAGAATGGGTAGAACAGTTTACCGGTGGGTACATCACCCCGTCGTAGTGTCGCGATATTCTGTGCCACAGTTAAGGAAAACAAAGCAGGCCAGGCACGTGGCACTAGCAAAATAATTCAGGCAGGATAATGACAATTTCAAAGCTTTGGTGATTAGAGGGCGAGGAGGCGCAATGGCTGAGCGTCACATGACAGACCAAAGGGACAATTGGACGTGTGTCTGTGGGGAGAGTGTGTTGTTAAAAAGCTTTCTATTGCTGCATCTGAGAACCACCGTTTTTTTGTTTTTGGGGCTGTGTGTATTGTAGAGGGCGTTTTCGATTGTGCCACGAAAATAAGTTGCACAGTTTTGCAAGACCGATGTTTCATAGATGCACGTGCAAGCGTAATATGATTTCAAGGATCCTTAAACGCTGTTCGTGCCTTTGAAACTTGCATTCCTGCCGCTATCTCAGCCTGATGTGGTGTTTTTATCCTATTTCACATGGAATGTCAGCCATCTTTGTTCTCCTGCCGTGCCTTTTGGGTGGTGTTTTTCAGTCTGGCCTGTCATGCTTGTCTTCTTCTCAGCAGATCTCCCAGCAGACATGTCTAGCACGGAAGGGGCACGTGCGCCTAATCCAGGCTTGCACACACATAGCAGGTTTATTTATTCTGGGATGTCGATTGTGGGCACGTGCAGAGTGAATCGCTCTCTTCCGGCTTTAGCAGCCACCATTGCTGTTTCACCACTGTCAACTTTAAAATATTCTATCCCAGGGCTATGAAATCTCATGTTTCTTTTTCACTTGACAGTATTCGCTCTTCACTGAAAGTAGCCACGTGCTTCTGAGAAATATAAGCAATAACAGAGATGCTGCTGGGAGCATTTTAGGTAGGCAGCAAACTGGGCACACTTTGGAAAACTTAATTCATGCATTTGTGTGTATGTGGATGGATTTTCAGAAAGTAGACAATATAGGTGTTTTTTTAAGGAAACTGTATGACAGAGTCCACTATTGTATATCTTTTTTAATGTAGCAGTCAATCTTCAAATCTGTATGTGACTTTTTACTGCACTATTATGAGAACTGTTCAGTGCTTTTTATTATTATATTACAGATGTTCAAGTTCTGGGACCATGATTAAGCTATTGCCATTGTAAATGACAATGTAATTTATTTATCTGTTTTCAAAACCAACACGTAAATAAAAATGTTGTCATTTACAATGCCAATAGCTCTAACTTTTGCAAAGGCGAAACCGTTGCATTGTAAATGCTTGTTTATACTGGGATTAAAGTTTCCAATGCAGTATAAGGATAATGAAACTGTTGTTGTTAAGAAATGACAACTATGTGCATGTATGTGCATGTGTGTTTGTGTTACTCTCTTTGTGTGGGCTTGGGTATGATGAAAACCTCACAATATGCGGGGTTGATTGCTCAGGCCCCCACAAGATAACATCTTTAATACTATAAAAAAATACTTCAAGAACATCTGTCAATTTTATTTGAAACTTGCTTCGTGAGGACTTCCGTTTTATCAAGTGTGTTTATATTTAAAACACACTTTGCTCAGTAGATACACATGCTAGCAGCAACAAGGGCAGTCATTTCAAATGAAAGGCTGAAAAATCCGGTATTCATCCAAACATATCTTTAAAGAAAACTAACCTTTTTTCTATTTATTAAAATAAAACGGTATTTACGTAACGCTGTCGAACATACACATTGTATATAAAATGTTGTGGTTATATGAATATTGCTAAAGACAATTAGGGTTCGTTTCTAATCCTAGAATACTTCAGTATTTCCATTTGATCCTAATCTGCAATTGCACTGCAATAGGATATAAATGAATTTGATAATTTTTTGCAAAACACTTTGAATCAATACCTGTTAGATTTGAAAGCTTGAATCAGGAATTCTGAGTCTTTATGTTGATTTGCCTTTGTTTGCATACTAATATGCATTATGGAATATGTTCTTATAGATGATGGCTAGATGAGTGAGTGACTACGGCTGCATTGTTCTAAGGGCTATCTTCTTGTGGACAGTAAACGGAAGCAATGTTATGCCAACAGCATAGGGAAATATATTATTAACAGAAGATAGATGTTCTCATAAACATAGAGGGCTTCTTTGAAGATATGTGTACAAATATTGTCATAATGTTTATTTTTTGTTATATAAAGCCCAGAATAATATGCGGAGGATAGAGCATGCATCAAAAACTTTGTGGCGAAGTATAGAGTGCGATATGAAATTTGCCACTGTGTGCAGTTGTTTATTACCTTTACAATAGGTCATCTTTCCTAGTGAATACTAAGTTAAACAAGATGTTTGAATTCCTGTCTTTACATCTATATGTTAGAATTGTGAAAGATATGGGTTTCATTTAAAGGTACCGGTTTCATTAGATGCACAACCAGGACGCACAACGAATGGCCTGTGGGTTCAAACAATTCATCGATAAATAACGGAGCTAACATCTAAGCTGTTCAGGTTTTTAATGGTTCATTTTGATGCATTGGATACCAAATGTAAATATCCACAATACCCATATTATTTGCTTAGACGCACCCTTCCTAATTACACATTTTCTTCAATGGCATCCAGTTTCATACCTCACTAACTGCATTTTGGTTACTCCTTAATCAGGAGTAACTACAAACAAATCAATGTTCTGAACATTAGTACGGATTAGGAGTACCATGTGCAACTTACCGCACATGCTCTTATCCCAAATCAACTCCATAAAAAAAACTTATGTGTATCTTCACATCACAACTAAGCCTGGGCAGTAATCTCCACTCCACCTGAGGAGTCTGCTGAATTTGGGCACACAGCACTCCATGAGGAACATGGAGTTCCAGAATTCCACCATGTTGGTGTGAGGTGCAGTTTTTTTTTCTGTTTTTGTACTCTAGTTTTCTTTTTTGGTTGAGCGGCAAGACTCTTAGGCTGCTTGTGAGGCCTCACGAGACTTCTCACATCCAAAGAGAGCTCCCACAGGAGTTCACACTCACTGGCACGGCTTCTGACCATGACGGAACCAATCTAGCATTCTTAGTGCCCATCGCAGATGGAGGGGTGGAGCAGCTTTTCTGCTTGAGAATGCAGCTCAGAGGCACTTGGAGTAGATTTTCTTCCCAAATTCACAGTTTGAGTATTTTTTTGTAAGAGAAGCCAGTCTTTTAAAACGTGTTTTTTCAAATCAGAAGAAAGTGCCCCAGAGACTCCAACTTCCTGTTCCTGTCCAGCAGGCATCTCCCAGTGCTCTGTCCCTCTGCTTTGTCCCTCTCCTTGTTACTTTTCATTGGGATTTGGAGCTAGAATTATCATTCTCCTTGTTTGCTGCATATATACCATTGGGTTTAATACCTTTGTTTTTGAAATATCACAAGTAAGTTGAAAAACTGTGTTATAACAGTGTTGTTTGTTTGACTTGGGTCCTGGCACCTGGATTTATTTGTACTGTTATTACATTTTTGAAATATATTGTGGTGGGTAGCCTGCAGTTCTAGTAGGAGCTTAGTTTTCTTTTGCAGGAAATGTTACTTATTTTGTAAAGGAAAAATGTTGCACAGTTCAGTACATTTTCTTCTCCATGTTTTTAATAAGATTGCAATATTAATTGATTTAATATACTATGCTGCCTAATCTGCCAATGGGCCTTCCAGCCAGTAAGCCCTGTACTATTCATGGGTGCATAAAACAACTGTTTGTGTTGTGTCTGTAGATTTGAAACATCATTTAGGCCATGGATGGCATTGGATTAAAATATAAAAAGTTTGTTGTTGTTTTTACGTTTCCCCTCCTGGCAAACTGTGTTTAGGTGGAGTAATGCCTTTGGAGGATGTTGTTGTGAACATATTTAGCACTTTACATTTTCATTGTTGGCATTGCTGAATTAATGCTATGTTCTCTGTGTTACCGTACCTCTTTTGTCTGGCCACAGTGTGTGTGTGTATGTGTGTTTGGCATAGGTCACTATTAGTCTTTGTTGTTCAAGAATCATTTTGCCATGTGGTTAGGGGCTTGTTAGAAATTGGGGTCTCTAGTTGGCTGAGGTGGGTACCTTTGTCCAAGTAGGGACCCTTCTTTCAAGTTAGGATAAGGGAGTTACACTCCCAATATAACCCATGCCTATCCCCTGGGTTGCTTGGCATGAGCATTCAGGCTTATCTTAGAGGCAGTGTGCAAAGCATTTGCACATACCACAGTAATACAGTGACAGCACTACAAAAGGACAACACACTAGTTTAGAAAAATAGTGAATATATTATATAAACAAGACCAAAATGATTACAGTCTACAATACACTCTTAAGAGCATGACATTTTCAAAAATAGACTTGAAATACAGTTCCTTGAAGTTGTTCTCTCCTCTGGGGCTTCCACAGCATTTATGAACAACAAATCCAAGCAGTTCTGGCTCACTAAAGCATAACGGGCCCGCTATGGTGCCGGGAAGAGACCCAAAACAGTACCTTTAAAAATGCAAGGCATCAGCGACCTCTCGATGAGCCCCGTAAGGCTGCCACCTGCAGGCGTCAGTTCCATAGGTCAGTGCAGGAGTTGTTGGGCCCTTGAAGTCACATGTTGCCGATCAAACTCCAGAAAAAAGTCAGGAGTGCCACCATCAGCAAGTGACATTGGTGGGGTATGAAGTGCAAAGTGGGGTGCCCTCAGGTCACAGTGCAGGGAGAGTCTTGGTGATGGCCATCCAGCGTCATCGGTAAGACCGATTCTGATTCTGCACGCTTTTCCCCCTCCTGAGGCGGAAGCCGGGAGGTCTCTTGCCTTTCCTCTTTGTTTTAACTGATTTAAAATTTTGCATCTTGCATTTTGCACTTCGTTTCACCTGAGCTTAAAAGGTGGGATTATTGTGTATTATTGTGCTCTGACCCCCAGCGCTTGTAGCGCTTCAAGTCCCCTTCTCACCCCCTCCCCTCTTGCACCGGACCTGCTCTCGGCTGAGTATTGACGCCGAGGGCAGGGCACCGGTTTATGGCCGCCATCTTGGGTAGGGCTGGGCTTCCTGACGCGATTTTGCAGCGTCATAAAAGGGACGAGAGGGCGAGTGCAGGTAATTCTGATTCTGCACGCTTTTCCCCCTCCTGAGGCGGAAGCCGGGAGGTCTCTTGCCTTTACTCTTTGTTTTAACTGATTTTAAATTTTGTATCTTGCATTTTGCACTTCGTTTCACCTGAGCTTAAAAGGTGGGATTATTGTGTATTATTGTGCTCTGACCCCCCAGCGCTTGTAGCGCTTCAAGTCCCCTTCTCACCCCCTCCCCTCTTGCACCGGACCTGCTCTCGGCTGAGTATTGACGCCGAGGGCAGGGCACCGGTTTTTGGCCGCCATCTTGGGTAGAGTTGGGCTTCCTGACGCGATTTGCAGCGTCATAAAAGGGACGAGAGGGCGAGTGCAGGTAATTCTGATTCTGCACGCTTTTCCCCCTCCTGAGGCGGAAGCCGGGAGGTCTCTTGCCTTTCCTCTTTGTTTTAACTGATTTTAAATTTTGCATCTTGCATTTTGCACTTCGTTTCACCTGAGCTTAAAAGGTGGGATTATTGTGTATTATTGTGCTCTGACCCCCCAGCGCTTGTAGCGCTTCAAGTCCCCTTCTTACCCCCTCCCCTCTTGCACCGGACCTGCTCTCGGCTGAGTATTGACGCCGAGGGCAGGGCACCGGTTTTTGGCCGCCATCTTGGGTAGGGTTGGGCTTCCTGACGCGATTTGCAGCGTCATAAAAGGGACGAGAGGGCGAGTGCAGGTAATTCTGATTCTGCACGCTTTTCCCCCTCCTGAGGCGGAAGCCGGGAGGTCTCTTGCCTTTCCTCTTTGTTTTAACTGATTTTAAATTTTGCATCTTGCATTTTGCACTTCGTTTCACCTGAGCTTAAAAGGTGGGATTATTGTGTATTATTGTGCTCTGACCCCCTAGCGCTTGTAGCGCTTCAAGTCCCCTTCTCACCCCCTCCCCTCTTGCACCGGACCTGCTCTCGGCTGAGTATTGACGCAGAGGGCAGGGCACCGGTTTTTGGCCGCCATCTTGGGTAGGATTGGGCTTCCTGACGCGATTTGCAGCGTCATAAAAACGGGCAGGGATGACTCCGCGCAGCGGACGCGATCAGCGGGCGCGCCGGATCTGCGCCGGAGTCGTGCCAGAGTCCTGCCCGTCTGCGCCCGTCCGCGACACGGCAGCGGACGGCGCGGCGGCAGGCTCTGGTCTGGACATAGGCTTACTTACTCTGCAGCGGATCTACTATCATTTAACCTTAATACCGCTACCTGTCGGTATGTCTTTCCTGCCCGATTTAAAGGTAAATGCTGCTGCCCAGGTTGTGGTTGGTATCCTAACATTTACCGGGCTTCTGAGGGTTCCCGTCCATTCCCGTCCAAACAGTTTAAGTGCTTATTGCTTAACACCCGTTCATTACATAGGCACGCTTTGGACATCTTTGAGCTACTTACCTCTGAGAAACCCCTCTGTCTCTTGCTCACAGAAACATGGCTCTGCGAGTCGTCTAATCCTGACATCGCGGCAGCCTTTCCGCCAGATTATATTGTTTACAGACAGGATAGGACAGTGGGAAAAGGTGGTGGTGTTGCACTTGCAGTTCTAAGATCTTTTGCCTGCACAGTTATTCCATCTCTGCCTATTCCTGGCTGCGAATCCCTCGCCTTTTCCATTGCACTCTCCCCGCATCAATCTTTTACCGGGCTTCTTGTCTATAGACCTCCGGGTCTGCGGGGTTCCTTCTTCGATGACCTTCAATCTGCTATCACTGCTCTTTGCTTGAAGGTGGAAAACTGCATAATGTTAGGGGATTTTAACATCCATATGGACGTTGAGTTGGACAGTGAAACGGTTAAAATCAAGGACATCACTGCTCCTCTTGGTCTAATTCCTTACATCTCAAGTGCGACTCATGACAAGGGTCACACGCTTGACCAAGTGTTCTCCACCTTTCCCCTTATTATGTCCCATCCCACCCCTGTTCTCTGGTCTGACCACTCTTTGATCAGTTTTTTAATTCAGGGCAGAAGTAATACATCTTACACTAATTCAGACCACCTCAGGCACCCCAGAAGACCTCTGCATAAAATTACTCCTGAGAATCTGGCTCAAGCGCTTCAGGAATATCCCTGTATCCTATCCGGCCATCTGGAGAGGAACCTTGAAACCTTCCAGGAATGGTTAACTGAAAGGCTTGATGATCTTGCTCCTCTTTCTACCCCCTCTTCATCTGTCAAGCGTAGCTCGCCCCTTGGTTTTCTAAATCACTTGCTCTGGCACGGCGTAACTGTAAGGTAGCCGAAAGACTCTGGCGGAAGCATTATGATCAAGAAGCTAAGTCTGCCTATAAACTATCTATTAAATCTTACCATTCTGACATTCTTGAGGCCAAAAAGAACTATTTTTCAGATAGAATTGAGTCTGCGTCAAATTCCAGTAAAGAAATTTTTACCATTGTCAAAGAGTTTATCTCTCCTAAATCTAGCATAGTCCAGCACAAGTTCTCCGAACCTTGGGTAAAGGAGCTGGCCATTTTCTTTAATACTAAAATCAAATTGATTCAAGAATCTTTTCCACCAGCTGCCCCAATTGCATCATTGCATGACTCCAATCTGACGTCCTTATCTCCTGATTCCTGCCCCATTCTATCGGAGTTTCCTCCTTTACTGGAATCTAATTCTCTGGATCTTCTACTCAGGATTAAATCTGGCTCTCCGCTTGACCCGTGTCCGGCGAGCTTTTTAGCCAGGAATGCCATGACTCTGAATTCCTTAATCTCTCCTGTTTTGAACCTTTCTTTGTCCTGCGGCATGGTTCCGCCAGCCTGGAAGAAGGCAATGGTCGTTCCCCTTCTAAAAAAACCAGGCCTTGATCCAGAGATACATGCTAACTATAGGCCCATATCTCTCCTGCCCAGTTTGGCTAAGATCGTCGAGAAGCATGTTCACTCTGTGCTTTCTTCCTTCCTTGAAGACCATGGGTTACTCCACTCTACCCAATCTGGCTTCCGCTCTAACTTGAGTACTGAGACCGCTCTTTTGGAAGTTAACGAAGCCATTAAGGAAGTTCTCGACGCAGGTGGAAGAGCAATGCTGGTGATGTTGGATCTGTCGGCGGCCTTCGACACCGTCCTGCATGAGGCCCTCTTGAGAAGACTTCACGAGATCGGTCTCAGAGGGACGGTGTTGAGCTGGCTGAGATCTTACCTAGCGGGTCGTCGACAAGTGGTCTGGGCCCCCCCGTACTCCGCCGAGGTGCCGCCTATGGATGTCGGAGTCCCACAAAGGTCGGTGCTTAGCCCGACCCTTTTTAACATCTTCATGACTCCATTGGCGGTACTGGCGGAGTCAATGGGTGCCCAGATCATATCATACGCTGACGACACCCAGCTTCTCTTTACCTGCAAGAAGAGCATGGAGTTCGACGGGGAGAGCATCCGTGGTTGCCTTGGGGCTGTCTTCAATTAGTTTCAGCGAAGCAGCCTCAAGTGCAACCCTGATAAATCTGAGGTGCTCTTCTTCGGCTGTCAGGCAGAACCGCCCTGGCAGGAATGGTGGCCGGTTTGCATGTCCCTCCCTTCCTCCTCCTCTTTGGTCGCTAAAAACCTTGGGGTCAAAATTGATAACACCCTTGCTTTGAAAACACAGATCACAGGTCTCACGGGTACCTGTTTTGGTCTGCTAAAAATGATTCGTAAATTCCTTCCTTTGCTCCCTTTAGCCCATAGGAAGCTGACAGTACAAGCTCTGATTTGTTCCAGGCTTGACTATTCAAATATCCTCAACCTGGGTTTGCCGGATTATCTCTTGCACAAACTCCAGGTTACACAAAATTCTGCGGCTAGAGCCATCTTCGGCCTACCCCGGCAAGCCAGATCATCTGAGTTGCTTTCCTCCCTGCACTGGCTTCCGATTAAGAAGCGAATCATATTCAAAGATCTTACACTGACCCATAAGGCACTCCATTTGGTAGGGGCCTCCTACATTCAGAAACGGCTTTCTTTCTACAAGCCCACCAGATCTCTCCGGTCGGAAAATCTTGGCCTGGCAATGGTGCCTCCCATTAAGAAAGTCAGAATTGGTGGACGTTCCTTTAAACATCACGCCCCCAAACTATGGAACTCCCTTCCCGTTGATCTCCGCCGCATTCCCAATCTGTTTGCCTTTAGAAAGGCCTTGAAATCTTGGCTTTTTAATCAGTAATTCTGTTATGTTTTTGTTGTCCTTCTCCTTTTTTCAGTAATGGGTCAGAAAGCGCCGGGACACTCCTTGGAGTAGCCGTGCGCTATATAAGTCACCCATTAACATAACATAACATAACCGGTTGCGGTGCAAGGTGATGCGGTGCTCTTTGCAGTGCTGGCAGGTCACGGTGCAAGCAGCGTTGTTGTCATTGCTGAAGTGGTTTTATCTGCTGACAAACTGGATCGATGGTGTTGGTAGGCCAAGGCTGCAGTGCAGGATGAGGATGGTGTGTTGTGTAAGTTGCAAGCGGTTCCCTTGCACCACGGTGCAAGCAGGGGCGTCGATGTCGACGTGGAGCATCATTGACGTGGATGTCAGGGTGACGGCATGAAGTGAGGCAGTATTGAGTGCAGTGCCCACAGGTCGCGATAACCACAGGCCACGGTACAAGCAGTGGCTCAGTGGTGCCATCATGTGGCATTGTTTGTGAGACCAGGGGTTCGGCATTGTGGTGGTGCTTTCAGGACATGGAGTTGTCAGTGGCGTCGTAGATGGCATTGAGTTGCTTTTCTTCTGTTGCAGCACAAAACACAGTCCTCAGTGCTAATGGCAGAAGAACTTGAAGTCTTTTCTGTTACTGAGACTTCTTGAACAGGGGGAAAGCTCTACCTCAAGCCCTTTGAGAAATTCTTCACTGCCAAAGCCAGAAGCAGCCAGTGCAAGCCAATACAGCAAAGCAGACAGCAAAGTGGTAGTCCCTTCTCACAGCTTCTTCAGTTCTTCTTCTTGACAGTCTTCATGTTCCAAAAGAGTTCCAAAAGTCTTGGTTCTGGGCACCATTATGTATACTCCAAATTTGTTTGTCATCTCAGACAGAGAGTGTCTGTGCTTAGTCCAAACCAGTCTGATCCTCTGTAGACAGCTTCCCAGCAGGACTCAGAGACAGCATTGTCTGCAGCAGACCAGGTCCATTCCTGTGCAAGGAAATCTCCCCCCACTACTCGAAATGCAGCCTTTGCTTATTCAGGTACTAGTGTACTCCTCCCACTACCCTGAATGCAGCCAAGGTCTATTCAGCCCAGCCCTGACTCATCCAGACTCTCTGGAGCCACTGTACACCCCCAGTCCCTGTCACTCCAAAGCCAGTCAGTCAAAAAACAACCTCAAAGAGGCACAATGGATGGCTCAGCAAGAAAATATCTACTTTCTAATCGTGATATTTCCAAACACAGAATGTAAAAATCATCTTCACAAAAAATGCATTTTAACATTCTTTGCCTATATGGTCTCAATGGGAAGTTATATTTATAAGATGTTATGAATTAACTCCAATACTTTCCTGTGTGTCGCATAGCCTTTCAATAGTAAAAAACTAATTTGCAGTATTTCAGTATTCAGACATGTCACACACATCACGGCATGTCCTACCTTTCACATGCACTGTACCCCCCTTAGGAGTGACTCACATGTAAGAAAAGGGAAGATTAGGTCCTGGTAAGTGGGTGCACTTGCCAAGTCGACATGGCAGTTACAAATTGCATACAGACCCTGCAGTGGCAGGTCGGAGTTACCTTTTTAGGGCTACTCATGTGGGTGGCACGATCAGTGCTGGAGGCCCACTAGTAGCATTTGATTTACAGGCCCCGGCACACCCAGTGCACTTTACCAGAGGCTTACCAGTAAATCAAATATGCCAATCAGGGAAACTTCAATCCATAATACAAATTTCACAGAGAGCATATGCACTTCATCACTTAAAAGCTGTGGTAAAGTGTCCAGAATCCTAAGACCAACAACTGCAGGTCAGGGAAAAATAGGAGGAAGAAGCAAAAACTTTGGGGATAACCCTGCAAAAGGGCAATCTCCGACAGGGCCATTTTCTATAGCCTTTGACCCCTCTAGGTGTGCATGCGTTCTTCAAATTCCATGCCTCTTGCTTGTTGTTGTTGTGATCAATGTCACGGGCAGCCATTTTGTGTAGCCAGCCAGTGTGCTTTTCCCATAGGCCTGCATTTTTTCTTTGTGACCATGCCTCATTGCTGGTTGTTGTTGTGACCGTGTGGCTGGAAGCAATTTTTTGCGTAGCCAAAGAGTGTGCTTTCCCCATATGGCTGCATTTCTTCTCAGTTTATGCCCATGCGCCCTTGCTGATTTTTGTTATTCTTACCATGTTGCTGATGGACATTTTGTTTATCGAGCCAGTGTGCTTTCCCTGTAGGCTTGCATATCTTCTGTTTGTTAGCTATTCCTCCTTGCTTGCTGGTTGGCCATGTGGCTGGTAGCCATTTTGCTCAGGCAGGCATGCAGTGTGCTATTGCCATACGCTTGCATGGGTTGTTCTTATTTCATTATGTTACTGCCAAGCCTCCTTGCTTGCTGGTTCACCATGTGGTCAGCCAGTGGCCATTTTGTGTAGGTAGCCAGTGTGCTTTTGCCATAGGCCTACATCTTTTCTTCTCTTTGTCCCCATTCCCAAGGCCTGCATGCTCTGTGTTATTGTTGTTGATGACCATGTGGTAATGGCAGGCAGCCATTTTGTGTGGCCAGCCAGTATGGCCCTTTGCCATGTGCTTGCATGGGTGGTTGAACAAAGAGATAGCAGTGTAATACATTAAAATACATTAAATGCTTGTGGTTAATGTCATCTTTTATACATTTTAATTTCATTTTTTTCAATTTGGTTTTTTATTTTTTTTGTTTTTGTTTTTAGGTTAATTTTTTATGATTTTTATAACATCTGCCATATATTAATTAACTTGATTTCTGCTATAGGCGCACAACAGCAATCATTATGTAAGGATTTTTCGATTGTCACTTGTCAACTACACCTTCCATGTGATGCTTTGCACATACTTACAGCGGTATTGTTTTGTTGTTGTTGCTCTTTCTAATCCTCCATGAGTGTACAATCAACATGAACGTTTATGTTGGTGTGGTTTTACATTTCATGAATGAACACTGTATGCTCTTGTTGATTATTTATAATAAATTTAGTAACCACACTATATGATATTGTCTGTTTGTACTACTAGTTGAACTGTAATAATGCAAAGTTTTGCTGACATATTTCTTGCTTGTTTGCTTTAAGGTTCATATGAGAAGAAACATCACCCACAGTACTGCAAGACATGATGCTTGACTGACTACGTAATATTGTCATCTCTTCAGCTTGTTGTGAAGCTAAGTGTCACTGCCAACTGACAGCTTCATCATGCACACAAAGAACGGTGCTGCAGAGAAAGTGGCTATTGGGGAGCAGAAGAAGCAGATTTTCACCTTTTCCTCGTCAACCTAATCCCAGGACCATGTCTGTCAGTGAGGCAGTCAGTGCAAGCTTGTTGACGCCAACAAGTAGCAATATTGAGTTGGACTTGTCCCTTTTGCAAAGCAGTACTCAATTGTTTTGGGAATCAACAAAGTGGAGAGCAGCCACTTTGGAGAAGCGTGGCTCAATGGTTAGAGCGGCAGACCCTGATGCAGAGGTCTGGCCTGGGACGAGGGTTCAATTCCCGCCTCTGCGGCTCTTGGACTCAATCTCCCAGGACCTGATAATTCTCGCCTCGGTGCCTAGTCTAATCATAGGTCCCACTCTGTGACTCTGGGCAAAAGCTTGCTTAATCTCCACAACGGCCCCAGCAGCGCTTGGATGCCTGGCTTCACCTTGGTGGTGCCCAGGAGTAGACATCTCACAGGAAAGCCAGGAAGGGTTCCACACCAGTATGAATACAGCGCTACGAGACCTCTAGGTAGAAGGCGCTATATAAATACAAACTCATTTACATTTTACATTTACATTTACATTGTGGAAGTTGACACAAAGGCTTCTGACATTACCATTCAACCGGCTTTGATGGATATGGCACAGGAACCACTGAAACTTTGAGCCCCACACTGCAGCTCCGAGGTGCTGCCTTCAACTTCCAGAGAGGGCAGTCTTGTCTCACAGCAGCCACCAGCACCATCAACCAGAAGACTGGCAACAACAGCAAAATAAGGTATGGGCCCAACTCTTCATTGTATTGGTTTCAATTGGCAGAGCCCAAGTAAGTAGCAGCACCAAGGATCATCCACAGGATGTTCCAGGAGTATCTGCATGATCCAAAAGAGGTCTATGTGGATCAAATAAATTGGATCTATGGGAAGGTGCGACAATGGCCAGAGCTCGGCATGCTAGCAATAAAGTATCTGGCTTGTCCTGTCACCAGTGTGTCTGCTGAATGTGTGTTCAGTGCAACTGGTACGGTCAGCACAGTGAGACGGACCAGTATCTCGCCTCAAAATGTGGAGAGATTGACTATGATCAAAATACAGTTAAAAGATGAGATTAAAGAGGAAAGGTAGAATGAAGAACAATTGATGAACTATTTTTATTGATTTATTTTGTGGTTGAAATACATACCCACATCTACATCCAGACTAGCCATCAAAAATTGAATTTCCAAAATCATGAACTTGAAAAAGTAAACCAACCAAAACAGCTTCCCTTGGGTACTACACTCTCAATTTCTGAATCTCACCACTGTACTGGGTGCAGCAAGGGCTGTTAATGACTGAAACAGCACAATATCAGTTCTTTAATAGGCAATCACTTCAGTCCTATCCTCTCTTCATTTTTACCATTTGAGCAAAATTATTTGGCCTACATTGTAATACATGTGATACCTCTGATGTTTTCTATCTGAAAACCTTCAAATAACTATGGCATTTAGGATCCCCAAGCAAGGTTGACAAATGGAACAAAAAATTTGACTAGCCTGAAATAAAGAATGGATTTATGTTTTATTGACAGAATGAGTTTCTCTATTGCTAAGAGGTTTCACATGTAAACCAACCACTCTTCTGTGATTTGATTGTCTCCTTATCCCAAAGTGTTCCCAAGGTTGTGTGGCTGCACTCAATCCTGGGGATATTTGTTTCCTCATCCTGGAGTATAACGTAAAAAATAAGAAGAACCAAATGTGCCACTATTGAGATCAACGAGAACAATGAACATCAACAAAAACCTCATAACTTAGCTCGTTCGATGCTGATGACGGAGCTGCTCCGTCGTCAGCTGCGGGGGCGCTGTGCTGATGATGGAGCGGTTCCGTCATGGCCTGCTCGGAACGCCTGCGCAGCGCGAATTCCGCGCCTGCGCTGGACATTCCATTGAGCAGGGCGGGCCATGACGGAACCGCTCCGTCAAGAGCACAGCTTAACCGAGGCTGGTGACGGAGCGGTTCCGTCACCAGCATGTGGCCGCCGCGCGGCCGCCCCGCCCACTTAGCACTGCGGCGGAATAGCCGCCGCAGTGAAGGGGTTAAGCTAGTGTCACATTAGATGTTTTAATTAATCTGTAGCCCAAAGATTCCCTGACACAATATCAACACCTAAAATTTCAATCAAAATAAATATCGACAAACTAATATTGCATACAAAAATATTGACCAAAAAATATAGATTTATTTTAAATATAACTAATATTGAATACAAAAGTAATGTAAACGAAAATATTGCAATAACTAAATAAATAAACAAAGATATCAAAAGTCACAATATTGGCAACTTAACTATCCCTTAAAAACTACATACATTTCTTAACATAAAATACACACATTAAAATATATATAAGCCTACTAAAACATACCTAACAACTGTAGCTCCAGAGAATATTATTTATTTTTATTTATTTAGAAGTTTTCTATAGCGCTAACAAGACCCGAAGGTAGCAGAGCGCTTTACAGTAAAGGCATGAGAAGGTGGACAAAAAGACAAGTAACAAATAAAGGTGATCATCAAATGACAGTTCGTACAGTAGGACTTCTTGGCAATAGGATACAGAGTTCTCACATAGTTCTGGGGATGGATGTTGATCCTAGTTACCCAGGACCTAGGGAACGGATGAGGAACAAGGATTTGAGTTGGCTCTTGAATTCCGCATAGGACGGTATGGTTCTGATATGCGGGGGGATAGAGTTCCATATTTTGGGGGCATTTCCTGAGAAGGAGCAGTCCGCAGTTTTCTTCTTTCTGGTTTTTGGTAGGATGAGCAGCAGGGAGTTAGAGCTTCTCAAGATTCTACTTTGGCCAGCTTTTGTGAGTTTGTTTGCCAGGTATTCTGGTTTTCCGGTGTGGAGGGCCTTGTGGGTTAGACAGGCCGTTCTGAAGGTGCTACGCATATCCACCGGGAGCCATTCAAGTTCTTTGAGTGCAGGGGAGATGTGGTCGGATTTTTTGCATCCTGTGATCATTCTTGCTGCCGCATGCAATGTTGTTTTTAATGGGGCCAGGTGTGATTTGGGGATGCCTGTTAGGATTGAGTTCCCATAGTCCAGTCTAGATAAAACTAGTGATTGCGTGGCTAGTTTGAGGTCCTTGTTGGGAATGAAAGGTTTGATTTTGTTCAGCAGTCTGAGGTTAAAGAATGCGCTTTTTGCCGAGTTCTTAATGTGGTTTGTCAAGGTTAGTTTGGGGTCTAAGGTGAAGCCCAGAGATTTTACGGAATCAGCTAGCGTGAGAGAACCTTTAAGAGCATCGATCGACTTCAGCCACTCGATGATTTGAGGGTTGTCTTCTTTGTTTGAGATGAGAAGAGTTTCGGTCTTGTCGGGATTGAGTTTCAGGTGATTCTTTGTCAGCCAATCTTGAACATCATTTAAGACGGCATTTACTCGGTGGATGTCGTTAATAGAAGAGGTTTCCAGGTAGATCTGTGTGTCATCCGCGTAGAGGTGGAAGTGGATATTGGCATTCCTGAGTAGTTTGGCGAGCGGTTCCATATAGATGTTGAAGAGCTGAGGAGAAAGTACTGATCCTTGGGGGACACCCCTGTTGACTTGCTGGGATTCGGAGGTGAAGTTCTTCATTTTTATTATTTGCGAGCGGTTGTGTAGAAAGGAGGAAAACCAATCGAGAACTACCTCGCCGAGGCCAGCTCTTACTTGCAGAGTCTTGATGAGGAGCCTATGGTCCACCGTGTCGAAAGCTGCGGATAAATCAAGGAGTATGAGGAGGCAGCATTTGTCAGCGTCAAGGGAACCGTGAATATCGTCTATGATGTTCAGCATCGCGGTTTCTGTGCTGCAGCCTTGTCTGAAGCCGGATTGGAGGGGGTCTAGGAGATTGATGTTATCCAGATGATGAGTCAATTGAAGGAGAACGCATCGTTCCAGTGTTTTGGCAAGTAGAGGGAGGTTAGATATCGGTCTGAAATTGTTCAAGTCAGTAGAGTCAAGACCGGGTTTTTTCAGCAAAGGGGTGACTTATCCCATTTTTAGACAGTCGGGGACCACTCCGCTTTGTAGGGAGCTGTTTATGATTTTGCCCCAGATAGGTGCTAAGGTGAGCTTCATTTTTTTGATTAGTGAGGGGGGAATGGGATCTGAGATGTGAGCTGATGGTTTGGAGGTCGAGATCAGCGAGATTATCTCAGTTTCCTGCACGTGGCGAAAGCTTAGCCAACGGAGGGGGGAGGAGCCGGAAGGTAGGGCCTGAGGGATGGCCACGTTGTCCTTCGGGAGGAGTGAGTTGTTGATGTCTAGAGATAATTCGATTTTTAGGACTTTGTCGTTGAAGAAGGTGGCGAAGTTATCGCATAGTTCTTTGGACTCCTGCAGGGGTGAGGGCAGAGGCTTGGATGTTTGACGTCTGATAATGTTGTAGAGCTCCTTAGGTCTGTTTTTGGAATTGGCTAGTGCCTCTCGGAAGAAGCTGGATTTCTTGTTTTTGATGTGGTTGTTGTATTTCCTGCGTGCTGTTTTTAGTTGTAAGCGAAGGATGGCTGTTGGGTTGTTTCTCCACTTTCTTTCTTTGGCTCTCAAGGATCTTCTTTCTGCGTTGAGGTCCGCATTGAACCAGGTTCTAGAAGGGGTGGCACGGCTTCTTTTGAGCTTTAGTGGAGCTAGATTATCGAGAATGGAGACTAGCTCGGAGTTGTAGTGGTCGATGAGATCATTGGTCGAGAGGTGCAAAGAGTTGTCTGGAAGAAGTGAACTTAGTTGGCCTTCTAGAATGTCTTGGGGTACTTGGGAGAGGTTTCTTGACCATTTGGGGGGGTCTTGGGGAGGTTTGAGCGGGATGATGGGGTGATTGATGTGAAATAGGATCATATGATGATCTGACCAGTCAACAGGTAGTATGTGGTTGACCGTGATTGAGTTCTTTTGTGCGATGATGGCGTCCAGTGTGGCTCCTTTGTAGTGCGTCTCCTCAGTGCAATGTTGAGTGAGGTTGTTTTCGGCGAGGAGGCTGGATAGCGATTTGATTAGAGGGTTGTGGATTTCGTTCCATCGGAGATTCAGGTCACCAAGAATTATGTTGTTGGAATCACCGAGGGCGACTTGTGCAATCAGGTTGGATAGTTGATCTCCAAACTCGTTGTTTCTGCCCGGGGGGTGATAGAGTAGATGACACAGTAGAGAGTCGTTGTCTTTGGTTTTGATGACAGCGGATAGATATTCGAATGAGTTGTACTCGAAGGAGGAGGTTTCTGTGATGCTCCAGCTGTCCTTGTGGATGATAGCAACCCCACCTCCTCGTTGATCAATCCTGTCTTTGGAGATGAGGGAGAAACCAGGAGGTACCAGCATGTCAAGGCAGGGAGGAGATGCCTTGTTTAGCCAGGTCTCCGTGAGGAACGCAACGTCAATGTCATGTGTGAGGATAGCTTCGGCTAGGTCCGTTGCATGTAGAGAGGCCGATCTGCAGTTGATTAGGAGGCAGTTGGTGATTTTCTCCTGATTGCTGGTGGTTTTGTCTTTAGCCTCTCTAGGTATAGCGGTGAGGACTGGTAATCTCTGTCGTTTGAAGGTGGGTAGGTCTATCCGGTAGCTCGTGATTACTTGGATTTTAGATTTAGGTGAAACTGAGATGGTAGGGTCGTAGGTAGTGGCTAGTAAGGCTGCTTCTCTGTCTGACATAGGAGCTTCTGATCTGCGCGGTCTGGAGGTCCGGTGTTTTGAGCCTGCTAGGGAGTGAGAAGAGATAGTGGTCGGGGCCTGGTGCATGGGGCTCTGGAGTGTTCGAATTTTTTGGGACTGGAAACCGGGTCCTTGGGATATGGATCGATCGGGTGGGCATTGAGGGCTGCTGTGGGCCCCTGGGTGGTGTTGGTGTTGGCGTTGGCGGGGAGGGGGGTTCGAAGAGGGGGTTTGTGGGGTTTGCAGGCTATACCGAGGTTAAGAAGGATTTCTATTAAGCCTTGGGTGATAGTGTCGACCTGGTTTTCAAGAGCTGTGAGCCGCTTTGTTATGGAGTCAATGGGGGGGTTGTGAGCAGCTGTGGAGGGGCCAAGCGTGTTATAGTTAGAGAGGGTGGGTTGAGAGATAGGGATCGGGATAGTGGGAGGGGGAGGTTTGGGGAGAGGGCTAGGGGGGGGGGTTAGACATGGGATAGATAGGGAGAGGGACAGGAGGAGGATTGGACAGGGGAGGTTTGAGAGTAGGGGGGAGACTAGAGGGGAGGCTCGTTGGCTGGGGACTGCCTGTTGGCAGGAAGGGAATTGTCCTAGGCGATGGTCGGTGTCTGTGGCTGGGGGGGGTGAGATGGTTAGAGGGCGGGGTGGGGGGTGAGGGTTGGGATTCCTGTTGGTGGTGGATGGGTGGGCGAGGGGGATGAGATATGGTGGGCGGGGGGGAGCCTGGCGGGCTGTGAGTGGATCGAGAAGGGGCGTGTCGAGGTCTTCTCTGTGTGATGAGAGAGTGGTCGGTGAAGGTGAAGAGGCGAGGTGTGGAGGGGTAGGGAGGGCTGCCTTGAGAGAGGGAAATAAGGAGTCAAAGGCTTCCAGGTTATCATTGTTGGCTTGTATGAGGACTGTGCCATTGGTGAAGATAGTCACGGTAGTATAACCTCTGCCAGCTGATCTGAGCGGAAGAATCGCAGTTAGTTTGCAGCTGTGAGGAGTGGAGGTAGTTTTAGCGATGAGCATCCGCGTTCTGATCGTGGAGATCCAATATTCGGGTCTTTCGGTGTGAAATATTAGATCCATCTTCATCGGTCCTAAGGAGGTCGAGTGGTAGATGTCAGTGATTAGGGTTTCTTTATGTTTGCAGATGAGTTTCTGTTTGAAAGTGCGCCGAAGCTCTGTAGAGAGAAGGGGGGGTAGATGATGGTGAAGGCGTTCCGACTGTGAGGTTTGAGGTGGGCAGGTGGGGCTGGAGAAGGTGGAGGAGGCTGGTCCCGGGCCATCATGGGGATGGAGAGGGGGTGGGGGGGAGCCTGATTGAGTTGCGATGAGGGGCTTGGCGCTATATGGGCCCAAGGTGGCGAACCGTGGGGTACCAGTGGAGCGAAGAGTAGAGCGAAGAGGGTGAGGCTCCAGGCCTAGGAGGGGGTCTTAAAGCCCGGGTGATTCTGCTTAGGAGTTTGTAGGTAGCCAGGCTCTAATTGGCAGTTGGACCTTTGTGAGCTAGCACCATGGGACTGGTGTGTGGTGGAGACTCTGCGCAGGAGAGGACATGCAAACTGCCTCCCGGGCAAGCACTTCGACAGTCGGAACAGTGCAGGGTCTAGCCTGACGCCGTTCTATGGTTGCTGTAAGTGGGCTCTACCAGCCCTGATCTTTCTGATAGAGCTGCATCCTGTCTGGCGTAGAGGTAGGCTTTAGGTCACAGGACCTCCTTGGCTAGTTAGGGGATAGGTGGTTGTATTTAAAGGGAGAAAGGACGTTCCGTTGCCCCCCTGTTTTTGTGCCCCACACGAGTTTAGCAGTCAGTAACTCCCAGCGAGGTCAGGCAATGTCCTCCTTGGTCGCCATTTTGAGGTCAGGCACGAAGTCGGCGGCGGTGGGGAGCAAAGGGAGCCGGTGAAGAGACTTCTCCTAACAAAAAGGTAGTTAAGGCTGAAGTTTTTGCACCCCCGTAATGGCCGGTACCTTGTCAGGTGGAAGCGGTGGCTCCGGTGGAGGTTCCAGTCAGGCGGCGTCTGCTTTGTCCGCCATTTTGAAGACAGGCGTGGGGTTTGCAAGTGGGGGGGAGCAAGCAGCTTCGATGAAGGGATTATTTGCTTTAATGTTGCTGGTCTGGGCTGTAACTTGGCGCCCACATAGCCGTTCGTGCGTTTGCAGGGTGAAGAAAGCGGCTCCAGTGGGGGCTCCAGTCAGGCGATATAATGAAGACTGTTATAAGCAAACTTTTTTAACAACCTGGCAACCCATGGTCAACTGGCCTTGCCTCAGCCAAAGAACTTTTGAAACTAGCCATTGAGAATTGGGATCCCAATATAATGAAGTACACCACCATTAAAACATCAATAAAAAAGCAAGTAAGATGATGCTCTCGAATATTAACCATCAAAGCTCTGGCAGCAGAGGCTTTCACGAGACCAAAAGCTATCTTCACATATCATGTGGCCATAAACCATACCTTACACAGCTGGTGGGGATGCAAGCCTTCTATAGGATTCTTGCACCAGACTACATCCGCTTCCTATAAAATATATGCACCCTACAGGTAAAGTAAGACCTGCCATTACGGAGTGCCTCCTCTGCTATTACAAGCACAAATCCCTGGCTCACATCTTGCTATGCTGTCCTGCCTTGTTGCCAGTCCACCGAATCCACCTAAGGTCCATACTCTTCCAACTGGGCACACAGACAGCAAATGAGGCTCTTCAACAGTTATATTTTCTGGACACAGTGAAGCATATGGCTAACTTTGCCAAGTTTATCTATCACGCCTGCACAGCTCTTATGGACAGTTCAACTTTTGCACCGGGGGGGAAATATCTGGATGGGGGGTCAACGCAGTCTCACCCCCATTGAAAGTTTGCTTTGGTGCATCTAAAGGACTAATACTAATTGCATTTTATAAAACAAAAACAGCAAAGGAGGTTTTAGGAATAAGGGGCCAGATGTAGGTAGGCATTTACCGGTCGGTAACGGCCGAATTCGGCCGTTACCGACCGGTAAATGCAATTTGAGATGTAGGGCCCTGTATTTTACAGAATCGGTAAATTTACCGATCGGTAAATTTACCGATTCTGTAAAATACCGAATCGGTATTTTTTCCGATTCGGTAAAATTGGTATGTAGGTGGGACTCTTCTGAGTCCCACAAGCATTACAGAATCGGTATTTTACCATCAAATACTATTTGATGGTAAAAGACCGATTCTGGTGTGCATGCACATGTGTGCATGCACACCTGTGCCAGATGACAGGCAGACCTGCCCTTAGGGCAGGTATGCCTGCCACATGGCCCCCGAACCTTTTTTGGGGGTGCTAGAGGGTGTCAAAGTGACACCCCCTGCACCCTTGTGAAATTCGGTATTTACCGATTCGGTAAATACCGAATCGGTAAAGCCTATTGATTCCTATGGGCTTTGAAGCCCATAGGAATCAATAGGCTTTACCGATTCGGTATTTACCGAATCGGTAAATACCGAATTTTACCGATTCGGTAAAAGGGAACATCTGGATTCCCTACATACCAACCCCTCACATTTACCGAATCTTAATTACCGAATCGGTAAAATTCGGTAATTTTCGGTAATTAAGATTCGGTAAATGTTACTTACCTACATCTGGCCCAAGGTGTGTAAATATATTATTGTATTTTAATGATCTCTTTTTATATAGATCACCATTTTGTATTGGTTTTTATTAATCACACAAATAAAGAATCATTGTCATTGTCATTACTACAACATACCACATATAAAATATTAATGAAACAAAATAAACAAATATATATAATAATGTTTCAATACAAATTTGTATCTATTAAAAAATATTAACAGATATATAAATAACATTTACATTTAAGTTTAAAAATGATTTAACAAATAACATTTACTGCCATTAAAACATTACCAAACATATATTAAAAGCAATTAACCAATATTTAAAAATATTAAAGCACTTATTTCTTAACATATAAACATTGAAAACAAAATACTCCTTTAATTAAATTAATGATCTGTTTTTTAAATACACTCATAACTGTAATCGGATGTTACAACAACTAATGAAATGAAAGCCTAAACCACAAACTCCAATAGAAATGTTCATCTAATTAAAACAACAGTTTAAAAGAAGTCAGTTCATGAACAAAACATGTCTGACCGCTGCGCTTGTGGTGGTGCATCAGTGGTGTTCCACCATCTGCTGCATTACGACTTTCACGTCATACTGGCGGTGGACCGCCACCCGCACTAGGGAACCAATTTTGGACTTATGCAGGCATGATGATAGAGCAAAGTAATATGATGAGCAGGACTGGTGCAGTCCTGCCAAGCATATTACAGTTACTCCACTGCCAGCCTTTTCATGCAGGTGAACATGCAGTGAAAAGGCTGTCAGTGGGGGAACAAAGGGGCTCTTCAGGGCCCTCACAGCCCCCACGCCATGGGGATACATCATGGAGGCACAACATGTGCCTTCATGTCTGCTTGCACCCTCAGTTCCAGCACAGCATGGACTTCATAGTCCATGTCGTGCTGGAACATTTTTGCGGTTCCCATTGTGGTGCCTTTTTAGTGATCTGCCATGGAAAGGCAAAATGCCCATCTACCTGCGTGATTTGACCTCATAATCAGTTGGGCGGTCTTTGAGCAGCTTCAGCCGTCCAAGGTGGCTCAACAGCGGCAAAGTCATATTCAGGCCCAAAGTTACCAGCAACTTAGTGCCTGATTAAAAGTCTGGCGGTCTTGCGACCACCAGACTTGCGGTAGCGGAGGAATGATGGTCCATTATTTTGCATATTACAACTTTATAAATCGTATCTGCGGTAGACCACCTGCTGAGCCAGGGAACAATCATTACCTGGCAGTGGCACAGGAGCACCACAACTCAATATGCTGAGAAGGGACTGGCGCAGTCCCACTCAGCATATTCAACGTTCCTGCTTCACAAACCATTTCACGGTGGAGCCCAGCCATGAAAAGGCTAGCAGAGCAAGAAAAAAGTGGGCCCTGCCATTGGAATACATTCAGGGGGAACAACATGTGCCCTACTGTATATATCCCACAAAGTTCTAGCATGGTATGGACGTACATGGTGTGCTGGAAATTTATTGCTGTTTCCATTGCGGTGCCTGTTTTCCAGTCACCATCATGGGAAAGGCAAAGGACCACTGACCAGATCATGAGTTGAACTTGTGATATGTTCTGCCGTCATTGCACAGGTTTTGCGCAGCTGAGCCGGCATTGAGATGGTGCCGCAGCACCAAACTAATAATCGGGCCCTTAGAATTCTCCAACCTTTAACTAAAATAGGCCTTAAACTAAGTAAACAAACCAAAACAATGAATGATAATTTGCAATATAAAAGATTATACCCAAACAGCAAAGGACTAAAATACCTAGAAAGAATAACAAAATCTATACATTAAAATTAATACCTACATGAAAATTATCTACCACAAAAACCAATATACACTAACTACAAATGTATATATTTTTTAAATTTTAAATAGATTAGGATAGATGTATTATGTAAAAAGAATATTTTAACCATAATTGACATAATACAATTATTAAAATTGAAAAAGAAAATTACTAGCAATTAACGGAATAAAAAATTTAAAGGAAGTAAAAAAAACATCAATAATATTAAAAACATTCCACATAACTTTGTACATAAAGGGGTCCATTCCGATTCGGTAAAATCCCCTACGAATAGCCATAGGGTGCATATTTCCTGTACGAATCATACCAGTAAAGGGTCCCGTACGTACCATGAAGTACGATTCGTATCCAAAGCAGATCTCCGTATGCACCATATTTTATCCAAAAGACGCATTACGCGACGTTCGTACGTAAACAAGCAGCAGTTTCCGGCCCATGAAGTACGATTCATCTCTGCGACACTCCGTACAACCCTTTTTTTAAGGGAGCTCAAAACGTCTGTAAAAGCAGAGTCCAACCTGAACCGTATCCCCGGTGCGCGACATACACGACATGAACCCCATTGTCCGTGTCATCCCAGTCCAGTACGCCTACGACCTGATGCACAGAAACCAACGATGGCGCATACGATGAGCACAACGTACCACAACAATGGAAGTGAACTTGTACTGTGCGTCTTATAAGCTTGCGTATGGCACCATTGCAATAATAATACCAGCTGCACACACACGCCATGAATGTTGGGGTACGGTGCGTTTCACAAGTTCGTGTATGGCACCATTGCAATAGTGATACGATGTGCGCACACACCAGGAATGTTGGGGTATGGTGGGTTTCACGCGCTTGAGTATGGCACCATTGCAAAAGTGATACGATGCGCACACACGCCATTAATGTTGGGGTACAGTGCGATTCACGCGCTCGCGTAAGGCACCATAGCATTAGTGATAAGATGCCCCCATACACCATGAATGTTGGGGAACGGTGCTTTTCACGCACTCGCATATGGCACCATTGCAATAGTAATACGATGCGCACACATGCCAGGAATGTTGGGGTATGGTGCGTCTCACGCAATCGGGTATGGCACCCTCACAATAGTTATATGAGGCACACAAACCATCAAACCCATGTGGCCAACAGTATGGGGGTGGGTTCAGAGAACTTATAGCAGTGCCCAGACATTTGACGGGTGGGTGCAGAGGACTCTCAGCAGTGGCTAACAGTATGGGGTTGGGTGCAAAGGACTCCCAGCAGTGGGCGACAGCATAGGGGAGGGTGCAGAGTACTCCCAGCAGTGGCCAACACTATGGGGGTGGGTGCAGATGACTCCCAGCAGTGCCCAGACATATGAGGGGTGGTTGGATATGACTTCCAGCAGTGGCCAGACACATGAGGGATGGGTGCAGATGACTCCCAGCAGTGGCCAACAGTATGGGGGTGGGTGCAGAGGACTCCCAGCAGTGTCCAGACATATGAAGGGTGGATGAAGAGGACTCCCAGCAGTGTCCAGACATATGAAGGGTGGATGAAGAGGACTCCCAGCAGTGCCCAGACATATGAGGGGTGGGTGTATATGACTCCCAGCAGTGCCCAGACACATGAGGGGTGGATGAAGATGACTCCCCGCAGTGCCCAGACTTATGAGGGGTGGGTGGATATGACTCCCAGCAGTGCCCAGACACATGAGGGGTGGGTGAGGGACTCCCAGCAGTGGCTGTCAGTATGGGGGTGGGTGCAGAGGACTCCCAGCAGTGCCCCGAAACATGAGGGGTGGGTGCAGAGGACTCCCATCAGTGGCCAACAGTATGGAGGTGGGTGCAGAGGACTTCTAGACATACGAGGGATGGGTGCAGAGGACTCCCAGCAGTGCCCAGACATATGAGGCATGGGTGCAGAGGACACCCAGCAGTGCTCAGATATAGGGTGGGTACATCATCATCAGCATACCACAATTGCATGGGGGTATGTGCACTTATCTGGACCCAGCAGATCTGGGTAACTATTGTCCCATATCCCTTCTTCCGGCCATAAGCAAGGTAACAGAGAAACATGTTAATTCAACTCTCTCTGGATTTCTCAAAAGCCATAACCTGCTCCATCCCTCCCAAACTGGTTTCCGGCCATGCCAGAGTACAGAAACTGCTTTATTGACAGTGATTAAGGGGAGCAGAAAAATCATGAACTCAGTAGGTGCGGCAGCAATCCTACTCATTGACCTGAGCGCAGCTTTCGATACGGTGAATCACTCGATCTTGATTCAGCGACTCAGAAACATAGGAGTGAATGGCACAGCACTCCAATGTCTATCCTCTTTTTTTAGAGGGAAGAACCTATCAGGTTTTTGATGATAATACTGTTTCTAAATCTACACCCCTCTGGTGCCAGGTGCCCCAGGGTTCCACGTTCAGTCCAACCCTTTTTAATGTTTACATGTCCCCGCTAGCAACCAGAATAGATCCCCATGGCATTCGTATAGTCACCTACGCTGATGATACTCAGCTGGTGGTCGGGCCTAACCAACCTGAACAGGAAATTCATACCCTCTACTCCTGTCAAACTGGATGGATGTCTCCCAGCTTAAACTTAATGGAGGAAAAACAGAGATGATGATCCTCGGTAACACTATCAGTTTTAATCCCAGCCTGATGTGGCTCCCTAACATGGGTCCAGTCCCCTGCCCAAAATCAGAAATTAGGAGCCTTGGGGTTTAGCTGTACCAGGATCTTAGTCTCAGAACCGAAGCCAGGAAAATAGCAGCCCTTTTCTACGACTTACTTAGAATGGCACAAAAGGTTCTACCCTTCCTTCCCTCAGCGGCGAAGAAAGTATTGGTCCAATCACCAATACTCTCCAGACTGGATTACGGGAACACACAGTACCTAGGTGCTCCCATTTCCACAGTCAGGAAACTCCAGGCCGTTCAAAATAGCGCAGCAAGACTGCTGACGGGAACCCCAACAGGTTGTCTGCCAGACCGGCCCTCCGTACCCTCCACTGGCTCCTGGTTCAGGAGCGGATCATGTTTAAGGCTCTTTGCCTGGTACACAAAGCATGGCAAGGATTCAGATCACCCACGATCTCCACCATGATCCATCCCTACAAAGCCAGCCGGAACCTTCGATAAGATGATCTTCATCTGGCAGAGATCCCTTAGATCAAGAGATCCAGGAGTGGCGGCAGACTTTTTTCATATAATGCCTTCAAACTCTGTAATTCCCTGCCTCTCAACCTTCGCATAATTTCAGACCACATGGCTTTCCGGAGGCAACTAAATACCTTGCTCTTTCCCTAGTCCATATGGCCCCTGTGTCGGTGACTTAGCGCTGGGAGGCCTCCAGGTATCCATGTGCTCTACAAATACCTTTCCATTCCATCTCAAATTCCATATGCATACACACCCATGGAGGCTGCAGGCAAAATACACACCCTACCATCATGACACAATAGCGTATAGTGGTGTAACAGCCTACCAAACAAAGAGAGCGAAAGGGAACACACACTGTCAGGCACATCCCAGGACTGATATTAATGTCCAGGTGGTGGTCAGACCACCAAGATGCAGTCTCTCATGGAAGGAATAGGGTTGAATCCTCTTAGATACAATGCACAAAATTGTGAGTCATCTGCCCAAATACCCTGCATAACAATCCCCAACATTGGAGTAGGGTGTGATTACACACATGCATATGGGGAAATGGGTGAATGTGTCCATGAAGGCATTTGTACATACTCAAAACACATGTACAATGATTTGCAAGCATGGCACAGACGAATGAGCAGTAGACATCTGTAAATGTAAATGCAAATGTAAATGTACAGGAATTTATATAGCGCAAATCACCGAGCGGTTTCTAAGCGCTTGCTTAGGAAACCCGTCCTGGTATTCCCCTGTGAGATAACCCCGGCAGGGTATCCGCAAGGTGAAAGCCAGGCATCCCGCAGCGAGGGGCCGTTGTGGAGATTAAGCAAGCTATTGCCCAGAGTCGCAGAGTGTGAACCTGTGAATCGAGTAGGCACCGGAGCGAGAATTGTCGAGTCCATGGACATTTTAGGACTCAAGACCCCGCCGAGCCGGGAATTGAACCATGGTCCCGGGCTGACCTTCTGCTTCCAGGTCTGCCTCCTCCAACCAGTGAGCCACACTTCTCCATCTGTGAGCAGGCATGATGAGTACAGGCCTCAGCAAGACCCGTCAGTGCAAAGGGTTCACCCTTCTGTGCACGAAGTCCTCAGACTATGGAAAGAAATTGGCACGGAAACTGGAAATACAAAAACATAGTTTAATAAACCTTTAAAGGTGGTCCTACAGCCTACACAACACTCTACAGCATTGTACAGGGTAGCACAAAGAACCCAAGCACACAGCCCCCTTTTATACACAAAGAAGGGGTTCATGGGTGGGCGGGTACAACACAGAGCATGATTTACGACCATATATGGACATTTCTGAACATGATCAATACATGGGTGGAGTTAACGGTTCTCGAAGACCGCAAAAAGCACATTCCTATCTACACTGATCAAAGAGAGATGTGATTTCCACTGAGCTTGCGCTAGACGCACAAAAAGGTTCTATTTATAGACTGTTGCTGGGCAGATCTTAAGGGCGATCAGCGAAGAGGTAGGACTCGTCACATGGCGGGCACATGGCAGTATGTAGCATACAAGATGGAGGACATGAAAACAAGATGGAGTCTGACCATTACGAGAGTTAGAGCGGAAAACGCAACAAATGGCTCATTATCATAACTTCAGCTAATGCTTAACATTATCGCTGTTTTATTTACAACAGGCATGGCCATTGTTGATGGGATCCATCACCAACAAAGGAAATGTGCACACATTTCAGCACAACAATTGTGCAACTGTCTGCAGTGAAGATGTCAGGTGCCACAGAGGAAGGAACACTCCTTGGGATAATGTCTCTAGCCAAACTGAACACACTGATATGGCACACAGATACCATAGTCCACCTCATGACCATCAACAAAAAACATCTTTCAGAACCCCAAAACATTACCATGACACCAACTCCAGGCCCCTCATCACCAACATCAAGTACCTGAAATGCAATAGTGTTGAACGAAAAATAAAAGGCTTTATTCAGCAGGAAAATAAAAGGTGTTAAAAAATGAATCCTTCCTCAAATAAGGCTAATGGCCAGTCCACACAAATGTCCTTGTAGGGGGACATTGGGTAGACCATCTACCCCTAACTTGCCTGCACATGGACTATTTAAGGGGATATAGACCCTTGGAGGGCATCATCAGGGGCAGGACCAGGCACCGCAGGGACAGGAGTGATAAGGGTAAGTATGGTGGGTGCAGGGGTGGACGTATCCTCCTCAGTGGTTTGTGCAGTGCCGAAGGTGGACTCACTCTGCGCTGCACACTGCAGCCAGTTCGGCTAGCCCAACCCCTGCACCCGAGGACAATATTAGAGTGGAGGGAGAGGGCTGTGGGGGTTGTGCACTGTGACTCTGGCTGCATGTATGCGGGCTAAGCGCAGTCCCTGTGGGTGTGCCTGCAGCCCCCTGAGTGTGTGTGCCAGGAGGTGTGCGCTTCACCATATGTGGGTGTATGCTGCCTGTGTCTGTTGGTGTGAGTGATGGTGTCTTCCTGTGTATGCGTTGGACAGGTATGGGAGAGGGGAGTGTGGATATGTCCGTAGGAGGGGGGACAGACTGCTGCAGGAGGGAAACTGCTGCCGTCAGTGATGAGTCCATGGACTGCATAATCCGACATTGGTCAGACATCGTTGCTGACATGCCCTCCATGAAAGACAACAACTGTGTCGGTATTTGAGTGTGGGCATGGAGGCCATTCAGCATTGATGTCTGACCAACCTGCAACTGGCGGAGTAAGTCCACAAACTCCGCACTGAGGGCAGCAGGGGTGACAAGGGCAGGAGCTGCAGTGCCGGGGCTGATGGAGACATGGGGGGCTGCACGGACAGAAGGTACAGGAGCAACTGGGAGGGTGAGGATAGTGCTGGAGGGGGTGGCTACAGGCTCGGTACTGCTGTCCGGTGTTGCTGAAAATTCCCCCTCCTCCAGGGAGCCAGAATCATATCCATCAGCATGATATGATGTTTCACCTTCCAACAGGTCCGCAGACTGACTCCCCTCACCCTCCATGCCACTGGCTCCCTCAGACTCCTCCACACTGGTGGCACTGTGGTTGGGTACTTTCTCTTGGTCCATGCAGCTGTTTCCTACTGTTTCTGGTGATGATGCTTTGGGCAAGGAGAAGAAACAGAAATGCATCAGTAACCTGTACACATCTGACACATGAACACACAAATAGTAGGTCACACTGCAAATAATGCCATGCACCCTGAGTAACAGCCAGATAACTCTGCACATATTTGAGCCTTACACTGCCCAGTTGGTATAGACACAATGCAACTTGGACACAATGATCCAAAGAACACACCAGGCCACAACTTGAATGACAAATACACAGAGAAGCTAGTGTTTGTGTACACCACACTCAGAGCCCTGTAAGTACATTGTGCAAAAAAATAAATGTAAATAAATGTTGGCATCTTGGGACTCACCATACTTTACACAATCAACATGTATTGAATGCAGTAATTTGCCATCTTGTGAAGAGAACACATATGTGCCTGCATGAAAGATGTCTCACAAGGAAATGTACACTAAAATACATGTACACATTAATTGAATAATCTGGCACCCTTTAGGATAAAACACTGTCAGAAACAAATGGCGTTGCAGATTGTCATTATACATGGTCCAACGGAGGTCTTGATGTCTTGACACTGATTAGTTTGTATAATTGACAACAAAGGAGTTTCAAGACCTCAAGACCACTGTGGGGACATGTATATGTATATCAAGGCACACCAATAATCGCTAACACTGGCCTCTTTGAAAAGGTCATTAACTACAAATAAGGGGAGAGGGTCAACCGTATCTACAACTCTGCCACCCGAAACCCCTAAATCACGTTCATACACACAAGAAGAGGCGGAGAGACTCAAAAACACGTATAACACCACAAAACAGAAAAAATACAACTGTTTTAGAAATACTGCCCTCACTCACACACCGAAGTGTGTGACATGCTTCATCATCGGGTCTGCTTATAATACGCCCTGGTGTAGCCACACTTAGGATGGAGCATAAGGGAGGGGGTACACATAAAAGACAAAGAGACGCAACACAAAACCAAACAACATATATATATATACACAAAAAAAGTGATCAGTGAGTGTCACCCTGTGACTAGAACTGGTGTGCGACAAAGTGCAGTTGATAAGGAAGTGCTTTAAAACTGGTTTGAGGATACCAAACAAACCTTAATTAAGAGGTTCCACAGCCAGGATTAAAAAGAGAGAAAGGATGGGTCATGTTTGAAAGAGAAGATTAAAGTTCTCAAAACACCCCTTCTAATACCGCTTGTGTCAACATGTTTCGACTGACTTACTGCGCCTTAAGAGGTACCCCTGGTCTTCTTCAGGTCGTATGTCATTCCCAGTCCTTATGTTGGCCTAATCGCAGTTCGGTCGAAGTGCCAAATGACTGATCACACAAGATTTCAATTGAATCATCACGTGTGTAGGGAATCCCAACAACATGGGAAACAAAAAATGAAACAATAAATAATCATACATAAATATGTTGTGTATAGGTGCCAGAGAGTTACGAACTTTCTCAGGCCACCCCATCGGTTATGACAACATGTGCCCTTTATGTGGTCCACTACAACAGCCTACGAGGTAAATATATTCGTCACCCGTGGCTACGAGTCGAAGAAAGAAAATATGAATGTACAATGCTACAAAAAAACGGGTCACTACATCTATCTAAGTCCAAACGATCTTTCCAGCTGTTTCATTTGCAAAAAGAGTATTTGTATCCCACACACGTCGCTGTGAGACATTTAATTACTTCCATTCATGTACTCCTAGTTGTAAACTCGACATGGCGTCCTGCAGGAAGGTATCCCAAGTACACAACATGTATCCCAAGGAACAAGACGAGTATAAATGTATCAAAAAAATGCTCTTATCATCATGCATATTTAGTGAGTAAGCCCCTACCACGGACATATTCAACGTCAAATAAACGAGTCTTGCTTTGCGATGTAAAATCAAAGCAAGCCCATGGATATAAGCCTGAATTTACCGGTAAAAGAGTAAACAGCCCCCCTGTAGCCTCCTTACTGTTCCGAGGAAGAAATCTCACAAAATTCCCTGCTTCCGGATCGCTGCACGGTCAAAGGCGGCGCCAGGAGTTCTGTTTGATAACTTCTGACTCCGACGTTGCCATTGGTTCAAAGCACCCCACGTGACACCGGGTCTGACGTGATTGAGTCCTGCATGTTGTGTGAGGGTATTATGGGGAACTGAGTCCAGTTTGCGGCTTCGTGTAAACGCATGGAAGGTATGTATCCAAATAAAGCGTGTTGCGTGAGGGTATTATGGGGAACTGAGTCCCGGATCGCAGCTTCGTATAAACGCCTGAAAGTATACAGCGAACAGCCTCTGCTCCTCCCTTATATGTGTAAAAAATGCAAATGGCAAGGAAGAAGGGCCAGACAAACCCGTGAGAAGGATAGAATAATGGGTCAACATCAGGCCCCCACAACTAAAATTATAGAGGAAGAGCAAAAGAGGGAACATAATTCTATTCTTCAATACAGAGGTAAGATATACCATCCCCTAATTCAGATGGCACCGAGCGGCAAAAAAAGGAGGAAGCTGATCAAACAGCTTGCATTATAAAAGAGGGCATATGTATGTATATGTAAATCTCTTTATAAATAATTCTAACTGGAACATATGTACTCCTTTGGTAGGGGTAAAGCCAGGAGACTGCAAACGGAAATGGAGTCCAGGCTCCTCATATCCCGGATCACCGTACTGAAACAGAAGTAGACGTCACCAAAGGATACCCCAATTCCCTCTACAAACCATAAGCAACACAAGCCTGATTAATATGATGCTAGAAGTATTCAAATGTTATTGTTCAAGCCCACCAATATCAAACCAACTAGTGTCTCCCCAGAGTTTGCCAAGGTACATCGTCGTTGAGACCAGTGATATGACTCCTGAGGCGATAAACCCACTTCTGTTCCCGGAGAAGCAAGATACGCTGGTCGTCTGCCACATGCCTTCCCAAGTTCAATTTTTCAATGACAGTCCACCTTATCTCATCAGCAGTGTGTCCCATCTCCAGGAAGTGCGCTGTCAGTTTGGTATTTGATCTGCCACATCTCACTGTGCTACGGTGCTCTGTTATCCTTGTTCTCACCTTCCTACTCGTCATACCCACGTAAAATTAGTTGCAGGGGCATGTGATGAGGTAGATAACCCCCTGGGAGTTACAGTTAGTATGGGATATCTGTTCACAGGGGGTAGGAAGGCCCAAGTCGATATGTTTGGTGTTAGAGGTGAGGGTGCATACAGTACATGCACCACATTTTGTGTGGCCCATCAGCCTGGGTAGACCTGCCACTGAGATGGTATCCCTTGTCACAGTAGTAACTCTATGTCTCGTATGGATTAAAAGGTCCTTCATATTCTGACTTCGCCTGAACGAGAACAGTGGCTTCTCCATATCCATGCCCCCAGTGTTTAGGATTTTCCAGTTACGTCTGCTGGGAGGCTGTATTGAAAGTAGAAACGAAAATAGGTTTATTTGTCTTCGGTCTTACTGTTTTGGAAAGGAGAGAGTCACGATCGGCATTCAGTGCCTGTTTCCTGGCTCTCTTGATGGTATTCAGTGGGTACCCCCTGTGTTGTAATTTCTGTGTTAGGGCGCCAGCCTCGGTGACAAAATCGGCATGGTCTGAACACTTACGGCATATTCGAAAGAATTGACACACCAGTAAGTTCTCCCGTAGGGACTTAGGATGGAAGCTTTCGAATGCCAACAAATCGTTCTTGCCTGTAGGTTTATGAAAAACTCTTGTTTTCAATATTCCCTCACTTGGTTCTAACAGTAAGTCCAGAAATTGTAGGCTGGTTTTAGTGACCGCCGAGGTGAAATGGAGAAGCGGGTTTCTCTTGTTTAGCCAATCAAGTAAACAAACCACAGATGACTCATCATCTCTCCAAATCAACAAGACGTTGTCGATACATAACAACGCCATAACCTCAAGTGGGAAAACCACGGGCCCGTGGTATCAAAGATTGTGAGTTGTTCAAAAGCCCCCACATATAATCCGGACAAACTGGGTGCAAAGACACTACCCATAGACGTACCATGGGTTTGTAGGTACATAGTGCCCTCAAATTAAAAAAAGTTCCTCATTAGGGCTAGGGTTCAGAATGTCCAAAGTATCCCTCAGATATGCAGAAGGTTTTTGGACAAGAGGTTTAAAGAAAAAATCACAAAATTATGACAAGGGTTCAAGCAGCGACCCTATCCCAGAGACAATCGGTCTCCCGGGAGGGGGCCTAACTGCCTTATGGATCTTCGGTAAGACATAAAATTAAGGAGTTTTGGGATGTTTATTAATTAAAAACTCCGCCTCATGCCCCGTGATCCATTCGTTGGTTCGAGCCTCCTCCACCACCATCGTGATCTCCCTGGTGATGGTGTCAGTAGGGTCTTCCATACGGTAAATTCTAGAGTCAGATAGTAAGTGGGTGCATTCGGTGCGGTAGCCGTCCTGATCCAGGATCACTGTGGCCCCGCCTTTGTCCGGAGGCTTAAGGATGATCTCTTTGTTATCCACAAGTACCTTAAGAGTCAGTCTTTCGAAATTGGACACATTTGAAAATTGATGATGTTGTTCTAGACTCGAGTTTTCCAAGTCTTGCATTACAGCCTGTTCAAAAGCCGCCTCAGGTGGAGGTAACAGAGATAATTGTGGGGTGAATAGAGACTTGGGTCGGAAGGAGGTGTCACCTCTATCAGAGTCCAAGAGTTCCTGATCCTGGAAAAAGACCTTTAGCCTGAGGTTACTGAAAAAGGTGTCAGATCTTGGCGAAGTTTGAACAAATCAGGAGGGTTTGTGGGAACAACGCCCTTTGTTCAGTAACTGTTCCTATAGGGGGTTAATGAACAAGAGGATAAATTGACAACTAGGGAGGTACACTGCTGGTACTCGGAAGGCTGCTCTGTGCCATACTCCTCATTATTCGTTGCGTGATCTCCTGGTTCTGGTCCTCCCAGGTCACTTGTTGCTGACCTCTCTGTTCCCCACGTCCCTTGCTCCGGCCTCTCCCTAAAAAAGGCCCCTGATAGTTTTGGAACTGTGGGTTCTGGTACTGAGGGTTCTGAAATCTGGGATTCCCAAACTGTGGATTTTGAAACTTTGGGTTTTGAAAAGGTCCTGTAGGGAGGTATCCCATTCCAGGCCAGTTGAAAGACTGGTTGGGGTATTGTTGGAATGGCTGGTGGAACATCGGTGGCCTCGGCCCCGCCAGTATCCCCGGCCCCTCCCCCTCCTTCTCTGTGGAAAATCTCCTTCACTGCCCTCACTAGAGCTGCTGGTGGTATAGTGGCGAGGTCGGCCCTGTTGATTGTTCTTATAATTCTCTGCCAATTTCTGTTTTGCATATTCATCATTAGTGTATGGATAAGCCTTTTCCCTAGAGAAGTTCTTCAAATCCTTTTGTGAGTTCAAGATCTTAGAGTGTATCTAATGGACCCTCTTTGAAAATGTGCTAGCTTATTTCAAGAAAGTGGAAATGTCGTTTTGTGTGCACTACCTTGTGAGACACCTATCATGAAGGCACATAAGTGTCATTTACATAATTCGTCATATTAACACATTCTAAACATGAACAACATTTTTTATGTTCGCATCGAGGGTGACGTCAGACGCCAAATACCGGCACTTTGAGATTGTTCAGAATCACCGAGAGAGCGAGGGGCAAACGTTGCGGACGAAGGCATGAAAATATAGGTAATAACTGAGCATTGTAGAGCGGTAGAGTATATCGTTTTCTAGTTTCATTAGCAATGGGTTGCAAGCTTTACACAGCGATATTATTACTATATTTCAGATAAAGGAAAGAGACCATACATAATTAAAGTCATGAAAATCTGAACAGCATCATACAGACAAGTGAGTGAGTGTTGGTGTTACGGACATACGATTAACTTAGTAAAGACATAACAACTTAGATATTTACGGAATATGTCACTTTTTGCAGAACAAATTCATGGATTATATTTTTTGATGCAACACTCTTACCTGCTCGATTTTTGTTAGTGAAGGTAGGAGTGTCAATAAATTGGAGGCATGTTTTGAACACTTGGATAAAGGCACGGTTTGTTTTGGTGTACATTGCTTTGGACACTGAGATCACATGGTGCAGTTTATTCTTTGGCGTTCTCTGATTCATTCATTCCTTTTGGTTTCTAAGGTCACTGGTGAACTTTTATGAGCATGATAATTGGTATTACACAATATGTGACAACCTAGCTGGTAATTTTCTGGTTTCTATTAAAACAGATTTAATAACCCATAATGCATTTTTTGATCAGAAATTGTAAATGTATGAATCTGCCTTATATGTGATATAATTTTATGTTATTTGTAGAACAGCCCCCTGACGAAGGTGCATACCGAAATGCATTGGGATATGTCTTCATATGTTGATTGGTGGAGAGTTGTTTGAAGATTTCAAACAGACACATTTGATGATGGAAAAAGAAGAATAAAAGCGTTTTTGAAGAAGGAAAAACTCAAAGACGGAGGTCCTCATCCTGGGCTCCTCGCCCTCCGCCTGGGACGACTCCTGGTGGCCTCCCGCCCTGGGCACCGCACCCAAACCGACAGACCATGCACGAAACCTGGGCTTCATCCTGGACTCCTCCCTCTCCATGACCAGGCAAGTCAGCAGCGTCTCCTCGGCGTGCTTCAACATCCTACGCATGCTACGGAAGATCTTCTGGTGGATCCCCACAGAGACCAGGAAGACCGTCACCCAGGCCCTCGTCACCAGCCGACTGGACTACGGCAACGCCCTCTACGCCGGGACCACCGCCAAGCTCCAGAAGAGACTCCAGCGGATCCAAAACGCCTCAGCCAGACTCATCCTCGACATCCCACGATCCAGCCACATCTCCGGACATCTGAGAGACCTGCACTGGCTCCCCATCAACAAGAGAATCACCTTCCGCCTCCTCACCCACGCACACAAAGCCCTACACGACCAAGGCCCGAGCTACCTCAACAGCCGAGTCAACTTCTACGCTCCCAAACGCCACCTCCGATCAGCCAACCACGCCCTCGCCGCCGTCCCCCGCATCCGAAGAGCGACTACAGGAGGAAGGTCCTTCTCCTACCTGGCCGCCAAGACCTGGAACTCCCTCCCGTCCGACCTGCGCCTGACCCAAGACCACCTCTCCTTCAGGAAGAAGCTGAAGACCTGGCTGTTCGAGCAGTAGCGGCACCCCCCCCCCCCCAGCGCCTTGAGACCCTACGGGTATGTAGCGCGCTTTATAAGTGTCACTGATTGATTGATTGAAACATCGTCTTATGGCATTTTGTTTTTTGTTTAGCTTTTGGTCTGATCACAATGATTGCGCAATGTTATGAATAACAATCACATGTTTAATTTTTGGTGAATAATTCATTTGAAAAATCTTTTGATACATTTGGATTGAAAATATACATGAAAATTAGAGAACAGCGCATCACGTAATAGTGAGCTAGTGGATAGTGCACCCCATAACACAACTTCAAATATGTCACGTCTCACCTGGGCATCCTTATCCCTGATGACACAGTTGCTTGCACATAAAACCTACTGGCTGTCATGTGGAGTGGCACACATGTCCCAACTCTGGACAATGCTTAAGCTATTGGGCCAGCAATTGTGATTAACAAAATCATTGCTGCATAGTGGACACACCGTTATCCCCAGGCAAAATGTCAACACAGAAGTGTGCACACTAAGTCAAAAAGCGTTGCATCTGAACTACATACATGTGGCAAAAATGTATGAGCATGTAACATGTCTGGAACAAAATGACATAGGCTACCAAGCCCAAACTGAAATCACTGGCCACTATCACAGGGGCAGTGCATTGTGAATCATTGTTCAGCCAATTCTCACCCACAGGTCAGACCTGGCAAGGCTAAATTAGGCAGGCCCATGTATACCTCTCCCGCACAAAACCCCCATACCTCAGTCAATGTGATTGATACAGCTCAAGAAGTGAGACCTATGAAGCGGGGTAAGAAAAACTGTGCAGCAACAATTCCAAAAGTAACCCAAGCTCACCTCGTGGGGCTGGCAATACATATTTGTGACAAACAACCATCAACAGATTGTTGTGAATAGTCACACCGGCACTGCCCAGTGTGAGTACCCACACGCCACATGTTGTATCCCTGTCCAGTGGATACATGTAGCAGGCACAGGAAAAGATACAAAGTATGCCAGGGATCAATGCCACAGAGGCAGACCCATGCTGAACCCACATAGAATGGGCACAGTGTTGGATGACACACATGATTAGGAGGACAGGGTGTCTCAGGGGACTGTAGTGGGCACACTGATCGTGGGTCTGGAATGAACTGACTGTACCATGAGCAACCGTCATGGCACTATGCATATCTCCCACTGATGTACATCATGTCTGAGGACACAACATAGGTCATGCATGCTACAAGGGTGTGCAGTTGAAACCTCACGGTCTTATGTTGAGACTTATCATCAGTGCGAACAAATATGAAGCCCAAAGACAATGCACAGGTCATAGCACAGGCAAGGTCCCAACACATGTCACAGACCACCCACCCACATGATGCGGAAATCAATGTGCAGTCTTATTTTCTTGCTCCCTAGATGAACATGTGCAAATGTGATTACATACAAACCTGGGGACACATGTTAAGGTTAGGAAGGGATGCAAACGAGCACCAGGTGACAATGGGAAACCGAAAAGGCACTGCACATATAACCAGTCTGAGCAGACACCCCAACTGTGGGAGTGTAGCCAGGCTTCAGAGCACTACAAAAAGCAGGTGACACACAACACAACAAACAGCCATGTACCTACCCCCTCCTTGCTGCTGTCTCTCCTGCAACTGCCCATCGAGGTCTGGGAACACCACCGCCAGGATAAGGAGCATGTGGGGGGTCAGGCAATGGCATCCACCATGCCAGCGTGGAGGTGACAGCTTCAGCTGGACTCGGGCGATACGCCTGGTCCAGCACTGGATGTCCTGCCACCTCTTCTGCATGTTTCACAGGTGCCGGCAAAGGCCCCACGCAGACCTGACGGCCCTGATGATGTCCCGCCAGATTTCCCCCTTCTCGTAGGCGGTTACCCCTCAGGAAGACACAGTGAGACAATATCAGTACACCTGCAGACAGGTTGCTCCCCATGCCACCACACAGCCACCAGCTGCCTCATTGCTCCAGCCACCACCGCCTCCTGCTACCTCATTCCCGCTGCTGCATCCCTGCGGCCTAACCCCATTGACACCCATTGGACACACCGCTCCCTCCTCCCAGCTGCTCCTCCCTCCCTTTCTACCTCTTAAGAGGGCTGTGCAGTGGCGTGGGAGCGACCTTTGACCTTGTTTGCAGGCAGGTCGCTCCCCACGCCACTACACAGCCGCCAGCTGCTAGTTGCTCCTGCTGCCGCCATCTCCCGCTCCCTCGTTCCTGCTGCTGCGTCCCTGCGGCCCCGCTCCCTGGACACCCATTGGTCACCCCGCTCCCGCCTCCTAGCTGCTACTCCCTCCCAACTCACCTTTTATGGAGTCCGCGCAGCGGGCGAGTCGCTGGCGCTCTGAAAGCGCGCCAAAGGCAAGCCTGTCTGTGCCCGTCCGCGCCTGCCTGCGCCTGGACCGTGCCCAGTGCCAGAACCCCTGGACCCTGCAAACGCCACACCACCAGACTCCAATACGATGCCAGTACCCTCCACGCACTCAACCCCGGCATAACCACACCTGCTTCCAAGCCTCACCGAAAAGGACTCACGAACCTTTCACCTGCCCCACCTGTGACAGAACCACCAAACCTCCAAGGACCAGACCCAAACACCTCCGCTGCATACTCCTCAACACCCGCTCCGCACGCAAACACGACATTAAGCTTTGGGATCTGCTCGACACCTCCGCCCCAGATGTGGCCTTGCTGACCGAGACCTGGTGAAACGACTCCTCGGCACATGACATCACCATAGCCATCCTGGGCAGCTACAAGATCACCCACAGGGATCGCGCCGACAGAATCATAGGAGGAATAGCCATGGTCCACAAGCCCACCCTAATGTCGCCACCCACGCAGATGTTACCCTTAACACCGCCAAACACCTACACTTACGGATCCACACCGACCCCACCACCATCCTCAGAGGAACACTCATCTACAGACAGCCCGGACCCCAAGCACAATGTGGTATTGGGTTCCCGTTCCCAAGGCCTACATGCTCCATAGAAATACCCACTTACACCAAAAGAACTGTTGGCACGGAAACTGAAAAGTACAAAAGACAAGTTTATTAAGACCCCCTGGGGTGGTGGTACATTCCTACAGCACCCTCCGGCAATGCAAGAAGTATCACATCGAATGTTGGTGTGAGTCCTTCTTTTATACATTATACAGGTAATAAAAAGATAGGCGGTACAAGGTTTACAGAGTTTATGTACATATATGGTCATTTTTGGAGCACAGCCAACTCATGGGAGGTGTTACAACTCCACTGGTCAGTTTGGCGGAACATTCCTAAGGGGTGACTGGTCAGTTGGAACTGCGCATGTACAGGCTTGACCGTTACTAAAAATAGCCTGTTGCTGGGCAAACTCGTGTGGTCAGCGGCACGGACAAAGGACTAAAGGGCATGCTGACCACGAGGCCGCTCATTCCCTAAAATGGCCCCCGTAACAGACAAGATGGCCTTTTCAAATAAGGCCAAGTTAAGGGAAATAGCGTGTAGCAAAGCTAAGCGCTAACCCGGCCATTGTCAAATTACGACAGACGACCCTTTAAGCGTTTAGCTGAAGCTACCTCATAGTGGACGTAGTCGGGATACTCATCTTCAATATCAATTGACATTATTTGAGCTACTTTTGTATGAAGCATCATTTCTTTTTGGGCCAGAGCTCGTCTAGATGGAATACAGGCTGATAAACACATGGAACATAAGGCAGGGCCACATTGTATACATAAACATACAAAAAATAGTATCCCAACTATGATACATAAAATCATCAGCAGTTTCCAGCCCCAAGTACTAAGCATTGACCAGAACCACCCCGAAAGAGTCCATGTACCATTGTCTGGGTGTATTTCAGCAGCGATTTTGTGGCATTTGGAAATCGCATCATATACAGATGGCGAGTTATCTGGCACGTAAACGCAGCAGCTACTTCCGATAATTCTACATGCCCCCCCTGATCAGCTAGAACCACATCTAGAACCATTCGGTTCTGAAGCATAACAATTCTGGATATTTGAAGTTCTTCCTTTATATTTCCTAATGCAATAGCAGTGTCATTAGCCACAGACTCCACAACACGGGTCAGTCGTCGAATTTTCCGACTGTTTAAAGCAGCCCTCACTAAGGAAAACAATCCCAAATTAAAGTCTACATATTGCTGTAAGGCAGTATCAGTTTGATCAATATCATCCAAAACCACAGCACGTCTAACTCGATTTAACACAAAGTTGTGGTAGAGCACATAATCATTGTGGTACATTGGTGGGGCAATGAATACAGGGGCAATACAAAAGAGATGTAGCATGTGCCTAACCATCCTAGAGGGAGCTGATGATAGCCTTTATTACCACAGATGAAATATGTATTTCGGGATGTCACAAACGATATACCATTCGGACTGTCAAATGTAAGTGTGGTGTTGCATTCACTTTTTCCAACCGGGATTGTACCTTTATTACGTATACAGAGATGAACCTTGGTATTTATAACATTAATGACATGTGAACTGGACATGTTAATGTTCCATTGATTGCTGTAAATTCGGGGTACAGATGCATTGTCGGGGTGGTACTCTTCCCATTCAAATCGAGTACCCTCAGCTCGTGGATAACCATCCCTGTCATGATAACAAATCTTGTTTAAACGGAAAAGCATCCCCCCTTTTGTTGGCCATCGTAAAGTGAATAGAAGAGTATACCAAGCGTTACAGGAGCCATTGTGAGAAAACGGGAGTGGGATGAGCGGGGTGCCCCCTTTCTTCTGATGCCCAGGCAACATCCCACACACCCAACAATTAGAAGTGTTCGTCATATTATGAGTATGATGCAAAATTTGAATGAAACTATTGTTCAAGTAAGTCTGTCGGTGCCGTTCTTCATGGTAGGGTAAGGTAAAGTGAAAATGTTCAGATGGAGCCGGGGTAGTCGGCAGCAAATGTTCTCGTCCAGGCACCACAAGTTCTACTACCCAGGCTATTACTGCAATCACCACAATTGTCAGTACGAACAAGATGGCACCAAGAATTCTCTTGTCTCGTGGTGCAGAAGACGCCATAGTTCAAGAGTTCACAATGTCTCAAATACACAACTACAAAAAAATAAAAATGTTGGTGCTGAGCTCCGAGGTAGCCGTTGTTTTCTTCTCCGGGGTCAAGACGGGTGTCGCTACTCTTGGCAGAACTGATCCCCCCCCCCCCTTGAGATTCCCAGCTTCCGTTTAACAAACCCCAGAGCGGTAACCAATCAGTCTCGCACAAAAAAAAAAAAAAAATCTTCTTCCTATCTTGGCCGCAGATCGTAGTGTTGTCGTCCAGAAACAGTATGGTCCGGGAAGGCTCCCTCAGATTCGGCCGACGTCAAAGCTGGGCTCTTTTCTTGATCCAAGATCTCTTTGTAGTCGGACAACACAGTAGGATTCACCAGGTCCGGAGAGACGCGGCGGCAGTGAGTTGAATGCACCCACCGCTTTCTGTTGGTCACTCGCACAGCCGTTCGAGTCACCAAGGGAACCTGCTCGGGGCCATGCCACCTCGGTTCCAAGCTGTTCGCCCTCTCAAACGACTTCACCATAACATAGTCTTCAGGACGGAGACTATGGGCCTCTCCAATGGAATTGGCGGGGAGCGCTTCTCGAACCTGTTGATGAATGGAAAGCAAATCATTTGTTAATCGTGCCAAATAATCGTTCATCATTATATAAGGCACATCATGTAACAATCGCGGCTTAGGAACTCCCCATATGTTCATAGGCCTTCCAAACACCACCTCATACGGTGTGAGGCCAGTTCCAGAGTGGGGCACTGATCTAAGAGAGAGTAATGCTAGCGGTAGGGCATCCGGCCACTTCAATGACGTGGACGCCACAATCTTGGCCAACTTCAATTTCAACGTGGCATTGTACCGCTCGACAAGACCTGCTGACTGAGGGTGAAACACAGCATGAAACTTCTGCTGAATCCCCAGTCCCTTTAGCACATACTCCACAATTTTCCCAACAAAATGAGGACCATAATCGCTCCACATAAATTTGCAAACTCCAAATCGAGGGAAGTACTCTTTGAGCAAAACCTTAGCTGTTGTCAAAGCTGTATTATCTTTCGTGGGGAAGGCCTCGACCCATTTGCTAAAAGCACACACTACCACTAAGACATACTTAAGGTTATTGCAACGCTCAAGCTGGATATAATCCATTTGAAGTACCTCGAATGGTGCAGAAGGTGGAACAAAACCTCCTTTCGGAGTATGCGTCCCTTTTGCAGGATTGTGCTGTAAACATATCAAACAGGTCTGCACTACTCTCTTAGCAGTATTGGCAATCTCAGGATGCTCCCAAACTCGTGTTAACAATCGAGTAATTGCAAGAGCTCCCACATGTGCTAACCCGTGTGTCATCTGAACCATCGCCTGTAAGTAAGCTGCAGGCAATTTCCATCTCTCCATGTCCTTACTCCTCCAACAACCCTCGTCATCCAATATCCCTTCTGCTGCCCATGTTACAAGTTCTGCCTCAGTCGCTGATTTTTGGATGTCTAGTATCTCTGCTCTAGCATCATGCCATCGCTCGGCCTGCGACTTCACTACATACATGGGGGAGTCATTTCGAGACATAGCTGTTTGTCTTGCTATACTGTCTGCAAAGGCATTGCCTTGTCCCACTTTGTCAGTGACCTTTTTATGTGCACTGCATTTAATTATTGCTACTTTCTTTGGGCAAAGCAACGCGTTTAGGAGATCACGCACCAATTCTCCGTGCATAATGTATACTCCATGAGAGGTCAAAAACCCACGCTCTCTCCAGAGTAAGCCGAAGTCATGCGCTACTCCGAAGGCGTACCGGCTGTCTGTATTGATATTCACACATAGGCCAACACTCAGTTCGCAGGCTCTTGTCAAGGCTATCAGCTCTGCTGCTTGAGCCGATTTCTGAGGTATTCGTGCTGTTTCTACCACTGTCTTAAGTGTCGTGATCGCATATGCTGCAGAAGTCGTGCCATCTGGCAGCTTCAAACACGATCCATCAACCCACAGTTCCCCATCCACATCTGGAAGTGGCATATCCTGTAAGTCGACACGACCCTTTGTTTGTTCCTCAGTCAGGGAAACACAATTGTGATGTTTTTCCTCCTGATCCTCTTCGACCGGATAAGGCAATAAAGTGGCAGGGTTCAGGGTAGCACATCTTTTCAGTGTGATATGTGGTGCCAGAAGTGTGAGTTCATATCCTGTTAAACGTGCGCTCGTGAGATACTGAGTCTTTGTTTGATTTAACAGGGCATCTACTGCATGGGGAACTAGCACCAACAGTTTGTGCGATAACACTATTCCCTCACTCTGCCGTATAGCTACTGCTGTTGCTGCCACTGCTCGAAAGCACCCAGGTAACCCTCGTGCTACAGGATCAAGAATGGCTGAGAAATACACGCATGGCCTCTGCTTGTCCCCAGGTGCTTGCACTAGCACTGATAACGCGTACCCATCTTTCTCGTGCACGTACAATGTGAAAATCTTTGTGTAATCTGGTATACCTAACACGGGTGCAGAGCAAAGGGCCTGTCTCAATTGTTCAAAAGCATTCTGACATTCGTCTGTCCATTCAAGGGGCATTGGTGTAGGTTTGGACAGTAACGCCAACAAAGGTTTTATAATATGCGAAAACCCCATAATCCACTGTCTACAAAAGGACGTTAGTCCTATGAAGGCGCGTACATCTCTCTGAGTGCGGGGGACTGGCATATCTAAAATCGCTTGAATTCGATCTGATGTTAATGCACGCTCCTCCTTAGACAAAAGATGACCGAGGTAGGTCACCTTGGGTCTACAGTATTGTAGCTTTTTCTTAGAGACTTTATGGTTGTTCTGAGCCAAAAAGGAAAGCAAAGCAAGTGTACTCTCCTCACATTGTGCGTAAGTGTCCGCAGCCAACAGGAGGTCGTCAACATACTGTATGAGGGCTACTCCGGATTGCAGTTCAAAAAAATCAAGCTGTCGTTTTAAAGCCTGGCTATAGATGCTAGGACTCTCTGTGTAACCTTGAGGAACACGACAGAATCTATACGATTTATTATTTAACGTAAAGCCAAATAAGTATCTGCTGTCGGGGTGGATGGGAATGGAAAAGAATGCATTTTTAAGATCAATGACAGTAAAGGTCGTCGCTGTTGGGGGGACCAATGTAAGCAATGTCGTGATATCAGGCACCACTGGATATTGAGGGATGACAATTTTGGTAATTTCTCTCAAATCAATAATAAATCGATAGACTTTGTCGTCAGTGTCTTTCTTAAGAATCGGAAGAATAGGGCTATTACAGACATTATAAGGAACTTCCTCCACTACTCCTGCAACAATCAAATCCTGAACAATGTGCGTCAGGGCAATTTCACTTTCCCTAGAAATCTTATACTGTGGTACACGTGGCAGAAGTACTCCCTCCTTGACAGTAATTCGAATAGGTGGAATAAGCATCTGTCCCACATCCGTATCTGAGGTCGCCCACAACGTATGGGGGAGAGAAGCTAATGCTTCAATTTCCTGTATAGTACAAAATCTGTTTGAATCTGGGTAATTGTAATTCAAAATAACCCGCACTCCTTCGGGAGCGCAGCGTATCGTTGCTCGAAAATATTTGAGCAAATCAATGCCCAAAATGTTATCTGGAGTGTGAGGTGACAACAAAAATGGACCAAAGCTGAAAAATTTGTCAATGCAAAGTGCAAGAGGTTGTGATAATGGGCTAGGAGAGTCCAAATGTGCATTTTAGAAAAAAACAATATTAATATTGTGTAAGATCCATTATATGTTGTCAATTCTATCATGCATTACGTTTTTTTATTTGTCACCAGATTTACTGATTTTCAAATCCTAATATTGAAGTTCATGTTGTTCCCATTATGGTTGCTAAACATAAATCCCTATACCTGTTATCGTTTCGCCAGACAGGGGAGCCCTTCGAACCAAGTTTTTGGACAAAGCACTACGAGTAGCTCCTTTGTCAACTAAAAACTGATCAGTAGAACCCAAAATGCCCGCTGATACATATGGACCTCTTTGATCTACTGGCACTTCAACTGATTCCGTACCCCATCCTACGCAATCCTATGCATGCACATAATCCTGATGCTCCACATTCTCACCCTCCGAGATCTGATATTGATTTCGTCTATCAAAAGTATTTCGTTCATCCTGACCACGGCCCCTCGTTTCAAACCTACCACGATCACTTCCGCCACCTCTTGCTGCTGAATAATTATTTCTCGACCTTCCACCTCCTCGACCACGCTGACTACGCTGCTCACGAAGCACCGGACAATCTTCAGCCCAATGCCCAAACTATTTACAATAGGCACATTGGTCCTCCGCTATATCAGTACGACCATACGACGCATTACTCCCTCCTCGCCTACCTCTATCATTCCCTCTAGATTGCGTCCCGCGAACCTGCGTCAACATCACCTTCGTTTTCAATTCCTTCGTTTTCTTATCTGCACTTTCTTTAGCCTCTAATTCCTGCCGTTCATAATACTGAGCCATAGTTAACAAAGACGCAGGGGTCGCCGTGGCCCAGGAACTTTCACTCGCTTTTAACCGCTTTGCAATCTCTGGTAGGAGATTAGCCACGTACTTATCAACAAACAGATGCCTATCCGTATCATCTGTTAACGATTGACCACTGTAATCATGAAACGCTTCTTCGAAACGTGTAAAGAAATCTGATACCGATTCATCTAACTTTTGGTTGCACGAAGCTAGCATAGTCCAATCGATCTTTTTAGAAGGAACAAGCGTTTTTAATTTAGTTAAAATAGCCGCTGGGAGGTCTAAAATCAAATCGCATGGTTTACAAGCAGGTTCCCTGTCTAAATCAGCCTGGTTTATTTCATTCCAAGTTGCCCCAAACGTCGCTTGATCATTAGTTTTACGAATTGATCTCCACATATCAGGCGGAAGAATTGACCCAAAAAAAGAGATCTATATCAACAAGCGTCATAACACAAGAGGAAATGGCCCCTTCCACCCCTTCATAGAATGCGGCTGGATTTTTACGAAGATCGGGTAAAGCATTTTTTAGTGCCATAACATCTGCCCTATTCCAAGGCGTATACACCCAATTATATATAAAATACCCCTTTGCGTTTGCCGATGTTTTATCCTCATCCGTACCAACCCCTTTCGGAGGAACATACAAAGGTGCAGCTTCACGCATAGGCATACATAACATGCACTTTAGAATTCTTATCTGAACCCCGTAGAGAACACTCCTTGGACTGCTCTGTTGGCCCCGGCACGGACTCCTTATCTTTTTTCCTTTCTTCCCGCAACCTGGACGTCTCATCCCGTAGCTGGATCAGTTTTTTAAAAAGACCATCGACATCTGCAAGAACAAATAAACCTTTATCCAAATTCTCACGATGAACCGACACAGCCTAGGTTCTAAAGTCTCTGAGTATTTACGAAATCGAGTAACAACTTCATCTGCAAAAGTATTCAAAAAACACATCAATTCTCGTTCTGTCCATTTACTCCTTTCGGCAACAACTTCTGACACAGTTATGTGATTCAAACTCAGTTTTCTAGCACAACTACGCAGTTCCGCGGATCTCTCCGCAGATAACCTGACACTTGACTTATCCGCCTTATCCGACTTATCCTGCTCTTCATCACCAGAATCCTCAGTCGGAGCCGTAGGAAGAACATACGGAGGCGGAGATCGATCTAAGAACGAAAAATCATCAGTTTCATTATTAAGGACAGGATAAAGCGGTCGTCGAATAGGAAATTGACCGGTCGTTTGCAAATTACGTTCCCGTTCCTCCCTCTCTTTCTTTTCTTGCGCCTCCTTTTCCTCAAGCTGTAAAGCTTTATCTCGAGCAGCCTTGCGCTGCTCTTTGTCCGCCAAGGCAACTTCACGCTTCATACGTTCACGCACCGCTTTCTCCCACATTCGCACACAATCAAACATATCCTGTCTAGACCTGCGCTGAAACAAACATTGCTCCACAAACTGAACCTTTCGCAAATCAAACGACCCATGTAGTGGCCATTGCAACTTGGGATCAGTTCTAGTGTATTTATGCCATAATTTACTGTACAGGATAGGGGGAAGGCCGAATTTGACATTCATCTCACGGTTTGGAGTTCCCTCTGGGGGAGCCGGCTGAGATTCCGCTAATCTAATTGTGGGAAAAAAGAGAGGAGCCAGGCCCTTATGGACAGGTGAAGAGGCTGGACCCTATTATAATCGGAACACCAAAAAGTTGCCTCTCACACCTATATTTTAAACCACATTTGCGGAAAGGTTGAGCACACCAATAGTCGTGATCAACAAGGTATTTTTATTTATACCGAACTGTTGGACTTGGCCCTTATGGCAGGTTCACCCCTAATCTTTTTGTTTTTAATCTGTGATATGCGTGGATGATTTTCTGGTCTGTGCGCACTTTTTCTCTGTGTCCCAGAGTAAAGTGCGTGCATGTAGTGAGGCTGGCCTGCTCTCCCATAGGGATGCATGGGGAATGTCTGTGTCCCTAGTAGTTCCTGGTGTGTGGGGAGTACATGCTTGAATTTGGTATGTGCGTGTTCGTGGGAATGAATGCTTCGCAATGATGTATGTTGCGTGAGTGTGGCATGTGTAGAAATGTCATTTCTAGGACTTGGCATATTACTGTAAAATATGTCTGCAGTGTGATTGGCTGGAGCTGGCTGGTGAGCCTGTCTCCAGGAAGGCTGGATGGGTCTGCCCGGTGGTGAGTGTGAGATCAGCATGCTTGATGGCTTGGGAGGAGTGCACTTGGTCCCTGATGGGCCTGGACTTTCCCCGGACAATGCTGGCTCCACCCCCTGTAGTGCGACTGATGGCCCTAGCCCTGCCAGTGAATAGAGAGGGTGGTTGGGGTAAACAGAGTACTTCAGAACCAGCTGCGACTGGTTTTCCCCCCACCCTGCACCCTGAGACAAAGGGGTTTTCCTGTATAAGAAGGGGCTGTGTCCCAATACAATTTGTCCTGTTCTTGGTTCTGCCTAGGATCTTACCAGAGGGGGCTGCTGCTGCTGCAGGGGCCAAGAGGACCGCCACTTGGCTGTCTCCCTGCTTGGAGACCCAGTGTGCTGGCTCTGGCCCTGCCTTGCCCCTCTGCCTGCCTCCAGACTCTGTTGGAGCTTTCCTGTGCCTGGAGGCACCTTGATTCTGATTTAGAGCGCTAGGCGCGCTATTATTCCCTTGAAGCGCTGAGCGCGCTTCTCCTGTGCTCCAGAGCGCTTGGGAGCGCTTTATTTGCATCGCCGGTGCCCACCCGGCATTGGGACCCAATTTGCCGATTTTTAGGCGAGCGAGTGCCCACCTCGCTTTATCTTTATTTTGAAGGCCGGTGCCACCCGGCATTGCCCTGTTGTGCTGATTTTATTTCAAGCCGGTGCCCACCCGGCATTGCCCCGTGTTCACCGCCACAGCCCGGAAGCCCTGAAAGCTGTTGCCGGGCCGCTGCCTAGAGCGACCCGGAAGTCCCGCCTCCTGACCCCCAGGGCCGCGCTGCCATTGGCGGCCCCGGCGGAAGTCAGGCGGAGGGAAAGGAGACGAGGCCAGGCGGAGCGCGAGAGGAGCAGCCGGCTCCCGTGTCCACGAGGCTCCCGAGGAAGAGGAGCCCCGCCCGCGGCACCGGAGCAGAACGCAGGAGAGCCGGTGAGTGCAGGAGGGCTGGGGCCTCCCCATTGAGAGCAGAGCGGCCCCGATTGGCAGAGGGCCGCTCCACCGTGTGTTGCCTTTCTTCGTGGGAGCAGAGAGGCTCCTTGCAAGTGTGAAGCCCGAGGGCTTCAGGGGGCATTGTATTCTTCGAGCCTTGAAAGGCTCGTGGGCATTATCTATCCTGAGTCCCCCGTGAGGGACTCCAACGAGGCCTACAATATTGAGATTGGAGCCCCGAGGCTCCTGGGGGCCATTTGTTCATTGAGAGCCCGGCGAGGCTCATTGCCCATATCGAGTGAGAGCCCTGAGAGAGGCTCTGGGCAGTTGTGATTACCTGAGAGCGCTGAAGCTCTATTTTTACATTTTGCTTGGTGAGCCCCTGAGAGGCTCCTTGCCCACTTTGTTCTTGAGCCCTCCTGGCTCCAACGTTGTGCATCTGTATTTTACAACTGTCCAGCACTTAGTGGACAGTTGCCACGTCTAGGCTTTGTGTTCTGTGCTGCCTGCGCAGACCCCCTGACACTGAGACTCAGGGCATTCCGCCCCTTTCGAGGCCAGTTGGCCTGAGGGACCTTTTGAGTGTTGTGCTTTGTGCACCCCGCGCATTATTTCTTGCTATGTAATTCTTGCGCATGTGTTCTAACCTGTACCTTTTCTAAACGTGACCTGATTAGGTATTCTTATGGTTATCCCCTTTTGCTAAATGTGACCTGCAGAGAGGATTGTTTAGGTTTATCCACTGTACTAAATGTGACCTGCACAGTGAAATGTTGATTCTGCTTACCTTTTCTAAAAGTGACCTGATTAGGTATTTTTATGTTTATCTCCTGTTGCTAAATGTGACCTGCATAGAAGATTGTTGATGGTTCATTTCATGTTAGGTTTCCTTCCCTTTGCTAAGAGTGAATTGCTTAGGTGTTGGTATTCCTTCCTTAGGTCCTAGTTACCTGCGTGATTTCCTGCAGTGTTTTAGGGTTGCGTAGGAGGTCCTTACTGTTCCAGTGATTACTGGATGTGTGTTGCATTTATAATTTTGGTGCTACTCATTCTATGTTTACGACATAAGTGTATATCTACTAGTATTATTTTCTAACAAGTGCCTACCCCTGACAGTGGTCCATGTGGCCCTGTCCTGTACATAATTCCCCTTGTAAATTCTGCCCGTGCCTCTGGCACATTGTACAGTTTGTGTGTGTTATCTAATGTGTTTTGTTTATTATAAATACAAAGGCTATTTTTGATATATATCCTTGTGTAGAGTCTTTCTTTGTGGTGGGCCTTGGGTGTTGTTGCTGGGGTACGTGCGCAAATACTTAAGTCATACCGCCTCCAAGTTTAGCCTAGACTGCTCGCGCCACGCTACCTAGAGGGCGAGTGGGGGTTGCCTTGGTGTGTGACTCCCCTGCCCTGACTTTAGAAATGGTGATCCCTGACTGACCTCGACGCGAGTCTTGGCCGGCCAGGGTCCCGTTTCTAACATTGGCGGCAAGCGGTGAGGATAAGGATTTGTGTTTGCGCTGTACCACAGTGGCGACAGGCCACACTTCAAAGTTCTGCATTTTTTTAGATAACCGCATTTTGGGAATTATTGTTTTTTAGGTGAAGTTCAGTTTTTGCTTCTCCTGAAAGGTGTCATTTGTATTTTGTCCAGTACCTTGTTCCCCGCCCTGCTCCCAGAGTTTGGTACCTGTGTCGCTAGTGGTCAGGTTGAGAGAATCAGGGGTGGTAGAAACTGCCTTACCAGTCCGAGGGGAGGGTTGTGTGTGAATGAGTGTGTGTTTAGCTGGACAGTGGAGTGCAAGTTCTCTGAGATAGGAATCTTGCTGAATTGTGTTAATTGTGTTCTCCTGTTTAGCTCAGACCCCCAGGTTCCCTGTGTCAAACTTTTCCCGAGAACGTCCGTCAAAATGGAGCCAGTTTTTGATCTCTGTAGTCTGTTTAGGTACAGTAGGTTAGAGCTGGTCAGATTCTGCGAAAAGGGAGGCATAGAGGTGAGTGAGTTGGTTACTCAGTCCCAGCTTAGGGACAGCCTGATCCAGTGGCAAAAGGATCAGTGGGATCTCGAGCACAGAGAGAGAGATAGGGCCCGGGCCGCACGCCATGAGGGTGGTGAGTCTGTGGTGAGCCCTGATGAATGTGAGTTGGATGGTGATGACAGTGGATGGATGTCAGCAGAGAGTGATGACCCCCTAGATAGGGAGTCCCTTGCTGGGTCCAGTGTCAGTACCAGCGCCCCATCCCTTTCCCTGTCCCCAGAGGAGTGGTTGGATAGGAAGGAAGAGAGGGAGTATCAGCTAGCGTTGGAACAGCTCAGGTTGGAGCATGCCAAGCTAGAGGCTGAGAGGGCCTTGTTCAGGGAAAAGGTAGCCCAAGAGAGTAGGTTACCCCCTGAGTGCATGTGTAATTGTCTGGATTCCCCAGGGAGGGTGGAGTCCAGTGGTGGCAGCTTTTTACGTGTTAGTGTTGACAGTCCCACTCCCAGTTCCCCGAGTATGTTGCCTGTTTCCCCCGCAGAAGAGTTTGGGTTGAAGTTCAGGAGATTTAGGAAACTGCCTCATCAGTCTTGGGAAGACTTTGAGGATGAGTGTTGTGGAGCACTGTTTGATTGGGAAAAGGCTCACGTGAACGACAAGTCTGGCGGGTTGTTTTGCATGGTTGTCACAGAGCACCTGCTCAGTTATTGTGTGCCGGAGTTGCGCCAGCACCTGTTGAAGTTTGGATCGTTTAGTGCATGTGAACTTGCAGCGGAAGCCGACCGATGGGAGAGTGCAAGAGGTTCCTTAGCGCCGCTAGTGAGTAATTCCAATAATAGTGGGTCAGGTTTTCTCCAACCCAGCGTGGTGGAGGAGGGTGAGAGTAGCCCAGCTAGGTCTCAGTATAGTGAGGAGGGTGTAGGGGCTTGCTGTCTGTCTCAGTGGAGCGGTGGTGATTGTGAGACCGAGAGTCCCCAGATGCCCGAAGCCCTGCCTCAGAGCCTGGATGGTTTCTTTAGGGAACACCAGGGTGGGGACCTATGCTTACCTGTTAGTCCACTTGAGGGAGATCTCCTAGTGTGTGGAGGACCTGGAGCATCTGTGAGCGAAGCTTCTGTAGTTGTAGAGTCTGGCAGTACTGCTCCAGTGGGGAGAGTACAGAAGTCCAGTGAGTTGAGTGACTTGGGAGTGACCTGTGAGTCCTCAGAAGTCCTGGAGTGCCAGGCAGTGATTCCACCGAAGGTTCTAGACTGGAGGTTGGAGGTCCAGGTTCAGGGTTTGCCTGACCTGAAGGGTGGGAATACTGTAAGCAGTGTCCTAACCAGTTCTTTCTCCAGAGGTACCGCCCCGGTTGGGAGGGAGCAGGACTCTGGAAGGGGGTGCAGAGGGTGGGAAAGCCCACCCCTGACCCCGGTACCACCTGAGGGGTTAAACCCTAGGTTGGGAGAGTGGTGTTTAGAGGGTACCCCTCGCAGGAGGAGGAGGAACCCTAGGAGAAGAGGTAAGGGGAGGAGAGCCTTCCCTGAGACTCCTGGTCCACCTAAGGTTGTAGACCCTAGGCTGGAGAACCAGTGGCAGTCTAGCCCTGTCTTGCAGACAGGAAGAGTGGAGCATGGCTGTTATGTGCCAGGAGTTACTACCCCCCACTTGGTGAGTTGGCAGGAACCAGTGGCACCTGGGTGGCCTAGGGCCTGGTCCTCGCCGAGGGCAGCTGGAGAGTACCAGTGGGGTAATCCAGTGAGTCCCTACAGTAGCTTTAGAAAGAACCCTAGGGGTTCACAGTGGCGTAAAACAGGAGGGTGTCCCTGCAGTTGCGGGCCCGCGTCCGTGTTTTATCGCCCCAAGCAGGTAAGTCCATCACGGTGGTGATTGGTCTGCCCTGCGTTTTGGCTGGTAGGGGGTTGTGTTGGACTTGGCCCTTATGGCAGGTTCACCCCTAATCTTTTTGTTTTTAATCTGTGATATGCGTGGATGATTTTCTGGTCTGTGCGCACTTTTTCTCTGTGTCCCAGAGTAAAGTGCGTGCATGTAGTGAGGCTGGCCTGCTCTCCCATAGGGATGCATGGGGAATGTCTGTGTCCCTAGTAGTTCCTGGTGTGTGGGGAGTACATGCTTGAATTTGGTATGTGCGTGTTCGTGGGAATGAATGCTTCGCAATGATGTATGTTGCGTGAGTGTGGCATGTGTAGAAATGTCATTTCTAGGACTTGGCATATTACTGTAAAATATGTCTGCAGTGTGATTGGCTGGAGCTGGCTGGTGAGCCTGTCTCCAGGAAGGCTGGATGGGTCTGCCCGGTGGTGAGTGTGAGATCAGCATGCTTGATGGCTTGGGAGGAGTGCACTTGGTCCCTGATGGGCCTGGACTTTCCCCGGACAATGCTGGCTCCACCCCCTGTAGTGCGACTGATGGCCCTAGCCCTGCCAGTGAATAGAGAGGGTGGTTGGGGTAAACAGAGTACTTCAGAACCAGCTGCGACTGGTTTTCCCCCCACCCTGCACCCTGAGACAAAGGGGTTTTCCTGTATAAGAAGGGGCTGTGTCCCAATACAATTTGTCCTGTTCTTGGTTCTGCCTAGGATCTTACCAGAGGGGGCTGCTGCTGCTGCAGGGGCCAAGAGGACCGCCACTTGGCTGTCTCCCTGCTTGGAGACCCAGTGTGCTGGCTCTGGCCCTGCCTTGCCCCTCTGCCTGCCTCCAGACTCTGTTGGAGCTTTCCTGTGCCTGGAGGCACCTTGATTCTGATTTAGAGCGCTAGGCGCGCTATTATTCCCTTGAAGCGCTGAGCGCGCTTCTCCTGTGCTCCAGAGCGCTTGGGAGCGCTTTATTTGCATCGCCGGTGCCCACCCGGCATTGGGACCCAATTTGCCGATTTTTAGGCGAGCGAGTGCCCACCTCGCTTTATCTTTATTTTGAAGGCCGGTGCCACCCGGCATTGCCCTGTTGTGCTGATTTTATTTCAAGCCGGTGCCCACCCGGCATTGCCCCGTGTTCACCGCCACAGCCCGGAAGCCCTGAAAGCTGTTGCCGGGCCGCTGCCTAGAGCGACCCGGAAGTCCCGCCTCCTGACCCCCAGGGCCGCGCTGCCATTGGCGGCCCCGGCGGAAGTCAGGCAGAGGGAAAGGAGACGAGGCCAGGCGGAGCGCGAGAGGAGCAGCCGGCTCCCGTGTCCACGAGGCTCCCGAGGAAGAGGAGCACCGCCCGCGGCACCGGAGCAGAACGCAGGAGAGCCGGTGAGTGCAGGAGGGCTGGGGCCTCCCCATTGAGAGCAGAGCGGCCCCGATTGGCAGAGGGCTGCTCCACCGTGTGTTGCCTTTCTTCGTGGAAGCAGAGAGGCTCCTTGCAAGTGTGAAGCCTGAGGGCTTCAGGGGGCATTGTATTCTTCGAGCCTTGAAAGGCTCGTGGGCATTATCTATCCTGAGTCCCCCGTGAGGGACTCCAACGAGGCCTACAATATTGAGATTGGAGCCCCGAGGCTCCTGGGGGCCATTTGTTCATTGAGAGCCCGGCGAGGCTCATTGCCCATATCGAGTGAGAGCCCTGAGAGAGGCTCTGGGCAGTTGTGATTACCTGAGAGCGCTGAAGCTCTATTTTTACATTTTGCTTGGTGAGCCCCTGAGAGGCTCCTTGCCCACTTTGTTCTTGAGCCCTCCTGGCTCCAACGTTGTGCATCTGTATTTTACAACTGTCCAGCACTTAGTGGACAGTTGCCACGTTTAGGCTTTGTGTTCTGTGCTGCCTGCGCAGACCCCCTGACACTGAGACTCAGGGCATTCCGCCCCTTTCGAGGCCAGTTGGCCTGAGGGACCTTTTGAGTGTTGTGCTTTGTGCACCCCGCGCATTATTTCTTGCTATGTAATTCTTGCGCATGTGTTCTAACCTGTACCTTTTCTAAACGTGACCTGATTAGGTATTCTTATGGTTATCCCCTTTTGCTAAATGTGACCTGCAGAGAGGATTGTTTAGGTTTATCCACTGTACTAAATGTGACCTGCACAGTGAAATGTTGATTCTGCTTACCTTTTCTAAAAGTGACCTGATTAGGTATTTTTATGTTTATCTCCTGTTGCTAAATGTGACCTGCATAGAAGATTGTTGATGGTTCATTTCATGTTAGGTTTCCTTCCCTTTGCTAAGAGTGAATTGCTTAGGTGTTGGTATTCCTTCCTTAGGTCCTAGTTACCTGCGTGATTTGCTGCAGTGTTTTAGGGTTGCGTAGGAGGTCCTTACTGTTCCAGTGATTACTGGATGTGTGTTGCATTTATAATTTTGGTGCTACTCATTCTATGTTTACGACATAAGTGTATATCTACTAGTATTATTTTCTAACAAGTGCCTACCCCTGACAGTGGTCCATGTGGCCCTGTCCTGTACATAATTCCCCTTGTAAATTCTGCCCGTGCCTCTGGCACATTGTACAGTTTGTGTGTGTTATCTAATGTGTTTTGTTTATTATAAATACAAAGGCTATTTTTGATATATATCCTTGTGTAGAGTCTTTCTTTGTGGTGGGCCTTGGGTGTTGTTGCTGGGGTACGTGCGCAAATACTTAACTCATACCGCCTCCAAGTTTAGCCTAGACTGCTCGCGCCACGCTACCTAGAGGGCGAGTGGGGGTTGCCTTGGTGTGTGACTCCCCTGCCCTGACTTTAGAAATGGTGATCCCTGACTGACCTCGACGCGAGTCTTGGCCGGCCAGGGTCCCGTTTCTAACATTGGCGGCAAGCGGTGAGGATAAGGATTTGTGTTTGCGTTGTACCACAGTGGCGACAGGCCACACTTCAAAGCTCTGCATTTTTTTAGATAAAAGCATTTTGGGAATTATTGTTTTTTAGGTGAAGTTCAGTTTTTGCTTCTCCTGAAAGGTGTCATTTGTATTTTGTCCAGTACCTTGTTCCCCACCCTGCTCCCAGAGTTTGGTACCTGTGTCGCTAGTGGTCAGGTTGAGAGAATCAGGGGTGGTAGAAACTGCCTTACCAGTCCGAGGGGAGGGTTGTGTGTGAATGAGTGTGTGTTTAGCTGGACAGTGGAGTGCAAGTTCTCTGAGATAGGAATCTTGCTGAATTGTGTTAATTGTGTTCTCCTGTTTAGCTCAGACCCCCAGGTTCCCTGCGTCAAACTTTTCCCGAGAACGTCCGTCAAAATGGAGCCAGTTTTTGATCTCTGTAGTCTGTTTAGGTACAGTAGGTTAGAGCTGGTCAGATTCTGCGAAAAGGGAGGCATAGAGGTGAGTGAGTTGGTTACTCAGTCCCAGCTTAGGGACAGCCTGATCCAGTGGCAAAAGGATCAGTGGGATCTCGAGCACAGAGAGAGAGATAGGGCCCGGGCCGCACGCCATGAGGGTGGTGAGTCTGTGGTGAGCCCTGATGAATGTGAGTTGGATGGTGATGACAGTGGATGGATGTCAGCAGAGAGTGATGACCCCCTAGATAGGGAGTCCCTTGCTGGGTCCAGTGTCAGTACCAGCGCCCCATCCCTTTCCCTGTCCCCAGAGGAGTGGTTGGATAGGAAGGAAGAGAGGGAGTATCAGCTAGCGTTGGAACAGCTCAGGTTGGAGCATGCCAAGCTAGAGGCTGAGAGGGCCTTGTTCAGGGAAAAGGTAGCCCAAGAGAGTAGGTTACCCCCTGAGTGCATGTGTAATTGTCTGGATTCCCCAGGGAGGGTGGAGTCCAGTGGTGGCAGCTTTTTACGTGTTAGTGTTGACAGTCCCACTCCCAGTTCCCCGAGTATGTTGCCTGTTTCCCCCGCAGAAGAGTTTGGGTTGAAGTTCAGGAGATTTAGGAAACTGCCTCATCAGTCTTGGGAAGACTTTGAGGATGAGTGTTGTGGAGCACTGTTTGATTGGGAAAAGGCTCACGTGAACGACAAGTCTGGCGGGTTGTTTTGCATGGTTGTCACAGAGCACCTGCTCAGTTATTGTGTGCCGGAGTTGCGCCAGCACCTGTTGAAGTTTGGATCGTTTAGTGCATGTGAACTTGCAGCGGAAGCCGACCGATGGGAGAGTGCAAGAGGTTCCTTAGCGCCGCTAGTGAGTAATTCCAATAATAGTGGGTCAGGTTTTCTCCAACCCAGCGTGGTGGAGGAGGGTGAGAGTAGCCCAGCTAGGTCTCAGTATAGTGAGGAGGGTGTAGGGGCTTGCTGTCTGTCTCAGTGGAGCGGTGGTGATTGTGAGACCGAGAGTCCCCAGATGCCCGAAGCCCTGCCTCAGAGCCTGGATGGTTTCTTTAGGGAACACCAGGGTGGGGACCTATGCTTACCTGTTAGTCCACTTGAGGGAGATCTCCTAGTGTGTGGAGGACCTGGAGCATCTGTGAGCGAAGCTTCTGTAGTTGTAGAGTCTGGCAGTACTGCTCCAGTGGGGAGAGTACAGAAGTCCAGTGAGTTGAGTGACTTGGGAGTGACCTGTGAGTCCTCAGAAGTCCTGGAGTGCCAGGCAGTGATTCCACCGAAGGTTCTAGACTGGAGGTTGGAGGTCCAGGTTCAGGGTTTGCCTGACCTGAAGGGTGGGAATACTGTAAGCAGTGTCCTAACCAGTTCTTTCTCCAGAGGTACCGCCCCGGTTGGGAGGGAGCAGGACTCTGGAAGGGGGTGCAGAGGGTGGGAAAGCCCACCCCTGACCCCGGTACCACCTGAGGGGTTAAACCCTAGGTTGGGAGAGTGGTGTTTAGAGGGTACCCCTCGCAGGAGGAGGAGGAACCCTAGGAGAAGAGGTAAGGGGAGGAGAGCCTTCCCTGAGACTCCTGGTCCACCTAAGGTTGTAGACCCTAGGCTGGAGAACCAGTGGCAGTCTAGCCCTGTCTTGCAGACAGGAAGAGTGGAGCATGGCTGTTATGTGCCAGGAGTTACTACCCCCCACTTGGTGAGTTGGCAGGAACCAGTGGCACCTGGGTGGCCTAGGGCCTGGTCCTCGCCGAGGGCAGCTGGAGAGTACCAGTGGGGTAATCCAGTGAGTCCCTACAGTAGCTTTAGAAAGAACCCTAGGGGTTCACAGTGGCGTAAAACAGGAGGGTGTCCCTGCAGTTGCGGGCCCGCGTCCGTGTTTTATCGCCCCAAGCAGGTAAGTCCATCACGGTGGTGATTGGTCTGCCCTGCGTTTTGGCTGGTAGGGGGTTGTGTTGGACTTGGCCCTTATGGCAGGTTCACCCCTAATCTTTTTGTTTTTAATCTGTGATATGCGTGGATGATTTTCTGGTCTGTGCGCACTTTTTCTCTGTGTCCCAGAGTAAAGTGCGTGCATGTAGTGAGGCTGGCCTGCTCTCCCATAGGGATGCATGGGGAATGTCTGTGTCCCTAGTAGTTCCTGGTGTGTGGGGAGTACATGCTTGAATTTGGTATGTGCGTGTTCGTGGGAATGAATGCTTCGCAATGATGTATGTTGCGTGAGTGTGGCATGTGTAGAAATGTCATTTCTAGGACTTGGCATATTACTGTAAAATATGTCTGCAGTGTGATTGGCTGGAGCTGGCTGGTGAGCCTGTCTCCAGGAAGGCTGGATGGGTCTGCCCGGTGGTGAGTGTGAGATCAGCATGCTTGATGGCTTGGGAGGAGTGCACTTGGTCCCTGATGGGCCTGGACTTTCCCCGGACAATGCTGGCTCCACCCCCTGTAGTGCGACTGATGGCCCTAGCCCTGCCAGTGAATAGAGAGGGTGGTTGGGGTAAACAGAGTACTTCAGAACCAGCTGCGACTGGTTTTCCCCCCACCCTGCACCCTGAGACAAAGGGGTTTTCCTGTATAAGAAGGGGCTGTGTCCCAATACAATTTGTCCTGTTCTTGGTTCTGCCTAGGATCTTACCAGAGGGGGCTGCTGCTGCTGCAGGGGCCAAGAGGACCGCCACTTGGCTGTCTCCCTGCTTGGAGACCCAGTGTGCTGGCTCTGGCCCTGCCTTGCCCCTCTGCCTGCCTCCAGACTCTGTTGGAGCTTTCCTGTGCCTGGAGGCACCTTGATTCTGATTTAGAGCGCTAGGCGCGCTATTATTCCCTTGAAGCGCTGAGCGCGCTTCTCCTGTGCTCCAGAGCGCTTGGGAGCGCTTTATTTGCATCGCCGGTGCCCACCCGGCATTGGGACCCAATTCGCCGATTTTTAGGCGAGCGAGTGCCCACCTCGCTTTATCTTTATTTTGAAGGCCGGTGCCACCCGGCATTGCCCCGTTGTGCTGATTTTATTTCAAGCCGGTGCCCACCCGGCATTGCCCCGTGTTCACCGCCACAGCCCGGGAGCCCTGAAAGCTGTTGCCGGGCCGCTGCCTAGAGCGACCCGGAAGTCCCGCCTCCTGACCCCCAGGGCCGCGCTGCCATTGGCGGCCCCGGCGGAAGTCAGGCGGAGGGAAAGGAGACGAGGCCAGGCGGAGCGCGAGAGGAGCAGCCGGCTCCCGTGTCCACGAGGCTCCCGAGGAAGAGGAGCACCGCCCGCGGCACCGGAGCAGAACGCAGGAGAGCCGGTGAGTGCAGGAGGGCTGGGGCCTCCCCATTGAGAGCAGAGCGGCCCCGATTGGCAGAGGGCCGCTCCACCGTGTGTTGCCTTTCTTCGTGGAAGCAGAGAGGCTCCTTGCAAGTGTGAAGCCCGAGGGCTTCAGGGGGCATTGTATTCTTCGAGCCTTGAAAGGCTCGTGGGCATTATCTATCCTGAGTCCCCCGTGAGGGACTCCAACGAGGCCTACAATATTGAGATTGGAGCCCCGAGGCTCCTGGGGGCCATTTGTTCATTGAGAGCCCGGCGAGGCTCATTGCCCATATCGAGTGAGAGCCCTGAGAGAGGCTCTGGGCAGTTGTGATTACCTGAGAGCGCTGAAGCTCTATTTTTACATTTTGCTTGGTGAGCCCCTGAGAGGCTCCTTGCCCACTTTGTTCTTGAGCCCTCCTGGCTCCAACGTTGTGCATCTGTATTTTACAACTGTCCAGCACTTAGTGGACAGTTGCCACGTTTAGGCTTTGTGTTCTGTGCTGCCTGCGCAGACCCCCTGACACTGAGACTCAGGGCATTCCGCCCCTTTCGAGGCCAGTTGGCCTGAGGGACCTTTTGAGTGTTGTGCTTTGTGCACCCCGCGCATTATTTCTTGCTATGTAATTCTTGCGCATGTGTTCTAACCTGTACCTTTTCTAAACGTGACCTGATTAGGTATTCTTATGGTTATCCCCTTTTGCTAAATGTGACCTGCAGAGAGGATTGTTTAGGTTTATCCACTGTACTAAATGTGACCTGCACAGTGAAATGTTGATTCTGCTTACCTTTTCTAAAAGTGACCTGATTAGGTATTTTTATGTTTATCTCCTGTTGCTAAATGTGACCTGCATAGAAGATTGTTGATGGTTCATTTCATGTTAGGTTTCCTTCCCTTTGCTAAGAGTGAATTGCTTAGGTGTTGGTATTCCTTCCTTAGGTCCTAGTTACCTGCGTGATTTCCTGCAGTGTTTTAGGGTTGCGTAGGAGGTCCTTACTGTTCCAGTGATTACTGGATGTGTGTTGCATTTATAATTTTGGTGCTACTCATTCTATGTTTACGACATAAGTGTATATCTACTAGTATTATTTTCTAACAAGTGCCTACCCCTGACAGTGGTCCATGTGGCCCTGTCCTGTACATAATTCCCCTTGTAAATTCTGCCCGTGCCTCTGGCACATTGTACAGTTTGTGTGTGTTATCTGATGTGTTTTGTTTATTATAAATACAAAGGCTATTTTTGATATATATCCTTGTGTAGAGTCTTTCTTTGTGGTGGGCCTTGGGTGTTGTTGCTGGGGTACGTGCGCAAATACTTAACTCATACCGCCTCCAAGTTTAGCCTAGACTGCTCGCGCCACGCTACCTAGAGGGCGAGTGGGGGTTGCCTTGGTGTGTGACTCCCCTGCCCTGACTTTAGAAACGGTGATCCCTGACTGACCTCGACGCGAGTCTTGGCCGGCCAGGGTCCCGTTTCTAACATTGGCGGCAAGCGGTGAGGATAAGGATTTGTGTTTGCGTTGTACCACAGTGGCGACAGGCCACACTTCAAAGCTCTGCATTTTTTTAGATAAAAGCATTTTGGGAATTATTGTTTTTTTAGGTGAAGTTCAGTTTTTGCTTCTCCTGAAAGGTGTCATTTGTATTTTGTCCAGTACCTTGTTCCCCGCCCTGCTCCCAGAGTTTGGTACCTGTGTCGCTAGTGGTCAGGTTGAGAGAATCAGGGGTGGTAGAAACTGCCTTACCAGTCCGAGGGGAGGGTTGTGTGTGAATGAGTGTGTGTTTAGCTGGACAGTGGAGTGCAAGTTCTCTGAGATAGGAATCTTGCTGAATTGTGTTAATTGTGTTCTCCTGTTTAGCTCAGACCCCCAGGTTCCCTGCGTCAAACTTTTCCCGAGAACGTCCGTCAAAATGGAGCCAGTTTTTGATCTCTGTAGTCTGTTTAGGTACAGTAGGTTAGAGCTGGTCAGATTCTGCGAAAAGGGAGGCATAGAGGTGAGTGAGTTGGTTACTCAGTCCCAGCTTAGGGACAGCCTGATCCAGTGGCAAAAGGATCAGTGGGATCTCGAGCACAGAGAGAGAGATAGGGCCCGGGCCGCACGCCATGAGGGTGGTGAGTCTGTGGTGAGCCCTGATGAATGTGAGTTGGATGGTGATGACAGTGGATGGATGTCAGCAGAGAGTGATGACCCCCTAGATAGGGAGTCCCTTGCTGGGTCCAGTGTCAGTACCAGCGCCCCATCCCTTTCCCTGTCCCCAGAGGAGTGGTTGGATAGGAAGGAAGAGAGGGAGTATCAGCTAGCGTTGGAACAGCTCAGGTTGGAGCATGCCAAGCTAGAGGCTGAGAGGGCCTTGTTCAGGGAAAAGGTAGCCCAAGAGAGTAGGTTACCCCCTGAGTGCATGTGTAATTGTCTGGATTCCCCAGGGAGGGTGGAGTCCAGTGGTGGCAGCTTTTTACGTGTTAGTGTTGACAGTCCCACTCCCAGTTCCCCGAGTATGTTGCCTGTTTCCCCCGCAGAAGAGTTTGGGTTGAAGTTCAGGAGATTTAGGAAACTGCCTCATCAGTCTTGGGAAGACTTTGAGGATGAGTGTTGTGGAGCACTGTTTGATTGGGAAAAGGCTCACGTGAACGACAAGTCTGGCGGGTTGTTTTGCATGGTTGTCACAGAGCACCTGCTCAGTTATTGTGTGCCGGAGTTGCGCCAGCACCTGTTGAAGTTTGGATCGTTTAGTGCATGTGAACTTGCAGCGGAAGCCGACCGATGGGAGAGTGCAAGAGGTTCCATAGCGCCGCTAGTGAGTAATTCCAATAATAGTGGGTCAGGTTTTCTCCAACCCAGCGTGGTGGAGGAGGGTGAGAGTAGCCCAGCTAGGTCTCAGTATAGTGAGGAGGGTGTAGGGGCTTGCTGTCTGTCTCAGTGGAGCGGTGGTGAGTGTGAGACCGAGAGTCCCCAGATGCCCCAAGCCCTGCCTCAGAGCCTGGATGGTTTCTTTAGGGAACACCAGGGTGGGGACCTATGCTTACCTGTTAGTCCACTTGAGGGAGATCTCCTAGTGTGTGGAGGACCTGGAGCATCTGTGAGCGAAGCTTCTGTAGTTGTAGAGTCTGGCAGTACTGCTCCAGTGGGGAGAGTACAGAAGTCCAGTGAGTTGAGTGACTTGGGAGTGACCTGTGAGTCCTCAGAAGTCCTGGAGTGCCAGGCAGTGATTCCACCGAAGGTTCTAGACTGGAGGTTGGAGGTCCAGGTTCAGGGTTTGCCTGACCTGAAGGGTGGGAATACTTTAAGCAGTGTCCTAACCAGTTCTTTCTCCAGAGGTACCGCCCCGGTTGGGAGGGAGCAGGACTCTGGAAGGGGGTGCAGAGGGTGGGAAAGCCCACCTCTGACCCCGGTACCACCTGAGGGGTTAAACCCTAGGTTGGGAGAGTGGTGTTTAGAGGGTACCCCTCGCAGGAGGAGGAGGAACCCTAGGAGAAGAGGTAAGGGGAGGAGAGCCTTCCCTGAGACTCCTGGTCCACCTAAGGTTGTAGACCCTAGGCTGGAGAACCAGTGGCAGTCTAGCCCTGTCTTGCAGACAGGAAGAGTGGAGCATGGCTGTTATGTGCCAGGGGTTACTACCCCCCACTTGGTGAGTTGGCAGGAACCAGTGGCACCTGGGTGGCCTAGGGCCTGGTCCTCGCCGAGGGCAGCTGGAGAGTACCAGTGGGGTAATCCAGTGAGTCCCTACAGTAGCTTTAGAAAGAACCCTAGGGGTTCACAGTGGCGTAAAACAGGAGGGTGTCCCTGCAGTTGCGGGCCCGCGTCCGTGTTTTATCGCCCCAAGCAGGTAAGTCCATCACGGTGGTGATTGGTCTGCCCTGCGTTTTGGCTGGTAGGGGGTTGTGTTGGACTTGGCCCTTATGGCAGGTTCACCCCTAATCTTTTTGTTTTTAATCTGTGATATGCGTGGATGATTTTCTGGTCTGTGCGCACTTTTTCTCTGTGTCCCAGAGTAAAGTGCGTGCATGTAGTGAGGCTGGCCTGCTCTCCCATAGGGATGCATGGGGAATGTCTCTGTCCCTAGTAGTTCCTGGTGTGTGGGGAGTACATGCTCGAATTTGGTATGTGCGTGTTCGTGGGAATGAATGCTTCGCAATGATGTATGTTGCGTGAGTGTGGCATGTGTAGAAATGTCATTTCTAGGACTTGGCATATTACTGTAAAATATGTCTGCAGTGTGATTGGCTGGAGCTGGCTGGTGAGCCTGGCTCCAGGAAGGCTGGATGGGTCTGCCCGGTGGTGAGTGTGAGATCAGCATGCTTGAGGGCTTGGGAGGAGTGCACTTGGTCCCTGATGGGCCTGGACTTTCCCCGGACAATGCTGGCTCCACCCCCTGTAGTGCGACTGATGGCCCTAGCCCTGCCAGTGAATAGAGAGGGTGGTTGGGGTAAACAGAGTACTTCAGAACCAGCTGCGACTGGTTTTCCCCCCACCCTGCACCCTGAGACAAAGGGGTTTTCCTGTATAAGAAGGGGCTGTGTCCCCATACAATTTGTCCTGTTCTTGGTTCTGCCTAGGATCTTACCAGAGGGGGCTGCTGCTGCTGCAGGGGCCAAGAGGACCGCCACTTGGCTGTCTCCCTGCTTGGAGACCCAGTGTGCTGGCTCTGGCCCTGCCTTGCCCCTCTGCCTGCCTCCAGACTCTGTTGGAGCTTTCCTGTGCCTGGAGGCACCTTGATTCTGATTTAGAGCGCTAGGTGCGCTTTTATTCCCTTGAAGCGCTGAGCGCGCTTCTCCTGTGCTCCAGAGCGCTTGGGAGCGCTTTATTTGCATCGCCGGTGCCCACCCGGCATTGGGACCCAATTCGCCGATTTTTAGGCGAGCGAGTGCCCACCTCGCTTTATCTTTATTTTGAAGGCCGGTGCCACCCGGCATTGCCCCGTTGTGCTGATTTTATTTCAAGCCGGTGCCCACCCGGCATTGCCCCGTGTTCACCGCCACAGCCCGGGAGCCCTGAAAGCTGTTGCCGGGCCGCTGCCTAGAGCGACCCGGAAGTCCCGCCTCCTGACCCCCAGGGCCGCGCTGCCATTGGCGGCCCCGGCGGAAGTCAGGCGGAGGGAAAGGAGACGAGGCCAGGCGGAGCGCGAGAGGAGCAGCCGGCTCCCGTGTCCACGAGGCTCCCGAGGAAGAGGAGCCCCGCCCGCGGCACCGGAGCAGAACGCAGGAGAGCCGGTGAGTGCAGGAGGGCTGGGGCCTCCCCATTGAGAGCAGAGCGGCCCCGATTGGCAGAGGGCCGCTCCACCATGTGTTGCCTTTCTTCGTGAGAGCAGAGAGGCTCCTTGCAAGTGTGAAGCCCGAGGTCTTCAGGGGGCATTGTATTCTTCGAGCCTTGAAAGGCTCGTGGGCATTATCTATCCTGAGTCCCCCGTGAGGGACTCCAACGAGGCCTACAATATTGAGATTGGAGCCCCGAGGCTCCTGGGGGCCATTTGTTCATTGAGAGCCCGGCGAGGCTCATTGCCCATATCGAGTGAGAGCCCTGAGAGAGGCTCTGGGCAGTTGTGATTACCTGAGAGCGCTGAAGCTCTATTTTTACATTTTGCTTGGTGAGCCCCTGAGAGGCTCCTTGCCCACTTTGTTCTTGAGCCCTCCTGGCTCCAACGTTGTGCATCTGTATTTTACAACTGTCCAGCACTTAGTGGACAGTTGCCACGTTTAGGCTTTGTGTTCTGTGCTGCCTGCGCAGACCCCCTGACACTGAGACTCAGGGCATTCCGCCCCTTTCGAGGCCAGTTGGCCTGAGGGACCTTTTGAGTGTTGTGCTTTGTGCACCCCGCGCATTATTTCTTGCTATGTAATTCTTGCGCATGTGTTCTAACCTGTACCTTTTCTAAACGTGACCTGATTAGGTATTCTTATGGTTATCCCCTTTTGCTAAATGTGACCTGCAGAGAGGATTGTTTAGGTTTATTCACTGTACTAAATGTGACCTGCACAGTGAAATGTTGATTCTGCTTACCTTTTCTAAAAGTGACCTGATTAGGTATTTTTATGTTTATCTCCTGTTGCTAAATGTGACCTGCATAGAAGATTGTTGATGGTTCATTTCATGTTAGGTTTCCTTCCCTTTGCTAAGAGTGAATTGCTTAGGTGTTGGTATTCCTTCCTTAGGTCCTAGTTACCTGCGTGATTTCCTGCAGTGTTTTAGGGTTGCGTAGGAGGTCCTTACTGTTCCAGTGATTACTGGATGTGTGTTGCATTTATAATTTTGGTGCTACTCATTCTATGTTTACGACATAAGTGTATATCTACTAGTATTATTTTCTAACAAGTGCCTACCCCTGACAGTGGTCCATGTGGCCCTGTCCTGTACATAATTCCCCTTGTAAATTCTGCCCGTGCCTCTGGCACATTGTACAGTTTGTGTGTGTTATCTAATGTGTTTTGTTTATTATAAATACAAAGGTTATTTTTGATATATATCCTTGTGTAGAGTCTTTCTTTGTGGTGGGCCTTGGGTGTTGTTGCTGGGGTACGTGCGCAAATACTTAACTCATACCGCCTCCAAGTTTAGCCTAGACTGCTCGCGCCACGCTACCTAGAGGGCGAGTGGGGGTTGCCTTGGTGTGTGACTCCCCTGCCCTGACTTTAGAAATGGTGATCCCTGACTGACCTCGACGCGAGTCTTGGCCGGCCAGGGTCCCGTTTCTAACACGAACCAATCTAGGAATTAATCAAATTTAAACCAACATATTTTCACACATAAAGACACAAAGATACAATAATTATTTACAATGTGAATATGAAGTACATTCAAAAAACAAATATGATCCTGGTTCTATTGAGCAAAACCATTTAGGAGCAAAAATCAGTGATAATTCAGAGACAAGACAAAACCATTATAAACATGTGTTGCATACAGTGAAACATTTTGGACTGTGAATGATAGTTAAAACAAGAAAAGTAATGAAGCAAAAAGGGGTAGGAAAGAAGCAAAGTAAATTTGTGACTTTTGCAGTAGCAAAATAACTACTGCCTCTGTTTATATTTGTAGGCGGCCTCCAGCCCATAATTTCGATCCTTTGCTTAAGAAGTTTGACGTTGCACACTGAGAATCCACGTGCATTTCTTCAATTCCTACACTCTGGTAGGTCCTTTGCTGAGCGTCATTTTAGCGGGAGAAAGAACTCATAGTGTTCAGACTTTTAATTCAATTCCCTTCTTTCCCGACAGACAGAACTTCACTTGTGCCCTGATGAGATTCCAGAAATCTCTCACTGGAATCGAAACGCGTCGGCCAGTTAGAAAGGAGTTGTTTTGAGTCATTTTGAGGCAGTAGTTATTTTGCTACTGCAAAAGTCACAAATTTACTTTGCTTCTTTCCTACCAGGATCATATTTGTTTTTTGAATGTACTTCATATTCACATTGTAAATAATTCTTGTATCTATGTGTCTTTATGTGTGAAAATATGTTGGTTTAAATTTGATTAATTCCTAGATTGGTTCGGTATAAATAAAAATACCTTGTTGATCACGACTATTGGTGTGCTCAACCTTTCCGCAAATGTGGTTTAAAATATAGGTGCTAACCTAATTGTGGCACCATTTCCAAGACAGCACATCCCTCGGAGTGTGCTTAAAACAGGCATGTTCAAAAAGTACCACGAAAGCGTGACACCGTAAAAATGGCACTTACAGTACTTCACACAAATGTGCCGTTCAGAGTACAAACAAATTAGAGAAACATCTCTACATGCCTGCCTATGTGGAGTGCACTACACATATATATATTCAAAGTTCACAAAGTCAAAATGTTAGCTAACTCAAATCATAGTCACAATCATAGAACTTCAGTAAGCGTCCGTAGACTACCTTACCGATCACAAATCTTACCCAATCTCAAATATCCAGATTCCAACTGCCAAGGTCTTTAATCTAATCAGCCAAACGGGCACTGTACAGCAACGCAGACGATCAGGATCTCAGTCGGAGAACGGCGCCACCTGGAAGGTCAGATCAGAAGGAAAGGAAGAAAACACCGTGGGTGCCAAGACTCGGGTCACTCAGTGGCAGCATTCGCGTCCATGGCGAGTTTCCAATCCTTCGTCACGACCTCTCCTTCGGGCATCCGAGTTGCCGATGAGTCCCTTCTTGGTCGCCAATTTGTGGTATTGGGTTCCCAAGGCCTCCATGCTCCATAGAAATACCCACTTACACCAAAAGAACTGTTGGCACGGAAACTGAAAAGTACAAAAGACAAGTTTATTAAGACCCCATGGGGTGGTGGTACATTCCTACAGCACCCTTCGGCAATGCAAGAAGTATCACACCGAACGTTGGTGTGAGTCCTTCTTTTATACATTATACAGGTAATAAAAAGATAGGCGGTACAAGGTTTACAGAGTTTATGTACATATATGGTCATTTTTGGAGCACAGCCAACTCATGGGAGGGGTTACAACTCCACTGGTCAGTTTGGCGGAACATTCCTAAGGGGTGACTGGTCAGTTGGAACTGCGCATGTACAGGCTTGACCGTTACTAAAAATAGCCTGTTGCTGGGCAAACTCGAGTGGTCAGCGGCACGGACAAAGGACTAAAGGGCATGCTGACCACGAGGCCGCTCATTCCCTAAAATGGCCGCCGTAACAGACAAGATGGCGTTTTCAAATAAGGCCAAGTTAAGGGAAATAGCGTGTAGCAAAGCTAAGCGCTAACCCGGCCATTGTCAAATTACGACAACAATTCAGCGACTCTATTGCCGACCACGCCAGGACATACGCACTCGTCTCCACAGACTACATCCTCCTAGGGAACCTGAATTTCCACCTCGAGAACATTAAGTATGCCAACTCCACCACCCTGATCGACAACCTCGCCAACCTCGGCCTCAGACAACTAGTCACCGCACCCACCCACGTGGCTGGCAACACACTGGACCCCATTTCCTCCACAGGCACCCACGTCCCCATCGTCCACACCACGAACTCCACTGGACCAACCACCGCTGCATACATTTCACCTTCAACAAACCAACCACGCACCACCGCACCCAACAGCAGCCGCGCTGCTTCTGGAGCAAAGTCACCGAAGACCAGCTGATCACCACCCTCACCCAGAACCCACCCACCGACCCCTCCAACCCAGATGCCACAGCCCGCAACCTCAGACAGTGTATCAACCACTTCTCCAACACTCTTGCCCACCTCAAGAAACCCTCCAACAACCACGCCAGCAAGAGAGCCACTTGGTTCTCTAATGAGCTGCAGACCTCTAAACGTGCCTGCCGGAAACTGGAAAAGATATGTCTCCATAAATGCACTCCGGACAACCACGCAGCCCACAAGGACGCCACCCGCAGACATCACCACCTCATCAGATTAGCCAAAAGATCCTCCTTCAAGGACCGGCTGGATAACAACGCACACAACAGCAAAGAGCTCTTCAGCATCGTAAAGGAACTCTCCAACCCCAGCGCCAATGCCAATGACATAACGCCCTCACAAGAACTGTGCAACTCACTGGCCATCTTCTTCCACTGCAGGAAGCCGGAATCCAAGAGAAGGCCCTGGACTGGACCACATCCTTCCTTTCCAGCAGAACCCAGAACATCCGCCACCCGTTCTTCTGATCCGAGGCTACCAACATCAACTGCGGTGTCCCCCAGGGCTCATCCCTCACCCTGACACTGTTCAACATCTACATGCCCCCCCTAGCACATGTAGCCCACCAACACAATCTCAACATCATCTCCTACGCTGACGACACCCAGCTCATCCTCTCCCTCACCAAGGACCAGCATACCGCCAAAACGAACCTCCACGAAGAATGAAGGCCATCGCAGACTGGATGCAGCTAAACTCGGACAAGACGGAGGTACTCATCCTCAGACCCACCCCCTCAGCCTGGGACGACTCCTACTGGCCGACCACACTGGGAGCAGGACCGACACCCACCGATCATGCACGCAACCTAGGATTCATCCTCGACTCATCCCTCTCCATGTCTAAACAGGTAAATGCCGTCTCCTCCTCCTGCTTCAATAGCCTCTGCATGCTCCGCAGGATCTACAAGTGGATCCCAACCGAAACAAGAAGAACAGTGACACAGGCTCTTATCAGCGGCAGGCTGGACTATGGCAACACACTCTATGCAGGAATCCCAGCCAGACACCTTCGATGACTACAACGCATCCAAAACACCACCGCCAGACTGATGGTTAATGGCCCCCGCCATAGGCACATTGCCGCAGCGATATCACCCCCCACCTGAGAGACCTACACTGGCTCACCGTCGACAAGAGGATCACCTTCAAACTCCTCACCCACGCACACAAAGCACTCCACAACGCCGGACCTGTCTACCTGAACAGCAGACTCAACTTCTATACCCCGACCAGCCAGCTTCCCTCCGCAAACCTCGCCCTCGCTGATGTCTCCCGCATCCAACAAAGAACCTCTGGTGGCAGATCCTTCTCCTACCTCGCTGCCAAGACCTGGAACTCCCTCCCTACCCACCTACAGCAGACCCAAGACCTACTCGCCTTCAGAAGACTCCTCAAGAGCAGTAGTGGCACCCCCTCCCCTCAGCGCCTTCAGACCCTCACGGGTAATTAGTGCTCTTTGCAAGTACTCTGATTGATTGATTGATTGATTGATTGATTGATTGATTGCTCCATGTCCCAGAGAGACACATTTGAAAATCTTTGATAATGTGAGCAGGGCATAGGATGCTGACAGGACTTGCATCATTGTCCATGTGAATTTGGCCTGTGTGAAAGCCCCAATGCACTACATGGCATTGAAGGCCAACAGATGGCAGAAGAGTTGCAACACACTCGCTGATCATGGCACACACTGGACAGCACATGCAACTGCAGGGTGTGTGACAGCACGTGCCAAGAAGTCACATATTCCACTCCACTGAAGAACCCTCAGCAGACCACACAGACACACCCTAGCACAGATCACTCGCCTGTCACTGACAACAGCGGACACAACCCCCACTTTGCACATGAACACACATGAAATACCTCCCCAGACGGCACAGATGCCGCGAGGAAGTACCGACGGTTAGAGCGGTGCTTCACCAGTCCTGAGCCGCAGCCAGGCGAGGTGAGGTGTACACTTCTTACTAATCAGCCCGCCGCTGATTGTATGAAGAGGTCTGGGACAGACACAACCTGGAGGTTCAGGTGACTTTTCTGTGTCGTTCCTACACTACATTTTACCTTTCTTACTTATTTGTCACGTTGGGTTTTCTGTTTGCAGTAGCTGTAATTAATAGGTCCTGAAGAAAGCAAGGCTAACAGCCAGGTTTGCTGAAACATGTCGACCACGTCACACCACTAGGCAGGTTATAAATTCACCCTGTCTGAGCTATGTTTTAACATTGGTGCTAGGAGATATACCCTATTAAATTATTTTCTGCTCCTTAAACCAATTTTATTCACCTTTACTTTTTTTCTGGTTTTTTCTTGCACTGCACTGTAGATTTCTCTCCAACCCCATCAGTTACTTTACCTACACATATGGTTTCAACCACAATACCAACACTTACAGACTCACAGGAAGATCTATACCGAGATCTGGTACAGTGTTGGTCCTCGGGGCCCCAAATGATGAAGGGCGGTTCCGAGTGGTGACTGATGGGAGCCAGAGACCAGATACTTATTTTGATCTGGCATAGAGAGATATGTATATGTATGTATATATATATATATTCTTGAGCGCTTGCCCCTGAATCATGTGGACATTGTGAGCGTTACACCTGTTCTGTCTTTATTCACTAGCCTGTCTTTTTACTGACCCTCTGATACTCTGTTGTGAATACTGTTAGTTGGGCTTGTATTCAGAGCTGGTCATTAAACTGCCCACGGGTCCCCCTTACTGTATGTGTTTTAGACACACATGAAATACACCATGCCCTGCATGAGAGACATCACCATGTGCACCCCCTGAGACTCACTGCAAACCTCCTTGCATGTCTGTCCCACATTGACACAATGGCTGTTGTGACACTCACTCAATAGGTGCACAGTCTAAGGTAGTGTAATCAGCACTCACATGCTCTTCTGCTCTCCCAGCTTGTTGTACTATGGTAGGAGGCTGTCCAGCAGGGCCTGGTTCTCCTCTTCAGTGAAGGCTGGGACCCTTTCCACAGTACGTGCCATTGTAGCTAGAGGATGCAGAGACAGCAGCAGTGTGGTCCACCCCAATTTTGTGCAGGCAAGTGCCTTCTCAGGGGTTCTTGCTGCCTTAAATCAGTGCTGCTGAAGGACATTCAGTTCGAGGAGTACATAATGATAGGTCAGATTTGTTTGCATCCTACATTTCCTCCAATCCCTTTATTCATATGACTCTGACAGAATTTGCATCTTTCAAAATTTGAGCTTCAGCTCAACAATCATTTTGCAACATTGTATTTTTTGGGCCAACTGACTTTTTCATGTCATCTGTTGGACTCATAGCTACTCAGAAATCAGTATCCATGACACCCAGGATGCATTCAGGGCCTACTACTAGTCCCCCTATTAATTTTGAAATCCACACACGTGTACGGTGCATTTCAAGCGCTCGCGTATGGCCCCATTACAATAGAAATATGATGCGCACACACGACCGGAAAGTAGGGGTACGGTACATTTCATATGGGCGTTTCACACGCCGATGTGAATGCAGAGATACGGTGCGTTTCACATGCTGATGTGAATGCAGGCGTACGGTACGGTTCACATGCTGATGTGAATGCAGGGGTATGGTGCTTTTCACATGCTGAGGTGAATGCAGGGGTACGGTGCAGTTCACACGCTGATGAGAATGCAGGGGTACGGTGCTTTTCACACCCTGATGTGAATGCAGGGGTACTGTGTGGTTCACACGCTGATGTGAATGCAGGGGTACAATGCATTTCACACAGTGCGTTTCACACGCTGATGTGATTGCAGGGGTATGGTGCGTTTCTCACGCTGATGTGAATGCAGGGGTACAGTGTGTTTCACACGTTGATGTGAATGCAGGGGTACGGTGCGGTTTACACGGTGATGTGAATGCAGGGGTACAGTGCGTTTCACGCGCTGAGGTGAATGCAAGGGTACGGTGCGTATGGCACCATTACAATAGTGATACGAGGCGCACACAAGGCAGAGATGTAGGGGCACGGTTTGCACAAGGATGTCTATGAAGTACTTGTCATTGCATACTTTTGTGTGCAGCCCCTAGGTGTGGCAGCCAGTGATATAACACAGGGCATCTTATCTTGTTGCACAATCGATGTGTGATGACCTGGGGACACATGTCATGTGTGATGGTGCACTACGTGGCACACATCACCTTGACACTTGTCCCATGTGTATCATTAGGCAGATTTTGTCAGGCACAGCAACACTAGGATGGCACAGTCATCACTACCGGCACCTGTCTCCTGATGCCAGGGACTGGGGCACTTTGTCAACTGACATGTCATGCTCAGCATGACCCTATGTGACTATGTCAGGTGCGTGTCATGTGTAACATTGAGCTTGCTGTTTGTGTTCCAAAAACTGCATCTGCTGTTGTGTATCTAACATGGGTCTGTGTTGAGATGGCAATGGTTTCACATCTACGAACACCATACCACATGTGCAGTCCCACGGCTGTTGGGTCTAATGGCATCAGACTTCATATTTCCCAGGCATACATGTCTGCGTCGTGACAATGGCTGTGTTGTTTTGTTGTCACAAGTACACCTTAATCCCAATGTGTTTGATATATACATTTTTATATTCCATGTGACTTGTACGTGTGCCTTGCAGTCAGCTGTCTAGATGGGATGACAACCTTCCACAGCAGGTATTGTGACGTGTGTCACTCCAGTGATATCTCGGGCTGTTCACTCAGACTGGCCCAGCAGCTCATTTCAGGTCATGTCATGTTTATTTGTCAATCAACAGATGTATCTGGCTTTTCGTAGGAGGGCCTGCAAGCTGGCATATGTGTTTTGGATGTATTGCACACACCAGACTCCATAGTGACCTGATCTCTAGTAGCAGTTTTGCATGTGCTATGTACATTGCCATTAATGTTGGCTGACTGTTAATCTACATTATTCCAAAAATGTCCTGCAGGGTACCACCTCCACCAAGGCCATTCCCAGACTTGGCTACCATGCGGGAACGTGTCGGCATCCAATGTTACAGATTCACTCAACAGTTGATTTAGGAGTTCACGAACAAGCTGGCACTACATCTCCAACCGCAACACAGGTATCCTACTGCGCTGACTCCAAATATAAAGGTGATGGCAGCCCTCCATTTTTTTGCTACAGGTACACTTCAATTAACCATAGCTGATGTGAGTGGAATGTCACAGACGATGTTCAGCCGTGTCCTGCGTGATGTTTTGGCATCCATGTTGGAGCACATTGATGAATTCATCAAATTTCCTACTCCTGAAGAGTTGAGAGATGTCAAGGGTGATTTCTATGCCCTGGGAGGGATGCCACATGTCATTGGGAGCAGGCATACCGCAACCGTAAACATTATCATTCAAGAAATGCCCTTGTGATGTGTCTTGCTAACATGCTGATTTCCCATGTTTGTGCACGTTTTCCAGGATCGGCACACGATGCATTCATCATGAGGCCTAGCAGGGTTCCTCAAATGATGCTGCAGCTGATCAAGAATTGGGTGTGTCTTGTTGGTGGGTTAACTCTGTTTGTCCTGTGTGTTTAGGTATCTTTAGCTCCGACGGCATCTCCTGACCCACCTATTTACATGAATTATCTATGTAGGGGACTCGGGATATCCCAACATGCCATGGCTAATGACACCTCTCCACAACCCAAGAGCAGCTGCAGATCAGCGGTACAATAATGCACATGGGCAGACCAGGCGATTGATTGAGAGGACGTTTGGCCTCCTGAAGAGCCTATTCCGGTGCCTCGATAAGACCGGTGGATCCCTCCATATGCACTGGACAAGGTCTGTAAGATCTTAATAGTGTGCTGCATGCTGTAGAACATGGCAGTTGTGAAGGCAGTGCTACTCATCCTGGATACTGAGGAGCAGAAACATCCACCCGTTGAGGATCAAGGGCTTGGTCACGATGCAAGTGATGAGGAGAAGGAGGATGATATCCGGAGTCAGCTCATACGCAACTTCTTCTCATAATTATGAGTCACTGGGAATGAATGGGCAAGCTTCTAGCATTGAGTGGCATGTGTTGCAATGTGTGTGTCCAGCTTACTGTATGGAAAATGACTTTGATGTGTGTTCTGATGTGTGAGGCAAGTGCTGATGTAATGCCACACAGTAATGCGCAATGACTTTCCTTGAAATTTGCATTTGTCCTACATTATTCCTGTTTTGTAACTGCTCATGTCTTTTGCAAAGATTTTTAACAGTCAACTCTTGTGTGTCTGTCATTTCCAGGTTGCTGTGCCTGTCTGTTCGTGTCATCTTAGTCCTCCTGCTATTCCTCATGATGATTGCAAATGAACTGAATCAGCGTTCCATGCACGGACATGTGTTAATGTCAGTTTGGGTAAGAGATCCAAACAGGCTGTTGGGTGTTGGTATGGTTTGGGAATGTGTGGGAACTGTTTCTGTACATGTTGTTGTACCATGCAAAAATGTCTACTCACCATGGATCAACTCACATGTTGCACCACTCCCATGACACGCCAGTCACCCTTCTTGACAGTCATCTGTAGTGGAGTGTGGACTCTGGTGAAGACATCAATGTGTGTAAACCTTGCCCCTGACATATTGCGGATACCACGGGTTGACATTGTGCAGGACATCACAACAACAGGCTCTATGGGGAATTGCAGCCTCGCTGTGTGCAGCAGGATGTGTTTGGCCCATCCACTTAATCTTGTGTGCCAGTACATTTGGATTTCCAACAACCATGTCGTGAAGGTGTTGGGCAGTGTATGTCCCACATGTTCTGTCAACTGCCTTTGAGTCTGTTGGTATGGATGCATTGCCCTTTGTGCCAGTATGTCATGTCACTGTCACGTTGCTTTCTCAGGGCTGGTGGAGAACACTGCTTTGCCAGCCTTCTCGGTAAGTTGATGAGAAATGTATATTCCCATGAAGCCAAGAACGTTGCACTGATGACGTCAGAACATTGCACTGTAGCAAATGTAAACGCTTCCGTGGCACCACTCGGGTCCCGTTAATTCCGGGATTCTCTTGTGGCGTGCTGCATATCGTGGTCACTGTAGGGGGGCTTTTGTGCCATCGCTCCTCATTACTCTCTGGCCCAGCAGCTTGTTCTGTTTGGCATTTCAAAGTCCAGTTGGACGAGCCGTTGAGTGGCTCTTGCGGGGCTTCCTTGTGTTTACCAAAATCCCTCCCTCGTTGGACGAGCTTCTTAAGGCTGTTGCAGGGAATGTGTGATTCCCTGGGGTAACTACGGATTGTTGGCTTTGTGTGAGTCGCGCTGCAGTGCATTTGTATTTCTGTTTGTTGGACCTCATTCATACACTGTGATTTTCTGTATTACGGCATGGCTTTAATTGCCTTGAAACAGCTTGCAGAGCGTTATAACCCCTTCATATCGCTGTAATCCTTTTATGCGTCTTCTGTGATCCCTGTGCTAGTTGCACAATCCTTAAAACAGGATCATAATATTGGCCATTTCTTTTGCAACGCGTACAACATAATCTTTGGTGTGTTATGGTGTTTCATCACCTTTCCATGTGCTATGAATTCATGTGGATTGTTCATCTCTGTTTTCACAGCAGGGTTTGTAGTGCTCGTCCTGAAGTAAGCTCAAATTCCCCAGTTACGTGGCTCTTAAAACCTTTGTGGTTATGTTGCTAACTGCTGGATAAATACATGGAAACGTATAGAACAGCCTTCTTTCTAAGTGTGTAGTAATGTCCTTGTTCAATCCTCAGATCTACTAGCACTTTCATTACTGTGATCCCAACCAAGATACAGTGGCTGTTGTTTTCGTTTACAGGTGTAACTGTTACAGTGTAGGTCCTTTGGTATTCAGTGATTCAGTGACATCCTCAGCATACAACTTCAACATTGCCATCACAGACGGATACAAGATCACCTGCATGGACCACACCAACAATCCAGGAGGATGAATTGCAATCTTTTCAGAAGTACACCCTCAGAGACACATACAACAACAAGGACACACTCAGCATTGTCAAGCACCTGCACTTCAGGTTTCACACCAACCCCCTGACCACCCTCAGTCTAACAATCATCTACAGATCTCCGGGCCTACACCCACTATTCTGCTTAGCCATCAACAACTACATCAGCACACTGGCCCTCTCCTACACAGACTACACGTGGCAGGGGGACAGCAACTTTTGGCTGGAGGACAACCACACCACCATCCTTCATTGGTACATCAACTTTTGCATGCAGTTCTCCGATAAGCAACACACTGCCCCACACTCTGCTACAGATCCCACTAAGATGCTTGACCTAAGTCACCACAGACGAGCTGCTTGGCACCCTTGCACAGGACACTCCAACCAATGCCACCGCCAAAACCTGCGACCTCACATAATGGATCAGCGACTGATCCAACACTCTTTCCACATTGGCGGACACTCCTCTGAAGCACAACAACAGTTAAGCCACCTGGGAAAAGCAGACCAACTGGACTCATACAGGTCTTGCCATACTCTTGTGCAAACCTTGCTAAACAAACAACCATCAGTTACCTTTCAGCCCTGAAACCAGCCACAAACAGACATCACCATATCATCAGCATGGACAAGAGGACATTTTTCAGGTAGGGCATAGGCACCAACACATAAAAACATCAAGGAGCCCCTCAGCATCGTGAGTGAACTATCTAACCCCAGCTCTCCATCCAAAAGACATCCCACCCTTGCAAGGCCAAGGGGATCCCTTGCAACATTCTACCACTGCAAGCTCATGGACGTACACTACAGCCTCGCCACACAGAGGCAGACAGCGCTATTATCCACAGGACATACCCCCCCTCAGGACCTGGACTCCTGTCAGCAGCAAAGACACCACCCAGGTCATGTACACAATCCACTCTGGGTCTCCATCAGGACCCTTCCCACCCAACATCTCAATCACTGCATACCCCATCCTTGGAGCCCACCTCCGGTACATTATGACTATCTCCTTTGAGTATGCCGCATTCCATGGGAGCTGGAGGCATGCAGAGACCCAGGCTCTTCTTTTACATTGGACGACAGTACCGCAGGATCGCCTAGAACATCACCCTGCTTGCCTACCCGGCAAATGTCATGAATAAGACAGTCAACGAGCAACTGTCCATCTCCCTCTAAGCAAACACCTCCAGGCAATCCGCCCCAGTCCATCTTCCAAGGTAATCACCCCACTGCAACTGCCCTCATTGCCACCACCAACATCTTAGACCCTGCTCAACAATGGTGAGACCACCACCCTCACCCCCTTGACCTCTCAACGACATTCTACACCATGTGCTACCACACTGTTAGATCACACATCTCGAATACTGGGATCCAGAGGAGGCGCCAGGATGAAATCGCCAAGTACCTACCAGCAAGGCCCAGGGAGTCTGCTTTCCCCTTCAGCACGTAGTACAGTGGGGTCACCATGGCCATGCCCCAGGGCTCATCTCTCAGCGTGAAAATCTACAATGTATCCATGACCCCCTCTCCACCATCACATACGCACACAACCTCATCATCATGTCCTATGCCATTGACACCGAGCTGCTCCTCATCCTCACCAAAGACTCAGCCACTCCCAGAACCAATCTTCAAGAAGGTATGAGGTCCGATGACGAATAGATGAACATCAGCCACCTGAGGCTGGACTCGGACAAGACTGAGGTCATCATCTGAGGATTGTCCCCTTACGGCTGGGACAACTCCTTGTGTCACACCAGCCTGGGCAGTTCACCAACACACAGTCGCCAGGCACGCAAGCAGGTGTTCATCATACACTCCTCGCTCACAATAACCATGCAACTTGACACCATCTCTACCTCATGCTGCAATTCCCTCCACATGCTGCAAATGATCTTCACATAGATCCACTGCAAGGCAAGACAGATAGTCACCCAGGTCCACAACACCAGCCGAGTAAACTATGGAAACGCCCTCTATGCAAAAACAACAACCAGACTCCAGGAGGACTTGTGCACATCCAGGTTGCATCCGCACACCTCCGCCTCAAAATCCCCAGCCTCAGCCACTTGACCGTCCACCTGAGAAACCTACAATAGGCTCACTTTCAACTTCAGTATCACCTTCAGACTCCTCAGCAACACGCAGGAGGCAGTCCACAACCCCAGCCCCGAAGACCAACATGGACGTCTACCATCCAACACCCCCAACTCCATCCAGCCAACCTTGCCCTGGGCACCATTCATTATATCCACAGTACAACTGCATGTAGGAGACAGTTCTCCCACATCACCAAACACACCTGGTACTCCCTCCCTCGGCACCTCCACATGACCCATGACCTCAACGCCTTAATAAAACTATTCCAGAACTGTCTATCTGAGCAGTAGGGTAACCCTCCACCCCCCCAGCAGCTTGAAACCATCACGGGCGAGTATTGCACTCCATGTATGTATTTGATGATACATTGGGACCTATGTGTTTCCTCAACCAGACTCAGATCCCAATGTATGGATGACTTGAGTTTGTTCTGTTTGGTAAAGGTCTATAGTCAAGTGAAAACACAAAAGTACTAAACCACAAAAAATATATAATTATCAATATATACTAACAGATGAACTCAGCACTCACCAGATTATAAGCGTTATTTAATATATATTTATTTTATAGCAAGTGCATCATTTTTATATATAGGGGCCCCCTTCTTTCCAAATTGACTTGAGTTTGTTCCACACTCTGGCATACTTTGACATATCCCCACACGTATGTTGTTGACTCATGCCAAATGACTGCACATCAATTTTCCTTGTGATTGTTTTGTTTATTTATCTGTCTTGTGAGTGAATTATGAGTAAGTGATAGGTGCTGTACAAACATGCCTGGAATCCAAAGTTCACAGAGTAAGATGTGATGCCTTGCAGTTTGAGTCAACAGAGTCCAGACCACAGTGCTTGGCATCATTCTTCAGACTGCAACCAGCAGGTCCATGTGGGAGAGTAGGACAGTCAATGAGGTGATGCTGTTACACACAAGATCAAGGTCCCAGACCAGGTGACCTGGGAGGTGTGCACTGCCCACTGCCTCTCACTGTCTTTTTCGTGGTCGACCCACCTTCCTTGGGGAACCCTCATATGCAGGCCTTAATGATGCATGGGACACTCCATCGGACAATTCCTTTTCCTCCTTCCTCCCTGTGCCTGTTGGCAATCTTTACCTAGAAGTGTCTTGCCTGGTGACACAGGGAGGGTGCTCCATGTTGTCTGCAATCCGACTGAGTGAATGGCTTATGTCCCTTTGCAAAGCCAGGAAATCAGCCAGTCTTGCCTCCATCTGTCCTTGGTGTTCTTGTTGACTGGCTTGTTGCTCGGCCTGCAGGTTTTTGATCTCTGTGAGGGTCCCCACTACCTGGATGAACTCCCTGGTGTCCCGCTGGTATGCCTCCATGATGTTGCGTAGTTGAGATATCCCTGGCCCTACAGCTGGCTGGTCAGGTTCTCACCTCCGCCTGCCACCTGCCGCCACTCCCACCACCCCTACCCACACAAGCCTGGCCTGCCGGGAGATGGCATATTAAGTGTAGTCTTCTACCTCCTGGGTGCCCGGAGAACCTTGTGCCTCATTGTCAAACTGGTTCAGTTGTTGACAGTGGGCAGGGCTCCGAGATGTCTGCTGGGATGTGACAGGAATGGTGGTGGTGGTTGGCGCAGATGTCCCTGATCCAGGTGCTCCAAGGGATTGGGAACCAAAGGTGCCAGGTTGGTCGGGGTCATCGGTGGAGTGGTGAGAGGCATCGCTGTCAGTGGGATCAGGGTCCTGCGGAGCCTGGGACTGTGATTCATCTCCCCCATTTTCGGGGGTAGATTCCGCATGTTGCCCTGTGGGTGTGAGAGAAAGACAATGTTAATGTCATTTAATGCAACATCCATTTTTCATACACATTGCAGTTGCCACTGTTCTACCTGGTAGTTGTCTATGCTTTGGACTGTCCTCATTGTTCACTTGTGGATGGGTATGATGTGGGGTCAGATTGACCTGTGCTCATGAGTCATTGACATGTGGGGGCATATTTACAATAATTGACTCAGCCCTGCATATCAGCAGGGATTCGCCAGTCATTGTGCACCACAGCTATGCCAGCACGGATGCAACACATTTACAATGCGGAGCACCATGGTGGAAAAATGGCACAGCTGCGTCAAGCATCTGTGCCGTAGAAGTGGCGCATTGCTGGAGTTGCGCTACTGGTGCAAATCAGATCCAGCAATGCTCTGTGAGGCCCTATCTGCACAATGCTGCGTCAATCCTTACGCCTGCTTCAAGCATGCACTGGGTTTTGACGCAGCAAGTGCTTAAAAGTGACTGAGTGAAATCTTGTAGATTTCACTCAGCAACTTTTGGGAGGCGTTGCAGTGCCGTAACGTCCAACCCCCCTCGACCCCCTGCGACCAGGACACCTACTTCTGGCGCAGGGCTTAGAACGTGACACATCTCCCAGATGCGTCACCTTGTAAATACACAGCACCATGGTGCCACTTTGTGTGGCTGCTCCGTCACAAAGGTTACGGAGCTGCGGCGTGAAAGAAGCACAAGGGGCTTGTGAATCTTTATTATTATTAAGGGAAGCTTATAAAGCGCTTGGTTACGCTGAAAGCGTGTCCCCGCGCTACAACTGAAGAACTCAGGACAGTGGTAAGGAGTGAGCCCAATTATCTGGAAAACAAGTATGTTTTTAAGTTCTTCTGGAAGCTGGTATCAGATGGGTCTAGGCGGAGATTAAGAGGCAGGGCGTTCCAGCTCTTCGCTGCCAGATGGCGAAAAGAGCGTCCGCCCATGCGGGCCCTTTTAACCCTAGGAACCTTAAGTAGGCCTCCGTGTGAGGAGCGCAAAGCGCGTGCTGGTGCATACCTGGTCACTAGGTTCTAAAGTGGAATTGGCGTTTTCCTAGCAAGAATGCGGTGACAGGTACAGAGGGCTTTAAATTCCACTCTGCTTTTTACTGGCAGCCAATGGAGGGTTTTAAGAGCGGCCTTGGTGTCCGATCTTTTTGGGATTTTTAAGATGAGACGGGCTGCCGCGTTCTGTAATACCTGGAGGCAATTTATAGCCTTACAGGTGGCTCCCAGGTACAATAGGTTGCCGTAATCTTGGCGCGATGTCACGAGGGCATGTACCAGTGTTCTCCGTGCGGACATAGGAAGGAGATCAAGGACCTTCCGTAGGGTTTTTAAGACGCTAAAACAGACTCCCGCCACTCGGTCTATTTGGGGTCCAAAAGACAGGTCAACATCGAGCCATACACCAAGGTTTTTGACTCCCTGACGGGGTATAGGAGCCTCACCTAGGCATGGGGGCCACCACGCCGATGACCAAACAGATGGATTCCCCCCCACAACGAGCACCTCGGTCTTGTTGCCGTTTAATTTGAGGCAGTTAGTGGGCATCCAGGTTGCAAGATCTTGCATACAGGCCCTAAAACTGTCCATCGCAAGACCGGGTGCACGCGAGAGGGAGATAACCAGCTGCGTGTGATCGGCGTATGACACAATGTTCAATCCATGACTCACGGCAATCGAAGCCACTGGAGAGACATAAAGATTAAACAAGGTTGGGCAACGTGCATTTGTAGCTTGGTTGCTTCAGCAGATCTGTATTGGTTTTGTTGTGTTACTTGACCATTGTGACAGTGGGGCACTCCATTGCCTGTCCCAGGAGGGTATGTTTGTGTAAGGGCTGTGTGTGAAAGGCCGTGCTGGTAGTTGCAGTCTTATTTGGAACTGGGCATCCCTTGTGGTGTGGCTGTTCCCCCATGGAGCATGCTGCCATTGCAGTGGTTGTGAGTTCCTGCCCCAGAGATCTGACCTTCTTGTCCTGGTGTTTGTGTTTGCACTGGTCACTGGGGGCCTTGTGCTGCCTACACCAGGGCCCAGTGTCAGCTATCTTGTCAGTACTTTCCTACTTCCTGTGCATTGAGCATGGTGCATGGTTGTGCACCTGTGCCATATGGGATGAGGGCAATTGGGCATGGGCGTCCACAGAAATGATTCTAGGGGTGGGCAAAATTGTAACTTCATCACCATTCCCCTTGCACCCTTCTCCCCACTGCCTTACACATACTTCTCCCCCTCCCCCTTGCACCCTTCTACCCCTCCCCCTCCCCCTTGCACCCTTCTCCCCCTCCACCTTGTACCCTCCTCCACCTCCACCTTGTACCCTTTTGTACCTTGCACCCTTCTCCCCTTTGCCTTGCACACTTCTCACCTCCCCCTTCCACCCTTATCGCACTCTGACTTGTACCCTTCTCAGACACCCCCTTGCACCCTCCCCACCCAATGGAGGGGGCTGCCACCTGGAAGATTGTCACCATTTCGAAAGCATGATGGACTAGGTATGGCCCTGACTGGGCTCACACCAGACGCACTGGCGATACGGGGGGGGCAAGAGCCCACCTTACCCCCCTGCGGACGCCCATGCAATTGGGTCTGATTTGGAGTCCCATAATGCGTTTTGTGACACCCTCCCTCCTAGCATACCGGGCGTCCATTTTTGGGTCTGTGCTTCCTGTAGCATGGGACATGGCATGGCCTTGCTTTCTCAATGGGGCATACACATGTTAGTGGCATTAGCGTTGTTTTTGGATGTAGTTGTGGGTGGTGGGCACTTGGGGGTTGGTGAGGTCATTTTTTGTACTTGGGGCGTGGATGCCATTACCCCCATGTTACAAGAGTTGTTTGTGTACTCACCAGGCTCTACGTCTCCTTCAATTCTATGTATTCCCACCGGCGGTAGCAGGGCCATCACCTTCTCCTTCCATGGCTGGTAGTGTACTAGTCTGCAGGGACCACCATCTCCAGTGTGCTGGCTCTGTTGGTACTCCTCTTCCATCTCCTGCTTGATCATACCCCATAGATCATACCACCTGGCCTGGCTCTTCTTCCTTGTACGTCTGATGGGTGCAACAGCATTCACCCTATTGACTATCGTCTCCCACAGCTGTGTTTTCTCAGCTATGCTGGTCCGTCTTACCAATGTGCCAAACAGCTGTGGCTCGACTCTGATGACTTCATCTACAAGGATCTCCTTCTCCTCCTTTGAGAACTTTGGATTCTTCTGTGCTGACATGGTGTCGGGTAACCGTGTGTATGGATGTGGGTGTGTGGGTCTGAATGTGAAGGGGGTGTGTGGGTCAGAATGTGTTTGGGGGTATGTGTGAAGGTGGATGTTTGCAGTTGGTGGTGTGTTGTCAGTGTGTCTTGCTAATTGTGTCTGTTGCAAAGGACCATGGCCCTTTTTATTGGTCCATTTGTGGGTAGGGCTTAGTTTAAATTTTTGGTGGGTGTGTTATAAGGGGTGTTTCTGAGTTAGCCCCTCTGTTTGCCTGTTTGGAACTGGCCAGGACATTCACTTCCATGGTTTGTACACTGGAGACGTGTTTTGTGGTGTTGTGTTAGTTGCTTTCACCCTCCTACTGCTGTTTTACAGTATCGCGTGGTTAAGTACGGCTCGTTTACTTGTATTTGCTTCTGTTTATTTGTTTGTGCAACGCGACGTTGTCACAGTACGAGTTGTATTAGGGGTTTGTGTGCGCTTCGTTCGGGGGGTTCGTCTCATAATTGATTTTGTGGCTGGCTCATATGCGATGTTTTACGGGGTTCGCGTGCGCTTCGTTCAGCGGGGGTTCGTCTCATATTTGATTTTGTGGCTTGCTCATACGCAAAGTTTTCTATACGAATCGCAGCTCATACGCGACTTTTTCCGTACAAATCACATTCTGATTCCCCGGTCTGCATTGTATTTGTCGGGTCGTACAGCATGTTTATGATTCATGCGGTTCACTTTCAGGGTCCATTTTGTGCGGATGTTTCCTTGTTTTTCGTAAGGTTTGCAATGATTTGGATGTATTTTTTACCTACGGATCGGATTCGGATTCGGACGACGGATTTGTACAATTCGTACGGAAACGGCTACGAATTTGAATAGTCGAATCTGAATGGACCCCAAAATGTATCAAGAGCAAAATGCATTAAAAATGTAATATTTCTCACACATATTTTCAAACATTTTATTGTAGTAAATCCTCCTAAACCAGGTAGAAATCCCAAATGAAAACAATCCAAATCTGATTCCATAAGAAGATAAAATCCTACAAAAAGTGAAAAAATACAACTGTAAAAATACAGATCAAAAACCCGAAAAATAGATTTGCAAAACAAACGCTCCGAGAAACCCGAAAAATTAAAGGAAATTTATTTAAAAGTAACAGTTTCAATAAAACTATGTAAAATGTTATTAAAAAAACTAAAAAAAACTGCATCTTCGTCTACCATATAATGCCAGAACATAGACCTCCAAAAAATAAACACAAAATGTCCTGCAAAAACATATATATTCTCCCATGTAATTTATTACACTATAATATAAATTAAACACATAACATAATTAATAACACATAATTAGTGAACAACTCGCCTATCTATTAGTAATGAAATGCAAAGCTAACACTAAGGGCCTCATTCCGATGTTGGTTGGAAAGTCTCCAAACTGAATTCAGTTTATCCAAATCTGTGTCGGAAACTGCGTTTCCAACCGAATATGAAACATTTCCGATTGGCCAATTACGATAGTAGGCAGACGTTTGGACCTTCTGACTCAGTTCTGACTGGCATTCGGAGGAACTGAGTCAGTTGGAGCTGACTTGTACGGCTCTATTGACACGTTTCCGACTGTGTGATTATGATGTCGGATTTGGAATGCCTTTCGGGCTCAATTTGTCCAACATGGATCGGCTAAGGAAACTGACTTTGGGCACCAGTAGCAGGGCCCCCTTCACATGGAAGCCTCCGTAGGGGCCTGTGGGGCTACCAATGGGTCCCCTCTTTATAACCATACGGTGGTTGCAGGGTTTTCTGCAACCCCCCAATTTGCAATGGGACCCTGTGTTGTCGGTCGGGAACAGAGGCTCTGATTAAAGTCAATGGGAGTCCGACCGAACGGTGTACAGAAACATCGCAATAAAGCAGTCTGACTCCCCACATCAGGGTCATAGACTGAAGTGAAATGAAATAAAATTAAATTAATGAAATGAAATGAAAGATGTTTTTATATAGCGCATGGCAACCCAGAGGCATCCCAGTGCTGTGAAGGTAGCTAGAGAAGTGTGTGGGGGTTTACGGAAATAGCCATGTCTTAAAGAGTTTGCTGAATGTCAGGTGATTGGCTTCCTGGCGGATGGAGAGCGGAAGATAGTTCTAGAGCCTGAAGGTGTAGTAAGAGAAGAGGCGACCCCATGTCCAGGACCTCTTGATTCTGGGAGATTCAGTCAGGTGTAGCTCATCTGAACTGGGACTTCGGATGGCTTCAAAGGTTTGATCAGATTTTTCAAGATGGGAGAACCTTTGTTCTGAAGGTTTTTATGTGTGATGCAGAGGGCTTTGAAATATATTCTCTCCTGTATCGGGAGCCAGTGGAGTGATCAGACAGGCTTGGCTGAGCATTGTTTTTTGTGTCAGTGAGGACCCTTGCTGCTGTATTTTGAACCACTTGTATTTTGGAAATGACTAACTTGGGAAGAGCTAGATAAAGGACCTTTCCATAGTCTAGTCTGGAGAGGATAAGAACCTGGATCAGGACTTTTCTCAAGTGGCAGGGTAAGAGAGGAAGTATTTTCAGTGCAGTTTGGAGCAGACTATAGAAGGTGGCATCGGTTTTCCTGGCTTGGGGTCTAAAAGTGAGGTCGTGGGCAAGCCAGAAGCCCAGGCCATTTATATCTTTTTTTGGGCATTGGTGCGGGCCCCATGCCAGTTGGCCACAAGGTGTTAGTTTTAAAGATTACATGGTTGCCCAGCAGCATGAGCTCTGTTTTGTCGCCGTTGAGTTTGAGGTGAGATGCGCTCATCCAATGAGCAACTTCTTTGAACAGGAGCACAGGTGTGTGGGGGACTGATTCGCCTGGTTCAGTGATACAAGTGTGGTCATTCCTGCAGATTTCTGTAATGGATTAGCCAATAAAGTAGGGCCAGAAATTGAATTGTGCTGTGATAGTGAGGGAGGAGACAATGGTGTTCTAAGTGCATACAATAAAACTAGTAGGAAAATTGAGGTTCTGTAAATTACTAATTCGTTCGTGCTCAGCCTCCATTTTGTGATTACCGCCATTTTATGTTGCCCTCACTCAGGCAGCGCGGCGAACGCAATGTTTTTGTCATTTCTGCATTTGTCAGGTGGATTTTCTGCCTGTGTTTACTAATGAGTGTCATGGTCTGGCCGAGTACACTAATTCCTGTCTGAGCTGATTAATCCCCGTCCGGAGTGTCTGTTGGTTCACACCATTCTTTCCTCTAAGTTATCTTATCTGCTGTCTTTTGCTACACATCTTGTGTATTCTCCTGTTTCACGATTGTCCTTCTACCACATGCAGCTGTGTTTTCTCTGCTTGTAAATCGGATTGTGTGGATTCATTTGTAATTTACTTAAGGGGTCGAGTGACAAACGTAACCGGGAACTTAAGTTGCTCTAGACTTAAAGCATTGTTTTTAACGTTTGCCAATGTCTCATACTCTTGTGTGATTGCATTTTGCATTGTATTGTACCGTATATAAACCTGTGTGCCACGGAGTTAAGTGGCAGTCTCTTTTGAACCTCGTTATACCAACGACTTCTAAGACCACTGTACTAGCTGCAGCTAATAAATACTATCTTCTATGCCAGACGAAGAGTCCGTGTCCCTGTTTCTGACAAGGCAGGTGAATCCTGGGGATTTCAGGCGTACCCTGTGCCGCCGGGCCTTAAGGCTGCGGTTCTGCAACATGGCACAAGATCTTTCAGACCCCCTTAAAGAACACGTAAATAAAGGAGAAAGATGGTTTGATCACAGTTGTTCAGCCACACATCACAAATTAATGTGTGCACTAAAAAATAGCACACAAGGCAAGACCTACATTGCTGATTGTAGGAAAGATTATTAATTAGCTACAAACACTCGTAAAACTCAGATTAAAAATTATGCTTTTATGGAATTAACGTCTATTGATGTGTTAAAAAACAACACAACATTTTGGAGTTTAGTGAATAGACCCTTCTTCTCTGGCTGTAAAAGTGGTATGTTGGAGTGTAATATTCCTGAAGAGGGTTGGAACAATCATTTTAAACTTATATATGTGGTTGCAGGGAGAAATCAAACTGAGGGATTCTATTTATGTGGGTAAGAAATATCTTCTAACATTTACAGTTAGTGAAGTAGCAAAGGCTATGGCCCAAATGACTAAAAATAAAGCCCCTGGCCCGGGCGGGGTTCCCGCCGATCTCTTCTTAACAAACATACCCCTTCGATCTAAACTGCTTGCCAATTTTTTTAATAAAGCCTGTAAAGTGGGTTTACCTAAATCCTGGTCGTTGTCAGGGATAGTACCAGTTTTTACAAAGGGTTCTAGAAGTGACACGCGCTGTTATAGGCCGATTTCTTTTATTGATTCTTCATGTTAAAGTGCTGGACCAAGTGGGAACAAGTGGTTTTGGCCAAGCTTAAAGACTGGCTGAATGATGCTAACATGCTCTCTAACCTTCAGTATGGTTTTAGGAAGGGGAGAGGTACCACCGATCAGTGCCTCAACTTGCCCTGTTGACCGGGAAATATACCATTGCGAAGTAGGGCACAATTCATTTAGCATTTATGGATCTTTCTTCGGCTTTAGACCAAGTGAAGAGGTCCAAGTATGGCATCTGCTCTTGAAATTAGGATTAGATGTAAATATTGTACATTTTCTGGCAGATCTGCATCAAGATCTGGGCGCCAGAGTACAATTTGATCAAAGAAGGGAACCTATCACGTAGCGTCCGTATAATTAAAGGAGTGAGACAGGGATATATTTTGGCCCCTCAATTATTCACTTTATATATTAACAATTTTGAAATTGTTCTATCGGGTGCTTGTATTGATATCCCGTGTATAGGATAGAAATTAATTCCGGCCCTGTTATATGCGGATGATGATGCTCTACTAGATAGAACGGCGAACGGCCCACAGCAGCTTTTAACTACTTTTGCTTCATCCATGAAGTCCTTGGACTTGGATGTAAATTTCTCTAAGTCCCACATTATGATCATGAGGGCCAAGCCAAAGAAATGTAATAGCCACTATTGTAAGGGAAACAATCTCACATGGGTAACGTCAGTCTCATATTTAGGAGTGGTATTTGACGAAAGGGGTTCCTGGAACCCACAAATGCAGGCCAAAAGAAATCTAACGGCAAGATCAACGGTTGATGTTTTAGATTTTGTCGCAGATTGGGATCTAATTCCATGCAAGCTATGTTAAATATCTACAGGGCTAAATGTCTGGCCATTGCGAGCTATGGTTCAGAAATTTGGGGTTACAGAAACGCCGGGAATGTGCAAATAGTGGAAAAAATATTTCTAAGAAATTTGCTTGCCGTACCGCCATCAACATCCACCTATATTATTCCTCAAGAAATGGGCATTATATAACTGACACAATTGGAATGGATCCTCTGCTCAAATGATAAGTATTTGGACAAAACCGGAGCTGGAGATGAACCGTGTTATCATTTGTGACTGTATAATTCATGACTTGACAAATAGCATTCCATGGCCTAATTATGTCAAAAGGACTGCAGCTTATTTAGGCAGATCTGAGCTATTTGGTTTCCCAGAAAAATTGTTAAAAGACGACAAAGCGTGGGTTAAACATATGCATGTTCAGGTATCTCAAAATGATAGAGAGCAGAATAAGTTCAGCAACGCGACTATTTTGGCTCATCAGCTGATATGTACATCATTAACGATTGAGCCATACTTAACCATTGTGTCTAACCAGCACCATCGCTTCCTATTGGTTCAATTTAGGTTAAACCAACTACACTTGCTTTTTGCCGGGCCAAAGGGATGGAAAAAGATGTATGTACCTGTGACAATTTCTCTACTCAGGATTCTCTGCATTTTGTTTTCTTCTGTGAATATTTTTTGCATATACGTAATTGTTTTATAATACCGAAGGCAAAGGTTTTACTCATGCAAGACCAGCTTTCATTTATTTGCAAATGTTAAATAATACATGGGAAATTTTTACTATAGCTAGTTTTTTAATGGCGGCTTTCAGGATTAAGAAGAAAGGAAGTTCTGCTAATAATGTGAATCTTGTGTCAGGACGTATATGAAAATTTCCCCTTTTTACTTTGTATATTAATGAAATAAAGATGTCTTTCTTGATAAATTGTGATGATTATGCGTATTTAATAATTTTTGTAAATGTACTTGTAATGCATTTTTGTAGTATTCTTTTATGGTTTTAATTAACCAAATGAAGTGAATTTGACTTACTGACTGACTCCCCAAATCTAATTCAGTTGGTAACCATTTCGACACTGAGTCGGTCTGAATGCTTTCTGACTGACAACGTAATGAGGGCCTAAATACTACACTCCCAAAACTACGCAACACTATACACTAACATTGAAAATAACACATTACGTACACTACACACATCTCTATTCACTCCCCCACCCTTAAATTATCTAGAAAAATGTTTTTAAAAACTTACCTTAACCAAGGAGACAGCTCTCATCCCGACACCTCTCGGAACGCATGTGGACAACCTTATGGGGAACAACAGGGACTGTGTTTAAGGAACAGGTGGTGGTAGACAAGGGTGTATGTGACACATTTTCTGTGGTGTTCACAACCACTACAGGGCTGCCACCATAGCCTGACTTCACCTAGGATGACGATGATGAGTCTCTTGACACTGACTCCGCTGCCATCCGTCTCCTGACTTGAGACACTCTTTCTAGTTGCCTCTGCAATGTCTGCACGGTCTCCTCTGTCTGGCTTGGTAAATTAAAAAAAAAACAGTATAAAACAGGTGAGAGACATTTTTACATACCCATCCCCCACCATTTACACAACAGTGACATCAAAGTGGCATACAGAACTTCATCAACGTGTACCAGTATTCCTTGCATGGACATTAGTGGTGTAAACTCACTCTATCTACTCACACATATTTTCATTGGCAAGAGACCACTACCACAACAATGGACGTACTCATAGCAGATCGGTCTCATGCGCAACATCATCACCACAGTACGGCTATATTATGAGCTGTTACCTGAAAAAGTGGCACACCTGTAACCAAGGAAGGAAAATAACTCACATATAACATGTGCTCAAAGAACAAATAGACCCCAACATTTTATGGACATACACTGACACATTACCAGACTACTTTAGTCCCATGTATGTCAATCACCTTAGTGTTATGTGCATTTATTTATATATTTATTTATTTATAAAGTGCAACAACATTCATCCGTAAGGATATCACAGCGCTAAGGAGAACACATCCTAAATGAGGGGGTTCCAGGGAAGCGTTCCCAGGTAATGAGTCAGTCCTTGGGAAGAAAATGTGTTTTTTAATATTTTTTTTGTCTCTGGGAAAAAGATTAGTTTTTAGTTTTTTCCTAAACGCTATGTATTTGTTTGTGAGTCAAAGTTCAAGAGAAACGAAAGGTAGGAGACGCACTCAAAAGGATCAAGGAGGCACTGTTTTTATTCAAAAAAGTTCTCTTCTTTATTTCGGTAATTATACCAGATAAAACAGCCAACGGGTTTTGTTACAGTCTGTAACTTTGTCAGGGCTGAAAAATGATCATAAGAAAAAAAACACAAATTACATATATATAAAGAATTACAGAGGATGTGACAATCAATTTTACTTTAAAATATCTACAACATCTGATATATACAACATAGGATGGAAGTTTCTTTTGAACACACAAATATTTGTACTATAAATAAGAAACAACATGTAAGGGATAAATACATCTCTTATCAACCTAGTCACAATAGTCCATACAAATATGTACATTCATATTATAATTATATACAATCTAAAAAACATTTTAATCCAAATTTTAATGCCTAAATACAGATTCATTATACCAGTGGAGTTTGAGGTAAGTGAAAAAAGAAGAAGAAAAAGATGTGGCAAGAGAAATGGGAAATGAAGGGAGGTGGGTGGAAAGAACAGTTACAATAAATTAATAAAGAGAGGGGGAAAGACAACAATCCTAGGAGTACCAAGGCCACATTGAGGAAAACAATTTTGAGTGATACTGCCATGATAAAACGAAATTAAAGAGCTCATGGCATAATTGTATTGATGAAACTGGTGCAAATATGTACCTAAATGTGAAATCTCATCCTGGTTTGGAACTATATGATCTATGCAGTTTGAGAATCCGTGCCATAAGGACCTACTTTGCCCAACAAGATACTAATTTCACCAGTTAAAGGCAAGTAGGCTACACATGAGAAGTTGTTCTTAATAAATGACCATTCACCATAGATTCAAACCTTCAAAACTGGCCCAAAGGGACTCAACATATGGAGTTCAATCACGTCAGGTTTTCAGATCCCAATTGTAATGCGCAGGATTAGCGATGAGATATACTGTGAATGAAATAGCTGATAGATTCATATTATATCTCATCGCTTAGATCATATAGCTCCAAACCAGGATGAGAGTTCACATTTAGGGAGATATTTGCCCCAGAACTGCTATACAAGTTATCTTGGTGCTATTATTAGCTCAAAAGCAGATTTGGGTGGCATCTAGGATTTCGTTAGACTCAAGGTAGTTGATTAGTTGCTTATTAACCAGCTTCCCCATCACCTTGTAAAGATATTGAAGCTGAGATATGGGTCAATAGTTTGCCGGTTTTGAACATCAGTGCCCACGTTTTTTAGTAGGGGAACTACCATGGCTTTTGTCAAATCTCTGGAAATACTGCGGTGTGTAGAGATTGATTGAGCATTTGTGTGACATATGGGCATACGGTTGGGACAATCCGGGAAAAGACAAAGTGGGGGCAGGGGTTTAATGGGGACCATGATTTGACTTCAACCATTTACCGATTCCTGGACTTGGGCATCAGGATGTGGGTTTTAAAGTTCCCCAATCTAAGTCATCCAGTGAATGCTGCTCCCTAAATGAAGAATAAATGTCCACAATTTTATCGGCGAAAATTTGCTGATGGCCTTGCATCCCTCAAAGGAGGGTGCCAGGGCTTGGGACAAGCAGGCAGGTTTACAGAGCTCTTCAACTATTATGAGTTATTTTGGTGAACTACTATTGTCATTCAAGCGTTTTGCAAAATAGATCTTTTTGGCAATTTTAATGGCAGTGGTATAGTGTCTCATCTCCGCCATATATAACTGTCTATCCATGTCTATGCACAGTGCATCCTACATCAACAGTGGATTACATTACTCTACACAACCATACAATACTACATACCACACAAAGATGAGCAAAATGTGGTACTCAATTGTGACTACACAATCAGAGACAGATATAGGCCACACAGTAGAAATTTAACAAATGGTCATCACAGGGTTACGATGTTGTAATGATCAACTTACCCATGATATACTGTATGTGTGTAGACTATTGGACACAAAATAACAGTGATAGTACAATGCACAGTCTAATACACAGTCAAATGTCCATGGTCAATAAAGGATCAACATGAACGCAGAACTACCCATAACAACAGGTGTCAAAGAATGCATGTGACAAAAGCACATATGCAGACTACCCCATTCAGACTGAACATCATCATAGCAGGGATAAAGATAGTACAGTTGGGAGTAAATGGTGCAATTCCCCAAAACACATTTGTGATTACTTCACATGACATGCCAAAATGTCTTTTGCAGCAACTTCATAAACAATAACTTGTGAACTGTCATGAGTGGTGTTAGACCTGTCTGCTTCTGGGAAGACTCTAACCACCATGATTTATTTTTGTCCCCCTTAGCCTCCCAGACTTTCTATTTTTATTTTTACATATGTCCATCAGGAGTTTTTTTAATGCTGTCAGGAGGCTAGGTGCTCCTTGGCGATGACGCCATTTTTCCCTCATAACCTGTGAGGCCTAGTCAGCCCCCTTGAAAATCTAGGGATCTCCAGAGACCTAAGATGGTGTCCACCAACTGTCATAACGGACACCACTGGAGGACAGGTCCATAGGTTAACATTAGGGAACTTTCTAGAATACCCTAGAGAATTCTGCAGGTCTCAGGCCACCCTATATAAGGCCAGTGACCAGCAGCCATTTTGTGCTGACCCCAGAGTAGAGGAGTGAGGCAGTGGTGAGAGGAGGTGGACACACTGAGAGCAGCTAGTTGTCATTTGAGGCTGACAGTTACTTCAGAGGATTGTTCCCCCTTTAGCCCTTGACCGATCCCTCTCTCAAGACATCAGTTATTGACCAAGAAAACAAGCTTCGTGAGAAGAAAAACCCTTCTGGATCAGCATTCCTGTAGAAACTGACAGGACCTGCTTTCTGAAACTCAGTCTTATATGCCCTGCCCAGCGCTGCACCTACCAGGGTATCGAGTCATTTGTGGTCCCCTTGGAGCGCCTTGAGGTGGTTGGGGAACTGTGGAGCCTGGAGCACCTGGAGGAGCGAGTGCCCGATCTGTGAGGTACTTCTTCGGGAGCCGGGTGAGGAAAGCAGCAGCGTGTGAGGAGCGGCGCAGTGTGGTTCGTCTGCGGGACCCCGGGGGCACCAGGCGCGTCAGGAGAAGCGAGGAAACGCTTCCGCGCAAGCCAGTAGCGCGACCGCTTCTTTCAGCAGGAGGGGCCTAGGGTCGAGCAGGCCCAGGGGTGCAGTGTTCCCTGCGTGACGAGGCCCGGTGAGGAACACGCAGGCGCCGACGAGCAGCGCGACCTGAGAGGCGGAGCCATTGCGAGGAACGCGCATGCCCCAGAGATCAGCGCGTCCATCGGGTTGCCTGAGGTGGCGCCAGACGACTCTCCGGAGCGCCGCGTTGACAGCGGAACCCCCTACTTGTGAGCGCTTGCTGGAGGAACTAGCGCTTGGGCAACCGACCGCCCATCTAACCCCTGGTGATCCACAGACGTAGGAAATCGCCGCGTTAAGCCTGAAACGAGGCCCCCTAGCCAGCGCTGACAGGAGAACGCGCGCTTGGGTTGAGGAGGCCGGCAAGGCTCTCCCCACGTCAGTGCAGGGAAGCAGCTGATCGGGGGAGCTTGAGAGGCGGGTACCAGCTGAAGGCCTATGGACTGTGGCATATCTGCCACCCAGACAGTAAGGAGAGTGGGAGTGTGAAGAGGGAAGTGTTGGGTAAAAAGGGATAAAAGGTTGACAGCTATTTTAAACAGGTCTATAAGCAGAGAGAAGGGCCTTGACCTTTCTACTTCCCTGGAGATTCATTCTGTGACAAAGGAGAGAAGGGGTTAGGAAGCGTAACCCTAGATGTGTTAACATAACCAATGAATTGGTAGGCTGTAGTAAAGAGTTATTGATGTCATTGTGTATTAATGCAAAATACCCCTGTAGAGTGTGAAGTCTAGGAGCTTCAATTAATTATCCAAGAAGTTCTCTGAATGTACTGCTGAATTCTGATAAAAGTATATGATTTACTGCTTTTTCCACAGCTGGAGGAGTGAAAACTATTTTCTCTAGTAAAAGTGCAATGTTTATTCCTAAAAGCAATTGATGTGATAACCTGTATGCTTTCAAATCCAAAGAGCCATATTATTTTTATAAAAGGTAACGGTATTTTTGCAAACAAAGGTGTTGTGTCTTTATTTTAGTGGTTCATCAATGTGTTACTGTGGGTAAGCTGTGTAAGTACTTAGCCAACGCCTGGAGTTAGCTGTAGACCACTACTGTGCCAAGCTACCATATGTAGGCTTGGGTAATCTAGGTCCAACATAATTGGTGTTTCAGCGGTGGGATAGCGGATCTGTACTTACACTTACTTATTAGTAACGCAGTGACAACCACGAGACCCCACCTGGAGTTTTCTCCCTGCGGCCCTCCTAATTTACATTTTTTGGTTTTTCTAAATTGACTTCTGGCGGTGGGTGGGGGTTGACCTCAGGTCACTCTGTGGATTTCTCCTGTATAGCATTTTATACTTCAAACAAGAATGGAGATAAATGTGGAAGAGCTAGACGATTATACTGTGCCTCAATTGAAAGAATGGTGTCAGCAGCAGGGGGTGTTTTTCAAGAAAGGCGCCAGGAAAGTTGAGCTGCTGACCAGTATTCGGGCATGGGTAGAGGCTCATTCCGGGGAGGAGGTAGATCCTGAAGAGAGTGACAAGGACACTGTCCTGGAGACCACAACACTGTACCAGGCGGGAGGGGAGAACCTTGTAACAGGTCCTAGAACACCTTCTAGAGTGGGCAGTAGTGTGTCAGAGAGGGGATTGACCGACGCCGAGTTAGAAGACAGGAGGGAGGAGAGGAGGATGAGAATAGAACTGGCCAGGATGGACATGGTGAGGGAGGAGAAGAGGTTGGAGCATGAGCGGACCATCAAGGAAATGGATTTGCAAGCCCTAAACTTACGTACCCCCAAACCAGAGAATGGTGGCAGCGAGAACCCAACCAACACCCGAGAACCTAGACCGTACCTACCAAAAGACATTATGGCTTGTTATGTACCCAGCGACGACATTGCTAAATGGCTAGCCGCCTACGAGGTCTCGCTGAGGGCCCATGGGATTCTGGAAGTCCACTGGGGAGGTGGGTTGTACAAATACATGCCCCCCACTGGCAGGGATACTTTGTTGGCCCTTGACCAGAGTGAACAGACCTACTATCCGGCTATGAAATTAGCGCTGCTCAAGAAGTTTGGGTTGACCCCCGAGAAATATAGACAAAAGTTCCGGGGCAGCTACAAGCTGGGCACCCAAAACTGGGTAGATTTCTTGGACTACTCCCGGAAAGCCCTGGAGGGTTGGGTAAGAGGCAGCGATGTAGGGGACTATGAGGGACTATATGACCTCATACTCAAGGAACACCTACTCGAGAAGTGTCTTCCCGAGCTAAGACAGCATCTGGTGGACAGCAAGCTGACCAGCCCCAGGAAGCTTGCTGAGGAGGCGGACATCTGGGTTAGTACCCGGGTGTCGACTAAGGGGACTGGAGGGAATTCCCAGAAGCAGGGACAGGGTGCCCCCCAGAAGAAAGAGGGAGGGGAAACTAAGAGGGAGTTCTCTAAAGGGCCACAAAATACTTCACAAGGAAGGGGCAGAGGATTCATCCCCAAGAGTAACCCCCCTCGCAACCCTACCCCTGGCCAAAGCCAGCAGCCAAGGGTTGTTCATTGTTTTGAGTGTGGTGGTGTGGGACACTATAAAGGAGATGTGAGGTGCCCAAAAAGACCACCCCCTCCCACTGGAGGAAAAGCCCCGGGAATCACTAGTGTAGTGCTCGGGGAGGAGATGCCTTTGGTTAATGGAGGGGAGCGGGCGGGTGTCACTTTAGTGTCCCTGGGAGATAAGGAGATGGTTCCCAAGACCCAGCTGCCCTCTAATACTACTAAGTATGAGCAGTGGGTCACCATCAATGGCCGTAGAGGGGAGGCTCTGAGAGACACAGGAGCCAGCATGACTATGGTAAGGAGTCAGCTGGTGTCTCCAGAGCAGGTCATCCCAGATGTACTCCATCCCGCCGTAATGGCTGACGGCAGATTGGGCCACTACCCTGTGGCTGAGGTTCCCTTTGAGTGGGGAGGGGTTGCAGGTCCACTTCGAGTTGCCGTAAGCCCTGCCGTGCCTGTTGACTGCCTGTTAGGGAATGATATGGAGCACAATGCTTGGAGGAGGGTGGAGTACCAGACTCACTCTGAGATGCTGGGACCCCCTGACTGGACTTGTGTCAGCACAAGGTCAGCAACTGCCCGAAGGGAAAAGTTGCTTACGCTGGAGCCTGGAACAATGGCCCAGCCGGCTGCCAGAGAGGAGAAGGACAAGAGGCCGGAGGACCCTGCCTCGACATCTCCGCCTCGTGAGACAGCTGGACCACCTGCGGAGGTGGATCTGGAGTCCACAGGGGAGAATGTTGCTTCCTTGGAGAACCTACCCATCCCTACCGAGTGGCATGTGGAGGGAGGTCCTTCCAGGGAAGCATTCTGTGCAGCTCAGAAGGAGTGTCCTACTCTCGAGGGGCTGAGGCAACAGGCCAACGCCCAGGCAGCAGGAAACATTGAAGGGAGCTACCGGATTTACTGGGAGGATGGACTCCTCTACAGTGAGCCCAAGGCACCTGGCCACGGTTCAGCCAGAGCCTTGGTGGTCCCTCAATGCTTTAGAGCCTTTCTACTGGAATTGGCTCATGAGATACCATTGGCAGGACATCTAGGACAGGACAAGACCTTTGCCCGGCTTGTCCACCACTTCTACTGGCCTCGAATGAAAGTGGCGTCTGACACATACTGTCGGACGTGTGTGTCCTGCCAAGCTAGTGGGAAAACAGGAGTGAAGCTCAAAGCTCCCCTGGAACCACTACCTGTCGTTAGCACCCCCTTTGAGAGGGTGGGCATCGACATTGTAGGGCCATTGGATCCCCCAACGTCAGCTGGTCACCGGTTCATACTGGTTTTGGTGGATCATGCCACACGGTACCCAGAGGCCATACCTCTGAGGACCATCACTGCACCTGTGGTGGCAAGGGCCCTGATGGGGATCTTTACCCGAGTGGGTTTCCCCAAGGAGGTTGTGTCTGACAGGGGGACTAACTTCCTTTCAGCGTACATGCGGGCTATGTGGAAGGAGTGTGGAGTTACCTATCGGTTTACCACTCCTTATCACCCACAAACCAATGGTCTTGTGGAAAGGTTTAACAAAACCTTGAAAGGTATGATCAGGAGTCTACCTGAGAGCCTGCGGAGGAAATGGGACATCCTCCTACCCTGTCTCTTGTTTTCTTACAGGGAAGTGCCACAAAAGGGAGTGGGCTTCAGCCCCTTCGAACTTTTGTACGGGCACCCTGTACGGGGACCTCTCAGCCTGGTGAAGGACGGATGGGAACGGACTCCCAGAAAACTTCCCCAGGACGTGGTGAGCTACATGCTGGCCTTCCGGAGCCAAATGGCTAAGTTGTGGAAGCAAGCTTCAGACAACTTGGAGGCCAGCCAAGCAGTGATGAAAGAGTGGTATGACCACAACGCTCACCCAGTGGAACTGGAGCCTGGACAGAAGGTGTGGGTGATGGAACCTGGAGAGCTAAATGCCCTCCAGGACCGTTGGACAGGCCCCTTTGAGGTGTTGGAAAAGAAGGGGAAGTCCACCTACTTGGTGGATCTTAAGGCCCCGAGGCAGCCCCACAGGGTGCTGCATGCCAATCGCCTCAAACCACATCATGAGAGGCCCGCGGTTGTCTTGATGATGGTAACCGATGGAGCAGAGGAAGAAGAAAGCGAACCTCTCCCTGATCTTCTCTCGTCCCAAGAAAAGGATGGGTCGGTGGAGGGAGTAATTCTCTCGCCATCCCTAACTCCGGAACAGCAGAGTGATTGCCGCCAGATCCTGGAGCAATTTTCTTCTCTGTTCTCCCTTGTCCCGGGTAGGACCCACCTGTGTACCCATGACGTGGACACAGGAGACAGCCCACCTGTGAAGTCTAAAATCTACCGGCTGTCGGACAAGGTGAAGGCCAGTATCAAGAGTGAAGTCGCCAAGATGCTGGAGCTGGGAGTGATTGAACCTTCTGGAAGCCCTTGGTCTAGCCCGGTGGTTTTGGTACCAAAGGCTGCCCCACCAGGCACCACACCCGAATTGAGATTCTGTGTGGACTACCGAGGCTTGAACTCAGTGACCAAAACTGATGCCCATCCTATCCCACGGGCGGATGAGCTGATTGACCGGCTGGGAGCTGCTCAATACTTAAGTACCTTTGACCTAACTTCAGGGTACTGGCAGATTTCCCTTACCGAGGAGGCGAAGGAAAGGTCAGCCTTCTCTACACCTGAGGGACACTACCAATTTCGCGTGATGCCCTTTGGGCTCAAGAATGCCCCTGCCACTTTTCAGCGGCTGGTGAACAGGGTCCTTTCTGGAATGGAAGCTTTTGCTGCTGCATACCTGGACGACATTGCTGTCTTCAGTAGCAGCTGGGAGGACCATTTGCAGCATCTGCAAGCTGTTCTACATGCCCTGCAACAGGCTGGATTGACAATCAAGGCCAGCAAGTGTCAGATCGGCCAGGGGTCGGTGGTGTACCTAGGTCACTTGGTGGGCAGAGGGACGGTGCAGCCCCTCCAGGCAAAGATTGAGGCTATCATCGCCTGGGAGCCCCCCAAGACTCAAACAGAGGTCCGGGCCTTCCTGGGCCTCACCGGATATTACCGTCGCTTCGTGAAGGGGTATGGCACTATTGTGGCCCCTCTCACTGAGCTTACTTCCAAGAAGCAACCCCGACGGGTAGTCTGGACGGAGGCTTGCCAGCGAGCCTTCCTGACCTTGAAACAAGCATTGTGTTCCGCTCCCATTCTCAAGGCCCCTAATTTTGCTAGAGAATTCATTGTCCAAACAGATGCGTCAGAACATGGCATTGGGGCAGTGTTATCGCAGCTAAATGATGAGGGCTTGGATCAACCCGTGGTCTTCCTGTCCAGGAGACTACTCCCCAGGGAAAGGAGGTGGAGTACAATTGAGAGAGAAGCCTTTGCGGTGGTTTGGGCTCTGAAGAAGCTGCGACCATACCTGTTTGGTTCGCACTTCCTAGTTCAGACTGACCATCGCCCCCTTCGTTGGCTGATGCAAATGAAGGGGGAGAATCCCAAGTTGCTAAGGTGGTCCATCTCCCTACAGGGAATGGACTTCAGGGTGGAACATCGACCTGGGGCAGACCATGCCAATGCAGACGGTCTATCCAGGTATTTCCGCCTTAGTGATGAGGACTCCCAAGGGGTTGGGTAGTTCTCCCCACTTTCAGCTGGGGGGGACGCGTGTTAGACCTGTCTGCTTCTGGGAAGACTCTAACCACCATGATTTATTTTTGTCCCCCTTAGCCTCCCAGACTTTCTATTTTTATTTTTACATATGTCCATCAGGAGTTTTTTTAATGCTGTCAGGAGGCTAGGTGCTCCTTGGCGATGACGCCATTTTTCCCTCATAACCTGTGAGGCCTAGTCAGCCCCCTTGAAAATCTAGGGATCTCCAGAGACCTAAGATGGTGTCCACCAACTGTCATAACGGACACCACTGGAGGACAGGTCCATAGGTTAACATTAGGGAACTTTCTAGAATACCCTAGAGAATTCTGCAGGTCTCAGGCCACCCTATATAAGGCCAGTGACCAGCAGCCATTTTGTGCTGACCCCAGAGTAGAGGAGTGAGGCAGTGGTGAGAGGAGGTGGACACACTGAGAGCAGCTAGTTGTCATTTGAGGCTGACAGTTACTTCAGAGGATTGTTCCCCCTTTAGCCCTTGACCGATCCCTCTCTCAAGACATCAGTTATTGACCAAGAAAACAAGCTTCGTGAGAAGAAAAACCCTTCTGGATCAGCATTCCTGTAGAAACTGACAGGACCTGCTTTCTGAAACTCAGTCTTATATGCCCTGCCCAGCGCTGCACCTACCAGGGTATCGAGTCATTTGTGGTCCCCTTGGAGCGCCTTGAGGTGGTTGGGGAACTGTGGAGCCTGGAGCACCTGGAGGAGCGAGTGCCCGATCTGTGAGGTACTTCTTCGGGAGCCGGGTGAGGAAAGCAGCAGCGTGTGAGGAGCGGCGCAGTGTGGTTCGTCTGCGGGACCCCGGGGGCACCAGGCGCGTCAGGAGAAGCGAGGAAACGCTTCCGCGCAAGCCAGTAGCGCGACCGCTTCTTTCAGCAGGAGGGGCCTAGGGTCGAGCAGGCCCAGGGGTGCAGTGTTCCCTGCGTGACGAGGCCCGGTGAGGAACACGCAGGCGCCGACGAGCAGCGCGACCTGAGAGGCGGAGCCATTGCGAGGAACGCGCATGCCCCAGAGATCAGCGCGTCCATCGGGTTGCCTGAGGTGGCGCCAGACGACTCTCCGGAGCGCCGCGTTGACAGCGGAACCCCCTACTTGTGAGCGCTTGCTGGAGGAACTAGCGCTTGGGCAACCGACCGCCCATCTAACCCCTGGTGATCCACAGACGTAGGAAATCGCCGCGTTAAGCCTGAAACGAGGCCCCCTAGCCAGCGCTGACAGGAGAACGCGCGCTTGGGTTGAGGAGGCCGGCAAGGCTCTCCCCACGTCAGTGCAGGGAAGCAGCTGATCGGGGGAGCTTGAGAGGCGGGTACCAGCTGAAGGCCTATGGACTGTGGCATATCTGCCACCCAGACAGTAAGGAGAGTGGGAGTGTGAAGAGGGAAGTGTTGGGTAAAAAGGGATAAAAGGTTGACAGCTATTTTAAACAGGTCTATAAGCAGAGAGAAGGGCCTTGACCTTTCTACTTCCCTGGAGATTCATTCTGTGACAAAGGAGAGAAGGGGTTAGGAAGCGTAACCCTAGATGTGTTAACATAACCAATGAATTGGTAGGCTGTAGTAAAGAGTTATTGATGTCATTGTGTATTAATGCAAAATACCCCTGTAGAGTGTGAAGTCTAGGAGCTTCAATTAATTATCCAAGAAGTTCTCTGAATGTACTGCTGAATTCTGATAAAAGTATATGATTTACTGCTTTTTCCACAGCTGGAGGAGTGAAAACTATTTTCTCTAGTAAAAGTGCAATGTTTATTCCTAAAAGCAATTGATGTGATAACCTGTATGCTTTCAAATCCAAAGAGCCATATTATTTTTATAAAAGGTAACGGTATTTTTGCAAACAAAGGTGTTGTGTCTTTATTTTAGTGGTTCATCAATGTGTTACTGTGGGTAAGCTGTGTAAGTACTTAGCCAACGCCTGGAGTTAGCTGTAGACCACTACTGTGCCAAGCTACCATATGTAGGCTTGGGTAATCTAGGTCCAACAAGTGGGATGTCTAACAATCGCAATATTACACACTTGTATACATGATGGTTCATCACAAAGTAATGTGATGCCTTCAATAGGATGTATATCAATCTCCTCTTAGACTGGTTCCCAAAATCAGAGATGATTTCCGAAGTAGAATACATCCAGATTTTCTTACCTGCCATGTTATAACACACCAGCCTCAAGTGTGGAATATGCCAACTTCCCAGGGCCGGACTGGCCATAGCGGACACCTGGCAATCTCCCGGTGCGCTGCACGGGTGGAGGCCGGTTTTGGGCCCCTGGGGGCTGTTTTTGTAACAGGGACATTTTTGCAGCATAGCTGCAAAGTCGGCCCTGTACCAAAATTGCTCGAAAACCGGCCCAGGCAAAGAGCTCGGTGGCACCTCCAATCTCCCCAAGTGGGGAGAGGGGGGCCAGCTGAGCACTTTGCCCGGGCCGGTTGTGGTTCTCAGTCCGGCCCTGCATCTCCCCCATGTACGAAGAACATTCTGGAATGGGATTGACATGTTAGTGAATGTTGTGTAGCCTCTGTGCAACACTCACCCCCTCCATGATGTTGTTTGACCCTCAACTGCCCATCAAGGTCAGGAAAGGCTGCATCTTAGGCACGAGCCATCAGGGGACTCAAGGGCTGTCACACGCCCTTGCGACGGGGGGGGACATTCCCAGTCTGCAAACTCCAGTGCTGTGGAATCTACGTTTGAAGTCCTCACACCTATTGCAACAGACAACTCTGCAATGCTTATAACTCCCAGGACCAGCACTTTCCGGACTGTGGCTTTCCATAATGCCTGCTTCTGATGGGCGTTGACCTGCAAATAAATATTTGACATAGACAATTTCAGCCTGAAATTTGACGGGAACAAAGCAACTCACATAATGAAACATTGATGACATCTAGCACAAATATTAGGTTGCACAAATACAAAGGTATTGTCCTAACACCACTGAGAAACATAAAAATAATGGACTCCAGCACACACAATCCAGTGTGACATAAAGTCCATTCTTGATCAATTCCTGAAGAAATCATTAGTTCCACATGGGTCAAATTCTTCCACTACATTTTTACTTCGGGAAAAGAATTTTAAACAGTATTTATCCAAATCAAAACGGCTGAAACGTGTTTCATCATCCTGGACTTTTTCATGGTTAAGCACCCATGTGATTCAAAGTATTTTTTGAGTCCCTTTCAAAATGAAGTACAAAATTAGGTTGTCCCAGTTGTGGACTAACCCATGGGTGAAGTCCCAAGTGCACGTCGTCTTCTGAGTATCCTGGGTACGTTAGAATCGTGGCCCTGATAAGCTCACCATTATGCCACATAAGGGGTGTGTATAACTACGTAAAACATTTTACGGCTTTTTACAAACTCCGGGTTGTACTCAGTTTGTATTCATTTTGGAAGGGACTCTGTTAGACGTGCCAACCTTTGGCGTGTTTCCTCTCTCTTTTTGCTTTCTTTCCTCCCGGTTTTGACTTTGTTTTTGCTGGTTTAGTGTCTCTGCACACTTTCTCACTTCAGTGTTAAAGTGCAAGTGCTCCTGTTGTAAATTGTTATTATGGATTGGTGTTTACATGATTGGCATATTTGATTTAGTGGTAAAGCCCTAGCAAAGGGAACCATGTTTACCAGGGCCTGTAAATCAAATGCTACTAGTGGGCCTGCAGCACTCAATGTGCCACCAACATGAGTAGCCATGGAAGGTATCTGTGACCTGCCACTGCAGGGTCTGTACATAGTTTTTAACTGCCATGTCAACCTGGCAAGTGCACCAACTTGCCAGGCACTAACCTTCCCTTTTTCCTACATATAAGTCACCCCTAAGGTATGCCCAAGATATCCCTGTGGAAAGGGTGCTGTATATATTAAAGGTAGGATAAGTACTGGTATGTGTAATGAATTACTGCATGATTAATTTTTTACCACTCCAAGGCTATCTGTCCCATAGGAAAGAATAGTAGTTTACTCATAACGTCATATAAGCACAACTTCCCATTGGGACATGATAGGGACATGGAGTTTAGTATGCCTGGACTCAGAATGTAGTAATTCATCTTTTTGTAAAGATAATTTATATGTTCTGTGTTTGAAATGTAGATATTGTCTTACTTAGCCGTACTATGTGCCTCTGCTGGGTTTGTGGATTAACGGTCTGGGTTGGAGTGACAGGTGCTGAGTATGAACAATGGCTCCATAGCGTCTGGATGAGTCAGGACTGTGCTGAATGAACCTGGGCTGCATTTAGTTTAGGGGAGAGTAGATTTCCTTTCAGCTGAATGGGCCTGGTCTGCCTCTGACAATGCTGTCTCCACCTCCTGCCAGGAATCTGCACCAAAGAACACAGACTTGGTTCTTGCTGGGCAAAGACACTCCCTGCCTCCAGAGAACACATTATTTGGGAATATAAAAAGTGGGGCCCACACCCCTAGACTTTAGAATTTGTTGGAATCAAAGAACCTTCCAAGAAGAAAAGCTAGAGATGCTGCCCGGAGGAGTACTGCCCCTTTGCTGTGTTTGTGTTTTGTTGGGTTGGCCAGCAGTTGCTGCTTCTGCCTTAGGCAGTAAAAGGACTGAAGTATACTTTCTTTATCTGTGCTGAGTAAATCCATGGGATTGAAGCAGAGCTTGCCTCCTCTTCTGAAGTCTCAGGGACTGCTTCTGGAACTGCTTTTTCAGTTGCCACAGAGAAGGGAAACACAACCGACTCTGTCACTGATTCCATTGCCGGCTCTGTGTCCTGACGGCCCTGCAGAAGGCACTGTCTGCATCTCGCACCGTAACCCTTGTCTCACTGATGGTGACCAACATCACAGAGTTGGTGCTTGCAGCATGACCTGTGGGCACTGCACTCGCCACCGATGTTGCTGCTACTGATGTCGACACCTGTAACTACAGTTTGGCTGGGGACACTGCTTGAAAGATTCACGATGCACTGCCTTGTTCCACTTCACTGCCTGGGACAACTGATGCCAGCTACCACTAACCGGCTCTGTTGATTTCACTGCAAACTGCCTGCACCTCATTGAGCACCGCCTCGCCCTGCACCGTAAGCCTTGGTCCCACCAATACTGTCTGGATGTTTATCATCAAGCTGCTGCCTGCACCACATTGAGAGGGCATGCACCCTGCACTGCTTCCATTTTGCAATGCAACCGAGACGGTTGCCACAACCAGCTTGCACCAACGTGCCAGCCGCTGCTGAATGGTACTGTTACCCAGTCCGTCCACACTTTTGCTGTCCCGTAATGACGTGGTCGACTGGAACTGTTAGAAATGTGGTTTTCAGCATCATTGTAGCCCCGGACAGAGCTACTGACCTGTACGAACTGTGTTTTTGAAGTATGTCTGCAATTTTAAGGATATCTTTCAAAGTATATATTTTTATACTACTGTATGTCACACTCTTATCGTTTTGGTCTTGTTTTAGAAATTGGTGTGGTGTCCTATTGTAGTTCTTTGAGTGTATTACTATTGGTTATGTGCAAATGCTTTATACACTGCCTCCGAGATAAGCCTGATTGGTTGTGCCAAGCTACCAAGGGGGAGAGGAGGGGTTATTTTACAAGTGTAACTTCCTTACCCTGACTAGGAATAATGGTCCCTTACTTGGATAAATGTGCAAACCATTACCAACTAGAGAGCCTGATTTCTAACATTGGTTGTCAGCTGTGAGGCTAGGACCTGTATTCACATTTGACTTACTACGATTGGTGTGCACTACTACCATATCATAAACCATTACTTGCCACATACGGGTTCATCTTCTTTTTGGCCTATTTTTGATCTAGCTAGTTTGAACTTGCCACTTTATTATACCTGAATCAAGAGCATCATCTGTTACATCTTTGGTTGTTACCTTTGCGGAGGACAGGTTGGAATCCTACAAGTTGATAGAACTGAAGTCTATTTGGAAAAACCTAAAGTTCCAAGTCAGAGGCCTCACCCAGAAGGAGGAGCTACAAAAGGCGCTGAAGGCCTTTGTAGCAGCCAGACATGCCACTGGTCAGTCTAGAGATCTCTGTGGGGAGGCGGACGAGCCTATAACAAGGGCGGATGTGCTTTTGGGAGGGAGGGAGGGACCCTTCAGGTCAGGCAGCAGTGGCTGTCCCCAGAGGAGTTGGAGGACAGGTGGTAAACAAGGAAGTTAGAGTTTGAAAAACTCAGGATGGCGAATGAAAGGGAAGACAAAAGAATAGCAATGGAGGACAGGAAGATGATCTTAGATCATGTACAGAGTCTTAAGGAGCTGGAGCTAAGGGTAGGCCCAGCACAGATGGTGGCAGCTATTCATCAGTGCACACAGATAGCATTGTGCACACCCCCAAGAATGTAGGCAAAGAATTCAAGAAGGGGGATGACATACAAAGGTGGTTTCAGGGTTATGAGGCATCTATCCACATGAATAGGGTCCCTGAGAAGAATTGGGGGCGGGCCTCTTTTTTCAGATGAAGCAAGAAATACTTTATTGGCTTTGGATAAGGGGTGAACCCTCACCTATGCTGACATGAAGGAGGCCCTTCTCACCAGGTATGGCCTCATTCCTAAAAATTACAGGGAGCTGTAGATATAGTCCTGCACTTGTTGTATAGGATTTTAGGACCCTAATGTAATTTTCCTGATTCCTGCATTTACATAGGTATAAATCACCCTATCCTTATATAGGCATAGAAATCATAACCATATTAAGACATAGCTCATGCAGTCCAAATACCGCATGGCTACTTCCACTAGTTCCGAAAATCCACAACAATTTCTTGGAAAAATCGCCTTCAGCAGTCAGGGACTTCCCCTTGCTTGAATATTGATTTGTCCAAGAACTCATGCAGTTTTCAAAGAACTGAGACTCTTTGATGATGTTTTATGTCTAACCTTACGTCAAACTCGGCACCTTCAAGGTATAAATATGCACACACTTACCATAGCAAACCCACAGTGGTTTGGAGCAGTTTGACTATCGACTTGCTTGACGCAGCTCTCTACAGCAAGTGCCGAAGGAAGCCGACCCTCCAGCAGATGCACTCAGAGAGACGCTGTCTTTTCTCCCATCGAAAAATCCAGCACCAGTGTTTCCAGCTACCCTTGCAGGTTGTTGGGAAATCGAGTCCTGAGACAGTGAGATACCAGACCTCCTTCTTTCTAAACCAAGGTACAGACCTGATTAGCCCCTAAGAGAAATCTTGGATAGACTCTAGGCAAAAAAATACTAGATTTATGCTACACCTCACTTACAACTTCGCTTGTACTAGACTTAGGTTAGGTACACTGGGGTAGGCGTATTTTAGAAGAACCAGTTGAGTACTTTTAGTCCTTATTTATTCATGTATGTATTATATGTATTTTATGGCTTAGAAACCATACCATGTTTTTACAGTATTACTTCATAACACTCTTTTTGCTGTACGCATTATACTTTGCAGCCAGTATTACGATTGTAGCAGTTCATTTCTTCTGCATGAGAAAGAAGACTGTTCTATAATTACCTTTTATTCAAAAATGCCTGTCTCTCTATTTCTCTGCACCTCTGGTGAAATGAAGCATGCACGATTTACTTAAATTTTCAGTTACTAAGCCTGCAAGCCAGAACCTCACGAACTGTTGTTGCCGCTTAACGGGGGTCCCGTGGAAGCCGCCACCGGCATGAGTCACTGAACTACTACTCCCAGCAACCTTTGCGGCGCGCATGACGCCACCGTGCTAGGGAGGCGCCAGGAGGCGTTCAAAAGGAACTTGGAACCCGCATTGCGGTACGTGCGCGGGCAGCGCCCGGAGAAGCCTGGGACAAGGGCGAGGACATCTTAGGCTATCAGGGGCCGGGAAGAGGCCGGGCTGGGCCACTTTATTTAGCTTTCTGACTAGAGTCCCTACATGGTTGGTTAATTATCTGTGTATTGAATTTTAACTGCACACGCTGACAGTCATTTTTATTGTTTATTGTTTAAGTTAACTGGTTGTTACACTTAGACTGTTAACTGTCTTTTAGTAAGGCCATTTCATTGTCCTATAGTACAGTAATCATGGTTAGGAGGAAGTTACAGACGGCACCTGTAGGGTCTATAGCTGCTACAAAATCTACAGTGACAACTATGGAAGCATTTCTATCGAGGGCAGCCTCAGTTATTGATAAGGAGATCGAGCTGGTGAATAGGCATCTTCTAGATCTCCAGTAGGTTCTCTTTACCATCTTTGGGTAGACCCCACTAATAGCCATAATGATTCAATGGAAGAACTAGAGGGTACCCAACAATGCATGGGAACAGATAGTGAAATTTTGGCTTTGGACCTGCCACCTAATTTTTCAGAAGACACTGGTAAGTTATTACTGAAGCCCTTGTCCCCTGTGATAACAATTGTAAATAGGAAAAGTCATGTAAATGTTGCCACTATGGGGGAGGGCCTGGTGGGAAGATCATCGTTGCCTCACCAGAGCCCCTCAAAGGATCTAGTCCACCCCCACTGTCAAGGGTAGTTGGTCACCCCACTGGTAGCCTCAAGAGAAAGTGCAAAGCCATTGTCGGTCAAGCAAAAACAAACACAAAAAAACCTAAGCCTAATGAACTGCCGATATCAACCTCAGTACTAGGGGGGTCCCCCGCGGTCAACACAACGTTTAAATCTATGTTGAGCTCTGTGTTGGAGGAAAGGCTGGCACCCATTATGTCAAGTTGTATGACATAGAGCATAACCTTGCTGCCTTATCTAGGTACCAGGCTTCATCCTGTTCTTCTGCCACTATAAGTAGTATATCAATTAACCTTGCCCCCCCAGCAGGCCCTGTACAACCAACAGGTGGACCTAATTGCGATACTCCATCTAGCACTAGCGCACCCCACAGAAGCTGTCTGGGCAATAGATCATCAGAAAAGTTGGTGGGGGGTACCGCCAAGGGTATGACATCGAACAGGCCAATCCCAACGACATACCATAATCATACACCCCAGGATTTGGGGAACAAAAGGGGTAGGTCCCAGGGTGAAACCATTACTATTACTTCGAATTCTACAGTAATAGACTTACCTCCTCAATCTTCAACATTGCTGGTCATTCTTGGGAATGTGCCACCTCTCCCCCATGGCTCCACTGAAGTTTTTTATCAGCTTAAGAACAAGGTGATCCACTGGCTTTCTAGCAATACTTCAGTGGGCCGAGCAATAGGTTGCAATATCATAATGGCCCGTCGAGTGGGATGGGTGGGTAATTCAAGAAAGTCAGGAAGGGGTGACTGTATAATTGAAAACTTCAATGACAGCATGATCGTCAAGAGGATATTTAGAGTGACCAGAGTTGGTCTGTTTAATAATGGGTCTGGAATCCATATTCTCCCCTTGGGCTTTTTTTACCAACCTGACCCATCAAATAGTAATAACTTCATCTCACATACTATTTGGCAGACACACAGAACTTAAGTAGATACTATACCCAGCCATCCTATACCCCACGTGGCTTAACATACTACCCTGAGAGATTTCCATCCTCTATCTATCCCACAAGCGCCAAATAGATTTGCAGCTCTCTCAACGCAAGAGGTCTGCGATTAACTGAAAGTACCCCTAGTTTTCAACGAGCCCCTGTCATTTCCCCATTTCCAGCATATAAGGGTGGGCCTTCATGGACAGACCCTGGTCGGGGAGTGCCCTGCTGATCCTAGAGAGGATCTAAAAATGGCCCTTTTCGCGGACCACACAATGCAAGTGGCCCACAATGTCATCTCAAGGAATACTTCTGGGTTGGCAGGGACGTTTCAAAATCCGAAGTGGGTAGAGTTTATAAGGCGATTTCCCGTGATCTGCCTACAAGAGACCTGGATGGTGGATTGTAATTTATTTTTAGAGGGATATAAAGCATTTTCTGTCCCGGCTACACCATCATCCAGTGGCAGAGCAAAAGGAGGTTTGGTTATATATACTGGCTTAGCTTTGAAATGTGTAATCAAATTAATATCCTCTTCTAACATTGATATTCAAGCAGTTACTCTTAAGAGAGGGAACGTAAAGCTGTTTCTGATTAATTTCTATAATGCAGTGAATACCAAAGGGGTTTGTAAGATTGTCCAGTTGGGAGACTTTGTTAAACAGCATTTTGGAAGTGCCTCCCACTGTCTCATGCTTACAGGGGACTTTAACCCCTTGTATGCTTGTGACGGAACCGCTCCGTCACAAGCCACGGGTGAGCTGTGCTTGTGATGGAACGGTTCCGTCACGGCCCGCTCGGCACGCCTGCGCGGTGCGTTCCATTGAGCGGGCGCGTTCGTGACGGGACTGTTCCGTCACAAGTACAGCTCACCCACGATCCGTGACGGAGCGGTTCCGTCACAAGCACGTGACCACCTCGCGGCCGCCCTACCCCCTTAGCGCTGCGGCGGAATAGCCGCCGCAGCGAAGGGGTTAATGTGCATCCGTGCGGTAACCCTTGAAAAATGCTATAGGAGAAATGGGATGCGATAGGATGGGGGGCCTTCACTTTGAACACTCTGTTCGGGGAGATGTACTGAATCATCTACTTAACGAATATGATCTGGTTTTCACCATGTCCGTGGAGGATGCTTGTAGTAAACAGCCCATTCTTACATTTAAGGGCCACACTGGGGGGTCATTTATAGACCACATTTTGATCTCGAAAGGCCTTCAATCTATCATACCGGGCTTTGAAATTTTGGAAAGTATTTATAGCGATCATACTCCTGTTTGCATCCATTTGGGTGGTAATCTTCTGAAGTTACAGGACAAGTCGATATCCTCTGGCGTGTTGAAACTCGCGGACGGAAGGCGCCGACTTGAGTGGTCAAAGGTGAACCCGGATTTACTCTATGATAGCATCCATAAATCTTGTGCCCCCGAACTAACATCCTGTTTGTCCCCTGCTTTCCTCCCTTTGGATATTCTCATAGCTTTCGAGAGGATTGTCTCTAAAGTGGGGACTTTAATAACTGTTCCTATAACTGTCCCCTTGCTTAGGGGCCCTAAATGGTTTGACCATACTGGTTCAAATTCTGCTAGAGAGTTAAAGGCTGGATTGAAATCCAACCCAAGAGATCACTCACAGATTCGGTCTCTATGTCTAATTTATATAAAGGCATTGGCAAAACGAAAAGCTGTATTAAAGGAGACGATTTGGAAAGAACTCCTGGACCCTGATACATTGAGCAACAGTGAGATATTCTGGGGAATAATTAATAGACCACTTTTTGATATGGGAGGGGAGAATGAAGTTGGTACCAATATCACCGAAGATGATTGGGTGTCTCATTTCAGCTCCATATTTAAGAACAACACTCCCCAGCTATATTTATACTGTGGAGGACAAGATGCAATTTTACCCAATTTTACTCTGAGAAAAGTTGAGAAAGTAATCTCAGATCTGACGAGCAATAAAGCACCGGGCCCAGATTGTATGCCCACTGATCTTTTCAAATCAAAAACATCACTATGAGCGCTTGTTCTTACGGCTGTGCTTAATGCAGAAGCAGAATCTGGCTGCCCAAGGTCATGGGGTACCTCCACAATTGTGCCGGTATTCAAGAAGGGAAACGGCAATAGCACCACCTCTTACAGACCGATCTCCTTAATTGACTCCATGGTTAAGGTTGTGGAACGAGTAGTGCTGAATAGATTGACTTCCTGGGCTGAAGAAAACAGGGTTATTTCCGACATTCAACATGGGTTCTGCCTATGTCACACTATATTATCACAATGCCTTAATCTGTACATGGTTCTCGGGAAGTACACCGTAGCCCAAAGGGGCACCATCTACGTGGCATTCATGGACCTTTTCTCTGCATTTGACTGTGTCAACCGGGGGATATTGTGGGAATCCATGGGCGCCATGGGGGTGGAGTCCACCTTGGTTAATTTCCTGAGGGACCTGCATAGGGACACAAAGGCCAACGTTAGATTCTCGAGGTCCTGAGGGTATCCAGGGATTTTAACATTGACAGGAGATTAAGGCAGGACTGTATTTTGGCCCCCTTCCTTTTTAATTTATATATCAATGAGTTGGATGAGTACCTGGTTAAAACTGGAGTTGACTTTCCATATGTTGGGCGCAGGGGTCTGCCCGTTCTGCTATACGCAGATGACGCGTCCTCTTGGCTAGAACTGCAAGAGGACTGCAGTCCCTACCGAATGCTTTTCGTAGTTTCATGGCTGCTCACAACCAAGCCATCAATAACACCAAATCCTATATCATGCAGGTGGGGTCGCGTCCAAAGAAACAGTACTCGTTTGTGGTAAATGCAGAGAAGGTTCCCCTGACAACAACATTTTCTTACTTGGGAGTCTTATTCGACGACCAGTTAAAATGGGGTCCGTTGGTGCAAAGGAAAAGAGGGGAGATAATTCGGGCACATACTGCCATCTTCAAATTTGCGACGAAAATGGGCAAGCGCCCAGTTGATGCTCAATTGAAGATCTATCAGGTGAAAAGCGTCGCATTGGGCAGCTATGGCAGTGAACTATGGTGGTATGCAGCAGCTGAAGGCATTCGGGTGGTTGAGAACTTTTTCTTAAAACAGCTTCTGGGGGTACACAAAGGTACCTCTAACTTAATAGTTCATGAGGAAACTGGTTTACCCTTCATAGGCGATACTATAGCACTACGGCCTCTATTATTTTCCATCAGTTACTAAAAGAAGTCTTGTCCTTGGCCATATGCTTGCTATCCCTTGGTTAAAATACCTAAAAGGCTGCTTTACTGAGCTGGGACGTCCGGACCTCTTTTTAAATCCAGACTCGATTGTCATAGTAGACGTGGAGATTGTAAATAAATATTTTATATTAATGAAAAAAACGTAATTGAGATGGGGTGGATTGGTAAAACCCAGCGTCCGTACATTTGTGATGCTTAAAACCACGCCACTACTGAAGCCATACTTATCATGGTCTATAACAAGCCATGAGTGGTTTCTGCTAACAAGGTTCCGGCTGGAATATTTTCATCTACTCTTTGCTGTTCCGAAGGGATCTCATAGATGTCAAGTGTTATCTCCCTGCGGCGGCGACAATGTGTCTCCGCAAGACCTGGTGCACTTTTTATTTGTTTGTTCCCTCTATGATGCTCCCCGGAGGTTCTTTTTAAAGCACCTTTTAAAAAAACTGATGTTTACCCAGGTCCGCCCAGCCCTTTGCTATCTACTAATTTTAAAGCCCGAAAGCACCTTATGTGTGATTTGTTTCTTGAAATCATCCCTAAAATCCAGAAACTGTAGGGAGAACTAATAGTCCTACAAACTACTGCCACCGTTTGTGTAGTCTCTTTTTAAAAGTTTATATGTATCCTACGGGTGCTTGTTACATCTCATATTTTATCTTATCTTTTAATGGAATTAATTTTATAAGGACTGTGAGCATGGTTATAGTACATGTCTTACGAGTGTTTTATGTTAACTGTGGCATTGTTGCTCTTATGGTTTTTACACATGTAAAACCGAATAAAGTATTTTGAAATATTCTGATATCTATCTATTGTTTCCATGACTCTGAAGATCAGTTTCATCTTGGGGAAACAAAGATGTCATGTTTATGTGGTTCTCTCAACTAACAGGAGCCTTAAGGGGATGAGAAGCAGGCCGCCCCCCACTCAAAATACTCTTACACAAAGATGGCCTGCCGCTAGTCGGCTCTATGGCTACTAGGAATTTTCCTTGTATTGTGGCAGAGGATGTGTATACCTTCTGTCTACAAAAGTTTGCTCTCTGTTGCAAAGTTTTAGTCTGGCAGAGTTACCTGCGTGTGTGTGTCTAATAGCTCCACCACCCCGCTATATATGTCCCCTGTCTTCCAAACGTGAAAAAAAGGGGAGGGAAGATGGACAGTGCCTCAGGGAAGCAACACCAACGGGAGGATTCTATCAGACTGGTACTCGCCTGATTCCTCACTTCTCATCATCGACTACTGTCAACCCCAAAAGAAATGGGAGAAAAACAAAACTAAAGAAAGTGCATATAGATCAGACAGCCATCAAGTGTTGTATTTGCTAGGACCCGCTGTGATATATCCGTGCCCAGAAAAGTGAAAAACAAATATACCACGTTAAAAAGAGTAAGGCTAACTGGCAACTCCTGAATTTATTCTGTGCTGTTAGCTCACTCCGTTAAAAGTCAACCCACATGTTTCATCACTTTATCTTACGTTTCAGTGATTTCTTCAGGGTTATTTTGGGTCAGCGTATAGCATGCACCTTTCTGAATCTTCCCTTATTGTACCTGTAGTGGTTGGTAAAACATAAAACACACACATTACAATAGTACATTGAGATGTCTCAGCAAGTGGCACCGAGTCTGGTGCGAACTGGCAAGTGACCGTAAGTTGAGTAAAAAATGTATATTACCAGGTGGCCTCCTCTGGCAAGCCTACCCGGCCCCCGTGGAAGAGTATTTGTCGTGTACAGTCCCCTAACTCAGTAGTGGGAAACTGTGAACCGCCGAAAGGTCGGTATCTATGGCAAAAACAGGAAGCAAGATGAGCGTATTAGAATACATCGAGCCTCACACAAATGCTTGTCAGTTTTAAATCAAGTATCTTATTGCAAGGTTCTCTCCTTACTTCAGCAGCCTGCCCCCTCAGGGTTTCCAAAAAGGTTCCCCTCTAGATGTTAAAGAGATGGCTATTGAGACTCCTTACCGCTTACGCGTCCAGGTGCGGACTGGGCTCACCCCTCGTGCGTCGTAGCGGTGCCGGCAGTCTGTTTACATAGCCCGATTTCCGGTCACGTGAAACGGACGTGTCGACGTGACGCAGCGCGTCAGGCTTCCTCCGTAGCGGACACCATCTTGGATCGGGAACCTACATCTAGGGTGCCCCAATGTATCTTTATCGCCAGTGCCATTTCGAGTTGGAATCCTAATAGAGTGTGGAACTGGTATGCATAATGGGGCTAGCAAACATTGGTAATTAAGACCCTGAAACCCCTTTATAGGTTCTGGATATGGATTGGTGTATTCCTATTTTAACCTACCAATGTGTTACTTATTAACAAAACTTTAAGTTAGTTTTGAAAACAGACACTATGGAACCCTGATTGGAGTCCCCTAGCAGATGGTGTGCACTGTGCTTCTACGTTGTTGTATTGAGACATAGTGCTTGTTTCTGCAGATTACTCATTGGTCCCTAAAATGTCTCATAGGTGTTGCACTCTAGATCATTGAGACCTTGTTCCACTCAATAATTTCGTTAAGGCCTTGGTCAGCTGTTAATTCTTCATAGATCCACCGTGCCTCTTTCTTGAGTAGTCTGTTGCTCATATTATGTGGGTCTCCTTGAACTCTCTCTATCACAACCCAGCGGAGATCCCTGGGTTTGTGTTTTAGGCTGTTTAAATGTTGCACCAATTTGGTCGAGAGTTTTGCCGTTTTCAATGTGCTGAGGTGTTCCTGGATTCTCACCTTGATTTTTCTGGTGGTTAACCCTATGTAGTACAATCCACATGGGCAGGATAGTCTGTATATCACGTTGCACGTGTTGCAGTTGCTGAAACTATTTAGGTGCCAGGTACTCCCATTCGTCCTGATGATGGAATTAGTTTTCATGGTGAGTGGACAGATGGTACATTCTCCACATGGGTAGTGACCCGGAGGAAGGTTAGAATGAGGCAGCTTGATTTGGGGTCGTGTGTAGACCAGCCGGTCCTTCAGACTGGATGATCGCTTGAAGGCAAACCTAGGGGGTGGCATTCGCATTGAGTTGGTGCTCAGAATGTGCCAATGTTTCCTCAATATTTGACGGATTTTTGTGGAATGTGGTCCAAAAGTAGTGATCACTGGGATGCAGTCATTGGATTCTTTCGGTTGTCGCTCCAGTAAGGCCTCTCTTGGGGTGTTTAGTGCCCGTTTCTTGGCTTGCTTCACTGTTTTACAAGGGTACGCTCTGGCGATGAGTTTGTCAGTCAGTTCTGCGGACTGTTCCATGAAACTGGTGGTGGTGGTACAGTTTCTCCGATACCTCATGAATTGTCCAACCGGGAGATTGTCTCGCAGCGCCCTTGGATGGAATGATTTGTAGTGTAGCAAGGAGTTCTTGTCTGTAGGTTTTTGATGTACTGATGTTACAAGTTTGTTGTCTGTGGCACAGATGTCTAAGTCCAGATAAGTGGCTTTGTGCCGGTCCATAGACCAAGTGAACCTGAGACATCTATCAAGGCTGTTGAGCCATGATAGAAAGCGATCCAATGTCTCTGGGGTTCCCCTCCAGATGCACAGAATGTCATCTATGTATCTCTTCCAGAGGACAATGTTCCCCTGGAAGAGATTAGATGCATGATGGATGTAGTTGGCTTCGAATTGGCCGACATAGATACATGCCAGGCTGGGGGCAAAAGTTGCCCCCATCGAAGTTCCAGAGGTCTGCAGATATAGTTGTTGGTTATATGCAAAGAAGTTGCGAGTCAAGGCTATTTCGATGCATTGCAGTACTAGGGTCTGTGCTGTGTCATAGTACCATTATAGCTCCCCCAGGGAGCGGGCTGTTGCCACCAGTGTCGCCTCCTGGGGTATGCTAGTATAGAGTGACTCGATATCAATCGTCACCAACAAATTCTCGTCAGGGTTGTATGTGACCGTTTGGAGGTGTCTCAGAATGTCAGTTGTATCTTGTACGTATGAGGGTTGTGTGATGACACATTCACGCAGGAAAAAATCCGCGAACTGGGAAAGCGGCTCAAGTATGGAGTTTATGCCAGAAACTATTGGCCTGCCCGGGGGTGGGCGTTGTGGTTTATGGATTTTGGGCACAATATAGAACGCTGGTATTCTGGGGGATGGATTGATTAAGAACTCCGCCTCTTTTGCCGTAATCCACTTCTTTTCTCGGGCAGTAGCCACCATAGTCTGTATAGTGGTTTGTAATTCAGGCGTGGGGTCTCTAGCCAGAGGTTGGTAATGTTCTCTGACCCCTAAATGTCTGTTAACTTCTGCTCATAATCAGAGGTATTCATTACCACCACCGCCCCACCCTTGTCGGCCGGTTTGATGGTGATAAGATCGTTGTCTTGCAGTGAATTTACTGCCATCCAGTCAGTTTTCAACATGTTACTAGGCTTATTGAAGTGCTGTTGTTTTTCCAAGTCCGCGATGTCCTGTAGGACTTTTTGCTCAAAGACTGTCACCTCAGGACCCACTTGCTGGTTCAGAGGTGTGAAGTTTGAAGGTCGCCTTAGGTTTGTAGAAAAATCCGTATTGATGGAAGTGTTCTCTTTGCCCTCAAAGAACTTACGTAGTTTGATTTTCCTCATTACTCCACTGAGTTCACCTCTTAGTAGGAAACTATCATGTTTGGGGGTTGGAACGAAGCCAAGGCCTTTATTCAACACAGCATTTTCATTTGATGTAAGTGGGTAATCGGATAGATTCACCCCTATGTTCTCCATCGGGGTTATATTGGCGTTCGGCCCCTGCTGCGGGTGATCCTTGGTGAGTTGGCTTGTTGGTTTGTGTTGGTGATATGTCTGGCTCGTCCTCTGCCTCTGCCTCTCGTATTGGCCCCTCTCTGGTTGGATTGATGCTGCCCTAAAAAAGCCCTGAATAGAGCTCCTAGGTCCTGATCAGAAGTGCCCTGAGGTTGGAATCTTACTCGGGCATTGCCTTGTGGGTTTGCATATCCAAATCATCCTCTTCGCTGCTTGTGTTATTGAACGCCCAGTTGTTGGGAGTTCTCCTGGCCTGTTGTCTGCCTCCCCTTCCACGCTGAGGTGCCGGGTTTTGGGCATTGGTCTGTTGATAATATTGGTCCTCAGTATATGGGAAGGCCCATTCATGGCTAAACTTATCCAGGTTGCGTCTTAAACCTTTTATTTTCTGGTTCACCATGTATGCTTGGTATTCTCCCAGGTCAGTCTGGATCTTGGCTAGTTGTTCTTTCGCATCAAGTATGGTGGTGTCGTTTTTTATATTAGTTTCCATGTCCAATATTTCAGTGAGCAACTCCTCGCTTAGGCGTTTAGCAGTGTTGATGATTAAAATAAGCCAGTCCCAGGTGCACTTGTTGGCTATATAGCTCCAGTCCACCCGGAACTGCTTATCCTCAAGGAAAATCTTTGGTTCCAACCTTGCCAATAGACTGGCTGGTGCCGCCCCTGCCCGGAGATATTCAGTCATTAATGCTCTGTGGAGGGCTATTCTAATTTGTCGTTTCCTAAGTGTTGACAGTTTATCCCACTCATCCCTAGCGGTGTTGGTACTTCCCAGTGAAGTGTCTGGTAATAGGGATGGTCCTGCTAGAATGGTAGCTATGTGGTCTTCCGTGAAGGTCAGGCAGAAATTTGCCATGGTACTCAATAAAGTTCACGTTTGCCAGTGTTCGCTGAGACAACTAGTATAAAAACAGAGTCACAGGAACTTCAACCTCGAGACAGTGTGTTCCTTCTGTGAATAATGATTTGTGTTTATGGGTCTCACGGCTAAGCTGCCGTACTCAACACTCTCAACTAACAGGAGCCTTAGGGGGATGAGAAGCAGGCCGCCCCCCACTCAAAATACTCTTACACAACGCTACGGAGGAAGCCTGATGCGCTGCGTCACGTCGACACGTCCGTTTCACGTGACCGGAAATCGGGCTATGTAAACAGACTGCCGGCACCGCTACGAAGCACGAGGGGTGAGCCCAGTCCGCACCTGGACGCGTAAGCGGTAAGGAGTCTCAATAGCCATCTCTTTAACATCTAGAGGGGAACCTTTTTGGAAACCGTGAGTGGGGGCAGGCTGCTGAAGTAAGGAGGGAACCTTGCAATAAGATACTTGATTTAAAACTGACAAGCATTTGTGTGAGGCTCGATGTATTCTAATACGCTCATCCTGCTTCCTGTTTTTGCCATAGATACCGACCTTTCGGCGGTTCACAGTTTCCCACTACTGAGTTAGGGGACTGTACACGACAATTACTCTTCCACGGGGGCCGGGTAGGCTTGCCAGAGGAGGCCACCTGGTAATATACATTTTTTACTCAACATACGGTCACTTGCCAGTTCGCACCGGACTCGGCGCCACTTGCTGAGACATCTCAATGTACAATTGTAATGTGTGTGTTTTATGTTTTACCAACCGCTACAGGTACAATAAGGGAAGATTCAGAAAGGTGCATGCTATACGCTGACCCAAAATAACCCTGAAGAAATCACTGAAACGTAAGATAAAGTGATGAAACATGTCGGTTGACTTTTAACAGAGTGAGCTAACAGCACAGAATAAAGTCAGGAGTTGCCAGTTAGCCTTACTCTTTTTAACGTGTTATATTTGTTTTTCACTTTTATGGGCACGGATATATCACAGCGGGTCCTAGCACATACAACACTTGATGGCTGTCTGATCTATATGCACTTTCTTTAGTTTTGTTTTTCTCCCATTTCTTTTGGGGTTGACAGTAGTCGATGATGAGAAGTGAGGAATCAGGCGAGTACCAGTCTGATAGAATCCTCCCTTTGGTGTTGCTTCCGTGAGGCACTGTCAACCTTCCCTCCCCTTTTTTCACGTTTGGAAGACAGGGGACATGTATAGCGGGGTGGTGGAGCTATTAGACACACACACGAAGGTATCTCTGCCAGACTAAAACTTTGCAACAGAGTGCAAACTTATGTAGACAGAAGGTATACACATCCTCTGCCACAATACAAGGAAAATTCCTAGTAGCCATAGAGCCGACTAGGGGCAGGCCATCTTTGTGTAAGAATGTTTATGCGGTTGTCAGAAACTAATCCCTTCTTGTTAATTCGAGAAAGTTTCTAGTGACCGCTGAGCTAGCTGGCACTAACAATTAAGTCTAATATATTCCATAGAGACCTAGTCGACCTCAGTCCTACGTCTAATCTATAGGATATAATATTCCAATACACAGAGCCTATTGGGAATATATGAACTACACTACACACTTTGGCAACAAGTTATGGGTAATTGACACCTACGGTGGCTCGGTGAGCAGCACATCAGCCCCATGTATGCTTGAATATTGAATACTGTGTTATTTCACTTTATCCATGACTTTGTGTCAGATGTGCAGCTATTAGGGTGTATTTACCAATCTTGTAACTGTGCCACTGAGAAACATGCCAGCAGCCAATGTCCTGGACACGCCACAACAAATATACATGTTCATCGTCACCTGCTATGTGTGACAGAGGCACATATAACAACATCACCAACACATGGTGAACAGACTTTCAGCTATGTCTGGACACACCCTGTGTTCATCTGGCATACCATCACATGGCTAATGCCACATGCTGCATGACTGTCAACATGATGGATAACATCAAAAAATGTACAGCGCAAGCTGGAAGTCAGTTTGTGTCACATTGTCATCTGACTAAGTTGTAGGGACATGTTGCATAGAATCAGATAATGTCACACATGTGTAAGATAAAGTAGGGGCTAGTAATAGCTAACGCATGATATTAACTCATGCAATCCATGTCACATGGATGAGCCCACAAAACACAGGAATATGCAAATATAATGCACAATTATGAAAAAGCATGACTTATGGACAAGTTTGAATTTGCACATAAGGCCTATTTGAAGGTATTTCAGTGTAGTACTACATGGAAAAATACATTATTAAGGGCAGACATTTGCCTAAAGATCTATTACCTAACATGGACACAGAAAATGGAGCGAGCAGTGTGGTGAGATAGTCTCATTCATGTCAGTCATGCACTTTGTGTCACAAAAGGTCCATGTGAAAAAGTCCCATGAGCTGGCACTAAACATCATGTAACCATGCTTATGTGCAGTGTAACAATATGGCTGCACTTTCAGCATTCCTTTCCGCTAGCACACTATCTACCATTTACATCACAAATGTAGCCGTTAATCAGTATGTACACAAGCTGATAACATGAACAAGCGTCCAACTAAATTATCCTACAGCTTATTGAGTTCCACTGAAGCAAGCATTGACATGTATGTGTACATGGACATGTACTAATGATCACTGCTATCAAATGCATCAGCATACATTAAACACAAATTCTGAAATACATCATTGATACTAACACACAATCGAAAGGCGCCATTCTAGACTGGATCATCTCTCAGGAATCTGCGGTCAAACTCACCTCCATAGATCCTTGCGACTGGTCTGACCACCACGCTATCACCTTTTTTCTGCCAGGCAAACACATGACATGGACAACGCAACCGGTGATCCCCAAAATATGGATCAGAGACACTAAGAACCTTTACCACGAGAAATTGGATGCCTGCTGTGCAACTGACCTCCTCCCAATCTCACCACAGTCAACAACCTCACTGAACATTATTCCACAATGATATCTAATAAAATCGATGACCTTGCTCTGCTAAAACTAAAAAGAACAAAGACAGGAACCCATGGTTCAACGGATACCTCAAGAATGAGAGGAGGTCACTCCGGCAAACAGAACAGAACTTGAAAAAGCAGCCCATCTTAAACTTCTCTGCCAGGCCAGAATTGCCTATAACAAAAAAATCATGAACTCTAAAAAAATAATTCTTCAGAATAGAACTGGATAACGCTAAGAATAGACCTCACTAATTATTTGAGTTGGTCAAACCCAACAAACTAGCTAAATCGTCCAAAGAAGCCCCTATAGCTTCAAACCCATGCGAGCCATTCTCCTCCTTCTTCGGAGATAAATCACTGCCCTAGGAAAGGAACTCATGTCTGTTACTATTCCCAAACCCCTCCGGTTCTACCTCCTCACTCTGCGCTGCCCTCCCAGACCTCCCTCAAAAACCAAGTGTTATGGTCCAACTTTAAAGTCTATTATGAACAATCGGTCTCAAAAATTCTTTCCTCTATAAGCACCAACAATCACTTCAATGACCCTCTCCCGTCAAACAGCCTTGCCGCTGCCTCTCAGGCTATCATCTCTTCTATGACTACAATAATCAACGCCTCCCTCCTACAGGGCTCGATACCTGACTCTCTCAAAGCCGGCCATGTTATCCCCATTTAAAAAAAACCTACGTTAGATCCTGCTTCTCCTGACAACTTTAGACCTATCTCAAACATCCCACTCCAAGCTAAAGTGCTTGAAAATGTGTAGAACAGCAGCTGAGCCAACACATCACCAACTTCCACCACCTTCTAAAGGACTAACACTCTGGGTTCAGACCTTGGCACATCACAGAAACCATACTCCTCCACATTGTGGATGATGCCCTTGAAGCCCTTGACCAAGGCAAAACCTGTCTCTTGATCCTCCTGAACCTATCCTCGGCTTTTGACATGGTTAACCACAAAATTCTCCTGAATCGCCTCAAACTTAGGATGGGCCTAGATGGCACTGTTCTTGCTTTGTTTAGGTCCTTCCTCCAGAACCGCTCCCAGAGATCAATGACAACCTATCCGCTTCCTCTCCGATCACAGCTGGAGTCCTTCAGGATCAACCTTGTCCCCTACCCTCTTCTATTTTTGCCTCAAACCGCCTCTCAGAGGTGCTGCGCACCGCCAATATCTCCGACCACATGTATGCCGATGACACACAGCTCTACATCAAAATCTCTTCTTCATAGGACATTCGCTCCTTGAATGAGGCCCTGAAGTTAACTGTTCACTGGCTCACAAACCAGCTTAAACTCAACTTCAAAAAAACTGAGTTGCTCTTAATCTCCCCACGTAACGCCAATACAAACATTCAAGTTTGGATCAAGGTTATCACAGCGCTAAGCTGCTCTCCTACCATTGTGGACTCTGCTAAATCCCTTGGAATTACCATAGACAGCAACCTGAACATGCATGGCCATATCAACACGCTTGCCAAAACTGACAGATTTCATTTGAACTACCTAAGAAACCTGAAACCATTCCTCGACTCCCCAGATCTAAAATCGGCTCTATTTATCTCTAGGCTAGAATATGGTTGCCCCACCCTCGCAGGCCTACCCAAGATCTCTCTGGCACCCTCAAAAGCCAGCCTCAACACTGCCGCCAGACTTCTAACTGCCTCTAAAAAGTTCAACCATATCTTGCCCTACCTTAAAGCTCTGAACTGGCTTCCTCTTGAGGCCAGAATCCAATTTAAGCTGGCTTGCATCACCCATAAGGCTCTCTATTCCAAGTCCCCTGCTTTTCTCGCACAGAAGCTCTTGATATCCGGAGGAGCCAGAAACTCCCGGTCCGCCAGAGTCCTTTTGCTCCAACCTGCACGCTTCAAGAAAAAAAGAACGTACAATCTGGCTTTCTCTGGAGCTTCCCAAAGAATATGAAACTCACTCCCACCTGCCCTCCCACCTGCCATCAGAAGAATTTCGTCTCTAGCTCACTTCAAAAAAGGAGACCAAAACCTTTCCTAATGGGCAAATTCCTCTCTTCACGCTCACGTTACAATCACCTCTGTAACCTGATTTTACCTATTGTTACGGCATTATCCCTTGGCCTCCACTCCTTATGTTACCAATCAATCATCAATCTGGAGTTTGTTAAAGCGCAACTACTCACCCGTAAGGGTCTCAAGGCGTTAGGGGTGGGGGGGCTGGGGGGGTGCAGGTTCCTTTTCATCAAGGAGGGGGTCTGTCGAAGAGCCAGGTTTTGAGGTTTCTTGCGAATATGGGGAGCGATATTGTCTGTCTGAGGTGGAGCGAAAGGGCATTCCATGCTTTGGCCGCAAGGAAGGAGAAGGAGCGGCCTCCCGATCTGGTCTTTCTGGTGCGGGGGACCTCGGCGTAGGGGATGCTGGGCTGATCGTAGGGTCCTTTGGGGTGCGTGGAATTTGAGCCGGCTGTTCAGGTATGCTGGTCCCGTGCCGTGGAGGGGCTTGTGGTGGTGGGTGAGCATCTTACAGGTGATTCTCGCCTCGACGGTGAGCCAGTGGAGTGTGCGCAGGTGCTGGGAGATGTGGCAGTGTTTTGGCTGCGTTCTGGATGTTCTGTAGCTTGCGGATGAGGTTTTTGTTTATTCTGGCGTAGAGTGCATTGCCGTAGTCGAGTCTGCTGGAGACCAGGGCGTGATTGACTGTCTTTCGGTGTTCGAGGGGGATCCATTTGAAGGTCTTACGAAGGAGGCGGAGGGTGTGGAAGCAGGAAGATGAGACAGAGTTGATCTGGCGGTCCATTTTGAGCTCGGAATCCAGGATGATTCCCAGGTTGCGTGCATGGTCTGTGGGGGTTGGTGGGTTTCCGAGGGCGGTGGGCCACCAGGTATCGCTCCAGGTGTCGGGGTTTGGGCCCATGATGAGTACTTTTGTTTTGTTGGTGTTTAGTTGTAGGCAGCTGTTTTTCATCCATTTGGCGATGGCTTCCATGCCTTCTCGAAAGTTGCGTTTGGCGGTGTTGGGCTCGTTGGATAGGGAGAGGATGAGCTGGGTGTCGTCTGCGGCGTATGACACGATGTTGAGTCCGTAGGTTCTGACGATGGGGGCAAGTGGAGCCAAGTAGACATTGATGAGCGGCAGGCTGAGCGGCAGGGTGAAGTAGTGTGGCTCACTGGTTAGAGGCGGCAGACCCGAGAGCAGAGGACGGTCCGGGACCAGGGTTCGATTCCCGGCGCAGCAGGTTTCTGGACCAGGGTCAGCGGACTCGATAATTCTCTCGCCTCGGTGCCCACTCTGATCAGCGATCACACTCGGCAACTCTGGGCATTAGCTTGCCTCATCTTCACTAACGGCCCCACCAGACCGCCGGGGATGCCTGGTCTCACCCTGGAGATACCCATTAAGGGACCATCTCTCAGGGAAGCCAGGAAGGGTTTCGCAGCGGTCGAAGCGCCTTGGGACCCTCCGGGTAAGTAGTGCGCTATATAAATGCCTATACATTTACATTTACATACATATACAGGTGTGGGGTCTGAGAGGAAAGGAGGGAGTCTGACCCGTTGCGTCCTTCCGGAGAGGAAGGTGCAGATCCAGTCGAGGGCTTGGTCCTGGATTCCTGTGTCGTAGAGTCTGCATATTAGGGTGCGGTGGGAGACTGTGTGGAACGCCGCTGATAGGTCTAGGAGGATGAGGGCTACTGTTTCTCCTTTGTCCAGTAGGGTGCGGATGTCGTCTGTTGCGACGAGGAGGGCGGTTTCCGTACTGTGTTTTTTTCTGAAGCCGGATTGGGAGGAGTCGAGGATGTTGTGTTCTTAAATGAATGTGGCGAGTTGGCTGTTGATGGCTTTCTCGATGACTTTCGCTGGGAAAGAGAGATGGGTCCGTAGTTTTTGAGGTCGGTGGGGTCCGCTGAGGGTTTCTTCAGGAGGGGGTTTACCTCGGCGTGTTTCCAGTCGTCGGGAAATGAGGCGGTCGCCAGGGAGCGGTTGATGGTGTAGCAGAGCATGGGTGCGATGGTGTCAGCGGCTCTGTTGAAGATGTGGTGGGGGCAGTGGTCCGTGGGGGCCCCTGAGTGGATTGACTTCATTGTCTTCAGTGTGTCTTTGGTGGTGAGGGCTGTCCAGTCATCAATCACTGGTTTCCGGGTGTCGGGGTGGTTGGTGAGGGCTCAGTGTGTTGGTTGTCTTTGTCGAAGTTGTCCTAGATGCTCTTGACTTTGTGGTGGAAAAAGGTGCTGAGTTTGTCGCAGAGGTCTTTTGAGGGCGGGATGTCGGTAGACTCGCTGGTGGGTTGGGCGAACTACTTGATGAAGCTGAAGAGTTCCTTGCTGTTTTGTGTGTGGGTGGAGATTCTATCTTCAATCGCTTTTTTCCCTGTTTCTCTGATGAGTGGATGGTGAGCGTTGGTGGCGGCTTTAAAGTTGTTGTGGGCTTCTGTGGATTTGGTGTTTCTCCAGGCCTTTTCGAGGCGGCGGCATGTGCAGCAGGACTCTCGAAGTTCGGTGGTAAACCATTTGGCTTTCTTGGCACGGGTATTGCTGCTTTTCTTGAGGGGGGCTGAGGTTCCGTGACGGTTCCGTGACGATTTGAACCCGTGTTTTCAAGTTTGTCGGAAGTACACAATATTGGTATCAGTGAACCGCAAATGATCCATTTAGCATACCCTGGTGTTTTCGCTACGCTACAAGCAAGAGCACTCTTTTTATTAACACATTTCTGATCTACCCACGGCATCCATCTTAGATCATGGCAGCCATTTTGTGTTTCTTGCCCTCACATACGCAATAACCTCACTTCATTTCGATTAAGGACACGTAGCCTTAGCCGGAGATTCACCTCTTTCATGACACGTGCACCTTAAACCAGATCACGCTGTAGCTGCATGACTCGACAAAGGCTGCCTCCTCTGCCCGAGGCCAGTCTTACTAAACTGGTCTTCGTGTCCATTGTCCTGATCATGATTAGGCGGCCGAAGCCGGTAGCCTTGCCCATTTACAACCCACAAGCATCTCTTATCCCGCTTTCCTATCTTCCACACCTGGCTCCGTTCCTTTCTTTCTGAATCTTTATTAGGGGGAGGTAACGAAATTTACGATGAGGCGGTCCGGCTCTTGAATGCAATATTGACAAGGGATTGTGATGAACTAGTGGGAACCCCTCTTCGTAAGATGTTTCGTATCAGATTTTATCAACGGTTCCTGTGTACGCCAAATATTTATTGTTTATGACACAAAGGTTTTGGGAATGTACCAACATGTGAAGAATTCGCCTGAAGGCCAAAAACTAGTATATAAGGAGCAACCCACTTTGTACAATTTGAACAGGCTCCTAGATTCTGCCCGTGTGTAGTATCTGTGACTTCTGTGTCCCTGCAGTAATAAACCTTTGGTCTTTGACGCCACCATCGAGAAGCCCGTGTTTCTGTTCATTTGTGCACCAAGGCAGGTGGAACTCCGGGGTCTTTGGGTGTTGTTCCCTGACACCTCTGGACGGAACCAAAAAGTCCAGAACTCCAATTGGCGCCCAACATGGGGCGACGTCATTCGGTACCGGTCCAAAAGCCTGAAGAGTTCGAGAAGCTTCGTGTGAAGATTCCCGAGGGAGGCGCCCCACTTCATCGATCCCGGCATATCGCAAAAGTGGCCCGAAGTTCTCTTCCACGAGGGTTCCCGTTCAAGACAGCTGCAGTGGGCCGTTGCCTTGACCGTCGCCCTGTCTTGGACCCGAGGTGCAGTCCTTAGTACGGCGAAACGTGACGGGTTTCTCCTTGGTGACGTCTTCAGTGACTCAGTTAAGTATTTAGTGATAGCTAGCTGGTTACTTTGTGAGGATTGTTAAAATCCTTGATTGGTTCGGTTTGGTTTGGTTCTTAGTAGGATTATCACCGGTTGTTCTGGTTACGATAATCTATTTGGTTTAGTTTGGGTATCGATACAACAGTTCGTTTTGGTAGGCCTAAATTCTTGGTTTAAGTGCACACATCTGTTTTGTGTTTTGTTTGTTTTGTGTTCCGGACTGAAAAATGGTAAGTCGGAAAATGTTGTCTTGCTTTGGTTGCAACCGTGACTCACGATTGGAGGACTCCTGTCTGGTTCCTCCGATTGGGACTCCCCTATATGATTTATATTGTAAATTTGGTGTGGGTCCTATATCTTATAATGAGGTATGGGTCCGTTACACTGCGAAGGATGGTGTCCTTAGTTGGCCACTGCATGGTAGTTTTGAACCCGAGATTCTCGACAACTTAGAAGCGAAATTGTTTAGGAAGAAAGCCCGGCCGGCAATGTTTGATTCTTTCCGTTACTGGCGAAAAGAATCCAAACAGAGAGAAATGAAAAGGTTGAAGAAAGAACAGAAAGAACAAGAAGAGTTGACTCTAGAGCAAGCGGCTAAGCAGTTGCAGGCTAACGAGTGTGAGAAAGCCATAGATGTGGCCATTAGAGAGCATAATTTAGCGATTGACAAGTGCTATCCTGCCTTGCCATCGAAAATGGCTAAGATACTGGAGGATTCCGAAAACGATCCTCTGTTGTCTTATCTGTTACGGTCACCTCCACCGTATGCACAAGGTGCTACGGCTCCACTTGTCCCGAATGTTCAATTGCCGGTTGCTGGACAACCTGGTGTTCTTGCTCCTGTCCCTCCGAATCAAGTACCCGTACCTCCTGTGATCAATGTGAATGTTCCTACAGCTCCTCCTCTTCCTGAACTGCCAACTTCTATACCTATATCTGTGTCACTTGCACCTACTGTTCCACAAACTATTTTTCTCGATACTCCTACTGTTCCATTATCTATTCCTACCTCTACTGCGTTCTCCACGTCTGCGAGTGTGTTAACTCCACTTTCTGTTCGTCGAAGAATCACTGATTCTGTTACTAATATGCTGTCTCCTTTATATAAAACTTTAATTAAGACTCCTACTCCTGACTCTGTTCAGAGACGTAGTCAGCTTCCAAGTACTGAGGAACGGGGAATTTTAGATTCCACGGCTCTCAGATGGATTTCGAAGAGTAGAAGATATAGTACGAGAGATGTGCTAGAAACATTTATGCAGTGGAAGGAACCAACGCAACGGTATGTCTTTGATGAGATATGCTCGTTGTTACGTGAAGAAATAGAAGAAGATGATGTTGAATCAGATTTGGAAGATTTAATTAAAGTTCAGAAAGAGTTTGCTGCAGGAATGATAGTGGGTGATAATATAAAAGAAGCGATGGAACTTATTTTAAGTTTTAGGAATGATCCATCTCTTCGTTCGCCGAGAGATTTAGAAAGAGGAAAAACGAAGCTAAGTCGCCAATATCCTATGAGGGAGGTTCCTCCAATTTGGCGCGAAGCAGTGGCAGCTGATAATAATGCTGGTATTGCAGCTGTTCCAGCACAGTTCCAAAGAGTGTGGATACACATTCCATGGAAGCGAGCTGAAGTGCTAGCGGTGAAACAGGCCTTGCCAGATCCACGTAAGAATCCTGCTGGATATTACAAGGAATTAACACAGACAGTTGAGGCCTGTATAATGAACTTAGCGGACATTGATATGTTATTTGGCAATATAGTTCCACAACCAATTTGGGCTAAAATTCGTAGAGAGGATCATCAAGCTGCCTTAGGTGGTGATTGGGCAGCTATCACTGCAGCAGATGGTCAGCAAATAGGTGGTGCAAAACCCGAACCCCTAATTGCTAATCTTCCAGGTAGAATAATTGATCTAATGAAGACTCTAATGCCAGCATTACGTGTTAATTGGGACAAGTTGTCAGCATGCAGGCAGAAGAAAGACGAAAGTGTCTCCGACTTCTTCACGAGGTTTGAAGAAACTTTTGTAGATCATAGTGGTCAGGACATGAGCACAGAAGGAGGACAAAGACTGTTTGTCGATAAATTTGTGCATAATTTGTTACCTGAATTATGCAATAAACTAAAAGACTCAGAAAGTGCGTGGGCTGTATCCACAACTGCGCAAATACTTGCGACTGCACAGTACTACGAAAATAGGGATAAAGAAGAAAAGGAGAAATCAGAGAAGAAAACGAAAGATTTAAAAACTAAAGTTCTCTTGCAGCAGGCGTATCCGCCTCGCACGAATCAATCTAATACGCAGCAAGGTTCGTACCAAAGGACAGATTATAGTACATCAAGGCCTCAATATCAATGGAATCAGTGCGCGTATTGTAAGAAAGAGGGTCACTATAAAAATGAATGTCCGATCTTAGCGCAAAATAATGCAGCAGCAGCTCAGAGAGGTCGTGGTGGTTTTGTGCAGAATTCTAGAGGTCGAGGACGAGGTGCTATGCCACCACAAACGAATGATCGTCCCTCCAATCACTTTGATCAACGAAATGGACAATCTACTCAGCAAAATAGATCTCAACAATATCTTGTTGAAGACTATTGTGAAATAGATGAGGGTTTTCAGCAAAATGGGTACTAGGACAGCCATGGACAAAGAGAGGGAGTAGTATCAGTTCCAGTGGATCAGAGTGGGCCTTATGTCGCAGTAGCAACATCAGGTGTAGTCGAACCGTTTCTGTTGGATACTGGTGCCGCAAAAAGTTCTATCATTCATGCGAAACTCCCTGGCGCACCTTTGTCCGGCTCAACAAATGTTTCCGTAGGTTTTTCAGGCGCCCCTGTTTACAACCCGATATCTGGTCCTTTGTCTATTTCTGTTGGACCGTGCCAATTGAAAGCACCCCTGATTTTAACGACAGGTTGTAATGAAAATCTGCTTGGTTTAGATTTGTTAAAACGACTATATGCGACATTGTACTGTTCTCCGGAAGGAGTACAACTCACGTTGGGTAAAAATATCACCTCTCCGATGTACTTGTCAATGGACGCACTCCCGCCAGAGCTACGCTCACTCCCTGATTCTCTTTGGGCGACTGGTCCTAATGATGTAGGTCTCTTAGAAATTCCACCGTATGTGGTAACCTTGAAGGCAAATGTAAAATTTCCAAGAATTCCCCAATATAAAATATCTAGTGAAGGAGAACGTGCACTTTTATTGATTGTGCAAGATTTGATTAAGAAAGATGTGATTGAAGAAACTAGAGGAAATGTCTGTAACAGCCCTGTACTACCGATTTTGAAACGAACTGATCCTACAAAACCTCCAGTGTACAGGTTTGTCATAGACCTTAGAGAAGTTAATAAAATTGTGGTTCCGCAGTTTCCTGTGGTTCCGGACATTACTGCCTTGCTAACATTGATTCCTGCTACAGCCACATGGTTCTCAGTTATCGACTTAAAGAATGCCTTTTTCAGCATTCCGATAGCCGAAGAAAGTAGAGATATTTTCGGCTTCTGTTTAGGAGGTCGAAGTTTCAGATTTAAACGAGCTCCACAAGGCTATTGTGAAAGTCCATCTATTTATAGTCAAGCATTAAAAAGCCAGTTAGATTCTTTTGTCCTTCCTCCAGGTTCTGCCCTAGTACAGTACGTAGACGATCTTCTAGTGGCTGCCGATGACAAGGAAACTTGCAAAGCAGCTACAATTTCCTTATTGCATCATTTGTCTAAACTAAATCACAAGGTGTCTCCTTCCAAAATGCAATATTGCTGCCAAGAAGTGACCTACCTAGGTCATCTCTTGTCAAAGGAGGGAAGGAAGTTGACCCCAGAAAGAATAAAAGCAATTACACAGATGAGTGTTCCACGCACACAGAGAGAAGTACGTGCCTTTCTAGGTATTACCTCTTACTGTAGGCAGTGGATCCCAAATTTTTCTCTTTTAGCGAAACCATTGGTAGCCTTGACTGGGAAAAATGTTCCGAGTCCGGTGCCATGGTCTGATGAATGTCAAGAGAGTTTTACTGAATTACGAAAAGCATTGTGTTCAGCTCCTGTATTGGGTACACCTGATTACAGTAAGCCATTCCCGCTCTACGTTCACGAGAGAGACGGTTGCGCGTTGAGTGTTCTGACACAGAAGTTTGGTGATAAACAACGCCCTTGTGCGTATTTCTCATCAACATTAGATCCGGTAGCCAGAGCGTTGCCTAGTTGTTTGAGAGCTACAGCGGCAGCTGCGGCTTCCATTCGACAATCTGCCGGTTTGGTGATGAACAACATGCTAGTGGTCATGGTTCCTCATGCAGTGGATACACTCATGAACCGAACGAAGACACAACACCTTACCAGTGCGAGACTATCTGGTTACGAACTGACATTACTAGCGAGTCATATTCAGATCAAAAGATGTAATGTATTGAATCCAGCAACACTGTTGCCGACTGATCAAGAGTCGAGTGATTCCGAGCCACATGATTGCTGTTTTAAAACGGAGGAAGAGACAAAAGGACGTATCGACTTGAAGGATACTCCGTTATCCGATCCGGATGGTACGCTGTATGTGGACGGGTCATGTTTTAAATTGGAGAATGGTGATGTGACTGCTGCTTACGCAGTAACTACTTTAAAGACGATTGTGGAGACTGCAAGAGTGAGTCAGAATTCTGCCCAAGCTGCAGAATTAATAGCTCTAACGAGAGCGTGTGTTTTAGCTGAGGGAAAGAGAGTGAATGTGTTTACAGACAGTCAGTACGCATTTGGCATGGCCCATAGTTTTGGCCGGTTGTGGAGAGAAAGAGGTTTCATTACGTCCCATGGGACCAAGATCCAACATGGTCAGCTAGTTAACGACTTGTTGGAATCTCTAACCTTGCCGACTGAAGTTGCGATTGTAAAGTGCAGTGCTCATAAAGCAATCACGGATGATGTTGGTCGTGGGAATGCTTTTGCTGATGAAATTGCTAAACAGACAGCTAGAGACACGATGAGCAGAATGTATGTTGCTACGTCTGCAAGATGGATTGCTGAGTCTGGAATGTGCGAGGATACTATGGAAAGTGTGAAAGAGATTCAGAAAGAAGCAACTGAGGAAGAGAAACGTGTATGGAGAGAAAGTACGGGCAAGTTGGACTCGAATGGATGTTGGATTGATTTGACAGAACAGCAGCGTTGGATGTTGCCTGATGCGTATGTGCTTGCAGTAGTGACGATGGCGCATGGAGTAGCGCATATAAGTTCTAAAGGAATTTGTAAGATGTTGGCTCCGGTCTGGAAAAATGAGGGAATCAGTAAATGTGCAGAGAGAGTGGTGAAAAATTGCATGGTGTGCTTGATGCATAATCCTGGCAAGGGAACTCCAACTCCAGCTGGTCATTTCGCTCCTCCTTCCTGCCCTTTTGAAGTGATTCAGTTAGACTTTATTCACATGGACCGCTGTAATAATTTAAAATATGTCCTAGTGGTGGTTTGTGCTTTTTCCAGGTGGATAGAAGCATACCCACTAAAGGACAACACTGCCCTATCAACTGCCAAAATTCTTCTCAAAGAATATTTCCCTAGATACGGAATGCCACGGATTGTATGGTCAGATAACGGAAGTGAGTTTATAGGGAAAGTTATGCAGAGTGTGTGTGCCGGCCTAGGGCTGAAACAGAAATTCCACAGTGCGAACCATCCCCAGTCTGCTGGTTTAGTGGAGGGTTACAATGGCACCCTCAAGCTGAAAATAGCTAAAATACAAGCATCCACAGGTTTAGCCTGGCCAGACGCACTTCCTTTGGCCTTGTTATCAACGAGAGCAACTGTACATTCTAGAGTAGGGCTTAGCCCTTATGAAATTGTTTTTGGCCGTCCGGCAAATATCTGGGGTGTGCCGAGGCCTAAAAAGTTTTGTTCCATAGAATATCCTATGTTGATAGACTACCTTTACGACTTGACTGCTAAATTGAGTCTTATTCATCAACAGGTTTTCGATGCTTTGCCAAAACCTCCAGAGAGTCCAGGGCATCAGCTGAAACCGGGAGACCTCCTCGTCATCAAAAACTTTGCGAGGACGAAGAACCTTCAGCCGAGATTTGTCGGCCCCTTTCAAATCTTGCTCGCAACGAGAACAGCAGTCCGTGTGGCCGGACGCAAGCACTGGGTACACGCATCACATGTAAAGCGTGTACCCCTGCCACTTCCTTACGACGACTGGGTGAAGAAGGGAATTTGTTCCTCCGAATGTGAAAGTACACCGAAGTTCATCCCTTTCAGCGATGCCGAATTGATCTCTGACTCTCCTTCTAAAAAACCTCCTTTGAACACTGAACATTTGCCACTTGCATCAGAAAAGACTCTGTTATCTGCGAACCTGTACACTGCAACAGCTACCAGTGAAACGCTTTTTGCCGATCAGACAGTACCTGCAAAACAGAGATATAACTTAAGAAGCCGTAAAATGGACAAATAAAGCAGGCAACTGCATACTGTGATGTTTTGAAATATTGAACTTTTGCCCTCAGCCAGGAAGTTTGCTATTGTTTTGTTGTTTTTAAAATTGCCTTGCCGTCTGGGTAGCCGTAGGGTCGTGGCTGTGTGCCTAGTTGAATCTGCGGGGGTCTGACACAAGGTCGATCTTTCTGTTAGTTCTGGGAACTCCCAGGGCTGATAGAGGCATTTTCATCTACGTACACATCATCAGTGGTCGCGAGCGGATTGTAGAAGATGGAGCTTCCTGCGCTGCAACGAAAAAATGTGATTTATGTTCGCAGAAACAGACTTCATAGAATTCTTCATAGCAAATGCTTTTTGATGCAATGTGCCATTACATTCTTGATTATTTTAGCAACATTGGTGGGTGGAATCGTCTTTAGTATAAATCTGATTTTTGTACCAGTTACTACAGTACCTCCCCTTGATCCTGCCATTTCTACTGTTTCTTCTATACACTCTTTTCACTCGTTTCCGGAACATGAGCAAGCCCGACGCTCAGAATTCATTAACAACACTTTTGTACAGCTCTTGCACCAACACCAACTGGTAGTTAACACTACAGACTGCTGGGTGTGTGGCTTGATACCCCACACTATGGATAAAGGTATTCCCTATCTGGTTTTGCCTTACAGCTACAATGGATCATTTCAGGCCCTTCAAACCATCTTTGCTTATGCCCTTGAAACCTATCCTCCACGTCCACCACGTTCCACTAAATATAACTCTGCCAACAAAGCCTTAGTCCAGGGAATTATTGACATGGTCAAGGATGTCAATAATACTCCATCATACCCTAGAGACGAATTGCGAGTATATTTAAGTTGGAATACTTCAGAATATCGCCTTAGTTTAGGAGAAAGCAAGCGTAAAAGCTCAACTCCAATCTGGGTCGTACCTCACCGAGGTCAGGTCTGTTTGCAAGGTAATGGGAGAAATCCGAGAGCTCAGCTAGGGAGGAGTGAGTGCGTAGAGACTTATGTGTTTCCGGCTAACTCTTCCCCTGCCTTCCTCACTGCTAGTGGTACCTACTTCATTTGTCGAGACAGAGCTTATACATGGTTGCCTGCCGACTTTTCAGGATCATGTTATATTGCTCGATTGTTGCCTCCGACATACACTGCTTCATCTGATTACCACAAAACCAGAATAGCGAGAGGTGTCTTCAGCAAGGAAGATACCGCTGGTCAGGAAGCTGGAGACTTCTTCAAAGGCTTCCTTCCGTTCTGGGGGCCTATGGCCAATAGTAGAAATATACGTCAGCTAACACGGGTAGTTGAATCTACTATTACTGAAACTGCTGGTGCCCTTAGCAATCTGACAGCTGAGCTTCAGGCGGATAGACTCATGACGTTGCAGAATCGTATGGTTCTAGACGTTATACTTGCAGATCGAGGTGGGGTATGCAGAATGATCCAATCGAGCTGCTGTGTCTTTATTCCTAATAATGCTCCAACAGTCTATGAGGCGATCTCTAAGCTACACAAGATTTCCGACTCTATTCACGTAGATAAGGGAAACTGGTCCTTCATGGAGTGGTTTTGGACTCTGATCTCAGCGTGGGGATGGAAGGTTCTAATGGTCATTGGTGTCATCTTAGTATTCCTATTCTCATGCTGCCTGATTATCCAGTGTGGTCCTGCTCTGTGTAGTCTTTGTGCTGCAACTTGTCTCAGAAAACCACCTGCGTTTGGAGAAAAGGCACGAGAAAGGATGATGATACAACAACATGTCACTGACCTGATGAGCATAGAACTAGATTCTGACATAGACTGAGTAATTGCCTATGTAAGGGCAAAAGGAGGGTCTGAGGTTCCGTGACGGTTCCGTGACGATTTGAACCCGTGTTTTCAAGTTTGTCGGAAGTACACAATATTGGTATCAGTGAACCGCAAATGATCCATTTAGCATACCCTGGTGTTTTCGCTACGCTACAAGCAAGAGCACTCTTTTTATTAACACATTTCTGATCTACCCACGGCATCCATCTTAGATCATGGCAGCCATTTTGTGTTTCTTGCCCTCACATACGCAATAACCTCTGATCACTTCATTTCGATTAAGGACACGTAGCCTTAGCCGGAGATTCACCTCTTTCATGACACGTGCACCTTAAACCAGATCACGCTGTAGCTGCATGACTCGACAAAGGCTGCCTCCTCTGCCCGAGGCCAGTCTTACTAAACTGGTCTTCGTGTCCATTGTCCTGATCATGATTAGGCGGCCGAAGCCGGTAGCCTTGCCCATTTACAACCCACAAGCATCTCTTATCCCGCTTTCCTATCTTCCACACCTGGCTCCGTTCCTTTCTTTCTGAATCTTTATTAAGGGGAGGTAACGAAATTTACGATGAGGCGGTCCGGCTCTTGAATGCAATATTGACAAGGGATTGTGATGAACTAGTGGGAACCCCTCTTCGTAAGATGTTTCGTATCAGATTTTATCAACGGTTCCTGTGTATGCCAAATATTTATTGTTTATGACACAAAGGTTTTGGGAATGTACCAACATGTGAAGAATTCGCCTGAAGGCCAAAAACTAGTATATAAGGAGCAACCCACTTTGTACAATTTGAACAGGCTCCTAGATTCTGCCCGTGTGTAGTATCTGTGACTTCTGTGTCCCTGCAGTAATAAACCTTTGGTCTTTGACGCCACCATCGAGAAGCCCGTGTTTCTGTTCATTTGTGCACCAAGGCAGGTGGAACTCCGGGGTCTTTGGGTGTTGTTCCCTGACACCTCTGGACGGAACCAAAAAGTCCAGAACTCCAGGGCTAGTGTATTGGTGCTGTTCGAGATCCATCTATGCAGGGTTCGGGCTGCGGTGTTTGGGTCGTCGTTTTCCGCGATGGTTGGGGTGGAGTTGTTGAGTGAGGAGATGAGCTGGTCGTCGGTGATTTTGGTCCAGTTTCTTTGTGGAAGCAGGTGCTGGTGTCTGTGGATGCTGGGTGTTCTGAAGGTGCAGTGGACGCAACGATGTTCGGTCCATGGGAGTTCATTGTGTGGCTGAAGGTGAAGGAGTTTCCTGTAGTGAAGAGGGGGTCGAGGGTGTGTCCTGCTGAGTGCGTGGGCTCGGTCATGATCTGTCATCAGTGATGTCACTGACCATGTCATGAATGATGTAATATGTGACATCATCAGCAGTGGATTGCGTGGGAATTTCAATGGTTTTGAATGAGTAAAATGTTCAGCTAACTATAACTGGCGTGAAACCTATGTTTTTTCAGTGAATTTTAATTCTTTTTTAAATGCTAATTCCTAACTGTAACAAGTTTGTGACCTATGGTTTTTAAAGTGAATTATTATGTTTTTTTAATAACTAATTTTTTATTGCTATTAATTATTATAATTGTTATTAAATTATTTAAATAATGTATATTTTTCAAACATTAATTATTCAATGTATTTTTCCTGTGTTTTTTTAAAAATCTTTTTATCCTGGAATGCTCAGGGTACGCGCACCCAAAAACGCACTCGTAAACGCACCCGTACACATAGCGAGAAAAAATATAATTATGTAATTAAAGTAAATAATAATGCAAGACATTCAGTAGCATACTCATAAAAGTAGTATTTTTTAAATTTAAAAAGCGTATTTTGACTCTAAACATATTTCCGAAAATCAAGTAAAACATCATTGTGATGCGCCGCGTATGCGCCCCCGGAAGCGCCTTCATAAGCGCCTACGTACGTGCCGCGTAAGCGCCCCCAGAAGCTCTCCGGAGCACGTAGCCTAAGCGCGTCAAGCCATATGACCTTAAAAGAACACTTTTTATTGGTTCATAATAGTTTCTTTTCCAAATATCGTAAGCCCCCACCCATTTCCCTCACTATCATTTTGAACTTGGAGAGAGCAAGAGGTGTTCTTTGGATCATCAGCAGCATCTCTACAATTTCAGAATAATGGCTGGAAGACAACCATCCTCCAGTGACTCTGAAGAAGGTTTTTTGTCTGAGGACCCTCCTCGGTGCAAAGTCAAGGAGCATTTCATTTGGAAATGTTTTACCTTCCCAGAAGGAGAGAAGAAGGTAAATGAGGGAAAGGTGTGCTGCAAGATTTGTGGCACCACCTTATCATGTGGAGAGGAGGCACCCTAATAACTTTGCGAGGGAGGGTGTCTGGGACCTTGCACGCAATTCCCCAGCAGATGGCGGCAGCACCTCGACTGGTGGAGCAACACCTTCGGGTAGTCAAGCTGCAAGATTGATCCCGAATATACAGCCGGTCTTTACACGCATCAACATTTTCTGCATGGACTGTGATGAACTGCTTTGTTATGGGGAGCAGAGCATAGAACTCATTGTTCGTAAAAAACAAGATCACCACTGCTCCACCCACCATTAATTTTTCCCTTTTTTTTTGCTCCTGTTGAACAGTTTTGCATTCCCTAGTTTTGTTTTTGTTCTGAAAAAAATACAAAAAATGTTTTAAAACGTTTGGAAAAGGTAGAAAAAAAACCAAAAAAAGATGAAAAAAAAGTTCTTTTTAGAACTACCTCCAATTCTCCAAAAACAGCTATATTCTTTATATTTTTTGATATTTTTAAAAAAAAAATAATGTATGTGAAGGGGAGAAAGAGACTGAAGGAACAAATGACAGAAGGGGAGTGAGTGAGAGTGAATTGATGAAGGAGAATGAGGATGTGACAGGACAGAAGGAGTGAGAGAAGCAGTGAGTGAAGTGGAGTAAGATGAGTGAGGGAAGGGAATGAGTGAGGGAGCGAAGGAAGAGAAGAGAGAGGAAGGGAAGTGAAGAAGGGGGACTGAAAGAAGGTGGGTGTGGGAGGTGAGTGAGGGGAAGGGGAGTGAACATGGGGAATGAGGATAAGTGAGGAAAGCGGAGTAAAGGAACAGGGGTGATGAAGGGTAAGAGAAGAGCAGTGTGGTTGAGGAAAGAGGGCTGATATAGGGTGGATAAAGGCAAGTGAGCGTGAGACAAGGGGACTGAAGGACACAGAAAGGGAAACAAAGGAATGGTGAAGGACAGAGAGAGGGAAAAAGAAATAGAGGGAGAGCAAATTACCAAGAAGATGAAGCAGATAGATTCAGTGACAGAGAGGAAGAGAGGGAGAGAGAAATTAACTGAAGGTGAGTAAGATACTAAAGTAATGTGAGTTATCAAAACTAAAGGAAGAAAGGAGAGTAAGCAAAGAGGAGTAAGTGACAGGGAAGGGGGAATAAATGAGGATGCATTCACAACAATGAGGGATGGAAGAGGGAGTGAGAGAAGGAGTAAAGTGGAGTAAGTTGAGTAAGGGAAGGAGAATCACTAAGGGAGCAAAGGAAGGAACGAAGGGAAGGGAAGTGAAGCAGAGGGACTGTGAAAAGGTGACTGCAGGAGCAGAGTGAAAGGAAGGGCAGTTAAGGATGGGGAATGAGGATAAGTGATGGAAGTGGAGTAAGGGAACGGGGTTGAGGGAGGGTGAGAGAAGGGCAGTTAGGTTGAGTAAGGAGGGGTGAAAGAGGGTGGATAAAAGTGAGTGAGGGTAAGACAAGGCGAGTGAGGGAGTGAGGGGATAGAGGTAGTGAAGGAAAGAGTGAGAGAAAAGGACTGAGTAAGGGAGCAAAGAAAGGTAAGTGAGGAAGTGTGGGTGAGTTACAGGGAGTGAGCATGACGGAAGAGGAGTGAGGGAGTGAGAGGACGGACAGAGTGAGACTAAGAGTGAGAGAGTGAGGGAAGGGGAGTGAGGATGTGAGAGGACAGAGGGAGTGAGAGAAAGGAGTGAGTAAAGTGGAGTAAGGTGAGTAAGGGAAGGGGAATTACTGAGGGAGCAAAGGAAGGAAAGAAGGGGAAGGGGAGTGAAGTAGAGTGACTGACAGCTGGAAAGTGGTGAATGGGAGAGAGGGAAAGGGCAGTGAAGGAATGGGGAATGAGGGGTAGTGAGGGAAGTGGAGAAAGGAAATGGGGTGAGGGTGGGTGACAGAAGGGCAGTGACGGTGAGTTAAGAGGGGTGATAGAGGGTGGAAAAAGGTGAGCGAGCATGAGATAACGGGAGTATAATAAATATGTCATAATGCAAAATAACCTTTACAACATGTTATATGGTTTATTTCAGAACATATTGAATTTCACTTAAAACAGTGAGTTCAATACTACTCATCATATGACAGAGGGCAAAAAAAACACAATCAATCAAAAATATTGTATTTAAAAAACCCATACAACGTTTCAATACATAATGTAAAACTTAGAAAAAACATATCTTAACTCATTTCTGATCCACTTACTTTTCCACGAGGCCAAATAGTATATGGAAAATCCTTCTTTGGAAATTACTCAATAGTACTGTTAAACTTCCATTTACCCGAGTTTCTGAAAGAAAAGCTCAAACATCTTTTACATCATGTAACAATAGTTATATTTCCAGCTGTGGCTCACTCATGATCAACATTTCCTATGATACTGATATCCCTCACTGTGTGATACACTTACACTACCTCTATGACAACTACAAGTTTTTTATTATCTTGATCACTCTCACTCACATAGTAATTTTGAACAGCAAACTAAGTTTTATTAACTGCTCCAATCTTCATAGGCAAATTACCTCTCCTAAAATGTTGGTTGTAAGAGCACTAGGTAAGATTTTTGTAAGTCAGAAGGCAAACGTTTGAAAGTCAATTGAGTAGCATTACAATTATTCCAGCCTTTTTGACATTTTAAATAAGCTGTGTAATGTCCTGATGTTGTCGAAGGACCATCATGGTAAATAATTGCTGCAGCTGCAAAGGTTCTTCCTGAAATTGATAATCAAGAAGCCACAAATTGTTTAATTAAAGTTGCCAATTTAGTTCCATCAGGTCTACATCGTTGGAACCGTAAAATTACATACTGTCCATATCTTTGTATAAATAATGTTGATAGCATTGCAGATTTACATTGAGTGCAGACCATGTTTTGATTTGCTTCTCTAACTAGATTATTAAAAGACACTGATTTGCAGTCTGGGAAAGTCAAATATATAAATCTTTCAGTGTCTATTGTAGTAGTACTTGAAAAGGAACAATTGTCGCAATTATGCTGCCATTTATAAGAAAGGCCAAAAAGATTTTCTACATTTATACCTTCATCTTGTAATACAACAAGCATATACATTAGAAATTCCTGATAATCTTGCTGAATATTCTGTGAAAATTGATTTAGACCAGAACATATGTCTAAAAGATTTTGAATTTCAGAAACACTTTCTATTTGTGTTCTATCACTGCTACATTTCTCAAACACAGAATTCAACAAACAAAAAGATATTTGATCCCGATTTTCAACAATCTGTTCTTGTAAAGTTTGAAGAAAAAAAACAACATTAACCACTACATTAGCATAGCAGTTGACACCAGAACTGTTTTCAACTGAAATCCAACAATATCTTTAACTGAATCCTTTTCCTTTCTGCTCACAATTACTAGTTCATCTACATTTTTTCTTTTTGCTACAACTTCATAACATTTTTCTCATTTCTTAAAAGCAACATATGCCATACCCTCCTTGAACAGAGAACTTACAATATTCACCAAAGCACTATCTAGACTTAAACCTTGAGATTTAGGAATCGTCACCGCATATGCCAAAGAAACAGGAAACTGTTTTCGGCGGACATATAAATGTTTCACAAGCAAAAATCGAGCAGAACAGCGACCGATTTGTTGTACTTCTTCAATTCCATCACATTTAATTTAAATAAATAAATAAATAAATAAATAAATAAATAAATAAAGTATAGTTGAAGGGAAGGAAAAAAAAGAAAAAGAAAGAAAATAAGAAAAGAAAAAAAAGCCATAAAGGAGAGGGAGAAGGGGAAGGAAAGGAAAGAAGGAGGAAAGAAGGAAAATCATCATGATGTTCTACATGTAATCTTTCTTTTAATTTCTTTTTTTTTTGTGCACCAATCACTTTAAGAAAGGGTCTTCTTTCAGAGTTTTTAGTCAGAAGCGGGGGGGGGGGGGTAGCGGCAACCTGAGGGAAGGGGTGCCATCTACTGGACTCGATCTGGTTAGTTACAGCACGGGTTCTCCATGGGAGGGATGGTGGACGGGGTACAGGGTTAAGGAGGGGTTGAAATTCAATAGAAAATTTCTTATTTGCCAATATGATGCTTTTTTGCACTTAATCAGTTATATATATTTTTGTGCTGCGCTGCTAATTTTTAACGGGGCTGCTTACCATATCATTGATCTTTACTTCGAGCAGAGGTTGGCCAGAGTTTGGAGCGACTATGATGACTAAATTAAAGATAATTTCATGGAATTTTAACGGTTTACGAACCAAACCCAGAGCTAGAACTCTTTTGCATTATCTTCGTGACTCAGACGCTCAGGTAATCATCCTCCAAGAGACACATCTGGTTCAGGTTGAAATCGATGCATTGGCTAAGGTCAATAAATGGATTGACTTTTTCGATCTCCACTTCTCAGTCCCTGTCCTCTAGAGGTGTATCACTTATTTTCAAGAAACATCTTAAAACTAAGCTCCTAGACTCAAAAGTGGACCCAGATGGTAGATGGGCTACTGCTTCTCTTTACATTTTGGGCTTTCAATTAACAATTGTGGGGTATCATGGCCCTGATCAAGACGATCCATCTATCTTGAGGACCATCTTTTCCCATCTCTTGTCCTACCCAGAGCCTGTAATATTTGCTGGGGACTTTAATACAGCTTTAGACCCTATTTTGGATAAGACTCACAATAACAGATCCAGAGTGTAGGAGAGTAGGGTCTGCTATCCTATGGTCAACCCAAATTTTTGCTTTTTGCTTCACTCATTTATGACTTAATGTGGCTGCGGGCCTGCTAATCAGACCCACAGCCTGCTGTTCTCTCTCTAAATTAATGCCAATGCACTCTAGTTGCATTACAAATTGGAACTGGTTCACCTTATAGGTCCCTGTAACAGTGTACCCCAGGTACCCAGGGCATATGTGTATCCAATGCCTACCAGGGGCTGCAGCATGTATTATGCCACCCCTGGCCTGGCCTCCATATTCGACACAACTGGCTGATTATTCAGCTGGGGTAAGTTGGTGTAATCACCTCTTACTTAGACATATTATACCTATATCTAACCTAACTGGACACATGTTAACCTATAAGCCACTCCTATGGAAGGCCTCGACAATCCTGGAGGCAGAGTGCTTGGTTTCATGTGAGATGGTGCTCTAGCATGAGCTGAGCCCGTCTGCATTTGTCGGGAACAACTCCCTAAGCTGTTCCAGGATATTGCCATACCATATACTCTTAAGTCCATTATTTATTTATTATGTATTTTATTTAGAAGTTTTCTATAGCGCTAACAAGACCCGAAGGTAGCAGAGCGCTTTACAGTAAAGGCATGAAAAGGTGGACAAAAAGACAAGTAACAAATAAAGGTGATCATCAAATGACAGTTAGGGGAGAGGAGAAGTTCGTACAGTAGGACTTCTTGGCAATAGGATACAGAGTTCTCACATAGTTCTGGGGATGGATGTTGATCCTAGTTACCCAGGACCTAGGGAACGGATGAGGAACAAGGATTTGAGTTGGCTCTTGAATTCCGCATAGGACGGTATGGTTCTGATATGCGGGGGGATAGAGTTCCATATTTTGGGGGCATTTCCTAAGAAGGAGCAGTCCGCAGTTTTCTTCTTTCTGGTTTTTGGTAGTATGAGCAGCAGGGAGTTAGAGCTTCTCAAGATTCTACTTTGGCCAGCTTTTGTGAGTTTGTTTGCCAGCTATTCTGGTTTTCCGGTGTGGAGGGCCTTATGGGTTAGACAGGCCGTTCTGAAGGTGCTACGCATATCCACCGGGAGCCATTCAAGTTCTTTGAGTGCAGGGGAGATGTGGTCGGATTTTTTGCATACTGTGATCATTCTTGCTGCCGCATGCAATGTTGTTTTTAATGGAGCCAGGTGTGATTTGGGGATGCCTGTTAGGATTGAGTTCCCATAGTCCAGTCTAGATAAAACTAGAGATTGCGAGGCTAGTTTGAGGTCTTTGTTGGGAATGAAAGGTTTGATTTTGTTCAGCAGTCTGAGGTTAAAGAATGCGCTTTTTGCCGAGTTCTTAATGTGGTTTGTCAAGGTTAGTTTGGGGTCTAAGGTGAAGCCCAGAGATTTTACGGAATCAGCTAGCGTGAGAGAACCTTTAAGAGCATCGATCGACTTCAGCCGCTCGATGATTTGAGGGTTGTCTTCTTTGTTTGAGATGAGAAGAGTTTCGGTCTTGTCGGGATTGAGTTTCAGGTGATTCTTTGTCAGCCAATCTTGAACATCATTTAAGACGGCATTTACTCGGTGGATGTCGTTAATTGAAGAGGTTTCCTGGTAGATCTGTGTGTCATCCGCGTAGAGGTGGAAGTGGATATTGGCATTCCTGAGTAGTTTGGGGAGCGGTTCCATATAGATGTTGAAGAGCTGAGGAGAAAGTACTGATCCTTGGGGGACACCCCTGTTGACTTGCTGGGATTCGGAGGTGAAGTTCTTCATTTTTATTATTTGCGAGCGGTTGTGAAGAAAGGAGGAAAACCAATCGAGAACTACCTCACCGAGGCCAGCTCTTACTTGCAGAGTCTTGATGAGGAGCTTATGGTCCACCGTGTCGAAAGCTGCGGATAAATCAAGGAGTATGAGGAGGCAGCATTTGTCAGCGTCAAGGGAACCGTGAATATCGTCTATGATGTTCAGCATCGCGGTTTCTGTGCTGCGGCCTTGTCTGAAGCCGGATTGGAGGGGGTCTAGGAGATTGATGTTATCCAGATGATGAGTCAATTGCAGGAGAACGCATCGTTCCAGTGTTTTGGCAAGTAGAGGGAGGTTAGATATCGGTCTGAAATTGTTCAAGTCAGTAGAGTCAAGACCGGGTTTTTTCAGCAAAGGGGTGACTTGTCCCATTTTTAGACAGTCGGGGACCACTCCGCTTTGTAGGGAGCTGTTTATGATTTTGCCCCAGATAGGTGCTAAGGTGAGCTTCATTTTTTTGATTAGTGAGGGGGGAATGGGGTCTGAGATGTGAGCTGATGGTTTGGAGGTCGAGATGAACGAGATTATCTCAGTTTCCTGCACGTGGCGAAAGCTTAGCCAACGGAGGGGGGAGGAGCCGGATGGTAGGGCCTGTGGGATAGCCGCGTTGTTCTTCGGGAGGTGTGAGTTGTTGATGTCTAGAGATAATTCGATTTTTAAGACTTTATCGTTGAAGAAGGTGGCGAAGTTATCGCATAATTCTTTGGACTCCTGCAGGGATGAGGGCAGAGGCTTGGATGTTTGACGTCTGATAATGTTGTAGAGCTCCTTAGGTCTGTTTTTGGAATTGGCTAGTGCCTCTCGGAAGAAGCTGGATTTCTTGTTTTTGATGTGGTTGTTGTATTTCCTGCGTGCTGTTTTTAGTTGTAAGCGAAGGATGGCTGTTGGGTTGTTTCTTCACTTTCTTTCTTTGGCTCTCAAGGATCTTCTTTCTGCGTTGAGGTCCGCATTGAACCAGGTTCTAGAAGGGGTGGCACGGCTTCTTTTGAGCTTTAGTGGGGCTAGATTATCGAGAATGGAGACTAGCTCGGAGTTGTAGTGGTCGATGAGATCATTGGTCGAGAGGAGCAAGGAGTTGTCTGGAAGAAGTGAACTTAGTTGACCTTCTAGAATGTCTTGGGGTACTTGGGAGAGGTTTCTTGACCATTTGGGGGGGTCTTGGGGAGGTTTGAGCGGGATGATGGGGTGATTGATGTGAAATAGGATCATATGATGATCTGACCAGTCAACAGGTAGTATGTGGTTGACCGTGATTGAGTTCTTTTGTGCGATGATGGCGTCCAGTGTGGCTCCTTTGTAGTGCGTCTCCTCAGTGCAATGTTGAGTAAGGTTGTTGTCGGCGAGGAGGCTGGATAGCGATTTGATTAGAGGGTTGTGAATTTCGTTCCATCGGAGATTCAGGTCACCAAGAATTATGTTGTTGGAATCACCGAGGGCGACTTGTGCAATCAGGTTGGATAGTTGATCTCCAAACTCATTGTTTCTGCCCGGGGGGTGATAGAGTAGATGACACAGTAGAGAGTCGTTGTCTTTGGTTTTGATGACAGCGGATACATATTCGAATGAGTTGTACTTGAAGGAGGAGGTTTCTGTGATGCTCCAGCTGTCCTTGTGGATGATAGCAACCCCACCTCCTCGTTGATCAATCCTGTCTTTGGAGATGAGGGAGAAACCAGGAGGTACCAGCATGTCAAGGCAGGGAGGAGATGCCTTGTTTAGCCAGGTCTCCGTGAGGAGACCTGGCTAACTTTGGTTTGGCTTTATCAAAAAATGTCGAGTAAGGTGTCATATGAATTGGGATACTACCCCCTCGACAGTTCTGGTGACGGGGGTAGCATTCCACCCTTCTAGAGGGACACAACATGTACATAACCTGAACCCTGGTTAAAGTTAAACTAGAGCCTCAGCATCACAAAATGGATGCTGCCACCACAGACACAAGTCTAACCTCCTGCTGCTGGGAGTCCTTCCAGCAAGGGAGGCTTGGACAAAGGGTTTCCTCCAGGATTTTGTGTATTGGGTAGGACAGGGCTGAATAGAAAGAGACATGCCTGGGGCACACAAGGTGTCCCTGTGCATAAGCCGGTCCAAACCGGTGCTGGGGCTTTCCAGCCCCAGTCCTGGCCCAGAGCTGGACAAAGGAAAGGGGGTGTAACCACCCCCTTCCTGGTCTCACCCAGAGGAGGGACCTAGCAGGTGATCCGGCCCCCAGATTTGGAATAAGAGTAGGAGCTGTGTCCCAAGACTTCAGATCATCCTGAAATCGACTTGAAACTAAGAAGAAAACTGGACTTCGACATTCTGCTGCACAGAAGACTGAAGAGCATCTCCTTTGTGGCCAAGGAGTGACCACCCTGTGAATACAGGCACCATCCAGCAACTCGATGTCTGTTTTGCTGCCGCCTCCTGCCGGAGCCCGAGCCCAGAGCCCAGCGAGAACCAGACTCCCAGACATCTCAGAGCCCGATCCACAGTCCCTGAAAAGAAGAGACCCGTGGAGGCACCGAGAGACGTGGGACCTGCCATCTCAAAAGACCCCCAAGAAGCTGACTGCGCAGCACCCGAGGCACCCTCGACGCTGTGCATTGGGGTTTGAGAAGCCCAACCACCGAGCAGCATCTGCACTGAAGATCACCCCCCCAGCATCTCCACGATCTGCTTGGAGCCCTTTTGCATTTTTGCCACTCGATGTGCCATCCTGGCCACTTGCCATGTGGCTAGCGGCCATCTTGGCAAATAAACCTACAAACAACACCACTGGTCTGGTTGCTCCAGACTGGCCCTCGCTTCCCTGATAAGGAGCACCCGCTCTGACCTTGCTGGTCTGAGTGATAAGCTTTCTTCACTTCCTGCATGGCTTGCATTAGCCAAGGCCTGTTTGCTCCAATCAAGTTACCGACACACCCATCAGCTAGAGCCTTTGTGGGACAGCTCGTGACCGACTCCTGGACATCCTCGACCTCTTCGTGTCCACGTGGCTGCGGAGACAAGCTACACGTCTTTGCCTGTTTACACCCGACATCGCCTGGTTCCTTCCTGGTTCCACGGTAGTCACTGGCTAGTCGGAACCCTCCTCGACGACCTGCCTTCAGCATCTTCATCTTTAGGCACCATCGACCTGTGTGACGAAACATTTAAACTGTGTTTTGTTTTATCCCATTTGCTTCTGTGCTCATAAAGAGTATAGGGGATACTTGTAGTAAATAAATATATATATATTTTTTCAATATATATCTGTGTGGTGTCCTTTCATTTGGTATTCAAGGGGATTGTGTATGGTAAAACAGCTTGCTTCACATGCCTTTACAGAGTTTAGCCTAAGACTGCTTTGTCCACGCTACTAGGATAGCTGGTCTATAAGGTTGACTTACAACCAATCATCTTAATGGTTGCTTGGCATGATACAAGGTGATCACTAGAACTAGTGAGCATCATATACCAGGCCAACTTCTCACACAGAGTCCCTTCGAAGTCAAGATCCTTTTTGTTAAATGCAATGAAGCAATATGGGTATGTGGATATCTAGAGGCTATGGGCAGGTCAACAGCAGGGCATCTCATTCAGAAATTATAAGTACCACCACCAGTCGAGAATAGACTACATACTAATTAAGTACTAATTAATCAGCGTTTGGTAGACGCTGTCAAGACCATTAAATACCTTCCCCTACATTTATCAGACCACTCGTCTGTGGTACTTGAACTTACGATCCCCTTAACAGCACCAGTAAGGATCTGGTCTTTTGACCGTTCACTACTCCTATTCTTAAAAACTGAGGTAGCGCATTACTTGAAGATAAATGTAGGCTCTGCTAGTCTTGGAGTTGTCTGGGACTCTCTTAAGGCGTTTTGAGAGGTCTAATTACAGCTAAAGTAGACTATAGAAGAAAAAATTACAGAGAGGCTGTCGCCTAGGTGGAGGCGAATATAGCCATGGTACATCTCGAGATCGACTCCAAAACTAGTTCCACGGATGATGTTTTGATATCTCTGCGCGAAAGACTACTCTCCTTAAAGGGTCAACTAGTATCAACTCTCAACCAGAGATTACAAGAAAGATGGGAGGCCAGTAAGATTGTGCATTTCCAGTATGGGGAGGGGGCTGGGAAGTTATTGTCATGGAAGGCCAAACGGATCAGGTCCGTAACAACATTGAGCTGATCAAAGTTAATGAGGTCCCTCTATCTGCGGAGGTTGATATCAGAATAGCCTTCAAAGAATATTTTCAAGCCATTTACCGGGAAGATAAAATATTAGATCCTGTTACCATCAACGATCGGCTTGGTAAAATCTCCCTCCCATGTCTTTCGGTTGACCAGAGTGAGAGGCTAGAGAGTGAAATCTCTGAAGACGAAGTGAGGAGAGCCATTCAGAGTGCCAAAAAAGCTCTTCGAATTGACCTACAACTTAATGGGAGCTATGGATCTGGCAGTTTTGGAGTCTCTCCCACTGGCGGTTCTTACGTTGGATGCCACTAAGGCCTTCGACAGGGTCAACTGGTTGTACCTGTCGGAGGCCTTGGCTCAGTTCAACGTGGGAGGAGGATTCCGTCGAGCAATCAATCTTCTCTACGGGAATCCCAAGGCCTCTGTTCTGGTCAATGGGATAATGTCTGACCCAAGTGACATCTCGAGGGGAACTCGACAGGGCTGCCCACTCTCTCCACTTCTTTTTGATATTTATGCAGAATCATTTGCCCAGAATTTGAGGGACAGTGTTGACATCAAAGGGTTCGCAAGTAATGGGTTGGGAGAGAAAGGTGGCCCTATATGCGGACGACATTCTTATCTTCACGTCCGCACCCTATTGGGCCCTTCCAGTAATATTCAAACTGGCATCAGAGTTTGGGGAGGTGTCCGGTTACGAGATTAATACATCAAAAACTGAGATGATGACCTGGAACATAGACCAGAGTTCTTTTAGTTCCGGCATTCTGCCGGTTAAGCAGATAAGGTATCTAGGCATTGATATTGTTGGGGATATAGATCAAATCGGCACTAATCACTTCTCTAAAGTTGCTAAGGAATGCCGTAAGTTACCCCAAAATTGGGCACATCTCCCGCTGTCTTTACTGGGTAGGATTAATCTTGTTAAGATGTCTATTTTACCCAATATTACCTTTTTATTTAACACTATCCCTTTACATTTTGATCCACTTTTTATTAAAAAACTACAGGCCGATATTAATACCTTCATCTGGAACAACCACCTTCCAAGAATTTCTTGGAAGAAAATTAGGAGACGTAGGGATAAGGGTTGGCTTGCAGCCCCTGACCTGCATATCTACGCCTGGGCCTTCCAGCTATCTCATGCTAGGATGTTATTAAAAAATCTATCAGACCATGGAGTTGGTTCTATCTTTTCTACATTGTTGATGGCAAAGGGGGTGAGCCAGTCAAGCGTCCTTTTTAAATTTGGAGATCCCAAGTTTTAAAAAAGAAGTCAAACTGAAAATCCTACGAGGTATGGCAAGAATTTGGGCCCAGTTAACAAAAGTTATTAAAATAGGGTACTATGGTAGTAAGGTGCCTCCGAGGGGCATTCCCGATTGTCCGGCTTGGCTGGGAGATGTACTGGCTCTTCCTATTAGAGATGCTGGACTTTCTGGTGTGGGGAGAAATATTTGTTGATGGTGTTTTGTTACGCTGGGACTGCTTAAGAAACAAAATTGGTCCGAATTTTTCCAGACTTAAATACTTGCAATTCTATCCTGCTTTCTAGGAGGGAAGTATGTAAGAAAAGGAAAGACTCTATACCTCCCTCAATTAATGACTGGTACATTTCGGCCCTACATGTATCCAGGTTAGATTTGGCCAGTGCTGGGAACAGTGAAAAAAGATCTTCCTGGCATCTCCTGAGGTGGGATCATTGAGAACCTAGGTTATTATTTTTTTTTTTTCCCCCAGGTCCCATGATTAAGCAATCATTCCCATCTTTGGGTGTAGTCGAATTTTGATGCTTTACTAGCATCTTGGCTGCACTCCTAGGACCTCCATATGGTTTTCTGTCTTTGCGATTAAGGCTGGTCTAGGCACTAGTGCTGAGGGATGATGGCCCCGTTCCACTACCACACCCCCCCAGTTGAAAGAACTGAGGCAGCATGGTGCTTGTATACCAGTGGGTTGCACAGAACCTAGGTGAAAAAAAATAATAATAATTAATTTAGATATTGTCTTCTCTAAAGAATCCAATTTTGATTTCAACGTTTCTGACAAAATAATAGTTGCTCCTTGTGGAAAATCCGTAGTCCCCACCTCATCGGAAGGGCGGAATAGACAGGGGTCCCCCACCCCCACGCCGGAACAAACAGCATCCCTTGGTCATCGGACTTCCTCTCTTCGCCCACAGGATCCGCTAACCCGCGAAGACCCGGAAACAACCAAACCGGATACCGGAAGTGAAACCCCGGCAGGCGACCCGGAACCCGACCCATCCGGAAGCGGAAGCGCGTCCACTACAGTCTGCCAGGAACATAGAAAAGTCGGGAGAACAGACGAAACCTCGTTCAGCCCAGCGGACTCGTGGCAGGAGACAGCGAACGGCGCGGAACCCCCGACGGAGAGCGGAAGGAAGGAGGAGATCGGAGAGAAGGCGGAAAGCGGAGAGGAGAACGAGGAAGAGGACCTGTGGTCGGAGGACTGGTGGCGACCTCCGGAGGTGGCTGGAGAGCGGCCGCAACTTGGATGAGAGTTGCGGCGGGGCACGTGAGTACACTCTATCCTTTCTCCTTTCTCCGTGTCCCTTTGTATATATATTGTAAATAACTGTAAAGCCTTGTATATAGAGCCTCACGAGCACCCTGCACTAGCCTTAGTAGATAAGAGAAATTTCACGAGCACTGTGTATATAACCTCGCACTGATCCTGGACACCATCAGTCACTTTACCCTTCCCGCTTGCTCATTTGGTCTTATCCCCTCCTACCCTTCCCACCTTCCCCACGTTCATTTCCTGGCCCACTCACTCCCTGGTGAAGGTGGAAGTACTCGGTAGTCCTCATTGGACTGGACTAACCCCTTTGTACTCTCTCCCTTACATATCTCCGAGGAGTGCCATCACCCGGCCGTACCCTGATGACAACAACCCGCAGAGGATCACGACCAAGACATCTACCCTACATCAGAGCCCACCCGTCTCGACGCTTTCCTCCGGACTTTCTTTCCTATACCTCTGTTGAATAAGACTGTGTGTGCCTTACCACCGAATAAATCGGTAAACATAGCTCACTACATTCGGCCTCCCAGCCTGTTATTCCGGTCCGCCCAGCCCACAAGTCCACACTCCTTCATGCTTTATTTTATCAATAGCTTCCAGTTTCACAATCTCTTGATTTTTTAACAGTAACATTTTGTTGTTGAAGATTGAACATTCTTGCAGAGTTAGCATCAAGCATATTATAGATTTGTTTTCAGGAATTTTCTTAAAAATATTCTCTGGGAGAATATTTTCGTTTGGAAACAAATTTGAAATTAATCGTGCATGTAAAGCTTCTTTCCCATGCTCACTTACTTTTCCAATTCTTACATCTTGAAGAATATTTTTATAAACTTCATCCTTTGCCCGTCGCATATTTTGAAGCAGTTCTGCATATTTGAAATTTAACCGTATGTTAACATTTGCAATGCTTCCTAGGCACTTCCTTGTATCTTCATGCGTAAGCATTTTAAACACTGTTGTCCTTTCACATGGAGTTAACTGCAGTAGATCTCCAAAAACAATGATGTGTTTGCCTCCAAATAACACATCATACTCTGTTTTAAGAGTTTCTTGTATTCTTAAATGCACAAAAGCAAGAATTACATTTGATAACATGCTTACCTCATCAATGATAAGAAGTTTCATTTTCTTCAGGACTCTGGAAACTTCACAACAAGCTTCTCCAGATAGATTGTAATATTGTAATTTATTATCATGCTCTACTGGCAGCATCAATAAACGATGTAAAGTCATCCCTTTAATGTTATGTGCTGCCAACCCAGTTGGAGCAGTAACAACAAAAGACAGCAATGACTCAGTTCTTTTCTGCAGATAAGTTGCAATTGCTTTAATCAGAAAACTTTTTCCAGTTCCTGCTTCTCCACTCACGTACAGTCGGACAGGCATAAATGACGTACATGAGCATTCTTTTTTCTCATGACATAAACCATGCTCAATCTGTTCTGTGACTTCGTCATATATTTGTTTCTGTTCAACGTTCAGTTCTTTTTCCAAATCTTCTAAGTTAACTTCATCCTCCTGAGCATGTTCCATGGCTCTTTCCACTTCATCCATGGCAGTGGCAGCTTCATTTTGGATAATTGGTCCTCCTGATGGATCCTGACTCAATGAAGCAAAACTCTGACCCTCTTGAGAACTGTCTCTAGCAATCTCTGCTGCAATTGTAGCTTCTTGCTTTATTTCCACGTTCAACATTTGCAGATAATTTATATATTTGGACTCTTCATTTCTTCTTAAGTTGTATGTATTTTTCGGTGATTTTTTTGTCACAGTATGTCGCAGAGAAGACATAAAATTGTTCACTCTTCCTTTATATATTATTGGTCGTGGAAACGCAAAAGGACATTTGGTGTAGAACTTGTCCTTAGATTTGAACTTTCGACGACAGTATTTTCCACAACGATGGCTTTGAAAGCGTAAGACTTGATTTCTTAAATTGTTTTCTTCTGTAATTTTCAGAAAAGCACATGTAGAATACTGTTCAATAAAACTCATTACTGAGTCATCTGAATCTGTTCCAAATTTGGGTGCATCTTTGATCCATAGCAGCATATGTATGTGAGGAGCACCTCTTGCTTGATACTCCTTTCTCCAAAAGAAATCCAAAACCTCTCCAAGGGGAGTATTTTTTTGTTGGTGATAAAACACATCATAGCTTCAAACCTATGATTGGAATACCTGGATACATTCACTGGATCCAAAGAGCACAGTTCTCCAGATGTCTTGTATTCAATATTTTCAATGTTTGCATTTGCCTCTCGTAGAAATTGAAGTAAGTCTTCCCAAGCATTCTCAGCACAACTAAGAGTGAGGAACCATGTAGGAGTTCCTAAGTTTCTTAGCATACATTTCAATTCACCATGACAACGGTACCAATACTCCTTAGTACCACGCTGACATGCCATGAGATTAATTAGGTGTGATTCCAAAATATTGTCTTGCAGTTTGACTTTATCCATAAAGTCCCTTGCCAAAACATTTTGCAGATGTACTCCACTTTTCAGTATATGGTTCACTGCATAAGAAAGTCCAGACAAGTCACTCTCAAACAGTAGATGAAACAAATATGGAATGCATTCACAAAACCTTGGATCTTCTGCATATAATCTTAAAGTCTGGTACTCAGATGCAGGAATTTGAACAGGTCGGTCGTCATATCGTCCACCTTGACCTCTTGGAAATAACTGAGGAAAACAAAAAGCTTTCAAACTTTCTTCCCATACACTAATCGGACTTCCTTTTGCCTCTTTCATTTGAAACAAGTCAATAGCATTCCCCATTACTTCTTTGGAATGTAAAGGATGAACACTATAATGTTCATACATTTCTTCACTTCTAGAGACATCAACTTTTTCAATTTTCCCAGCAGAGACATCACTATCCTCTTCTACAGTTGTTTCCTCTTCTCCAACATGTACACTTTTGTAGTAGTGATTGTTTTTTACCAAATACAACGTTGCCTTTTTTACTTTCCTAACATCCACTAATTCTTGCCAGATTTTCTTACTCTTTGTCGGAACACCATTAACTAGAATAACCAGAGGTTCCTCTTCTACTTTTTCTACACCAATTGTATCAATATGTTTCTTAAAATCTAGAGGCGAATAAACAACTCTTCCCTTTAATCATCTCTGTACATCTGAAGGAGGAAATTTCCCTGTCCTAGGCTCCGTGCAAACAATAGCTTGAAAAGGATGTACACATTGAATCAGAATAGACTTATAGGTTTTTAAATCCAATAATTCAGAAGGAATGTCTACAAACTCCAGATTATTATGAACAGCTCTAGCAGGCATTCTGTTTTCATTTAATTTATTATAACAATATTTACAAATACGTTGATTAGAACCCAAATCAAAACAATTTACTACCAACAAATAAGAAGCAACATCTTTCCACTCATTATTATTTTCCATTTCACTTTTTACATATAAATCAAGTAACCTAGTCTGATTCTTATAATGAGTTCTTCGACAACACACACAAGAACAATTAGGCCTTAAACTTGAATTGACAGTAAGCTTTGTAGTTTCATGGTCACATTTTTCTATACTTGAAATCTGTACATTCTATTCCACATTACCTTCCATTACTGTATCAGTTTCTGCACGGTCCTCTTTTTCACCAAAACTACAAAAGTCAATTTCTTCACAAATGTTTAGATCCATGCAAAAGAGCACTGTTTAACTGTTTTAGCTTAAGTGCTGGACTTTTTGCATAATACATACCTTCACACTAATTTCCTCACTTTATTATGATGCAATGCTAACATCCTAAAATGGTGAAAACCACTCTGACATACTTTTCTTGAAAGACAAGCCAGTGAATACCCATGCAAACCTGTTTTTTCTCTCACTCTGCAAGGATCTAACTTTTGCAACATTTTCATCTTTTGTTTTAGACTTTTCTTACTATATGTCCGTAGGAAATTGAGAAACAATTCAATTGAATCCTGTCGCACACAACAAATACTACTACAATTCCAAGTATACACTTAAGCCTTAGGACATCTCCCTAAAACTTCATCAGGTAACAACTCTTCTGCATTTCTAGGGACATTTTTTTCTTTTTAAACCGGACAACCATCCTTCACCTCATATGCTCGACCACTGGTGTCAACTGCATGCACCAAATAATTATCCTGAAAGTAACTCTCTTCATTAAAAAATGGCTCACAACTTGAACTATGCTTCCATTCTCTGGAAAAAACATCACAAAAAATAGTCCGAATAATTACTCTTTTCCACTTACATTTTGATTTCAAAACATTGATTACCTTATCTAGTGTACAAATTCTATTGATTACTAAAGAGAATAATTTATTTTTCACTTCAAAAGCCTGATCCACAAGCTTCACAATACTTTTTTTTCTTGTAAAAAGCACTCTTTTTTTGATAAATCTTAACATTTTTTAATACATTTAAAACAATTCTGTTATAAAACATTCGTCTATGAATGCCAATAAATTGATTTCTCCTTCTATTACTATAGAGAATATCATCTCCTTCTACAGGTCCAACATTTTTGGGGCGCTCTGCTTCTTCTTTGTATTTACAGGAGCATTCTTTTTTTTCACTGAAGATTCTGTTTTGGATGAATCGTCTAATTGTGTTATCTTGGCAAATAAACCATGTTTGTACGTTTTTTTTTTCTTTCCTTCGTCGGCATATTCTTTTATCTTTCGATAGATGATTACAATCTGTGGTAAAGAAAAAATAACATATTATAGACCACTACTAACATACTACATATCAATTACAATAAGTGAACCATATAAACACTCGTTTACAGCATAAGTAAGTTTATAGCCCAGCAACTGTGTCACAGCAACACTGCAGTACAGTTTCATTATTAATCTCACATACATTTTACCAGAAAACATTTACCAGAGTGACAAGAGACACACACAAATAGACAAATGACAACCACAAAGAGAGAGATGGGGCAGGTACAGAATGACGTGAGACACAGGCACAAAGTACTCTTTAAGTTAAGAGAGGCAAACTGTCAGCAGACACAGGTGACATTATTGAAAAATATGAAAATATAATTCCTTATTTCACACAGACACTCAGTGTGATCCTTGATCATAATTTAAAAGCCAGACATTTTACCAGAAAACATTTACCAGAGTGACATGAGACACACGCAAAGAAAGAAATGACACACACAAAGAGAGAGATGGGGCAGGTACAAAGTGACATGAGACACAGGCACTTAGTACCCTTTAAGCAAAAAGAGGCAAACTGTCAGCAGACACAAGTGAAATTATTGAAAAATGTGAAAATATAATTCCTTATTTCACACAGACACTCAGTGTGATCCTTGACCAACATTTTAAAGCCATACATTTTACCCAAACACATTTACCAGAGTGACATGAGACACATGCAAAGAGACAAATGACACACACTAAGATAGAGATGGGGCAGGTACAAAGTGACATGAGACACAGGCACAGAGTAACCTTTAAGCTAAGAGAGGCAAACTGTCAGCAGACACAGGTGACATTATTGAAAAATGTGAAAATATAATTCCTTATTTCACACAGACACTCAGTGTGATCCTTGACCAAAATTTTAAAGCCAGACATTTTACCAGAAAACATTTACCAGAGTGACATGAGACACACACAAAGAGACAAATGACACAATCAATCAATCAATCAATCATTGCATTTATATAACGCACTACTCACCCAGAGGGTCTCATGGCGCTAGGGGAGGGGGGTCCGCTACTGCGAGAACAGCCAGGTCTTGTGTTGCTTCCTGAAGGCGAGGTGGTCCTGGGTCAGGCGAAGGTGGGTCAGGAGGTGGTTCCATGTCTTGGCGGCGAGGTAGGAGAAGGACCGTCCCCCTGTGGTGGCTCTTCGGATGCGGGGGACGGCGGCAAGGGCGCGGCCGGTCGATCGAAGCTGACGTTTGGGAGCGTAGAAGTGAAGGCGGCTGTTGAGGTATCCTGGGTCTTGGTTGTGTAGGGCTTTGTGTGCGTGGGTGAGGAGACGGAAGGTGATTCTCTTGATGACCGGGAGCCAGTGCAGGTCTCTCAGGTGTCCGGAGATGTGGCTGCAACGGGGGATGTCCAGGATGAGTTGTGCTGAGGCGTTCTGGATCCGCTGGAGTCTCTTCTGGAGTTTGGCGGTGGTTCCGGCGTAGAGGGAGTTGCCGTAGTCCAGATGGCTGGTGACGAGGGCCTGGGTGACCGTCTTCCTGGTCTCGGTGGGGATCCACCGGAAGATCTTACGTAGCATGCGCAGGATGTTGAAGCACGATGAGGAGACGGCGTTGACTTGTCTGGTCATGGAGAGGGTGGAGTGCAGGATGAAGCCCAGGTTGCGTGCGTGGTCTGTTGGTTTGGATGCGCTGCCTAGGGCGGGGGGCCACCAGGAGTCGTCCCAAGCGGAGGGTGAGGATCCCAGGATGAGGACTTCCGTCTTGTCCGAGTTCAGTTTCAGACAGCTGTTCTTCATCCATTCGGCTAACTCTTTCATCCCTTTGTGAAGGTTGGCTCTGGCGGTGGCGGGTCGTTGGTGAGGGAGAGGATCAGCTGGGTGTCGTTGGCGTAGGAGATGATGTTGAGGTTGTGCTGGCGTGCGATGTCTGCGAGGGGGCTCATGTAGACGTTGAAGAGGGTTGGACTGAGCGAGGAGCCTTGAGGAACGCCGCAGATGACTTCGGTGGCTTCAGATCTGAACGGAGGGAGGCGGACTTTCTGTGTCCTTCCGATGAGGAAGGAGATGATCCATTCCAGTGTCTTCTCCTGGACTCCGACGTTGCTGAGGCGCTGTACTAGGGTAAGGTGGCAGACAGTGTCGAAGGCCGCGGAGAGGTCTAGGAGGATGAGGGCCGCTGTTTCTCCGCTGTCGAGCAGAGCTCGGATGTCATCGTTGGCTGCGATCAGGGCGGTCTCAGTGCTGTGGTTGGCTCGGAAGCCAGACTGCGAGGGGTCGAGGGATCCGTTCGTCTCGAGGAAGGCGGCCAGCTGCTTGTTGACGGTCTTCTCGATGACTTTTGCAGGAAACGGGAGCCGCGAGATGGGGCAGTAGTTCTTGAGGTCGTTGGGGTCGGCTGATGGCTTCTTGAGTAGGGCGCTGAGTTTGGCGTGCTTCCAGCTCTCCGGGAAGGTAGCGGTGTCGAAGGAGGTGTTGATGATGTCCCGCTGGTGGAGTGCGATGACAGCGTCGGCCTTGTTGAAGACGTGGTGAGGGCAGGGGTCGGTCGGAGGTCCGGAGTGGATGGAGTTCATCGTGCGGACGGTGTCTTCGGTGCTGATCGGAGTCCAGGTGCAGAGGGTGGTGGTGGTTTGGTCGTGGCGTGCATCGGTTGAGTGCTGAAGCTGTTGTGTATGTCCGCGATCTTGTTGTGGAAGTAGGAGGCGAGGGAGTTGCAGAGGTCTTGCGAAGGGGTGATGCCGTTGTTTCCGGCGTTGGGGTTGGAGAGCTCTTTGACGATGTTGAAGAGTTCCTTGCTGTTGTGTGCATTGTTGTCCAGTCGTTCCTTGAATGCGGTTTTCTTGGTGGCGTGGATGAGTTGGTGGTGCTTTCGGGTGGCGAGCTTGAGGGCAGCCATGTTGTCCGGAGTTGGGTCTCTGCACCAGGTTCTCTCGAGGGCTCAGCAGTTCTTCTTGGAGCTCTTGAGTTCGTCGGTGAACCATGGGGCTTTCTTGCTACCGGGTCTGCTAGGCGGGTCCTCAGGGGGGGAGTTCATCTGCGCAGTCGCTGATCCACTTTGTGAGGTTGGTGGCCGCCTGGCTTGGGTTCGTTGTGCTGATGGGAGGGTTCATGCTCAGGGAGGTTGTGAGCTGGTCATCTGTGATCTTGTTCCAGCTTCTGCGTGCAACATGTTGCTGGTGGTGGTGGATCGTGGTCCTTCCGAAGCTGAAGTGGACGCAGCTGTGGTCCTTCCAGTGGAGTCCGGTGGCGTGGCTGAAGGCGATGTCCTTGCTGGATGAGAAGATGGGGTCGAGGGTGTGTCCGGCATAGTGGTTGGGGGTGGTGACCAGCTGCTTGAGTCCCAGGTTTGTGAGGTTGTCCAGCAGGGTGGTGGTGTTGCGGTCATTGTTGTTCTCCAGGTGGAAGTGGAGGTCCCTGAGGAAGGTGGTAGTCAGCGGAGCAGAGGGCGTGCGGGCTGATGAAGTCGGCGATGTCTTCGCTGAATTGTGTGCGTGGTCCCGGGGGTCTGTAGATGAGGGTGCCTCTGAGGGGGTCGTGATGCTGATGGTGTTCCTGTGGACGATGGCGATGCCTCCTCCGGTGTGGTTGATGCGGTCCCTTTGGATGATCTTGTAGCCGTCTGGGACGGCGATGGCAATGTTGGGTGCTGAAGAGGCATTCATCCAGGTTTCCGTGAGGAAGTCGACGTCTGGGGCTGTGGTGTCGAGCAGGTTTCAGATCTCGATGGCGTGCCAGTGGACGGAGCTGGTGTTGAGCAGGATGCATTTCAGGTGGCTGCTGCTGTTGCTTGTCTTGGTCTTGGTTGGTGCTGGAGTAGTGCAGGTTCGGATGCAGGTGAACTTGCAGGAGTTGCAGCAGAAGGGTCCATTGGTGTGTCTCGGGGTGGCTCGGTAGCAGCCCGGGAATCGGCCGGTGTTGAGTGCGTTGAGGGTGGTGGCGTCGTACATCCGGCGGGTGGGCTGGGGACTGCGGGGGCGAGGAGTCCTGGCGCTGGGTGCGGTCCAGGCGCGGACACTCAGTGTGATCCTTGACAAAAATTTTAATGCCAGACATTTTACCAGAAAACATTTACCAGAGTGACATGAGACACACGCAAAGAGAGAAATGACACACACAAAGAAAGAGATGGGGCAGGTAAAAAGTGACATGAGACAGAGGCACAGAGTACCCTTTAAGCAAAGAGAGGCAAACTGTCAGCAGATACAGGTGACATTATTGAAAAATGTGAAAATATAATTCCTTATTTCACACAGACACTCAGTGTGATCCTTGACCAAAATTTTAAAGCCAGACATTTTACCAAAAAACATTTTCCATAGTAAATCGTTTTTGACACAGAGAACAGCCCATTTAAATGACCACTACACTACAAGGCAGACACCTAACTCATTTCCAAAATACATTTCCAATATGCACCATTACATTTTTTACCAGCATTACAAAAAAACATGACACACAATGCAAGAATAAAGAAGCGCAATATGCTTCTTAATCTTCCCCTTAGTGCATACAGCACTCTATCTATATTAAAAGAATCATTACTTCCCTTTAAAAATGCTTTAGAAGATTTAGAACAGTGTCAGTCACACACACCAGATATTCTTAAGCAGAATCTCTGAAATGCACCTCAGACACTGCAACCACAAATGGCCCTGAATCCCTGTAATTCTTCACACATATCCCTGGACTTAACCAATTAAAATTCTTCCCACACTATTTCAAAACCAAACTAACTTTTCAATTGGTTCTACATTTCAACACTTTCAAACTCACATAATATTCACCCATCCCACCAGTGCTCATTCAGGCTATTACCATGGTAACTCCCACCTAACTCAGCACACAGGTGAAAAGTTCATCATACTATGTTGCAAATGAACTCAGCAAGGGTGTTTGACCTCTCAATATTCTAGCTAATTTTCTCAACCATTAGAATTACTTCTTTCTAAAAACAAAAACATGCACCCTAATTTACAGTGAAGAATTTTAACCCCTTCTGTGCTGCGCGGATTTTCCCCCGGTGCTGAATGTTCCATTGGGCCTATGGAACCATGACGGAACTGTTCCGTCATAAGCACAGGCCACCTTATGCTCATGACGGAACCGTTCCGTCATGAGCATTGAAGGGGTTAAGAAATCACCAATCATTTCTGCTTTTTCAAGGGCACTGAATCTCAACCACTTTTTTTTCATAACTCCTACTTTCAAACTGCTATTTAATTTCCACAACTCATCTGAATACAACTACATCTACCTTGAAGATGCCAAAAGTGTGGATTGTGGGTCATAGCTTTGTTCACTGGAATAAAAAATATGCAGCTAACAGAGGTATTCACACCCTTAATTTACCAAATGTGGATATTATGTGGATTGGACAGAGAGGATTGAGAAGTCACCAATTGATAATCCTTTATGCATCTACCACACCTTGACCTCATAATTGTGCACTGTGGTGGAAATGACCTGGGCACTTTGACTGGGGTAGGTCTGGAAATGCTTTTAAAGGACACCTTTGGGCAATTGATGTCACGTTTTCCAAAAACTGCCTTGGTATTTTCTACTATATGCCAAAGGCAAAAATGGAACTGGTCCAACCAATTTTGTCCACAGATGGAGAAAGCAAGGAAACATGTGAATAAATCTGTTTCTGCTTTCCTCAGAGACTATGGCATGGGTTCCATATACCACAACAACTTGCGTTACAACATGCAAGGCATCTATAGGGGAGATGGTATACATTTTACAGATGAGGGGAAAAGAGTCTTCCTCTTGAATTTTAGACTCTGCATCGGTACCTACTTGTAGGTACAAAAAACACCCACATAACACAACAACTCTTTTCAGAGCTACCCTACCTCTATGCACTCTAAATTATTTTCTTACTCTAATTTTTTACACTGTTTTCCCCCGTGGTGCGCTCAGGGTACTCATACTGGGAAACGTACATGGGAACGCACCCAGCGCTTACTCCGCAATTTCTTTTGTTGAAAAAATAGTTTTTTTGCCCTTCAGGGTCCTTCTAGGCCCCCCTCAGAAAACCTAGGGGGTCAGGGGATGTCTACCCTCCCCCCTTTTAAGCATTTCCCCCTTCTTTTTTACACCTCTTGTGTCTCGATTCTACCGAGACACAAGACGGCGGACTCTCTGGACTGTTTGGAATGTTGACAGACATCCAAGAGCCAATAAACATTTCGCTCGCGCACCTCCGTCGCACGCCGGGTACGCTCCACGGTACGCGTACTGGTAAGCGCTCAAAGCGCGCATATTGATATATATGTGTTTTTGAAGTTGCTTTTCATAAAAACCACTGGAGCAATTTTAAACAAATATGGAAAAGGCCCTAATACGTACCAGTCCCTACCATTTTGCCAAGTTTGGTGTAATTCCGTTCAGCCGTTCAGGCTGTAGCCGTGTCTAAATGTCCTATGGAAAATTGCATGGGGAAAACACATTTGAAAGTATTGAAATTTAGAACAAATTAAAATGTTACTTTTTTTTTGAATTTGTGTGTGATGAAGTTTGATTGATTATGTATATATCTAAAATGAGAGGATAACACGGCCATTTTGTGATACATTTGAGGTACATTTGTGAGGAATTTTTGGTGTCCAATTTATGGTGTTTGATTTACACAGCACTAACTCTTCTCCTACTTTCAAAAAGGTGAGTTGTTAATTTGTAAGGGGAACTATGTTGTACACCTTAAGATAATTTGAAAAAAAAATGTTGTCAGTTATTTACAGTCCTTCTGTTATCATTATGGATTAAGATGGGCTTCATCACATGCAGTGCTTTATATTTCTAGTTCCTGCCTGATACTATATACTGCCCAATTAATTTTAAAGAAATAAATACTTGATAAAGCTAGTTTTATATTATGTATTACTAAAAAACGATAAATGAAAGTGATTATTTTTTCTGCAATTTACAGCAAGAAATTTAAAAATAAAATGGATCACAATGAAGAGACCATGGAAATTTCTTTTGAATTTTCCACTACATTTATTGAAATTCTAAATGTCCCGGATATTGACAGCACCAATAATGAAATATTTTCACAAGGAGGAGATGACATGAATTATTTTTTTGATCAGTCCCTTGACGGCGAATTTATCGAATGTTTGGAGACCATAGAGTTCCAACAATCATCATTGCAGACTTTTCATGAGGAGATTCCTGATGATATGATTGAAGAGGAAATTTCTGATGAGGACATGTTACAAGTTCTTTTAAATTATGAAAATTCAGAACAATAAATTAATTTTTAGAAATAAAAAATTGGTTGACATATCATTCATTTTTTTTCTAATTTATGAGGTAGTAGCAAAGTGATTGTAGTATAATGTGAGACTTATAGTATAGAGTGCAACATTTTTATGTTACATAGTAAGTTTACTCATATTTACTTCCCTTCTCCCACTATATTTTCTCCAATGTGTTTTTGACATCTCTTCTTTATCTCCTGCCTCCTTGCTCACACTGTCTGTCTCTGATGCAGCCTATCGCCGCCATTTTGTGTAGTTACAGAAGAGAGTGAAATATAATAGTGTAGTTACAGAAGAGAGTGAAATATAATAGTTCAGAACGTGTAAAGAGGGCAGGGTAGAGTGCCCCTCACCCCCTAGACCTTCTCAGGGGGTCCCAAAAGGATCTGTTTCTGCTTTCCTGAGAGACTATGGTATGAGTTCCATATACCACAATAACTTGCATTACAACATGCAAGATATCTACAGAGGAGACGGTGTACATTTTGCAGATGAGGGGAACAGAGTCTTTCTCTTGAATTTTAGACTCTGCATCGGTACCTACTTGTAGGTACTTAAATCACCCACATAACACAACAGCTCTTTTTAGAGCTACCCTACCTCTAAGCAATCCAAATTCTTTTTTTACACTATTTTGTTTCACTGTTTTTCCCTGTGGTACGCTCTGGGTACGCGTACCTGGGAATTCACCCAGCGCTTACCCAGCGAAAATTTCCCAAAAAATATTAGTTTTTTTGCACTGCAGGGTCCTTCTAGGCCCCCCTCAGAAAACCTAGGGGGTCAGGGGGTGTCTTCCCTGCCCCCTTATAATCATTTCCACTGTTTTTTCACCTCTTGTGTGTCGAATCTACTGAGACACAAGATGGCGGACTCTCCAGACTGTTTGGAATTTTGACAGACACACGAGACCCAATCAGCTTTCCGCTCGCGCACTTCCGTGTCGCGCCGGGTTCGCTCGAAGCGCTCATATAGATATATATGTGTTTTTGAAGTTAATTTTCGCAAAAACCTCTGGAGCAATTTTCACCAAATATAGAAAAGGCACTTCTGCGTACCAGTCCCTACAATTTTGCCAAGGTTGGTGTAATTCCGTTCAGCCATTCGGGCTATAGCCGTGTCTAATCGTCCTATGGAAAATAACACGGGGAAAACACGTTTTGGGACCCTCCTTTTTCTCAGCCCCTGTTTGACAAATCCCCCAGGGAAGGAGCAGAGTGAAGCTGGCCTAAATATTGGAAAATTACACGCAAATTCCTCAACCGGCGCCAAAGTTATTCCCAATAGAATGTTGCGAATTTCCTATGGTAGCTAGGTCCTAAATATAGCTACCTACTGGCGACCGCAAGTAGGTTATATATATATATAAATATATATTCTTTCCACAAATCACCTCAATACGAAATGATAGCACGGACACCTCTTCTGTGCAATAGTTGATCGATTTAATGGCAAATAGCAACGCGTTTCGGCGATTAAGCCTTGATCACGCTAACAATCTCGCCAACAAACATCAGTTTTTAAATCTCAAAACAAGTGTAAACAAAATAGAAAAGAGACTGTTTTGCAGGTATACACAAATCGGTTGTAACTGTGTCGGCCATCTTGGTATGTCAAACGTTTAAATAATAACACTGTGACAGATCCAGATGCAGTTGTGAGAAACCAAATAAAGTTAAGAAAATGAATGTTTAAAGTGCACATCCAATATTTGACATTTCACAGTGCAGGGTACTCCAGACATCACGCCCAAGTGGGCGATGCCACACTGTACATCATGATAATGTTAATGTTGCAATAATGCCCCAGTGGGCGTTTGTAAGCAATTGTCCATCGCCCTAGTGTTCATTCTCAAAGGAGTACCATCAGAAAGTCCTAGCCCCAGTGGGCTTTATTGGAGGGTGCTCTGTTTCTTTCAACCGGATAGTTCCTTCACACACGGCCTACACTGCAAAACATGTTCTAACAGTCTGAAAGAAAAAGGTTAAAATTACCGAAAGACAGGGCCGACAAGCTAAAATGTCACTTATATATCTTACTGTAAATGTATTGCAAGTTCTTCATTCACATTTAGGCCACCAGGTACAGTACTTTCGAAATCTATAATGTAAGTAGATTCAAGTTTCCTCAGGGACAATTCTCGGTTCCCCCCTCTCATGCCAAGATCTACCTTGTCAATCACTACCATCTGGAGCTTGGTCTCATCACTAAAATGGTGTGTCTGGAAATGACGGGCAACAGGGTAGGTTTTAGTTTTATTCCTGATGGCCCGTAAATGCTCCAACACTCGTTTAGTAGCTGTATGGTTGCTGCTACCAACATACCACTTGTTGCATGGACATATCAAATGTACACGCAGTAAGTGGTGTCACATGAGAGGGATTTTCTTATGTAGAATTCCCTTCCCGTGGTTGGAATCACCAGTTTCTCACAATTCACACTTCCTTTGCATGCTTTGCATTTTCTGAAACACTTATATCCGGTTCTGGTAGTGATATTTCTAGTGAGCGTGACATGATTGTGGCTGAGTTCATCTTTAAGAGATCTGCTTTTCCTGAATGTGATTTGGGGGTTACTAGCCAGATCAGATTTAAGATGTTAAGATGTTCATCATTCAATAATACATGCCAACGCTTGTTAAATATGTTCCGTATCTCACTGGCTTGCCCACTGTAAGTGGTGATGAACCTCACATTTTTACTATCCTCGGGTTCTTTCGAGGAATATAGTAGATCATTCCTAGCAATTTTCTCAGCTCTATCACAAGCCGATTGAATGGTTTTGCTGTTATAGCCACGTTCCCTGAATCTGTCACACATCACTTGTTTCTCAATTTCAAATGCTTCTATGGTACTGCAGTTCCTCTTGGCCCTCAGCAATTCCCCATAGAAAGTCAATAGTCTTCCTGCTGTAGTTGGCAGTAATTTGAATCTAGTCTTTACTGCCAACTACAGCAGGAAGACTATTGACTTTCTTGACATCTCTGTTAACATCAATGGTCCCAATATCGAAACTACACTGCACCGCAAAAAAACGGCAGGCAACAGTATCCTGAGGGCAGATAGCGCACATCCTCGCAACCTGATACAAAGTATCCCCTATGGGGAATTGCTGAGGGCCAAGAGGAACTGCAGTACCATAGAAACATTTTCTCACATGTTTCATCCACTTGCAAAGAAATGCTTATTTTCTGTTTTTCTCATACTCCCAATGGGCCATCCGTGCCTCTTCAATCAAGAATACGTAAAAGTGCAAATTTCGTAAAAAGCAGTTTTATTTAAAAACCAATGCATTTCGGGCCTCCGTGGGCCCTTCGTCAGGGGTAACTGCTAAATCAGTTCCGAGCTTCACCCTTCCTTACAACAGTGAAGATTTCACTGTTGGGTTTTTAAATAAAACTGCTTTTTACGAAATTTGTACTTTTACGTATTCTTGATTGAAGAGGCACGGATGGCCCATTGGGAGTATGAGAAAAACAGAAAATAAGCATTTCTTTGCAAGTGGATGAAACATGTGAGAAAATGTAAAAATGAATTTCGAAGAAAAAGTGATGAAAATAAGTGTATTTTTGCGCTAAAAAACAGTTAAAGACAAAAGTGGAATAATTCTGCAACAAGCAGCAGCTACATTGCCGTGGTTTGGGGCACTACCTATTGCCCTAGTGGTTGTACGTGCCACTGGGGTAGGGCACGCAACCATTGAGCACGCTTGGTTTAATTTGACATAATTAGACGTTGAATGACTCAAAAACAGGAGTGCAACCTATCAACTTTCTATGAGATCTACAAACACCGCAGCACTGGCAGCAGTTGGAGATGGGCGCTGAAGAAGGCTGGTATTGCCGAAATGCATTCGCCTGGGACATTCAACCAATAAAGTGCTGCTTTGTTTCTCCCTTTGGGTCACAGCTTCTTTCTTTGGGAGGAGGAGTATCTACATATATATATATATATATATATATATATATATATATATATATATATATATATATATATATATATATATATATATATATATATATATATATATATATATATATATATATATTCACTGAAAAAACCATAGGTTATAGACCATATATAGTTAGGAATAAGCATTTACAAAACCTTATTTTACTCGCATAAAACCATTGAAATTCCATATATAGTTAGTTGCACTAACTATATATCGCGCACCCGCAATCCACTGCTGATGATGTCACACATTACATCATTCATGACATGGTCAGTGACATCACTGATGACATCACTGATGACATCTCAAATGACATCACTGATGACATCTCAAATGACATCACTGATGACATCACTGATGACATCTCATTTGACATTACTGATCACATCACTGATGATATCATTCATGTGATAATACGATGAACCTCTTCAGACTCTAATATAACCTTAGATACAATTAGTGTAAACAGACACTCACAGACTGTCACTCATCCATGGAGTTACTCACACACCTAGTCAGTCATGCAAAGAATCAATCACACCTCCATTTCCTCAACTATACAGTTATACAAACTTTACTTATTCAAACATATACTAACACATATTTACTCTCTTATACAATCCCTGATACAAGTTCACAATGATCCATACAGCCACTCACACATTCACTGACTCTTATGCACAGTTATTTATATATGTCAACTCTCACATGTACTGTGTTTTACATATGTACTTACTTAGAGATATCCATTCACTCACCAATACACTCATGCACACAGTCAACCGCCCATACAGCTGTTTCCACATGCACTTTTGAAACCATACATCTAGTGAATCAACTGCTCACACATCTATGCACAGAGTCATACACCTCCCAGCCACCCACACACACACTCAGTCTCCCATACAAATACTTGGGCAACCAATCAATAACCCATATAGTTACTCATATAGCTACTTATCAACACATGCAACAGTTTACAGAACAACAGACATAATGATGCACAAATTAAGACAGTTTAGTCACTAACCCATGCACTCAGTGAGACACATTTAATCACTCACTCATACAGTCAGTCATGCACCTACTAAATCCTTCATCCAGACACTTATACATCCACTCATTCTTCAATATGTAAGACATATTTTAACTTTACAGAAACATACAGTCACTGGATGTTGTCATCAGTGATGTCATCAGTGATGTCATTTGAGATGTCATCAGTGATGTCATCAGTGATGTCAATGACCATGTCATGAATGATGTAATGTGTGACATCATCAGCAGTGGATTGCGGGTGCGCGATATATAGTTAGTGCAACTAACTATATATGGAATTTCAACGGTTTTATGCGAGTAAAATAAGGTTTTGTAAATGCTTATTCCTAACTATATATGGTCTATAACCTATGGTTTTTTCAGTGAATTTTCAAGGTTTTGTAAATGCTAATTCCTAACTATATATGGTCTATAACCTATGGTTTTTTCAGTGAATTTCATTGGTTTTTTAAAAGCTAACATCTGTAGCTGTAAAATGTATTCTTCTTTAAATCCAAAAATATATTTTAGATGTTTATTAATAATATTTTTTTAAATTTTTTTTTTCTTCGCTTCCGGTTCGCGAACCGGGAAGCTTTCCGTTAGCTCATCTTGATGCCGCGACCTAGTCCGCGAACCGGTAAACGTTTCGTTTGCGCAACTGTGACGCGTCGCGGAAGCGCGACGTATCACTTTGTCGCGTAATGCGTCTTATGACGCGCCGCGTTAGTGCTGCCGGAAGTGCTCCGGACCGCGAACCAGAAGCGATCCGGGACGCGGCGCACACCGCGTAACGTGAGCGGAACAAGTCATGTGACTTGTTTATAAAACTTTTCATTGGTTCATTTCACTTTTGGTTTCCAAATGATGTAAGACTAGGTCATATGACCTAAAAATAACACTTTTCATTGGTTTAGAACTTTTGCTTTTCCCAAATGATGAAAACCCCTCCTTCTTTCCTCACTCTGACTTTCATCTTGGTGAGAGAAAGACCATTTTCCTATAGTTGAGCAATGGCTTCTGTACTTGCTTCAGCTGGTGCACCCCCACCACCACCTACACCTCCTCATGGGAAGAGAGGACCACCATCACAGTTCATCAGCAACACAGAGGAGGAAGAGGATGAACTAGAGGAAGACGAGACAGAAGAACCACAGTTCTTACAGGAGTTGCCCCGTGTTTCCCGTCGGAAAACAAGTTTCATCTGGCAGTTTTTTTCAATCCCTCGAGGGGAGAAGAAAGTGAATGCAAAGTATGCCACCTGCCTCATTTGCAAACACAGATTATCAAGAGGCACTGAAAAAAAGTATAGCATGGGAAACTATACCATGCATCGCCATATGACCAGGTGGCATCCACTCAACTACAGCCGTGCAGAGTTGCGTGACCTGCAGGATAATCCCCCAACAACTCCTGTGGCCAGGTCAACCTCGCATATCTCTTTGACAGGAGGAGAGGCACAGGAAACCGTGCCAAACATTCAGAAGAACTTTAAACACATGAAACTAACCTGTTTGTATTGCGGTGCATTGCTTTCATGTGGGAACATGAGCATAAAGTTAATGAACATTGCTTACGAAAATCACAATTGCCCTAACCAACCCAGACAGTAATGTTTTTTTGCTCCTGTTGAGCCCTTTTCAATGCCTGTTTTTTGTTGTTTCCCCTCCATCAAAAACAAAAAAAAACATAAAACTGTTCAAAAAATACAAAAAAAACAAAAAATGTTTAGAAAAAAAAAATAAATAAAACAACAAAAACATTAAAAAAAAGTTCTTTTCAGAACTACCTCCCCTTTCAAATAAAATTGCTAGAATGTTTAGCACTCTGGCAAGCTCTATTTCTTTTGGTTCGCTTTCCCGTTCGCTGCCCGGTTCGCGAACTAGAAGCGAACCAAAAAATTGTTTTTTTTTAAAAAAGAAGAGTTAGTATAAGGGAAGTAAACAGAGAGTAATGTTAAAAGAAAGACAGCTATAGGGAGTAAACCAGAGATACTGTTTAATAGATCTATTTACCGAAGAAAAGATGGAAGAGGGTATAATTGCGAAAAACAAAATGGATAAGGAAGTGAAAGAAAAAAAAGAGAATAGAACAATAACAAAGAAGAGTTTCTTGGAGAATGTGAGTGAATGTTCAAAATAAGATTAAAACATGTGGAATAATAGAGAGAAAAAATAGAAAACAGAAAAGAAAAAATAACAGAAAAAGTTTTATTGAAACAGCAAAGAAATGTAAATAACATAGAGCCATATCATCAACATAGGCAATACAAGTTTTGCATTTTTTATCAGCAGAAATATGTCGCCAAAGCATTCTAATTAGCTTGATACATATGACCCCAAGTGAGGCCTGTCTTGCAACATGGTGCATCTTTTTCATCACTGCTGCATCGGTTTCATGTGGCATGGTTTTAAAACAGCATGACACATTTGCCTAGATGCATCAATTTGTAATTTTGACGCCTCATAACATATCTTTTTCACCGCCACTGCGTCACAAAACTGACGCACAGTGGCGCAAAAGAGGCATACATATATCATAAATCTGTCCCTAACATTTTAAATAATTAATTCAGGATGACGATAAGGTGTGGTCTCTCCTGAGGTTTGTTTAAGGTGAGACCTACTCAGGGTTACAGATCAATTTTACGCTTGTTGAAGAATACAGAGGAGATAATACATGTGAAGGCCTACCAATGACGTAAGTCATGTCCTCTTATTACATCATTCATGACATGGTCAGTGACATCATCAGCAGTGCATTGCGGGTAAAAAGAGTAGAAAACATTTACCTTATAATTCTTGTTAACTTTTAAAAATATTTTTTCATACTTTCAATCTGTAAAAGAGAGAACAAACATTTCCAAAAATATTAAACATGTATTTAAAAATTAGAAAAGAGAAGGGAAAAGGTTCAAAAACAAACAGTTTTTCAACAACTTTGACATTTACAGAAGCCTCTGCTTCTCTACGTCCCCTACACAATCCTAAAGATATATATTTTAAACAAACAGTATCTTCATGCTGATGAAGTGAGGCCTATTTTGGAACATGGTGCTTCTTTTGCACTGCTGATGTCTCACAATAGTGATGCAATAGCAGCGCAAAAGAGATGTAAAGCCATCATAAAATTGTGTCTAACATTGTAAATGATTGTTTCAGGATGCAAATAAGATGTGTCCTTTCAAGAGGTTTCTTTGAGGTGAGGCCTATTCAGTTTTTTTTAAAAAAAAACAGTACCCAGAAGTACTGCACTGTAAGCATTAACTTTGACACTTACAGAAGACTCAGTTTCTCCATATCTACCTCACATTTCTAAATGTATATCATAAGTACAAAAAGCAGAACATTAATTATACATGTTAAATGGTTTATTTTTGCTGTTCTCAGAATGTATCGAATTTCACTTAAATCAGTGACTTGAAGGTATTCATCATGTAACAGCGGGGAAAAAAAACACAATCAAAATGATTGTGTTTAAAAAACCCATACAACCTAAGAAATCTGAATTCAAAACTCCTTAAAATTAACTTACTTTCCATAACATCGAAGGATGTCCTATGAACAGCGTCCACTCTGTTGTGCTATAAATATTTTCAGCCCGCCACTTTCTGAAAGAAAACCTCCATCGTTTTGAAAAATATGTTACATACAATAAAACACTTCTCACATTCTACCACATGTTTCCACTTGGCCAAATCATGTTGCAGCAATTCACAAATCTTGTAATTCTTCCAATCAAATCCCGTCATTTTCTATTTTCGCAACTTTCAAAAAGAAAACATTTAAGATTATTTTCACAATCCTGGACTACTAATATCTTACCCTTCTTTCTCACTCATGTTCTCCTTTTCCTATGACACTGATACTGCTTACTATGAAGCAGACTTACTTGCATCATGTTTATATAGTTGGATTTTTAAATTGGCATTATAATTAAAAGTTTTGGGCCAATAATCTAGACAGCATTGCAGACTTACATTCCCTCTACTTCATGAACGTTTTGCAATTCCTCAGAGGAAATCCCAAGATTCTTTCCTTAAAATTTTGGTTTTAAAAACACAAGGTAAGAATTTTTAAGGTCAAACGGCAATTTTTTTTTGAAAGTTACAACAGAATCGTTGCAGAATGACCAGCCGTTTCGAGACTTTAAATAAGCTGTGTAATGTCCTGATGTTGTTGAAGGACCATCGTGATAGATAATTGCTACAGTTACAAAAGTCCTTCCTGATATTGACAGCTGAGAAGCAACAATTTTTTTTATTAAAGTTGACAATTTTGATCCATCAGGCCTACATCGTTGGATCATTAAAATGACATACTGGCCATATCTTCGTATAAATAATGTTGACATCATTTCAGATTTACATTGGCTAGACTCCATGTTGTGATCCGCTGCATTTACTAGCTTATTAAAGGAGACTGATTTACTGTCTGGCAAAGTTAAATATATAAATCTTTCTGAGTCTACACTAGTAGTACTTGATACCATACAGTTCTCGCAGTCATGCTGCCATTGATAAGAAAGCCCAACCAGGTGATCTACATCTACACCCTCATCTTGCAATACATCAAGCATATACATTAAAAACTCCTGACAATCCTGCTGAATATTTTTAGAGAAGTCTCTTTGACCTGAACATTCATCTAACAGATAACGAACTTCAGACACACTTTCTACTTTTGTTCGATCAGTGCTACATTTCTCTAACACAGAATTCAACAAGCAGCATAAACTTTGTTCTGAATTGAACACAATCTGTTCTTTTAAAGTCTCTAGTGAAAAGAGAACATTAACCACTACATTTGCATAGCAGTTGACACCAGAACTGTTTTCAAATTGAAAACCGACAACATCTTCAACAGAATCCACTTTCTTTCTGCATACAATTTTCGGTTCATCGACTTTTGGGCTTTTTGCTACAACCTCCCTACTATTACTGATATTTCTTGGTTTCCGGCCTACCACACGTTTCTCAATCAAAGGATATTGAGGCAAATGTGGCGCATACTCTTTTCTTAACCTATTGTATTCCTTAACACAATCTAGATCCGCACAAATGTTTGTGACATCACAGTCAATCAGGTACAATCCCGATAAAGTTCTAACTCGTGACAATGCCACATATGCCATACCCTCCTTGAACACAGAACTGCCAATATTCACCAATGCAGTATCTACACTTAAACCTTGCGATTTATGGATTGTCACCGCATATGCCAAGCAAACAGGAAACTGTTTACGGCGAACATATAAATCTTTAACAAGCAAAAACCTAGCAGAACAACGACCAATTAGCTGTACTTCCTCAATGCCATCAAATTTAATTTTTAAAAATTCAATTCCATCTCTACTTCTGTATTTCTCAAAATCAACAACATTACCCATTGATCCATTTACCAGACCTCTTTCAACATGTAAATTCCTTCTCAAAATGATTCGACAATTTAAACACACATTCAAAGTCTTTTCAAAACCCGCTGTTTTCGATATAGTCTTCTCTAATAAATCCAATTTTGATTTCAAATTCTCAGACAAAATAATTGTTCATCCCATATGCTCTATTTTGTCAATAGCTTCAAGTTTCACAATCTCTTGCTTTTCTAAATTCAACATTTTGTTGTTGAAGATGGCACATTCTGCAAGAGTTGGCATCAAACATATTCCGGATTTCTTCTCAGTAATTTTCTGAAAAATATTCTCAGGCACAATGTCTTGTTCGGGATATAAATTTGACAGTAATCGTGCATTTAAAGCTTCTTTCCCATGCTCGGTCACTTTTCCAATTCTAATATCTTGTAGAATATTCTTGTAATCTTCATCCTTCGCCTGACGCATATTTTCATGCAGTTCAGCATAATTGAAATTTAACCATATATTAACGTTGCCAATGCTCCCTAGGCACTTCCTGGTATCTTCATGCGTGAGTATTTTGAACACAGGTTGTCCTTTCACTGGTGTCAGCTGCAGAAGATCTCCAAAAACAATGATGTGTTTGCCACCAAATAACACATCATATTCAGTTTTAAGAACTTCTTGCATTCTCAAATGCACAAAGGCAAGCATGACATTGGAAACCATGCTTACTTCGTCAATGATAAGAAGTTTCATTTTCCTCAAGACTCTTGAAATTTCACAACAAGCATCTCCAGATAACTTGTGGTATTGTACTATGTTGTCATGCTCCACCGGCAGCATCAGTAGACGATGCAAAGTAATCCCTTTAATGTTATGTGCTGCCAATCCAGTAGGAGCAGTAACAACACAAGACAACGATGTCTCAGTCCTTTCCTGCAAATAACAAGAAATTGCTTTAATGAGGAAACTTTTTCCAGTTCCCGCTTCTCCACTCACGTACAGTCGGACAGGCTTCAACAATGTACATGAGCACTCTTTCTTCTCATGACTTAATCCATGCTCAATTTGCTTGGTAACTTCATCATATATTTTCCTCTGCTCAACGTTGAGTTGTTTTTCCAAGTCTTCTAAGTTAACTGCATCCTCCTGAGCATGTGCCATGGCTCTTTCCACTTCATTCATAGCAGTGGTAGCTTCATTTTCGATAATAGGTCCTCCTAGTGGATCCTGACTCAATGAAACAGAACTCTGACTATCCTGAGAACTGTCTCTAGCAATCTCAGCTGCAATCGTTGCTTCCTGCTCAATTTCCAAAGTCAACATTTCTTGATATTTGGGAAAAGCAGGACATTCTATGGTCTCCTTAGCAGCAGTGAAAGAGTCTTCGTAACAGAGGAAATCTCCAAGCAGTTCCTCTTCTGCACGCCAAGGCTTGAAAAGTTGCAAAAGTGCTAAATAGAACAACTCCTTTTTTTCTGGAGATTCGCCACTCAATTTTTGATGGTTTACTAATTGGAATTTTCTTTGCTTGACCAGACATCCCTCACTTCCAATTACAGCATACACTCCTTTCTCAATATCTTCTTTGATGTTCCTCTTGAATATATAATTTTGTAGAACCTCATATAGACAAACATTCTCAAGGTGACTGCTTCGATTTGGATAATATGTATACAACATGTTGGTCTTCAAAATGTCGGTACTGTTTGGTTCCTTTTCTGCCAAATACTCAATTTCCCGGACAGGTTTTAGAACTCGCGTTGCAGCAAGACCAAGACTCGCCCAAACGATACTCCTGGATTTGGCATAGAGACTTGCTGAAGACAACCGGTCACAACATTCGTAAGCTCCGATTTCTCGATGCGACAACATCTTCAGACTGAAACTGTACAACTTCTTGCTGAGGCTCTTTTCATGGGAAATGTCCTCCCACATATCCTTCAATTCTGTCTTTTCTTTTTTGGTGATGTAAGATGTCACATACCGAGCCACAGCCATACAGTTGTCAGCCACAAACTGTATATCCATGTTAGCATTCCACATGGACAAAATCACTGGGTTGTAGTCGTTGATGTACTTGGACTCTTCGTTCCTTTTCAAATTGTATGTATTTTTGGGTGATTTCCTCGTCACATTATGTCGCAGCGAAGACATCAAACTGTTCACTCTTCCTATAGAAATCACCGGTCGTGGAAAGTTGAAACGACATTTGGTGTAGAACTTGTCCTTGTTTCTGAATTTACGACGACAGTACTTTCCACAACGATGGCTTTGGAAATGTAGAACTTGTTCTCTTAGACTTTTCTTCTCCGTTGCGTTTGGAACAGCACACGTAGAATACTGTTCTATGAAATTTATCACTAAGTCATCCGGATCTGTTCCAAATTTAGGTGCATCCTTGATCCACAACAACATATGTATATGAGGAGCACCTCTTGCTTGGTACTCCTTTCTCCAGAAGAAATCCAACACCTCTCCAAGAGGTGGATTCTTCTTATTTGTAATGAAAGACATCATAGCTTCAAATCTATGATTGAAGTACCTGCATACATTCACTGGATCCAAAGAACACAGTTCTCCAGGTGTCTTGAATTCAATATTTTCAATATTTCCATTTGCCTCTCGTAGAAATTCAAGTAAGTCTTCCCAGCCATACTCGGCACAGCTCAAAGTAAGGAACCATGTTGGAGTTCCTAAGTTCCTCAGCATACATTTTAAATCACCATGACGACGGTACCAGTACTCATTAGTACCACGCTGACACGCCATGAGATTAATTAGGTGAGAATCCAAAATACTGTCTTGGACATTGACTTTATGCATAAAATCACTTGCCGAGATGTTTCGCATCTGTATACCACTTTTTAAGATGTGGTTCGATGCATATGACAGTCCAGACAGATCGCTTTTAAACAGGAGATGAAACAAATAGCGAATGCATTGACGAAACCTAGGATCTTCTGCATACAATCGTAAAGTCCGGTATTCAGACGCAGGAATTTGATGAGGTCGCACATCATATCTTCCTCCTCGACCTGTGGGAAATAGCTGTGGGAAACACCGAGCTTCCAAACTTTCCTCCCAAACACTAATGGGACTCCCTTTGGCTTGTTTCATTTGAAACAACTCAATTGCATTCCCCATGACTTCCTTGGAATGCAAAGGATGAACACTATAATGTTCATATGGCTGAGATACCCGCCACCCCCTCTCAACACAATCCCCAAGGATGGGAAGACGGAAACGGTTCTGAACTTTTGGAAGGCGGGAGGGAGTTACCCTCCCGGCCGTATTTATTAAAATATGAAACAAAATTAAAACATTAAAATAACAGTTTCATATCATGTACAATTTCATTTACACATTACGATGTCCTTGGCTGACCTTAACACATCTCTAATACAAAGGTTCTCCTAGCCGATACTAAACATCCTGCAAATGCATTTCTCAAAATTGAAATTGTACATCCTAACATTACGGGCCAACGGCAAGGTCGTAACCGGTGTCAGATCCCCAATACCAGAACTCCCCCCTCACTTGTGAGGGGCGGTCGCACAGAGGACTGTACCTCTGTGCCTACTTCCAATTTCCCTTGTCTTAGCGGGGGCCCCCTGTTAACTCGACGCCATCTTAGTGGTTGTCCGAGGACTCGTGTGAGGTGTCTAGAAGGTAGCGTAGACCCCCCTCCCACCCCACACAACTTACCACATCTGCCGTCGCAGATGTCCTGGCCCCGGGAAATTCCCAGGAGGGGCCCGTAGCCCCTCCTCCCCAGGGAGGGGCCTATGGCCGCCTTCCCTTTCGGCGTCCCCATCCTTAGAGGGGACCGCCTCCCCGTTTGAGGGGCCAATGGCCGCCTCCCCCCGGGCGCTCCCATCCATAATGGGTGACGCCCCACCTCTAGGGATCTTCCAATTACTGCTCACCGATCATGACCTTACCGCCACAGGCCGGATAGTTGACCGGCTATCCGGACCCCCACAAAAACTCCTACTTAAAGGTCATGGCTGCAAACTCCTTAACCAAGCTACGAGGTCTCCTATGAGTAAAATATTCCCCACCCGGGACAAATGGACCCCATCCTCTAGATACATTTGTTCCCCCCTGATACATCCATGAGGAATAGAATGCAATGTACTTGTACGAAACAATCTACCAAGTTTGTTATTCACTTTCTTCACCAAATGATTTATAGCAGACACAGAATTAGCCCCCCGCCACACCTTCCGTGGAATCATATGGGACCATGCAATCGTGCACCCCGGAACCCTTCTCGCCAACCAACTTACTGTGGATAGTATCAACTCGAGAAGTACTCGTCGACCAGTGGTCACCAAATCATTGCCCCCAAGATGCACTATGATTACAGATGGCGGTGACCTTGTCCGCCCTAACAAACCCTCCATAAAAGTTTGGAACTGGTCAATACAGAGCCCGCCCCTTCCGTAGAAGGTCACCCTGTACCCGTATTCCCCAGCCATGTGAATCATGTCACCTGCTTTGAATACGTCTGCGGCACGCCTCACGTATGAGTGGCCCACGACCCACACCACTCTTTCCTCAGCCGGTGGTCTTTGACCGCTGGTTCCCAGGTGTCGGGTCGACTGCACAGTCCGCCCCGCCTCGTAAGCTCGCGAAACTGTAAACCAAACAAAAACACGAAGCGTGAGTGCATGACATTAGCTTCACAACATGTGCAACCGCACATACCTTTTGCGATTGCCATCGTGAGCACCCGCTGGAACTGAAACCTAGTCAGTGGGGTGGCGTCGGCGTGCCTCAGCAAGCTTCCCCCCATGATGCCCCCCTCTGCGTCAAATACTCCTCAACGCATGCTACCGGGCACATGGGAGATCCCGGAATCCGCTGGACCACTACGCTGTCCCCGATCGCTCTCTGATCGGTCTTGGACCTGGCAAATGAGACTACCATTGTCTCCCCCTTAATTTGAATGTGCTCTCGGCACAGACCTCTCCCCGTATCCTGCTTGTTCCTCGCTACCAGCTCGCTTACCCACATAGCCCCATGGAATGCTAATGCAAAAGCGGCCCGGAATAGCACTGTCTCTGATTGAGATGAACATGTCGCGGGGAGTACGGACAGTAACAGGGCCAACCTTTCCAGACCTATCGGGTGCCTCTCATCCATTCTGCAACCCTCACGGCGTTGCCACCCATGCAGCGTCTTCTGTACTAAGAAAGACGCTGTGGGGTCCTGTATGCCATGGGCCCGTGCCATGAAAGAAATGGCGGCCCGGTGCCTATTGGCCATAGCCACTGATTTGCCTGCCTGATGTAATGATAACAAAAAATTCAGGACATACTCCTCTTGGCCCCAAAGCTCCCCCCTAGCTGAACCCAAAAAGGACAAATAAGAACGGAACGCCCCTTCATAAGCCTTCCTTGTCCTGGGTGCTAGACTCTCTCCCACGAGGTCTTGTAGTCCGGGGCACCGAGAGACCAGAGAGCTTCGGGAAATGGTGCCGGCACCGGGTCCGCTGAGGGCAGAAAACCCCAGAAGGCCTGCATACGGGAACGAGAAAGCGCATCAGCTGCCTGATTTAACACCCCTGGCACATGTCTTGCCCTAAAGTGAACGTTTAATCTCATACACAGCAGGACAATTTCCTTCAACAATCTCAAGATCCATTTGCAGCGGGCTGCCTGACTATTGATACACTCCACCACGGTCATGTTGTCAGACCAGAATACCACAGAGCGATCACGAAACCCCTCAGGCCACCTTTTTAAGGCCACCAGAATAGGGAACAGTTCGAGAAACCCAATGTTAGCTGTCAGCCCACTCTCGTGCCACCATGCCGGCCAGGTTCGTGCTGACCAATGATTACCAAAGATGGCGCCAAAGCCCACACTCCCTGCCGAGTCAGTCCACAACCCCAGCTCCTCCGAGGAAACCGCTGGTGTGTTCCACACGACACGACCGTTGAAATCCGCCAGGAATGCCAACCATATGCGCATGTCCTGGCGAACCTCTGCCGAGAGCCTTGTGCGGTGGTGCCCTTCCTTAAGGCCGACCATGGCTTGAGCAATAGAGCGGGAAAAGGGGCGAGCCATCGGTATTACTCTAAGGGCAAAATTCAGCTGACCCACAGCCTGCTGCAACTGATGCAAATTTACCTTCGTCTCGCTAATACATGTTTCAAGCGATGCCTTAAATTTTGTTACCTTTTCCTTAGGCAAACGGAAGCACCCCTCTTCGGAATCGAGCTCTATTCCAAGAAACTCGAGCGAAGTAGCCGGGCCCACTGTCTTACCTGGTGCCAATGGCACGCCAAAGCGAGTCATGAGATCACAAAATTCATTTAAAGCCTGTGCACATTCTATGTCCCAGGAATAGAAAATCGTCAAGATAATGCATAACATGTGTAAACCCCGTTGTTCTTGTGAACGCCCATTGCAAAAAACTACTGAATTTCTCAAAATACGCACAAGAGATGGAGCAACCCATTGGCATACATTTATCCATGTAATAGCGTCCCTGAATCATGAAACCAAGGAGACGCTGATCCTCTGGGTGTACCGGGAGCAACCGGAACGCCGACTCAATGTCTGATTTGGCCATCAGCGCTCCGGGCCCCAGGCGATTCAACATGGCGACGGCCTCATCAAATGATGCGTACCGTACCGAACAAACTTCCGGGTCAATCGCATCGTTCACCGAAAGACCCCTTGGAGCTGACAAATTATGTATCAACCTGAATTCCCCTGGGTCCTTTTTGGGGACCACTCCCAGAGGCGAACAAACAAAATCAGCAACTGGTGGCATGTCATATGGTCCGGCAACCCGACCTCGGGTCACCTCTTTCCCAATCTTTGCTTGTACCACCGCCGTATTCTGCAGAACCGACAGTTGGTTCCTACATTGTGCTTTACCCTGAAAATCCCCCGCCGGGATGCGGAAACCATACGAAAAACCATCTCGCAACACCCCAGCGGAGATATGATCCGGATATTCGTTCAGCCAAGGAATCATTGCCATGATATCAACCGGGGTAGGGAGAGGCGCCCCTCGGACTATTTCAGACCTGTTTGGCGCCCCCTCTACTTCCCGTATCACCAGTCTTGGCTCTGCACATGGTCTCGGGGTGCGAGGACTGCCCGCACCCTGCACATTCATGCCTAAGCCTGCAAGACCCCTGCGGCCTAGTACATTTGCCTCTGTTAAAGCTCCAATATGCCCCTTTTTTACCTGAGTTGCCATTATTCCTTGTGTGCTGATCATTGCTTGATCCCGGCCGAAAGGGCGCCCCAGACGAATGGCGGGAAAACTCGACCACGTTTCCCCCTAAAGATGGCGACTTCGCCGTGCCTGACTTCTCCATTTTCTGCCAGGAAATGGAGTCGAAACAATCCCACGTCAGGGATGTGTCGTGCTCCTTGGACTTACGAAATATGCTATCGTAACAAAACCATTGATTGCCACCATATGTCTCATAAAATTCCATGATACGTGTCTGATACACGGCTAATTCCACCAATAATTTGGGCCTACATTCCCCCATAATTGCAGTGAACATTCCAAACGCTCTGCCCCAATTGCCTATCGATTCATCAACTCTGAAACCGGCCATCTTAGCGCGCCATACACTAGGATGCAGAAACTCTTTTTGATTTTTTACGTGCTCAATCTCATAGTGATCGGTCAGCAAGGAAAACATGTTCACATATTTATCAGCCCATATCCTTTCTTTTACCTCAATCGGGATATGCTGAACAACTTTCTCCCTCCTTGAAGGTACCGATCCCTCCCCCGCCATCGGCAATGGCTGCTTACCTGAACCGGTAACTGTGACCGTAGTCCCTGCCGAACCAACGCCCGATACTGGTTCCACGGGAGCCTGCGGGGAAACAAAAGGACACGGTGCCTTCGCAGCATCTTTCGATTGCCGCAACTGCTTCATTATCGCCCTGGCTTCATCAGCCGTGCCCCCCTCGTTCTCTTTGCCCAACCATGCGCCAACTGGGCAGCCAGCTCAGGAGGCATATCCCCCCGCTCACAGGAGTGACTACCACAGGGATTGGTTGCCCCGCGTTCGGGACCGGAGTCGGGGCCTCGATCGGGGTGGCCGGGTGCGCTGGGGGTGCTTCGGGAACCGGGGCCTCCCCACCCGATGCTCCCCTCTTGGACCTTCTACCTCTCCCGTTAGGGACCACTCCCGGCAATGCTGGTCCGATGACTCTCTTAGGTCCCCCCGCACCATTCATTGCCGCCATCTGCTTCTTCATATCCGCCATGTCCTTCATCAGCATACGAAGCATCTGATCGGTCCCGACCCTCTTTCCGACCTTCTTGCTAGGCATCGTCCACGTATGCTCCTCGAGGTCCTAGGCCAGGAAACTCCGAACTCACTGAAAGAATAAACACAAAATAAAATTCTCAAAATTGGCTCTTCGTTCCGTCTCGAGCTCACGTGCAACGGGGAGGTGCAGCTTCAGAGCACAGGAACAAGAAGATGCTTCCTTGGCTTGTCTCTCCTTTTATCCTTCTTCGGGCGGGCGTGGACCCACCTCCGATCCGCCTCCGGGGCGTGGCTAGCAGTGTCGGTGTCTAGGACAACCCTCTCTTGGGCGGGAAAAGGCGCGCCCCGGCTACGCCGCTTCGGGCATACCAGCCGAGACTCGCCTCCCACCCAAAATGGCTTCCCGGGGGGATCGGGGTACTCCACCATACGTTCGGGGGGACCGAGTGGTCGCCCCTTTCAATATATTTCTTCACTTTTAGGGGCCTCTACTTTCTCAATTTGGCCAGCACACAAATCGCTATCCTCTTCATCACTTACTTCCTCTTCTGCAACATATACATTTATATAGTACTTATTATTTTTCTTCAAATACAATGTTGCCTTTATGACTTTCCTAACATCCACTAAATCTTGCCATATTTTCTTATTCTTTTTCGGAACACCATTAACCAAGATAACCAAAGGTTCCTCTTCAACTTTTTCTACTCCAATTGTGTTAATGTTTTTGTTCAAATCTAGAGGCAAATAAACAACTCTTCCCTTTAATCCTCTCTGTAAATTTGCTGGAGGCAACTTCCCTGTCTTTGGCTCCATTCTTATAATAGCCTGAAAGGGATGAATACTTTGAATCAAAATAGATTCATAAGTATTTAAATCCTTCAATTCAGAAGGAATCTCAACTAATTCAAGATTATTATGAACCGCCCTAGCAGGCATCTGGTTTTTGTTTAATTTGTTACAACAATAAGTACACACACGTTGATCCGATCCCAAATTAAAAGAGTTTTCTACCATCAAGTATGTGGCAAAATCCTTCCATTCACTATTATTTTCCCTTTCACTTTTTGCATATAAATCCACTAACTTAGTCTGATTCTTATAATAAGTGCGTCGACAACACACACAAGTGAAATTAGGCCTCTCACTTGATTTCATCTGAAACGTGGCAATTTCCTTCTGAAAATTATCTGTACTGGAAACCTGTACATTATCTTCAACATTACCCTCTACTTCTGGGTCAATTTGAACATTCTCATCTTTACTACCAAAGTAACAAAACTCAATTTCTTCACAAATATTCTTCACATCTATTTCAGAACCATGCAAAAGAGCAGCACATAATTGTTTAAGCATAATTGCTGGACTCTTAGCATAATACAACATTCTCACTAATTTTCTCACTTTATTATGATGCACTGCTAGCATCCTGAAATGATGAAAAACACTCTGGCATACTCTCCTGGAAAGACAAGCCAGTGAATGACCACGCAAACCTGTCATTTGTCTCACTCTGCAAGGATCTAAATCTTGCAACAACTTCATTTTCTGCTTCAAACTTTTCTTATTAAATGTCCGTATAAAATCACAAAGCAAATTGATGGAAACCTGTCGCACACTGCAAATAGAACTACACTTCCAAATGTACACAGGACCCTTAGGAGGTCTTCCTAAAACCTCATTACCTAACACCTCATCTGTCTCTGTTGTCACAAGTTTTTCTTTTTCAACTGGACAACCATCCTTCACTTCATAAGCTCGACCACTGGTGTCAACTGCAAACACCAAATCATTATCCTGAAAATAACTCTCGTCATTAAAAAATGCCTCACAACTTGAACTATGCATCCATTCTCCGGAAAAAACTTCACAAAAGTTACTACGATTTACTACTCTCTTCCATCTACTTTTTGTTTTGAAATCAGAAATTACCTTCCTTAGTTTCCTAATTCTATTGATTACCAAAATAAACAACTTTCGCTTAATTTCAAAAGCATGATCAATAATTTTCTCTACATTTTTCTTCTTCTTATAAAATGCCACTTTCTGTTGGCCTTTCTTAATATTTTTTAATAAGTTAACTATTATCCTATTGCGGAACATTCGTTTTCGAATGTCCCTAAACTGTTGTTTCCTTCTTTTATCATGCACAGAGTTATCTCTTGCTCTACCAGTAACATTTTTGATTGGTCTTTCATTTCCATTTAAATTGCTTTTCTTTTTCTGAACTGAAACATTTTTTGGATAAATACTTTTTTTACTACAAATATTTCTTAAGAATGATTTTGTGCTCTTACCCGGAGCTTTCTTGGTGATTTCAAAAGTATTTTGGGGAGAGGACTGCTGCAATAAAAGATCATCCTGCTGTCTTTGACGTTTTCTAGCCTTTCTAATTCGATGCTTAGTTGGCATTTTTCAAATTTAGAAAAGATCTGCAGTTGAATCTGTGGAAAAATATAATAAAAATTTTTATTAACCACTATTACCAAACAGTAAATGAATAACAGTCATCAAAAACTTAACGCCCTACTTATTATTTAACATAGCAAATCTTTTGCACCAGCACTGCATCACAAAAATGACACACAGTGGTACAAAACAGGCATACAACAATCATGAATCTCTCCCTAACATTTTAAATGATTAATTCAGGATGACGATAAGGTGTGGCCTATCTAAAGGTTTGTTTAGGCCCAGATATTTGGACTGGGGTGAATGTGTGTCATTGATCCACATTCGGTCCATCACCTGTTTTGTTTGTTTGAGGTGAGGCCAACACATGGTTGCAGATAAGATTTTCACTGAAGAAAACAAAGGAGATAATACATGTGAAGGCCTACCAATGAAGTAAGTCATGTCCTCTTCACTCTTGAACAAAGGGCAGACCTCTTTTGAATCTGTGGTCACACCTAAACTTCATCTGCACAATGTCATTCATAAACTTAGGAAACACTAGTGATGTAATTGAAAAATGTTGTAGTTTCTTTTCCTCATTTCAGAATTACATCACCTGTGTTTCCTCAATGACTTAAAATATCCTTAATACACATGAAAACGTTTTTTGGAATGCCCTAGCACCATTTTTGGGACATTATTAACATGGCTATTTAACTCCCATAATCAAAATCTAAATTTGCCAACCACAGGTGGGAGCGTATTTACAAGAAACTTGCCCCATGAGGAACGCTTTCCATTTAAAAAGGGTAAAATAACATAATAGACACTCAAATGCCTTATAAATATGACCCAAAACAACCTATGAAGCTCTAGCAGTACATATCCAGAAATGTAATTCATTTCAAAAAATCGTTTTTAAACACAGCATATAAATCAATTGTATACCTGCATTCAAGAGGAAATGACTGAAAATGTCCTTGAGACACATGAAAGCGTTTTTTGGAATGCCCTAGCACCATTTTTGGGAAATTTTTTACATGGCTATGTAACTCCCATAATCAAAATCTAAATTTGCCAAGCACAGGTGGGAGCGTATTTACAAGAAACTTGTACCATGAGGAACGCTTTCCATTTAAAAAGGGAAAAATAACATCATAGACACTCAAATGCCTTATAAATATGACCCAAAACAACCTATGAAGCTCTAGCAGTACATATCCAGAAATGTAATTGATTTCAAAAAATCGTTTTTAAACACAGCATATAAATCAATTGTATACCTGCATTCAAGAGGAAATGACTGAAAATGTCTTTGAGACACATGAAAGAGTTTTTTAGAATGCCCTTACACCATTTTTGGGACATTATTAACATGGCTATGTAACTCCCATAATCAAAATCTAAATTTGCCAAGCACAGGTGGGAGCGTATTTACAAGAAACTTGCACCATGAGGAACGCTTTCCATTTAAAAAGGGAAAAATAACATCATAGACACTCAAATGCCTTATAAATATGACCCAAAACAACCTATGAAGCTCTAGCAGTACATTTCCAGAAATGTAATTGATTTCAAAAAATCGTTTTTAAAAACAACATAAAAATCAATTGTATACCTGAATTCAAGAGGAAATGACTGAAAATGTCCTTGAGACACATGAAAGAGTTTTTTAGAATGCCCTTACACCATTTTTGGGACATTATTAACATGCCTATGTAACTCCCATAATCAAAATCTAAATTTGCCAACCGCAAGTGGGAGCGTATTTACAAGAAACTTGCACCATGAGGAACGCTTTCCATTTAAAAAGGAAAAATAACATCATAGACACTCATATGCCTTATAAATATGAACCAAAACAACCTATGAAGCTCTAGCAGTACATATCCAGAAATGTAATTGATTTCAAAAAATCGTTTTTAAACACAGCATATAATTCAATTGTATACCTGCATTCAAGAGGAAATGACTGAAAATGTCCTTGAGACACATGAAAGCGTTTTTTGGAATGCCCTAGCACCATTTTTGGGACATTATTAACATGGCTATGTAACTCCCATAATCAAAATTTAAATTTGCCAAGCACAGGTGGGAGCGTATTTACAAGAAACTTGCCCCATGAGGAACGCTTTGCATTTAAAAAGGGAAAAATAATATCATAGACACTCAAATGCCTTATAAATATGACCCAAACAACCTATGAAGCTCTAGCAGTACATATCCCGAAATGTAATTGTTTTCAAAAATCGTTTTTAAAAACAACATATCTGTTTCAGCTTACATGAGAGACCATGGAATGGGCTCCATGTACAACAATAACTTGTGTTACTGCATGCCAGAATGCTACACCGAATATGCAATTAAAATTTAAAACCAAAATCTATTTGTATATCACTTGAGACAAAGCCACATTTTAAAAACACAGCTTTCTTCATCATTTTCTCCTTAAATCATACTATTCTATATCTAAATTAAATAAATCTTTTCTCACCTTAGCAAATACTTTTTGAGTTTCAAAACAGTCTCAGAAATACACCAAATTGTCTTCAGCAGAAGAAAGAGGATGCACTTCAGAGGCTGCAGCTATTGAAAGCACAGAAATACAGATATTCATTACACATATCTCTCATATTAGCCAATCATAACTCTTCCCTCACTTTTTTCAAATCAAAACCCTTCCCCCCTCTGCCCTCTCTGCCTTTTTTCCATAGCAACCACCTCCTGGAAGACCTCTCATGTTTGCAAATTCACACAACAATGTTTCAATTGAACTCTGAACTCTCAGTGCACCTGCGTATCCAGTGCAATCTTTCATTAAATGTTTCTTCCTTGACCATTCAAATTACATCTTTCAAAGAACACATCCATGCACCCTAACTTTCTGTTTTCAGAAATGAAAATGCACCAATCACTGCTAATGAATCATTAGCACTGGAAATCCACAGTTTTTTTTCTTTACAAACTCCTACTGTTTCAACTGCCCTTTCATTACCACACTTCATCTGACTGCAGCACAACCTTCTCCCACCATGTTTAATGTCTGGATTGTTAGACATAGTTACATCCACTGGGCTCAAAGGTATGCTGAGAACAGAAATTTACCTAACCTCAATTTACAAGATGTGGAAATTAAGTGGTTGGGCCAAAGAGGATTAAAATGTCACCAATTGATACCATTGGTGAAAACCTTTATGCATTTGCCAAAACCTGACCTGTTAATTGTGCACTGTGGAGGTAATGATTTGGGCACTTTGACTGGGGTAGGTCTGGAAATGCTTTTAAAGGACACCTTTGAGCAATTGATGGCACTTTTTCCGCAAACTGCCTTGGTATATTCCAATATATGCCAAAGACAGAAATGGAGGTGGTCCAACCAATTTTGTCCACAAATTGAGAAAGCGAGGAAGCATGTAAACAAATCTGTTTCAGCTTACATGAGAGACCATGGAATGGGCTCCTTGTACAACAATAACTTGCGTTACTACATGCAAGATATCTACAGAGGAGATGGAGTTCACTTCTCAGATGAGGGCAACAGAATTTTCATTCTGAATTTAAGACTGTGCATTGGTACCTACTTATAAGTACCTAAATGTACCATAAACCCAAAAGCTCTTCTCAGAGCTACCCTTCATCTGATCACTCACAATTATTATTTTTTTCTAACTTTTTTCACTAATTTTCCACAAAATATGCTCCCCGGGGCGCTACCCGGTTCGCGAACCGAAAGCTAACCTCGCGGAATTTAAAAAAAAAATGTATTTTTCCACACATATAATATAAGCCTCCTCAGCCACCCTCAGAAAACCTAGGGGGTCAAGATAAATCTACCATGCCCCCTTCTACCCATTCTGAACATTATTTGCCCTCCATCTTGTATCTTAATGCGACCAAAACACAAAATGGAGGACTCCCGTGACTCTTAAAGTTCGCGAACCGAGCCGCTTCACGGGAAGCGGTCCAAAAAAAAGGTGGGAAAGTAATTTACAGAAAAACGACTAGAGACACTCTCACCAAATATAGATTAGCTCATACTACATAACGATCCCTTTCATTTTCACAAATTTGATTGAAATTCCATTTAGCCATTAAGCCTGTAGACCTCTCTAAATACCGTGAGGTAAATTACTTCACAAAACACATCTGAAGTGTTGGAATTGACAACCAATGAAAATGTTACTTTCATTTTCTACTTTTATTACCTGACATTTGATTGGTTATATACCTGAATATATATAAAGGAAGAGAAGGAAACACAGCCATTTTGACTACTACTTCTTGTTGTGTATATCATTTGGAATATCACTAATCACTTCAACTTGTTTCTAAAGGTAAGTTGTTATTTTTAAAACTGAAGTATATTGTGCACTATAAATAAATATGGTAAACTTTTTCAGATAGTTATATACTATCCCTCTGTAGTAGTTATAGATTTAGATAGACTTCTCTGTTATAGTTATGGATGGACTTAGACTTCTCTTGTATAATTATAAATTTACTTACATTAAATCACATACACTTTTTTATATTCCTACTTCCACTCTAATACTATACACTGCTCAAAGATAAATTCACTGATAAAAAATGCCGATCTAAAATTATTCCCAACAGTGCCCTATCTCTACTAATATATATTTTTTTAATCCAAATTTCAGGCACAATGGAAGGCGAAAACAAAGTTTCTTTTGAAATGGACCTGCAAGAGAGCAGCCAAGAATTGATTGATACAATTGATCAAATTGACATTGAATTTATGGACGAAACTTTGGACAAAGAACTACTGCAATGTGTCCAAGCAGACAGAAAAACGACTAGAGACACTCTGGAAAGGGGCGACCACTCGGTCCCCCCGCACGTATGGCAGAGTACCACGATCCCCCCGGGAAGCCATCTTGGGCGGGAAGCGTGTCTCGGCTGGTATGCCCGAAGCGGCGTAGCCGGGGCGCGTTTTTTCCCGCCCTAGAGTGGGCTGGCCTAGACACTGACGCGGCTGGCCACGCCCTCGGGGCAGGCAGGGGCGGGTTTACGCCCGCCCTGAAGACGGATAAAAGGGGACGCAAGACCAGAAGGCATCCTCTTGTTCCTGTGCTCTGAAGCTGCACCTCCTCGCTGCACGTGAGCTCGAGACGGAACGAAGAGCCAATTTTGAGCGTTGTAATCTTTCTTTTGTCTTACAGATACTCTGTCGGAGAAATGCCCAAGAAAGGCGGAAAGAGAATGACGACTGAACAGATGCTTCGGGTCCTCATGAAGGAGATGACCGAGCTGAAGAAGCGGGTGGCGGAGAGAGAGGGGGAAGGGGGGCCGGAACGTCCTTCGGCTGGAGCAGCCCCAGGAGGGAGAGCCAAGAGGCCAAGGAGGGGACCAGCTGGGGGAGACGTCCCGGTTCCCTGTACCCCGCTTGAAGCGCCAATCCCAGTACCCGTGGAGGGGAATCCGATTCCCGTAGTGGTCACCCCGGTGCCCAATGAAGATATGCCGCCCGAGCTGGCAGCACAACTTGCAGCGTGGTTGGGCGAAAGTAGTGAGGGCGCCACGGCTGTCGACGCGCAGGCGCTGATGACGCAATTGCGCGAGAAACGGGATGCAGCCAAGGTGTCCGCGCCGGCTGCAGTAGTTGACAAGCCACAAGGGACGATTACGACCGCAGAGGCAGCGTCCGGTGCAGGTAAGCGGCCATTGCCGATTGCGAGGGATGAGTCAGCACCCTCTCGTAGAGAAAGGTTGGGTCAACATGTGCCTTTGGCAATTAAAGAGAAGATTTGGGCGGGGGAATATGTGAACATCTTCTCGTTGCTTGTTGATCATTATGAGGTGGAGCATGTTAAGGGCCAGAAAGACCTCATGCATCCGAGTGTTTGGCGCGCAAAAATGGCCGCCTTTAAAGTGAATGAGAATATTGGCAATTGGGGCAAAGCATGGGGGATTTTTACGTCGATCTTGGGGGAACGTAGGCCCGAGTTGCTTTCCGAGTTGCCGACCTATCAGTCGCAAATCATGGGGTACTCGACGTCACACCAGGGTAACCATTGGTTCTGCTACGATAATCTTTTTAGAAAGGCTAAAGAGCATAATAAAAGCTTAACCTGGGATTGTTATGATTCTTTGACATGGGATAAAATGAAGGAGACAGGTATGTTGAAAATGCCATTGGTAGGGAGTAATGTTGGCGAATCCTCCCGCCAATATGCGGGGACGCCCTTTCGATCAGGTATGGGTACCGACGATTACTCGAGACCTGCTGGCAATACAGGGAAAAGGGGGTTCTGCTGGAATTTCAACAGAGGTAAATGTACTAGGCCCCACGGATCGTGTAAATTTAAACATGAATGTAGTGGGTGCGGGTCGTCCCATCCTGAGTCCACGTGCAGAGCCAAAACGGGTGATAACGGGGGTAGAGGAGGCGCCAAACAGGTCTAACATAGTCCGAGGGGCGCCTTTACCTACCCCGATTGATACCTTGGCGATGATTCCCTGGCTCAGTGAATACCCGGATCGTACTTCTGCTGGGGTGCTGCGGAACGGGTTTTCGTATGGTTTCCGCATCCCAGTAGGGGACTTTCAGGGTGTGGAGAAGTGTAAAAATCAACTGTCGGTCCTGCAGCATACGACCGTGGTACAGGATAAGATCCGGAAAGAGGTTACTCGAGGTCGGGTTGCCGGCCCGTTTAGTGTACCCCCGATGCAGGGTTTTGTTTGTTCTCCTTTAGGGGTGGTCCCCAAGAAGGACCCGGGTGAGTTCCGACTGATTCATAATTTATCAGCTCCACGTGGTCTTTCTGTAAACGATGCAATAGACCCAGAAGTGTGTTCGGTGCGGTACGCATCCTTCGATGAGGCCGTAGCCATTTTGAATCGCCTGGGGCGCTGATGGCGAAGTCAGATATCGAGTCAGCGTTCCGATTGCTCCCGGTACACCCAGACGACCAGCGTCTCCTAGGTTTCATGTTTCAGGGTCATTATTACATGGATAGGTGTATGCCGATGGGGTGCTCTATATCTTGTGCCTATTTCGAGAAATTCAGTAGTTTTCTACAATGGGTCTTCACAAAGAGGACGGGTTTCCAACATGTAATGCATTACCTTGATGATTTTCTGTTCCTTGGGGCAGCCGGGGATCTCGAATGTGGCCAGGCCTTGGCCGAATTTTGTGTGTTAATGAAGCAGTTTGGTGTGCCATTGGCACCAGGTAAGACGGTGGGTCCTGCGACTTGCCTCGAGTTTCTGGGGATCGAGTTAGACTCCAGTGAGGGTTGTTTTCGTTTACCAGCTGACAAAGTGGGGAAGTTCAGGGCAGCCCTGCAAATGTGTATAAATGGATCTAAAGTTACGCTGCATCAATTACAGCAGTTGGTGGGACAGTTGAATTTTGCCCTGAGGGTTATACCGATGGTCCGCCCCTTTTCCCGTTCAATTGCCCAAGCTATGGTCGGCCTAAAGGAGGGTCATCATCGCACGAGACTATCGGCTGAGGTCCGCCAGGACATGCGCATTTGGTTAGCATTTCTGGCGGATTTTAATGGTCGAGTCGTCTGGAACAAACCGGCCGTGTCCTCTGAAGAGCTGGGGCTATGGACAGATTCGGCAGGTAGCATAGGCTTTGGGGCCATCTTCGGCACAAAATGGTCGGCACAAAGATGGCCGGCATGGTGGCATGACAATGGACTGACAAGTAATATTGCTTTCCTGGAACTTTTCCCCATTTTGGTAGCCCTGAGAACCTGGCCCGAAGGGTTCAAAGATCACTCTGTGGTATTTTGGTCTGACAATATGACCGTGGTCGAGTGCATCAATAGCCAGGCAGCACGATGTAAACTGATTTTAAGACTGCTCAAAGAAATTGTTTTACTATGTATGCAACGGAATGTGCTATTCAGAGCAAAACATGTCCCGGGGGTAATGAATCAGGCGGCTGATGCACTGTCTCGTTTTCATATGCAGGCTTTCTCGGGTTTCCTTCCCACAGCGGACCCAGAGCCGGCACCCTTTCCCGAAGCTCTCTGGTCTCTCGGTGCCCCGAACTTCGTCACCTCGTGGGAGAGAGCCTAGCACCAAGGACAAGGAAGGCATATGAAGGGGCGTTTTGGTCCTATTTAGCCTTTTTGGGGACTGTTAGAGAGGGGCTTTGGGGCCACGAGGAATGGGTAGTGAATTTTCTGATGTCCTTACGTAGGGCTGGGAAATCGGTGGCTACGGCCCAGAGGCATCGTGCTGCCATTTCCTTTGTTGCCAGGGCTCATGGTATCCAGGACCCGACAGCGTCTTTCATTGTACAGAAAGCGCTGCGTGGGTGGCAACGCCTTGAGGGTCGCAGAGTAGATGAGAGGCGCCCGATAGGTTTGGATAGGTTGGCCCAGTTGCTGGCCACACTCCCTGCCACATGTTCATCTCAGTTTGAGACGGTGTTGTTCCGAGCCGCTTTTACGCTGGCATTTCATGGAGCGATGCGGGTAAGCGAACTGGTGGCAAGGAACAAACGGGATGTGACAGGGGGTTTGTGCCAGGAACACGTTCAGATCAGAGGAGAGACAATGACTGTCTCCTTTGTCAGGTCCAAGACCGATCAAGATGGGATGGGTGACTGCATAATCATACGCAGGATTCCCGGGTCCTCCATGTGTCTGGTAAAGTGTTTAGAAGACTACCTAGCACGAAGGATGGCATCATGGGGGGGACCTTGTTGAGACACGCGGACGCCACCCCACTGACGAAATTTCAGTTTCAGCGGGTGCTTGCGATGTCAATTGCCGCTGCGGGCTTGAACCCGGGCGAGTTTGGGACCCATTCCTTTCGGATAGGGGCTGCTACGGAAGCTACAGCTAGGGGTCTTAATGTTGAACAAGTGAAACGAGTGGGGCGTTGGTCCTCCAAGTGTTATAAGAGGTATGTGCGGTTGCACATGTTGTGAAGCTGTAATGATGTACTCACGCTTCTTGTTTTTGTTTGGTTTTCAGTTGCGCAAGCCTACGAGGCGGGGCGGACTATGCAGTCGACCCAACACCGGGCCAGCGGTCAGACATCACCGGCTGTGAAAAAGGAGGTGTGGGTCGTGGGCCACTCATACGTGAGGCGTGCCGCGGACGTATTCAAAGCAGGTGACATGATTCACGTAGCTGGGGAATACGGGTACAGTGTGTCCTTCTACGGAAGAGGCGGTCTCTGTATTGACCAGTTTCAAGCATTTTTCGAGGGTTTGTTAGGGCGGACGAGGTCACCGCCGTCTATAGTCATAGTACATCTAGGGGGCAATGATTTGGTCACCACCGGTAGACGACTTCTCCTGGAGGCAATGCTTTCCACTGTAAGTTGGTTGGCGAGGAGAGTTCCGGGGTGCACAATAGCGTGGTCCCATATGATCCCACGAAAGGTGTGGCGAGGGGCTATTTCTGTTCCTGCTTTGAATCACTCTGTGAGAAAGCTTAATAACAAAGTGAGTAGGTTGTTCCGTTCCAGGACATTGCATTCTATTTCGCATGGCTGTATTAATGATGACAGTATGTATTTGGGGGATGGTGTGCATTTGTCTCGGGTGGGGAATGAGTTACTCATAGGAGACTTCTTAGCATGGTTAAAAACGTTAAAACATGACCTTTAGGTAGGAGCTTTGTGGGGGGTCCGGATAGCCGGTCAACTATCCGGCCTGTGGCGGTAAGGTCATGATCGGTGAGCACTAATTGGAAGATCCCTATGAGTGGGCGTCACCCAACACGGATGGGAGCGCTCGGGAGAGGTGGCCATTGGCCCCTCAACGGGGAGGCGGTCCCTTCTAAGGATGGGTCGCCGAAAGAAAAGGAAAGGCGGTCAAGGCCCCTTCCTGTGTAGGAGGGGTTACAGCCCCCTCCTGGGGAATTTCCCGGGGCCAGTGACGTCTGCGACGGCAGATGTGGTAAGTTGTGCGGGGTTTGGGGGGGGGTCTACGCTACCTTCTAGATACCTCACACGAGTCCTCGAACGACCTTTAAGTGGCGTCGAGTTTTATTGGTGCCCCCGTCAAGTCAAAGGGAAATTGGTAGTTGCACTTGAGGTACGCCTCAGTGCTGTCGCCCCTCACAAGTGGGGGGGGTATTTCTGGTTAGGGATCTTGACACCGGTTACGACCTTGCCGTTGGCCCTTAAACGTTAGGATGTACAATTTCATAATTTCAAGTTAATGTTTGTAGGATGTTCGTTCGGCTAGGAGAACCTCTGTATTAGAGAATCTGTTAAGGTTAGCCAAACATCGCAATGTGGTAATGAAATTGTACATTAATATGAAACTGTTGATTTAATGTTTTAATTTTGTTTTAATAAATACGGCCGGGAGGGTCACTCCCTCCCTCTTCCAAAAACTTCAAGAACTGTTTCCGGTTTCCCTCCTTTGGGGATTGTGTTGAGAGGGGGTGGCGGGTATCTCAGCCATATCACCAAATATAGATTAGCTCATACTACATAACAATCCCTTTCATTTTCACAAATTTGATTGAAATTCCATTTAGCCATTAAGCCTGTAGACCTCTCTAAATACCGTGAGGTAAATTACTTCACAAAACACATCTGAAGTGTTGGAATTGACAACCAATGAAAATGTTACTTTCATTTTCTACTTTTATTACCTGACATTTGATTGGTTATATACCTGAATATATATAAAGGAAGAGAAGGAAACACAGCCATTTTGACTACTACTTCTTGTTGTATATATCATTTGGAATATCACTAATCACTTCAACTTGTTTCTAAAGGTAAGTTGTTATTTTTAAAACTGAAGTATATTGTGCACTATAAATAAATATGGTAAACTTTTTCAGATAGTTATATACTATCCCTCTGTAGTAGTTATAGATTTAGATAGACTTCTCTGTTATAGTTATGGATGGACTTAGACTTCTCTTGTATAATTATAAATTTACTTACATTAAATCACATACACTTTTTTATATTCCTACTTCCACTCTAATACTATACACTGCTCAAAGATAAATTCACTGATAAAAAATGCCGATCTAAAATTATTCCCAACAGTGCCCTATCTCTACTAATATATATTTTTTGAATCCAAATTTCAGGCACAATGGAAGGCGAAAACAAAGTTTCTTTTGAAATGGACCTGCAAGAGAGCAGCCAAGAATTGATTGATACAATTGATCAAATTGACATTGAATTTATGGACGAAACTTTGGACAAAGAACTACTGCAATGTGTCCAAGCAGTAGATGACCTCCTTGAAAATGAGGACATTTTACAACCTCACAGATTGCAAACAATATTCCAAGAAAATAATGACATTTCAGACACTGAAATGTTAGAAAGTTTAATAAATTATGAAACACAAACAAAATAAAAAAAAAAGCTTTAAAAATAAAGAAAACAAAAAAAAATCAACAAAAACAACAAACAATTAACATACAGTATTTGAAAAGTCTATCATTCTTTTTTCCTTATAGTACGCTGCCCAGAACGCTTCCCGGTTCGCGAACTTGGCGCTCACCACGCAAAAAAAAAAAAAAATTTTTTTTTTGACCCTGCTGGGCCCTTTTAAAACCTCCACATGAAACCTAGGGGGTCAACGAGGATCTACTATGCCCCCTTATGGTAATTTCCCCCTTTGTTTTGGCCTCCTCTTGTCTCTCGATCCTACCGAGAGACAAGATGGCGGCCGCGCTGGACTGTTTAGAATGTTGACAGACACCGGAGAGCCAATCAGCTTCGCTTCGCAAAGTTCCGATACGCGAAAAGTTCGCGAACCGGAGCGCTACCCGGAGCGCTGTTACAGATATATATCTTGTTTTAAACGTTAATTTCTCAAAATCCACTGAAGCACATATATTGAGACCTAGCAAAGGCACATCGGGCTAACAGTCCCTACAATTTTGCCAAGTTTTGTGGAAATCCATTCAGCCGTTCGGGCTAAAAGTGAGGCCAACCGCCCTATGGAAATTAACATGGGAAAAACGCGTTTTGGGACCCCCCTTTTTTCTCGGCCCCCCCTTGACGAACCACCCCCAAATTTCCAGGAGCTGCTCAGAAACAAAATGTGCCATTTTCCTGAAAATTTCAGCCGATTCCGTCCACAAACGCCTAAAGTTATTAGACATAGAATTTTCAAAAATCCCATAGGGAAAAAATCCTAACTATATATACCTACTGGCGACCGCCAGTAGGTAATATATATATATATATATATATATATATATATATATATATATATATATATATATATATATATATATATATATATATATATATATATATATATATATATATATATATATATATATATATATATATATATATATTCACTGAAAAAAACATAGGTTTCACTCCAGTTATAGTTAGCTGGAAATTTTACTGACATAAAACCACAATGTCACTGACCATGTCATGAGTGATGTAATATGTGACATCATCAGCAGTGCATTGCAAGTTATAGTGAGTCCAACTAACTATAACGTGGAATTTCAATGGTTTAATGTCAATAAAATTTCCAGCTAACTATAACTGGTGTGAAACCTATGGTTTTTTCAGTGAATTTAATAGGTTTTTTAAATGTGAATTCCTAACTATAACTGGTGTGAAACCTATGTTTTTTTCAGTGAATTTCATAGGTTTTTAAAATGCTAATTCCTAACTATAACTGGTGAAACCTAAGGTGTTTTCAGTGAATTTCAAAGGTTTTTTAATAGCAAATTTCTATAGCTATGAAATGTAATATTTTATAAAATGAATCCTATATTCTATATTTATGTAGTACTATTTTTTTATGTATATTCACATATTTATTTTTTTTTGCCCTCGAGCGCTCCCGGTGCGCGTACCGATGCGCTCACCGGTAAGCGCAGTATTCCGGCGCGCCTCAGTGCGCGTACCGGGCGCGTCCCATCAGCGCACTAAAAAAAAAAAAAAATAATGAAGGAGTGAGCATGAAGAAAAGGGACAGAGAGAGTGGTGTTTAGAGAAAGAGAGCTAGAGGGAGGAACACAGAGGGACTGTGTAATAGATAGTAAGACAGAGAAAAGGTGTTAGAGGAAGTAACTGAGAAAATGAAAGACATGGGGAGTGACAGAGAGAAAGGACAGAGAGAGTAAAAGAAGGAGTGACAGAAAGGGACTGAGTGAACCAGAAACAAAAAGGTAAGTGAGGGAGTGTAGGTGAGCAGGGGCACTGAAAGAAGTTGAATGTGGTAGGAAAGTAAGGAAAAGAGAAGTAAACATGGAGGATAAGAATAAGTGAGGGAAGCAGAGTAAGGAAACAGGGGTGAGGTAGAGTGAGAGAAAAGTAGTGAGGTTAAAGCAAAGGGTGATGACAAACTACATTTTTTTAGTTACACTTACCATATAATTAATGTGAACTTATTTACATGTTTTTACTACACTTTGTATCTGTAAAAGACAGAAGAAAAAATAAGTTATATTTAGTAAAATTAGTAAGAGACAGGTCGAGAGGTAAAAAATCATAAAAGTGTACTAAGAAATAAAGCAAGAGTGAAGGATACAGAAAGGGAAATAAAGTAATGTAGAAGGACAAACAGAGGGAAAAAGAAATAGAAGGAGAGCAAATTACTGAAGGTAAGTAAGAAACTAAAAGAATATGAACTACCAAAACTTATGGCTGAGATACCCGCCACCCCCTCTCAACACAATCCCCAAAAGGAGGAAAACCGGAAACAGTTCTTAAAGTTTTTGGATGTGGGATGGAGTGACCATCCCGGCCGTATTTATTAAAACAAAAAATTAAAACATTAAACGTTTTCATGTTATGTACAATTTCATTATCACATTACGATGTTTGGCTAACCTTAACATAATCTCTAATACAGAGGTTCTCCTAGCCGAACTAGCATCCTACAAAAACATTCTCTAAGAACACTGAAATTGTACATCCTAACGTTTAAGGGCCAACGGCAAGGTCATAACCGGTGTCAAGATCCCTAACCAGACTTACCCCTCCCACTTGGGAGGGGCGACAGCACAGAGGCTTACCTCAAGTGCAACTACTAACAATTTCCCTTGACTTGACGGGGGCACTTAAGACTCGACGCCATTTAAAGGTCGTTCGAACACTTGTGTGTGGTATCTAGAAGGTATCGTTGACCTCTCCCCACCCCACACAACTTACCGCATCTGCCGTCGCAGATGACCCTGGCCCCGGGAAATTCCCCAGGAGGGGGCTGTAACCCCTCCTACAAAGGAAGGGGCCTTGACCGCCTTTCCTTTACTTCCGGCGACCCGCCCTTAGACGGGACCGCCTCCCCACTGAGGGGCCAATGGCCACCTCTCCCGAGCGCTCCCATCCGTGTTGGGTGACGCCCACTCATAGGGATCTACCAATTAGTGCTCACCGATCATGACCTTACCGCCTACCAAAAATAAATACGACAATTCTTAAACCTATGAAAACATTGGTCACTATGACCGAAAGAGCATGCTAGAAATGCAACACTACATCAAATCATTTTAATCGTAACAACCTAGACGATATTCACCATATTTTATTATGATTAACCACAAACTGATACTGTCACAGCCTGTAAACGAAATGGAAAAACCAACTTATAAATTCACTTTATTGCACAACAACTTGCTGTCCTCAGGGGCTGGTGGGTGGGTCAAAAATGGCTCTTCGTTCCGTCCCGAGCTCACGTGTAGCGAGGAGGTGCAGCTTCGGAGCACAAGAACAAGAGGACGTCTTCTGGTCTTGCGCCTTCTTTTATCCGTCTTTAGGGCGGGCGAAAACCCGCCCCTGCCCGCCCCGAGGGCGTGGCTGGCTGCGTCGGTGTCTAGGCCAGCCCACTCTAGGGCGGGAAAAGGCGCGCCCCGGCTACGCCGCTTCGGGCATACCAGCCGAGACGCGCCTCCCGCCCAAAAATGGCTTCCCGGGGGGATCGAGGCACTCAGCCATACGTTCGGGGGGACCGAGTGGTCGCCCCTTTCCATATGGCTGAGATACCCGCCACCCCCTCTCAACACAATCCCCAAAAGGAGGAAAACCGGAAACAGTTCTTAAAGTTTTTGGATGTGGGATGGAGTGACCATCCCGGCCGTATTTATTAAAACAAAAAATTAAAACATTAAACGTTTTCATGTTATGTACAATTTCATTATCACATTACGATGTTTGGCTAACCTTAACATAATCTCTAATACAGAGGTTCTCCTAGCCGAACTAGCATCCTACAAAAACATTCTCTAAGAACACTGAAATTGTACATCCTAACGTTTAAGGGCCAACGGCAAGGTCATAACCGGTGTCAAGATCCCTAACCAGACTTACCCCTCCCACTTGGGAGGGGCGACAGCACAGAGGCTTACCTCAAGTGCAACTACTAACAATTTCCCTTGACTTGACGGGGGCACTTAAGACTCGACGCCATTTAAAGGTCGTTCGAACACTTGTGTGTGGTATCTAGAAGGTATCGTTGACCTCTCCCCACCCCACACAACTTACCGCATCTGCCGTCGCAGATGACCCTGGCCCCGGGAAATTCCCCAGGAGGGGGCTGTAACCCCTCCTACAAAGGAAGGGGCCTTGACCGCCTTTCCTTTACTTCCGGCGACCCGCCCTTAGACGGGACCGCCTCCCCACTGAGGGGCCAATGGCCACCTCTCCCGAGCGCTCCCATCCGTGTTGGGTGACGCCCACTCATAGGGATCTACCAATTAGTGCTCACCGATCATGACCTTACCGCCACAGGTCCGGATAGTTGACCGGCTATCCGGACCCCCCACAAAACTCCTACCTAAAGGTCATGTTTTAAAGATTTTAACCAGGCTAGGAAGTCTCCTATGAGTAACTCATTCCCCGCCCTCGACAAATGCACACCATCCCCCAGATACATACTGTCATCATTGATACACTTATGCGAGATCGAATGCAATGTCTTGGAACGGAACAACCTACTTACTTTGTTATTCAATTTTTTAACAGAATGATTCAAAGCAGGGATCGAGATAGCCCCCCGCCACACTTTTCGTGGGATCATATGAGACCACGCAATTAGGCACCCCGGAACTCTCCTCGCTAACCAACTTACCGTGGAAAGCATAGCCTCCAGGAGAAGTCGTCTACCGGTGGTGACCAAATCATTGCCCCCCAAATGCACTATGACTATGGACGGCGGTGACCTCATCCGCTCTAACAAGCCCTCAAAAAATTCCTGAAACTGGTCAATACAGAGACCGCCCCTTCCGTAGAAGGACACTCTGTACCCGTATTCCCCAGGTACGTGAACCATGTCACCTGCTTTGAATACGTCTGCGGCCCGTCTCACGTATGAGTGGCCCACGACCCACACCTCCTTCCTCACAGCCGGTGACGTGCGACCGCTGACCTGGTGTTGGGTCGACTGCTCAGTCTGCCCTGCCGCGTAGGCTTGCGCAACTGAAAATAAACAAAAGACAAGAGGCGTGAGTACATGATTACGGCTTCACAACATGTGCAATCGCACGTACCTCTTATAACAATTGGAGGACCAGCGCCCCACACGTTTCACTTGTTCTACATTAAGACCCCTGGCTGTAGCTTCAGTGGCAGCCCCTATACGAAAGGAGTGGGTCCCAAATTCGCCCGGGTCCAAGCCCGCTGCGGCAATGGCCATTGCAAGCACCCGTTGAAACTGAAACCTCGTCAGCGGGGTGGCGTCTGCATGCCTCAACAATGTCCCTCCCCATGATGCCACCCTTCGTGCTAGGTAATCTTCTAAGCACTGTACCGGACACATGGATGACTCGGGGTTCCTGCGAATGATCGTGCAGTCCCCTCTCCCATCTTGATCAGTCTTGGACCTGAGAAAGGAGACAATCATCGCATCACCCCTGATCTGGACATGCTCCCTGCACAAGCCCCCCGTCACGTCCTGTTTGTTCCTTGCAACTAGCTCACTAACTCTCATAGCCCCGTGAAATGCCAGCGTAAATGCAGTCCGGAACAAACAGGTCTCGAACGGGGACGAGCATGTGTTCGGGAGTGTGACCAGTAACTGGGACAACCTGTCTAGACCTATCGGTCGTCGTACGTCTACTCTGCGACCCTCTAGACGTTGCCACCCACGTAGCGCTTTCTGCACCGTGAAAGACGCTGTTGGGTCCAGGATGCCATGGGCCCTGGCAACAAAGGAAATGGCGGCACGATGCCTTTGGGCCGTAGCCACCGATTTCCCAGCCCTACGTAAGGACATCAGAAAAAGTACTACCAACTCTTCCTGACCCCAAAGTCCCCCTCTCTCTGCCCCCAAAAAGGCTAAATAGGCCTGGAACGCCCCTTCATATGCCTTCCTTGTCCTGGGTGCTAGACTCTCTCCCACGAGGTGACGAAGTTCGGGGCACCGAGAGACCAGAGAGCTTTGGGGAAGGGTGCCGGCTCCGGGTCCGCTGAAGGAAGGAAACCCGAGAAAGCCTGCATGTGAAAACGAGACAGTGCATCAGCAGCCTGATTCATCACCCCTGGGACATGTTTTGCTCTGAATACGACGTTCAGTTGCATACACAGTAAGACAATTTCTTTGAGCAGCCTCAAAATCAATTTACAACGGGCTGCCTGACTATTGATGCATTCTACCACGGTCATGTTGTCGGACCAGAACACAACAGAATGATCTCTGAACCCTTCTGGCCAGGTTCTCAGGGCCACCAGAATGGGAAATAGTTCAAGGAAAGCGATGTTACTCGTCAGCCCCTTCTCGTGCCACCATAGGGGCCACTTTTGTGCCGACCATTTTGTGCCGAAGATGGCGCCAAAACCTACGCTTCCTGCTGAATCTGTCCATAGCCCAAGCTCTTCGGAGGACACGGCTGGCTTGTTCCAGACGACTCGGCCATTGAAGTCCGCCAAGAATGCTAACCAAATCCGCATGTCCTGGCGGACCTCAGCCGATAACCTTGTGCGATGATGACCCTCCTTTAGGCCAACCATCGCTTGGGCAATTGAGCGGGAAAAGGGGCGAGCTATTGGTATCACCCTCAAGGCAAAGTTCAACTTTCCCACTAACTGTTGCAACTGATGCAGTGTAACTTTGGATGCATTTAAACATACTTGGAGGGCTGCCCTGAATTTCGACACTTTGCTAGCTGGTAAACGGAAGCACCCCTCCCTTGAGTCCAACTCGATCCCCAAAAACTCGAGGCAAGTCGTGGGACCCATAGTTTTACCCGGTGCCAATGGCACGCCAAGATGATCCATTAACACACAGAATTCAGCTAAGGCCTGGGCACATTCGGGATTACCGGCGGGGCCAAGGAACAGAAAGTCGTCAAGGTAGTGCATTACATTTCGGAAACCCGTTTTCTTAGTGAACACCCATTGCAGGAAAGTACTGAATTGCTCAAAGTAAGCACATGATATAGAGCATCCCATTGGCATACACCTATCCATGTAAAATGACCCCTGAAACCCGAATCCCAGAAGACGCTGATCGTCTGGGTGTACCGGGAGCAACCGGAACGCTGACTCGATATCAGATTTCGCCATCAACGTCCCGTGCCCCAGGCGATTCAAGATGGCTACCGCCTCATCAAAAGATGCGTATCGCACCGAACAAACTTCTGGATCAATTGCGTCGTTCACCGAAAGACCATGTGGAGCAGATAGATTATGGATCAAACGAAACTCACCCGGGTCCTTCTTGGGGACCACCCCTAACGGAGAACAAACGAAATCCGGTACCGGGGGTTCACTAAACGGGCCGGCGACCCGTCCCCGGCTAACCTCTTTCTGAATTTTTTCTTGCACTACAGATGTATGTTGTAAAACGGAAAGTTGATTTTTGCACATCCCTACACCCTGAAAGTCCCCTACCGGGATGCGGAAACCATGTGTAAAACCGTTCCGCAGCACCCCGGCAGAAGTACGATCCGGGTATTCGCTGAGCCAGGGAATCATTGCCAAGGTATCAATCGGGGTTGGTAGAGGCGCCCCTCGGCCTAGCTTAGACCTGTTTGGCGCCTCCCTTACCACCATTCTCACCCGTTCTGGCTCTGCACGATGACTCAGGATGGGACGACCCACACGTACTACACTCATGTTTGAATTTACACGATCCCGGAGGCCTGGTACATTTCCCCTTGTTGAAATTAAAACAGAAACCCTTTCTCCCTGTATTGCCTGCGGGCCTCGACTGGTCGTCGGTGCTCGTACTTGGTCGAAAGGGCGTCCCCACATTTTGGCGGGAGTAATCAACAACATTGCTCCCGACCAATGGCATTCTTAACATTCCCGATTCTTTCATTTTATCCCATGTTAAAGAATCGTAACAATCCCAAGTCAAACTCTTGTTATGTTCTTTTTCTTTCCTGAACAGATTGTCATAACAAAACCAATGGTTACCTTGATACGCTGTCGAGTAACCCATAATTCGTGATTGATAAACGGGAAACTCAGGAAGCAACTCGGGCCTACGTTCCCCCAAAATCGATGTGAAAATACCCCATGCATTGCCCCAGTTGCCAATGTTCTCATTTACCTTAAAGGCGGCCATCTTTGCGCGCCAAACACTCGGATGCATTAAGTCCTTCTGACTTTTCACATGCTCCACATCATAATGATCAACAAGCAGGGAAAAAATATTCACGTACTCCCCCGCCCAGATCTTTTCCTTTATAGCTAAAGGCACATGTTGTCCCAATCTCTCTCTACGAGAGGGTGCTGACTCGTCCCTTGCAATCGGCAATGGCCGCTTACCTGAACCGGACGCAGCTTCTGCCGCTTGCGGCTTGTCTATCCCCGCCAACGGCGTAGCCACTCTAGCTGCCTCTTTCTTCTCACGAAGCCCTTTTATCAGCGCCTGTGCCTCGGCAGCCGTGGCGCCATCACTACTATCCCCCAACCATGCTGCTAGCTGTGCTGCCAGCTCGGGGGGCATGTCTTCCTTGGATGTCGGGGTGACGACAACGGGGATTGGATTCCCCTCCATCGGTACTGGGGTCGGCGCCTCGAGCGGGGCAGAGGGAACCGGGACGTCCCCACCGGCTGGAACTTTTCTCGGCCTCTTAGGTCTCCCTCCAGCCGGCGCAGGGCCCGAACCCTCCTCCCCATCTCGCTCCGCCAACCGTTTCTTTATGTCGGATACTTCTTTGCAAAGGGCCCGCACCATCTGGTCGGTCGTCATTCTCTTTGCGCCTTTCTTGGGCATCTCTCCGAGGAAGTATCTAGAAGACAAAGAAAAAAGATCAAAACGCTCAAAAATGGCTCTTCGTTCCGTCCCGAGCTCACGTGTAGCGAGGAGGTGCAGCTTCGGAGCACAAGAACAAGAGGACGTCTTCTGGTCTTGCGCCTTCTTTTATCCGTCTTCAGGGCGGGCGAAAACCCGCCCCTGCCCGCCCCGAGGGCGTGGCTGGCTGCGTCGGTGTCTAGGCCAGCCCACTCTAGGGCGGGAAAAGGCGCGCCCCGGCTACGCCGCTTCGGGCATACCAGCCGAGACGCGCCTCCCGCCCAAAAATGGCTTCCCGGGGGGATCGAGGCACTCAGCCATACGTTCGGGGGGACCGAGTGGTCGCCCCTTTCCAAAATCAGGAAAGAGGAGTAAGTAAAAGGGAAATAAGTGAGAGGGAAAGGAGTCTGATTGAGGATCCATTTACAAGAAAGAAGAATGGAAGATGACTGAGAGTGAGTGAAAGGGAGTCACAGAGTGAAGGGATGAAGGGAGTGAGGATAATATAGAAGGATTGAGGGAAAAGTAGTGAGGAAGTAAGTACACAGAAGGAATAAGGGAAGGACTGAGTGAAGTGGAGTACAATGAGTAAGAAAGGAAAATGAGTAAAGGAGCAAAAGAAGGAAAGAGAGGGGAAGAGGACTAAAGCAGTGGTACTGAGAGAATGTGATTCGGTGATGAAAGTAAAGAGAAGGACATTGAAAGATAGGAAATGCAGGGTAGTAATGGAACCGGAGTAAAAGAACTGGGGTGAAGAATGATGAGAGAGGAGCAGTGAAGTTGTTCTAAGAGAAATGATAGAAGGTAGATAAACACAAGTGAGCATAACACAAGGATATTGAGGGACTGAGGACATAGAGGTAGAGAACGAAAAAAGAGACAAAAGAAAAGAAGCAAAGAAAGATAAGTGAGAGAGAATGGGTGAGTTATAGTGACAGAGTGCGACAAAAGAGGTGAGTGAGTAAAGAGGAATTAGTAAAAGAGCAAAGGAGGAAAAGACGGAAAAGGAAGTTAAGTAGACAGACTGAAAGCTGAAAAGTGGTGCAATGGAGAGAGGGGATGCAGACAGTTGAAATGGGATTGAGGGGTTGTGAAAGAAGTGGAGTAAAGGAACAGCAATGAAACAGAGTGAGAGAAAGGCAGTGTGAGTGAGTACAACATGTTAGATAGTTTATTTTTGCTGTTCTCAGAATATATTGAATTTCATCAAAAACAGTGAGTTCAAACTATTCATCATATGACAGCGGGAAAAAAAAATCTAAAAGATTGTGTTTTAAAAAACCCATTTAAACTTACAAATCATATATGTACACTAATCTTTCATTCACTTACTTTTCCTTGAGGCCAAATAGTACATCCTGAAGGTCCTTTTTGTTGGAAAATACTCTGCTGTTCTTTTAAATTTCCATTTCATCGACTTTCTAAGAACATCTGAAATAATTTTCAACGTTTTCATTTCCTCCTTGTGTTAAGTCATGACTCTTTGCTCATTCCTTCACCTTTTCTTATGGCCAAATAGTGTCAGATATATCAGTATGTTTTTAAATTTCTCAAATCAATATCTGAAATTACCGTTTACCCGATGTTTTGAAACAAAAGCTCATACAACATTTTCACAATGTTTAAATATTCATATTCCCTTTTTGGATCACTCATGTTCAACATTTCCTATAATACTCATATCACTTACTATGATATCCACTTATGGATTTTTTATATTATGTTGATGACTTTTACTCACAATATAATTTTAAACAGTAGACTAACTTTTATTAACTGCTCCCGTCTTCATAGGCCAATTACCTTTACTTAAACATAGAGGTAGAAAACGAAAAAAGAGACAAAAGAAAAGAAGCAAAGAAAGATAAGTGAGAAAGAATGGGTGACTTATAGTGACAGAGTGCGACAAAAGAGGTGAGTGAGTAAAGAGGAATTAGTAAAAGAGCAAAGAAGGAAAAGACGGAAAAAGGAAGTAAAGTAGACAGACTGAAAGCTGAAAAGTGGTGCAATGCAGAGAGGGGATGCAGACAGCTGAAATGGGATTGAGGGGTTGTGAAAGAAGTGGAGTAAAGTAACAGCGATGAAAGAGAGCTGAAAAAAGGATGGAAAATGAAAAGTGAGTGTGAGACAATGGGAATACAATATAAATTACACAATACAAACTATAGAATAACTTGTACAACATGTTAGATAGTTTATTTTTGCTGTTCTCAGAATATATTGAATTTCACTAAAAACCGTGAGTTCAAACTATTCATCATATGACAGCGGGAAAAAAAAACACAATCTAAAAGATTGTGTTTTAAAAAACCCATATAAACTTACAAATCATATATTTACACTAATCTTTCATTCACTTTTCCTTGAGGCCAAATAGTAGATCGTGAAGGTCCTTTTTGTTGGAAAATACTCTGCTGTTCTTTTAAATTTCCATTTCATCGACTTTCTAAGAACATCTGAAATAATTCTCAACGTTTTCATTTCCTCCTTGTGTTAAGTCATGTCTCTTTGCTCATTCCTTTCACCTTTTCTTACGGCCAAATAGTGTCAGATATATCAGTATGTTTTTAAATTTCTCAAATCAAAATCTGAAATTACCGTTTACCCGATGTTTTGAAACAAAAGCTCATACAACATTTTCACAATGTTTAAATATTCATATTCCCTTTTTGGATCACTCATGTTCAACATTTCCTATAATACTGATATCACTTACTATGATATCCACTTACAGTACCTATATGAGAACTGGATTTTGTATATTATGTTGATGACTTTTACTCACAATATAATTTTAAACAGTAGACTAACTGTTATTAACTGCTCCCGTCTTCATAGGCCAATTACCTTTACTTAAACTTTGGTTCTAAAAACACTAGGTAAGAATTTTGTAAGTCAAAAGGCAAACGTTGTTTATAAGTCAAATGAGTATCATTGCAGTAAGTCCAACCTTTTCGACATTTTAAATAAGCTGTATAAAGCCCTGGTGTTGTCGAAGGACCGTCATGATAAATAATAGCTACAGTTGCAAAGGTTCTTACTGAAATTGATAACTGAGAAGCCACGAAATTTTTGATACAAGTTGTCAATTTAGTTCCATCAAGTTTGTATAAATAATGTAGACAGCATTGGACACTTACATTGGGTACACACCATATTATGATCAGCTGCTTTAACTAGATTATTAAATGACACTGATTTGCAGTCTGGTAAAGTCAAATATATAAATCTTTCAGTGTCTATTCTATTAGTACTTGATAAACTACAATTGTCGCAGTCATGTTGCCATTGATAAGAAAGGCTAAAAAGATTTTCTACATCTACACCTTCATCTTGCAAAACATCAAACATATATATTAAAAATTCCTGACAATCCTGCTGAATGTTTTGTGAAAATTTTTCTTGACCTGAACATATGTCTAAAATATTTCGAATTTCTGTAACACTTTCTATTTTTGCTTTATCACTGCTACAATTCTCAAACACAGAATTCAATAAACCGCACAATCTTTGATCCCGATTTTGCAATTATTCTCATTTCTTCTTTTTCGGCCTACCACACGTTTTTCAAACAGAGGATATTGAGGCAAATGTGGAGCATACTCTCTTCTTAACCTATTGTATTCTTTAACACAATCTAGATCTGCACAAATCTTTGTCTCATCACACTTACTCAAGTGCAATCCTGATAAAGTTCTGACTCATGATAATGCCACATATTCCATACCCTCTTTAAACACAGAACTTCCAATATTCACCAAAGCACTATCTACACGTAAACCTTGAGATTTATGAATTGTCACCGCATATGCCAAACAAACAGGAAACTGTTTTCGGCGAACATATAATTCTTTTACAAGCGAAAATCAGAACATCGACTGATTTGTTGTACTTGCTCAATGCCATCAAATTTAATTCTTTAAAATTCAATTCCATCTCTATTTCTATAATTCACAAAATCAACAACATGACCCATTGCTCTATTTACCAGACCTCTTTCAACATTTAAATTCCTTCTCAAAATGATACAACAATTTAAACACAGATTCAGTGACTTTTTCAAAACCAGCTGTTTTAGATATACTCTTCTCTAATGAATCCAATTTTGATTTCAAATCTTCTGACAAAATAATTGTTGTTCCCATATGCTCAATTTTATCTATTGCTTCCAGTTTCAAAATCTCTTCATTTTCTAACTTTACCATTTTGTTGTTGAAGATGGAACATTCTTGCAGAGTTGGCATCAAACATATCCCAGATTTGTTCTCAGTAATTTTCTTAAAAATATTCTCTGGAAGAATGTTTTCATTTGGATACAAATTTGAAATTAATCGTGCATGTAAAGCTTCTTTCCTGTGCTCGCTTACTTTTCCGATTCTTATATCTTGTAGAATTTTTTTATAATCTTCATCCTTTGCCTTTTCCATATTTTAAAACAGTTCTGTATATTTGAAATTTAACCATATATTAATGTTTCCAATGCTTCCAAGGGACTTCCTTGTATCTTCATGCGTGAGCATTTTAAACACTGGTTGTCCTTTTACTGGAGTCAACTGCAGTAGATCTCCAAAACAATAATGTGTTTTCCTCCAAATAGCACATCATACTCTGTTCTAAGAATTTCTTGCATTCTCAAATGCACAAAAGCAAGCATTAGATTTGAGACCATGCTCACTTCATCAATGATAAGAAGTTTCATTTTCTTCAGGACTCTGGAAACTTCAGAACACGCATCTCCAGGTAACTTGTTGTAATGCAATTTATTATCATGCTCAGCTGGCAGCATCAGTAAACGATGTAGAGTAATCCCTTTAATGTTATGTGCTGCCAGTCCAGTTGGAGTGGTTACAACACAAGACAGCAGTGATTCAGTTCTTTTCTGCAGATAAGTTGCAATTGCTTTAATCAGAAAACTTTTTCCTGTTCCCGTTTCTCCACTTACGTACAGTCGGACAGGCTTAAATGATGTACATGAGCACTCTTTTTTCTCATGTCTGAATCCATGTTCAATCTGTTCTGTGACTTGGTCATATATCTGCTCAACGTTTAGTTGCTTTACCACATCTTTTAAGTTAACTACATCCTCTTGAGCTTGTTCCATAGCTCTTTCTACCTCATCCATGGCAGTGGCAGCTTCATTTTGGATAGTTGGTCCTCTTAGTGGATCCTGACTCAATGAAGTAATACTCTGACTGTCTTGAGAACTGTCTCTAGCAATCTCTTCAGCAATTGCGGCTTCTTGCTCTATTTCTTCGTTCAACATTTGCAGATAATTTGGAAAAACAGGACATTCTATGGTATCCTTGGTTGCATTAAATGAATCTTTGTAACAGAGAAAATCTTCAAGTAGTTCCTCTTCTGTACGCCATGGCTTAAAGAGTTGCAAAAGAGCTAAATAGTAAAATTCTCTTTTGTCTGGAGATTCGCAACTCAATTTTCGATGATTAATTAAATGTCCTTTTCTCTGCTTCACTAGACATACTTCATACCCAATTACAGCATATTTTCCATTATTGATATCTTCTGTGATGTTCCTACTATAACTATAGTTTTGCAGAACTTCATACAATCAAGTGTTCTCAAGGTGAGTACTTCTAATTGGATAGTATGTATCCAACATGTTTGTCTTCAAAATATCTGTACTGTTTGGTTCTTTCTGCACCAAATACTCAATTTCTTGTACAGATTTCAAAACTCAGTTTCGTGTTGCAGCAAGACCTAGACTCACCCAAATGATTGTTCTAGATTTGGCATAGAGACTTGCTGATGGTAACTGATCAGAACATTCATATGCTCCAATTTCTCGATGCAACAACATCTTCAGACTGAAACTGTATAACTTTTTACTTACACTCTTTTCATGTGAAATGTCCTCCTACATTTCCTTCAGTTCTGTCTTTTCTTTTTTTGTGATGTAAGACGTCACATATCGAGCCACAGCAATAGAGTTGTCAGCAACAAACTGAATATCCATGTTAGCATTCCACATGGACAAAATCACTGGGTTGTAGTCATTAATATACTTGGACTCTTCGTTTCTTTTTAAATTGTATGTATTTTTTGGTGATTTTCTCGTCACAGTATGTCGCAAAGAAGACATCAAGTTATTTACTCTTCCTTTAGAAATCACTGGTCGTGGAAATGCGAAACGATATTTGGTGTAGAACTTGTCCTTGTTTCTGAATTTTCGACAACAGTACTTTCCACAACGATGGGATTGAAAGCGTAAAACTTGTTGCCTTAAATTGTTTTCTTCAGTAGTTTTCGGAACAGCACAGGTTGAATACTCTTCTATGAAACTCATCACTGTGTCATCCAAATCAGTACCAAATTTGGGTGCATATTTAATCCATAACAACATATGTATGTGAGGAGCACCTCTCGCTTGATACTCCTTCCTCCAAAAGAAATCCAAAACCTCTCCAAGGGGAGGATTTTTTTTGTTGGTAATAAAAGACTTCATAGCTTCAAATCTATGATCGAAATATCAGCATACATTCACTGGATCTAAATAACACAGTTCTCCAGATGTTTTGAATTCTATATTTTGTATGTTTCCATTTGCCTCTCCTAGAAATTGAAGTAAGTCGTCCCATGCATACTCAGCACAGCTAAGAGTGAGGAACCATGTAGGAGTTCCTAAGTTTCTTAGCATACATTTCAATTCCCCATGACGACGGAACCAATACTCGTTTGTACCACGCTGACATGCCATGAAATTGATTAGCTGAGATTTCAAAATACTGTCTTGCAGATTGACTTTCTCCATAAAGTCCCTCGCCGAAACATTTTGCAGATGTCCTCCACTTTTCAGTATATGGTTCACTGCATAAGAAAGCCCAGACAAGTCACTTTCATACAGTGGATGAAAAAAATACGGAATGCATTGACAAAACCTTGGATCTTCAGCATATAATCTTCAAGTCCGGTATTCAGCTGCAGGAATTTGAACTGGTCGATCCTCATATCATCCAGCTCGACCTGTTGGAAATAACTGTGGAAAACAACAAGCTTCCAAACTTTCTTCCCATACACTAATGGGACTTCCTTTTGCTGCTTTCATTTGAAACAAGTCAATTGCATTCCCCATTACCTCCTTGGCATGCAAAGGATGAACAGTATAATGGTCATATATTTCTTCACTTCTAGACACATCAACTTTTTCAATTTGGCCGACTGAACAATCACTGTCTTCTTCTGTAGCTGTTTCCTCAGCTCCAACACATACATGTTTGTAGTACTCATTGTTTTTGACCAAATACAACGTTGCCTTTTTTACTTTCCTGACATCCACTAAATCTTGCCAGATTTTCTTACTCTTTGTCGGAACCCCATTAACTAGAATAACCAGAGGATCCTCTTCTACTCTTTCTACACTAATTGTATCAATATTTTTCTTGACATCTAGAGGCAAATAAACAACTCTTCCCTTTAATCCTCTTTGTAAATCTGAAGGAGGCAATTTCCCTATCTTAGGCTCCATGCAAACAATAGCCTGAAAAGGATGGACACATTGAATCAAAATAGATTCATAAGTATTTAAATGCATCAATTCAGAAGGAATATCTAACAACTGAAGATTATTATGAACAGCTCTAGCAGGCATTCTGTTTTCATTTAATTTTTTAACACAATAATTACAAATACGCTGATCAGAACTCAAATCAAAATAATTCTCCACCAACAAATAAGTTACAAAATCCTGCCATTCACTATTGTTTTCCATTTCACTTTTTGCATATAAAACAACTAACCTAGTCTGAATCTTATAATGAGTCCGTCAACAACACACACGAGTAAAATTAGGCCTTTCACTTGATTTCACCTTAAACTTGGTAATTTCCTCGTTAAACTTTTCTGTACTTAAAATCTGTACATTGTCTTCCACATTATCATCTATTACTATATCCATTTCTACACTGTCCTCTTTGTCCCCAAAATAACAAAACTCAATTTCTTCACAAATGCTCTTCACATCTAATTCAGATCCATGCAAAAGAGCACTGTTTAACTGTTTAAGCTTAAGTGCTGGACTTTTTGCATAATACAACCTTCTCACTAATTTCCTCACTTTATTATGATGCACTGCTAACATCCTAAAATGATGAAAAACACTCTGACATACTTTTGTAGAAAGACAAGCCAGTGAATGCCCATGCAAACCTGTGTTTTCTCTCACTCTGCAAGGATCTAACTCTTGCAAGATCTTCATTTTCTGTTTTACACTTTTCTTACTATATGTATGTAAGAAATTACGAAGAGAATCGATTGAATCCTGTTGCATACTACAAATACTACTACACTTCCATGTGTACAACGGACCCTTAGTACGTCTCCTTTAAACTTCATCAGCTAACACCTCTTCTGCATCTCTAGACAGAAGTTTATCTTTTTCCATCAGACAACCGTCTTTCACCTCATATGCTCGACCACTGGTGTCAACTGCATGCACCAAATCATTCTCCTGGAAGTAACTCTCCTCATTAAAAAATGGCTCAGAACTTGAACTATGCATCCATTCTCCTGAAAATACTACACAAAAATGTGTCCGATTAATTATTCTTTTCCATCTACTGTTCGATTTGAAAACATCAATTGCCTTAATAAGTATAAGTATCCTAATTCTATTGATGACTAAAATAAATAATTTTTTCTTAACTTCGAAAGCCTGATCAACAATCTTCTCTACACTTTTCTTTTTCTTTTAGAAAGCAGCTCTCTGTTTACCTTTCTTCATATTTTTTAACAAATTTAAAACTACCCTATTGGTTTTGTCTTCTATTTCTATACATACTGTTCTCTCCTGGTCCAGTAGTAACACTTTTGGGGGCCTCTCCTTCCTTTTCAAATTTGCTCTCTCCTTCTGTATATTCTCTTTCTCATTAACATTTTTTTTTGCTTTACATATGTTCCGAAAAAAAGACTTAGTTGTCTTACCAGGAGCTTTTTTGTGTTTTTTGAATTACTTGTTGTAGAGGAGTGCTTTAATTCCATTGCTGATTTTGTTTTTTTTCCATATGGCATCTTTCCTTCTCCTCTGACTTGAAGGCATATTTCCAAAACTTTTGAATTGTTGATGTCAATCTGTGGTAAAGAAAATAATAACACATTATAGACCACTATTAGCAAACAACAAAGGACTGACAATAAGCAAACGATATAAACACTAGAGTACAATATATCTAAGTTTATATCACAGCAACTATATAACTAGGAGTAAGACAGAGAAAAACAGCTAGACGGAGTAACACAAAGAGACAGACAGAGTCAGACAAAGAAACAGGTAGAGGGAGTAAAACATAAAGAAGGAGTAAGACAGAGAGAGTGTATAATATGTTGTAAGACAGAGAATGGATGTAAAAGGGAGAGGAAGTAAGTCAAAGAAAGGAAGAAAAAGAGTAAATCACAAAAAGGGTGTAACAGGGTGTAAGACAAAGAGAAGGTGTTTGAAGGGAAGAGGATGTAAAAAAAACTTAAATAGAGAGAGCCTGTAAAAGGAAAAGAGAGAGTAAGCTTGAGAGAGGGTGTAAGAGGAAGTAAAAAAAGACAGAGGATATAACAAGAAATAGGTCAGACAGAGGATATAACAGGAAGAAAGGAAGAGAATAAAAAAGTCAGAAAGGAGGAGAGAGGGTGTAAAACAGAAAAAAAGATGTAATAGGGAGTAAGACAGGGAGAGAATGTTACAAAGAGAAATGTTGTAAGACGGATTAAATCAGGAAGAGGGTGTAAGACAGAGTATGATTTAGAAATTGCTATAATAAAGAGAGAAAGGGAATACATCAGAGACAGGGAGTAACAGAAAGTAAGTCAAAGAGAGAATGTAAGAGAGTGTAACACAGTCAGGATGTAAAAAGGAATAAGTCAGAGAGAGGGTGTTAGAAGGGGACAGTTGGAAAAATAATAATGCTGGGTAAAGAAATGTTGATGAATAAAGTATTTGTATTTTGAAAATAAGTGACATTTCAGTAGTGTAATAAAATACTTGTACATAAGACCTGTGCTCTGTTTTTTATGTTATTTAAAAAATATTTAAAGCACATGAATTAGTTTTACATTATTCACAAGGTTTAGATACTGTGTACATGATTGCATATTTTACCTGTGTTTCCTCAGATTAGGAAGCAGTTTGTCCAGATGAGGTGAGGCCTGTGCAGAAGCGCAGAGGAGATGAGGCCTGTGTCTAAGAATGCACTGGACTGGACTTCAATAGGCTAATTTTTCAATGAGTTTGTCTATTCGTGGAATAGGGTAAGCGTCGAATGTGGAGATGTCATTCAGCGCTACTACACCAGGGACAGCAGTAGTAGGAATAGGGCCCTTCTTGTTTGGGCACGCAATATCTCTAGTTAAGTGTCCCAACTTCTTACTAATGTTACACCAGGCCTTTAAAGGATCAAGTTCTTTCCCCTGTACTTGTTAGAAGATTGGGAAAAGTTTTGGGACCCACCCCCCTGTGCAGGGTTTTTGGGGCCCTTTTGAAGACTCAGGCTTTTTATCTTCGGGATTCTCGCCACCTTTCCCCAGGGTAGCTTTTGTAACCCCTTTCTTTTGGTCACCCCCAGTGGTTGTTTTTGTCGCCCTTGTCTTGACCCAGTCGTCTGCCTTCTTTCCCAATCCTTGGGGAGAAATTTGACCTGGTTCTACAAATTCAGTTTTAATTTTTCATTAATGAAATTACTTAAAATAAGTTCTTTTATAAATAGATTGTAAAGTCCATTGAAATCATGCACAGTGCATCCAGTTAACCATTCATCTAGCGTTTTAACTGTGTAGTCCACAAAGTCAATCCAGGATTGGTTTTGGGTTTTGTGAGCCCCCTGAATCGAATTATGAATTCCTCAGTTGTGAGTCCAAATTCCTTAACCAGAGTACTCTTCATGACATCATAAGACCCAGCATCTGCCCCAGAATGGGTCAGGATTTTGTTTCTGCAGTTACCAATAAAAAGTTCAATCAATCAATCTATCAGGGAATTGTAAGCGTGCTACTTACCCGTGAGGTTCTCAATGCGCTGAGGGGGTGGCGGGTCCCCAGGTCTGTTTAGCCGAAGAGCCAGGTTTTTAGGGTCTTCCTGAAGGGGTTCTAGGAAGGGGCGCATCTGATGTCTGCCAGTAGCTAGTTTCAGGTTTTGGCTGCAATTTGAGAGAAGGATCTTCCGCCTGCTCTGGCTCTGTGGATGTGCGGTGTTTCGGCCGGTGTGAGGTTGGAAGATCAGAGGTTTCTTATGGGTATGTGGAAGTTGATTCTGTCATTTAGGTATTTGGGCCCATTGTTGTGTAGGTATTTTTAGGCATGAGTGAGGATTTTGATAGTGACTCTTTTCTCCACCGGGAGGCAGTGGAGACTTTGTAGGTTTCGACTGATGTGTTTGTGTCAGGAAATGCCGAGGACTAGTCTGGCGCGGTGTTCTGTATTATCTGGAGTTTGCGGAGGAGGGACTTGTTGATGCTGGCGTATATTGCATTTCCATAGTTCAGTCTGCTGGTGATAAGTGCGTGGATGACTGTCTTCCTTTACTCAGGATGGATCCACTTGAAGGTCTTGTGGAAGGTGTTGAAGCAGCTGGAGGTTTTGACATTGACCTGTTGGTTCATGGTAAGTGATGAGTCGATTACGATGCTGAGGTTCTTGGCGTGGTCTGAGGGGGTCGGTGGGATTCTGAGGGTGGTCGGTCAACAGATGTTGTCCCACGCAGAAGGGGTGGTACCAAGGACAAGGACTTCTGTTTTCTTGGTGTTGAGCTTCAGGCAGCTGTTAGTCATCCAGACTGCGACATCTTGCATTCCTTTCTGGAAGTTGAGGTTGGCAGTGGTGGGGTGTTTGGTAAGGGAGAGGATGTGCTGGGTGTCATTGGGTTAGAATCCAATGTTGAGGCTGTATTGTCGGACGATGGCTGCCAGAGGGGCCATGTAGATATTGAAGAGGGTGGGGCTCAGGGATGAACACGGTTTGACTTCGCAGGTGATTTTCATGGGGTTGGAGACCAAGGGTGGGAGTCTCATCCTTTCCAGTGAGGAATGATCAGTTCCAGGCCAGGGCTGTTCCTTGTATGCCTGTATCGTGTAGTCTGGTGACTAATGTGCGGTGGGAGATGGTGTTGAAGGCCGCTGATAGGTCGAGTAGGATGAGGGCTGTGGAGTGGCCTTGGTCCAGTAGTGTGCGGGTGTCATCTGTGGTGGGGAGTAGGACAGTCTCTGTACTGTGGTTGATCCGAAATCCAGATTGGGACAGGTTGAGGACGGCGTTCTCTTCAATTAATCGTGTTAGTTTTCTTTTGACTGTTTTTTCTGCAACATTGGCTGTGAAGGCGAGGAGCAAGGTGGGCCTATAGTTCTTGAGGTCGGTGGGGACAGCTGTGGGCTTATTGAGCAGAAGTCTGACTTCTGCATGCTTCCTGTGGTCTGGGAAGGTGTCTGTTTTGAAGGTGTTGTTGATGGTGCGTTGTAGTTTGGGTGCAATCGTAGCCAAGGCTCTGTGGTAGATGTGAGGGGGGCAGGGGTCAGTGTGGGCCCCTGGGTTGATGCTTTTCATGTTCGAGGCAGTGTCTTTAGCTGTGATTGGTGTCCAATTGGAGATGGTGGGCTGGCTGGTGTTTCTGGGGGACCTTCTGTGGCACCTGGTGGATGGTCTATGAAGTTGTCATAGAGGTTTTTGATCATGAGGGGGAAATAGATTGCAAGTGTGTCGCAGAGGTCTTGGGATGGGGTGATGTCTGTGGCTTTGCTGCGTGGGTTGGTAAATTTGTGAATGACACTGAGAAGTTCCTTGGAGTTGGTGGAGTTGGCCAGGATTTTGCTTGGATGAAGTTCCTCTTGGTGTCTCTGATCTGCTTGTGGTAGTCCATCATGGCGTCCTTGAAGGTGGTGGGGTTTTTTGTTGTCCTGGTACTTTCTCCAATTCTTCTCCAGGCGTCTGCAGGTGCGTCTGGCTTCTTGGAGAGCGGTGGTGAACCAGTCTGCTTTCCTCGGGCGTTGTCTGTCGGGGTTGCGTAGCAGAGCGAGCATGTCTTCGCAGTCGGAGATCCAGGTGTAGAGTTCTCTTGCTTTGTCGTTTGCATGAGGTGCCATGGTGTGCTTGCCCCAGTTGAGGGGCAGTTAATATGCTCATCAGTCACCTTGCTCCAGGTCCTTCCTTGAGAGCATGGGGCTGGTTAGGGTGCCTTGGGTTTGTTGATGGTGAAGTGTACGCCGTGGTTGGCGGTCCATGGGAGCTGCCTTGTGTGGTTGAATTGGATGCTGTTTCCTGTTGCGAAGATGGGGTCGAGGGTGTGTCCTGCTCTGTGGGTCGGTGTGTTGACGAGTTGTTGAAGTCCGATGCTGGTGAGGTTGTCACTAAGGATAGTGGATTTGGAGTTGCTGGGGATGTCGAGGTGGAAGTTCAGGACTCCAATGAGTATGTAGTTTATTGAGGCGATGGCGTAGGGTGTGATGAAGTTGGTGATGGTGGTGGAGAAGGGTGTTCAGGGTCTGGGGGTCTGTATACGAGGGTTCTTCAGAGTGTGACTTTTGGGGTGGTCTGGATCTGGAAGTACAGGTGTTCGGCAGAGGGGAAGGTTTCGCTGGAGGTGGTGACGCAGAGGGTGCTCTTGTAGGAGATGGCAAAGCCCCCTCCTGGGTGGTGGGCAGTCTTTCCTCTGGGTCTTGTATCCATCTGGGATGGCAGTGCTGATTTCGGGGGTGGAGGTGGCATTGATCCAGGTCTCTGTGAAGAAGGCAATGTCAGACGAGAGAGAGTCGAGTAGAGTCCAGATTTCTATGGCGTGTTTGTGTACTGCGCATACATTGAGGAGGATGCATTTTAGGGTGTCGCTGGTGCTGGCGTCGGGCGGTGTTGAAGGTCGGGCGGTGGAGAGAGTCTGGTAGAAGTTGATGCAGGAGAACTGGCCATGGGTCATGTTAGGCAGAGCCTTTTGGCATTTTCTAAGTCTTCCAGGTTTGAGTGCAAGGAGGTTGGTGGTGTTGTAGCGATTGGTAGTGGGAGGTCCAGGGTTCCTGGCACTGACCACGGTTGGTTCACAGATGGGCACAGACCAGCCTGCCTTTGACACACTGGTGGCAAGCCCGCTGTGCATGTCCACTGCATGTCCACCTTGCAGCAGCCACCATGAACTAGGGAAGGTGGGAGGAAGGAGAGGCTTGTAGCCAGGAGCGGTGGCATTCCTGGGGGAATTCCAGGGGGGAATCCCTGTGGGAATTCCAGGGGTGAGTGTGAGAAGTTGGCCTTATATATGATGTCCACTATTCAATTGTTTAACAACAAGGGGTGGTGATGGACAGAGTTTCTAAATTAAGCAGAATACTGTCACCCAGTCAAGAGATCAGGGCTAGATCCAACACCGTTTTTTAGCTCACTGCAGCATCCCAGTTCAGAACATGGCTATATGCAATTTAGTCTGTTCCTGTCCCAGTGCATGATGGGAACAGGGCAAACCAAACTACCAAGCCAATTCTTACATTGGGAAGGAAACAAGCTTCCGGGGACCGGTTTCTGGCATTTCAGCTGCCGTCGGCCCGGCTTGCTTGAATCCTGATGGTGCAATGAGCAAGGGACTCACATCTGAGTATACCCTTCCACGCTTAGGGTGGACAAAATATTTAACAACAAGGGGTGGTGATGGACAGAGTTTCTGAATTAAGCAGAATACTGTCACCCAGTCAAGAGATCAGGGCTAGATCCAACACCGTTTTTTAGCTCACTGTACCATCCCAGTTCAGAACATGGCTATATGCAAATTAGTCTCTTCCTGTCCCAGTGCATGATGGGAACAGGACAAACCAAACTACCAAGCCAATTCTTACACTGGGAAGGAAACAAGTTTCCGGGGACCGGTTTCTGGCATTTCAGCCGTCGTCGGCCCGGCTTGCTTGAATCCTGATGGTGCAATGAGCAAGGGACTCACATCTGAGTATACCCTTCCACGCTTAGAGTGGACAAAATATTTAACAACAAGGGGTAGTGATGGACAGAGTTTATGAATTAAGCAGAATACTGTCACCCAGTCAAGAGATCAGGGCTAGATCCAACACCGTTTTTTAGCTCACTGCACCATCCCAGTTCAGAACAGGGCTACATGCAAATTAGTCTGTTCCTGTCCCAGTGCATGATGGGAACAGGGCAAACCAAACTACCAAGCCAATTCTTACACTGGGAAGGAAACAAGCTTCCGGGGATCAGTTTCTGGCATTTCAGCCGTCGTCGGCCCAACTTGCTTGAATCCTGATGGTGCAATGAGCAAGGGACTCACATCTGAGTATACCCTTCCACGCTTAGGGTGGACAACATATTTAACAACAAGGGGTGGTGATGGACAGAGTTTCTGAATTAAGCAGAATACTGTCACCCAGTCAAGAGATCAGGGCTAGATCCAACACCGTTTTTTAGCTCACTGCACCATCCCAGTTCAGAACGTGGCTATATGCAAATTAGTCTGTTCCTGTCCCAGTGCATGATGGGAACAGGCAAACCAAACTACCAAGCCAATTCTTACCCTGGGAAGGAAACAAGCATCCAGGGACCGGTTTCAGGCATTTCAGCCGTCGTCGGCCCGGCTTGCTTGAATCCTGATGGTGCAATGAGCAAGGGACTCACATCTGAGTATACCCTTCCACGCTTAGGGTGGACAAAATATTTAACAACAAGGGGTGGTGATGGACAGCGTTTCTGAATTAAGCAGAATACTGTCACCCAGTCAAGAGATCAGGGCTAGATCCAACACCGTTTTTTAGCTCACTGCACCATGCCAGATCAGAACATGGCTATCTGCAAATTAGTCTGTTCCTGTCCCAGTGCATGATGGGAACAGGGCAAACCAAACTACCAAGCCAATTCTTACACTGGGAAGGAAACAAGTTTCAGGGGACCAGTTTCTGGCATTTCAGCCGTCGTCCGCCCGGCTTGCTTGAATCCTCATGGTGCAATGAGCAAGGGACTCACATCTGAGTATACCCTTCCATGCTTAGGGTGGACAAAATATTTAACAACAAGGGGTGGTGATGGACAGAGTTTCTGAATTAAGCAGAATACTGTCACCCAGTCAAGAGATCAGGGCTAGATCAAACACCGTTTTTTAGCTCACTGCACCATCCCAGTTCAGAACATGGCTATATGCAAATTAGTCTGTTTCTGGTGAAGAATTGGCTTGGTAGTTTAGTCTGCCCTGTTCCCATGATGCACTGGGCCAGGGACAGACTGATTTGCATATAGCCAGGTTCTGAGCTGGAATGGTGCAGTGAGATAAATAACGGTGATGAATCAAGCCCTGATCTTTGGACTGGGTTAGAGTGGTCTGCTTAATTCAGACACTCTGTTCATCACCACCCCCCTTTTCTGAATCGTTTTTGGCCACTATAGGTGTGGCAGGGTATACTCAGACATGAGTCCCTTTCTCACGTCACCATCAGGATTGAACCAAGCCGGGCCGAAGAAGGCTGAAATGCCAGAAACCGGTCCCCGGTAGCTTGTCTTCTTTCTGGTGAAGAATTGGCTTGGTAGTTTAGTCTGCCCTGTTCCCATGATGCACTGGGCCAGGGACAGACTGATTTGCATATAGCCAGGTTCTGAGCTGGGATGGTGCAGTGAGATAAATAACGGTGATGGATCAAGCCCTGATCTTTGGACTGGGTAAGAGTGGTCTGCTTAATTCAGACACTCTGTTCATCACCACCCCCCTTTTCTGAATCGTTTTTGGCCACTATAGGTGTCTCAGGGTATACTCAGACATGAGTCCCTTTCTAACTGCACCATCAGGATTCAAGTAAGCCGGGCTGAAGAAGGCTGAAATGCCAGAAACCGGTCCCCGGTAGCTTGTTTCCTTTCTGGTGAAGAATTGGCTTGGTAGTTTAGTCTACCCTGTTCCCATGATGCACTGGGCCAGGGACAGACTGATTTGCATATAGCCAGGTTCTGAGCTGGGATGGTGCAGTGAGATAACTAACGGTGATGGATCAAGCCCTGATCTTTGGACTGGGTAAGAGTGGTATGCTTAATTCAGACACTCTGTTCATCACCACCCCCCTTTTCTGAATCGTTTTTGGCCACTATAGGTGTGGCATGGTATACTCAGACATGAGTCCCTTTCTCACTGCTCCATCAGGATTCAAGCAAGCCGGGCCGAAGAATGCTGAAATGCCAGAAACCGGTCCCCGGTAGCTTGTCTCCTTTCTGGTGAGGAATTGGCTTGGTAGTTTAGTCTGCCCTGTTCCCATGATACACTGGGCCAGGGACAGACTGATTTGCATATAGCCAGGTTCTGAGCTGGGATGGTGCAGTGAGATAAATAACGATGATGGATCAAGCCCTGATCTTTGGACTAGGTAAGAGTGGTCTGCTCAATTCAGACACTCTGTTCATCACCACCCCCCTTTCTGAATTGTTTTTGGCCACTATAGGTGTGGCAGGGTATACTCAGACATGTGTTCCTTTCTCACAGACGATTTGCATATAGCCAGGTTCTGAGCTGGGATGGTGCAGTGAGATAAATAACGGTGATGGATCAAGCCCTGATCTTTGGACTGGGTAAGAGTGGTCTGCTTAATTCAGACACTCTGTTCATCACCACCCCCCTTTTCTGAATCACTATTCAATTGGACACATTGCACCAGTCCAAACGACCCTTAGTAATAATAGATTGTAAAGTCAACATTATAGAAAGATATCCTAGTGGTAGCTGTGGAGGCGAGTTAAGCAAGTTGTTTTACCAATTATAATCTCTTGTATGATCAAATGAAAGCACACCACACAAGGTGTATATCAAATATATATGTATTTAATCTAAACACAACTCCTTTGGTCTCTTTATGTGGTCAAAGGTAAAAGTACAATAAAATGAACTTAATTAGCGTACAATAAGTTGCACAGTATATGTTATGCCCTAGGGGCCTCAAAAATCATATACTAAAATAGTGGTACATGAATCACGTGTGGAATTGAAAGCAGGCCTAGGGCCTGTGGAATCACTGGGGCTCTCTAGCACCACCAAAGATTAGGATGTAAGAGGCCCACGGGAGACACGTACAGTGTCTAATCATGGCCGCTGGGTACCTTTGAAATTCTATGTGAATCAAACAAGTTACAATTTTGCAGTTTAAGGACATTTCTAGGTTAACTACGATGGAACCCTTTTAGACTAGAACACTTCGAGAGTCAAGACCCACGGGAGCACCGGAGTGCTCGTGTTACCTTACCCAGTGAAGCCGGGTGCATAGGTGTCTTTTGGTGTCGGGTTTTGTTGTCGATTCCAATGGATAGCTGCAAAGAAGTGCTGCAGGCGACCAGAGGAAAAGTGTCAGGGTAGATCCAAGGGTGGATCAAAGATCTGAAGAACCTGAAAGCACTGGGGACAGAGACTGGGTCAGTAGCCAGTGACCAAATGGCAATGAGAAGCCGCTAGCCAATGTTGGGTGCTTTGAGGTGAAAGAGGTGAAGCTTGTCTCTTCAGCCACGTGGTCCAGGAGGCATCGACAATGACTAGGAGCTGGATTTGAGCTGTACCATGAAGGATCTAGTTGACTGTGGTATCAGAATACGGATTGGATCCAACAAGCCTTGGCAAATGCAATCCACGCTGGGTGTCAAGATTGGCTTTGGTGCAGACCAGCAAAGACTAGGGGACTTCTCCTTTGAAGAGAAGTAGGAGAACATCTGTAGCAAAAAAGAAAGCTCATTAAATCAAACATGGCCCTTCGTTGGGGCTCACTAGCCAATGGACTAGGAACCATAAAGTAGCCTCAAGCTGAAATGCACAAAGCAGGCCCACTGGAAACTTGTGGAGTGTGTGCCTCTGAGCTTCAGGGCAAAAGGTGCTAGGCGCAGGGCCTTCAAATAACCCAATGCAGAACTTCAGGATACCGCGGGAAGTAGGTGCAGTTTACAAAATGCAGGATGTCCAGGATTTCCAGTCCCACGTCTCTCATGTCTGCTATGGGTCTCAGCTTTGTGGGATCTCGGGTCAGCATCAGAGATGTCTGGAAGTCTGTGTCTTGTGTCACAGATTCTTCAGGATCCAGTGGGAGCCTTGAAAAATGCAGACCAGAAAAGATGCAATTGGTGCCTGTTTGAATAGGGTGGTAACTCCTTGATCGCAAGGGAGATTTCTTCCGTCTTCCAGTAAATATGAAATTTGGCAAAGATCCAAGATATATGTTACAGGGTAATCTAAAGTCCTAGGGACTGAGATCCTATTCTTATAGCAAGATTAGGGGTTGGAAGAACTCTAAGGTCCCACCTATGGGAGGACCTGGGGAGGGGGTGGTTACACCCCTTCCCCTTTGTCTAGTTTCACGCCAGAGCTGGGGCTGAGTGCCCCAGCAACTGGTTTGAACTGGGAAACGCATGGGGCACCTAGTATGCCCCAGGCAATGTCTGGAAAGCATTCACTGAATGCAACCCACCCTGCCCCAATACACTAAAGCCTGTCTGTGGAGGTGCCAGCGCCTCCCTAGACAGGAAACCTATTTTCCAGGCCTCCCCTGCTGTAGTTTCATCTAGCAGCAGGAGGCCAGAATCGTGTCTGTGGCAGCAGCATCCATTTTGTGATGCTGGGGTTCTGTTTAACTTTAACGGGGTTTACCAGTAAGTAAGTAAGTTACAAGTAAGTACATGTCTTTTCCCACTAGAAGGGTGGAATGCTACCCCCGCCGCCAGAGCTGGCGGGGCGTAGTATTCCAAAGTGTTGGACACCTTACACGACATGTCTTGATAAAGCCAAACCAAAGTTAGCATTTACTGCTACTATTAAAATGCACTTAAGAGTATATGATATGGCTATATCATGGAATCAATCAATCAATCAATCATAGGCATTTATAGAGCGCTCTACTTACCCGGAGGGTCTCAAGGCGCTAGGGAGGGGGGTGCTGCTGGAACAGCTATAAGAAGATGGTTCTGAAAGCTGCAGAGGAGTTCAGCTCAAGCTAGGGCACCCTCTCACACAAAACCAAGCACTCTGTCTCCAGGATTGTCAAGGCCTGCCATAGGAGTGACTTATAGGTTAATATGTGTCTATATTACCTACTGGCGGTCACCAGTAGGTAGATATAGTTAGGACCTAGTTTCCATAGGAAATCCACAACATTCTATTTAAAACAACTTTGGTGCCGGTGGGCAAATCTTTGCAAATTCTCCAAGAAAAGGGCCTGCTCCACTCCGCTCATTCCCTGAAAGTTTGGGGGTGATTCGTCAAGTGGGGGCCGAGAAAAAGGGGGGTCCCAAAACATAGTTTACCCATCCAATTTTCCATAGGACCTTTAGCCAGGGCTACAGCCCGAATGGCTGAACGAAATTGCACCAAATTTGGTAAAAAGTTAGAGTTTGGTTCACAGATTGTGCTTTTTGTTAACCCCTTCGACGCTAATGACAAAGCCAGCTCGTCATGGGCGTTACCTGCGCTGCGCGGATGACGAGCTGGCTTTGTCACGTTACGCGGGATTTTTAAAAATGCCGCGCACAGCGGGAAAAGCCGCCGCGGCGATGCGGTTAAATGGTATAAATCTGTTTAGTAGTTCCTGAGAAAATCAAAAGTAAAATCATAGTGATATCTATAGACAAAGTACCGTACGCGTACAGTAAGTGTACCAAAAACCGTACAATTATGATCACGAGCTGCATGCTGATTGGCTGTGAACTGTCTGTCAACACTGCAAACCAGGAAGTGTTGGAAGCCATCTTGTACCTCAGTAGAACCGAGTCACAAGAAAGCAGTGAAAGAATTGTAGAAAACACGTGAAAGGGGGCAGGGTAGAAACATCCTGACCCCCTAGGCCTGCTCAGGGGGTCCCACATGGATCATTAGGCCCTAAAAATTGTTTTTTTTTTTAAATCGCGGATGGTTCGCGTTTTGGGCAAAAAAACTCCCAGAAGCCCGCTTTATTGTTAATTGGCCCCCAAGGGGGGCAAATCCCTGGGGCAATTTTTTTTTTCATAATGGGGACCCCCGGAGCCCTGGGGACCGCCACACCCGGGGCCTTTTTTTATTTAAAAACTGTGTGGGATGTTTCAAGCCCCCCTTATCTTAAGTGTGAATGACACTTAACCTCAGCGCACTGTTGCACAAGCGCTGACCGCGCTACAAATAAGATATACACTCTTTCATGCGTTTTCAGATTTAAGTTTTAGTGCTTTTTTTCAAAAAGGAAATTCAAAGCATTACAAATAAACACAACGTGTTTACATTTTGTATCAAACACAACACAGTATTCAAAACATTTTTTTTCAATGAACATTTTCTAAATCAAATTATAATATTTCATCTGTATATGCCCAATGCATTTCGAGCTGTGGGCAGCTCTTCGTCGGGGGCCTGTAAAGATAAAATGAGGAAGACAATACAATCACTCTGGGGTCTTAAGGCACAAAAAAATGAAGAAAGTAGCAAAGTGGAGCTCATCACTCCAGTAAAAGAACAACCTTCACCACCACCTCGGTGCACGTGTAAAGAAAACCTAAAAACATAACTTACTACAGTCGCGCTCCTCATGCGCTGTATTTTTCTGTCAAAACAAAACCAGAACGTGTGCTCTATCACAAATGTTCGCTGTGATAGCCGGGACTTAATCTAAACTACAACACATCAACTATAACTGTTTTAGCCAGCCGTTACCTTATCTTGAAAATCCAATATTCAAACTTCTGTACTCCCAGTACTCCTCTGTTTAACCTAAAAAATGACACAGAAACCCGTATTTGTCAATCGGGCACTCAACTGACCCTGACCGATGTCACATGACACCGCTGCGTAGCGCAGCAGGCTCACCTCGTCACTCTACCGCTGCGCGTAAAGCGGAACTCCTCTCTGTCAACTCAATCGGTAATTCTCTCAGGAAGCAATGGATGCGGGGGAACAGACCTCGCCGGTACTAAACACAAACTCCGCTCAATGACATAGAAAATGGACTGAAGGCTCAGCAAGCTAATCCGCGCCATCTTGGAATGGCAAACATAAAGAAAGATAATCCGCGCCATCTTGAAATGGCAAACCTAAAGAATAACCATGTGGAATCGAGGAGAGTTGTGAAAAGAAAAGATAAAGGTTGTAAAAGGAAGAAATCAAATAATAAATAAATAAACGCGTGTGCCTTAAAATACATGAAATTCAATGCAATGTTACAGTCTGAATTCACAGACAGCATACTCAGGTGCTGAGACAGAATCAAGGGAAATCATAAAAAACATGAAAAGTCTATTTTTTCATTGAGACCTTTAGGTTCTTGTGACAATAGAAATTTAATCCAATGGATTTCTCTCTGGAGGAGGGATCTGGTCAGATCAACCCCCTCGTAACTTTTAACTACCTCTAGGATGGAATACCTTATCTGAGCAATGCTGTGGCTATTATCATTCCAATGTCTAGCTAGATTGCTTTTGGTGTTTTTGTTTCTAATCGTACTCTTGTGTTCTGAAATTCTAGTTTTTAGTTTCCTTTCTGTTTTTCCTGTGTAGATTTTGCCACACGGGCATTTAATGTAGTAAATCACATTTTTTGTGTTACAATCACCATTGTAATGTAATTTAATTTCTTTGCCAGTTTGCGGATGATTTAACGTGTTGCCTATAATTACATTAGAGCAATGTACGCAGTTTTGGCATTTCTTCATACCTCTGTTGATTTCTTCAGTTACCCTAGTTGGGGTCATAAGTAACTCTTTCAAGTTTTTTGAACGTTTGTAAGCAAAGATGGGTGTGTTGCTGTATATCCCATTAAAATCAACTTCATGACTCAAGAGAGTCCAGTGTTTATTTATTATGCTTTTCAGTTTGTTGGATGTTGTGGAAAATTTGGATACGAACACCTGTCTGTTTTGAAGTTTCTTAGGTTTTTGAATGAGCAAATTCTCTCTGCTGCAAGCTTTAATGCAGTCTTCAGCTTTCTTCAATACTTCCTCTGGGTATCCTCTATTTATGTAGCGTTGGTGTTGCAAATCTAGGTTCTTTCTACATTCCTCCTCTTCAGAACAAATCCTCTTGATTCTCATGTATTGAGATACCGGAAGGTTATCTTTCAAGTGTTGGGTATGAAAACTTTGGTACAGCAATGAGTTATTGACATCAGTCTGTTTTCTATATATGGTGGTGGAAATGTGTTGATTATCGATCTTAACTAATACATCCAAGAAAGGGAGTTCGTTTTCACTTATGACATGCGTGAATTCAATGTGTTCTGAGCATGAATTTAACCTTTCTATCTCACGTTCCAGATTTTGTTTGGTTCCTGACCACATCAAAAAAATGTCGTCGATAAACCGTCTGTACAAGGTTGTGTGTTCTTTCCAATTTTTGTTGTTGTACATATGATCAGCCTCAAATTTTGCCATAAAAGTATTGGCATATGCCGGAGCCCCGGCAAATCCCATGGATGTTCCATGCTGTTGAAGGAAAAAATCAGAGGACCATTTAAAATAGCTGTGATGTAAACAAAAATGTAATAACTCTAGAATAAACACTTTGTTTGCTCTTATTGGGTTCTGTTGTAGCAATGCCCATTCCACGGCTTCCAGCCCAGCTAGGTGGGGAATCGAAGTGTACAATGACTTGACGTCAATAGTACACAATAGTATAGGACTCGTTATATTGACATCTTTTAGTGTCAGAAGAAAGTCATTGGTGTCTTTGGTATACGATGGCCATTGTTGAACAAATGGTTGTAAAAATGTGTCGATATACTGACCGAGTGGTTCAAAAATAGTGCCACACCCGGTCACAATCGGACGCATGGGGGGGTCTAAGAGATTCTTATGCACCTTGGGGAGCATATAGAGTGATGGTCTCCTGGGATTGGTCACCGTAAGAAATTGTTTAGTTGTGGCGGTTATATGGCCGAGGTCTAATGCTTTGGTCAGGATTTCAGTGAGAGTTTGTTGTAGTTCATCTGTGGGATCTCTGTCCAATTTCAAATATGTTGTTGTATCTTCTACGTGTTCACTCACTTTTCTGTGATACATTGACTTGTCCATAACCACTATGGCGCCTCCTTTGTCAGCTTTTTGTATGTGGATGTTTGGGTTTTCCTGAAGGCCTTTTATGACAGATCTGTCATAAATCGAAATGTTTTTCCTTTTTGACTTTTTCAGGTTCATACTCTCCATTTCATTAAGAACAGAATTTTCAAAAGCGTCCAAGATCTTATGTGTTACTGGAGCTTGAAATTTAGATTTCGGTTTAAACTCTAGGAGTTCAGGTTCTTCTTTCGCCATTTGTTCAGGTACCACATTAGTGAAAAAATGTCTGAGTTTAAGGACCCGCATGAATTTAAAAAATGCAATCTCATTTTCTAAGTTATTGGTGTCATACGTTGGAACAAATCCTAATCCTTTGTTAAGCATTCTCATTTCATCCTTTGACAATTCAGTCTTTGAAATATTTAGGACCAAGTTTACCTCGTGCTTCTTGTTCGGACTCCTTCTCCCTCCTCTCCTTGTTTTGATTGTTTTTTCGGTTGCTTCCCTGGTGGTTGGCTTGTGTCCCCTACCTGGGATAAAAAAGGCTGGCTTGTGGTAGTAGATTTGGTGACTTCAGTTGATGTTTGACCAGTACTTGTTTCTGCAATTTGGGTTTGGGCTGCCGGTCTACTTGTGCTCAATTCACTTTCAGAAAATAAACTTTCTTCTGAGGTCACGACGGTTTTTTTCTTCTGAAATGTTCTTCGCTGGGCATAAACTTCCGCCCACGTATATACTTCATTCAATTTATAGTCCAACGTGTCACGTTTGAATTTCCTCAATTTACCCTCTTGAAGCTCCTTTTGGTATCTTTCTAATTTTGCGTTTAGTTCCTCCAATGATTTGTCCCAATCTGTTTTATCCATCCGAGATTCCAGGTTGTGTTTAATTTCTTCGATTTCATTGGATAATTCATGAATAACTTTTGCCAGCTCTTCTATCAGTAAAAGAATCAAGTCCAGTGATTATTTAGAAAAATAAACAAAGTGAGTGCTCCTCTAATCACACGAAGTAACATTTTGAGAATCTGTCTACACGGAGTGAGCACCATGGCTTATGACCAAATCTCAAGCATGACAGAAAACAGGGCTAAAACATTAGCCTATACATCAGAACAAGCAGACAGTATTTACACTTTAATTCAGGATGTTAAATCATCAAATGTGCAAGGCAATACCATTATTCAGCAACTAAAGCAACTTGAATTTCTTGCAAAACGAGAAGTAAACCAAAAGTTACATGCATCAACCCTGGTGCAGTACCACAGAGTCAAGAGGATTCCACGAGGTCTAAGGATGTCCATAAAACCAATGCTACACAGATTCCACCTAAACAAGGAGTTTATGGAGAAATGGTTCTCAATTTTAAACAAATGCTCACTGGACTTGATTCTTTTACTGATAGAAGAGCTGGCAAAAGTTATTCATGAATTATCCAATGAAATCGAAGAAATTAAACACAACCTGGAATCTCGGATGGATAAAACAGATTGGGACAAATCATTGGAGGAACTAAACGCAAATTTAGAAAGATACCAAAAGGAGCTTCAAGAGGGTAAATTGAGGAAATTCAAACGTGACACGTTGGACTATAAATTGAATGAAGTATATACGTGGGCGGAAGTTTATGCCCAGCGAAGAACATTTCAGAAGAAAAAAACCGTCGTGACCTCAGAAGAAAGTTTAGTTTCCGAAAGTGAATTGAGCACAAGTAGACCGGCAGCCCAAACCCAAATTGCAGAAACAAGTACTGGTCAAACATCAACTGAAGTCACCAAATCTACTACCACAAGTCAGCCTTTTTTATCCCAGGTAGGGGACACAAGCCAACCACCAGGGAAGCAACCGAAAAAACAATCAAAACAAGGAGAGGAGGGAGAAGGAGTCCGAACAAGAAGCACGAGGTAAACTTGGTCCTAAATATTTCAAAGACTGAATTGTCAAAGGATGAAATGAGAATGCTTAACAAAGGATTAGGATTTGTTCCAACGTATGACACCAATAACTTAGAAAATGAGATTGCATTTTTTAAATTCATGCGGGTCCTTAAACTCAGACATTTTTTCACTAATGTGGTACCTGAACAAATGGCGAAAGAAGAACCTGAACTCCTAGAGTTTAAACCGAAATCTAAATTTCAAGCTCCAGTAACACATAAGATCTTGGACGCTTTTGAAAATTCTGTTCTTAATGAAATGGAGAGTATGAACCTGAAAAAGTCAAAAAGGAAAAACATTTCGATTTATGACAGATCTGTCATAAAAGGCCTTCAGGAAAACCCAAACATCCACATACAAAAAGCTGACAAAGGAGGCGCCATAGTGGTTATGGACAAGTCAATGTATCACAGAAAAGTGAGTGAACACGTAGAAGATACAACAACATATTTGAAATTGGACAGAGATCCCACAGATGAACTACAACAAACTCTCACTGAAATCCTGACCAAAGCATTAGACCTCGGCCATATAACCGCCACAACTAAACAATTTCTTACGGTGACCAATCCCAGGAGACCATCACTCTATATGCTCCCCAAGGTGCATAAGAATCTCTTAGACCCCCCCATGCGTCCGATTGTGACCGGGTGTGGCACTATTTTTGAACCACTCGGTCAGTATATCGACACATTTTTACAACCATTTGTTCAACAATGGCCATCGTATACCAAAGACACCAATGACTTTCTTCTGACACTAAAAGATGTCAATATAACGAGTCCTATACTATTGTGTACTATTGACGTCAAGTCATTGTACACTTCGATTCCCCACCTAGCTGGGCTGGAAGCCGTGGAATGGGCATTGCTACAACAGAACCCAATAAGAGCAAACAAAGTGTTTATTCTAGAGTTATTACATTTTTGTTTACATCACAGCTATTTTAAATGGTCCTCTGATTTTTTCCTTCAACAGCATGGAACATCCATGGGATTTGCCGGGGCTCCGGCATATGCCAATACTTTTATGGCAAAATTTGAGGCTGATCATATGTACAACAACAAAAATTGGAAAGAACACACAACCTTGTACAGACGGTTTATCGACGACATTTTTTTGATGTGGTCAGGAACCAAACAAAATCTGGAACGTGAGATAGAAAGGTTAAATTCATGCTCAGAACACATTGAATTCACGCATGTCATAAGTGAAAACGAACTCCCTTTCTTGGATGTATTAGTTAAGATCGATAATCAACACATTTCCACCACCATATATAGAAAACAGACTGATGTCAATAACTCATTGCTGTACCAAAGTTTTCATACCCAACACTTGAAAGATAACCTTCCGGTATCTCAATACATGAGAATCAAGAGGATTTGTTCTGAAGAGGAGGAATGTAGAAAGAACCTAGATTTGCAACACCAACGCTACATAAATAGAGGATACCCAGAGGAAGTATTGAAGAAAGCTGAAGACCGCATTAAAGCTTGCAGCAGAGAGAATTTGCTCATTCAAAAACCTAAGAAACTTCAAAACAGACAGGTGTTCGTATCCAAATTTTCCACAACATCCAACAAACTGAAAAGCATAATAAATAAACACTGGACTCTCTTGAGTCATGAAGTTGATTTTAATGGGATATACAGCAACACACCCATCTTTGCTTACAAACGTTCAAAAAACTTGAAAGAGTTACTTATGACCCCAACTAGGGTAACTGAAGAAATCAACAGAGGTATGAAGAAATGCCAAAACTGCGTACATTGCTCTAATGTAATTATAGGCAACACGTTAAATCATCCGCAAACTGGCAAAGAAATTAAATTACATTACAATGGTGATTGTAACACAAAAAATGTGATTTACTACATTAAATGCCCGTGTGGCAAAATCTACACAGGAAAAACAGAAAGGAAACTAAAAACTAGAATTTCAGAACACAAGAGTACGATTAGAAACAAAAACACCAAAAGCAATCTAGCTAGACATTGGAATGATAATAGCCACAGCATTGCTCAGATAAGGTATTCCATCCTAGAGGTAGTTAAAAGTTACGAGGGGGTTGATCTGACCAGATCCCTCCTCCAGAGAGAAATCCATTGGATTAAATTTCTATTGTCACAAGAACCTAAAGGTCTCAATGAAAAAATAGACTTTTCATGTTTTTTATGATTTCCCTTGATTCTGTCTCAGCACCTGAGTATGCTGTCTGTGACTTCAGACTGTAACATTGCATTGAATTTCATGTATTTTAAGGCACACGCGTTTATTTATTTATTATTTGATTTCTTCCTTTTACAACCTTTATCTTTTCTTTTCACAACTCTCCTCGATTCCACATGGTTATTCTTTAGGTTTGCCATTTCAAGATGGCGCGGATTATCTTTCTTTATGTTTGCCATTCCAAGATGGCGCGGATTAGCTTGCTGAGCCTTCAGTCCATTTTCTATGTCATTGAGCGGAGTTTGTGTTTAGTACCGGCGAGGTCTGTTCCCCCGCATCCATTGCTTCCTGAGAGAATTACCGATTGAGTTGACAGAGAGGAGTTCCGCTTTACGCGCAGCGGTAGAGTGACGAGGTGAGCCTGCTGCGCTACGCAGCGGTGTCATGTGACATCGGTCAGGGTCAGTTGAGTGCCCGATTGACAAATACGGGTTTCTGTGTCATTTTTTAGGTTAAACAGAGGAGTACTGGGAGTACAGAAGTTTGAATATTGGATTTTCAAGATAAGGTAACGGCTGGCTAAAACAGTTATAGTTGATGTGTTGTAGTTTAGATTAAGTCCCGGCTATCACAGCGAACATTTGTGATAGAGCACACGTTCTGGTTTTGTTTTGACAGAAAAATACAGCGCATGAGGAGCGCGACTGTAGTAAGTTATGTTTTTAGGTTTTCTTTACACGTGCACCGAGGTGGTGGTGAAGGTTGTTCTTTTACTGGAGTGATGAGCTCCACTTTGCTACTTTCTTCATTTTTTTGTGCCTTAAGACCCCAGAGTGATTGTATTGTCTTCCTCATTTTATCTTTACAGGCCCCCGACGAAGAGCTGCCCACAGCTCGAAATGCATTGGGCATATACAGATGAAATATTATAATTTGATTTAGAAAATGTTCATTGAAAAAAAATGTTTTGAATACTGTGTTGTGTTTGATACAAAATGTAAACACGTTGTGTTTATTTGTAATGCTTTGAATTTCCTTTTTGAAAAAAAGCACTAAAACTTAAATCTGAAAACGCATGAAAGAGTGTATATCTTATTTGTAGCGCGGTCAGCGCTTGTGCAACAGTGCGCTGAGGTTAAGTGTCATTCACACTTAAGATAAGGTTGTCTAAGTTTTGGCACGTGATAGGGCAGACGTGCTACCTTAGCTGCACGCTTTGAGTTTAACTGAGTATAAAACAGTAAATCTAGTATTATTTAGAAAAATAAACAAAGTGAGTGCTCCTCTAATCACACGAAGTAACATGTTTCAAGCCCCCCCCACACATCCCAGGGAAGGCCACCTCCGTGGGGCTCTAATATAGAGAATAGGGGGGTCCGTGACGGACCCCCCAGCCCCGGGGACCACCACCCGACGGGGCATTTGAATGTGGGAGGGGGCCGCACAGCTTCCTTCCTGGAGCCTTTGATGGCCCTGGGGACAACCACCTTAAAGGGCTTGCTTCTACAGTGTTCTGGGTGCCTACCCTCGGGACACTGATGTTTGCTATGGTAGGGCGGGAGCGTTGCGACTCCAACTCTACCACAGCAAACCGATTTCATATTTGAAAGAGAGGGCAGGTTAACCTGCTCTCCCTTTCAAGTAGGAAAGCAGATTGCTTTTCGTCAGAGAGAGCAGAATGTAAGCTACTTTCATTTTACCCCCCCTACCTTCTCTGTGATCCATGAGATTTCCTGCCACAGACACCACAGTGTTTATCCTTGGCCTCCGATCTTATCAGACTTGGTCACATGCAAAAATAAAAACTAATTTGAAGCACATAAGCCAGTCATTACAACGTGTGACTGTCACCACAAAGCCATTACCATGCTTATGACTTTATCATGCGTGGTAAATGTATACTAGTTGTAAAAGCATGCGTGGTAAAGGCATGCGTGGTAAAGCCATATGCGTGCTAATCGCTTAGTGGTGACGAGCACGCGTGCTTATGACTGCGTTGTAATGGCTGTTTCCCCCAATCTACACTGCAGCAACCGGGTCTGGGGTTGGTGGACTCCAGGGCACCAGGCAGAGGGCCACTCATCCCCTCTCACACAATATAGAAATCTCTGGGGGGTGATTGTTTCCGTGGTTTGAAGGGCGTCATTGAGGCCCACACACTTAATTTTGTGGGGGGGGTAGCTTTGCACGCAAAAATGCAGCAAGAGCTTTGTAAATGTGGTACACATTGTTTTGTTTTACTTTGATTTCCGTTCTGTCTTGTAGTCCATCCAGAGAAAATATAACTTATTGTACAGCCAGTACTTTTCAACTCTACTCTCAAACATCTTACTACAGTACTTCAAATTATAAATATTTTTTTTATTGAGGATCGTAACCCCCCCCAAAAAAGTATACAATTTTTTTTATTAAATTTTATTAAAACAACAATAGCTGTAAACGTAACTTAAAGATAATATGATATACAACTTGAAAAATAGCTTTAAAAAAGCAATATTATAAACAAATTGTGATGTGGACTCCAAAAGACGTACGAAAGGTAATCTGCAAAACAAAAAAGAAAATTAAAGTTTAAAATGTTGTAGATGTGACTAAATAAGGTGAAGCATTACAAATCAAGGTAACACTACGATTTTACGTGTGCAGTATGCCTAGTACATTTCATTTCTATTATAGTCCTGCATTCAAGTGGTGTCTATATGGAAGTGCCTACTGCGTTACTGACACAAAAGTGGCACAACGTGATTGTAAATACGCTGATTTATTTCTAATGCATTGCAATGGAGGCATTGTATATCTAGGCCACTGTGCTTACCTTGTATAAACACTGCGGCCATCAGAGTTCACAACCTGAATTTAACTCTGCTTCTACACGTCAAAGTATATTCAATACGTTGCAGACAAATCCATTGCTGTTGCTCGATAGGCCGTGATTGCTTCTAAAATATGTTTGGTGAAGTAAAGAAAAGAACATTTGATTAATCACCGTAAACTGAGTTGCAAAACTTGTGACAAAAGTGATTTTAATGTCAGTTCTTAAAATTGCGTACCTAGACTATTGCATCCTATAAACTCGCAGAGTCTGGAGTTGAGAGTTTTTCTTGAAAAGTCAGACGTAGATTACAAGCTTCTTGCGCCACTTTTCCCATGTTAAAAGTGACACAAAAGTGGCACAATAAGCTTATAGATATTTTCCTCAGACTGTTGTAACTTATCTGTTGTTACTGCCCTGAGGTAATTATACATTTTTACACAGTCAAGCTGCTGCACACTACCCACTCTCTCCTTTCACAGATAAATACTCGCAGCTCACCTTTTTGTCACCGGTGTTTTTCACCACGTCCCAGACATAATGCACCCTGAAGCTCTACATCTAAAAGATAATAAAAGTAAGATGTTATGATTGATTAATTGTTACCATATTAAGTTGGACTTAGATAACATTGCGCTTTTATACACGTTCCTTTTCACATTTCTACAAACTATTTGGGAAAAAAATGTATATATGTAAAATGATACACTATATAGGAGTGCATTCGTCAAAAACGCTGAGTCGCGTTTTTGTATCTAGTCTGCTACAACCCTTTGACTCCTTATGATGCGTACTCAAGCCTCACTGCTCACCTTTTCGTGGAAAAGACACCTTGTTCATGATGTAGTTCCAATCTCCAACAAAGAAGTCTCATATAACGACATACTTGTCCTCCCATTATCATCATCGCAGGTTCTTCACCCGCTCAGTGCTTCGGGTACCACTAACTCAGTGACCAAATAGGCCACGAACCCCCCTTGTTCGGTAATTTTGGAACAACTGTAAAATGGCATACAACACATGCTTTCCGTCTTTTTTATACATAGGGTCACGTGTGTAGTGACGAATGTGCCGGATGGGTGTGGTGGGGTGTATTCCAGCCATAAAGGAATGTGTGTGCCGTTCTGACAACTAGACCTGGAACTAAGAAATCACTACAATGGAAATCTGGGCCATAAACACTATTTTGAAAATATTTGTATTGAGTCTTTTATATTCATTATATTATTTGAAATGCAGAAATGCTTTTACATTTATTGGTATCACACGTTCCACCACATTCATTTCATTTTATCATAAGCACTCACTCCTTATGTTTATATTATATAAGTGTTGTCAGCCATCTTGTGCCTCGGTAAAACCGAGTCACAAGAAAGCAGTGAAAGAACGGCAAAAAACACGTGAAGGGGGCAGGTTAGAAACATACTGATCCACTAGGCCTGCTCAGGGGGTCCCACATGGATCCTTAAAAAATAAAATAAATTGCGGGTTACGCGTATGGTAAGCGTACTGGGCGAAAAAGAAAAAAAACCCGAAGCCCGCTTTATTGTTAATTAGCCCCCGGGGGGCCAAATCCCGGGGGCATTTTTTTTTCATAATGGGGGTCCAGAGGGGCGGGATCGTCAACCCCCGGGGCTTTAACTATATGTATGCCGGGGCCCCTCTCCTGGAGCCTTTGATGGTCCTGGTGATCACCACTTCCCAGGGCTGGCTCCTGCAGTGTCCCAGGGTGCCTACCCCCGGGACACTGTTGTTTGCTGTGGTAGGGCGGGAGCCTCGTGGCTTCCACCATACCACAGCAAAGCGCTTTCCTATTTGAAAGAGAGAGCAAGTTAACCTGCTCTCTCTTTCAAGTAGGAAAGCAGATTGCTTTTCGTCAGAGAGAGTTGTATGTTAGCTGTTCTGTCTAACGAAGGGCAGTGTCGGCTCCCGAAGGAAGTGAAGAGCTGGCTGGGACCGTGGGGGTATTGGGGCTCCCCCCATGGTCTCCAATGTTATATTTGAGCCACAGGGATGGGGTACCCGGGGAATATAAAACATTTGTGATAGAGGCTACTTTTATTTTACGGTAGACTTACCGTATATGTACAATGCACGTATGGACGACGTACGGTGCGAAGTCTGGAAGTCGTCCCATAAGCGTAGCTAAGCAAGAAAATGAAAAATATTTTTCAGATATTTATGAAGTGTATGTGTTTAGATTGTGGGTGGATCTAAAAAGAGCTCTTGTGTTTATTGGGAGATTTTAGTACCTACCAGTAAGTACCAACCCGTCCTCCCTCCACTCTGGCCTTAACAACATTGCCAACTGGATGTTTGAGAATAAGTTAAAACTCAATGGAGGAAAAACGGAACTACTGCTGTTTGGAAAAAAAACCTCCTTGTGGGGCCCACAACATTGGCCATCCCAGATGGGACACACACCCACCCCTTCTAAATCCGCTCGCAATCTGGGCATAATTTTTATTGAAAACCTGTCCATGAAACAACAAGCTGTTAGAGTGGCCTCCACGTGTTTTAACATACTCAAGTGGCTTAAGAAAATCAGGTGGATGCTCCCACAAAACACACTAAAAACCGTAGTCCAAGCCCTAATTACATCTAGGCTGGACTACGGCAACATATTATACCTGGGAGCATGCAAGGATGTTACAAAGAAACTGCAAACAGTACAAAATGAAGCTGCGAGACTGATATGTTTGTTACCAAAAAGATCCCCTTTGTCATCTTGTCTCCGGAGTCTCCATTGGCTCCGTATTGAACAACGAGCAAAATTTAAAGCTCTATGCTTTATACGTAGAATCAAGGCTGGTAAGGCTCCTGCCTATTTGAGCTCTTTGGTCCAGCAATACACCCCCCCAAGAACCCTACGTTCCTCGGCCCAACATAAGTTCCAGGTACCTAGGATAAATCGAGTCAGACAGGGAGGTCGCTCCTTCTCCTATCTGGCCCCCACATTGTGGAACTCCCTTCCAATTCATCTTCGCACAAATTAATGCTATTTGCAATTCCGTAAGAATCTGAAAACATGGTTGTTCAACTAATAACTCGATTTTCAATAACTCACTATCCCTCCTTATTACTTGTTTCAGTTTCACTTTAGCGCCGGGAAACCTTAGGGTAGCTGTTGCGCTCTACAAAAAATAAATATAATAATAATAATAATGCAGAGTCTAAAGTTCAAGAGGAAGACTCTGTTTCCCTCATCTGTAAAATGTACACCGCCTCTCCTCTAGATGTCATGCATATTGAAACGGAGATTGTTGTGGTAGATGGACCCCATTCTATAGTCTCGGAGAAAGGCAGAAACAGATTTGCTCACATGTTTCCTAGCTTTCTCAATCTGTGGACAATAGTGGTTGGACCAGTTCCATTTCTGCCTTTGGCATATATTAGAATAGACAAAGGCAGTTTTGGGGAAAAGTGTCATCAATTGTCGAAAGGTGTCCTTCATAAGCATTTCCAGACCTACCCATGTCGAAGTGCCTAGGTCATTGCCACCACAGTGCATAAATATGAGGTCTGGGTGCTCAGGTAGGTGTTCCCTGAAGTGTTTCTATGGTAACTGGCAGAATGTAGAATGGGGGTAGGGTTAAAAGTTTTGTCAGATGGAAAGGGTTTAAAAGTTCAAGCAATAGAAAAGTGTGTTTTATTTTGATTTAATGTGGTAATGAATGTGATTTGTTATTTATTTGTATTTGTGTGTAGATTGAGTGTGTTGATTGACAGGAAATGTTTGCCATTTGCTTTAGGACTTCCTGACCCCCTGATTAGGGGGTTTTACAATGTTCCTCAAGATAAAAATATTTTATTTGTTGTTGCTTAGGTACGCTTACTGAACGACTTTCAGACTTTGCACAGTATGTCATACGCACGTGCGTGGTACTGGCACGGTAAATCTAGCATAAAAAATTTGTCTCTATCAGTTTTTTTTATAATGTCCTATCCCCCGGGTCTTTTTTTTTAAAACATCTGTGTAGGGGGCTTAAGCCCCCCTACACGCCCGAGGACTGCCACCTCTCCGGGGCTCTAATACAGAAAATAGGGGAGTCCGTGATGGACCCCCCAGTCCCGGGGACCAACACCCACTGGGGGTTTCAAATATTGGGAGGGGGGCCGCATGGTCCACCTCCTGGAGCCTTTGATGGTCCTGGGGACCACCACCTCCCAGGCCGGCTCCTGCAGTGTCACAGGGTGCCTACCGCTGGGACACTGCTGTTTGCTAGGGTAGGGCGGGAGCTTCGCTGCTCCCACCCTACCACAGCAAACCGCTTTTCTATTTGAAAGAGAGAGCAGATTAACCTGCTCTCTCTTTCAAGTAGGAAAGCAGATTGCTTTTCATCAGAGAGAGCAGCATGTAAGCTGCTCTCTGTGACGAAAAGCAATGCCGGCTCCTGAAGGACGCGGGGAGCTGGGATCACTGAAATAATATCGAGTGTCAAAATATCGACTAGCAAAAATATCGTGGACAAAATATCGACAGTCAAAATATCGAGTTTGTATCTACAAACAGGTAAGTACAAAAATATCGAGTACAAAATATCGTTTACAATAATATAGTTGTAAAAAATATCGACTTTATAAAAAACAGTGTTAAATTAAATTAATATTAAAATGTAATTACTAAAATATACTTAAAAATACTTACATTAACTTATAATAATTAAATAATAAATGAAAGTAATAAAACATTTTTTTACAATATTATTTGTTAAAACATATATATATAATACCCCTTTACCCTAAAACTGAAAACTGACCCTGAACCCTAAAAATACCTCTTTACCCTAAAACTGAAAACTGACCATGAACCCTAAAAATACCCCTTTACCCAAAAACTGAAAACTGACCCTGAACCCTAAAAATGCCCCTTTACCTTAAAACTGAAAACTGACCCTGAACCCTAAAAATGCCCCTTTACCCAAAAACTGAAAACTGACCCTGAACCCTAAAAATACTCCTTTACCCAAAATTAATCAATATTATTTAATTACCAATTAATTATTAATTAACAATAACAATAAAGTAAATATATTAGCACATTACCTGTAATTAATTTAATAATTAATATTATTTTACCCCAATTAATTACTTTACAATAACACAAAATTATATATATGTAAAATTTACTGTAATTAACTAATTACAAATAATTAATTACCAATTAATTACTAAAAAAATATGTACTAAATTATATTAATTAATTAACTAATTAATATTAATTAATTATCAATTAATTATTAATTAAAAATATTTACAAACATATATTAATTAATTAATTATTATTAAATTACTTCCCACCCTATTCCCCTATAAACCCACAACCCGCTACAGAATTACATTACGCAATTATTATAAAAACTAAATTCATTTAATAAAATATTTTATAACATTATTACACACTTTTCACACATATTATTACATAAATATACACTATAAAGTATTGTATATCATTAAAAATTCGATATTTTTGCTATCTATATTTTATACAGTCGATATTACTTCACTTACCTTAAAAACGATATTTTTGTAGTCGATATTCTGTCCAGTCGATATTTTGTCCAGTCTATATTTTAAAGTCGATATTATGTCCAGTCGATATTTTGGAGTCGATATTTTGTCTGTTTACCGGGGAGCTGGCTGGGATCGTGGGGGCTTTGAGGCTCCCCCCCCCGGTCTCCAACGTTAAATTTGAGCACCAGGGGATGGGGTCCCCGGAGATTATAAAAAATTAGTGATAGAGGCTATTTTGTTTTTACAGTAGATTTACCGTACGCGTACCATGCACGTACGGACGACTTACTGTGAGACTTCTGTAAGTCGTCCCATAAGCGTACGTAAGCAAGAAAAAATCAATTAAAAATATATATTTTACAGATATCTATCAAGTTTATGTGTTTATATGTTGGTTGGTTCTAATGAGACCTTTTGTATTAATTGGTAGTAAGTAAGTGCTTATGCACAGTCTATACTTGTTGAGGAGCAGTGTTTTATAGAGTGCTGAACTTTTGACCTTTGTTGACAGTTGACTTTTGCATGATCTGTTGGGGGTAGGGTGGAAAGTTATGTCATTTGGAAAGGTTTGAAATGTTGAACCAATAGAAATGTGTGTTTCTTTTTGAATAATGTGTGAATTTTTTTGATTTGTTATTAACGTGTATATATGTGAAAATTGAGATGGAAAAATTTGCCATTTCTTGGTTCTGCTGCAAACACTGAACTAGAGAGATTCTGTATAAGAATATCTACTGTGTGAATGGTATTCTTCTTAATCTAGAAATCCTTTTCAAAGGTGAGTTCATAAGTTGTAAGGGAATGTATGTGGTACATTTTGGTTTTAGTAAGAGTAAAGCATTCTCTTCATTTGGATAACTATTGTGATAAAATCATCTGGTAAGTTCATTTGTTTGGTGAGTCACCTTTGTGCAATAAAGTGCAGTACTAAAAAATGTAGAATGTGTGCAGTCACTTTTTCAGTTGTGGAGTAGTTAATAGTTTTGCTTGTTTAGAATTAGGCTTGTGTTCTAAATCTACAATTTTGTAGTCAGTATACATACACTTCTGCATGCAGATTTATAAGCCCCTTTTGTCTTTTTCTTGTTGTATTTCTCTGTCTCTCCTCATATTGCTTCTATCTCATTTTCCCCACTCTCTGTTCACACTTCATCTTTCTCTTCATACTCCCTGATCTGTCCTCTCTCTCCCTTCAGACATTCTGGGGCAGATTTACAAGCCCCTTGTGCGTCTTTGTTGCTCTATCGTGTTACTTTTTTTGATGTAATGTTGGGAAAAGTAATGTAGTAAATTGCATATGTATTTGCAAAATGATTCAGGGTTGTTCACTGAAATGTAGTAGTTATATACATAGAATGTGTATTGTTACTTAAACGTTTTACATTAATAAATGTGTTTTGGTATAATGCATGGTCTCATATTTTTTCGTCTAATATCACACTGTGTGTCTGTGTACATTAAAGAATTATATTCGCCCATTTTTCCATATTTCCTACCCTCTCTTCTCATACTGCCCTCTCTCTCCTCCTACTCCTTCCAATCTGCTGGTACTACCCTCTTTTTCTCATAGTGCCCTTCTTTGTGTTTATATTTCCCTGTCTCTCCTCATATTCGAGCTGTCTCCTCATTTTCTTCCTTCTCTCTTCATACTTCATTTTTTTGTTCATACTCCCTGTTCTTTTCTCTTTCTTTTTTCTCTCTGTATTCACTCTGGGCAGATTTACAAGCCCATTGTGCGTTTTTGTTGTTTTATTTTGTCAGGTTTTTTTATGTAATGTTGGCAAAAATAATGTTGTAAATTGCATATTTATTTTCAAAATGAGTCAGGGTTGTTCACTGAAATGTAGTAAATATATTCATGTAATGTGTATAGTCACTTAAACGTTTTACAGTAGCAAATGTGTTATGGTATAATGCATGGTCTCTTATTTTTTTGTCTAATATCATACTGTGCATCTGTGTACATTAAGGAATTATATTCAACCATTTTTTCATATTTTCTACACTCTCTTGTCATACTCCCTCCTCTCTCCTCCTACTCCTTCCTCTCTCATCATACTACCTCATTTTTCTTATATTCTCCTTTCTTCTTATGCTTCTCTTTACTCTTCAAACTTGCTCCTCTTTTTGCATACTTCCCCTACTCTTTATATTCTCTCCTGTCTTTATGCTCACCCATGTCCCCATAGTTCTTACTGTCTCCTCATAGTACTCCCTCCTCCTTATACACTCAATCTTCCCTAATATATTTGTATTTTCTCCACATTTTTGTCTCTTTCTCATTATATTCCTTCCTCTTTCTTCATATATACTCTTTTCTTCTTATATTGTCTCTTTCTTCTTATTCTCACTCGTCTTTGCACACACTCCCTATTCTTTTCTCATACTTTCCTTTTTCTTCTCATAGTCCCCTTTCTCTGTTTACACTTCTCCTCTCTTTTCTTATACTCACCACTCTCTACTGATATCCTCTCTGTTATTAGTGTCACATTCCTCTCCTCATCCCCCCTGTCCTTATAATCCCCCGTTTTAATATTCTCCTCTCCTTTTTCCTACTTCTCCCTTTCTCCTCATACTACTGCCTTTTTCTTATATTCCCTTTTGTCCTATACTCCTTCTCTCTGTGTTCATACTTTTCTGTCTCTCTTCATATTCTTTTTCTATTTTCATTTTCTGTCCGTTCTGTTTATACGTCTTCTTTCTGTTCATAGTGCTTGCTCTCTTCTTTTACTCCTCCTTGACTCCCTGCATACACTCTGCAGCACTTTCCTCATACTCCCCATCTTTTCATACTGACCTCTCTCTATATATTTGTTTCTCTTGTCATACTTCGGCCTCTTTCATCATACACATTTCACTCTTCATGATCCCCCATCTGCTTATACTCCTTATTTTTGCCTCATACTGTATCCTCTGTTCTTGTACACCCCTTTTCTCCTTATGCTCCACTTTTCCTCACATTCTCCCTGCTCTCGTCTGGTACTCTCCTCTCTTTCCTTATACACACCCCCCTTTCCTTGTATTCCTTTTTTGTTCTTATACTTGCGCCTCTTTCCACATATTCCTTCTTGTCTCTTTATAGTCCTTCTCTCTCTTCGTACACTGCCACCCTCTCCTCACACTCTCTTTCTTTCTTCTTACACTCTCCCTTCTCTCCTCATACTTCCACCTTTCTCCTCATACTCTCCCTTACCTCTTCATGCTTTCCAGTCTGTTCATATTCCCTTTATCCCCTTACATTGCAGTGTCTGCTTACACCCCCCTTTCCCCTCATATTTTCCATTCTCTCATACTCCTTCTTCTCTTGTTGTAAGTCATTCTATTTTCATAGTCCACCTTTATCTTCATAATCCTTCCTCTTTTCTTATAAGTAATATAATATTATATTTCATATATTTATTTTTGTAATGTTATATATATTTTTTATAATAGATTCTATTTATCAACAATGAAAAAAATAAATCATGCCTACAATAGCTCAAAAGAGGAAACAACAAAAGAAAGCTGTTTATTTAAAGAGAAGTCATCCACAAGATTTACGTGAAGAGCAATGTGTTAACAAAAAGAAAAAAAGTCCTGGTAAGAGAACTAAGGGGTCCATTAGGATGGCGGGCGGTGGCACCACCGCGGTGGTGGCGGGGCGGAAAAACAGCTTTTACCGCCCACGAGCTGCGGAACTCACGTCCGCACCATTAGGATAGGTAAACACAGGTCATTTCCCGTCCGCCGCGGAGCGCCGCGCACCGCCATCAAAGTGCGCCCGCCACCACGGCGGAGGGAGCCTATCGAATCCCTCCGCCGCGCGCGATGACGTCCGATAAATTAGGATGGGCCAAACAAGCCGACGCACCGCAGCGGAGACACCGCACAGCTGAAGCAGGCGGAAAGTCGACAGCGGAGCACGAACGCCGAGAGCCGATATGAACCCCATGGACCCAGCCCTCCACATGCATCCGGTCATGTACCTGCTGCAACACTATCGCCAGATGGGCCGCCGCGGACGCCGCCACAGGTACGCCACTACACATATGCACCGCACAACACACATGCAGACACAGGCCCCCAGCAGCACACTGGCATCCTGCTAGGGGACACTACACATCCACATGGGCACCCACACATCACCTACCCCATTACAATGCAATCCACACCATCCGGCACACTGCACGTTCGCCAACCAGCAGGAACGTCCCGGTCCTGGTCACGTCACCGCCGGGGTCTATACATGCGCACACTGCAGAAGGCAGGGCCACACAAAGGCATGGCCAGGGCACCCACATCACAGAAACACACCACCCCAAACCACACTGCACACCTCTCGAGCTAGCCACAGGCCAGATGCTAATCCTGTACACCCCCATGCACACCAACAAGCACAGCAACATGATGCACAATACACACACACTGCAACACACAACACACAACCAGGGACACAGGCAATGCAGGAGTGGCTGAGAATCAACACACAACACCAATGTACTCCCCATAGCCCACACAAGTGCTAACATACATCCACACAGGGCAAGATAAAACCAAAAACAGACATACAACTCCAGACTCACACATGTGTGTCACACTCCATACAGGGGCACACATACATACTCCACAAACCAAGACCCTTCACACAGCACACCTCTGCCACACCCAACACCACACATGCCATGTAAGGCATTCTACCTGGACTAAGGGCCAACACAAGATGACCATACACATACTAGCCTGGGCACACAGAAAGGACAACACACACATACCCCATAGCAACACAGACAGATACAAAACCAATCAACACCTACACACCCTGTGCTGACAGTGTCCTCCCAAGGTGACCTGTGTGAACAGTGTATGCAGCAATAGCTAATCCCCAAATGGAAAATAGCATTGCCTGTGAAATAGCCATTACACACTACAACATCAGCTGGCCCAGAATGGACTGAAGATCCCGTCACCCCTGTCCAAAAATAAGATGGCCACAAACAGCCTAGCAATGTTGAGCACTAAAATATAGCATGTGAAACACTCAAGCAAATGCAAACAAGAAAAGGAAGTCAAACTGCAACGAGAATGAGAAAACACACACCAGAAGTTTCAGATTTTATTCATATATTGCACAGATGTAGCAATACAACAGAAATAGACAACAGCAATCCACACAACCATGTACAAATGGCAGAGACCATGCAGAGGACATACATCAACAGGAATGGCACAGTCCATGGCAGGGGAGAGCACAGCACATCAGAGCAACAGGCCCAGAGTCCTTGACAGGGGAGAGTACAGCACATCAGAGCAACAGGCCCAGAGTCCTTGGCAGGGGAGACAGCAAGTACATGAGAGGCTGCACAGGGGAGAGTACAGCACATCAGAGCAACAGGCCCAGAGTCCTTGGCAGGGGAGAGTACAGCACATCAGAGCAACAGGCCCAGAGTCCTTGGCAGGGGAGACAGCAAGTACATGAGAGGCTGCACAGGGGAGAGTACAGCACATCAGAGCAACAGGCCCAGAGTCCTTGGCAGGGGAGAGTGCAGCACATCAGAGCAACAGGCCCAGAGTCCTTGGCAGGGGAGAGTACAGCACATCAGAGCAACAGGCCCAGACTCCTTGGCAGGGGAGTGTACAGCACATCAGAGCAATAGGCCCAGAGTCCTTGGCAGGGGAGACAGCAAGTACATGAGAGGTTGCACAGGGGAGAGTACAGCACATCAGAGCAACAGGCCCAGAGTCCTTGGCAGGGGAGTGTACAGCACATCAAAGCAACAGGCCCAGAGTCCTTGGCAGGGGAGAGTACATCACATCAGAGCAACAGGCCCAGAGTCCTTGGCAGGGGAGACAGCAAGTACATGAGAGGCTGCACAGGGGAGAGTACAGCACATCAGAGCAACAGGCCCAGAGTCCTTGGCAGGGGAGAGTACAGCACATCAGAGCAACAGGCCCAGAGTCCTTGGCAGGGGAGAGTACAGCACATCAGAGCAACAGGCCCAGACTCCTTGGCAGGGGAGTGTACAGCACATCAGAGCAATAGGCCCAGAGTCCTTGGCAGGGGAGACAGCAAGTACATGAGAGGCTGCACAGGGGAGAGTACAGCACATCAGAGCAACAGGCCCAGAGTCCTTGGCAGGGGAGTGTACAGCACATCAAAGCAACAGGCCCAGAGTCCTTGGCAGGGGAAACAGCAAGTACATGAGAGGCTGCACAGGGGAGAGTACAGCACATCAGAGCAACAGGCCCAGAGTCCTTGGCAGGGGAGAGTACAGCACATCAGAGCAACAGGCCCAGAGTCCTTGGCAGGGGAGTGTACAGCACAGCAGAGCAACAGGGTTGGCAACACACCCAGGTTGCAAACAATGGTCCTGACTAGCATACCTGTGTGTGGAACAAGCATATGAGGGTGTTGTGGACTCACTCCAGGCTGTCATGCGGACTGTGATCTGGCTGCGTGTCATGGACAGCACGAATACTTGACTGGTGTGACAGAGGGCCATGTGATGTGGCAATAACAGAGGGCCTGCAAGGCGGAGGGCTGTGTGGACCAGGTGGCACCGTGGCACATGGAGGTGGAGTCATGCACACCCTTGATACAGTGTGGGTGGGAGAGGCTGGAGGGGTGCCCTTCCACTTTTTCGGTACATGAAATGGCTTGCCTGTCTTGGGGTTGATGGGAAGTGGAGATGGCAGAATAGGCACACACACCAACTGTCCCACATCAGGGGCAGACACTGGCACTCCCTCAGGTGATGTGCCTGATCCTGCATCACGCTTTGGCTGACTACGCCTCCGGACCACCCTACCCTCTCCGGAAGGTGTACCCCTCACAGTGACCTCCTTACCACTAACCCCAGGGGTGGTGTCCACAGTGCCCTCTTGTCCCTCATTGCCAGGGCTGGTCACAACACTGGGCTTCCCTGCCTCAACCATTGGGCTGGTCACAACAGGGCTCTCCTCTGCCCCAATGATTGGGCTGTTCCCAACAGGGCCCTCCTCAACCTGCCTCAAAGTCCTTTTTTTTGGTGTTGATGTGGTGGGTGGTTGTGTCCCTGTGCTCTCCCCAGGTGTAGGCATGACGTGCCACACATCCTCTGTGGTCATCGCTGAGTCATTATCTGGTGATGCCTCTGCAGCATGTGAGCCAGATTTTTTGGGCAATGATCTTGTGGCCTTAGTTTTCTGTGACTTCCCCTTGTCCGTGCACTTTGGGGGGGCCCTGTCCTTCTTCGGAGATGGAGACTGTGGATGGGATTGTTTGCTCAGTGTGTGACCTGTGCTCCTAGTGTTGTACCGTTTAGTAGATGTAGGTCCCAAGTGGACAATGTCATCTGATGTGTCCCCTGAATGTGTGTACGTCACTGGCACCTGAGCTGCAATGGGACCATGTGCCTGTTGGAGGCCTGTTGTGACTGTGGCTGACAATGACTGGACTGTGCGGTGTAGCCCACCCACGTCAGAGTGTATGCCCTCCATGAAAGCCAGAACCTGGCTTAATTTGTTATCATGGGCACTGAAGGCATTGAGCAGGGTGGACTAGCCCACACAAATTTGGCGCAGGAGCTCTACGCACACTGCACTGAGGGCAGCAGGGGGAACAGGTGCAGGGGCAGCGGTGCCATGTGTGAATGTCACATGTCCCCTCTTAGTTACACGGATACGGGCAGCACCAGAGGAAGTGGATGGGAGGCTGGGCACTGGCCGCTGGGTGTCAGATGTCATGGCACACTCCACATCCCCTGTGCTTGCAGACAGGAATGCATCCCCGCCGGCATCGGATGAAGTGGTACTTTGGGTCTCAGCGACAGATTCCTCATGCATACTCCTGTCACCCTCAGGAGCGCTGGTGTTCTCAGTGTCACTTGGCTCAGTCTCACTTGCCTCCGCTGCCGCTGCAGTGCTGGTCTCGCAAACACTTGTCTCAGAATCATGTACTGCTGTGTTGTCTTGCAAATCTGCATTAGTGAGACAAACAGGTGTGTGTAAGTGTCATCATCTGTGCACACCATAGCAGATCAATTATGCGTAGTAGAGGCCTACAGCTACAAGAGAACCAACACACCCTGCAACTTCCTTGAGTGCGGCATGTTGATGCCACACAGCACCACACCCTGCCCATGGATGGTCTTCCCCAGCCCACATTGACCATCCCCATGATGCAGCCACAACACACATCACCACTTACACCCCCACAGGGAATCAGAGGGGACCACACACACACGTATTGACTACACATGCCACAATGCCAACTAGGCCATACCAAACACCATGTGGCAATCAGGCTACACATAATCGTCGGATGAGTGGGACTCAAACAACATGGATGCATGCAAAGTACACAGACATGGTGTGAGACTCATCAAATGGACACTGCAGTTCGGCACAATATGGACTCCCTACACCATCACAGACCAGAGAGACCATGTGGACACATAAAATCTGTCAGGGACAGATAACTGCATGCATGGGCAGAACAGTAAGGCCATGGTGGCGCTATGCCTCATACAGGCACTCCTCACAGTCGCCACTCACATCAGATGACACAGCATGCCAACACACGCACATCACATGTGTCACTGCTGGCACAGGCCCTGTACATATGCATCCACTCCCAGACAAACTCTCCCTCCCCAGATACTCACCTTCTCTGTCTTGCTGCTGATGCCCCTTCAGACGTGCATCCAGGTCTGGATTGGTCACTGCCAGTATGCGTGCCATCAGCGGAGTCATGGTGTGACGTTCCAAACGTCCTGTGCGTGGTAGCATACCCAAGGTCATCTCTGCCACTTGCTTTGCCAGTCGGCTGATGTCGTCCCACCTCTTGTGACAGTGTGTGTGTCATCTGTTTGATACCCCCAGGGCTCGCACCTTTGCTGCAAATGCCCTCCACACGGCCTTACGTTGGTGCACCTTGAGCTGCAGGCATGAGAGTAAAGAAGGGCAATATAAAAATTACACAATGTAAGATGCCAGCATCTATCATTACAGCAGCCAGACACAGACTCTGGACTCACAGTGACCTCCCTCCCTCCAGAACAGTGCGTACCCTCTGCATGGCATAAATATTGGTGCATGCATGCATGCACACATTGTGGTCCCCAGTCTCCATGATATGCACACAAAGGCATAATGCCTCAACACAAATGCATCTACAGCAGTGTGTAAAGCAGAAATTGCACAGGCCACCGATGGGGTATATCCACTAATGAGTGTGAAGCAACTGTAGTATGTAAGTTTGCTGATGTTCCACTTTTGGGTATGCTGCCACTGAACCCACTCTGTGGCTCACACTGACTGTACTACAGGGGCACCCTTAAATCCCCTCACAAGCGTTCACTGTCCTGGCATCTAAAGGGCTAACAACCCTTGGTTCTGTATGGGCGGCAATGTAACACCCCCCACTCACACATACGAGTACAGGCCCAGGTGAGACTCTCAGTGCAACACACACACTACTGTGAGCAGGAAACAGCCTGTCTGTCAGTGTAATCCATCACACCACATCCCCAAGCATGCACTGCAGCATCACGACTACACGTCTGACACCACCCTGCCCTGCAGCTCCCTTCATGGTGACTTACCACAACATTGGGACCACCAAACAGCTGTGGGTACTGTGCCAGCACCCCGTCCACAAGGACATCCAGCTCCTCACTCGTGAATGGAGTGGCACGGACCTTCTCTGTTCTTGACATCACTGTGGATATGGCATACCTGTGGTGGAAGTGAGTTGTGAGGGGTTCCAGGCAGCAGGACAGGGTCCCAGGCAGCAGGACAGGGTCTCAGGCAGCAGGAGATAGTCGCAGGCAGCAGGACAGGGTCTCAGGCAGCATGACAGGGTCTCAGGCAGCAGGACAGGGTCTCAGGCAGCAGGACAGGGTCCCAGGCAGCAGGACAGAGTCCCAGGCAGCAGGAGATAGTCGCAGGCAGCAGGCTCTTGGAGCAGTGGGAATGTGAGTCTCACTCCCACAGATTTATAGCCCCCTGTGGTCGTTAGGAAGGCTGCTTCAATTGGTTGTCCGGGTCTGCCTCATTCAAAAGTATCCAATGACCGCCTCCGCGGTAGCGGTGCACCCCAAATCTGCATCATGCCAACGCCTTCATCCATGCCATTGGCTGGATGCAATGCTCCACGGCGGTGATGCACCGCCGGTGCCCGGAGTGCGCTTCCGCGATGGTGCATCATTTAGAAGTATCCAATGACTGCCTCCGCGGTAGCGGTGCACCACTCCCGCGACTTTCAAATCTGCATCATGCCACGCCTTCATCCATGCCATTGGCTGGATGCAATGCTCCATGGCGGTGATGCACCGCCGGGGCCCGGAGTGCGCTTCCGCGATGGTGCATCATTTAGAAGTATCCAATGACCGCCTCCGCGGTAGCGGAGCACCCCTCCCACGACTTTCAAATCTGCATCATGGCAATGCCATCATCGATGCCATTGGCTGGATGAAATGCTACACGGCACCGGCGGTAGGTTCCGCGATTCATGCGGCGGAGCAAACCGGCGCCACGTGCACACGTCCAAATGGCAATGGCTGACCAACACCTGAAGGGGTTGGTGCTGGGGTAACCCCGCCGGCCACCGGCGGTAGGTTCCGCGATTCATGCGGCGGAGCATACCGGCGCCATGTGCACACGTCCATATGCCAGTGGCTGACACACACCTGAAGGGGTTGGTGCTGGGGTCACCCCGCCGGCCACCGGCGGTAGGTTCCGCGATTAATGCGGCGGAGCATACCGGCGCCATGTGCACACGTCCATATGGCAATGGCTGACACACCCCTGAAGGGGTTGGTGCTGGGGTCACCCAGCCGGCCACCGGCGGTAGGTTCCGTGATTCATGCGGCGGAGCATACCGGCGCCATGTGCACACGTCCATATGCCAATGGCTGACACACACCTGAAGGGGTTGGTGCTGGGGTCACCCCGCCGGTAGGTTCCGCCATGGTCGTACACATTGCTGTGTATTACAATCAGGGTCACTGTATCAGCACCCAGCATCAACATGGTGAAGGCCACATCATTGTACACACGATGCAACACAGCCAGGTGATCCACAGGTGGACTCACGTTCAGTGTCATACACTTTGGCCTGTTGTTTATCCATATTAGTGTGGAATTTCATGGATGTTGATGATTGACAGACTCCTGCTTGTGTAAATGGCGTAGTGACCGGTAATGTGTTGTGGCTCATTTCAGACCTTCACCTGGATGTTGTCACTGCATTGTATCCATGTGCGTCCGCAGGGGGGGCAAGGAGGGGCACTTGCCTGCCCTCCCCCCCCCCCCCTGGATCACAAGTCCTTCCTGTGGGCAGCGCCCTCCCTTGGGGTTTTCAGTCGCGGTGCAGCTACAAGGCCCGAGGTGGGCCTCCCTCTACTGGGCCTTGCTGCCATTGGCTGAAAGTGAAATATGACCCTCTGGATTCCTTGCAGTGCTGGCAGACTGGCCAGGGCTGGTTTTGTGGGCGTGATCAGCAACTCTCTTATCCTAATCGCTGCATCTGCATGATAATTGGCGATGCTGGAAGTGGCCTTAGGTGTGAAGTGAGCCCTGCCGCTGCATTAATGAAAGTCAAGTCAAAATATGTATGCTGCAGTACTCAACCAGAGGGTCGCAAGGCGTTTGAGGGGGGGGGGGTGTTCGCTACTTATCAAATAGCCAAGTTTAGAGTTGTTTCCTGATGGAGAGGTGGTTCTGTGTGAGGTGGAGGTGGGTGGGGAGAGAATTCCAGGTATTAGCCGCTAAGTAGGAGAATGATCTTCCTCCCATGGTGGCTCTTCAGATGAGTGGAATCGCGGCGAGGGATTGATTAGATGATCGTAGTTGGCGGGTGGGGGTGTAAAAGGTCAAGCGCGTGTTTGAGGTATTTGGGTCCAAGGTCGCAAAGGGCTTTGTGTGCGTGGGTGAGGAGGTGGAACGTTATTCTATTGTTGACGGGGAGCCAGTGAAGGTCTCTCAGGTGACCGGAGATGTGATTGTGGCGGGGTATGTCTAGGATGAGTCTGGCAGAGGCGTTCAGAATGTGTTGTAGTTTTTTCTGTAATCTGGCTGTGGTTCTGGCGTAGAGGGTGTTCCCATTGTCCAGTCGGCTTGTGACAAGTGCTTGGGTGACCGTCTTTCTTGTTTCAGTGTGGATCCATCAAAAGTTTTTATTGAGCATACCTATGATGTTACAGCATGATGATGAGATGGCGTTGACTTGTGTGGTCATTGAGAGGGAGGAGTCTAGAATGAATCCCAGGTTGCAAGCATGGTCCGTTGGTAAGGGTGCGCTGCCCAGGGCCAGTGGACACCTTGAGTCGTCCCATGCAGAGGTGGATGATCCTAGGATGAGGACTTCCGTCTTGTTTGAATTCAGTTTTACGCGACTGTTATTCATCCACTCGGCTACGTCTTTCATCCCTTGTTGTAGGTTGGTATTGGCGGTGTTTGGGTCTTTGGCGAGGGAGAGGATCAGCTGTGTGTCATCAGCGTAGGAGATGATGTTGAGGTTGTGGTGGCGTGCGATGGATGCGATGGAGCTCAAGTAGACGTTGAAGAGGGTGGGGCGGAGCAATGATCCTTGTGTTACGCCGCAGATGACTTTGGTGGCCTCTGATCTCAAAGGGGGGCGGCGGACTCTCTGGGTTCTACCGGCAAGGAACGGAATAATTCAATCCAATGCTTTTCCTTGTATCCCAATGTTGCTGAGGCGTTGTACAAGGGTGCTATGACAGACCGTGTCAAACGCTGTGGAGAGGTCCAGGAGGATGAAGGCAGCTGTTTCCCTGTTGTCGAGTACTGTTCGGATGCCTTCTGTGGCTGCGATGAGGGCGGTCTCGGTGCTGTGTTTGGCTTGGAATCCGGAGTGTGAGGGGTCAAGGGAGCCGTTAGACTCGAGGACAGCGGCAAGCTAACTGTTGTCGGTCTTTACTATGACTATTGCAGGAAAAGGGAGGAGCCAGATGGGGCGGTAGTCCTTAAGTTCGGTGGGGTCTGCTGTAGGTTTCTTCAGGAGGGCACTGAGTTCGGCATGTTTCCAGCTTTCCGGGAAGGTAGCCGAGTTGAGGGAGCAGTTCATGATATCCGTGAGATGGGGTGCGATGATGGAGTCGGCCTCGTAGAAGATCTGGTGGGGGCATGGGTCGGTTGGTGATCCAGAGTGAATGGAGTTCATGAAGCGGATGGTGTCTTCGGTGCTGATCGGGTTCCAGGTGCAAAGGGTGGTGGTGGGGGGCTTCAGTTCGGTGGTAACGGGGGGTGGACTGGTCGCCGAAGCTATTATGTATGTCAGCGATTTTGCTGTGGAAGAACAAGGCTAGAGAGTTGCAGAGGTCTTGAGAGGGAGTGATGTCGTTGGTGCCGGGGCTGGGGTTGTTAAGCTATTTGGCGATGTTGAAGAGTTCCTTGCTGTTGTGGGTGTTGTTGTCCAGTCGATCCTTGAATGGTGATTTCTTGGTGGATCGGATCAGCTGGTGGTGTTTGCGGGTGGCGTCCTTGCGGGCGGTCATGTTGTCTGTGATTGGGTTTTTTAGCCAGCCTTTCTCGAGGGTGCGGCAGTTCTTTTTATAGTTATTGAGGACGTCATTGAACCAGGTGGCTTTTTTGCTACCTGGTTTGTTGTGATGGTTTTCAAGGGTGCTACTTCGTCAGCACAGTGGGTGATCCATTGTGCTACATTGATGGCTGCTTGTTTTGGGTCCAATGATTTGGTGGGAGGCTTTTGGTTTAGCGATGTGGTGAGCTGGTGGGTGGTAATTTTGGTCCAGTATCTGCGGGGGACTTGTTGTGGGTGGTGGTGGCTCGGGGTCTTCTTGAAGTTGAAGAGGACGCAGCTGTGGTCCATCCAGTGGAGTCCTGTGGCATGATTGAAGGAGACGTGCTTGCTGGAGGAGAAGATCGGGTCAAGCGTGTGTCCGGCGTAGTGGGTGGGGGTGTTTACCAGTTGTTTGAGTCCGAGATTGGCGAGGTTGTCCAGAAGGGTAGTGGTGTTGGTGTCGTTTTCTTATCCAGGTGGAGGTTGAGGTCCCCTAGGAGAATGTAGTTCTCGGAGGGGAGGGCGTGTGGGCTGATAAAGTCAGTGATGTCTTCGCTGGATTGTGTGCGGGGTCCTGGTGGTCTGTAGATGATGGTGCCTCTAAGTGTGGTCTTGGGGATGGTGTTCTTGTGGACGATGGCGATGCCTCCTCCAGATTGGTTGATGCGGTCATTTCGGATGATCTTGTCACCGTCCGGGATGGCTATGGCGATGTTGGGCGCTGATGAGGCGTTCATCCAGGTTTCTGTTAGTAAGGCAACGTCCAGCGTTGTGGTGTCTAGTGGGTTCCATAGTTCAATGGCGTGTCTGTGGACCGAGCGGGTGTTGTGCAGGAAGCACTTCAGGTGGTTATTGTCGGAGATCAGTTTGGCGTTTATGGATGTAGTGTGGGTCCTGATGCAGGTGAAGTTGCAGGATTGGCAGGTGAAGGGTCCATGGGTGCGTCCTGGGGCGGCTTGGTGGCAGTCGGGGAGACGGCCGGTGTTGAGTGCAAAGAGGGATGCGGCGTCGTATGTTAGGCGGGTGGAGTGGATTTTGCGGGGGCCAGGGGCTCTGGCGCTGGGCGCGGTCTGGGCGGGGACGTGCATAGACGGGCTACCATTTGGCGCACCTTCGGCGCGCATAGGGTGTGCCCGCTGCGTGTAGGTGACTCAGTTGTAAGTGGAGGGGGGCGGAGCGAGGGAGGAGCAGCTGGGAGGCGGGAGCGGGGTGTCAAGGGTGGAGGTTCTGTAGAAGCTGGAGGGAACGGGGGTGGGGCGGTGGGGGAGCAGCGGCCGGGACAGGCTAAGGGCACAACAAGCTGGCAAAATAATGCTGGGCAATATCAGGCACAGAGGAGCTCGCGGTCACCAGAGCAAAACAATGGTACACAATGCGGGTCTTCGGCACACACCACACCAATGGTGCAAATAGCTGGCACAATCCACAACCAACGCAAAGAAGGAGATAATAACAATACCAGGCAGCAAGGCAGGGTAACAGCGATACCAGGCAGCAAGGCAGGATATCAGCGATACCAGGCAGCAAGGCAGGATAACAGCGATACCAGACAGCAAAGCAGGGAGGGGTGAGCTGCGAGTGGAGCGACCGGTTCTGACCAGGCCTGACCAGGCCGAGCATCCTGCAGGGCTCACAACAAAATTAAAAAACGAGTCACCTTACTGTCACAATCGGTGCTGCTCAGTGTTGGTATGATAAATTGTTTATATAATTGGGGAAGATGCCGAATTGTGAAAAAGTACATCTTGGGCTCTGTGTAATATAGGTACATAGAGTAATGCAATGGTATGTGTTGTGGGTCAGGGTTTCAGTTGGGTATGCAAAACTTGAGAGGAGGTGCATTGTGTGTTTGTGATGCTACTTTATTTAATAGTTGTGCTTAATCATGTCTGAGGATGGTGATGAAGTAAAATGTTGCCCCCCCTAGAAAAAATTCTGCGGACGCCCATGATTGTATCAGACAAGGCTTCTGCTTTCACAACTGCTCATGCACACAACCTGATGTGTCCCTGCTACTGTGATCATTGTGTTGATGAATGTGTACCTACGTCACATGATGCTTTGAGGTGTGGCAGGTACAGCAGGTGGGTATGATAGACATGGCGATTCAACAGAAATTTGTGGCTCTTGCTGCACCTTGTATGCACATGTGATTCGTTCTCCCATTGTTTCAACTTCCACTGTCCCAGATGTGTTTGTGGCACTTGTGTATTGTCACTGGAGAGGCGTGCCCTCTGTGTGTAGCTATTGGCCAGCCAAGTCACCTGAAGTGCCATGCATCTCTCTGTGGTACTCCTTTGTTTCACATTACATCAATTATGCTCTGTGCCATACTCATCACATGTTGCTTATCACTGAAAATTTATTTTCACTCCTTGACTAGGAGGAGGCCGAATCTACTCCGTCACCTGACAGTGCTGCAGGACATGGAGGATGATACAATCATCCGAAAATTCAGGCTGGACAAGATCGTCCGGAGGGACCGAAACGCCAACCAGATGGGAGGAGGCATCGCCATCATCCACAGGAACACCATCCGCCTCACGACCAGCACCGACAACACCCTGACCAGCGCCGAACACCTGCATTTCCAGATCCACACCAACCCGACCACCACCCTCAGAGGCACCCTGATCTACCGACCCCCTGGACCACGCACGCAATTCAGCGAGGACATCGCCGACTTCATCAGCCCGCATGCCCTCCCCTCCGCTGACTACATCCTCCTGGGAGACCTCAACTTCCATCTGGAGAACAACAACGACCACAACACCAGCACCCTGCTCGACAACCTCGCCAACCTGGGACTCAAGCAACTGGTGTCCACCCCCACCCACCTCGCCGGACACACACTCGACGCCGTCTTCTCATCCAGCACAGACATCGACTTCAGCCACGCCACAGAGCTTCAATGGACGGACCACAGCTGCGTCCACTTCACCTTCAAGAGAACAACGACCCACCAACACCAGCAACACACCGCCCGCAGAAGCTGGAACAAGATCACAGCAGACCAGCTCGCCACCTCCCTGAGCCAACACCCTCCTGCCAGCTCAGCGAACCCCAGCCAGGCCGCCGATAACATCACGAAGTGGATCAGCAACTGCGCGGACGAACTCGCCCCGCTGAGGACCCCGCCTAGCAGACCCGGCAGCAAGAAGGCCCCATGGTTCACCGACGAACTCAAGAGCTCCAAGAAGAACTGCCGAGCCCTCGAGAAAGTCTGGAAAAGGGATCCGACACCGGACAACAGGACCTCCTACAAACTTGCCACCCGGAAACACCACCAGCTGATCCGCGCCGCCAAGAGAACAGCATTCAAGGACAGGTTGGACAACAACGCACACAACAGCAAGGAACTCTTCAACATCGTGAAAGAGCTTTCCAACCCCAACGCAGGAAACAACGACATCACCCCATCGCAAGACCTCTGCAACTCCCTCGCCTCCTACTTCCACAACAAGATCACAGACATACACAGCAGTTTCAACAACCAACCAACGCACACCACGACCGACCAGCCACCCCCCCCCACCACCACCCTCCACGCCTGGACCCCGATCAGCACAGAAGACACCATCCGCACGATGAACTCAATCCACTCCGGATCACCAACCGACCCCTGCCCCCACCACATCTTCAACAAGGCCGACGCTGTCATCGCACCCCACCTGCGAGACATCATCAACACATCCTTCGACACCGCCATCTTCCCCGAGAGCTGGAAACACGCCGAACTCAGCGCTCTACTCAAGAAACCAACAGCGGACCCCACCGACCTCAAGAATTACCGCCCCATCTCGCTTCTCCCGTTTCCAGCCAAAGTCATCGAGAAGACCGTCAACAAGCAGATGGCCGCCTTCCTCGAGACGAACGGATCCCTCGACCCCTCACAGTCCGGCTTCCGAGCCAAACACAGCACCGAGACCGCCCTCATCGCCGCCACCGATGACATCCGAGCCCTGATGGACAATGGAGAAACAGCGGCCCTCATCCTCCTAGACCTCTCCGTGGCATTCGACACGGTCTGCCACCGCACCCTAATACGGCGCCTCAGCAACATCGGAATCCAGGACAAGGCGCTGGAATGGATCATCTCCTTCCTCGACGGAAGAACACAGCGAGTCCGCCTACCACCGTACAAGTCAGAGGCCTCCGAAGTCATCTGCGGCGTCCCCCAAGGATCATCCCTGAGCCCCACCCTCTTCAACGTCTACATGAGCCCCCTCGCGGCCATCGTACGCAAACACCACCTCAGCATCATCTCCTACGCCGACGACACCCAGCTGATCCTCTCCCTGACCAACAACCCCGCCGCCGCCAGAGCCAACCTACACGAAGGGATGAAAGAGGTAGCCGAGTGGATGACGACCAGCCGCCTGAAACTGAACTCGGACAAGACGGAGGTCCTCATCCTGGGCTCCTCTCCCTCCGCCTGGGACGACTCCTGGTGGCCTCCCGCCCTGGGCACCGCACCCGAACCGACAGACCATGCACGTAACCTGGGCTTCATCCTGGACTCCTCCCTCTCCATGACCAGGCAAGTCAACAGCGTCTCCTCGGCGTGCTTCAACATCCTATGCATGCTACGGAAGATCTTCTGGTGGATCCCCACAGAGACCAGGAAGACCGTCACCCAGGCCCTCGTCACCAGCCGACTGGACTACGGCAACGCCCTCTACGCCGGGACCACCGCCAAGCTCCAGAAGAGACTCCAGCGGATCCAAAACGCCTCAGCCAGACTCATCCTCGACATCCCACGATCCAGCCACATCTCAGGACATCTGAGAGACCTTCACTGGCTCCCCATCAACAAGAGAATCACCTTCCGCCTCCTCACCCACGCACACAAAGCCCTACACGACCAAGGCCCGAGCTACCTCAACAGCCGAGTCAACTTCTACGCTCCCAAACGCCACCTCCGATCAGCCAACCACGCCCTCGCCGCCGTCCCCCGCATCCGAAGAGCAACCACAGGAGGAAGGTCCTTCTCCTACCTGGCCGCCAAGACCTGGAACTCCCTCCCGTCCGACCTGCGCCTGACCCAAGACCACCTCTCCTTCAGGAAGAAGCTGAAGACCTGGCTGTTCGAGCAGTAGCGGCATCCCCCCCCCCCAGCGCCTTGAGACCCTACGGGTATGTAGCGCGCTTTATAAGTGTCACTGATTGATTGATTGATTGAGATACACTGAAGATCGTGTGTGATCTATTGGAGCCCCACCTGCAGACTCGCCGTCATTATCCTACGGCATTCACACCCACCTACAAGGTGATGGCGGCACTCCACTTTTTTGCGACTGGTTCCTTCCAGGAGACCGTGGCCAACGCTGGGGGGATGTCACAGCCAATGTTCAGCATGGTGCTGCGAGACGTTCTTGCGGCTATGATGCTATTTCGCAATCAATACATACATTTCCCCAGGGGACGTGAATTGGCTGCTGTGAAGGGTGACCTCTATGCCCTTGGGGGCATCCCACATGTGGTCGGTGCCATAGATTGCACATATGTAGCTCTGTTGCCACCGCAAGCGACGGAGCACATTTATCATAATCGGAAACACTACCTCTCCATGAATGTGCAGGTGGTGTGCCTAGCAGACATGACAATTTCACATGTGTGTGCTAAGTTTCCCGGTTCAGCCCATGATTCGTACGTCATGAGGAACATGCATGGTGCCAAGGATGATGGAGAATCTGCATCCCGAACGTGCATGGATTGTGGGGAAGTTACACTACTGCAATGGCGTGCTGTGTGTCACTTGCTGCACTCTGGCTGTACAACATTGCAATGTGTGTTTTCCGTTCACAGGTGACTCAGCATATCCCAGTCGCCCATGGCTGTTGAGCCCACTACGGAATCCCCGGACACCAGCAGACATCCGCTACAATGATGCCCATGGTAGGACCTGACGGGTGATTGAGCGGACTTTCGGACTGCTTAAGTCAAGGTTCCGGTGCCTTGACAAGACGGGAGGCGCACTGGCATATTCGCATGTGAAGGTGTGCCAGATCTTTGTGGCATGCAGTATGCTGCACAACCTTGCCATCCACAGGAGGTTCCCCCTGCTCCTGGATGATGGTGATGACCCAAGGCCACAACCTGCTCAGGGACCAGAATCCAGTGATGAGGACAGTGGAGAGGAGGAAGGAGTTGATCAGTGCCAACAGCTCATCGACCGCTACTTCACTTGAAGGTGGGTGACTAGGTACTATGTGAACATTGTCTGATGTTGTTCTTGTTCTGAATGGCTATGCGTGGCAGTAACCAATGGCCACATGTACTGTCACCCATGTGTGCAGTTAGTGAAATGGAAGTTCTGTGCCGAGATGTGTATCTGACTGTATTTGTGCACATTTGCTAGACATTGTGTAATTTGGCTGTGTAGTTTAGGTTATTTTGTGTGCTGTGATCTGTGTGTTGGCACATTAACACCAGTGACTGTTGTTCTGTTGTGTCTCCCTAGGTGCTACAGAGGGTCCCTGGCCTGCATTCTGTACATCATTGATACACATCATGGACATCTGGAAATATCTACATACTGCACTATAAAAATCACAACACAAAATATTGTGCATCAAGTATTTAATTTTTGGAGTGAACATGTGATGGGTGCAGTGATATTTACAGGAAGGTGTGGAATGAGCAGTGAGTTCACAGTCCAGTTCAATGAGTTGTCAGAGTAGAGACCACAGGGATGTGGTGACCCAGTCCAACAGTGAGGTGCCATTGCCAGGGCAATGTGGGCAAGGATAGTCCAAAGTGTGAATGCAGTTCGGAAGAGGGTGGTCTTCACGGCTGGCTCCGTGACTGGCTTGTGGTAGGTGCATTGCCTCCAGAGACTCCCAGGCTCTTCTTAGGACGCCCCCTAGATCTTTTGGGGGGGGGCCTGCTGATTGGCCAGCGACGTCAGTGGACTCGTCCCTCTCTGTTGGCGCAGGGGAGGATGGATCACTGTCATCCTGCGGAACAACAAGAGAGGATGGAGGTGGTGGTTGAAACACAGGCCTGTCCCTCTGCGACGCCACTTGCTGGCCCATGAGGTCCACCATCTGTCCCAGGCGGTTATCGATGGACCTCATCAGCAGGACGAGCTCCCTCATGAAATCTTCCGACCGGCCACTTTGTCCCTGGACCTCTTGGTAGGCCTCCACAGCTCTGTTGAAGTGGTCCAGGGATGGTGTCCACTCCTCCCGAGGTCTGGTGTTGACCCTGGCCCTCCCACTTGTTCTGCCACCAAGGGCCTCTTCCCTCGCCACTTGGTGACCACGCACTCTCTCCCTGCCCTCCACAGCTGGTGGTGTGGGTCGGCCGTCCCTGGGGGCAGGGAGGTTGCTGCAGGTGGTACTGGTGGACCTGGTGGTGTTGGTGGCTGTGGCGGTGGTGGCTGTGGTGGTAGCGGTGGTAGAGGCTTTGGCTGCAGGGGTCTGCTGCGTTGTAGTGGCAGCAGAGGTGGAGGTGGGGAGGATGGGGTCATGGGACCTCTGGGTCTGTGGAACACCTGATGGGCCGGCCCGGAGCTCATCATCCATACTGTCCTGGGAGTCGGCTTCAGAGAGTCCATGGGCCGGGGGTGGAGACTGGCTCTGCTGGTCGTTGGTGTTGTCCTCAGCAGTGAGATGGTCGTCACCTGTGGAGTAGATGGGGAGTGGTTAGTGTTTGTGTCATCTGCGTATCATCATCTGTCTGTACACTACTTACATGTGCAGTCATCAGTTGTAGTTATGATGGCAACATTGTGTAACATTTAATAGTGCTGGGAGACATCATGGAGTCATACGTATTGATTGTCAATGCTTTATTTTGGATTGTTGTAGGTTAACTGGATGCAGGTCACACACACACACTTCGTGCGGATTTACTGTAGAAACGTACCTGTTAAGTTGCTGTGCAGGAGTCAATGGCTGACACATGCTGCTGGGTGGGGGAGTCCTCCATGATGCTGGGGTGTGGGTCAGGGGGAATGGTGGGAGTAGTAATGCAGGCCTCCCTCCCTCCAACACCCTTTGAGTGAAGATGTCTACCAACCTGTAAGTCTGTTTGTCAAACAGTGCAATGGCTGACACATGCTGCTGGGTGGGGGAGTCCTCCATGATGCTGGGGTGTGTCAGGGGGAATGGTGGGAGTAGTAGTGCAGGCCTCCATCCCTCCAACACCCTTTGAGTGAGGATGGCTACCAACCTGTAAGTCTGTTTGTCAAACAGTGCAATGGCTGACACATGCTGCTGGGTGGGTGAGTCCTCCATGATGCTGGGGTGTGGGCCAAGGGGAATGGTGGGAGTAGTGGTGCAGGCCTCCCTCCCTCCCTCCCACACCCTTTGAGTGAAGATGGCTGGCAACCTGTAAGTCTGTTTGTGAAACAGTGCAATGGCTGACACATGCTGCTGGGTGGGGGAGTCCTCCATGATGCTGGGGTGTGGGCCAGGGGGAATGGTGGGAGTAGTGGTGCAGGCCTCCCTCCCTCCCTCCCACACCCTTTGAGTGAAGATGGCTGGCAACCTGTAAGTCTGTTTGTGAAACAGTGCAATGGCTGACACATGCTGCTGGGTGGGGGAGTCCTCCATGATGCTGGGGTGTGGGCCAGGGGGAATGGTGGGAGTTGTAGTGCAGGCCTCCCTCCCTCCCTCCAACACCCTTTGAGTGAAGATGGCAGGCAACCTGTAAGTCTGTTTGTTAAACAGTGCAATGGCTGACACATGCTGCTGGGTGGGGGAGTCCTCCATGATGCAGGGGTGTGGGTCAGGGGAAATGGTGGGAGTAGTAGTGCAGGCCTCCCTCCCTCCAACACCCTTTGAGTGAAGATGGCTACCAACCTTTAAGTCTGTTTGTCAAACAGTGCAATGGCTGACACATGCTGCTGGGTGGGGGAGTCCTCCATGATGCTGGGGTGTGGGCCAGGTTGAATGGTGGGAGTAGTAGTGCAGGCATCCCTCCCTCCCTCCAACACCCTTTGAGTGAAGATGGCTACCAACCTTTAAGTCTGTTTGTCAAACAGTGCAATGGCTGACACATGCTGCTGGGTGGGGGAGTCCTCCATGATGCTGGGGTGTGGGTCAGGGGGAATGGTGGGAGTAGTAGTGCAGGCCTCCCTCCCTCCAACACCCTTTGAGTGAGGATGGCTACCAACCTGTAAGTCTGTTTGTCAAACAGTGCAATGGCTGACACATGCTGCTGGGTGGGGGAGTCCTCCATGATGCTGGGGTGTGGGTCAGGGGGAATGGTGGGAGTAGTAGTGCAGGCCTCCCTCCCTCCAACACCCTTCGAGTGAAGATGGCTACCAACCTGTAAGTCTGTTTGTCAAACAGTGCAATGGCTGACACATGCTGCTGGGTGGGGGAGTCCTCCATGATGCTGGGGTGTGGGTCAGGGGGAATGGTGGGAGTAGTAGTGCAGGCCTCCCTCCCTCCAACACCCTTTGAGTGAAGATGGCTACCAACCTGTAAGTCTGTTTGTCAAACAGTGCAATGGCTGACACATGCTGGGTGGGGGAGTCCTCCATGATGCTGGGGCGTGGGCTAGGGGGAATGGTGGGAGTTGTAGTGCAGGCCTCCCTCCCTCCAACACCCTTTGAGTGAAGACGGCTCGCAACCTGTAAGTCTGTTTGTCAAACAGTGCAATGGCTGACACATGCTGCTGGGTGGGGGAGTCCTCCATGATGCTGGGGTGTGGGTCAGGGGGAATGGTGGGAGTAGTGGTGCAGGCCTCCCTCCCTCCCTCCCACACCCTTTGAGTGAAGATGGCTGGCAACCTGTAAGTCTGTTTGTTAAACAGTGCAATGGCTGACACATGCTGCTGGGTGGGGGAGCCCTCCATGATGCTGGGGTGTGGGCCAGGGGGAATGGTGGGAGTAGGGGTGCAGGCCTCCCTCCCTCCCTCCCACACCCTTTGAGTGAAGATGGCTGGCAACCTGTAAGTCTGTTTGTGAAACAGTGCAATGGATGACACATGCTGCTGGGTGGGGGAGTCCTCCATGATGCTGGGGTGTGGGCCAGGGGGAATGGTGTGAGTTGTAGTGCAGGCCTCCCTCCCTCCCTCCAACACCCTTTGAGTGAAGATGGCAGGCAACCTGTAAGTCTGTTTGTTAAACAGTGCAATGGCTGACACATGCTGCTGGGTGGGGGAGTCCTCCATGATGCAGGGGTGTGGGTCAGGGGGAATGGTGGGAGTAGTAGTGCAGGCCTCCCTCCCTCCAACACCCTTTGAGTGAAGATGGCTACCAACCTTTAAGTCTGTTTGTCAAACAGTGCAATGGCTGACACATGCTGCTGGGTGGGGGAGTCCTCCATGATGCTGGGGTGTGGGCCAGGTTGAATGGTGGGAGAAGTAGTGCAGGCATCCCTCCCTCCCTCCAACACCCTTTGAGTGAAGATGGCTACCAACCTTTAAGTCTGTTTGTCAAACAGTGCAATGGCTGACACATGCTGCTGGGTGGGGGAGTCCTCCATGATGCTGGGGTGTGGGTCAGGGGGAATGGTGGGAGTAGTAGTGCAGGCCTCCCTCCCTCCAACACCCTTTGAGTGAAGATGGCTACCAACCTGTAAGTCTGTTTGTCAAACAGTGCAATGGCTGACACATGCTGCTGGGTGGGGGAGTCCTCCATGATGCTGGGGTGTGGGTCAGGGGGAATGGTGGGAGTAGTAGTGCAGGCCTCCCTCCCTCCAACACCCTTCGAGTGAAGATGGCTACCAACCTGTAAGTCTGTTTGTCAAACAGTGCAATGGCTGACACATGCTGCTGGGTGGGGGAGTCCTCCATGATGCTGGGGTGTGGGTCAGAGGGAATGGTGGGAGTAGTAGTGCAGGCCTCCCTCCCTCCAACACCCTTTGAGTGAAGATGGCTACCAACCTGTAAGTCTGTTTGTCAAACAGTGCAATGGCTGACACATGCTGGGTGGGGGAGTCCTCCATGATGCTGGGGTGTGGGTCAGGGGGAATGGTGGGAGTAGTAGTGCAGGCCTCCCTCCCTCCAACACCCTTTGAGTGAAGATGGCTACCAACCTGTAAGTCTGTTTGTCAAACAGTGCAATGGCTGACACATGCTGCTGGGTGGGGGAGTCCTCCATGATGCTGGGGTGTGGGTCAGGGGGAATGGTGGGAGTAGTAGTGCAGGCCTCCCTCCCTCCAACACCCTTCGAGTGAAGATGGCTACCAACCTGTAAGTCTGTTTGTCAAACAGTGCAATGGCTGACACATGCTGCTGGGTGGGGGAGTCCTCCATGATGCTGGGGTGTGGGTCAGGGGGAATGGTGGGAGTAGTAGTGCAGGCCTCCCTCCCTCCAACACCCTTTGAGTGAAGATGGCTACCAACCTGTAAGTCTGTTTGTCAAACAGTGCAATGGCTGACACATGCTGGGTGGGGGAGTCCTCCATGATGCTGGGGTGTGGGCCAGGGGGAATGGTGGGAGTTGTAGTGCAGGCCTCCCTCCCTCCAACACCCTTTGAGTGAAGACGGCTCGCAACCTGTAAGTCTGTTTGTCAAACAGTGCAATGGCTGACACATGCTGCTGGGTGGGGGAGTCCTCCATGATGCTGGGGTGTGGGCCAGGGGGAATGGTGGGAATAGTGGTGCAGGCCTCCCTCCCTCCCTCCCACACCCTTTGAGTGAAGATGGCTGGCAACCTGTAAGTCTGTTTGTGAAACAGTGCAATGGCTGACACATGCTGCTGGGTAGGGAGTCCTCCATGATGCTGGGGTGTGGGCCAGGGGGAATGGTGGGAGTTGTAGTGCAGGCCTCCCTCCCTCCCTCCAACACCCTTTGAGTGAAAATGGCAGGCAACCTGTAAGCCTGTTTGTTAAACAGTGCAATGGCTGACACATGCTGCTGGGTGGGGGAGTCCTCCATGATGCAGGGGTGTGGGTCAGGGGGAATGGTGGGAGTAGTAGTGCAGGCCTCCCTCCCTCCAACACCCTTTGAGTGAAGATGGCTACCAACCTTTAAGTCTGTTTGTCAAACAGTGCAATGGCTGACACATGCTGCTGGGTGGGGGAGTCCTCCATGATGCTGGGGTGTGGGCCAGGTTGAATGGTGGGAGTAGTAGTGCAGGCATCCCTCCCTCCCTCCAACACCCTTTGAGTGAAGATGGCTACCAACCTTTAAGTCTGTTTGTCAAACAGTGCAATGGCTGACACATGCTGCTGGGTGTGGGAGTCCTCCATGATGCTGGGGTGTGGGTCAGGGGGAATGGTGGGAGTAGTAGTGCAGGCCTCCCTCCCTCCAACACCCTTTGAGTGAAGATGGCTACCAACCTGTAAGTCTGTTTGTCAAACAGTGCAATGGCTGACACATGCTGCTGGGTGGGGGAGTCCTCCATGATGCTGGGGTGTGGGTCAGGGGGAATGGTGGGAGTAGTAGTGCAGGCCTCCCTCCCTCCAACACCCTTCGAGTGAAGATGGCTACCAACCTGTATGTCTGTTTGTCAAACAGTGCAATGGCTGACACATGCTGCTGGGTGGGGGAGTCCTCCATGATGCTGGGGTGTGGGTCAGAGGGAATGGTGGGAGTAGTAGTGCAGGCCTCCCTCCCTCCAACACCCTTTGAGTGAAGATGGCTACCAACCTGTAAGTCTGTTTGTCAAACAGTGCAATGGCTGACACATGCTGGGTGGGGGAGTCCTCCATGATGCTGGGGTGTGGGCCAGGGGGAATGGTGGGAGTTGTAGTGCAGGCCTCCCTCCCTCCAACACCCTTTGAGTGAAGACGGCTCGCAACCTGTAAGTCTGTTTGTCAAACAGTGCAATGGCTGACACATGCTGCTGGGTGGGGGAGTCCTCCATGATGCTGGGGTGTGGGTCAGGGGGAATGGTGGGAGTAGTGGTGCAGGCCTCCCTCCCTCCCTCCCACACCCTTTGAGTGAAGATGGCTGGCAACCTGTAAGTCTGTTTGTTAAACAGTGCAATGGCTGACACATGCTGCTGGGTGGGGGAGTGAGGAAAAGTAGAAAATGACTCAGTCTTCCCACCAGGGATCTATCCAGCAGTTTGCATAATAAAGCAGCAAAGGAATTGACAGCCAATCTGTAAAATTAAAAGACATCTTTATTATAATTAATTATGAGGCTTCGTCGTCCAACCGTAGTTTTACAATTGAAAGAGGGAGCCTGCCTAAGCTTTCTCAGGCAGGCTTTTTATACAAAAAGTTTGCCCCTAGGCTCACATTCTTGCTGTGTCACACATCATTGTAGGTCGCTCCCATGGTACCATAACAAAGCAGGCTATAATTATGAATTCCATTCTACTTGCCCAAACTGACCAACCCATCTTCCATCATGAACATATGTCAAACTTCACATATTTTCCTGTGCAGGCCGGAGAAGTTCACAATAGAACTGGTTTCCTCCCCATCATATAAACAGTCACCTCCCCATTGTAAAAGCCCAGAAGCAGAGAAACAGAGCCAGGTGTGGAAGATAGAAGTGTAGGATAAGGGATGCTTGTGGGTCATAAACAGGCATGGCTACTGTATTCGGCCTTCTAATCTTGCTCAGGCCAATGTACACAACAAGTTGCTCAGATCTTTAATATAGATTGACTAGAGGGCATGGACTGGTTTGGTGAGGCCAACATCACGTAGGCAGATTCAGCCTGTTCAGGACATGGAGAAGTCAGAGAAAGGTGGACGTGTCCTTTGGATCAATATTCAGCCTTCAATCAATTGACTATATGAGGGCAAGACACAAGATGGATGCCGTGGGCTCAGGACAAGAACAGTGGTTTAAGGGTGATAGCATCACTCGATCGTGACGCAAATACACAGGCATAATGTCCTGATCATTACCGGTCTATTGATACCAAATTCGTCGTGGTATGATGATATTTTCTGCACGAGTGTTTAGGCCTTGGTACACCATTATGGCGGGGTCCGGAATTTTCAGAACCACAGACGCTCCTTTTGCCCTTATATAGGCAATAACCTAAACCCATGTCAGTCTGAATCTAGGTCTATACTTATCAGATCATCAAGGGGTTGCTGTAGTATTATCTTACTACTTAGCAACTCTCTCGGGACAAGTCTTCTTACACACGTAGTGGTACAAAGGCCATATATGGCAGGACCAAATAGTGAACACCTCTATCTGTAGTATGTGGTATAAGATCACCCACCCAACAATTAGTGGTGTTCTAGTGTTGATGTAGAAGCTGTACAGAAGGGTCTATCAGTAAACTCTGGCCTAACCAATGTATGTTCAGGTAAAATATGAAACTCATGTGAAGAAACAGTAGAAAAAGAAAGAGTATGTTGGGAAGTTGGTGCAGACGTCAATTGTGTAGAAGAAACAAACCAAAATATAGTAGCCAATAAAATACATAAAACTATTAAAATAGATAGAGCTATACCGCACTTAGAGAACAATATTCTATAATGTCTGTTTTTCATCTCTTGCTTTTTATCGTCATTCCTCAATACAATCTCCATTTTCTAATGTCGCTCACACAATCTTGATAGAGTACTTCAGCTGTGATTATTAGCAGGTCATAGGGACACTGCAAGTCCTGCAGGCCTACTGCCACTACTCAGGTCACAAACTGAACCGTTGGTACTCCTACGTGACCCTGCAACTGGCAAATGGTAACCAATCAAGAAATTTAACAGAAAACCATAATACAATTTCAGAAAAAGCAAGAGAGAAAAGGGAAAGCAAAAGTCAAATGCAAAGAAGTAATAGTAGGAAGAGACATAGGTTGGGAGGTGGGTACAGATGTCAATTGGGTAGCAACAAAAACAATCCCACCCATAAAAGACAATGTCATTTTAGAATAACACTAGAAAACACGTTTGTGAACATATAGACCACGGGAGGACGTAGTGACCCTTATTACGAATGAAATCATAATTTTCCACAATCCTAAACAGAAGGCAAATCCTAGAATTATCTAATAGCATCCTATATAGCTTCCTATGCATTTCAGTAATCTATTATATGTTCAAGTGAAACAGTGGCGTTCCTGATCAATGCTCTCAGATGAAAAAGGGATACACTTCCACAGAGAGACTTCATTCTGCTTTTACTAAACAGAATAGTACTTTAAAACAAATGCCAGCAAAGCAGTAAAAATTAGTTTCCAAACTCCAATTCTATGCAAGCTCACAGAAAATACCCAGAGTCCGTCAAAGCCTCTCCTGGCAGGCTTCTATTATCCATCAAATCCGCTTCCAGTGTCTTCTTCGCGTTGGGCCTCTTGATCCAGGCCTTTTCATGCTCAGTAGGAGTGCCCTCCTGGAACACCCACAGTTCATTCAAAGTCTCAATGTCTTAAAACAAATGCACCAGTGTCTCTTCTCTGTGACACCTCAGGAAATGTGCTCTTCATTGATCAAGGGCACAAAACATCTTGTGCAGAAACAAGCACCACTGAGAATCAACCTCTCAAGATCAGTAGCTCCTTTCAGACTCCAACACTCATCATTTAGTGTCAGAGGACGATCAAGCTGCTCTTCTCATGGGCACCGGAATGTAGTGCCTTTTCCAAACTTGGATTCTCAGGTGCACTGCCTTTCTGCTGGAGCAAAGGGAAAAGAGGTGTGTGTGGGGAAAGGCCAAAAACTCAGGCCAAGGGGGTCAGGGGACCGCGCGCTGCCAGAGGTTCAAGCACATGACAGTTTGAACAAGTTGAACAAAGTGGATGACAGTCCTGCCATCAAAAGCAGGGATCCTTCGCATCTTTGCACTGAACTTCTGAGGCAAAACAGAAAATCAGCTCCTTTTTTCTTTTCTTTTTACAACGCCTTCTGATGAAACAAATGGCTTGCTTAGGAGGTACCACTGGAGGCACGCTGATGATCGCTGTCCATGCTGATGACCGCTGCCCACGCTGCTGATTGCTGTTCACGCTGCTGATTGCTGTTCACGCTGCTGATTGCTGTCACGCTGCTGATTGCTGCTCATGCTGCTTATTGCTGTCAGGAATTGCAAGGCCAAGAAGTCTATAGTCGTCTGCCATGTTTACTGATGGGGACCAGGCTTTTTTGATCACCGGTCTGCAGGGTAACATTCTTCCTTTTTGACCCTGGAAGATTCCCCCAGAACCTAGTGATATAGGAAGTGTAACACAATTGTTAGTTTCCTTCAAGTCAGATATAAAAACAGTTCATGGGTTGGCTTTTTGACAAGAGGGCTGCAAGCAAGTGGCCTGCAATCTGCAAAGGAGTGGCAATTCGTCATGGGAACCTAAATGGATGCCCTCATACAGTGGCATTATCTAATAGGATACATTATTTAATGGGGTAAATACATATTCTCCTTAATGATGAAGCCTAGGTGTTCCTAAACTCCTTATCTAGAACATCTCAAATAGAGCAATGGCATAATACACATTATCAAGGACATGAAGAAAAGTCCCTTTTTAAAACAATGTGCATCAAGTGCGCTATGTAATACAAAGGCTAATGATCAACTGTGCAGACAAGAGGACAAGAACTAGAGAGTCCTGGTATCTGCATGATTAGAACACATCTTATTAAAAAATTGAAACAGCAGAAACAGAAGGGAACTGAAAAATTAAAAATAGACATAAAAATATGCCGTACTAAAAAGAATGTAAACTTGAGATATCTCCTATTGAGATGGAAAATCTCCTATTGAGATGGAAAACTTGTATTGGGTCAATTAACCAGGCTATCTCTATCCTGACAGTCAGTCTGAAAAAGACATTTGAAGTGGGCCTAAAGAAAATTCTCGAAAACTAGTCTGGTCACACAAAAGGGAATGGTATGTAGCATAAGGGGGGTTCCTAATACATCACTGCAGTCTAAAAGTGTGAACATGAACAATACACCCATAATAATAAATGGGCTGGCTGGTGAAAGGAAGATGGAGAAGGGAAAATGGAAGTAGAACACAACAAAAATCTTCAATAACTAAACATGATGCAACATTGGTCAGGTAAAAAGCAAAAAGAAAAATCTATAGGAAGGACAAGAGTTTGCTTGGGTGCCCTAAGGCATGTGACACAGCACCAAGAGCACAGGGATACATGAAAGACCAATGCTACACCAATTTAACTCTACCGCTGACAATCTATACCCTACACAGTAATTCTAACTAATGTTCAGTTGTCTCTTCAGGGAAAAAATGAATCCATAGGCTTATTCAGGAATCAAAAAGTGCGATCAAAAAAAAAAAAATAATGCGATATCGAAATTAGGCCACCTTTAGTCACGGATCTATAATTCCATCCTTAGGCCCAATCAAGGATACATAAATGCAGAGCTGCCTGTCCTTAAGGAAAAAGGCAGTAAGTGACTAAGAACGGATAGCACACTTTAATCCAGTATATCATTTTAGTTTTCTTAAAAAAATCATTACAGCCAAATTTAGGCATGCACTGGAAAAACTGCTGCCTTACTCGCTCACAGTATGAGGTCCATATCTGTGAAATTTATCTTAATACCATATTCATCCAATTTATTGTGAAACAATGCATATCGTCATATGCGTTCCTTCACAACACAGGGGAACTTGTAATTCAAAGTAGCACCATAGAACAGAACATACACACAAAAATTAAAAAAAATACACATATCAAGCCATCTCAAGCCATAAGATATACTTGCTGTATATCAAGCACAAGGAAAAACAGCCCAGACAAACAAACAGCATATATGAAAAAACGGTCATACATAATACCATGGCACATGTACTGTATACTATAAACCTGCAGCCCAATCTCAATTGTCAAGTATTCCCTTCTTTTGACAGCAGGGCATCAGGTAATTGATACTCTGCTGTAAAATATAATGTCGCTGTGTCAAATAACGCGTTTCAGTGGACCAAATGTATAAATGAAACATAAACACACACATATTTTCTTGGAGAAATTACGCAAAAAAAAAACATTTCTCTTCAACCAGCCAACTCACGTGTCTTGTGAATTAATCCATGAATTATCTGTAGGAAGAAGCAGAAAAGATACACAACACACACATTTCTCATAATACAACATCAATTATAACCCTTTTTATCAGACTACAAAACATGACACAATGTGACATACAAAAAAAAAAACCTTTTCATTATTTACCTGTAACTTTTTGTCCATGTACCTTGCAAAAACGCCCATTCTCACTCAGGCCTAAGGCCTTTAAGTTGCAGAATTTTGGGGAAGGGCTTCTACTTATTGCCTATCTAAAACTTAATGTAACACTTCGTTTTTCTTTTTGTCAAATAAACTTAACTAAAAATAATTAGTTCCTAGCATGGAGACACACATATACCAGTTCTACAGATCATTTAGCATAATGTTTGATTTTTTTCAAAGAAATCACTTTTGCATTTGCCCTTTTGAAATCATGTTCCCTCATTTTACACAGTGCTTAATTTGTAAGGCATGAAGTGCAGGTGCTACAATTTTGCATGAGGAATACCTTTCCTATTTGTTTATTATCTCAGATGTGCGCTTTTAACGCAGATGTAATGTGAATGCGGCAAATGAGAACAAGCCAGCCTGCAATGAATGAAGGTTACAGATTTAAATCATATACAATCAACTACATCTCATATAAAGCGCTTGTGTGCAGCATTTTGAAAGCAACTGGGAGCTATGCAAACCACGTGTAGGCTCTACAATCCTTCAGGGCACTGACAAATGAGGCTGCAGTTTTACAAATTAAATAGTGTTCCTTTTATTATTATTAGCGGGATGCAATGCTGTGTCAGCCCTGCCGTATTTCTAATTTGAGATAAATGTGTTGATGACATAATTTACCGAACAACAAGCGTTTTGTGGGAAACATGCTGGAGCTATTATTTATTCTTTGGCTAAAATGCAATCATCATTGCTGTACATGGCCCTGCATCCTTTGCTCATTTTAGTTCCCAAAAACGTAAATCCCATCCCAGCTAATGTCATATTTGTAACGCTCTAAGAAGATACTTTTAAATTATAAACATGAGCAGGAATTAAATTTATCGGAGCAAGTCAGGCTATTCAAATGACCTCAGGTCAGGACCGTGGCAGGGGCAGGGATTTAAATACAAAGAGGCAGCTGAAGTTAGCATCAGATGCAGGTTTAACCATGTCATGCTGCATTCCACAGGCGAGGCCCTAATTAAAAGGTCACAAATGTCAACAAGACAGCCTTACAAGATAACATCTCGGCCGCTACTGCTGGAACACGTTATACAGGTTTTGCCAGTCCCCTGCTCGTGGTAACTGAAGCTGACAAGGCCAGTAGGTTTAACCACTTCCACATAACCTGCAATATTTCACTATATTTAAAACAATTTCTATGACACATTGACTCACTGAATCATAGGAAGGCACAACCTGCAAACATATATATTAAGATCTAAATATATGTATTTACTAAAGAGACACTTTAAAAAGGGGCCCTGAAACCATTCAAAACAGTCTATTTATCTGAAAATCGACTTTGGTATTCTAGATACCAAGAAATACATATCCTACAATTTTTTTGCATAATGGGTATTACTAGAATATATAGTACCTAATTTATGAGTCATACATTTGAAAATAATTATTTATACCTTATAGAAATGAGCTTGTTTGCGCCTAGGGTAAGGGAAATTGCGCACAGAAGTGTTTGGTCATTTTCGTGGTACAACATAACTTAAATCAAACATTTTAATGCTAGGGGGTCATAGTATGAGTGTTAAGCTTCACAAATATTAAAAAACGATTTTTGTAGCACTTGTTTTTAATAATTATTTTTCATAATTAATAATTATTTTCTCCTAATGAAGCCTAATTATTGCTATTTGTGACTGTTCTACATATAAAACGCTCACTACATCCCTAGCCTATTATTTAGATATATTTTAACACACAAGCCTAGGTGCAGCTGCCTAACTGGGAATGCGTGAGATTACTGAACAGGCAATTTCGTTTTTTCATTTTTTTTTCTTTGGAGCCTTATTTACATCTATTGAATGGGACCCATACACATACATACATTGAGCTCATTCCAGACACAAAACAGAAGGGGGGTCAAACACTCAGGACACACAAAACAGCGCGCTCTAACCATTTCTTGTACATAGCGCCGTTCTTGTACATAGCGCCGTCGCAATTTACAACAAAACCCACAAACAACATAGACATTTAAACACACATTTTAACCCGTAGGTCAACACTTAGGACAGGAACAAGGAACAGCCTACAGACTGTGTTAAAAAATAACCTGCCAATACTAGTTGTAAACCATATTTACAACAAAAACGTTTTAGTTCCTATTTTTCTCTTTTTTTTAAAATTCTTCAACAGATTTCCAGAAGGCTGCAAAAGGGACAGCCTCACAGACCTTTTAGAGAGAGCTCATAAATTGGAGTTCCAACCGGAGGTATCAGACGCGAATCCTCCAACCGGGAATCCTTTGTTGCAACCTAGTCAATACTAATACAAAACAAAATACCGCGACCAGGCATCTGCGCTCACTAGTCGGGTTTCAAACTTCATGGGGCTATCTCCAACGATATACACGCAAATGTACGTGACCCACGGTTTTTGAATACTGCAGTGTTCAAATAAAACTAAGGAACCAATACTGAGGAAGATTATCCAACGATAATCTGAACCACAGCAACCAAAGGCCTACCAAATGAACCAAATGTACCGGTACCCAAACCAAAGATTATCTTAACAAAAGCAACCAGTGATAATCTACAAAAGCAACCAAGAGTATCAATAAATACTAAGGACCACGTCACATTTCTGCGACCAATAAATAACTAAGGACTCAGAACCACAACGAACTGGGAGCGACCCACTTTTACTCTTCAACTAAAGCAGATGGAGAAAATATCTCTTCATTAACTGCCTATACAAATTGCAATTTGCATATACACAAATATTTGTCCAAATTATAACTCTCAATTCCCCACTGCACTAACAGTCTGTTAAAAAATACTTACAGCAAAAAAAAAGAATGGGTTCCTTAGTCAGGAGTGGCATCTTTAGGAGAGTTTTAAGTCAGAAAAATCAAAAAACATACTGGGCCACAGAGACAGATAATCCCACAGAAAACCCTGTGCCCAGAGTACCTCTTTTTGGTAGAATTCTGTCTTGTCTTCCCCAGTAGTTTTTCCATCCTTTGACAAAACACTCCTGTAGATAAGCACTCCATGATAAGGCCCACAGTTGGATGCGCCATTTGAGGAAAAGTAGAAAATGACTCAGTCTTCCCACCAGGGATCTATCCAGCAGTTTGCATAATAAAGCAGCAAAGGAATTGACAGCCAATCTGTAAAATTAAAAGACATCTTTATTATAATTAATTATGAGGCTTCGTCGTCCAACCGTAGTTTTACAATTGAAAGAGGAAGCCTGCCTGAGCTTTCTCAGGCAGGCTTTTTATACAAAAAGTTTGCCCCTAGGCTCACATTCTTGCTGTGTCACACATCATTGTAGGTCGCTCCCATGGTACCATAACAAAGCAGGCTATAATTATGAATTCCATTCTACTTGCCCAAACTGACCAACCCATCTTCCATCATGAACATATGTCAAACTTCACATATTTTCCTGTGCAGGCCGGAGAAGCTCACAATAGAACTGGTTTCCTCCCCATCATATAAACAGTCACCTCCCCATTGTAAAAGCCCAGAAGCAGAGAAACAGAGCCAGGTGTGGAAGATAGAAGTGAAGGATAAGGGATGCTTGTGGGTCATAAACAGGCATGGCTACTGTATTCGGCCTTCTAATCTTGCTCAGGCCAATGTACACAACAAGTTGCTCAGATCTTTAATATAGATTGACTAGAGGGCATGGACTGGTTTGGTGAGGCCAACATCACGTAGGCAGATTCAGCCTGTTCAGGACATGGAGAAGTCAGAGAAAGGTGGACGTGTCCTTTGGATCAATATTCAGCCTTCAATCAATTGACTATATGAGGGCAAGACACAAGATGGATGCCGTGGGCTCAGGACAAGAACAGTGGTTTAAGGGTGATAGCATCACTCGATCGTGACGCAAATACACAGGCATAATGTTCTGATCATTACCGGTCTATTGATACCAAATTCGTCGTGGTATGATGATATTTTCTGCACGAGTGTTTAGGCCTTGGTACACCATTATGGCGGGGTCCGGAATTTTCAGAACCACAGGAGTCCTCCATGATGCTGGGGTGTGGGTCAGGGGGAATCGTGGGAGTAGTGGTACAGGCCTCCCTCCCTCCCTCCAACACCCTTTGAGTGAAGATGGCTGGCAACCTGTAAGTCTGTTTGTTAAACAGTGCAATGGCTGACACATGCTGCTGGGTGGGGGAGTCCTCCATGATGCTGGGGTGTGGGCCAGGGGGAATGGTGGGAGTTGTAGTGCAGGCCTCCCTCCATCCCTCCAACACCCTTTGAGTGAAGATGGCTGGCAACCTGTAAGTCTGTTTGTTAAACAGTGCAATGGCTGACACATGCTGCTGGGTGGGGGAGTCCTCCATGATGCTGGGGTGTGGGTCAGGGAGAATGGTGGGAGTAGTAGTGCAGGCCTCCCTCCCTCCAACACCCTTTGAGTGAAGATGGCTACCAACCTGTAAGTCTGTTTGTCAAACAGTGCAATGGCTGCCACATGCTGCTGGGTGGGGGAGTCCTCCATGATGCTGGGGTGTGGGCCAGGGGGAATGGTGGGAATTGTAGTGCAGGCCTCCCTCCCTCCCTCCAACACCCTTTGAGTGAAGATGGCTGGCAACCTGTAAGTCTGTTTGTTAAACAGTGCATTGGCTGACACATGCTGCTGGGTGGGGGAGTCCTCCATGATGCTAGGGTGTGGGCCAGGGGGAATGGTGGGAGTAGTGGTGCAGGCCTCCCTCCCTCCCTCCCACACCCTTTGAGTGAAGATGGCTGGCAACCTGTAAGTCTGTTTGTTAAACAGTGCAATGGCTGACACATGCTGCTGGGTGGGGGAGTCCTCCATGATGCTGGGGTGTGGGCCAGGGGGAATGGTGGGAGTTGTAGTGCAGGCCTCCCTCCCTCCCTCCAACACCCTTTGAGTGAAAATGGCTGGCAACCTGTACGTCTGTTTGTTAAACAGTGCAATGGCTGACACATGCTGCTGGGTGGGGGAGTCCTCCATGATGCAGGGGTGTGGGTCAGGGGGAATGGTGGGAGTAGTAGTGCAGGCCTCCCTCCCTCCATCACCCTTTGAGTGAAGATGGCTACTAACCTGTAAGTCGGTTTGTCAAACAGTGCAATGGCTGCCACATGCTGCTGGGTGGGGGAGTCCTCCATGATGCTGGGGTGTGGGTCAGGGGGAATGGTGGGAGTAGTAGTGCAGGCCTCCCTCCCTCCAACACCCTTTGAGTGAAGATGGCTACTAACCTGTAAGTCGGTTTGTCAAACAGTGCAATGGCTGACACATGCTGCTGGGTGGGGGAGTCCTCCATGATGCTGGGGTGTGGTCCAGGGGGAATGGTGGGAATTGTAGTGCAGGCCTCCCTCCCTCCAACACCCTTTGAGTGAAGATGGCTACCAACCTGTAAGTCTGTTTGTCAAACAGTGCAATGGCTGACACATGCTGCTGGGTGGGGGAGTCCTCCATGATGCTGGGGTGTGGGTCAGGGGGAATGGTGGGAGTAGTAGTGCAGGCCTCCCTCCCTCCAACACCCTTCGAGTGAAGATGGCTACCAACCTGTAAGTCTGTTTGTCAAACAGTGCAATGGCTGACACATGGTACTGGGTGGGGGAGTCCTCCATGATGCTGGGGTGTGGGCCAGGGGGAATGGTGGGAGTAGTAGTGCAGGCCTCCCTTCCTCAACACCCTTTGAGTGAAGATGGCTACCAACCTGTAAGTCTGTTTGTCAAACAGTGCAATGGCTGACACATGCTGGGTGGGGGAGTCCTCCATGATGCTGGGGTGTGGGCCAGGGGGAATGGTGGGAGTTGTAGTGCAGGCCTCCCTCCCTCCAACACCCTTTGAGTGAAGACGGCTCGCAATCTGTAAGTCTGTTTGTCAAACAGTGCAATGGCTGACACATGCTGCTGGGTGGGGGAGTCCTCCATGATGCTGGGGTGTGGGTCAGGGGAAATGGTGGGAGTAGTGGTGCAGGCCTCCCTCCCTCCCTCCCACACCCTTTGAGTGAAGATGGCTGGCAACCTGTAAGTCTGTTTGTTAAACAGTGCAATGGCTGACACATGCTGCTGGGTGGGGGAGTCCTCCATGATGCTGGGGTGTGGGTCAGGGGGAATCGTGGGAGTAGTGGTGCAGGCCTCCCTCCCTCCCTCCAACACCCTTTGAGTGAAGATGGCTGGCAACCTGTAAGTCTGTTTGTTAAACAGTGCAATGGCTGACACATGCTGCTGGGTGGGGGAGTCCTCCATGATGCTGGGGTGTGGGCCAGGGGGAATGGTGGGAGTTGTAGTGCAGGCCTCCCTCCCTCCCTCCAACACCCTTTGAGTGAAGATGGCTGGCAACCTGTAAGTCTGTTTGTTAAACAGTGCAATGGCTGACACATGCTGCTAGGTGGGGGAGTCCTCCATGATGCTGGGGTGTGGGTCAGGGGGAATGGTGGGAGTAGTAGTGCAGGCCTCCCTCCCTCCAACACCCTTTGAGTGAAGATGGCTACCAACCTGTAAGTCTGTTTGTCAAACAGTGCAATGGCTGCCACATGCTGCTGGGTGGGGGAGTCCTCCATGTTGCTGGGGTGTGGGCCAGGGGGAATGGTGGGAGTTGTAGTGTAGGCCTCCCTCCCTCCCTCCAACACCCTTTGAGTGAAGATGGCTGGCAACCTGTAAGTCTGTTTGTTAAACAGTGCAATGGCTGACACATCCTGCTGGGTGGGGGAGTCCTCCATGATGCTGGGGTGTGGGTCAGGGGGAATGGTGGGAGTAGTAGTGCAGGCCTCCCTCCCTCCAACACCCTCTGAGTGAAGATGGCTACCAACCTGTAAGTCTGTTTGTCAAACAGTGCAATGGCTGACACATGCTACTGGGTGGGGGAGTCCTCCATGATGCTGGGGTGTGGCCCAGGGGGAATGGTGGGAGCAGTGGTGCAGGCCTCCCTCCCTCCCTCCCACACCCTTTGAGTGAAGATGGCTGTCAACCTGTAAGTCTGTTTGTTAAACAGTGCAATGGCTGACACATGCTGCTGGGTGGGGGAGTCCTCCATGATGCTGGGGTGTGGGCCAGGGGGAATGGTGGGAATTGTAGTGCAGGCCTCCCTCCCTCCCTCCAACACCCTTTGAGTGAAGATGGCTGGCAACCTGTAAGTCTGTTTGTTAAACAGTGCAATGGCTGACACATGCTGCTGGGTGGGGGAGTCCTCCATGATGCTGGGGTGTGGGCCAGGGGGAATGGTGGGAGTAGTGGTGCAGGCCTCCCTCCCTTCCTCCCACACCCTTTGAGTGAAGATGGCTGGCAACCTGTAAGTCTGTTTGTTAAACAGTGCAATGGCTGACACATGCTGCTGGGTGGGGGAGTCCTCCATGATGCTGGGGTGTGGGCCAGGGGGAATGGTGGGAGTTGTAGTGCAGGCCTCCCTCCCTCCCTCCAACACCCTTTGAGTGAAAATGGCTGGCAACCTGTAAGTCTGTTTGTTAAACAGTGCAATGGCTGACACATGCTGCTGGGTGGGGGAGTCCTCCATGATGCAGGGGTGTTACTTCAGGGGGAATGGTGGGAGTAGTAGTGCAGGCCTCCCTCCCTCCAACACCCTTTGAGTGAAGATGGCTAACAACCTGTAAGTCTGTTTGTCAAACAGTGCAATGGCTGACACATGCTGCTGGGTGGGGGAGTCCTCCATGATGCTGGGGTGTGGGTCAGGGGGAATGGAGGGAGTAGTGGTGCAGGCCTCCCTCCCTCCCTCCCACACCCTTTGAGTGAAGATGGCTGGCAACCTGTAAGTCTGTTTGTTAAACAGTGCAATGGCTGACACATGCTGCTGGGTGGGGGAGTCCTCCATGATGCTGGGGTGTGGGTCAGGGGGAATGGTGGGAGTAGTGGTGCAGGCCTCCCTCCCTCCCTCCAACACCCTTTGAGTGAAGATGGCTGGCAACCTGTAAGTCTGTTTGTTAAACAGTGCAATGGCTGACACATGCTGCTGGGTGGGGGAGTCCTCCATGATGCTGGGGTGTGGGCCATGGGGAATGGTGGGAGTTGTAGTGCAGGACTCCCTCCCTCCCTCCAACACCCCTTGAGTGAAGATGGCTGGCAACCTGTAAGTCTGTTTGTTAAACAGTGCAATGGCTGACACATGCTGCTGGGTGGGGGAGTCCTCCATGTTGCTGGGGTGTGGGTCAGGGGGAATGGTGGGAGTAGTAGTGCAGGCCTCCCTCCCTCCAACACCCTTTGAGTGAAGATGGCTACCAACCTGTAAGTCTGTTTGTCAAACAGTGCAATGGCTGACGCATGCTGCTGGGTGATGGAGTCCTCCATGATGCTGGGGTGTGGGCCAGGGGGAATGGTGAGAGTAGTGGTGCAGGCCTCCCTCCCTCCCTCCCACACCCTTTGAGTGAAGATGGCTGGCAACCTGTAAGTCTGTTTGTTAAACAGTGCAATGGCTGACACATGCTGCTGGGTGGGGGAGTCCTCCATGATGCTGGGGTGTGGGCCAGGGGGAATGGTGGGAGTTGTAGTGCAGGCCTCCCTCCCTCCCTCCAACACCCTTTGAGTGAAGATGGCTGGCAACCTGTAAGTCTGTTTGTTAAACAGTGCAATGGCTGACACATGCTGCTGGGTGGGGGAGTCCTCCATGGTGCAGGGGTGTGGGTCAGGGGGAATGGTGGGAGTAGTAGTGCAGGCCTCCCTCCCTCCCACACCCTTTGAGTGAAGATGGCTACCAACCTGTAAGTCTGTTTGTCAAACAGTGCAATGGCTGACACATGCTGCTGGGTGGGGGAGTCCTCCGTGATGCTGGGGTGTGGGCCAGGGGGAATGGTGGGAGTAGTAGTGCAGGCCTCCCTCCCTCCAACACCCTTTGAGTGAAGATGGCTACCAACTTGTAAGTCTATTTGTCAAACAGTGCAATGGCTGACACATGCTGCTGGGTGGGGGAGTCCTCCATGATGCTGGGGTGTGGGCCAGGGGGAATGGTGGGAGTAGTGGTGCAGGCCTCCCTCCCTCCCTCCCACACCCTTTGAGTGAAGATGGCTGGCAACCTGTAAGTCTGTTTGTTAAACAGTGCAATGGCTGACTCATGCTGCTGGGTGGGGGAGTCCTCCATGATGCTGGGGTGTGGGTCAGGTGTAATGGTGGGAGTAGTAGTGCAGGCCTCCCTCCCTCCCTCCAACACCCTTTGAGTGAAGATGGCTACCAACCTGTAAGTCTGTTTGTCAAACAGTGCAATGGCTGACACATGCTGCTGGGTGGGGGAGTCCTCCATGATGCTGGGGTGTGGGTTAGGGGGAATGGTGGGAGTAGTAGTGCAGGCCTCCCTCCCTCCAACACCCTTTGAGTGAAGATGGCTACCAACCTGTAAGTCTGTTTGTCAAACAGTGCAATGGCTGACACATGCTGCTGTGTGGGGGAGTCCTCCATGATGCTGGGGTGTGGTCCAGGGGAAATAGTGGGAATTGTAGTGCAGGCTTCCCTATCTCCAACACCCTTTGAGTGAAGATGGCTACCAACCTGTAAGTCTGTTTGTCAAACAGTGCAATGGCTGACACATGCTGCTGGGTGGGGGAGTCCTCCATGATGCTGGGGTGTGGGTCAGGGGGAATGGTGGGAGTAGTGGTGCAGGCCTCCCTCCCTCCCTCCCTCCCACACCCTTTGAGTGAAGATGGCTGGCAACCTGTAAGTCTGTTTGTTAAACAGTGCAAGGGCTGACACATGCTGCTGGGTGGGGGAGTCCTCCATGTTGCTGGGGTGTGGGTCAGGGGGAATGGTGGGAGTAGTAGTGCAGGCCTCCCTCCCTCCAACACCCTTTGAGTGAAGATGGCTCCAAACCTGTAAGTCTGTTTGTCAAACAGTGCAATGGCTGACACATGCTGCTGAGTAGGAGAGTCCTCCATGTTGCTGGGGTGTGGGCCAGGGAGAATGGTGGGAGTTGTAGTGCAGGCCTCCCTCCCTCCCTCCAACACGCTTTGAGTGAAGATGGCTGGCAACCTGTAAGTCTGTTTGTTAAACAGTGCAATTGCTGACACATGCTGCTGGGTGGGGGAGTCCTCCGTGATGCTGGGGTGTGGGTCAGGGGGAATGGTGGGAGTAGTAGTGCAGGCCTCCCTCCCTCCAACACCCTTTGAGTGAAGATGGCTACCAACCTGTAAGTCTGTTTGTCAAACAGTGCAATGGCTGACACATGCTGCTGGGTGGGAGAGTCCTCCATGATGCTGGGGTGTGGGCCAGGGGGAATGGTGAGAGTAGTGGTGCAGGCCTCCCTCCCTCCCTCCCACACCCTTTGAGTGAAGATGGCTGGCAACCTGTAAGTCTGTTTGTTAAACAGTGCAATGGCTGACACATGCTGCTGGGTGGGGGAGTCCTCCATGATGCTGGGGTGTGGGCCAGGGGGAATGGTGGGAGTTGTAGTGCAGGCCTCCCTCTCTCCCTCCAACACCCTATGAGTGAAGATGGCTGGCAACCTGTAAGTCTGTTTGTTAAACAGTGCAATGGCTGACACATGCTGCTGGGTGGGGGAGTCCTCCATGATGCAGGGGTGTGGGTCAGGGGGAATGGTGGGAGTAGTAGTGCAGGCCTCCCTCCCTCCAACACCCTTTGAGTGAAGATGGCTACCAACCTGTAAGTCTGTGTGTCAAACAGTGCAATGGCTGACACATGCTGCTGGGTGGGGGAGTCCTCCATGATGCTGGGGTGTGGGCCAGGGGGAATGGTGGGAGTAGTGGTGCAGGCCTCCCTCCCTCCCTCCCACACCCTTTGAGTGAAGATGGCTGGCAACCTGTAAGTCTGTTTGTTAAACAGTGCAATGGCTGACACATGCTGCTGGGTGGGGGAGTCCTCCATGATGCTGGGGTGTGGGTCAGGTGTAATGGTGGGAGTAGTAGTGCAGGCCTCCCTCCCTCCCTCCAACACCCTTTGAGTGAAGATGGCTACCAACCTGTAAGTCTGTTTGTCAAACAGTGCAATGGCTGACACATGCTGCTGGGTGGGGGAGTCCTCCATGATGCTGGGGTGTGGGTTAGGGGGAATGGTGGGAGTAGTAGTGCAGGCCTCCCTCCCTCCAACACCCTTTGAGTGAAGATGGCTACCAACCTGTAAGTCTGTTTGTCAAACAGTGCAATGGCTGACACATGCTGCTGTGTGGGGGAGTCCTCCATGATGCTGGGGTGTGGTCCAGGGGAAATGGTGGGAATTGTAGTGCAGGCCTCCCTCCCTCCAACACCCTTTGAGTGAAGATGGCTACCAACCTGTAAGTCTGTTTGCCAAACAGTGCAATGGCTGACACATGCTGCTGGGTGGGGGAGTCCTCCATGATGCTGGGGTGTGGGTCAGGGGGAATGGTGGGAGTAGTGGTGCAGGCCTCCCTCCCTCCCTCCCACACCCTTTGAGTGAAGATGGCTGGCAACCAGTATGTCTGTTTGTTAAACAGTGCAATGGCTGACACATGCTGCTGGGTGGGAGAGTCCTCCATGTTGCTGGGGTGTGGGTCAGGGGGAATGGTGGGAGTAGTAGTGCAGGCCTCCCTCCCTCCAACACCCTTTGAGTGAAGATGGCTCCCAACCTGTAAGTCTGTTTGTCAAACAGTGCAATGGCTGACACATGCTGCTGGGTAGGAGAGTCCTCCATGTTGCTGGGGTGTGGGCCAGGGGGAATGGTGGGAGTTGTAGTGCAGGCCTCCCTCCCTCCCTCCAACACGCTTTGAGTGAAGATGGCTGGCAACCTGTAAGTCTGTTTGTTAAACAGTGCAATTGCTGACACATGCTGCTGGGTGGGGGAGTCCTCCATGATGCTGGGGTGTGGGTCAGTGGGAATGGTGGGAGTAGTAGTGCAGGCCTCCCTCCCTCCAACACCCTTTGAGTGAAGATGGCTACCAACCTGTAAGTCTGTTTGTCAAACAGTGCAATGGCTGACACATGCTGCTGGGTGGGGGAGTCCTCCATGATTCTGGGGTGTGGGCCAGGGGGAATGGTGAGAGTAGTGGTGCAGGCCTCCCTCCCTCCCTCCCACACCCTTTGAGTGAAGATGGCTGGCAACCTGTAAGTCTGTTTGTTAAACAGTGCAATGGCTGACACATGCTGCTGGGTGGGGGAGTCCTCCATGATGCTGGGGTGTGGGCCAGGGGGAATGGTGGGAGTTGTAGTGCAGGCCTCCCTCTCTCCCTCCAACACCCTATGAGTGAAGATGGCTGGCAACCTGTAAGTCTGTTTGTTAAACAGTGCAATGGCTGACACATGCTGCTGGGTGGGGGAGTCCTCCATGATGCAGGAGTGTGGGTCAGGGGGAATGGTGGGAGTAGTAGTGCAGGCCTCCCTCCCTCCAACACCCTTTGAGTGAAGATGGCTACCAACCTGTAAGTCTGTTTGTCAAACAGTGCAATGGCTGACACATGCTGCTGGGTGGGGGAGTCCTCCATGATGCTGGGGTGTGGGTCAGGGGGAATGGTGGGAGTGGTAGTGCAGGCCTCCCTCCCTCCAACACCCTTTGAGTGAAGATGGCTACCAACTTGTAAGTCTGTTTGTCAAATAGTGCAATGGCTGACACATGCTGCTGGGTGGGGGAGTCCTCCATGATGCTGGGGTGTGGGCCAGGGGGAATGGTGGGAGTAGTAGTGCAGGCCTCCCTCCCTCCAACACCCTTTGAGTGAAGATGGCTACCAACCTGTAAGTCTGTTTGTCAAACAGTGCAATGGCTGACACATGCTGCTGGGTGGGGGAGTCCTCCATGATGCTGGGGTGTGGGCCAGGGGGAATGGTGGGAATAGTGGTGCAGGCCTCCCTCCCTCCCTCCTACACCCTTTGAGTGAAGATGGCTGGCAAGTGGCAACCTGTAAGTCTGTTTGTTAAACAGTGCAATGGCTGACACATGCTGCTGGGTGGGGGAGTCCTCCATGATGCTGGGGTGTGGGTCAGGTGTAATGGTGGGAGTAGTAGTGCAGGCCTCCCTCCCTCCCTCCAACACCCTTTGAGTGAAGATGGCTATCAACCTGTAAGTCTGTTTGTCAAACAGTGAAATGGCTGACACATGCTGCTGGGTGGGGGAGTCCTCCATGATGCTGGGGTGTGGGTTAGGGGGAATGGTGGGAGTAGTAGTGCAGGCCTCCCTCCCTCCAACACCCTTTGAGTGAAGATGGCTACCAACCTGTAAGTCTGTTTGTCAAACAGTGCAATGGCTGACACATGCTGCTGGGTGGGGGAGTCCTCCATGATGCTGGGGTGTGGTCCAGGGGGAATGGTGGGAATTGTAGTGCAGGCCTCCCTCCCTCCAACACCCTTTGAGTGAAGATGGCTACCAACCTGTAAGTCTGTTTGTCAAACAGTGCAATGGCTGACACATGCTGCTGGGTGGGGGAGTCCTCCATGATGCTGGGGTGTGGGTCAGGGGGAATGGTGGGAGAAGTGGTGCAGGCCTCCCTCCCTCCCTCCCTCCCTCCCACACCCTTTGAGTGAAGATGGCTGGCAACCTGTAAGTCTGTTTGTTAAACAGTGCAATGGCTGACACATGCTGCTGGGTGGGGGAGTCCTCCATGATGCTGGGGTGTGGGTCAGGGGGAATGGTGGGAGTAGTGGTGCAGGCCTCCCTCCCTCCCTCCAACACCCTTTGAGTGAAGATGGCTGGCAACCTGTAAGTCTGTTTGTTAAACAGTGCAATGGCTGACACATGCTGCTGGGTGGGGGAGTCCTCCATGATGCTGGGGTGTGGGCCAGGGGGAATGGTGGGAGTTGTAGTGCAGGCCTCCCTCCCTCCCTCCAACACCCTTTGAGTGAAGATGGCTGGCAACCTGTAAGTCTGTTTGTTAAACAGTGCAATGGCTGACACATGCTGCTGGGTGGGGGAGTCCTCCATGATGCTCAGCTTTCATACAGGGTGTATGGTGTGAGTTGTTGTACAGACCTAACTTGGACATGTAGGCCTCCTATGCAGGGTGGCTGGCTACCTGTTGGGTGGGGATGGACATTACAATGGTGTTTGGGTATTGCAAGGAGGTACTTGTCATTCGGGTGTGGGACATTTGTCTGTACTTATCAGCCTCCACTCCCCTGGCTACTCCTGTGAAACTCTCCGGTAGCATGATTTCAAGCACCTTCTCCTCCCATGGTGTGAATGTCTTTAGTGGGAGGGGAGGGCCACTGCCAATCTGGTTAGCCAGCGTCCAGTTCTTGCTCCTCTTCTCCTTGACCACCCTCTTGAGATCATTCCACTGCTTCTGGATCTCCTTCTTTGATCTTGGGGTGGCCCCTACTGCATTCACCCTTTGGACTATCCTTTGCCACATTTGTGTCCTGGTGGCTAATGGTGTCTGTTGGACCAGGCTACCAAATATTTGCGGCTCTACTCTTACAATCTCGTCAACCATGACTGTCAACTCACTCTCAGTGAATTTAGGCATTTTTTGTGCAGTCATGGTGGGGGGGGTTGAGGTGTGTGTGTGTGCAGTGGTGTCTGGGTGCAGGGGTGTGGTGATGATTTGTGTGGGGTGTTGTGTGGTGGTGTTTGTTAGTGATGGTGGTTGTGGTGGTGGTGGTTGGTGGATGGATGGGTGTGCTGTGCTGTTTTGCCTCTCCTGTCAGATGTGGTGTATGCCTTGTCTTCTGGAGTGTAGCAATGGATTGTGGTCAGTGCAGGGGGTGGCTTTATACTCAGCTGCGTGGGTGTGTCCAAATGGATGTAGGTGGTCATTAGTGTTGTGGGAGTGGTTCAGTGTATTATTATATTATTTTGTGTGTTTGTGTATGTGTAGTATGTTTTGGGTGCAGGGCTGCTTTGTTTATGCAGTTTTGGGCATCACTGCGGTGTTTTCACATCGTCCGCCATGTTTATAATGTTTGTCCGGTGCGGTGGCTTCGCAGCTGGCTGGCCGCCATTTTTTCGATTCACTCCTTGGTGCGTCCGTGGCGGTCGGTAACAGCGGTCCCGACCGCGACACCCGCAGCATTGTCCTAATTGCTCGTGCGGTATCTCCGATGGACCTGTGCACGGTTTGGTATTATCCCCTGCATTTCCGGCCGCCGCGGTCGGAGTTTTGCCATCACCGCACGCGTCGGGCGTTTTTATTTCGGCAGCTACCGCCGCGGTCGGATTTTATCAGCGGTTGTTACTAATTCGCATGCCGGTATTTCCGCGGTCATGGCGGGCAGTAGATTTCCGCCACCATGGCGGTCGAGGACGTTTTCCGCCCGCTATCCTAATGTGCCCCTAAGACTTTTCTGAGGAAAATATTAAACACTTAGAGTAGCGTGCACAAAGTGAAAAATACTATTAGTGTATCTGCAACCAAAAACAAAAACAAGAAAAAAGAGATCATGGAAAATCAACTTCTGAAAAAACAGTGTATAGTAAAAGGAGGAAAACCTATTTAAGGAAATTAGGAAAAAATGTTTTATAATAGAGTTGTTTCGAATTTAATTAAGGAAGTGAAGAAATGTAAAAAAAACAGCTTTTTATAAGAAGAAGAAAAGTATAGAAAATCTAGTTGAGAAGGCTTTTGAGTTGAAAGAAAAATTATTTGTTTAGGTAATCAATAGAATTCGATCACTAGATAAGCCAATCCATTTAATGAAGGCCAAAAGTAAGTGGAGAAGAGGAATTAACAGAAGTAATTTTTCTGAGATTTTTTTGGGTGAATGGAAACATAGTTCAAGTTCTGAGCCTTTTTTAATGAAGAGAGTTATCTTCAGAGTAAGGATTTGTTGCATGCAGTTGACACTAGTGGTCGTGCTTATGAGGTTAGAAACGGTTGTCCTATTGAGAAAGAGAAAATTGTTCCTAGAATTGCAGAAGAGGTGTTAGCTGATGAAGTTTAGGGAGACATCCTAAAGCTCCAGTGTACACTTGGAATTGTAGTAGTATTTGTAGTGTACAGCAAGAATCTATTGATTTTTTACGCAATTTCTAACGTAACTATACTAAGAAAAGTGTTAAACAAAAGATTAAGATGTTGCAAGGACTAGTCCTTTGCAGAGTGAGAGAAAATACTGGTTTGCAAGGTCATTCTCTGGCTTGTCTTTCTAAAAAAGTATGTTGAAGAGTTTTTCACCATTTCAGGATGTTAGCAGTTCATCATACTCAAATGAGGAAATTAGTCAGAAGATTGTATTATGCAAAATGTCCAGCACAAATGTTAAACAAGTTGAACAGTGCTCTTTTGCATGGATCTGTATCAGATGTAGCGAATGTTTGTGATGAAATTCAGGTTAGTTACATTGGTCCCCATGAAGACAGTGCAGAAAATGAGACATTAATAGAAGGAAATGTGGAAGAGAATGTACAATGTTGTAGTGTAGAAAATTTTGAGCAAGAAATTACAAAGTTTAAGGCAATTTCAAATGAAAAGCCAAATTATTCTTGTATCTGTTGTCGACAACCTCATTATAAAAATCAGACCAGGACTGTTGATTTGTATTTAAAAAGTGAAAAGGAAAATAATAATGAGTAGAAGGATTTTGCAACTTATTTGTTGGTAGAGAATTGTTTTGATTTGGGTTCGATCAGCGTATTAGTATATAACAAATTAGACAAGAACAAAATGCCTGTTAGAGCTGGGCATAATAATTTTGAGTTGGTAAATATTCCTTCTGAACTGATGGTCTATTCTTATTCAATGTGTGCATCCATTTCAGGCTATTGTTTGTATGGAGCGTAAGCAGGGAAATTGCTTCCTTTAGATTTACAGAGAGGATTAACGGGAAGAGTTGTATATTTGCCTTTAGATTTAAAGAAAAATATTGAAACAATTGCTGTAGAAAATGTTGAAGATTAACCTCTAGTTGTTTTAGTAATGGTGTTCCTACTAAGAGTATGAAAATCTGGCAAGAATTAGTGGATGTTAGGAAAGTGAAAAAGGCAACGTTGTATCTGGTAAAAAATATTCAATACTATAAAAATGTGTATTTGGGACAAGAAGAAATGAGTGTAGAAGAAGATAGTGACTCGTCACGTGGACAAATTGAAAAAGTGGATGTGTCCAGAACTGAAGAAATCTACGAACATTGTAGTGCTCATCCACTTCATTCCAAAGAAGTGATGGGTAATACTATAGAGTTATTCCAAATAAAAGAAGCAAAGGGAAGTCCCTTTTGTGTATGGGGAAAAAGCTTTGAAGCTTGTTCTATCCCTCAGTTGTTTCCAACAGGAAAAAGAGGACGATATTATGACCGACCTGTGCAGATTCCTGCAACTGGATACAGGACATCAGGGTTGAATGCAGAAGATCTAAGATTTTGACAATGTATTCCGTATTTGTTTCATCTTTTGTTTGAAAGTGACTTGTCTGGACTTTCTTTTGCATTGAATCATATATTGAAAACAGGTGTTCATCTGCAAAATGTTTCGGCAAAGGAATTTATGGATAAAGTACAGCAGAAAGATAATGTTTTGGAATCTCAGCTAATTTATCTCATCCCATGTCAGTGTGGTACTAATGAGTACTGGTACCGTCGTCATTGACAAATTAAATGTATGCTAAGGAACTTAGGAACTCCTACATGGTTCCTTACTCTAAGCTGTGCTGAATATGCTTGGGATGACTTCAATTTCTTCTAGAAACAAATCCAAATATAGTAAATATTGAATTCAAGACACCTGGAGAATTGTGCTCTTTGGATCGAGTTAATGTATGCAGGTATTTCAATCATAGATTGGAAGCTATGATGTGTTTTATCACCAATAAAAAAATCCTTCTCTTGGAGAAGTTCTGGATTTCTTTAGGAGAAAGGAGTATCAAGCGAGAGGTGCTCCTCACATACTTATGCTAATATGAATCAAAGATGCTTCCAAATTTGGAACAGACTCAGATGATACGGTGTTGTCTTTTATTGAAGAATATGCTACATGTGATATACCCAAAAGTACACTAGATAAGGACTTAAGACAACAAGTCTTACGATTCCAAACCATTATTGTGGCAAATACTGTCATCGAAAGCACAAATCAAAGGACAAATTCTACACCAAATGTCGTTTTGCATTTCCACGCCCTGTAATATCAAAAGGAAGCGAGAATTGTTTTATGTCATCTTTGTCACATACTATCACAAGAAAGTCTCCCAAAAATACCTACAACTTAAGAAGAAATGTAGAGTCAAAATACATAAATGACTACAACCCAGTCATTTTGTCCATATGGAATGCTAACATGGACATTCAATACGCTGTGGACAATTCCATTGCTGTTGCTCGATATGTAATATCCTACATAACCAAATCAGAAAAGACAGAATTGAAGGAAATGTGGGAAGAGATTTCCCAGGAGAAGAGTCTAAGTAAGAAATGATATAGTTACAGTTTGAAGATGTTATCTCATCGAGAAATTGGAGCGTATGAATGTTCGGATTGCTTATCATCTGCAAGTCTATATTCCAAATCTAGAAGAATCCTTTGGGTGAGTCTAGGTCTTGCTGCAACAAGAAATCGAGTGCTTAAATATGTTGGATACATATTATTCCAATAGAAGTCATCATCTTGAGAACATGTATCTCTATGAGGTGCTGCAAAATTATATTTTTAAACGGAATATTACCGAAAACATCAGTAATGGTATATATGCCGTGATTGGTTCTGAAGGATGTTTGGTGAAACAAACAAAAGGAAATTTGATTAATCACCCTAAACTGAGTTTCGAAACTCCTGACAAAAGGGAATTTTACTATTTAGCTCTTTTGCAACTTTTCAAGCCGTGGCGTTCAGTATTGGAATTACTTGGAGATTTTGAGAGCTATGAAGATTCATTCAACGCAAGTAAAGATACTATAGAATGTCCTGTTTTTGCTGATTATGTGAAAATGTTGAATAATGAAACTGAGCAAAAAGCTTCAATTGCAGCTGAGATTGCTAGAGACAGTTCTCAAGACAGTCAAACTTCGGCTCTGTTGAGTCAGGATCCACTAGGAGAACCAATTGTTCAAAATTAAGCAGCAACCGCTATTGAAGAGGTGGAAACAGCAATGTATTAGGTTCAAGAAGATGTAACAAACTTGGAAGAACAACTAAATATTGAGCAGAAAGAAATATATGAGCAAGTGAGAGAACAGATTGACCATGGATTACTTCAAGAGAAGAAAAAGTGCTCAGGTTTATTATTTCAACCTATCCGAATGTAAGTGAGTGGAGAAGCTGGAATAGGCAAACGTTTTTTAATTAAAGTAATCACAACTTTTCTACAGAAGTCAAGTCAAGTCAAAAGATTTGTATAGCGCGCTACATACCCAGAGGGTCTCAAGGCGCTTGAAGAAGGGTGGGGAGTTACTTGTCGAATATCCACGTTTTGAGTTGCTTTCTGAAAGCTAGGTGGTTCTGAGTAAGGCGGAGGTGAGTGGGAAGTGAGTTCCAAGTTTTAGCTGCTAGGTAGGAGAAGGATCTACCTCCCATGGTGGTTTTGTTGATGCGAGGTACAGTGGCAAGGGCTTGGTTGGAGGATCGTAGCTGGTGGGAGGGGGTGTAGAAGGATAGTCGTGTGTTGAGGCATTTGGGTCCGATTTCGTAGAGTGCTTTGTGTGCGTGGGTTAGGAGCCGGAAAGTGATCCTCTTATTGACGGGGAGCCAGTGGAGGTTTTTCAGGTGATCAGAGATGTGTTCTTTACGCGGGATGTCTAATATGAGCCTGGCTGAGGCGTTCTGGATGCGTTGTAGTTTTTTCTGGAGTTTTGCGGTGGTGCCGGAGTAGAGGGTGTTTCCGTAGTCCAGTCGGCTCGTGACCAGAGCGTGGGTGACTGTTTTTCTAGTTTCGGTAGGGATCCAGCGAAATGTTTTTTTGAGCATGCGAAGAATGTTGAAGCAAGATGAAGAGACGGCGTTAACTTGTTTGTTCATCGAGAGTGAGGAATCCAGGATGACGCCCAGGTTCCGTGCGTGGTCCGTCGGGATGGGTGCTTTTCCAAGGGCCTCTGGCCACCAAGAGTCGTCCCAGGTGGAGGGGGAGGTACCTAAGATGAGGACTTCTGTTTTGTCAGAGTTCAGTTTCAGACAGCTGTGCTTCATCCATTCGGCTACTTCTTTCATTCCTTCGTGTAGGTTGGTTTTGGCCGTGTTAGGGTCTCTGGTGAGTGATAGGATCAGTTGAGTGTCGTCGGCGTAGGAGATGATGTTGAGGTTATGTTGGCGTGCGATGGCCGCGAGGGGGCTCATGTAGACGTTGAAGAGGGTGGGACTGAGTGAGGACCCTTGAGGTACGCCGCAGATGACTTCAGTAGCCTCTGACTTGAATGGTGGAAGGCGGACTCTCTGGGTTCTTCCGGAGAGGAACGAGGTGATCCATTCCAGTGCTTTTCCTTGGATTCCAATGTTTTTGAGGCGTTGTAGAAGGGTGCTATGGCAGACTGTGTCGAAGGCTGCGGAGAGGTCGAGGAGGATGAGGGCGACTGTGTCTCCATTGTCCAGTAGAGTTCGAATGTCGTCTGTGGCTGCGATGAGGGCGGTTTCGGTGCTGTGCTTGGCTCGGAAGCCGGACTGTGAGGAGTCGAGGGATTTGTTGGTTTCGAGGAATGCGGCGAGCTGGTTGTTGACAGCTTTCTCGATGACTTTGGCCGGGAAAGGAAGGAGTGAGATAGGGCAATAGTTTTTGAGTTCGGTGGGGTCAGCTGTGGGTTTCTTCAGGAGGGCGCTGAGTTCGGCATGTTTCCAGCTTTCCGGGAAGGTTGCGGAGTTGAGGGAGCAGTTGATGACGTCTCGGAGGTGCGGTGCAATAATGGAGTCTGCTTTGTTAAAGATGTGGTGAGGGCAAGGGTCTGTGGGGGATCCTGAGTGGATAGAGTTCATCAGACGGATGGTGTCCTCAGTGGAGATTGGCTTCCAGTCATTGAGGATGTTCAGGGGGGGTGGGGGTCCTGCAGGGGATTGGGTGGGTTGGTCTTCGGGTTGGTTGTCGAAGCTGTTGTGGATGTCTGCAATTTTGTTGTGGAAGAATGAGGCTAGGGAGTCGCAGAGGGCTTGAGAGGGGGTGATGTCGTTGGAGTTGGCTGAGGGGTTGGTAAATTCCTTGATGATGTTGAATAATTCCTTGCTGTTGTGGGCCTTGTTATCTAGACGGTCCTTGAAGGCTGTTTTCTTGGCATTTCGGATTAGTTGGTGGTGTAAGCGGGTGGCGTTTTTGAAGGCGTCCTTGGTGCTGGTGGTTGGGTCTTTTTTCCAGTCCTTCTCGAGGGAGCGACAGAGTTTCTTGGATTTCTTAAGGTCATCGTTGAACCAGGAGGCCTTCTTGCTGCCTATCAATCAATCAATCAATCAGTGACACTTATAAAGCGCGCTACATACCCGTGGGGTCTCAAGGCGCTGGGGGGGGGGGGAGCCGCTACTGCTCGAACAGCCAGGTCTTCAGCTTCTTCCTGAAGGAGAGGTGGTCTTGGGTCAGGCGCAGGTCGGTCGGGAGGGAGTTCCAGGTCTTGGCGGCCAGGTGGGAGAAGGACCTTCCTCCTGTAGTCGCTCTTCGGATGCGGGGGACGGCGGCGAGGGCGTGGTTGGCTGATCGGAGGTGGCGTTTGGGAGCGTAGAAGTTGACTCGGCTGTTGAGGTAGCTCGGGCCTTGGTCGTGTAGGGCTTTGTGTGCGTGGGTGAGGAGGCGGAAGGTGATTCTTTTGTTGACGGGGAGCCAGTGAAGGTCTCGCAGATGTCCGGAGATGTGGCTGGTTCGTGGGATGTCGAGGATGAGTCTGGCTGAGGCGTTCTGGATCCGCTGGAGTCTCTTCTGGAGCTTGGCGGTGGTCCCGGCGTAGAGGGCGTTGCCGTAGTCCAGTCGGCTGGTGACGAGGGCCTGGGTGACGGTCTTCCTGGTCTCGGTGGGGATCCACCAGAAGATCTTCCGTAGCATGCGTAGGATGTTGAAGCATGCCGAGGAGACGTTGTTGACTTGCCTGGTCATGGAGAGGGAGGAGTCCAGGATGAAGCCCAGGTTGCGTGCATGGTCTGTCGGTTTGGGTGCGGTGCCCAGGGCGGGAGGCCACCAGGAGTCGTCCCAGGCGGAGGGAGAGGAGCCCAGGATGAGGACCTCCGTCTTGTCCGAGTTCAGTTTCAGGCGGCTGGTCGTCATCCACTCGGCTACCTCTTTCATCCCTTCGTGCAGGTTGGCTCTGGCGGCGGCGGGGTCGTTGGTCAGGGAGAGGATCAGCTGGGTGTCGTCGGCGTAGGAGATTATGCTGAGGTTGTGTTTGCGTACGATGGCCGCGAGGGGGCTCATGTAGACGTTGAAGAGGGTGGGGCTCAGAGATGATCCTTGGGGGACGCCGCAGATGACTTCGGTGGCCTCTGACTTGTACGGTGGTAGGCGGACTCTCTGTGTTCTCCCGTCGAGGAAGGAGGTGATCCACTCCAGCGCCTTGTCCTGGATTCTGACGTTGCTGAGGCGCCGTACTAGGGTGCGGTGGCAGACCGTGTCGAATGCCGCGGAGAGGTCTAGGAGGATGAGGGCCGCTGTTTCTCCATTGTCCGTCAGGGCTCGGATGTCGTCGGTGGCGGCGATGAGGGCGGTCTCGGTGCTGTGGTTGGCTCGGAAGCCGGACTGTGAGGGGTCGAGGGATCGGTTCGTCTCGAGGAAAGCGGCCATCTGCTTGTTGACGGTCTTCTCGATGACTTTGGCTGGAAACGGGAGGAGCGAGATGGGGCGGTAATTCTTGAGGTCGGTGGGGTCCGCTGTTGGTTTCTTGAGTAGGGCGCTGAGTTCGGCGTGTTTCCAGCTCTCGGGGAAGATGGTGGTGTCGAGGGATGTGTTGATGATGTCTCGCAGGTGGGGTGCGATGACAGCGTCGGCTTTGTTGAAGACGTGGTGAGGGCAGGGGTCGGTCGGTGATCCGGAGTGGATGGAGTTCATCGTGCGGATGGTGTCTTCGGTGCTGATCGGGGTCCAGGCGCGGAGGGTGGTGGTGGGGGGTGGTTGTTCGGTCATGGTGTGCGTTGGTTGGTTGTTGAAGCTGTTGTGTATGTCCGCGATCTTGTTGTGGAAGTATGAAGCCAGGGAGTTGCAGAGGTCTTGCGATGGGGTGATGTCGTTGTTTCCTGCGCTGGGGTTGGAAAGCTCTTTGACGATGTTGAAGAGTTCCTTGCAGTTGTGTGCGTTGTTGTCCAACCGGTCCTTGAATGCTGTTTTCTTGGCGGCGCGGATCAGCTGGTGGTGTTTCCGGGTGGCAAGTTTGAAGGAGGTCCTGTTGTCCGGTGTCGGTTCCCTTCTCCAGACTTTCTCGAGGGCTCGGCAGTTCTTCTTGGAGCTCTTGAGTTCGTCGGTGAACCATGGGGCTTTCTTGCTGCCGGGTCTGCTGGGCGGGGTCCTCAGTGGGGCGAGTTCGTCCGCGCAGTTGCTGATCCACTTCGTGAGGTTGTCGGCGGCCTGGCTGGGGTTCGCTGAGCTGGCAGGAGGGTGCTGGCTCAGGGAGGTGGCGAGCTGGTCTGCTGTGATCTTGTTCCAGCTTCTGCGGGCGGTCTGTTGCTGGTGGTGGTGGGTCGTTGTTTTCTTGAAGGTGAAGTGGACGCAGCTGTGGTCCGTCCATTGAAGCCCTGTGGTGTGGCTGAAGTTGATGTCCTTGCTGGATGAGAAGACAGCGTCGAGTGTGTGTCCGGCGAGGTGGGTGGGGGTGGACACCAGTTGCTTGAGTCCCAGGTTGGTGAGGTTGTCGAGCAGGGTGCTGGTGTTGCGGTCTCCAGATGGAAGTTGAGGTCTCCCAGGAGGATGTAGTCAGCGGAGGGGAGGGCATGTGGGCTGACGAAGTCGGCGATGTCCTCGCTGAATTGTGTGCGTGGTCCAGGGGGTCGGTAGATCAGGGTGCCTCTGAGGGTGGTGTTCGGGTTGGTGTGGATCTGGAAATGCAGGTGTTCGGCGGTGGTCAGGGAGTTGTCGGTGCTGGTCGTGAGACGGATGGTGCTCCTGTGGATGATGGCGATGCCTCCTCCCATCTGGTTGGCGTTTCGGTCCCTCCGGACGATCTTGTAGCCCTCTGGGATGGCGATGGCGATGTCGGGAGCTGAAGAGGCGTTCATCCAGGTCTCCGTGAGGAAGGCAACGTCTGGAGCTGTGGTGTCGAGGAGGTTCCAGAGTTCGATGGCATGTCTGTGGATGGAGCGGGTGTTGAGCAGGATGCACTTGAGGTGGGTACTGCTGGTGTTCGGCTTGGTGGGTGCTGGTGCGAGGCAGGTCCGGATGCAGGTGAACTTGCAGGCGTGGCAGCTGAAGGGTCCGTGGGTACGTCGTGGAGAGGCTTGATGGCATTCTGGGAGTCGGCCGGTGTTGAGAGCGATGAGGGTGGCGGCGGAGTACGTCAGGCGGGTCGGTCGGGGTCTTCGTGGGCCAGGGGTCCTGGCGCTGGTCGCGATCCGGTCGCGGACGGGCGTAGACGGGCTTACCTTTGGCGCGCCTTCGGCGCACAATCGGCGCGCCCGCTGCGCGTGACCGCTGCGCGTCCGCACGGTCGCCATTTAAGGCGAAGTGCGCGGGTGGGCGGAGCAGCTGGGAGGCGGGAGCGGGGAGGGAACAGAAGAGAAAAAGGGGCGGGGCCAATGTCGGTGGCGGGAAGCGAGAGCGGAGGGCGGCAAGGTAGGCGGCCAATCAGGAAGGAAACTGGACACGGCACAGGGGATACAAAGAAATTAACAGGCACAAATTTAGGGCAAAACAAATAAAAACGGCAAAATACGCGAGCAGACGGCAGAAACAGACAAGCACAAATTACGGGCAAAACGAGGAAAAACAGCAAAATACGCGAGCAGACGGCAGAAACAGACAAGCACAAATTTAGGGCAAAACAAGGAAAAACGGCAAAATACGCGAGCAGACGGCAGAAACAGACAAGCACAAATTTAGGGCAAAACAACTGGGAAACCAGAGGGGAGCGACCACGGCGTCAGCGAGGCAGAAGGCAGGCAGAGGGGAACACACGCAGCAGCTGGTGGCCGTGCGGCGCGGGGGTGTCCCACAAGTGGGCCTAGTTTGATTTGTCGTTTTTTCAGTGGTGCTAGGATGTCGGCGCTGTTGGATAACCATTGGGTGAGGTTGGTGGCTGCTTGGTCTGGGTTTGAGGAGTGGGCGGGGGGCTTTTGAAGAAGCGATGAGGAGATCTGGTCGATGGTGATTTTGTTCCAGTTTCTTTGCAGACTGGGTTGGGGGTGGAAGTGAACGCAGCTGTGGTCAGTCCAAAGGAGGGCTGTGGTGTGGCTGAAGGAAACATGCTTGCTGGAGGTGAAGATAGGGTCGAGGGTGTGACCTGCGATGTGGGTGGAGGTAGTGACAAGTTGTTTAAGTCCGAGGTTTGTGAGGTTGTTCAAAAGGGTGGTGGTGTTGCGGTCGTTTTTCTTTTCAAGGTGAAAGTTGAGGTCTCCCAGAAGGATGAAGTCCTCGGAGGGGAGCGTGTGTGGAGTGATGAAGTCCGTGATGTCTTCACCAAATTGTGCGCGGGGTCCTGGTGGCCTGTAAAGGAGGGTGCCTCTGAGAGTGGTCCTGGGGTCGATGTGGATCTGGAAGTGAAGGTGTTCAGAGTTGGCGAGATTGACGTCTGAGCTGGTTGAGATGCGGATGGATTTCTTATGGACGATAGTGATGCCTCCTCCTGTGTGGCAGGTACGGTCCTTTCGAATGATCTTATAGCCTTCCGGGATGGCAATGGTGATGTCTGGGGCTGAAGAGGCATTCATCCATGTTTCTGTCAGGAAGGCGACGTCCGGAGAGATGGTGTCGAGTAGATTCCAGAGGTCAATGGCATGTCTGTGGACAGAGCGGGTGTTGAGCAGGATGCATTGTAGGTGGTTGGGATCGGATATCTGTTGAGAGTTCGTAGATGAGGAGTTGTTGTTGGTGCCGTCGAACTTGCAGGAGTAGCAGGAAAAGGGTCCATGGGTGTGTCCAGGAGCGGCCTGGACGCAGCTGAGGGAGCGGCCGGGGTTGAGGGCTAGGAGGGTGGTGGCATCGTAAGTAATGCGGGAGGGGTGGGCATTACGAGGACCAGGGGCTCTGGCGCTGGGCGCAGTCCAGGCGTGGACGGGCGTAGATGGGCTTACCTTTGGCGCACCTTCGGCGCGGCCGTAGCGCGTGGACGCTGCGCGTGGGACCATCTGACATAAATGGACAGTGGAGGGGGCGGAGTGTGGGAGGGGCAGCAGGGAGGCGGTAGTGTGGGTGAGGGGCGGGTCAGGGGATCCCAACAACAAAATGGAGGGTCAAAGGGGAAAGCCAGACAGGGACAACAAATGCACAAATGCGAGTTATTTGAAATCAGTACATAAACAAAAACACTGGAGAAATGAGCGCAGCTGCCTGAGCGAGGTCGCGCTGATGAAATCAATGAAAGCTGCGGCGCTACAATTCACTGCTAAACCGCGCTAAATTTGAATGTTACACAGCGCTATAATTGAAGGCTACACAGCGCTACTATTCTATGTAAAAACGGCGCTACAATAGTATGATGCACAGCGTAGCAATTCTATGTAAGACAGCGCTACAAATGGATGCTACAAGGCGCTACAATTCTATGTCAAACAGCGCTACAATTGGAGGATACACAGCGCTATAATTCTATGTAAAGCAGCGCTAAAGTAGGATGTTACCCAGAGCACGAAATTGACGGTATCAGCAACTGTGAGTGAGGAGGAGGAGTGATGCAGCTGTGAGTGAGGAGGAGCGAGGGTGAGCGACCGTTCTGAAGAGAGTCAACAGAAAACAGAAAACAACTGAGTCACATTTGACTTGTGTTATCACTGCTCCAACTGGATTGGCAGCACACAATATTAAAGGAATTACTGTACATTTTTTATTAATGTTCCCACTAGAGCATGAAAACAAATTGGAATACCACAAGCTATCTGGAGAAGCTTGTTGTAAAGTTTCAAGAGTCTTGAAGAGGTAAGCATGGTATCAAACGTAATGCTTGCCTTTGTGCATTTAAGAATGCAGAAAATTCTTAAAACAGAGTGTGATGTATTATTTAGAGGAAAACACGTCATTGTTTTTGGAGATCTACTACAACTTACTCCTGTAGAAGGACTACATGGGCCTCATTTATGAGAAATGACACATCACTGCTTGAAACCAGTGATGCGTCACTTCTCAGTGCGCACCCCTTGCATCATGATTGATGCGTCATATTTATAATATGACCCATCATGTCGCAAGGAGTTACAGATACGTCAGTATTTCTGACGTATCTGTTGGCGCAAAAGTTACGCATTGCTGGAGTGTGTCACAAAAGTGACGCAACTCCAGCAATGTGTACTTTCACATGGGAAAGTCCCATGTTGTTAGTGCCTGCATCAGTCTTACGCCTGCCATGAAGCAGGCGTAAGATTTTGGTGCATTAGCGGCCAAGAAATGGCGCAGTGAAATCTTATAGATTTCACTGCGTCACTTCCATGACCCTTTCTTGCGTCAAAACGCCCCCCTTGCATACAATATACCTGCCGCAGGTATAATGTGGCACAGGGGTTTACAAAGTGGCGCATCTGCCTAGATGCGTCACTATGTAAAAAAGTGACGCACCGGCGGCATAAAAGTGACACACAGCCTCATAAATGAGGTCCCCAGTGTTTAAAACATTGGCGCATGAAGATACCAGAAAGTCTTTGGGAGCATTGGAAATAATAACATTTGGTCATATTTTGAGAATAAGGAATTATTACAAATATGCGACAGGCAAATGATGCTGATTATGGAACTATTCTTCAAGATATAAGAATTGGAAAAGTGACTAAACATGGCAAAGAAGCTTTACAGAGACGATTACTTTCCAATTTGTTTCCAAATGAAAATAGTGTTCATGAGAAAATATATATGAGAATTGCAGAAAACAAATCTGTAATCTGCTTAATGCCAACACTGCGTGAATGTTGTATATTCAATGAAGAAATTTTAAAGTTGGAAAATGAAGAAATTATAAAATTGGAAGCTATTGATAAAATAGAACATGAAGAAATAACTATTATTTTGACTGAAAAGTTGAAAAGGAAATGTGATTCTTTAGAGAAAGCGATAAGTATAACTGCTGGTTTTGAAAGGAATTTATATGCATTTGTAAATTGTATGGTAATGTTACGACGTAATTTGAATGTTGAAAAAGGTTTAATAAATGGAGCAATGGGTAAAATTGTTGATTTCGTTAATTATGTAAATAGAAATTGTATTGAAATTTTGAAAATCAAATTTGATGAAATTGCAGAAGTATAACAATTTAGTCATTGTTCAGCTCGGTTTTTGCTCGTAAAAGGTTTCTTGTACGCAGAAAACTGTTTCCTATTTCTTTGGCATATGTAGTGACCTTTTATAAATCTCAAGGTTTAAGTGTAAATAGTGTTTTAGTGAATATTGGAAGTGCTGTGTTTAAAGAAGGTATGGCATATGTTGCTTTGTCTCGAGTCAGAACTTTATCTGGATTGTACTTGATTGATTTTGATGAGACAAAGGTTAGTGCAGGTGCGAATTGTGTGAAAGAGTATAATAAGTTAAGAAGAGAATATGCACCTAATTTAGGTCAATATCGAAAAAAAACAGGAAGAAGTTGAGATTGCAAGTGAAAAGAAGAAGGACAGGGTTAAATGCGGGTGGCTGCATGGGTCTGGGGGCATAGCTGGGAAGGTCTAATAACGAAATCAAGTGGTTTGGACAAAATCCATGGTGAAAACGTTTTTTAACTTTTGAGACTTTTTGCTCAATTTTATGTTTTCGGGGGCTGCTTGGGGGGGTTCCTGGTGTTTGGGAGGGGTTGGGGGGTCTTGGAGCAATGCTGGGCATGCCTAATTTTGGTTGCAAGTGATTTGAAGAAAATCCATGGTTGGAAAGGGGAGTTAGGGCCTAGCTGCAGAGCGCGCATGGAGTGATCTGGGAACTAGGCCAAAAATATTCTAAGTATGAGTTTTTGCATTTTTGCTTTTTGCCTGTTTGGGGGTGTTTAGCTTTTTTGCAGGTGGCTGCAGGGGTCTGGGGCATAGCTGGGAAGGTCTAATATCGGAATCAAGTGGTTTGGACAAAATCCATGGTGAAAAAGTTTTTCACTTTTCAGACTTTTCGCTTATTTTCATGATTTTGTGGGGCTGTTTGGGGGAGTTCCTGGTGATTGGGGGGAGTTGGGGTGTCTTGGAGCAATGCTGGGCATGCCTAATTTCGGTTGCAAATAATTTGTAGAAAATCCATGGTGGAAAAGAGGAGTTAGAGCCTAGCTGCAGAGCATGCATGGCGTGATCTGGGAACTAGGCCTAAAATATTCTACGTATGAGTTTTTGCATTTTTGCTTTTTGCCTGTTTGGGGGTGTTCTGATTTTTTGCGGGTTGCAGCCTGGGTCTGGGGGCATAGCTGGGAAGGTCTGATATCGGAATCAAGTGGTTTGGACAAAATCCATGGTGAAAAAGTTTTTCACTTTTCAGACTTTTCGCACACTCTCGTGTTTTCGGGGGGCTGCTTGGGGGGGGGTTCCTGGTGTTTGGGTGGATTGGGGGGTCTTGGAGCAATGCTGGGCATGCCTAGTTTCAGTTGCAAGTGGTTTGAAGAAAATCCATGGTTGGAAAGGGGAGTTAGGACCTAGCTCTAGAGCACTCATGGAGTGATCAGGGAACTAGGCCTGTGTGAGATTTAGCAATTTTGATTTTTGCGTCCAGTATAATTGTGCGGTCTTGGACTGCAGAGTTCCACGTCCCGGCGAGAACACACTCCGCGACCCGGTCTCTGCTACACGGAGTCTCTGTCGCCCTTCAAATTGTATGGGAGTCGTAACGACTTCACATCGGGGTGGGTTACAACTACTCAACCCGCCTAGAACAATCGGATTCCAACTCTGCAGTCCAAGACCGCACAATTATACTGGACGCTTAGATGATTATTTTCGGGACTCCACGCACACTATTGCTTGATACTGTTTTGGAACCAGTCCTCTGATTCTGCTTTTCTCCAAACCGAGGGTCACGGGCCTAGCTAGGTCATAATTATCACCAGCAGTGCGACCTTTTGGTTTAGATACAGCCATTATAGCCCTGAGGATTCGCAATAGCGATGAAACACGTGTCGGCTGGCTGTTTGACATAATAAAGGACTCCTACGGACTACTCTCCCTCTGGAGCTTCTGATTTACTCTTGTTGTTTTGTTGCATTGTACTTTCTGTATTCTTGCTCACATATTATATGTGTTACTGTTGCTTGAGTGCATTGGGTAAACCCGTAATCTCTTATTGGGCAGCTTAGTCTACTCTCTGCTGAGTGGTTTGGAAGGCTTATCCACTCACCCTTCTGCACCGAATAATTACAGCCATCTTTTATACATAGTGCGTTCACTTAGGCTGTGCACCCAGTTGCTCATCTGACCAAAAAGCCCTTTCGAATCCGGCAAAAAGGATGACCTCAGGCTTAGCGACCTGCAATTCAGTATCCAGCAGGCAGGCAGTGGACAAGGTGTCTTCTCGTCCCCAACATTGATCGGCGTAGTGTCAGATTTAATGGAGGAGTACCACAATAAAAGAGGAATGGCTGCATGCATGCAACTTCACAACTTCAACAGGACAACTACAACAACATACAGTTACCGTATCCATCTTCATTTCTACTTAACTTTTAAGTATTGTTATTGCTGTGAACTTCTATGAGTGTGACTCTGTGCATTTGTTTGCTCTCTTCTTCAATTCATCCCTCCAGCCATTGCATTTTCTTTGCTATTTTTTAAACTAATTTAATGTACTTAGTGGTTCTTCTCTCTGAGGGCAGATAGGCAAATACAAATGCGTAATTACTGCAGCCCTGTACTGTCACATTGATTCTTCATAATTAGCACATTGTATGATTGTAGAAAGTACTACTTACTTTTCAGACACCTATCCATTTAGCAAACAACTTCATGCATGCAGTAGTGCATGCACTTCCTTTATGTCCCTTAAAAGATTTATGAATAGCTTCGTATCCAAAGATTTGTTTCTCTTCATTTGTTGTTTGTCCATGCTGTGTTTTTTTCCTCTCTCCACAAAACTTTCCACACAAACCCCCTTTCCCATCCAAATTTCAAACCCTAACCCTCCTTCCCCGGGCTGTGTGGTTTTCATTGAGGTGTGAGTAAATTACAACAATAATTCCACACACTTGCTGGGGAGGATAAGGTGCAAGCAACCTCCTCTACTCAATTTTAAGGCAGCTAGATGAATCGTAGGATATAGAAATTCTGGTTAAAAAAACAACAATGAGTATTTTAAAATAAATTCTGAATTTCATGCCCACCATCGATTGGATCCATTGTCAATATCATCCTCCTACATGTCAAGAAGACTTGTTGTGTTACAGTGCTGTGTCACTGTTCTTGTTGTAGCCATAATAATCCATACAATTCTTTTTTCCCCATACTTCTCTTCAGCATTGCTTAGGCTACTGTTCCTTCAGATACTGTTCTCAGGCTACTCAATGTCTCATTTTTTTACTTTGTTTTTCATATGCTGCTACTGCTAGTGTGGTACCACTCCTACTAACACCACAACAACGGAATTTCGGTCCGTGATGGTGTAATCACCATTTGCTATGCAGCCAGCGCTGTGCCTAGCTCTATTCTCAAACACAAATCCCAGGTAAGATAAGCATTTTGGGGAGGTAGAAAGATGGGCTAGGATTCTGAGGAGAGATGGATAGTAGTACAAGTAAAGTACTAGTAGGCCAATTGAATTCACTAACTCTGTTAGTGGCACTTTTGAACATTTTTTGACGTTTTAGATAATTCATGCTGGTAAGTTTGAGGAAAACCAAATGTGCTGTAACACCCGCCCACCACCCCACAAAATAAGATCAAAGTGTACACTATGCTGAAGTATGTAAAATAAATAATGATGTATTTCCCCTAACAAAAATAAACTAGTCCCACCCCTCCCTAAAACAAACAATTGTCCATTTCAAGTAGTCCAAAAATAAATAATCCCCAACTCCAGATTCCCCCCCCCCCCCAACAGTCTTTAAAAAAGGGGCAAGGGACATAGTCACTTCCGGCGGTGTTTGTGCAGGCGGTCCTTGCGGAGGTCCCGCAGCTTTTTTTCTAGGTCGTCCACCTTGCGCTCCAGAAAGTCCACTCGTAAGGTTAGGCGGTGCATGCGTGCCTTCCAGGCTCTGAGGGGGCCAGCTGCTGATGTTCTTGCAGCTGAGCGGTGGCGGGGGGCTGTCAGAGCACGGCGCTGGGATGGAGGCTGCTGGCTGGTGGACACGGGAGCAGTGCTGGAGGAGGTTGTTGATGTTCCCTCCTCGTTTTCTTGAGCCCACAGTCGGCAATATTCAACCCGAATGGCCTCCATTTTCCAGGCCTTGGCCCGGACAGCAATCTTCCCTCTGGTGAGCTTTTTAGGAGCATCTATATGAAGAAAGAAAAATAATGTAACAAATACTCTTTAACAATAACACAAAATAATTCAACAGAAAGTGGTCACACAGTAACACTAGCAATTTGCAAGCACAATATAACATTTTGGCATGTATCTTTCCGTCGTCTTTGTAGGCCTGTAACAGTGGAAGTTTCAGGAATTCTACTACCAGGCAGAACTATGGACTCAATACATAGTCAGAGAGTCAGAGAGTACACCAGTATTCATCTTTTTTCTCTACTTTTGCAAAAGAAATTTCTTGTCAGCTCAGTCAGCTTGCACCCAAGAAAAAGAGACACAAGCCATGATGACGCAGACTTGCATGCTTAAGCAGTATATGCAGGTGGGGATAGGGATGCTCTTACTTTTGTATAGGTGTGGCCCTGGCCATACTCTGTTACATTAAGGGCGACTGCTCAATGTAATTTATATTTCGCACTGCCCCCCCCCGGGCCTTCAGTACTACAAAAGGAAAATGAAGATTATTCATTTCTGATCATGTCTCCAGCTGAACACATCATCTCTTTGCTTATGTGATGCATGACTTTAGGTGCTTTATTCTGATAGATTGAGTGAACAACAGCAATAGTCCACCCATGAGTAACACAGCAGAAAGAAAATTATGAACATAGGGAGTGATTGTGGTAACCATATTTGCCGCAGGAAGGGACTTGACTTGATATAATTGTCAACTATACAATACATACACAATATATGCTGTGCTTGCAAAGTAAACTACTGTACTGTTACTTTAGGCAAGGGAGAGTTTCAGAACAATCACAAATTGTAGTATTTGGATTATCTCTGCTTTGCTACTCTGGCACAGACATGCTGTTCGAACAAAGTAACACTCTTCATGCACTGAGCGTCTGCTCTACATACACCTCTGCTATGAATGAGGAAGAAAATACCATCCAGGCTTCCAAAGTAAAAGGCTATCATTCTTCTCAATGTCTCAACTGTAACAACCTTACTTTTTCTCAACAACCAAATAACACCCTTTTCATTTGGTAAACCACCGTCTCGACTTGCATTTGAGTTTCACCCAAATGAAATATATTGCAATGCACACCACACAAGAATGTTCTGATTGACCAACACAGGCAGTAATTTTTTCTTTCTCCTCAAACCATCCTTGCTTCAAGCAGCCATGCATCTGATTCCTTCCTATCAGCCACCTCTGCCTGCATTCAAAAACACGTATCATTCTTTAATGATAAATGTTATGACTCGCTCATCCTTCCATCGACCCTAAGTTCTATCCCTTTTCGTGGATCACATCCCTCAAGTTCATCTGATATAACTTGGCTTCACGATAAAGGTTTCCCAGCTGACTTGAAGTTAAATAGAGAGGGCCATTGCTTAATCGAGAGCTACCACCGCTAATGCCATTGCTAAGTCAAGGGTGACTGTCTTCTCCATGATTGGCTAAAAAAAATGTAGTTCTAAATCTGTAACTGTGCTTAACAGTACAGTGTACTTGTAGTAGTGTACTTTCTACTGTACAGAACATCATACACTCCTTTGCAAGCCTACTTTAAAATATCAATAAGTAAGGAGTATAATAATAACTTACAAATGTCCACCACTGCTGAGCCATCCCCCTCAGCTCCTCCTGGTGGCGCTGCCGCTTGAGTGGTCCCCTCCACGCTGCTGGCCCCGGCACTGATGGTGGCAAGTGCTGCATCAGATGTTGTTACGCCTAGAAAAAACATGTCATATTTTTAGATGCTATACACCACCCCCTACTTTGTCTCATAATGGAAGAGAAAATGTTAAACAATTTTTAATTATTGGGACTGAAAAGAAGTCACGGTTTTGGGGAGGGTGTTAACTCATACGCTTAGCCATAACATTGAACTGTTTTTGGCACAACTGATGAATGCTTGCTCTTTAACGTGCAACATTTTTATAAATACAGACAGAACCAACTACTCCCCATCACCACCAGGAGGACTTGAAGTTCCAACAAGGTGAGGGCTCCCGAGTCGACGTACAGTTACTTCTGACTGAGGTATGTGGAAAGTCGAACTGCACCTATCATCAATAATGTCCTATTTCTCTTGTCCATACTTCTGTATGTGCAGAATAGTCCCTGAAACACTAGCGGTATGGTATGTGTTACTATCAAATCAAAAAGACAACTACTAGCTTATTCTTGGTGGACATTGACATGTTGTTGTTGGAAATTGTCAAAGCACTAACATTAAGAAGACTGGAATAGACAGCAATGGCAATCCAGAGGACTGCACTGAGTGCTTGTAGAGCTTTTGCTGGATCAGAGTTTTGTTTAACATTGTTTGCCGACTAGGCAAGCTTAGCTACATACACAGACCGACTTATAAATGATAATAAATAGTATTAGCCCAGAGAGTGATGGTAGAGAGGAAGGATAAGAATGTAGAAACAGTCTACATGAAGATCAAAGACTATTTTGTAAAAAATAGAGTTGGCGAAAACAGAACTACTTTCTGGGGCCAGCAGAAGAGCCTGCAGTGGACCGTTCTTCCTGCTCACTCTGTTCCGCCGGAGTCTGGGGTGGTGCTGTCCTCTTGCCGCTGGGAGGTGCTGATGATCATGAAATAAACACAAACATGGATGATTGTTTTTTGGAAATATTTGATTTCTTTGACCTCAATCCTAAATTATCTTGGGGAAACAAATTAGCAACAATTGCACTGCAGGTATTGACCTATCTGATCTGGTCAACTAGGAGGATACTAGTGCAGTTTTGCTGGATTTGCAGACCGTCTACTTGGAAAGTTATGTAAATCACTAACTAAATCACAACAAAAAGGTTCTGCTACAACTGCCAGCACTCAGCAGCACGCCACGTGACAGACACAGTCCGTCATCATGATTGCAGAGCACAAAAAAATGTCTTACTACTACTACTAATAACAAGTCATAATATGCTCAACCTGAACCTATCATTCCATCACTATCTCTTCTTCTTAGTGGCAGCAGGAGTACAAAGGAAGGACTAGACTTGAGTCTCTAGTCTCTCTAGCATTACGCAGTTCTGTAAAGTACTACACTCATACATATTCAAGCCAAATGAGCACAAAGTTACAAACAAGTAAGCATAGTAGCAACGCCACTGAGCAGGCAAGCACCTGCAATCACAGAAGCTATTTAAACGTTAAATTACATGCAATGTAATCGAATTGGCAGCATTCTTGCTCTTCGGGAAAAACATATATTAGCAATATAACACAGAGCAGAAGAAAACAATGTAGTTATTAAATAGCTACTCACTAAGGCCAGGGATCTCCACACCGAGCAGGTGGAGCGGGTCCTGCTTGCGGTTAAGGAGGTACGACCACCGGTGTGTCGCCTGCTGGTTCGCCGGACCCCTAACTCCCTCCGCATGGCCCGGCACACCTTTTCCCACAGCTGGCGCCGCTCCCAGAGGCCACACCCTGATGCAAGCCTGCCCCCTGCTGCCATGGTCTTGGGGAGGTGGTGCTGCACATAAAAGATCTCTGCGGCCACCTCCAACAATACTGAATATCTCCCTGGCCATCACTTCCTCCCCTCGTAACCGCCCGCAAGGGAGCTGGGTGTGGGGTGTGGGACCCTTCCCCTTCTTTCCCCTGGCTCCCTTTGCTTTGGTCATGTACAACAGAAAGAAAAAAAAGGAAAGAATAGGGAAAAAGTAGAGAACATTTTTTTTTTAAAAAGTAGCTTTAAAAGTAAACGAAAAGTTGAAAAAAACACAAAATATAGATCTAGAAAAAAAGAGGGAAAGATATAGAGTAGAAAAGATAAAAAAAGTCCAAAGAAACAAAGGATTGCACAGATGAAAGGAGGATTAGAAAGCATGCACAGAACCATAGCAATGAATGAAAAACAAGATGGCCGCGCCCATTGAGGATCGCATGGGAAGGTTCGCCCGATATTTCCCTTGCGAGCACGCGAAAACACCCGCGAACACGTAATCGTGCGCCGCATACGTGCGTGCATGCAACTAGCGCCGGGAAACAGAAACACGTCATGCAAACAAGATGGCCGCGCCCATACACGACGGCTTGGGTAACTTTGCCGTGCAAGCAACACACGAACACGCAAAAATCCCAGCGAACACGCAAAAAAACAAAAATCTGCACACAAATTCGCAGATTTTGCAGATTGTGAATTCAATTTCGTGCGAATTCGCGGATCGCGAATTCGCAAATTTCGCCCATACTTGGTTATAATAGAGTGCTGCTAGACATGAAGATGTAAGAATTTTTCACAATAAGGGTCATAGAATGAGAAGTTGCACAAAATCTGCACGTTGAAGAAAAATGCTATATTAAATACATTAGTAAAGCAAGTGAGAGCTTAGACATTTGTGGTTTGACATCAGTTAAACCCCAGGATATTTAGGGTTATACACATTTGCATTTGAATGTAAATAAACAACTAACTTTGAAGAACAACAGTACAATACAGACATACATGAAATGTATAGATTTGAATAAGCAGCAGTTCAGAAATAGTGGATGGGGTGAGGTGTGGTTAGTACATGGATGAGACATGCACTTCATCTCAACTTCTATGTGGTGATAAAACAAATTGACAATGTGTCTATACTGGTACAACTGGCAGGATTTATACAGTACATTGCATTCTCAACTTTGCTTGAAAATGCACATTTGCCCACTATTTTTTAAAAATGTTCTCGGAGGGAAATCCCCTCCGAGCCTCTTTATGTCGTTCTGGCTAGATAGCTTCGCTTGTGCGCTGTGATTCGCTCCACCGCATATTTTATGCCCTACCAGGTTCAAATGTCACCAGCCGCCACTGGTAGGGGGTTGTTCTGAGGGTAGTGTTTTAGGGTTTAGGATATTGCAGTGGTGTTCGTCTACTGTAGTGGGTAGTGTTTTAGGGTTTAGAGTAGTGCAGTGGTGTTTATGTAGTGTAGAGGTTCATGCTGGGGGAAGTGTTTTAGGGTTTAGGGTAGTGTAGTGATGTTTGTAAAGTGCAGGGGTTGTGCTGGGGGTATGTATTAACATTGCACCCTAAGCACAATTATCAGTAGTAACCACCCAAAAATTCCAGGTGAAGTTATCAGCAGAATGCTAGGAAAATGTTTATCAATATTAAATGATTCTAATCAAGTAAAATTCAAGTCATCACATGCAGTGTGCCACAAATGATATTACCACAGCAGTAAGTCTCCCCAATTTAGATTTAAAGTAGATAAACATGTTTCATGTGACAGACCCCGACCAACGCTGCAGTTTCCACATGCTTCAACACCCTCCAAATACTCAGCAAGATCTTCAGATTCTAGACAAATAACAGTATCCCTTGCAGTGTACAAAGAAAGATAAATAAATGTATTAAAACTTGGAGTAATGGAATTAAATAAATTAATACTCGTATATCAATTTGAATTCTCGAAGTTTAATAGAGAGTATCTCTGGCACGGGATGCAGGGAAAATGGGGGTGTAGGGTAAGGAAGAATAATAAAAAAAGTTTTACAAAAAAAGGGAAGTTACTAGAATAATAAGTTAAAAAAAGGGGAATGAATGTTAATACTCGTATTAAAAAAAGTAACCTATAGAAATGCTGTAAAAAGAAAAACAAGTGTAAATAAAGCATTTTAGAAATTATACAAAAGTAAAAAATATGGAGAGAGGCACGTTTACATAAACACGTGACACACTAAAACAGTGGAAATAAGAACACCTGTCAACTGAAAAACGTGACTTAAAAGTGGGAGGAGAAATAAATTCATCCCATAGAGTGTTAAGTAACCAAAAAGTATATAAGCCACCCCCTTGGGATAATTAGTTTTGTTTCAGAAAATCAATATGGGTGAAGAAACTATGAATAAGGTAATGATTCGGGGCTACGAAAGCATCTTCAGAAAATCTTTCATTTCCTCAGAGGGAACATATTGTTAATGTATATTTAAAAATAGAATAAACATTATCTTCCTTCCAGAGGAGTTGGATGAATTTCGACGGAGGAAGAATATCGAAGAGAGGTAAATTATCTGAATGGGTATATGTTTAATATTTTTTAAAAAGAAAGCAAAAATATTTAAATGATTATAGAATGGGGTATGATTAAGTTTAAATGGAATATATTAACAAGTTGACGAAAGAACCTTTACAAGAAATAAAGGTTAATTAAGGAATTACTATGTGAAAAGTAATGATTAAGAGTGATGCCATCATCTTGAATTTATCTTTTATTTCCACAGAGGGATCATATTGTTAATGTATATTTTAAATTACATATAACGTTATGATCCTTCAACTGGAGTTGGATGACTTTCAATAGAGGATTTCAAAACATATTAAATAATAAATTTTTTTAGCATGTAAGTATTTCTTAATGATTGAAAAATGTAAAATATATAAACTATCGATGAAAAAACGAAATTATTTGGAATAAAGGAGAATACTCTAACTCTTCTTGAGTGAAAATGGGGTTATATTTATTTATAATGAGTAGTGCTTTTACCAATTTTCACTCGTGATGAACAGGTAGATTATCTTCACAAGTACTTTTTTTGAAAAAAATATTATAATTGTGGCTTCAAATGTTAATAATTCTTTCCATTTTTTAAAATGATTGTTAAATATAATAATGAAATTAAATGTACAAAAAAAAGAAAGATGAAGTAGTGAGGGAGTGTCTGTCATAGCACTTCTATTCTACTTTATCTGAAAGTAAAAAAAGGCCAAACATTTAAATACAGATGATGGGGCAACACTTATATAATGTAAACGAAAGCAATGAGTGCTTACGATAAAATGAAATAAATGTGGTCCATCGCGCGATACCAATGAATAAAAAAAATTTGCATTTCACCCATATTATAAATATAAAAGACTCAATTAAAATATTTTGAAAACATGACCATTTTTCTTTCACGGATGGTTTGAAGAATTATACATTTAATAAAAGAACATAGTACTCCATGCTATAGGAGAAAAGTCAGCACAATTATGATAGAATAGAAAATAGAATAATATTTTGAAATACTTTTACAGTCAACAAACTTGTAAGCAGAGTAGACAGTTTTAGTTAAAAACACCCTACAACAACTAGTTTTTGAAACGCATTGTAAAATAAAGTGCATCACAAAATGTGCTATGTACATGGTGAGGGTATTGTAACGTCACATAGAAAAAACAAGCCAATCAACATTAGGATCAGGAAGGTAGAGTTAACCAAACAACAGCCAATCAAACCAATAAAAAAGAGGTGTAGAAAGTTTCTGTTTTTAACATAAAAGCAAATCAGACGACCTTGCAAGTACACGCAGCTGGAGGCAATTATTAAAGATGGCTTGCTTTCGCAAGACCCCAAAGGGCTTCTTGCAGAATAAGTACGTACCTATCTGCCAGACCCCATTAAATTATTAACCAGGCTCTCAAGCCTAAACACATCGGAATTCATCTCTTCTCACTTTTGCTTCTTCCAGGTTCACCGTGAATGTGCGTGTCTCCTTCTCCTTTAACTCCTTTCATTTTCATAGTAATTTTTACTCATACACTATCCAGCATATACTACTCAGATGCAACCCACTGGGTTTGCAATAGTAACTGTTACTCATACATTATCCAGCACATACCCTACAGATGCACCACTTTGGGGTTGGAATATTTTTTTAACTGACACACTATCCAGCACATTCCATACAGATGCACCCCCCTGGAGTTAAACTAGTAATTGTTACCCCTACACTATCATGCACTTACCCTACAGATGCACCCCCCTGGACTTAGAATAGTAATTGTTACCCCTACACTAACCTGCATTTACCCTACAGATGCACCTCTTTCAAAATCCAAACAATATTTACAACACTCTTGCACCACTTTTGTGTCACTTTCCCCATCTTAAAGGTAATGCAATAGTAACACAATGAACTTGTAAACCTGGCCCTATCCACATTATGAGCAAAACAAATGCAACTCATTCACTTCTTTATCGATCACAATTAGACAGTGTTGTTTCACGATTCACAATGAACTTCAATAAATACTTTGTGCCTTTTTAAATGGAAGACAAGATAGTCGACATTACAAAACTTAGTAGCATATTTACAAAGACAGAGTTAAAATTGTTGTCACTTTAACACCTGCAAAGTACAACAAAAGCACAGAAAATGGGCTTTAAAATCTTTTGTTATCTTACCGAAGATTTTCTCAATATTGCTGTTTCCTATAAAAGACTGAGAGAAACTCCCCCCGGGCTATAAAATAAATGGTGCTGGGGGGCTCCAAGCCCCCCATAAACATTAGAAGTGTGGAGACCTCAATGACCATGCTCAAGCCCCGGGATCCACCACCCCCGGGATATTGTGTATTGTAGGAGGTAGACTGCGTGGCCCTCTACCTGGGGCCCTCAAGGGCCCTGGGGATAGCCAGGGCCGGCTCCTGCAGTGCCCCAGGGTGCCTGCCCCTGGGACACTGCTGTTTGCAATGAGAGGGCAGGAGTCTCGCGGCTCCCACCCTCCCATAGCAAACTTAGTTTGGATTTTGAAAGACACAGCAGTGAAATCTATTCTCACTTTAAAAATTCAAACCAGATTGCTTTTCCATATGCAACTTAGCATCTCCCCATGTGGAAAAGCAATGCCGGCTCCCAAAGGATGCGAGGAGCTTGCGGGACCATGGGGACATTGTGGCTCCCCCCACGGTCCTCAACATTTTTTATAAGACCCGGAAAATAGGGTCCCCGGGGATATTAGAAAATACTGATAGGGGGCTTTTTTTACGCTGAAATTAAAAGGTGCGTACCCAGTACAGCGCGGCCCCCTGGTGGGCACCTGCTAGATGCAAGACTCATAATCTGTAGGGTGCACGACTCCTGCACCTTTGATGCACAACATCTACGCGTTTTCGAGCCGCCATTGCTTTTCCACATAGGGAGCTACTAACATGCACCTGCCCATGTGGAAAAGCAATCTCATTTAGATTTTGAAAGAGAGAACATATTTCCTTGCTATGGGAGGGTGGGATGGACACCCCGGGACACTGTAGGGACCCGCCCTCCCACTATACATAAAGCCCCGGGGAGTGGTGGACCCCAGGACTTTGGAGATCTTGCCACCCCCAACCATTTTTTTGGAGCCTCGGGGGTAACGGGCCCTTGAGTGCTCCAAGAGGGGGCCACACAGTCCCCCTCCTACAATACAAAAAGCCCCGGGGGTGGTGGTTCCCACGGCTTTGGTGACCTTGGACCCCTCCCCCCACAATTATTTTCTTTTTAGGGGTGATGGTCCCTAGGACTGGGGGGCCCCACTGGGCCCCCCATAAAATTTAATAATTTTGCCCACGGTATTTAACCCCGGGGGCTAATTATAAGGGTTCCCCATAATATTTAATAATTTTGCCCCCGGTATTTTCCCCCTGGGGGCTAATTATAAAAAAAACTCAGTTTTATTTTATTTATTTTACGGCAGAGTCTGTGCACCCTACACACACTTGCCGGGTTTAACAAAAAAAATTGAGGGCCCTGGGGGTCCTTCTGAGACCCCTTAAGCAGGTCTAGAGGGTAACATTATTTCTACCCTGCCCCTTTCTACATTTTACACACATATTCCACTGACTTCATCATCCTCGCTTCTACCGAGGCTCAAAAGGGCTGCCAACAGTTCCTGGTTTCGAATGTTGACAACCACTTGACAGCCAATTAGCATTCAGCTTTTGATCGGAAGGGTGCGCTTATCATACGATGACAATACGCGCAGACTCCACGGATCTACCACGCCAATTTATATTTAAAAATCTTTAACTGTAATTTTCGCAGGAACTACTGAACAGATTTACACCATTTCAACAAAAGGCTCAAGTCTGAACTGAGGATGACCGCTTTGCCAAATTTGGTGTAATTCTGTTCAGCTGTTCGGGCTGTAGCTGTGGCTAAAGGTCCTATGGGAAATTGCATGGGGCAAACACGTTTTGGGACCCCCCTTTTTCCCAGGCCCCCCACTTGATGAACCTCCATGAAACTTTCAGGATAGGAGTCGTAAAGATTCATCAATCGGCACTAAAGTTATTGGGAATAGATCGTTGCGGATTTCCTATGTATAATAGGTCCGAACTATTACAACCTACTGGCGACTGCCAGTAGGTAATATATGTATATATATATACCTCACAGCCCCGTGATGCACTGCTGATGATTTCACATATACACATATTACATCACTCATGACACAGTCAGTGACATCACTGATGACATCACTGATGACATCTCAAATGACATCACTTATGACATCACTGATGGCATCATCCACTTAATCTCTGATGCATCTACTCATAACCTAATATAACCTTTTATACACCCACTCTAAAATAGATACCCATTCTCGAAACCATATACATACCAATACCAGTTAGTACGTACCCACTCACTGATTCATAGGCCTACACACACATCCGCACACTCACCCATTCAGACACTCATACATGCAGTCACTCATAAATACAGCTCACACATCGCCAACATCCCATAGTGTTACTCACACACCTAGTCCGTCACCCAAAGAGTCAATCCCAATGCCATTTACTTACCTATACAGTAATACACACACACCACCTCACTTATTCACAGATACTAACACATACTTACTCTATTATACAATCACTGACACAAGCACACAAGCACACACTCATCCATTCATCCACTCTCACAATCACCCATTTTCACATACAGTCACTTATACACTCCTACACTCACATATACTGCCATTCACATTCTTAAACGTTTTAGAAATTCTCACAGTCACTGGATGATGTCATCAGTGATTACATCAGTGATGTCATTTGAGATGTCATCAGTTATGTCACTGACCATGTTATGAGTGATGTAATATGTGACATCATCAACAGTGCATTACGAGGGGCATGAGTTCTAGTTAGCTCGGCTAACTATGCCAGTTGAATTTCTCTGGTATTGTGTTGACTTTCAGAGTCAAGAAAGGAATCACGCATGTGGAGAGACTGTGTGGCTGTTTAACTGAGCCTGTCCGTGGTTTCCAGATTTCCCCGATCACACCGCCATTCAAGCAAAGAAGCAAGATGCAAGTGGTAGCTTCTCAGTCGCTACTCCGTTTACCCTGTCTTCCCACCCTCTTCTCTCTTCTCTCTGAGCCTCAGAGCCCCCGCAACCTCCATCCTCCTAACCCCCATAGTAACTGCTATGAGGTGACAGCGAGAGTAGGAGGTAGGAGAGCCGAGGGAGCTGCGGGAACCGCGAGAGCGAGTCTGGGGCGTGAGCAGCTTCTGATGCTGCAGTACGAGTATTTCCCCAAACTTTGTGTCGGCTGAAGGACACCTCCTTAAAGCATTTTCGGTGAGAGGTGGAAGACGCTCCTGCTCCTTGCAGCTTGTTCCTTGCTGTTTGCTGTGTTTCTGTCATTATTTGCCCTAATCCTTCGGCTTCTCGGGCAGGTGTGCCTGCATAGACACAGAGACACAGAGCCATAGAGCCTGCCACAGAGCCTGCCCGCTTGATCCTCTTAAGAGTCCATGTTTTCCGAGAGTCCGCAGTGGCTGCAGTCTGCAGAATTTGAAGGAGAACACAAGTTAGAGCAGCACAGCAGCAGCGGCAAGAGAGAGAGAGCAATTTGTGAACCATAGGAAGGAGAGTGAGCCTGAGAGTCACCCACTGCAAGTATTCTACGCTCCCAAGCCCTATTTTCCCAGAAAGATGAATTGCCCTCTCCGCACATGTCCCTGCAATCTTTGACGAAGGAAACCGAATTTCATTAAAATAAATGGAGGATCAGCCAGTGAGTAACCTTGTAACAGTGACAGCACAGGTGCACCAGAGTAAATGCATTACAACTACAAGTGAAATAAACAAAAGTGAACTAAATAAAGGAACTAAAGAGAAACATATGGAGGCACAACTAAATTTGAAAAAACAGCCCAGAAGTATGAAACCTAGAGGGAATCTAAATGAAACGGAACGTAGGGATGACCACAAGGAGGATAAATGAAAAATAAGTGAATCTCAAAGGCAGGTAGCTACAGGGGCATACCCCTGGCTAAACTCATTCTCTATATCCAATGATCCAAATTTGTTAGAAATTATGGAAACTATTACACACAAAAATGAAACTCAAAGGAACGCCATACTACCAGATACTCACTCAGAAGTACAACAGAGTAGGTTGGGAATGACGGCATCAACCCCACGAAGCCAGCCTCCCAGCACCGATCAACAACAGATCATATTAGATGATAGTACTACTCCAGCGACAAAAGCAAACCAATTTTGTCAGCACCAATAACTATATCATCCGTTAGTATGATAGATCATGCATCAGGGGGAACAGGGAATTGTAGCGAACAACACCCAAGCACACATTGGAGCCAGTCCTTGCTAGACTCATTAGACCAAGCAATAAAGGTGCTGAACTTTCGATCTGATCTTATATATATAAAATAGATCTTATAAACCTTATTGCCTCCCACATCTCCAGCATTAATTTGAAGATGGATTTGATTATGTCCCTATTAAAACAAAGGGGAAATTTGGACCAACAAAGAAATCAAGATAAACAACAGCCCGATTGCGGTTGTAGGAATATAATAGGAAAACTGGCAAGTCTCTCTTACATTTTAATTGACCTTTTAGGGGCGGTAAAAGCAACAAGTAACAAAACACAGAACATGGAAATTTTACATAGGTCAGACATGAAGGCATCCTCAACATGTAATAAAGTGAATATAAGTTTAAGTAGTGAAGGCAAAAGAGATCACGAGCAAGAGGAACTCGATGAGCAAGTAATCTGAATGGAAGCAACACAGAGTTCCTCTGTGATTTCTCCTCCCGCAAAACCCACACAAAGGCAAAGAAAACGTGCAAGGAAGGCCAGGCTTCAGCACAAAAAGCAACAAAGCCCAGATTCAGAAAAGATCTTTCCAATTTTTGCAACCAAAACATCTCAAGTGAAAAAAATCAATTCACTGAATTCATCAACAGGTTGGCCAGTCGTAATTGACATAGCTCAAGCGAAGTCCCCACAAGTACTTAAGAAAAAGGAGGAAAGCTCACACATTGCTGTTCTTTCCATCTCCAGCTTGCAAAAAAACAAGTTAAAGCAATGTCTTGTCACAGAAGCAGAAAGCCTGCAAATAAAGGAAATAGACAAGAACAACGTTCCTTGTAGCAACAAACATCGAAACACAGATAGAGGAGACAAAGTCCCACATTGGGACGAGGAAGGCATAACTAGGAATGAACAAGGAAGTAGGGACGATTCAACAAGAAAGAGGTGGATACAGGAAATAAAAAACAGTCCTTGCGCTAAGCACAATCTGATAAAGGTTACCGCAAGAGGAAAGGAACGAAGATGTATGCTCTCCCTCAAGGAACCTGAGGTCGAACAAACAGGGACAAGGGCAACAGAAAATTTGGACATGAATATGAAGAGACCTTACGGAAATTACTTGGGTCAAGAACTCAGTAAAGAACTTACTTCATCGACAACTAACAACTTGTCACCACCAAAAAAAGAAATCGCACAATTTTCCAATTGCTTTCATAACCAGTCAGATGCATTTGAATTAAAACTGACATTTGTGTCGGAATATTCAACCAAGGGAAGGCAAGACATTTTGAACCGAGGGAACTTGCTAAAGTTGATTAAAGCAGTCCCAGAATTAAACAGAATTACCTCACAAGACTTATTAGCTGTTGAATTTCAACAAAAAGGATCAATCTCTGATATTGAACAGTCAGTGACAACAGGGTCCTCAAAGGAATCAGTTGACAAGATATTCGCAGCAAAAGCAAGATTCGGAGCCTGGGGAATCACGCTGATGTTGCATAAACGTCTAAGATACCCTTATCCCCTATTAGGCAGTCTAATAAATTTAAAACAGGAAGACTCAATCTGGAAATATCAGAACACATGCACACGAGGAGTTCGATCGACCACACCGGTTACGCCATTGACAAGAAAGGGGCACACAACATCGGCAAGTGCATCCGACGAGGGAAGTAGAAAATTGGACAGGCTGGATTGGTCGTGGTTGCCAATAGTGCTAAGTAAAAAACATACCTAACAAAGAGGCAAACCTAAATGCAAGAGATGAGAAGCAGGCTGATAATATGGAGGGAATGAAGCATGACAACATTTCGATCTGCTCCTGGAAGGTCCATGGGTTTAAAGATATGGACCAGGACCATGAAACACTAGCTTTCTTTCAACAATTAGATATAATCATGCTTCAGGAAACTTGGAACTTGGTTCCATCTGCGATTCCTGGATTTAAAGAACATCATATTCTCGCAGAAAGTTTCTCAAAATTTGGGCACCCGCGAGGAGGCCTATCAATATACGCCTCACAAAAGTATAACTGGCTAACCGAAGAGCTGGACGTGGGGGTAAATTGGGTACACATGATTAAAGTCACCTGAATTTCCCCTTTAAATAACCTAAAGTGGCAACTCTTACTGATTAATGTTTACGTACATCCTGAGAGCAAGACCCAGAAAGAAAGATACTCCATTTTAATGGCCCTGATCAAAACTTTGCAAAGATCTCACGAGCAATGCCCCATGTTCATCTCAGGAGACTTTAACAGCAATCTCATAACCAAAGATCAAATAAAAGGAAAGAGGTTAGGGAACTGGGGAGGACGAATATTAACAAATGAGCTAAAAGATCTTGGATTGACTATCTTGAATGGAAATGCAAAGGGAGATACATCAGTGTAAATAACGTATTTGAGTGGTAATGCTCACTCAACAATAGATTTTACCATCGTTAGTAACAGGTTACTCCAATGCATCGAATCTTTTTGTATCATCCATGGCATAGAAATTGATCATTTCCCTCAAATTACGACAATGTCCAATTCCATCATTCGGGCCGAAAAAATTCACTTATACAACTCTCCGAAAGGTTTAACTTGTAGAAACTGAAATGGCGAGGGGGAAACCTGAAAGTTATACAGGAAACAGTAGGGGAGCTTGTGAGCAAACTGGGGACACAACCAGACGAAAAACGTGTAAAAAAGTGGGAATATATGGTCTAGGCAATTACCAGTAAATTTCCAGCACCACCTGGCAGCCAAAGAAGGTTTAACTCAAGAAGGGAACCCTGGTTTAGCAACGAACTAAGAGATCAAAAGAGAAGGATCTCAAGAGAGGTACGAATTCAAACCCAGGCGACAAGACTGGGCAAAAAAACGAATAAAAGCAACTTGAAAGTACTAAGGAATCACTACAAGAAGTCATTGAGGCACGCAAAATGGCTTATAAGGAATCAATTTGGATAAATCTATTGAGTGCAAGTAAATTGCCAAACAGCAAGGACTTTTGGGGCATTATAAATAGCCTGAATAAAGGAGCAAGACTCCAACAAGAACCTGGAATTGGAGAGGAAGCGTGGGTTGAACACGTGCGGGACATGTACAGCAGTATGGCACCAGGGCCCATTGAAGGGTCTCAAGGGCCAACTTTGGTAGTGGAAGAAAGGAAAATAAAACCCAAGCAGGATAATTTGGTTCTGCAAAACCTACTACAAGTCATAGATGGCATTGATCTAAATACCCTGACCACCACAAAACTACTACAAGGTATAATACAAAGGCTTAAAACAGAAGAAGCGTTTTTGGCCACTATAGGTGTGCCAGGGTATACTCAGACATGAGTCCCTTTCTCACTGCTCCATCAGGATTCAAGCAAGCCGGGCCGAAGACGGCTGAAATGCCAGAAACCGGTCCCCGGTAGCTTGTCTCCTTTCTGGTGAAGAATTGGCTTGGTAGTTTAGTCTGCCCTGTTCCCATGATGCACTGGGCCAGGGACAGACTGATTTGCATATAGCCAGGTTCTGAGCTGGGATGGGGCAGTTAGATAAATAACGGTGATGGATCAGGCCCTGATCTTTGGACTGGGTAAGAGTGGTCTGCATAATTCAGACACTCTGTTCATCACCACCCCCTTTTCTGAATCGTAAAACAGAAGGAGCGGCAGGTCCGAATGGCCTACCCAATGCATTTTTTAAGAATGACCCAGATTATTGGTCAAACAACTTAACTCCACTCTTCAACCATATTTTTATACACAGCGATGTCCCTGATTCATGGAAAAGGACCATAATCCATCCTATATTCAAACAAAGTGATCGTCGTAATCCTGGGAATTATAGGCTCATATCTTTAATCGATGTTGAGGCCAATCTCTAGGCCTCCTACCTCCTTGTTCAGTTGCAAGAGTGGACGGAAGACAACAACATAATTCCACATTTTCAAACAGGTTTTAGACAAGGGAAGGGTACAATAACAAACTTGGCAATCCTGTCAATCCTAACTGAAAAGGCACAAAAAAAGAGAACGCAATTGTATGCATGTTTTATTGATATAAAATCTGCCTTCAATCGAGTGAATAGAAGGAGACTCTGGAAAAAGCTAAAGGCATGGGGACTACCAAATCAATTATTAAATGCAATAATTGCCCTACATATTGAAACCTGGGCGAGAGTCAAATTGGGCGAAGGATGCTGTACGACAGCGAGCATCGACATGCAGCAAGGATTAAAACAAGGCTGCGTGTTCGCACCCAGCCTATCCAATTTGTTCCTCTCTAATCTGAGTAAATACATGGAAGGAGCTGATTGCCACCCGCCGGCAATGGCCAATAAGCAGATCTCCATTTTACAGTATGCGGATCATATTGTATTGTTAAGCCAAACTCATATCGGCCTACAAAGAGCGATAAATAATTTAGCAACCGATCTGGACCAGGAAAATTTGGAACTTAACAAAGGAAAACAAAGGTTGTCCGTCTGGTGGATCCACACAAAATTAAGTTCAACTGGACAGTAAAAAAGGGCGAAGGTTGAAGAGCAAGGGTCATATAAATACCTCAGTATTTTAATAGGGTAGGGTACAATCCAAAAGTTGTCAGTAATGTAAAAGCCCAATCATTAATTTGTGCTTATCGGCAACTAAAAACTTAATTGGACTGCCCAAATTATAACCACCTTTTAAAAGTGATTTCAGCACAAAGTATGCCTATTCTGTCATATGGCTTAGTCACCTGGTGTGGCAAGGAGGCGGAGTTACTCAATGATCTCCAGACAAGGATCTTTAAAGCAGTTTTTAATTTGCCAAAGTTAGCCTCTTCTTCCCAAGTCCGGCTTGAATTCGGCCTCCAAAATCAAAAATTTCAGAGCATGAGCGGGTTTATAAAGCTTTGCCACAAATGCCACTCCGCAGAACCAGACTCAATGGATAGCTTATGCTGGGAAGAAATCAAGCTCAAGATGGGCCAAGAATAATCAACCTCATGGGAAAGCTATCTGTGAATTTGTTTGGCTGACCTGGAAATACAAGGAGACTGGGAAAAAAGCCTAGACAAAGCAACTTTTAGTAAAGTGATTAACGACGCAGCAAAAAGGAAATCCTTTCTGGAGGACAGAATTATAACTTCTAAACGCAGGCCCGGGTGGATGATCATCTCTTCTTATAAATTATTGATACCACAAGCATACTTAACATCTCATTTTAGCTGGCAGATAAAAAAGTCTTATATAAACTACAGGCTGGTCTTGCATGATTCAAAGATCTACAACCGTCCTGGAAACAACCCAAGCAAGTACCTCAGTGTCGCCTGTGTGGCTATCAAAATGAATCCCTAATCCATCTTTTTTGTGTTTGTCCAGCAGTTACGGCTTGGAAGAGACATACTACTTAAGAGCTATTTTCAACAAACCTAAAATCCGCACCTGTAGGCAAGCAATTATACGATGGATGGACGGTTCCTCTATAATCCTGGCCTGCTGAGGAGTAAAATACCTGACAGAAGTAAAAAAAACTATTACTCCAAGCTGATCAGGAAAAGATCAGAGAGGTCTGGTCAACAGTACAGTGTTTTAATTGGAATAAGTTGTGTAATAAACGGACTGAAAATTAGATTTTCTTAGTATTTAATTGGGTAGGTGTCATAGATGTTAGACTAAATTTTAACTATTGTATTTTTTGTATTTTATGCATTGGTAGAGTCCCCACAATGTAATCAACGAGATATAGTATTTGAAGCATGGATGTAAAGATATTTAATTGTTTTGAATATTTGTAACAATTTTAATTAATCATACAATAAACTTGAAACTTGAAACTTGAAACTCTGGTTTTGTGCACGTGAAACATCAGATTAACTATAACATCCCTAAAACATATGGTTTTTTCAGTGAATATCTAAGGTTTTTTAAATGCTCATTTCCAACTATATTGTCCCTGAAACTTGTGTTTTTTTTCAGTAAATTTTATATATATATATATATATATATATATATATATATATATATATATATATATATTACCTACTGGCGGTCGCCAGTAGGTAGTTATAGTTAGGATTTTTTTCAATGTTAAATCTCAAAATTCTATTTGGAATAACTTTGGCGCCGGTTGACGAATCTGCCTCAAAATTTCCTCAAAATGGCCTCGCGGCGTGCCGGTCCTTCCCTGAAAGTTTGGGGGGGATTCGTCAAGCGGGGGCCGAGATAAAAGGGGGGTCCCAAAACGCGTTTTCCCCATGTTAATTTCCATAGGGCGGTCGATTTCACTTTTAGCCCGAACGGCTGAATGGATTTCCACCAAACTTGGCAAAATTGTAGGGACTGGTAGCCCGATGTGCCTTTGCTATGTCTCAAGATATGTGCTCCAGTGGATTTTGAGTAATTAAGGTTCAAAAAAATATATATATCTATAGCCGCGCTCCGGTACGCGCACCGGTACGCGCACCGGGCGCTTACCTGGACTTGCGCGCAGAAAGCTGATTGGCTCTGGGGTGTCTGTAAACATTCTAAACAGTCCGGAGCGGCCGCCATCTTGTGTCTCGGTAGGATCGAGACACGAGAGGTGGCCAAAACAAAGAGGGAAATGACCATAAGGGGGCAGAGTAGACCCCCCTTGACCCCCTAGGTTTGATGTGGGGGCCATAAAAGGGCCCCGCGGAGCAAAAAAAAATAAAAAAAAACATTGATTTTCGCGGGGTGAGCGCCCGGTACGCGCACCGGTAAGCGTACCGGGGAGCGTACCATGGGGAAAAAGAATGACAGTTTTAAAAGTAGCTGTTTAAAAAAAAATTGTTTTGTTGTTTTTTTTATACATACACATACATATATATAAATGCATATGCATATATATATATATGCATATATGTGTATATGTGTGCGTGTAGAGAGAGGTAGAGAGGTAGAGGTGTAGAGGTAGAGAGGTAGAGAGGTAGCGGTAGAGAGGTAGAGATTAGTAGAGAGAGAAGAAGAGAGAGGTAGAGAGTAGAGAGTGAGTAATAGAGAGTAGAGAGTGAGTAGTAGAGAGTAGTAGAGAGCAGTAGAGAGAGTAGCAGAGAGTGAGTAGTAGAGAGTAGTAAAGTGAATAGTAGAGTGAGTAGTAGAGAGTAGTAAAAGTAATTTACAATCGTTCGGAATATCGGTGTTTGGGCAGATATGATCCAGGGACCCCCAGTATGCAAGGGGAATTAGTCCCCCCTCTGCAAACGCGGCAGTGGGCTGCGTTGAAGAGAGGTGTAACAAGGGTGTGGCCTCATTACACTTCTCTGCAATGCAGCTCCCTCGCGCATACTGGAGGCTCCTGGTGGACCAGTTGACCCCAGGGACCCCCAGTATGCAAGGGGAATTAGTTCCCCCTCTGCAAACGCGGCAGTGGGCTGCGTTGCAGAGAGGTGTAACAAGGGGCATAGTCTCATTACACCTCTGCAATGCAGCCCCTGGCGCATACTGGAGGTCCCAGGTGGGCTAATTGGCCCCCAGGGGCCCCCAGTATGCAAGGGGAATTAGTTCCCCCTCTTCAAAGATGCACGGGGGCTGCGTTGCAGAGAGGTGTAAAAAGGGTTGTGGCTTCATTACACCTCTCTGCAATGCAGTCCCCTGGCGCATACTGGAGATTCCTGGTGGGCTTTCAGGTCTTATATAGTTAGGAATTAGCATTAAAAAAAACTTTGAAATTCACTGAAAAAAACATAGGTTTCACACCAGTTATAGTTAGGAATTAGCATTTAAAAAACCTTTGAAATTCACTGAAAAAAACCATAGGTTTCACACCAGTTATAGTTAGGAATTAGCATTTAAAAAACCTATTAAATTCACTGACAAAACCATAGATTTCACACCATTTATAGTTAGCTGGAAATTTTACTGACATAAAACCATTGAAATTCCCACGTTATAGTTAGTTGGACTCACTATAACTTGCGCGCCTGTAATGCACTGCTGATGACGTCACATATTACATCACTCATGACATGGTCAGTGACATCACTCATGACATCACTGATGACACCATCCTTGTGACAGAGTGACAGACCTAATTTCAGTGTAATGTAACGCTTGAAACACATATTCAAAAATAGAAACAAACATTTTCAAAAAAATTGAGATACCCAAACCAGTAACAACAACCAATTCAGTAATTCCACCATCTATATACACATCCACTCATTCACCAACAGTTCTATATAGTCACTCATATATATACTCACTCATCATATGTAGTGATACACCTATACATCCTGTTACACATCAGCAGTCATCCAAAAGTTACTCACACACATACTCACACATGCAAATAAACTATTGAACATCCATTTATTTGCATATACATTTATACACACACTACCACCTTACTTCTAAGGAAACTTACCCATACTTACTCTCTTAAACAATCACTTATAGAAACACATAGTTATTTAAACAGGAACTTCTACAATCTCTCACTATATATACTATACTCACTTATATACATCAATACTCACATATACTAGATTCAAACATATGTCGTTACTAATGAAGACACTAGTGAGACAGTCATTCACTCACTAACACACACATATACACACTCACCCACCCATACAGTCCTGCACATATGCTGTCTTCAAAACATATACAAACAGTGAGTCAGTCACCAACCCCTGCAGCCACTTATACACAAAGAGAAACACTGATACAAACATTTAAATATTTAAACAATACTCGCTAATATATGTATTCACTAAGATACACGTAATAAGCCAGTTACCCAACCAATTTTTTTTTAGAAAAACATCCATTTACACACTTATTTAAACATTTATTCTTCCATCGACCTTTACAAATACATATATAAAACAAATTTATTTTTCAGAAAGACACACATTCAGTGGATGGTGTCATCAGTGATGTCATGAGTGATGTCACTGACCATGTCATGAGTGATGTAATATGTGACGTCATCAGCAGTGCATTACAGGCGCGCAAGTTATAGTGAGTCCAACTAACTATAACGTGGGAATTTCAATGGTTTTATGTCAGTAAAATTTCCAGCTAACTATAAATGGTGTGAAATCTATGGTTTTGTCAGTGAATTTAATAGGTTTTTTAAATGCTAATTCCTAACTATAACTGGTGTGAAACCTATGGTTTTTTCAGTGAATATATATATATATATTACCTACTGGCGTTCGCCAGTAGGTATATATAGTTAGGATAAATTCCCTATGGGACTTTTGAAAATTCTATGTCTAATAACTTTGGCGTTTGTGGATGGAATCGGCTGAAATTTTCAGGAAAATGGCACATTTTGTTTCTGAGCAGCTCCTGAAAATTTGGTGGGGTTTCGTCAAGGGGGGGCTGAGAAAAAAGGGGGGTCCCAAAACGCGTTTTTTGCATTGAGTTTTCCATAGGGCGGTTGGACTCACTTTTAGCTCGAACGGCTGAATGGATTTGCACGAAACTTGGCAAAATTGTAGGGACTGTTAGCCCGATGTGCCTTTGCTAGGTCTCAATATATGTGCTCCAGTAGTTTTTGAGAAATTAACGTTTAAATCAAGATATATATCTGTAACAGCGCTCTGGGCAGCGATCCGGTCCGCTTACTTTTCGCTTATCGGAACTTTGCGCGCAGAAAGCTGATTGGCTCTCCGGTGTCTGTCAACATTCTAAACAGTCCGGAGCGGCCGCCATCTTGTCTCTCGGTAGGATCGAGAGAGAAGAAGAGGTGAAAAACGAAGGGTGAATTTAATGAAAGGGGGCAAGGTATCCCCCTTTTGACCCCCTAGGAATGCTGTTGGGGTTATTAAAGGGACCCGTGGGGAAAAGAAAAAAAAAATGATTTTTCACGGTAGAAGCGCTTCACGGGCCGCGAACTGGGCCGCAAACTGGTAGCGAAACGGGAATTCGCCATTTTGTGCTTCGTAAATTAAATTACTAGTTATAAGTGGGTACGGGAGACGTATCCTAATCCCCTATGTTTCCTGAGGGTGGGTGAGGAGGCTGATATATGTTGATACATCTCTTCCAGCGGCTGTGCGTGAGCTTTTTTTTTTTTTTTGCTGCGTGACAGTCCGGAGCGGCCGCCATCTTGTCTCTCGGTAGGATCGAGAGAGAAGAAAAGGTGAAAAACTAAGGGGGAATTTAATGAAAGGGGGCAAGGTATCCCTCTCTTGACCCCCTAGGAATGTTGTTGGGGTTATTAAAGGGTCCCGTGGGGAAAATAAAAAAAAAATGATTTTTCACGGTAGAAGCGCTTCACGGGCCGCGAACTGGGCCGCAAACTGGTAGCGAAACGGGAATTCGCCATTTTGTGCTTCGTTAATTAAAGTACTAGGTATAAGGGGGTGCGGGAGACATATCCTAATCCCCTATGTTTCCTGAGGGTGGCTGAGGAGGCTGATATATGTTGATATATCTCTTCCAGCGGCTGCTCCATCTTGCCTTTTTTCGAATGCCACAATTTTGTCGTGCACGGCAGCCATTTTAGATGCCAGGCTGGTCCCAGGCTATCACCTACCCCTGCGGATGTAGTTTATGGCCCCAGCTGTAGAGAATTCAGACATGGCAATCCTCCTGATTCAGGCGTGTGAGTACTGATTTCAGTGCTAGTCTCCCGCCTCCCGATTTCTGCAAGCAAAAACCCGGGGGCATATTACTAACAACTAGCGATAATTTTTGTCTATAACTTGTTTAGAGACAAAAATTATCGCCGCACATCGGCGATTTTTATCGCAGATAAACCTTGCTATTATCGCAGAAAAGTCAGCGATATTCATGTATTATCGACCTAATGCTCTTAGCCATGTTATCCACCTCCCATTGGATAACATGGCTAAGAACTGCTCAGGGCAGGTGTTAGATTTTGGAGATATTCGCGCTTAGCGCGAATATCTCCAAAAGTTGGTAATAGAAGGTAGCGATGTTAGGGACTGTTTCCAGTCGCTAACATCTTGGCACGCCACTTTGCATGTCATTAGTGATAAGTATCACTGACATGCAAAGCCGGGCCCAAGATGGTCGCTATCTCCTTTTAGGTGTCACTAACTGGTGTTAGCGACAGCTTGATAATAGGGAAATAATTTTATCTCCGCTTTCATGGTTTTTAAAGCCAAAAAAGCGGAGATAAACCCCCTTGATAATATGCCCCACGATTCCTTGGGGGTTTCAGCTGACAGGGCTTGGTATTGTGTTACATGGTAATTTTTCCATGAAACGTCAGAGGGTCGATGTAGGGGTTCTAGAAGAGGTGATAAACCATTTAAGCCTCATGAACAAGCGCATGGTCTTTTAAAGATTTGTGAAGTACTCGGGGCGGCGGTGTGTGTGTGCCCTCTTTCAGGAGCGGGCGGGGGGGCACTGCCAGCAACTTGCCAGGTCAGGTAGTGTTCAACACGTGCATCACTCTTTCTCTGCCTGCTATTGCGCTCCATGCTTCGGAAAGGTAAGAAAAAGAACGTGCATTTGAGTTTGAAATGTCCGATCCTGCAGCAGCACACTCCCAAAGCCCACACATGACAATAACCCGATTCAAGGCCCCATTCACCCGTTTTTCAAAAAATAGATAACACTCCAACAAATTAAGGTTATAAAACTTTATTAACTTTTAACGATAATGAACAGAACAAAAACTAAAAACATTTAAACATTTATTAACACAAAAAGCAACAATGGTTAGAAGCTGTCTTTTGTGCGAATAGTCCCAAGGCAGCACAACGTGCAGAGTTCTGGACGGCACCCAGGTGATGTCGCCTGGGTGCCGCACTGGTTTAGGGATCCTACAATGCTGCTCCGAAAATTGGCGTGGGGCGTCCCGGGTGGGGCGGGGGGAGGCCTCGTCAGTAGCGGTCTGTTGTGCGAATAGTCCCAAGGCAGCACAACGTGCAGAGTTCTGGACGGCACCCAGGTGATGTCGCCTGGGTGCCGCACTGGTTTAGGGATCCTACAATGCAGCACAGAAAAACAACGTGGGGCGTCCCGGGTGGTGCGGGGGGAGGCCTCGTCAGTAGCGGTCTGTGTCCAGTGTCACATGGCTGACACAACATGTACGACAGGCACCCAGGTGATGTCCAGTAAACTGCCGCACTGGTTTTGGTATCCTACAATGCTGCTCCGAAAATTGGCGTGCGGCGGCCCGGGGGGGGGGGGGGGGGGGAGGCGGCGTGAACGGGTCTCCCCAGGTGGCGGCCATCTAGCTGAGTTGCGCTCGCTCTTGCGGCCACAGCGTCTCGCTCACCATGTTGTGGAGTTGCTCCCACTCTTGCAGTGCAGCGATAGGCGGCTGCCACATGGCTGTCAAAATGGCGGACGGCTCTTCGGTTTTGGGCCTGGTCCACTGAAATGGCCCTGGGACACCTTGGAAGTCGGACGCTTGCCTGCTAGGGCTTGGGCTCCATTCTCGAAAAGCGTCCCCTCAGCCGTGAAGATTGTATAAAAGTCTTGGGGGCCCCCGACTCCCGCAGGCTTCCGGTGGGGAGCGGCTGCCATGATTGCTCGCGGAATGACCACGACGGAGCCACGAGATGGTGGTGCTCTCATGCTGACGCCAGCTTCAGTCTGAATGATCCAGAAACAAGGTGGGGCTTTCATCGTTTGGGAAAAAAAAATGTTCTAAACCAATGAAAAGTGTTATTTTTAGGTCATATGACCAAGCCTTCCATCTTTAGGAAACCAAAAGTAAAATGAACCAATGAAAAGTTTTATAAACAAGTCACATGACCTGTTATGCGACATAGGGCTACAAAAAGCGTAGAAAATCCGTTGGCACGTGAGGCGGCGTCAGTAGCGGACCGATGTGCGAATAGGCCGAAGGCAGCACAACGCGCCGAGATCCGGATGGCACCGAGGTGGTGTCCAGCAAATTGCCGCACTGGTGTGGCCATCCTACAATGCTGCGCCGAAAGACGGCGTGTCCAGCTGAATTGCGGTCACTGTTGCGGTACAGTGACTCGAACGCGCCGAGATCCGGATGGCGCCGAGGTGGTGTCCAGCAAATTGCCGTACTGGTGTGGCCATCCTACAATGCTGCGCCGAAAGACGGCGTGTTCAGCTGAGTTCCGGTTACTCTTCCGGCACAGTGACTCGAACGCGCTGAGATCCGGATGGCACCGAGGTGGTGTCCAGCAAGTGGCTGCACTGGTGTGGCCATCCTACAATGCTGCGCCGGAAGTCGGCGTGGGGTGCCCCGTTGGCTTATGAGGTGATGTCAGTAGTGGACTGATGTGTCAATAGGTCGGAACCAGCACAAGGCGCCAAGATCCGAATGGCAAGTCCTGGATGTTGAGTGCCTCAGTTGAGATTTCTGAGAAGTGCTTGTAGAACTGTCTGAAGCTTATTTGCACCTGCTGCAGCTTCACTAGGTCTGGCGGAACTTGTTGCCTTTTCCCTTGTGCTTCTTTTCCTACAATGCGTTTCTTCTGAAGACACGACCAGGTCCCTGAATGTGTGCAGGGGGACGCTATTGAATGAATGAACGTGCCGAGATCTGGATGGCACCGAGGTGGTGTCCAGCAAATTGCCGCACTGGTGTGGCCATCCTACAATGCTGCGCCGAAAGTCGGCGTGGGGTGCCCCGTTGGTTTATGAGGTGATGTCAGTAGCGGACCGATGTGTGAATAGGTCGGAACCAGCACAAGGCGCCCTGCACTGTTGAGCCTTTTTCAATGTCTGTTTTTTGTTCTTTCCCCTCCATCAAAAACAAAACAAAAATACAAGGCGCCAAGATCCGAATGGCAAGTCCTGGATGTTGAGTGCCTCAGTTGAGAGTTCTGAGCAGTGCTTGTAAGACTGTCTGAAGCTTATTTGCACCTGCTGCAGCTTCACTAGGTCCGGCGGAACTTTTTTCCTTTTCCTTTCTGCTTCTTTTCCTACAATGCGTTTCATCTGAAGACACGACCAGGTCCCTGAATGTGTGCAGGGGGACGCTATTGATTGAATGAAAATGGCGGCTTGACACAAAGCTGACTCAAGCGTTACTGTTGGTGCTATACAGACAAAAATTGGTTTTCAGTTTGTACATTCTTCAGGTTTTTTTTTCCATCCAAGTCTGATTGAGAGTTTGTAGAAAAATGGCTTCAGATTTTCCACATACTACTCTTCAACATTCTTCCTAAATGTAACAATGTGAAACTCACTAGGAGAACGGCTGTTTCTGTTTCCTTTCAAAATGCTGCCACCAATATTTTCTGAATAGAAGACACCATCTTGTAACATAAAGGGCCGAAAGGGGTTCTGGTCTGGCCGATGGTTGGTGGAGACATTTTGACTATATCTTGGACCTGCCCGGCCTCGCCCAAAATGGCGCCGGTATAAATGGGACTCGTAACTCTTTGCCCGCAAATGTATATCTAGAAAATGTTATTGTAAGTGGCCCTGTCGTATTTTAATTACAAAATGTACGTCCACCGATTCCGCAACTGTTAGACACCTTTGTTCTTGTCACCTAATGGCCCGCTCGTTACGTTCTTCTACAGTGTAAATGTCTCCTTATCATATACGATTTGAGTTTGCTCCGTGGCCGGCCCACGTGGTTATAGGCCCGTATTTGTATACTGACATTTTCACAATAAAGGTTTTTAAAACAAAACACGGTAGTAGTATTTTCATTTGTAAAGTTTTTACTTTTAGTGACTGTTTTCGAATCAGTAAAAGGCAAGTGAAATAAAGCAGTCCAATTACATGACGGATAAAAGGTATAATATGTAGGAACGCAGTAAAGATAAATGGTCAAGGGCAGTTGTGTTTTTCATGTCTGCAACATAAAGTGATCGATAAGAATCTGATAATCAGGCGTATCGGCGACTAAGACAGCAGGCCGAATCTCTTTTACTCAACGGCTCCGTCATGGAAGGAAGAAACGCCCTTTTTCTCGAAAAAGGAATATATTTTACTTGCCAGACAGTTGTAAATTTTCCGGGAAAGTACATTAGCCTGGAATATTATAACATATGTTTGAAAAAAAAATATTGTTCGAAAATAATAAAAAGCGTAATTTTTAGGTCATAAGACCAAGCTTTTCATCATTAAATTAACAAAAGTAAAATGAACCAATGAAAAGTTTTATTAACAAGTCACATGACCTGTTATGCTTACGTTACGCGCTGCGCGCCGCGCCTCGGATCACTTCCGGGTGCGCTAACGCGGCGTGTCATAAAACGCATTACGCGACAACGTAGGTCAAGAATATAGTCTAAATGTCTCCACCAACCAGCGTTCAGAACACAACCCCTTTCAGCAGTCCAAAAAGTTCTGTTAAATGACAACAGAGGGGACAGGCAACAAGAACCATCAGTCAAAGAGGGGAGGGCAAGTTCTTCTCTTCCGGGTCATGTTGGGGCGCTACCGGAACTGATCGAATTGGTAGTCTACAGTGTTTCTGGATGTTTCAGACTAAAGCTGGCGTCAGCATGAGACCACTACCATCTCGTAGCTCCGTCGTGGCCATTCCACGAGCAATCATGGCAGCCGCTCCCCACCAGAAGCCTGCGGGAGTCGGAGGCCCCCAAGACTTTTGTAGAATCTTCACGGCTGAGGGGACGCTTTTCGAGAATGGGACCCAAGCCCTAGCAGACAAGCGTCCGAGTTCCAAGGTGTCCCAGGGCCATTTTAGTGGACCAGGCCCAAAACCGAAGAGCCGGCCGCCATTTTGAGAGTCCTGTGGCAGCCGCCTATCGCTGCACCGCAAGAGCGGGCGCATCTCAACTACATGGTGAGCGAGACGCTGTAGTCGCAAGAGCGGGCGGAAAACAGCTGAATGGCGGAAGAGGCACAGTGTAGCAAAAGCGGGCGGAATGGCAACTAAAACGATAAAGGGGCGCCCCACTACAGCTTGTCTTCAGGTCAAACGGATTGTGGGACAAGGTCCAGAATTGAAGAGTCATCAAAAGGCAAAAAGTACCGCCGGACCCCGGGAGCCGGCCGCCTATGTCGGGGGCGATCTCAGGCTACACCAGTGCTATAAGACTTGGGGAGGGTGTCGGAGCCAAGCGTCTTCTCCGAGTCCATGGCCATCACAGCGTCCCTCAGGGGCCTCCGTCAAGCTGTTTAGGAAGGTAACATATCACATTGTTTTCTAATGCAGTCAGGTCCACAAACGACACTCACTTACTTTGAGAATAGTGAAGCTGCAGTAGGTGGAAATAAGCTTCAGACAGTGTTACAAGCGCTGCTCAGAACTCTTAACTATGGCACCCAACATCTAGAACTTATGCTATTTGAGAATGGTAGTGACATCGAAGCATCTCAGGGACCAAAACCATTAACGTACTTTCACGTATGAAAATCTTACTTGGGGAGGGGGCAGGAGCGAAGCGCCCCCTCCCAGTCAGCGCCACCACACCGTATGTTGAAAATCTGAAGCCATCGTTCTACAAAGTCAACCAAACTTGGATTGAAAAATCTAGAAAAATGTACAAACTGAAAACCAGTTTTGGTCTGCATAGCATCAGTAGCAACGCTTGAGTCAGCTTTGTGTCAAGTCGCCATTTTGATTCAACAAAGCACAGGCATTGAAAAAGGCTGAAATTCAGAACTCTAAACTATGGCACCCAACATCCAGGAGCTTGGTATCCGGATCTTGGAGCCTTGTGCTGTTTTCGATCTATTCACACATCGGTCCACTACTGACATCATCTTATAAACCAACGTTATGTAAATAGTTTTTTAATAAAATGTTTTACCCTGTTTCTTTGCTGGTGTGTTGTCTATATTTTTAATATTTGCATAGGGTTTGTCATTATTTTGTGCGGGATGGGTGATGGAGCCGAGCTGTCTTGCAGCCCTCATGGTGTGGAGCTCAGTTCATCTCACTATTTTCGTATTTCTCAAGAAGGGTTGTTCCTAATATTTCTATTTTAGCGAGGTCAAAAAGAGATCCAATTAGTGGCCTACTGATTTTGCTCGATTACTTTTATTTTTTTACACGATTTTTCACTATCTGCAAAGACTAAACAGAGTATTGCGACTTTGTGCTTGTTTGTAAATAGAGAATCATCCAAAGAGAACCAATTCTAAAACAGTAAATGCTTGGACAACAATCAATCAAATGGAGAGACAAGGAGGTACGACGGATTACAACGGGGGTAAAGGCCTGCGTTAACTACCCTTCTGTATCTGCAAAGAGAGAGTACTACTAAGGCAAAAGAGGGGAGGGGGGGGGGCAGCGTTCAAAGCACATCAGCGTGCATAAATACGAAAATGTTTTTATCTATCACGTACTTGACATTTTAAAGCTTTTCATATTTGCTATTAAAAAACCAATGAAATTCACAGAAAAAACCATAGGTTATAGTGGATATATAGTTAGGAATTTGCATTTACAAAACCTTGAAAATTCAATGAAAAAACCATAGGTTATAGGCCATATATAGTTAGGAATTAGCATTCACAAAACCTTATTTTACTCGCATAAAACCATTGAAATTCCATATATAGTTAGCTAACTATAAGCGCTAACTATATATCGCGCACCCGCAATCCACTGCTGATGATGTCACATATTACATCATTCATGACATGGTCAGTGACATCACTGATGACATCACTGATGACATCTCAAATGATATCACTGATGACAACTCAAATGATATCAATGATGACATCTCAAATGACATCACTGATGACATCACTGATGACAATTCAAATGACATCACTGATGACATCTCATTTGTCATCACTGATCACATCACTCATGTGATAATACAATGAACCTCTTCAGACTCTAATATAACCTTACATACACTCAGTATAAACAGACACTCACAGACTGTCACTCATCCATGGAGTTACTCACACACCTAGTCAGTCATGCAAAGAATCAATCACACCTCCATTTCCTCAACTATACAGTTATACACATCTTACTTATTCAAACATATAATAACACATATTTACTCTCTTATATAATCCCTGATACAAGCTCACAGTGATCGATACAGCCACTCACACATTCACTGGCTCTTATGTTCAGTTATTTATATATCTCAACTCTCACATGTATTGTGTTTTACATACGTACTTACTTGCACATGTAGCAATGAGAAATCCATTCACTCACCAACACACCCATGCACAGTCAACCGCCCATATAGCTGTTTCCACATGCACTCTTGAACTCATACTCCTAGTGAATCAACTGCTTACACATCTATGCACAGAGTCACGCACCTCCCAGCCACCCACACACACACTCAGCCTCCCATTCAAATATTTGGGCAACCAATCAATAACCCATATGGCCACTCTTATAGCTACTGATCAACACATGCAGCAGCTTACACAACAACAAACATACTGATGCACGAATTAAGACAGTTTAGTCACTAACCCATGTACTCAGTGAGACACATTTAATCACTCACTCATACAGTCAGTCATGCACCTACTAAATTCTTCATCCAGACACTTATACATCCACTCATTCTTCAATATGTGAAACATATTTAAACTTTACAGACACATACAATCACTGGTTGTTTTGATCAGTGATGTCATCAGTGATGTCACTGACCATGTCATGAATGATGTAATATGTGACATCATCAGCAGTGGATTGCGGGTGCGCGATATATAGTTAGCGCTTATAGTTAGCTAACTATATATGGAATTTCAATGGTTTTATGCGAGTAAAATAAGGTTTTGTGAATGCTAATTCCTAACTATATATGGCCTATAACCTATGGTTTTTTCATTGAATTTTCAAGGTTTTGTAAATGCAAATTCCTAACTATATATCCACTATAACCTATGGTTTTTTCTGTGAATATATATATATATATATATATATATATATATATATATATATATTGTTTACCAACCCGATTCCCATTCGATAGAAGGAAGGCACTGACTCCGTGAATTTTACTCAAGAAATTTTAATCCGACATGCTACACAGACGCGTTTCGGCGGAAGCCTCCGCCTTGCTCACTTACTCTGCTGTGAGTGACATATGCATATATAACATTTAACAAGATGACACATCAAGAACAGACCCTACATCATGATAGGCTATTCGTTGTCATAGTTACCAATGAGTCATGGTTCTTACACACCTTAACATAGACATAGAAGATTCAGTAGTTTTTCTGACAGGTTCTATGAGCCCAGTTTAACCATAACATAAACAATTACAAAACCGGCTCATAAAACTCAGTAAATCATAAGGCCATTAACATCTTGCTGCTGGAATATCATCGGATGCATAGAGAAATGTGAGGTGTATTTACATGTGTCATACATTTCTACTATTATTGCAATTACTCCGTGCTGTTGCTATACAATTGTAATCATTGTGTAGTTCTTACTATCCCGCGCCTCATTGGGTCCCCTATGATGCAAGATTATATATGTCACTATTAAATTCTAGTGCTTGCTTTAGACATAACCTCGTCTCCAAGTGGATTAAAGTGTTTATCTACATATATACGGTGCTGTTAATGTCTGTGCTTTTCTGGCCTATCAGTCATCATTCGGTAACATCATTGGCGTAAAATACAATCTCATTGCTGCTTCTGTGTCATACATGTTTCAAAACAAAATTTACCCAATTACAACTAAATAATAAAGTTTCAAATTATTCTAAGGTGCAGAGTTAAAAAATGGAATGGGTTTTAGAACGGAAGGGGTCCTGCTCTGGACTACAAATGGACAGTTAACGCTTCGTCCGAATTCAATCCATTAGGTATTTTCGAATTTAACAAGATGATGTATCTTGATTCCAGACGTCTTAAGGCTTGTCTGCGGTTACCTCCCCTTGGGTTTTTAGGGACACTGTCTATGACAAAGTAGGAGATATGCTTGATGTTCCCATCATGCTGTGTGTTTATGTGTCTGGCCACAGGATAAGTTGGGTCATTGTTCGTGATAGCACGCAAATGTTGGAGAATTCTAACATGAGCTTGATGGATTGTGCTTCCAACATAGCGTTTCCCACAACTGCAGACCAGAACATATACGGCATACTCGGTTTTACATGAGTAGCCGCCCCTGATGGTATAGGGTTTACTCCTGAATGGTACACTGACCTCTTTTGAGTTTAAACCTTGTTTGCTGGCTTTGCACTTAGTGCATTTCTTGAAGCCTTTTTGGGGTGGAGGCCAAGTGGCAGGTTTTTTCAATGTAGGTGAATTACACACTAATTGGCTGCGCATAGATTTTGCCTTCCTAAATGTTAAACTTGGTCTGTTGCCATTCAAATGTCCTATAACTGGGTCATTTTTAATCAGTGGCCAGTGTTTTTGTAAAATTCTCCTGACCTGGTTATGGTACATGTTAAATCCAGTTATCATCCTAGGGAGGTTCCCTGCCACCTTAGTTGATGCATTTTTATTCTCCAAGTCCTTGGGGAAAAACAAATCCTTCCTATATTTGTTTTTACATTTGGTTTCTGCTTTCTTTAGAGTTTGTGGTTTGTACCCCCTTCTACTCAATCTCTCAAATAAGTCTGTCTTAGCTTTAGTGACGCCTTCCTCTGTGCTGCAATTGCGTGTCATACGCAGACATTCGGCGTAGGGGATAGACTCTTTAAGTTTGGTGGGATGGAAACTTAGTGCATGAAGCACTGCATTGCCTGCTGTTTCTTTCCTGTAGGTTCTTGTTTGTATCTTACCATTCTCTACATAGATTTCTATGTCTAGAAATTGGAGCATTTCCTTGCTGGTAGTTCAAGTAAATTTCAAGTTCAGGCTATTATCATTGAGGTCTTTGGCAAACAACTCTGCACTTTCAATTGTCCCTCTCCATAGGATAAAGATGTCATCTATGTAGCGTTTATATATAACCAAATTTTCGGACATGCTTTCAGCGTGCTTAATGGCCAATACCTGCTCCTCCCACCAGCCCATATGCAGATTCGCATAGCTGGGGGAGAAGCAAGTACCCATGGCCGAACCCTGAAGTTGTTTATAATGCAGTTTGTCAAATAAAAATGTGTTGTTGTTTAAACACCATTCTACCATCTGCAATAACATTAATGAGTGTTGATATAATGCTATTGGCCGTTTGTTCAAGTAGTGTTGCAAAGCCTTCAACCCATCAGTATGTCTAATGCTCGTATACAATGCTTGAACATCTAATGTCATAAACACCAATTCATCTTCCCAATTGAGGTCATACAAATGTCTAAGAAAGTCTCCATTGTCCTTTATGTAAGCTGGAAGGTCTTTTACAAACGGTTGAAGGAAATGATCATCATAGGTGCTGGTATTTTCAAATAGACCGCCAATAGCAGATATGATGGGTCTTCCTGGTGGTCGCGTTGGATTTTTGTGGATTTTGGGTATCAGGTATAGTTGAGGGGTGGTCGGGTAATCATTTTTGAGGAAAGCGAGTTCTGCCTTGCTTATTAAGCCCATATTCCTCCATTTGTATAGATCATCATGATACCTTTCCTGTATATCCACTATCACGTTGGGGCTCACTCTACAATAACATTCCTGGTCTAGTAGCTGAGTCATAGCTTCTTCATTGTACATTTTGAGTGGCCACAACACTACATTTCCACCCTTGTCTGACCAACGCACAACGATATCAGATCTAGTTTGTATTTTTGTGATCAACGCACCATACTCCATTCTCCTATTGTGGTCTTTAGTGCAGAATTGTCTTGTGCTCAGTAGTGATAGTTCTTTCAAATCTTTTATCACGTTTTCGGAAAAAAGGTCTTGCCCATCTTTCAGCAAAACTGGCATAAAGATCGATTTCGGTTTGAACTGAGTTTGTATAGATTGATAGGCATTTATGTTGGCTAGATTTGCTATTTCGCCGGGTGTCAGTTGGCTTAATGATTCATCATATTCAAGGGCATTGAGGTCCCCTAGGGTTGCCATATCCGCAATACTGAGAGTGTCAGCGATTCCTTGGCCAGAATGTCCCAAGTCCGTTCCTTTGTTTGTACAGTTTATAAAGTGTTTTTGCAACTTAAGTTTGCGCACGAACTGGAACAGATCTATTCGCATCTGTGTATAGTCAAAGTTAGTCGGTGTGCAAAAAGTCAATCCCAGTGATAGTATTTTGGTTTCCCTCGGTGACAGTTCAAGATCGGTCAGGTTGATGACCGTGTTGTCCAAATGATTATTTAGTTCGTCATACATTATCGTTTCTTGTTCTTTCTGTATTTTGGCTTGTTTTGTTTTGTGGTTCCGCCACCCCCAGCGCCTGTCTTTTCTTCTTCTGCTTTTTGTTTTTTATCTTGATTTGATTTGCCTTTGTTCCATTCCGATTGTGAGTTTTTCCGAGGCCTTAGTGATTTGAGGCGCTGTAACAGAAAATAAGCCAATTCCTGGGCTGGATTCGGAATTTCCCCTGTTAGGAGTAAGGAGTTGTTACTCTCTTGATCTGATTCCACAGAGGTACTGAGATCTGTTCCACTTGTGGCGGGTGTTATTTGTGACCCGCTCGCTGTTGCTGAAAGCTGTTGCCTCTTTATGTTGTCGAACTTTCTGGCAAATGTGTATATTCGGCCATTTATGTAGTCATTCCGGTCTTGTTGAAATTTTATTGCTTTCCGTTCCTTTATCTCTTCCTCTAATTTGGAAAGTCTGTTCTTTATCTCTTTCAGTGCGTTGGCTATTTCCTCTTTATTTTCCCTTGAATCCAAATCTTTTAATATTTCTTCAATTCTAGGTATTATTTTGTCCCGATCACTTGCCGCGTATTTGATAAGTATCTTAAGCATGTTTTGAGACGCTTGGGCATTGTTATCCGCCCAATCTTGCAGCATGGCCGGGTCTGGGTTTTCATAGGTGGGCGCTACTAATATTCTTAGTCCTCGTGGTACTCTGCCCACGTCCAGATAACGTTGTAAGGACTTTATCTCCCACCATTTTGACACTTCTTTTTTCCAAAGCTTTTCTAATTCTGCACACAGGTTTTTGGTGCTATTGTCTTTGTCTGTAACTGGTGTCGTATCTGCTTTTTTGCTCTTAACTGCAGTGCTGGTGTCTGCGTCCACAAATACATCCAAGGCGGCCGCCTCCCGCTCTTTTTCCCATTCCGCAGACATGTTTTTAGAAGTTACACGGATTTGTATGTTTGCTTGTGAAATTCACTGCCTGTTTATGTGTAGCTTTCACACACTACGGGACTACCTCTCCCATAAACCCTTGCAGTACTATACTGGATTGGTGACACAGACTTTCGCTGTCTTACCTGAAAACCCGCAACTGCTCTCCAGCCTTCGCAGGGATCCGGTGAGTCAGCTACTCGTCCGCATCACACAAAATCAGTTTCTCCACAATTGCCGGTTTCGGGGGGCGCTGAGTTTCTTTCTGCTCGAAAGTTTGACCAAAATTTGTCCCAGTTACACAGCGCAGCCAGAACGAGGAGGGTCAGCGTAGGGATTCCTAGGAACTTGAATCCTTCGTATTGTTTACCAATCCGATTCCCATTCGATAGAAGGAAGGCACTGACTCCGTGAATTTTACTCAAGAAATTTTAATCCGACATGCTGCACAGACGCGTTTCGGCGGAAGCCTCCGCCTTGCTCACTTACTCTGCTGTGAGTGACATATGCATATATAACATTTAACAAGATGACACATCAAGAACAGACCCTACATCATGATAGGCTATTCGTTGTCATAGTTATCAATGAGTCATGGTTCTTACACACCTTAACATAGACATAGAAGATTCAGTAGTTTTTGTGACAGGTTCTATGAGCCCAGTTTAACCATAACATAAACAATTACAAAACCGGCTGATAAAACTCAGTAAATCATAAGGCCATTAACATCTTGCCGCTGGGATATCATCGGATGCATAGAAAAATGTGAGGTGTATTTACATGTGTCATACATTTCTACTATTATTGCAATTTCTCCGTGCTGTTGCTATACAATTGTAATCATTGTGTAGTTCATACTATCCCGCACCTCATTGGGTCCCCTATGATGCAAGATTATATATGTCACTATTAAATTCTAGTGCTTGCTTTAGACATAACCTCGTCTCCAAGTGGATTAAAGTGTTTATCTACATATATACAGTGCTGTTAATGTCTGTGCTTTTCTGGCCTATCAGTCATCATTCGGTAACATCATTAGCGTAAAATACAATCTCATTGCTGCTTCTGTGTCATACATGTTTCAAAACAAAATTTACCCAATTACAACTAAATAATAAAGTTTCAAATTATTCTAAGGTGCAGAGTTAAAAAATGGAATGGGTTTTAGAACGGAAGGGGTCCTGCTCTGGACTACAAATGGACAGTTAAAGCTTCGTCCGAATTCAATCCATTAGGTATTTACGAATTTAACAAGAGGATGTATCTTGATTCCAGACGTCTTAAGGCTTGTCTGCGGTTACCTCCCCTTGGGTTTTTAGGGACACTGTCTATGACAAAGTAGGAGATATGCTTGATGTTCCCATCATGCTGTGTGTTTATGTGTCTGGCCACAGGATAAGTTGGGTCATTGTTCGTGATAGCACGCAAATGTTGGAGAATTCTAACATGAGCTTGATGGATTGTGCTCCCAACATAGCGTTTCCCACAACTGCAGACCAGAACATATACGGCATACTTGGTTTTACATGAGTAGCCGCCCCTGATGGTATAGGGTTTACTCCTGAATGGTACACTGACCTCTTTTGTGTTTAAACCTTGTTTGCAGGCTTTGCACTTAGTGCATTTCTTGAAGCCTTTTTGGGGTGAAGGCCAAGTGGCAGGTTTTTTCAATGTAGGTGAATTACACACTAATTGGCTGCGCATAGATTTTGCCTTCCTAAATGTTAAACTTGGTCTGTTGCCATTCAAATGTCCTATAACTGGGTCATTTTTAATCAGTGGCCAGTGTTTTTGTAAAATTCTCCTGACCTGATTATGGTACATGTTAAATCCAGTTATCATCCTAGGGAGGTTCCCTGCCACCTTAGTTGATGCATATTTATTCTCCAAGTCCTTGGGGAATAACAAATCCTTCCTATTTTTGTTTTTACATTTGGTTTCTGCTTTCTTTAGAGTTTGTGGTTTGTACCCCTTCTACTCAATCTCTCAAATAAGTCTGTCTTAGCTTTAGTGACGCCTTCCTCTGTGCTGCAATTGCGTGTCATACGCAGACATTCGGCGTAGGGGATAGACTCTTTAAGTTTGGTGGGATGGAAACTTAGTGCATGAAGCAGCGCATTGCCTGCTGTTTCTTTCCTGTAGGTTCTTGTTTGTATATTACCATTCTCTACATAGATTTCTATGTCTAGAAATTGGAGCATTTCCTTGCTGGTAGTGCAAGTAAATTTCAAGTTCAGGTTATGATCATTGAGGTCTTTGGCAAACAACTCTGCATTTTCAATTGTCCCTCTCCATAGGATAAAGATGTCTTCTATGTAGCGTTTATATAACACCACATTTTCGAACATGCTTTCAGCGTGCTTAATGGCCAATACCTGCTCCTCCCACCAGCCCATATGCAGATTCGCATAGCTGGGGGAGAAGCAAGTACCCATGGCCGAACCCTGAAGTTGTTTATAATGCAGTTTGTCAAATAAAAATGTGTTGTTGTTTAAACACCATTCTACCATCTGCAATAACATTAATGAGTGTTGATATAATGCTATTGGCCGTTTGTTCAAGTAGTGTTGCAAAGCCTTCAACCCATCAGTATGTCTAATGCTCGTATACAATGCTTGAACATCTAATGTCATAAACACCAATTCATCTTCCCAATTGAGGTCATACAAAGGTCTAAGAAAGTCTCCACTGTCCTGTATGTAAGCTGGAAGGTCTTTTACAAACGGTTGAAGGAAATGATCGACATAGGTGCTGGTATTTTCAAATAGACCGCCAATAGCAGATATGATGGGTCTTCCTGGTGGTCGCGTTGGATTTTTGTGGATTTTGGGTATCAGGTATAGTTGAGGGGTGGTCGGGTAATCATTTTTGAGGAAAGCGAGTTCTGCCTTGCTTATTAAGCCCATATTCCTCCATTTGTATAGATCACCATGATACCTTTCCTGTATACCCACTATCACGTTGGGGCTCACTCTACAATAACATTCCTGGTCTAGTAGATGAGTCATAGCTTCTTCATTGTGTATTTTGAGTGGCAACAACACTACATTTCCACCCTTGTCAGACCAACGCACAACGATATCAGATCTAGTTTGTATTTTTGTGATCAACGCACCATACTCCATTCTCCTATTGTGGTCTTTAGTGCAGAATTGTCTTGTGCTCAGTAGTGATAGTTCTTTCAAATCTTTTATCACGTTTTCGGAAAAAAGGTCTTATCACGTTTTCGGAAAAAAGGTCTAGCCCATCTTTCAGCAAAACTGGCATAAAGATTGATTTCGGTTTGAACTGAGTTTGTATAGTTTGATAGGCATTTATGTTGGCTAGATTTGCTATTTCGCCGGGTGTCAGTTTGCTTAATGATTCATCATATTCAAGGGCATTGAGGTCCCCTAGGGTTGCCATATCAGCAATACTGAGAGTGTCAGCGATTCCTTGGCCAGAATGTCCCAAGTCCGTTCCTTTGTTTGTACAGTTTATAAAGTGTTTTTGCAACTTAAGTTTGCGCACGAACTGGAACAGATCTATTCGCATCTGTGTATAGTCAAAGTTAGTCGGTGTGCAAAAAGTCAATCCCAGTGATAGTATTTTGGTTTCCCTCGGTGACAGTTCAAGATCGGTCAGGTTGATGACCGTGTTGTCCAAATGATTATTTAGTTCGTCATACATTATCGTTTCTTGTTCTTTCTGTATTTTGGCTTGTTTTGTTTTGTGGTTCCGCCGCCCCCAGCGCCTGTCTTTTCTTCTTCTGCTTTTTGTTTTTTATCTTGATTTGATTTGCCTTTGTTCCATTCCGATTGTGAGTTTTTCCGAGGCCTTAGTGATTTGAGGCGCTGTAACAGAAAATAAGCCAATTCCTGGGCTGGATTCGGAATTTCCCCTGTTAGGAGTAAGGAGTTGTTACTCTCTTGATCTGATTCCACAGAGGTACTGAGATCTGTTCCACTTGTGGCGGGTGTTATTTGTGACCCGCTCGCTGTTGCTGAAAGCTGTTGCCTCTTTATGTTGTCGAACTTTCTGGCAAATGTGTATATTCGGCCATTTATGTAGTCATTCCGGTCTTGTTGAAATTTTATTGCTTTCCGTTCCTTTATCTCTTCCTCTAATTTGGAAAGTCTGTTCTTTATCTCTTTCAGTGCGTTGGCTATTTCCTCTTTATTTTCCCTTGAATCCAAATCTTTTAATATTTCTTCAATTCTAGGTATTATTTTGTCCCGATCACTTGCCGCGTATTTGATAAGTATCTTAAGCATGTTTTGAGACGCTTGGGCATTGTTATCCGCCCAATCTTGCAGCATGGCCGGGTCTGGGTTTTCATAGGTGGGCGCTACTAATATTCTTAGTCCTCGTGGTACTCTGCCCACGTCCAGATAACGTTGTAAGGACTTTATCTCCCACCATTTTGACACTTCTTTTTTCCAAAGCTTTTCTAATTCTGCACACAGGTTTTTGGTGCTATTGTCTTTGTCTGTAACTGGTGTCGTATCTGCTTTTTTGCTCTTAACTGCAGTGCTGGTGTCTGCGTCCACAAATACATCCAAGGCGGCCGCCTCCCGCTCTTTTTCCCATTCCGCAGACATGTTTTTAGAAGTTACACGGATTTGTATGTTTGCTTGTGAAATTCACTGCCTGTTTATGTGTAGCTTTCACACACTACGGGACTACCTCTCCCATAAACCCTTGCAGTACTATACTGGATTGGTGACACAGACTTTCGCTGTCTTACCTGAAAACCCGCAACTGCTCTCCAGCCTTCGCAGGGATCCGGTGAGTCAGCTACTCGTCCGCATCACACAAAATCAGTTTCTCCACAATTGCCGGTTTCGGGGGGCGCTGAGTTTCTTTCTGCTCGAAAGTTTGACCAAAATTTGTCCCAGTTACACAGCGCAGCCAGAACGAGGAGGGTCAGCGTAGGGATTCCTAGGAACTTGAATCCTTCGTATTGTTTACCAATCCGATTCCCATTCGATAGAAGGAAGGCACTGACTCCGTGAATTTTACTCAAGAAATTTTAATCCGACATGCTGCACAGACGCGTTTCGGCGGAAGCCTCCGCCTTGCTCACTTACTCTGCTGTGAGTGACATATGCATATATAACATTTAACAAGATGACACATCAAGAACAGACCCTACATCATGATAGGCTATTCGTTGTCATAGTTATCAATGAGTCATGGTTCTTACACACCTTAACATAGACATAGAAGATTCAGTAGTTTTTGTGACAGGTTCTATGAGCCCAGTTTAACCATAACATAAACAATTACAAAACCGGCTGATAAAACTCAGTAAATCATAAGGCCATTAACATCTTGCCGCTGGGATATCATCGGATGCATAGAAAAATGTGAGGTGTATTTACATGTGTCATACATTTCTACTATTATTGCAATTTCTCCGTGCTGTTGCTATACAATTGTAATCATTGTGTAGTTCATACTATCCCGCACCTCATTGGGTCCCCTATGATGCAAGATTATATATGTCACTATTAAATTCTAGTGCTTGCTTTAGACATAACCTCGTCTCCAAGTGGATTAAAGTGTTTATCTACATATATACAGTGCTGTTAATGTCTGTGCTTTTCTGGCCTATCAGTCATCATTCGGTAACATCATTAGCGTAAAATACAATCTCATTGCTGCTTCTGTGTCATACATGTTTCAAAACAAAATTTACCCAATTACAACTAAATAATAAAGTTTCAAATTATTCTAAGGTGCAGAGTTAAAAAATGGAATGGGTTTTAGAACGGAAGGGGTCCTGCTCTGGACTACAAATGGACAGTTAAAGCTTCGTCCGAATTCAATCCATTAGGTATTTTCGAATTTAACAAGAGGATGTATCTTGATTCCAGACGTCTTAAGGCTTGTCTGCGGTTACCTCCCCTTGGGTTTTTAGGGACACTGTCTATGACAAAGTAGGAGATATGCTTGATGTTCCCATCATGCTGTGTGTTTATGTGTCTGGCCACAGGATAAGTTGGGTCATTGTTCGTGATAGCACGCAAATGTTGGAGAATTCTAACATGAGCTTGATGGATTGTGCTCCCAACATAGCGTTTCCCACAACTGCAGACCAGAACATATACGGCATACTTGGTTTTACATGAGTAGCCGCCCCTGATGGTATAGGGTTTACTCCTGAATGGTACACTGACCTCTTTTGTGTTTAAACCTTGTTTGCAGGCTTTGCACTTAGTGCATTTCTTGAAGCCTTTTTGGGGTGAAGGCCAAGTGGCAGGTTTTTTCAATGTAGGTGAATTACACACTAATTGGCTGCGCATAGATTTTGCCTTCCTAAATGTTAAACTTGGTCTGTTGCCATTCAAATGTCCTATAACTGGGTCATTTTTAATCAGTGGCCAGTGTTTTTGTAAAATTCTCCTGACCTGATTATGGTACATGTTAAATCCAGTTATCATCCTAGGGAGGTTCCCTGCCACCTTAGTTGATGCATATTTATTCTCCAAGTCCTTGGGGAATAACAAATCCTTCCTATTTTTGTTTTTACATTTGGTTTCTGCTTTCTTTAGAGTTTGTGGTTTGTACCCCTTCTACTCAATCTCTCAAATAAGTCTGTCTTAGCTTTAGTGACGCCTTCCTCTGTGCTGCAATTGCGTGTCATACGCAGACATTCGGCGTAGGGGATAGACTCTTTAAGTTTGGTGGGATGGAAACTTAGTGCATGAAGCAGCGCATTGCCTGCTGTTTCTTTCCTGTAGGTTCTTGTTTGTATATTACCATTCTCTACATAGATTTCTATGTCTAGAAATTGGAGCATTTCCTTGCTGGTAGTGCAAGTAAATTTCAAGTTCAGGTTATGATCATTGAGGTCTTTGGCAAACAACTCTGCACTTTCAATTGTCCCTCTCCATAGGATAAAGATGTCATCTATGTAGCGTTTATATATAACCAAATTTTCGGACATGCTTTCAGCGTGCTTAATGGCCAATACCTGCTCCTCCCACCAGCCCATATGCAGATTCGCATAGCTGGGGGAGAAGCAAGTACCCATGGCCGAACCCTGAAGTTGTTTATAATGCAGTTTGTCAAATAAAAATGTGTTGTTGTTTAAACACCATTCTACCATCTGCAATAACATTAATGAGTGTTGATATAATGCTATTGGCCGTTTGTTCAAGTAGTGTTGCAAAGCCTTCAACCCATCAGTATGTCTAATGCTCGTATACAATGCTTGAACATCTAATGTCATAAACACCAATTCATCTTCCCAATTGAGGTCATACAAAGGTCTAAGAAAGTCTCCACTGTCCTGTATGTAAGCTGGAAGGTCTTTTACAAACGGTTGAAGGAAATGATCGACATAGGTGCTGGTATTTTCAAATAGACCGCCAATAGCAGATATGATGGGTCTTCCTGGTGGTCGCGTTGGATTTTTGTGGATTTTGGGTATCAGGTATAGTTGAGGGGTGGTCGGGTAATCATTTTTGAGGAAAGCGAGTTCTGCCTTGCTTATTAAGCCCATATTCCTCCATTTGTATAGATCACCATGATACCTTTCCTGTATACCCACTATCACGTTGGGGCTCACTCTACAATAACATTCCTGGTCTAGTAGATGAGTCATAGCTTCTTCATTGTGTATTTTGAGTGGCCACAACACTACATTTCCACCCTTGTCAGACCAACGCACAACGATATCAGATCTAGTTTGTATTTTTGTGATCAACGCACCATACTCCATTCTCCTATTGTGGTCTTTAGTGCAGAATTGTCTTGTGCTCAGTAGTGATAGTTCTTTCAAATCTTTTATCACGTTTTCGGAAAAAAGGTCTTATCACGTTTTCGGAAAAAAGGTCTAGCCCATCTTTCAGCAAAACTGGCATAAAGATTGATTTCGGTTTGAACTGAGTTTGTATAGTTTGATAGGCATTTATGTTGGCTAGATTTGCTATTTCGCCGGGTGTCAGTTTGCTTAATGATTCATCATATTCAAGGGCATTGAGGTCCCCTAGGGTTGCCATATCAGCAATACTGAGAGTGTCAGCGATTCCTTGGCCAGAATGTCCCAAGTCCGTTCCTTTGTTTGTACAGTTTATAAAGTGTTTTTGCAACTTAAGTTTGCGCACGAACTGGAACAGATCTATTCGCGTCTGTGTATAGTCAAAGTTAGTCGGTGTGCAAAAAGTCAATCCCAGTGATAGTATTTTGGTTTCCCTCGGTGACAGTTCAAGATCGGTCAGGTTGATGACCGTGTTGTCCAAATGATTATTTAGTTCGTCATCCATTATCGTTTCTTGTTCTTTCTGAATTTTGGCTTGTTTTGTTTTGTGGTTCCGCCACCCCCAGCGCCTGTCTTTTCTTCTTCTGCTTTTTGTTTTTTGTCTTGATTTGATTTGCCTTTGTTCCATTCCGATTGTGATTTTTTCCGAGGCCTTAGTGATTTGAGGCGCTGTAACCGAAAATAAGCCAATTCCTGGGCTGGATTCGGAATTTCCCCTGTTAGGAGTATGGAGTTGTTACTCTCTTGATCTGATTCCACAGAGGTACTGAGATCTATTCCACTTGTGGCGGGTGTTATTTGTGACCCGCTCGCTGTTGCTGAAAGCTGTTGCCTCTTTATGTTGTCGAACTTTCTGGCAAATGTGTATATTTGGCCATTTATGTAGTCATTCCGCTCTCGATGAAATTTTATTGCTTTCCGTTCCTTTATCTCTTCCTCTAATTTGGAAAGTCTGTTCTTTATCTCTTTCAGTGCGTTGGCTATTTCCTCTTTATTTTCCCTTGAATCCAAATCTTTTAATATTTCTTCAATTCTAGTTATTATTTTGTCCCGATCACTTGGATATATATATACATATATCCAAAACCACACCTTCACTACGAAGAAGTGAGAGGCCACACAGGGAATCCTTTGGAGAGCCTTTAATGTGGACACTGGGCATTATGCATTTCGGCGACCCTTCGCCTCGTCAGATGCCTCCACACAGGTACCGCCATAACCTCTCTACACAAAGTTTCTCTCCTGCTCCTGCTGAATAGTCTTGAGATCCTGACTACATCACCCACAGTTCCATGCTGGAAAGGTGTCCCATGACTGCCGCAGGCCCCCGATCGTTCCCGCCTCTCATGCATAGGCTCGGCGGGCCGCGAGTCAGGATACCATGATTCCCGGCTCCTCGCACCATGTCGAGCTGCTTCTTGTCAGACAGTCCAATTCCGAGCTTCTGCAGTCCGAGGCTTGCCGGAGCTACCAAAACCTTGGTAAAGTACACAGTTGTTGCCAGCAATGCTCCAGCCTCTTAAATGGAACGGAGCCTCAAAACACGCTACTGGCCAGCGTATAAAACATCCAAAACCACACCTTCACTACGAAGAAGTGAAAGGCCACACGGGGAATCCTTTGGAGAGCCTTTAATGTGGACACTGGGCATTATGCATTTCGGCGACCCTTCGCCTCGTCAGATGCCTCCACACAGGTACCGCCATAACCTCTCCACACAGAGTTTCTCCTCCTGCTCCCTCAATGGTCGGAGAGCTCCGCCCCTTGTTGTTTTTATGCATGCCTTCTGTAGTCTTGAGATCCTGACTACATCACCCACAGTTCACCTGGGTTGGAGGCAATGCACGGGGGTAACTAGATGGTGTTACCTGACTAGGGGAGAAAGGGTGTTTGTTGATACCGTGGCAGGTTCCATGCGGGAAAGGTGTCCCATGACTCCCGCAGGCCCCCGATCGTTCCCGCCTCTCATGCATAGGCTCGGCGGGCCGCGAGTCAGGATACCATGATTCCCGGCTCCTCGCACCATGTCGAGCTGCTTCTTGTCAGACAGTCCAATTCCGAGCTTCTACAGTCCGAGGCTGGCCGGAGCTACCAAAACCTTGGTAAAGTACACAGTTGTTGCCAGAAATGCTCCGGCCTATCTTAAATGGGACGGAGCCTCAAAACACGCTACTGGCCAGCGTGTAAAACATCCAAAACCACACCTTCACTACGAAGAAGTGAGAGGCCACATGGGGGAATCCTTTGGAGAGCCTTTAATATGGACACTGGGCATTATGCATTTCGGCGACCCTTCGCCTCGTCAGATGCCTCCACACAGGTACCGCCATAACCTCTCCACACAGAGTTTCTCCTCCTGCTCCCTCAATGGTCAGAGAGCTCCGCCCCTCATTGTTTTTATGCACGCCTTCTGTAGTCTTGAGATCCTGACTACATCACCCACAGTTCACCTGGGTTGGAGGCAATGCACGGGGGTAACTAGATGGTGTTACATGTCTAGGGGAGAAAGGGTGTTTGTTGATACGGTGGCTGGTTCCATGCGGGAAAGGTGTCCCATGACTCCCGCAGGCCCCCGATCGTTCCCGCCTCTCATGCATAGGCTCGGCGGGCCGCGAGTCAGGATACCATGATTCCCGGCTCCTCGCACCATGTCGAGCTGCTTCTTGTCAGACAGTCCAATTCCGAGCTTCTGCAGTCCGAGGCTGGCCGGAGCTACCAAAACCTTGGTAAAGTACACAGTCGTTGCCAGAAATGCTCCGGCCTCTTAAATGGGACAGAGCCTCAAAACACGCTACTGGCCAGCGTGTTAAACATCCAAAACCACACCTTCACTACGAAGAAGTGAGAGGCCACACGGGGGAATCCTTTGGGGAGCCTTTAATGTGGACACTGGGCATTATGCATTTCGGCGACCCTTCGCCTCGTCAGATGCCTCCACACAGGTACCACCATAACCTCTCCACACAGAGTTTCTCCTCCTGCTCCCTCAATGGTCGGAGAGCTCCGCCCCTTGTTGTTTTTATGCACGCCTTCTGTAGTCTTGAGATCCTGACTACATCACCCACAGTTCACCTGGGTTGGAGGCAATGCACGGGGGTAACTAGATGGTGTTACATGACTAGGGGAGAAAGGGTGTTTGTTGATACGGTGGCTGGTTCCATGCGGGAAAGGTGTCCCATGACTCCCGCAGGCCCCCGATCGTTCCCGCCTCTCATGCATAGGCTCGGCGGGCCGCGAGTCAGGATACCATGATTCCCGGCTCCTCGCACCATGTCGAGCTGCTTCTTGTCAGACAGTCCAATTCCGAGCTTCTGCAGTCCGAGGCTGGCCGGAGCTACCAAAACCTTGGTAAAGTACACAGTTGTTGCCAGCAATGCTCCGGCCTCTTAAATGGAACGAAGCCTCAAAACACGCTACTGGCCAGCGTGTAAAACATCCAAAACCACACCTTCACTACGAAGAAGTGAGAGGCCACACGGGGGAATCCTTTAGAGAGCCTTTAATGTGGACACTGGGCATTATGCATTTCGGCGACCCTTCGCCTCGTCAGATGCCTCTACACAGGTACCGCCATAACCTCTCCACACAGAGTTTCTCCTCCTGCTCCCTCAATGGTCGGAGAGCTCCGCCCCTTGTTGTTTTTATGCACGCCTTCTGTAGTCTTGAGATCCTGACCACATCACCCACAGTTCACCTGGGTTGGTGGCAATGCACGGGGGTAACTAGATGGTGTTACATGACTAGGGGAGAAAGGGTGTTTGTTGATACGGTGGCTGGTTCCATGCGGGAAAGGTGTCCCATGACTCCCGCAGGCCCCCGATTGTTCCTGCCTCTCATGCATAGGCTTGGCGGGCCGTGAGTCAGGATACCATGATTCCCGGCTCCTCGCACCATGTTGAGCTGCTTCTTGTCAGACAGTCCAATTCCGAGCTTCTGCAGTCCGAGGCTGGAAAGAGCTACCAAAACCTTGGTAAAGTACACAGTTGTTGCCAGCAATGCTCCGGCCTCTTAAATGGAACGGAGCCTCAAAACACGCTACTGGCCAGCGTGTAAAACATCCAAAACCACACCTTCACTACGAAGAAGTGAGAGGCCACACGGGGAATCCTTTGGAGAGCCTTTAATGTAGACACTGGGCATTATGCATTTCGGCGACCCTTCGCCTCATCAGATGCCTCCACACAGGTACCGCCATAACCTCTCCACACAGAGTTTCTCCTCCTGCTCCCTCAATGGTCGGAGAGCTCCGCCCCTTGTTGTTTTTATGCACGCCTTCTGTAGTCTTGAGATCCTGACTACATCACCCACAGTTCACCTGGGTTGGAGGCAATGCACGGGGGTAACTAGATGGTGTTACATGACTAGGGGAGAAAGGGTGTTTGTTGATACGGTGGCTGGTTCCATGCGGGAAAGGTGTCCCATGACTCCCGCAGGCCCCCGATCGTTCCCGCCTCTCATGCATAGGCTCGGCGGGCCGCGAGTCAGGATACCATGATTCCCGGCTCCTCGCACCATGTCGAGCTGCTTCTTGTCAGACAGTCCAATTCCGAGCTTCTGCAGTCCGCGGCTGGCCGGAGCTACCAAAACCTTGGTAAAGTACACAGTTGTTGCCAGAAATGCTCCGGCCTCTTAAATGGGACGGAGCCTCAAAACACGCTACTGGCCAGCGTGTAAAACTTCCAAAACCACACCTTCACTACGAAGAAGTGAGAGGCCACACGGGGAATCCTTTGGAGAGCCTTTAATGTGGACACTGGGTATTATGCATTTCGGCGACCCTTCGCCTCGTCAGATGCCTCCACACAGGTACCGCCATAACCTCTCCACACAGAGTTTCTCCTCCTGCTCCCTCAATGGTCGGAGAGCTCCGCCCCTTGTTGTTTTTATGCACGCCTTCTGTAGTCTTGAGATCCTGACTACATCACCCACAGTTCAACTGGGTTGGAGGCAATGCACGGGGGTAACTAGATGGTGTTACATGACTAGGGGAGAAAGGGTGTTTGTTGATACGGTGGCTGGTTCCATGCGGGAAAGGTGTCCAATGACTTCCGCAGGCCCCCGATCGTTCCCGCCTCTCATGCATAGGCTCGGCGGGCCGCGAGTCAGCATACCATGATTCCCGGCTCCTCGCACCATGTCGAGCTGCTTCTTGTCAGACAGTCCAATTCCGAGCTTCTGCAGTCCGAGGCTGGCCGGAGCTACCAAAACCTTGGTAAAGTACACAGTTGTTACCAGCAATGCTCCGGCCTCTTAAATGGAACGGAGCCTCAAAACACGCTACTGGCCAGCGTGTAAAACATCCAAACCACACCTTCACTACGAAGAAGTGAGAGGCCACACGGGGGAATCCTTTGGAGAGCCTTTAATGTGGACACTGGGCATTATGCATTTCGACGACCCTTCGCCTCGTCAGATGCCTCCACACAGGTACCGCCATAACCTCTCCACACAGAGTTTCTCCTCCTGCTCCCTCAATGGTCGGAGAGCTCCGCCCCTTGTTGTTTTTATGCACGCCTTCTGTAGTCTTGAGATCCTGACTACATCACCCACAGTTCACCTGGGTTTGAGGCAATTATCGTGGGTAACTAGATGGTGTTACATGACATGGGGAGAAAGGGTGTTTGTTGATATGGTGGCTGGTTCCATGTGGGAAAGGTGTCCCATGACTCCTGCAGGCCCCCGATCGTTCCCGCCTCTCATGCATAGGCTCGGCGGGCAACGAGTCAGGATACCATGATTCCCGGCTCCTCACACCATGTCGAGCTGCTTCTTGTCAGACAGTCCAATTCCGAGCTTCTGCAGTCCGAGGCTGGCCGGAGCTACCAAAACCTATATATATATCTCTCCTCTCACTCTTACAAGGAAGGATTCAACACTTAGGTTGCAGGTGGAAGTTGTTAATCTTCAAAGGACTCAATCCCCGCGTTTCGGCTTGTCGGAACCTTGATAATGATACAAGATGTTATTGTAGCTTCTTTATTGAAATGTACAAATGCCTCCAGTTACCAACATTACCAAAGGACTATATATTACTATAATCCAAAAAGCAGGCGGCCATATTGGCCTGGTCACGGCGAGAAAATTCAGGGACTGATGCAATAAAAAAAGAAAACAAGAGTTAATATGCGCAAAATGTCATTTCAGCATATCTTGCCCCATGACCACCATACCTTTATGTTCATCAACGTGACTTATTCATAATAAACATACTTAGAATTGCAAACATTAACATAAACGATGGACTACACATTACTTTAAAGTGAAAGGCTGTTGGCCATCTTAATCTGGACCTGTAGCGTATTATAATAATTGTTACATGAAATAAAAGAAAAAAGGGGTGTTAATATACACACACTAGCCCTTAATAAAGTTCTAGCCATTATAGTTGTATTTCATTCACAGCTTATTTGAGATGTCATGAGTAATGTCATGAGTGATGTAACTGACCATGTCATGAATGATGTAATGTCTGAGGTCAGTAGCAGTATATTGCGGTGGCATAAGTTATAGCTGAGGTCACTTTAGCTGCTGAGTTTCACTTGCTGTGTATGAGTGGAATCTGAGTCTAACTATAACGTCCCTGTAATCTTGTTTTTTTTCCAGCAAATTTCTAGGTTTTTTTTAACGTTAAGTAAGATGCCTATCACAATTTATGGTGGGGGTTAGAAGCAGGGTCTGGCATGGCCTGGCATTGAGCTGCCCCCACCCAAGCTTGCAACTCCTGCCTCCCCTCCTCTTAGCCATCCATTGTCCAAGTCAATGTCCCTGCTCCCTTATTACAGCCCTGTGTGGCCGTTGTTCTGCCACTGGCCTTCCCTCCTTCTCGGAACAATTAGCTTGCTGCCCCATACTCCTCCTCCCTATCCTCTGTTGTCTGAATCCATGCACTAGCCTCGTCCCTCCTGCCATGCATGGTCTGATGTGCTACCACTACCCTCTATTTAGCATGATGTACCAGTCCACTCCTCCTGCCCTCCATTGCCAAATTGCATGGTCCATCATTGACCTCCTGCTTAGACTCTATGCTTAGCCTACTGTCCCTACTCTCCTTCTCCCTGCCCTCCAATGTCTGCATGCATGCCCCTGCTCCATCCTTTTTGCCCACCATGTTCCATGGACCTACCCCTCCTACCTACTCTGAGTGTTCTGTTGAGCTGCCACTCCCTACCTGCCTCCCTACCTGCCTAGCATTGGCTAACAACTGTAACCTGTCTCTGCCACCTCCAACTGCCTGCCCACATTCAATGCCCCTATCACCTTCCTCTTTCTCCTCCATGGTCCATTTTACTGCCACCCGGTTCTGCCCTCCCAGGTCTGTTGTGCTGCAACTGCTTCCCCTGCCTTCATTGCATGGTCTGTTGTGAGGCCCCTTCCCCTGAAATCACTTGTCTGTTCCCAGCTCCTACCCTTTCCTTCTATCCTTCATGGTCCTTTGTGCATGCCCCTGCCTCCTCCTTCTTGCCCATAATGGCCATTTTGCTGCCACTAACCCTCCTGCTTGCCGTGCATGGTCTTCTGTGCTGCCACGGCCCTTCCCACCTTCAATGTGTGGTCAGCTAGCTGACCCTGACCACCTCCCACCTTCCCTCCATGGTCTGTGTATATTCCATTATAGTCTCACTGTTGCTCTCCATGGTATGTCTTGCTTTTAGTGCCCATCTTGCCTGACCTCCATGGTCAGCTTGCTGCTCCTGCCCTGCCCCCTTGACCCCTCCCCTCTGTTTTTCGTGTTCAGACCCCTATTCCATCCCTCCTGGATGGTATGTTCCATTGTAATGCCCCTGACCCCTCCCTCCTGCCCTTCATGGTCCGTTATGATGCAGCTTTCTCTCCAGTCTGTCCATTATGATCAGCTAGCTGCCATTGACCCTTTACCCTCTGTTCTCTGTTGTCCATACGTATGGTCCTGGAACTTCAAAGTTTGGAGTTCATAAACCTTCCATCCAATATTTTAGTTGTGCAATCGGAGAAGAAGACGATTGCCACAAATGGGATATTATATCAACAGGGGCACCCATTCCAAGCATGGTTCCCTATAATTTAGCAGGATTGACACAATTGAAAGCACAACTCAATTCAGAGGATCAGAGATGGATATGTTCATTTGTAGCCTATGTATATTCACCTATAAGGATGGTTAAGTGAATACATAGTCCCCTCCTCCATGTAACCCTCCTAAATCTATACTGGGAGTCTGTTAAAACATTATCCGCTTTCTATGTCTCCAGCCTCTTTAATACAATTCTCCCCATTATGTTTAACAGAATAATCAAGGAGGGATATAGGGCAGTAGCATTCAACATCCCCCCTTGTCATCTTTTAGGGTCTTGATTCGATCGACCTGTTATATCTCGTCTGTGGGGTTAGGCAAAACCACTGATTACCATTGATTACTATCTGTGGCATTCAGAAATGCTGGTTTCTTATTGGTGCATTTCTGTTAAAGTCCCTCCTTTGCATGTTTAGCTCTCTTTCTGGTGATTTCACTCAGAGAGCATTTTCGTCGGACATCACCCGGTGCAGGACAGGCATGGGAAGATTCAGGCATTTGTCCAGAATCACCGGACAATGACTTGATTTATGGTGATCGGTCTGATCGCAGCCCTGCAGTGCAGCACTGCTCACACCTACGGCTGTGCTCCCGCTGCGTAGAGCGGATAGCAGTGCAGGCAATCAATGACAAAACATTGAACTGTACCAATTACATACCTGTCTGTCAGACAAGGCCTGCTTCTGCACATAGCCACGGCCAAGGTCACCACATGCAGACTGGCCCGGTGACCGCCCCAATCTGTGCCTGCTGTCCAGTCAGTAGATGCAAAAAAGAACATGTTCTATACCGGTGTTACATACCGGAAAAGGCTCCCCCTTTTATCCAACATCTAGAAAATGATCGAACAAGTCAACACAGCTGTGAGTCTAGTTGGATGCCTACAGGATACACACACGCACTCCCTACTAAAAAGCTAATTTTGTCCACTTTCCCTGCTTACTCAATGCCTTCTCTCCACACTGCCACTTGCCCGACTGAGCAGTGTTTATGTGTGACTGATGCAAACTTGAGTCTAAGTGCCTGCTTCCTTGATGGGTGCTTGTTGCCTGGCTGCCCAGTATTGGACTACGCTCCCGTGTGTGGCTGCTCCATGCTTGCTTGTTCTTCGTCCCTGTCCTTCGAAGCGTCCTTTCTTTACTCTCACCTCATATGTTTCCCCTGAACAGTTTTTACTCTGCTGTTTAGTTTCACTCCTGGTTCCCCTGCCTGTTACCCTCACATACCTGACAATTGAGTTAATTGGTCATGCACAGACAGAGCTCGCCTTTACTCTACTTACATGGTCTCTGATCCCTTTTACTCCAAAGGCCTCTTTGTTTTTAATGGATTTACCAAGGGGGCTAAAATTGGAGCTTGGATTTTTAGAAAAAGGGACAGATGGTGAGTTGGAAAATATTGTTTTTGGGGGGACGCCGCGGGCTCTTTCTTGTCTCTATCTGCTTCATGGTATATGTTACTCCCATCACAACCAGCAAATAATGCTGACAATTCTGAACCTAATATTTATCGCCAGTAGATGTGGCAGTGTGAAATAAAATCACAACTGGTCTACCTTTTACCTGAGCTTCAACACAGGGTTTTTTGGGGGGGGGGAGTTTTTTTTTTAAATAGTGTGAACCCGACCGAAGGTATGAGGGCGCTTTGCATGAGCATCCGTTACATTACAGATGAACACATTCATTTTTTGTTTCGCACGGGGAGATAAAGTGATTTGCACAGAATCACAGGATGTTCAGAAACCCTGCCGAGACTCAAACCTGGCTCCACAGCTTCGAGGTTGGTCTGGCAGCAAAGATTGCACAAGGGCAGGTGTGTGAGTTGGGTGTGTCAGGGCTGTGCTGCAGGTGTTCACTCCTTGTGTGTTCATTTGTGTTGCCCGGCAGGCACCCTGTTTCGACGCATGTCAGATGCAGGGAATCTACCGTCACTTGGAAATCATTGTACAAAACTGAAATGGAATATGGTGTTTTGTAACCTACAGTATGCTCGCCATGAAGGCAGCCCCTGCCCTCCACCACGTCCACAGCCTCCTCAGGTGCCTAACATACATTACAATTACAACTTAAAACTCACTTCAAGCATTTGCAATGCAATGCCTCTGGCATTAAAAACCAACACATAAATAAAAGTCAGTGTCATTTACAATGACAATAGCTCAAACTTGCGTTAACTTGAGACCTATTGCATTGCAGATTCTTGTTTAATATTGGGACAATTATGCTGTCCGTCCACATGAATGGGACACATCCATCGACGGGTGCAGTTAAGATTGAAGCCCATAGCATCATATGTTCATCATATGTATCTGAGGGCCACGTCAGGGCATGACGCTTTGCCAGATGTGGTTTTATTTATCACAAATGAGACCCCCTCTAAGCTGACCTGCTGCAGAGCGATAGAGACATGAAGGGTCGCTTCACCTGCATTTTTACTTGGGACGGTAAAGAGTTTTTCAAAGTGTGTTCGCCAATCACTTGGAGCCAGTGAGTGTTTCTACCATCGGATCAGAATCTTCTTTCGGGAAATTTTAATTTATCACCTTCCAATATAGTATGGGATTTCTAATGTCCACGCCGGATTATGGTTAGTCCATGCCTGCTCTCGCATATCTCTCTGTATATAATAATCTAAGCAGTTTACCCTCCACTCTAAAACTAGGGATCAAATGTAAGTCTTTTTTTTTTTATTTTGGTTTGCCAGTGTACATTCATGGTCAGACCATCCTATGCTCTGATTCTTAATATCCTTATTGGCCATTTTTAGATTACAGGGTACAGCCATTGTGATTTTCCAAATGCTGCCACAACTATGTGGGGGGAAGATTCAGCGTTGGTAAAAGCAATACAAATGTCACAGTTAGCTGTTATCATATTTTCCAAACGAGATTTTCCATCAATCCCAGTCTATTTGATACTCATGCAATTTTTCCTTGGCACAGCAATATTGGGTGCCAATATGATATATTCACATATCCTTATTTTGATACTTATAGTCAGTCTAATGGAGGCATGGTCGCTAAATTGTGTTACTTCTCTTATAAATTACCTAAAAGACTTCAAAAATTAAATGACATTATAATATGGTCAATACACGTTAAGCTTCCTTTTCCTTGAAAGGTAGTTTTTGATGTGTATCCTTCCTCGGCATTTCATTCAAATATTTCTAGGTTGTATTTACACTAGAGCTTATTCATTGATTCCCCATATGTAACACACTCAGGGTCCTGTCCCTTTGAAATTTGAGGTATTTATGTGGAGCCCAGCTGAAACTGAACTCAAAAGGCTTTCTTCACTCCATACCGGTGTTTGTTCTGAATGAAAGCACAAAACGTGACACTCCGCTGAAAGTGCCATGTTTCGGGACCAGGACAAAGTTGCCATATTCCACTGGGGCTAAACGAATCTTTCTTTGCAATAGTTGCCAGATCCAAGATTCAGGGGGATAACCTGCATTTACAGCACTGATTTGAAGCCCCACAAATCTTAGCTTTGTTGACACTATTGTGTTAATGGAAAATGCACCCTATGTCCAAACAATGGATGTGAAGATGCATTTTGCGCCAATTCTTAGCTCAGCCAAATACAAAATGCATTGCATTACATACCCCTCAGCCAATTTATATACTCTTCAGGGATTGCTGCAGAGTATGTATGGGTACTGAGGGGTATGAACTACTGGGCAGTGGTTTATAAACAGAGCTGGAACTGGGAGCAGTCCTTCTACCTTAAAACATAAAAAGCATGATAAAGTTTAATCTGCTGTTTTTTCAAACATAGAGGGACTACTTCATCCTTCTTGCAGTGTTCAGAAATCACAGCAGTGCATTCCCGTTGATGCCCTTACATACTCCTCAGTAATCAGCCCTTCCTTGTGTTTACCTGGAGGATTGTGGAGATTCAAGAACTTCGCTCAAAATGTATATTTATTATGACCATAGTCTTTAAACAAATGCAAATAACCGCATCACAGAATAAAATATTCACATCAATTACCATAAAACCTTTTAAAAATTAATCCAGTGAACAATTCTAAGAACTTCGCTGGCTTTCTTGTGTGGCCCCTAATGCTGCAGTGGAACTAGTGACTGACCCACGGTATTATCGGAGAGTAGCGGGTGAAGGGGACTGCGAGGACCAGCATTCCCTGTTGCTGTCAGCTGGTGCCTCTTCCCCTAATCAGCCCGCCTACCCGCCCCCTTTTAAACCAGGCTCCCCCCGCGCATCGCGGGACACGCGCGGGACCAGCCCGGGCGAAGCCCGGGCCAAGGGTGGGCCCGTTGTAGCCCGTTCGAGCCCGAAAGAGACTGGACTGGGCTCACTCCCTTGGTTCTTCGTCCCGAGGAACTTGTTGTATCTATCAATTGTTTAGTAAGTTCTGGCTGTTATAGACCATTTGTTATGTCTTCACGTGGTGGCAGGAATAAAAATGTGGCTGGGGGATCCCTCTTAACTGGAAAACTAGATGATTTTATAACGAGTGCCAACTCTGTAATAGATCAGGGAATTACAGTGATGGAACGCAGGGTTTCACAAGATTTGGCCATGGCAAAAAGATCATCCATCGGCCATCTTGTGAACGCCTGTACCCCCGAAAACCCCCTTAGAGGTAATATCATAGAAATCCAGGCACAGGTATATAGTTCCCCCACTCCAATAGATCGGTCTGACATCCAATCGATTACTGACTTAAACTTGTCTCAAACAACAGAGGACAACATAGATGTAAATGGGGGGGGACTTAGAAATAATACAAATGCAACTACGTGAGAGGAAAGAGGGAACTAAACCCAAAAGAAAAAGGTAAATACAACTATAGGGGGAGGAAGAAAACCAAAAGTATCTAAGGGTATGAGTAGCATGGTCACACCCCAACAGCAGAAAGACACTGTGGCACTGGATATTCCTCTCTCACCGGCCATACAGATTGAAGGACTAGCACCTGCAGTGAGGATAGAAATAGGAGATGAGACTGCTGATACATTGTTGATAAAAATCGGGGCTTTGCTAAAACCTTCCCTTGCCCCGCTAGAAAATAGGCTTAAAAGGATTGAACAACAACTCTCCTGTTTAGAAGTAAACTCTAAGGGTTGGACAGAGGCGATGAAAGGAAAAAAGGTACCACAATGTGTAACAACGAAAACAACTAACTCGGTGGTACAAAAGTCTAGTAATACATCGACTTCTGCCCAAACAATGAATCAAACTGTTACAAACTGAGTAGTGCCGACCCCCTTGGTTAAATTGCCTGCTGGAAGTAAATCCACAGAGGGGGTTCAAAAAATCGGAAATAATCCAGATAGTGTACTTAGAGGGCATTTAACGTTTGGTGTACCGCTGAGAAAGCATACTGTAAATTTACCTCCCGAAGCAAGCCCCTATGTGCTTATATTAACAGGAGTACCAGAGCTAAGAACTCCCAAGGAGAAATCCTTTGCAAATCTGAAAAACAAAGTGTCGCATTGGTTAAATACTAATCGGCCTTTGCCACCCCATATTACTAGCAGAATACTAATGGTGCGCAGAGCACCTTGGGTGGGTACAACTACTAAAACAATTCCGGGAGACTGTGTATTGGTTAGTTTTAGCGACACACGCACGGTAGAGCACATATGTAATTGGAGTAGAAGGAGCTACCTTAACGTGCAGTCACCCATAGAAGTTCGACCTTTAGCATACTTTTACCCACGTAATGTCCCATTGAGGTATGAGGATGAATGGACAACTGTTACAAGGCATATCAGTGGCAGGGCGCCAAACCAGGATTACAGACAGGAGGCCATGTGGAGAGGTGTTTATGTAGATAATCGTTTTAGCTGCCTAGAAATGGTGGATTGACGTCAGAGCTCCAAAAAGAAACCCACAGGACCCAAAAGGGGTAACACGAAAGATTACTATCCAAATCCATCAAACAGATCATGCCCCCTAAACCATAGTACAGAAATGGAATCGGTGAGGGAGAATGTATCATTATTTGATGGAAGTATACATCAGAGGGGATTTTGCTCATGGAGGGCCCAGATAAATCCCATGCCTAGCCCAAAATCTGATGCACAGGAAGACGGGAGTCCGGTAGATCTTAGGGGAACTGAAACGCTTACAGTAGCTATTTCCCCAGTTTTAAATAGGCAAGCTGCTTTCACTAAGTTGAAGGATGATAATGACTTCATCATTTTTCTGTCATGAAACATAGCGGGTCTATCGAGTAAAATAAAGGTACTAGGGGTTGTGCCCTCTAAAACAATTTACTATTATCTGTTTCCAAGAATGCTGGGATAGGGAGGAGACTCATTTAAATGGCTTTCGTACCTTCTTTTCACCTGCCAAGCTTTCAAAGCTTATGTATTTATATAGCCAATACTGCAAACATCACGGTTAAAAAGAGCCTATTAGGATCAGACTATTACCAAATATTGGTTTTATCTCTGGGTGGAAAACAAATTATCATTTTGATAAATTTGTATAACAATATCCCTTGGGAGGATATAAATAAGACACTGGTGGATCTCGCACGAAGTGTGCAACAACTAATGGAAAACTCCCAGGAGGACGAATGTGTTGTTCTGTTGGGGATCTAAATTGCCATTTATGCACCCAAATTAAGCAAGGTGTTTGTGGGATGATAAATCTGAAAGGTGACCCCTGCACTCACTTTGAGCACTCAAGTGTTGGGAGTGATTTTAATTCCATGATCCATTCATTGGATTTAGGGTTTGGAAACAAACTATGTAGCCTGCAGGTCCCCTTTTTACCAACTTTTATTGGAAGGGGTTGCACCACAGTTATTGCCTTTGCCCTGATCTCAGGAGAGTCTGTATTGAGTGATCATTATCCCATTTGTCTCTCAATGGCTTCCGCCCAGAACAGTAATAAGTCTGGCAATGTAGCGGAAACCCTTTACAAATATGGGATAGCATTAGCTAGGCAAAATGGGTACAACATAAAGTGGAACAAAGTTGAGCCTATGAAATTTATGGCATCTATATTAAAAGAACACCATGATGAGATTATGACTTGCCTCTCAGAGACTACTGATAGGGTTCAAATAGTGGCAGCCTTCCAGAAGATTTCTGGAGCAATCCACAAGGCACTAACTAAACCACCTAAGAAGGGCCCTAAAAAAGAGGGGGAGGGATGGTTTGATATAACCTGCAACAAAGCCCACGCAGCCTTAAAATCTGCCCTCAAGAAAGATCAAAAAAATGCAGCTGAAACCAGACAGGTTAGAGCAAGGTATTATTCCGCAATTAAAATCCGGAAAACTGAACCAAAACAGGAGGCTTGGAGGTCATTACATCAAGCATGCATCTTGAGGGACACAGTGGGTTTTAGAAGGCGGTGAATGCCCCCTTCTTTATTGAAAGAAATACAGACACCATGGAAGTGGCCATTGATAAAGTTGCATGGGTAGTTCATTTTAGAGATCTATATAAGAAAGATGAGAGAGTGGAATTTATCTATAATGAAATTCAGAAGAGGGAAGTGGTCAGAGTACAAAGTCTGTTCCCCCTGAGCATCAATTTCACCTTATCTGAAATTGAGCTGGCTATAGCGGAAAGTGCAGCAGGAAAAGCGGCTGGCCCAGATGGGGTGCCCGTAGATATTTATAAACATGACACAGATCTATGGGCACACCTCTTGACAAATGTCCTCAACAGCACTAACAATATAGGCTTTATTGATACGTGACAAGAGGCGGTAGTGGTCCCAATTTTCAAAAAGGGGGATCAAAACGATCCAAAGTGCTATCGCCCAATTTCGCTTTTAAACTCTCTTATGAAAGTGGCAGGACGAGTGGTACTGAATAGGCTGAAAGCATGGGCGGAAGAGGCAAAAATCCTCTCCAAATTTCAGTGTGGTTTTAAGGTGGGCTTAGGAAACGTCGAGCAAGGTTAAAATTTGGCCATCCTTGTAGGGAAATATGTAGTGCCAAAAAATGGTGACTTTTTAGTCGACTTGAATTCGGCCTTTGACTGCCTTAGTCATGAGATCTTATGGGACACATTGGTGCAACTTGGCATTGAAACTACCTTGCTGAATTATATTAGGAACTATATAGGGGGCCGGGGCCAAAGTACGCTTCGGGAATAGGGGCGAATGCACATCTGTCTTTCCCATAAGGAAAGGAGTGTGGCAGGGTTGCATTCTTGCACCCTTTTTATTTAATTTGTATATTAACAGTGTGGCTACTCAATTATTAACGGCTAAAATGGATTTCCCCCAAAGTAAAGGTAGTCCAGTTCCACTTTTATTATATGCCGATGATGCTGTAATCATGTCAAGAACTCAGGTGGGTCTCCAGAGGGCACTTTCTACCTTTGCTGATTATATGGGTGCGAGAGGATTAAAAATAAATATTGCTAAAACTTTTAATATGTGTTGTACATCTAAGAGAAATGTTTTATGCAGCACTTTTTTAGAAAAGTCTAAGATAGAGTCAACATACACATTTTCCTATTTAGGAATAGTTTTTAATAAAAAGGGAACATGGGCGTCGGTAGCCGAAGCGAGGAAACTAGCTTTTTCTTGCGCTATCGAAGCCGTAAAGAAATTTGCTAATAAATTGGGAGCCCTTCCTCTACATATTCTCATTGACATTTATAAGTCGAAATGTGTGTCTACTGTAACCTATGGTGCGGGGTTATGGGGGATTATTAATACTAGAGATATCCAAATCTGCGAAAATGCCTTTCTCCGATTTTTGTTGGCACTCCCAGCTTCAGAATGAATTTACGTATGTCATAAAGAACTGGGTTTGGCTTACATGACTGACCTAATTAAAATAAGCCTGGTTCTACTTTGGCACAAAGTCTGGAACTCAGAAGAAACTGGCCTTAACAGAGAGATTATACAGGACTGTTTGGACCTTCAGGAGGGGCAAAAAGTTAAATGGTTTTCCTATGTAAAGTCTTTTTTAGAAGAGCTTGGACACCCTAAATATTTTTCGTTGCCAAGCACTCTAAGTTTTATTTCTAGAAAAAAGTTGAAAGAACTGTGCATGGAACTATTAGAGTTAAAACGGTGGCAGACGGAAGGGACAAAGGGGTCCGTAATACAGAATCAACTAATGTTGCATGGGAGTGGTTTACAAAAATATTTAATTCTGGTACAGAGCAGCTTTTCTAGAAAACTGTTAACACACTTTAGAGGGGACAGTGTCTTTAGTCTGATAACCTTCCCAGAAATTAACTCATGGTCAAAAGACTTACAACCATGCCCATGCGATGACATTCCACAACAATCCACAATTTATTTTGTGTTGTTCTGTAAATTTTACTCCTTTGCACGAAATAAATATCTAATCCTTTTGTTGAAAAAGTGGGGACTGAGACAGTGCAGACCAGCCGAAGACGAACTAACCATGTATTTTGTGTCAAATTTTTTGAAAAATGTGATTAGATGCAGGAAATCAATGAACTGACCCCCAATTTAAATAACATTTATTTATCTACTAGCACTGTTATCTACCTTTGCATGGCAAATTGTCGTGGAACTGACTGTAATGTGTTTTTAAAGTCTTTTGTATCTGCTTTTATGATTTTTAAATGTAAAATCGCATAAAGCTATATTTGACTTGACACTGCAGTGCAGTCAGTGGTGTCTAAAGAGGGCTGGAAGGGGACGCAGCTTTTAAACATAGCAGGACTGCTCCCTCTTTCACACGCGTGCCACTGCAAAATAATTACACCAGCAGAGCGGCAGAATTTATCAATAATTCTGCATAACAAGAGTAACACAGATTTACCAAATACCTCCATTTCCACTGGGGGAATTGAAAAATCTACCCAGGTCTAATATTAATACTTAGCATTTTATCCTGAGAGTAAACCATAAAATCATTTTAAGAAGGTGCCTCATAGTCAAATTCTAAAACTTTGCAATGATATGCTTTGTCCACTGGCAAGTGCATGGCCTGAACAATCTCATAATTTATATGCATTTAGACACTTCAATGTTACAGTGTGTCAATAAACATGTAGTATTTTTTCCATTTCTGTTAGGTGGTATCACAATCAGTAAAGCAAATAAAGCTGCTCAAATTGCAGCAGATGCAGCTAAAGAAGCAGCAATAATGCAAGTGAACTACCAGGATGCAGTGGACAAGTATGAATCCACCAACAGGAAATGCTATGTGTGAATGGACAACATTAATGCTGTATTGTCAGCTGTTTTAGAGTTATTTTACTCGTTTTTCTTGTGATTTTAAAATTGTACTTTTTCACTCTGTGTTTGCAGACAGCATACCCCTAGGCCACCTGCACACATTTTCGTCACTATTTGAGGCTTTTAGCTGCCGTTTTTGAGATAAATTTGGGTTAGGAAAATCTTCCCACGGCGGCCATCTTGAGTGTGCTCAGAGTGGTATGAGCGCTCTAGTGGTACATATAAAAGGATACGGTCACCCTATCGCGCTAGCGGTCGCGTTTGCAGAAGCGCCGTCCCTAGCGCCGGAGTCTCGCCTGAGTCAGCCCGTCTGCGCTCATCCGCGCTCCGACGGGCTCTGGGCTCTGGCAAGTACTCTATACATCATCTGTGAGTAAGTTGTTTCTGATCTACTGTATTGCATTATGGTTCTTTCCTATTCTGCTGTGGAATTACATTCATGCCGCCGCTTTGCTAGCAAAGACCTGCTCTGTATGTACATTGCCCTTCCCCAATTACAAATGTCACCAATGCGGTTTCGCTCTCGGAATACCAGCGAGCTGCAGATCGCTTAAGCGCTATGTCAGACACAGCAGGCCAATACTGTCTCTTCACATTCCTCTTTACATTTTTGGAGTATTAATTGTAGAACTCTCCCACAACACAAATATAGCATCTGTGACTTCATCACTGATGAACAACCAGATGCTGTGTTTCTTACAGAAACTTGGTTGCATGACAGCTCTGGCCCCGATATTGCCGCTGCAATTCCCTCCAATTACGTCATCGTAAGAAAGGACAGAGTTCTAGGCAAAGGGGGGGGGGGGGATAGCCATGATCTTCAAATCTAAGTACACCTGTAAATTTGAAGACATTCCTTTCAAAGGTTGCGAGGCAGCCCTTTTTAGGCTAACTATTAACCCTCAGTTCACAATGACAGGTCTATTAATCTATCGCCCTCCTGGGAATGCTAATCCCTGGGTTTCTTCTTTGCCAGATTTCCTGGCCCCCTTGCTGCTTAGAGCAGCCAACTTTTCGATTCTAGGGGACCTAAATATCCATCTCGAAGATTCCGACAGTACGTCCACTAAACAGCTTATTTCTACTCTCGAGGTTTTTACCATTCAACTCTTGAACTCTGCCCCTACACATCTTGCTGGTCACTTATTAGATCCCATCCTGTCAAATCTACAGTTGGACTGCTCTCAGAAAGCACACCCAATAGAATGGTCTGACCACTTTGCTGTTCCTTTTTCATTGGATATTACCAGGACAGCATTACAGATCGGAAAGGAAATAGATAAACGGACACGCAGTTGGGGGAAAATTAACATGCCAGAACTTAATAAACAATTATTAAGGACACTTCCTAACACCGACCTATTTATCTCTGCACTAAATTGTGCAGTTGGTCAGTGGTTAAATAATGCTGTTGATTCCACGCTTCCCTTGACATATAACAAAACTATGCCTCATCATCCACCTGCACCTTGGTTTTCCAACAAGCTTAAGTGCCTTCGCACTCAATGTAAGATTTTAGAAAGGAAATGGAGGCGCAATTATTCTCCTACACACAAAGTAGCTTACAGAGAAGCTCTGAAGGGCTATCATAACAGCTGCAAAACAGCCAGAGCAGACTATACTAAAAAAATAGTTTCAGATGCACAAAACTGCCCTAAGGTGCTCTTTTCAGTTGTAAAAAAACTGACAGGAGCGGACTCTATTCCTACGCCTCCCGCGCTTGACAAGGTTCAATGCCAATCCTTAGCTGACTTTTTTGTTAAAAAAGTTGACTTGATCTATGATATTTTTACCCCGCCACCAATGGTAACACCTTTTGCATCTGGCGCTGTGCAGTCATCTGCTAATGTTGACAACGTTGCCAAACTCTCTGTATGGCAGCCATTAGACAATAGTTCCTTTTCTTCTTGTCTAAATAGTGTGCGCTCTGGCTCTACGTGCGATGCACTTCCGGCTAAAATACTCAAGATGCACTTCCGGCTAAATCCCTCCACCCATCAGATTTTTGTTAAATTGTTAAACGCCTCACTTACTGAGGCATATGTACCCCAGCCATGGAAACACGCTATGGTAGTGCCCTGGTTAAAAAAGTCTGGTGCTGATATCTCGAATCTTGCCAACTTTCGTTCAATATCCCTGCTACCCATCTTCTCTAAAGTGTTAGAGAGACACGTTAATACCCAGCTCACTGAACTGGTGGAAAGTTCTGGTTTCTTACATTCCTCCCAGTCGGGTTTTCGGTCCTGCCACTCGACCGAGACAGCCCTTCTTGGGGTGACAGAGAGTCTCCGACACGGTGTCGACCAGGGTAAAACTATGGCGCTCATCCAGTTGGATTTGAGCGCAGCTTTCGACACTGTGTCACATTCCATCCTTCTTGACTCTCTGCGGTCACTCGGCGTGACTGGTAGGACCTTAGCCTGGGTGGCCTCCTTTCTTGGCGAGCGAACCTTTCAAGTTTTCTCCCCTAAGGCGGCATCAGCGGTCTGTTCCTCAGTGCCGGGTGTCCCCCAGGGGTCCATACTCAGCCCCCTATTATTCAATCTTTATGTAAAACCCTTGGCTAACATCGTAGAGCAGGCGGGACTGACCCTGTTCTCTTACGCTGATGACACCCAGATCGTCTTCTCCCTATCAGGGCGAGACGAGAATAACCCCTCTGCACTAAAGTCTGGCCTCATTCTTGTGGTGGACTGGATGTTATGTTATGTTATGTTATGTTATGTTATGTTATGTTAAATGAACTTTTTGAGCGCAACTAACACCATTTGGTTCCTTGGCGCTATACAGAGGGAGCAGGGATGAGAGACAGAAAATAACAGCTAATTATAAGGCTCAGTGAAGAGGAAAGTTTTAAGGGAGGATCTAAACCTGGAGTAAGGAGAGGACAACCTAAGAGATAGGGGTAAGGAGTTCCAAAACGACGGGGCTAAAAATGAAAACCTAAGGCCACCGTGTTTCTTCCTCTTGAATCTAGGAACTGATAACAGGGCCATCTGGGATGACCGAAGGGTTCGAAGAGGGACATACGGGTGAAGCAAGGATGAAATGAAAAGGGGGCTGTGGCCTGTAAGAGATTTGGAAATGATGCAGCCAAGCTTGAATTTGCAGCGGGCAGATACCGGAAGCCAATGGAGACTTTTTAAGAGGGGGCGAACATGTTGATCTCTGGGTTGGTGGTGAATCAGGCGAGCAGCCTGGTTTTGGATCAACTGGAGTCTCCTAAGTTGATAAGCAGGAATGCCTATGTTTAGTGCATTTGCGTAGTCAAGCCTAGACATGACTAACGCAAGCAGGGCCAGAATAAGGGCATCGGTGGTAAGTAGGCGAGAGATTTTGCGTATTTTCCTGAGTTGGAAGTGGCTTGAGGAAACTACAGCGCTTATCTGGGGCGTCATAGAAAGGTCGCTGCTTATGACTACTCCCAGACTTTTGGCTGAGTTGACGGGGCAGGGGGGGCTGCCAAGGCTGGCAGGCCAGAAGGAAGAGTGCCAGGGATTGGAGGGTCCCCCGACAAGAACCAGCTCGGTCTTGTCGGGGTTGAGCTTCAGATGGTTTGAGCCCATCCAATCGCTGATGAAACAGAGGGTGTTTTGAAAGGTGGTGATAGATTCATCAGAGGAGTCGATGGTGAAAACCAGTTGAATGTCGTCCGCGTAATTGAACGCGGAGACATTAAATCTGTGGAGGGAACGGATTAACGGGGCCAGGTATAAATTAAAGAGGAGGGGGGATAAAGAAGAGCCCTGTGGGACACCGCAAGTCAGCTCCACTTGAGTAGCGGAAAACTGGGACAGCCTGACTGCTTGATGGCGTTGGGTCAGGAAAGACCGAACCCAGTCCAGGGCGGTGCCCTGGATACCAGCCTCTCTGTCACGGTCGACCAAAATGTCATGGTCGACCGTGTCAAAGGCGGCCGATAGGTCCAGGAGGGCCAGAGCCTGACAGGTGTTGGAGTCGGCCCCCCTGCGCAGTTCGTCCATCACAGAAAGGATGACTGCTTCTGTGGAATGCGCAGGTCTAAACCCAGCCTGCTGGGGGTCCAAGACACACGAGTCTTCCACAGAAGTGCTGAAGGTTTGAGTGACATGTGACTCCAGGACTTTACTGAGGAAAGGGAGGAGGGAAATAGGGCGATAGTTACTCATGATGGACGGGTCTGCCGAGGGTTTTTTCAGAATGGCAACCACCTCGGCCCGTTTGAAGGATCCAGGGACCTCCCCCATAGTCAAAGAGTTGTTTTAGAGGGCTAGGGGGGGTTCAGGACAGGAAGTGAAAGCTTCCCGAAGGGCCGAGGGGGGGCAACAGTCGCTGGGGGAACCAGAGGAGACTTTATGCAAGAGTGAGAGAAAATTGACCTTAGAGATGAGGGGGATCTGGGTTAGGGTGTTAGTATTGAAGTGGCAGGGGGCACTGGGTGGGGGGGGAAACAGGTAAAGCTTGAGCAGAGATGCTAGATTTGATCTTAATAATCTTGTCCAAAAAAAATTGATTCAGGGAATCACACAGAGGCTGGGAGGGGAGGGGATCAATGGTGACTCTCGCCGGGTTGGATAATTCCTCAACAATAGAGAATATGTCTTTGGACTTATTTGCAGAGTCCAGGATTTTATTAGAGAAATAGCGAGATTTAGCCAGGGCTATAGCAGACTTGTACTCTCTCAGCTGAGAGGAAAAGATCTCTTTTGTCTCGGGGGAATATCCCCAACGCCAGCGCCTTTCAGCCTGACGGAGACTGAGTTTTAATGCTTTGAGATCCTCGGTGAACCACCTATGGGCGTCGTGACTGCGCCTCGTCTTAACTGGTTTTAGAGGTGCCACCGAGTCAGCGGCGGAGATAAGCCATTGGGTGAGATTCTCGGACTGAGAGTCCGTGGAAATAGTGGGTCCCGTAGTGGGAGGAGCAGATGAGCTAAGGAGGGAGGTGAATTTATTGAGGTTGGCCTTGTTCCAATTGCGTGCCAGGAAGTTGGATTCTCGAACGGTAGTGGCGAGGGGGGGCATGGCTAAAGAAAAAGTGATTAGAAAGTGATCTGACCAGAGGCAGGGAAGAATGAGGGGTGCAGATATGTCTAAGGAAGAGGTCCAAACCTGGTCCAAAATATGACCTTTAACGTGCGTGGGTGTGTGTATATGTTGGATGCAATTGAGGCCCAATATGAGGTCAGAAAAGGCTAATGAGTCAGAGGAACTGTCTCAAACTAAATGGGGAGAAGACAGAGGTGGTCATTCTAGGGAAAAATAAGAACCTCTGGGGCTCTCAGCATTGGCCAAATGAGATGGGTGCACTTCCTGTACCCACACATGCTGTACGTAACTTGGGCTTTCAAATTGACGACAAGTTAACAATGAAGCAGCAGGCCACTAAGGTCGCAGCAACCTGTTTTTCTACTCTCAGGTGGCTACAAAAGATCTTATGGATGCTTCCGATTCCTTCCCGTAGAACGGTTGTCCAGGCATTGATAACATCTCTCCTGGACTATGGCAACATACTATATTTGTGTGCTGATGTAGGCACTGTTAAAGTATTGCAGGTTGTACAAAATGCAGCTGCGCGACTCTTGAAGAATGTCCCTAGAAGAACTTCTGCATTATCTGCCTTGCATGATCTTCATTGGTTGAAGATCTCCAGCCGCATAAAGTTTAAGGCATTATGCTACATGTTTAGGATCAAGCAAGGCATTGCACCTACTTACTTACAAAAACTGGTGCAACTTTACAGGCCCAAACGTACCTTACGATCCTCGGAAATTGGCAATTTCTCTATACCAAGATTTAAGCTGGCAAGGATTTTCGCAGAGCACTGAAAACGCTGTTGTTCACATAAGTAGTTGGATCCTGTATGCTGGCTATCTGATATCTTCTTCTCCAGTCTGTCCCTAGCGCAGGGAAACCCACTGTGGGTAGCTGTGCGTGGTAAAAGTTTAAATAAATAAAATAAATAAATAAATCTCAGCATCAATCTTATAGGAAGACAATCCATTCTATGGAACAGGCCAATGCAGCTAACGCCGTAAAAATCCAAGTCCTCCAACAGGACTAAAATTGGAAAGGGAGCTGTATCTAAAATTTTAAAATTCCCTCATTCCATTGAGGAAATGCACCAGCTTCCTGAGCATCCTAGCTGGCAAGACCAGCGCAGCAATAATACACATGGATTTCAATGGGATGCTTGTTGGTCTGCTGGCAGTCTTTGATGAAATCATAGTAAGAGTTCACCTTCTCACTGAAAGTAGTACAGATTATTCACTCCTGATCTCAGCAAGATTACCAACCATCATACATAAGATGGACAAGGCTTACCAGAGGGTGAAGGAAATTGCAGCATCCAAAAGCAGTGCATTCAATCAACTTTCACTGCAGTGTGTGGACATCCCTGCCATCTGGTTATTATCTTGCATTTTGCTATGCAATACCTTTGGGTAAAACTCTCACATCTTCTAAACTTCGCTCCCTAATTGTGAATATGCTGCTAGCTGACATGGTCCTCCAGCCTAAAGATGGCAAAAAATCAAGCACATCTTCAACCCCTGCCAGACATGACTTTTCCTCATTACGCAGAAAAGTGTGATCCCATTATCCTCGTCCTCAGTCAATGAATACAGAACATCCAACAGCACATCAACAGTACCAACCCTGTGTCATCTCTTGCACCTGAATCTTCCTGTAAAGTCCAGCAACAGCCTATATTCAAATTCATATCTTTCTAATATCTCACCATTTTATTGTACTCCCACAAACCCTGTTCTTATAAAGATAATGTCTTACCCTCAGCCTTCATCAAAGCTCACTCAAGAAACTCCCTCTCGCCCATACTCTCCATTACCAAAGCCTCCCTCTCTCAAAGTATCCTCTCAGAAGCTCTCAATACAGGCCAGATACTCCCATTCCTAAAGAATCATACACTGGACCCTGATGACCTCACCAGCTATCAGCCCATCACTTATAAAACATTCATCTTAAATCATCTGCAAGATTAGTTAGATTTGGCTGCTATTGTTGCTGTTGCTGGACATTAGGCAATCAATCACAAAACAGAATATAAGGAGAACTTACAGGTCAGAGGTTTAGGCTACATTCTCATGCTGTGAGCCTGGAGTGCTTATTTTGATTAGGCAACAGTTATGGGCTTCTGCAAACAAACCGTTTATTCAACACACAGATGTGATTATTTTGTTTATTTAGCCAGCTGCCAGAGCTTACATTTTCCTGGGCACACACATGACATTGTATTAGATAAAGAAATCATTTGCAATGTTTGCTTTTCTCTGGCAGCAGGACAGGTGACAGGAGGGTGATTATTACCTTTGCAGCTCAAACTTCAGTTTTGTGTTCGACACCCTGGGCTACACTAATGTACATGGACTTTTTTTCTAACTTGAAAGTGCATCTGTTACCTGCCCTTATATGATCATCAAAAAAGTGCTTTGGAAGTCTTACTGAGAACGGGGCATAGGCTTCTCCTAAACCATGGTTCTCATGACTGGTTTTAAAGTATTACCCCACATCAGCCAAGCTAGCTTGAATCCAGTGGCACAGTGAGCAAGGGACCCACGTCTGGGCATACCTACCCACCTTATGGTAAGAAGCGCTCTGCAAACAAATGATGGAGAGAATGATGAATAAATCATACATTCACTCCCATTCAAGATATCTGGGTTAAATGTATTGTTATTTTGCTTACCATACCACACCAGTTTAGACTCAGCCCTATGCAAATCAGCTTTGACCCTGGGGCTCACGGGAACAGTCCAGCCTGAACTGCCAAGCCAGGTCTTCTCTGGACCAGAAGCAAGCATCCTGGGACCGGTTTTGGGGTATTACCCTTCATCAGCCAGGCTACCTTGAATCATGTGGCACAGTGATCAAGGGACACATGTCTGGCCATATCCATCCCACTTAGGGGGAAAAGTGCTATGCAACCAAATGATGGATGGAATGCAAATTAAATCATACATTCACTCCTAGTCATAGAGCTGGGTTGAATCCATTGGTCTCATCATACCACCCCAGTTAAGACCCAGCCACATGCAAATCAGGTTTAAACCTGTGCCTCATGGGAACAGTCCATACTGAACTGCCAAGCATCCGGTCTATGATACGTATATAAGAGGGTCCCCGCAAGAGAGACGTGTTATGTCTAACACACATAAACTATAATTTAGAACTAACAAAACAAGAATACAAAGAAAATCAAGGTACTGTAATTTATTATCAATACCACGGGATAGCATTACATTCAAACACTATATAGCCCCAGACGAGGAAGGTAGGGAAAGGGAAGGGGGAGTGCTCGAGGGAGTGTAAAGTCAAAAAAGGAGGGTAAGCACAGTCAAGAACATTCATGCAACCATCTCGCAGGAGGTTGTAGACGAGTGTTAAAACCAATACTAACGTTCAGTTTCAAAGAAATGTTTCTTTTATTTCATACAAGATCATGCAACGGTCTCACAGAAGGTTGTCAACGAGTACGGTTGATCATAGTGAATACTGAAATCGACACAAAGTTAGAATGGTCAATTTACGAGCAAACAATTAGTACATAATTCCACAAGTCTTAATGACCCGCTCAACTCTCTAACATGAGGTTGAAAAGCAAGTTATATTACGTGTAGGCACAGTAGGATAATGACAAAAATATTGGGGTTGTACAAAAGGCACACAGTAAATCAGTATATCCACTTTAAGCCATCCATACTTGCCAGACAACTAAGGTATGTAACCCAGTGTAATTTAGGATGGGTCTCACTATCCAGATTACCCAAGTGCTGCCAATTGTGCCAAGCTATTGTCCTGCTCATTAGGGCCATTTTTGATTGAGTCTAAAAGGGACATCCATTTGGATTCACGTGTGTTTAATACTGTCAACACATTTCCTCCTCTTATCCCCAAGGAGACCTTTTCAATGACAAACCATCTCAAGTCAGAGACAGCGTGCCCAGCCAAGCATCCGGTCTAGGCACAGACGGGCTTGTCTTTCGCATGTCAGCAGCAGGCCAGTGGCACATCCTCTGCGTGGTCAAACCTGTATTGAGTAGGTCCAGGGTGGGAGTTCGGTTGGCCGGGAGAACAGTGAGTGGGAAAATCCAGTCGGGAAAACACCAGTGGAAAAACCCGGGCCGCTGCGATGTTGCTGGATCAGTCTGGAATAAGCAGGCACTTGAGGCCAAAGGCAAGTGGCAAACTAGGTGTCCAGGTGCCAAAAATGCAATGCTCATGCTTCATGTGGATGCACAGGAATGCCCATGCTCCACCCATCAAATTCCCACTACCGTGAAATCTAAAGCAATGCGGCACAAGCAGATGGGTTGCATTATAATAACGTACAAAGTCATGCATATCATCCCTTGATTGGTTTTGTAAATCTTACTTAAGTCTGTACATTGTTGGCACAAGAACAAGGCAAAAGCTTAGGTAATCTTGGCACTGTGTTGAATCCTGGACCGCGACTCAACATCCTGCAAATCTAGACAAGTCACTTAACCTTCCCTTGGATGTACGTTTCGTTCTTTTGCAAAGTGTTCCAATTTCCTCTGGTCAGGTCTACAAAGTATGAAACTGTGAGAAAAAAATACTGCAATGATTGTAACCTGAAAGACATCCACTAACCTTAATAGGGAGCAGGGAAGACTTGTAATTCTGACCGTAATAGGCTGAAGAAATTTAGACTTTTTCACACACTAATTTATATTGTTCAATGTATTACAATCTGAGATTATCAATATGATGCACTGCACATGGGCCCATTCCATAGATAAACACATGGACATCTACCTTAATTAATGATCCAATACATCCAAGTTCAATGGAGCACCTGTGTTTCTCCTGTTATGTAATGTATGCCTATTGATGATGATGCCAATGAGTTTCTACACAGAATATCTGCCATCAATGTGATGAACACTTTTTCTTCTTATGATTGATTGTATACTAATTAATGATTCTTTCATAACCAGTTTTCAATGTTCTGAGTGCAAATAAAAATAGCATATTAACCCACAGTGTGCCTTGACTCATAAGTCATAGTTTGCTTGACTCAGACTCAATGCAAATCCTGCTCAGCCCTTTATTCTTCTCTGGTCGATGCACTGCATTCCATTAATTCTGTCAACAGGAGCAATATGAAAGTCATACTAAACAGAGCAGATATTCTTTTGGTAGTATAAAAACATATTGTTATTCTTCTCTGCAACTCGCAAGGGGACCATTAATTATATGTAGGAACTCAAAAGGATTTGAAAATATTAAGATTTCTTGAGCTTTTTATTGATGAAAATAGTAGGCAATGTTTTTTGTGTTGGTCACTCTGTGTGGCACACTGTGGATATGGATAGCTTGCAGTTTGAAAATCGTGAATGGGCTGATTTGGACACACCATATTTAGCTCACCTTATAACTGTGTTTCTGATGGTTGTCCGTTAGAAAACCTTACTCTCAAAACTGTAAGCCTGAGATGGTTATAGTGACAAGCTATATGCCTATTTGGTGAGCTGGAAATGTTATCTCCGATGACTTAGGCCTGATGTTCTTAATATGAAACTTTATGACAAAGGCAGTTTGTCTAGCTTATTGATTGTGAAAAGCATACGCATACGCTAAAGCTGGAAAACCTTTCAAAGTTGGATATTACATGGTGTTAAAGGCTATAGTCTGATTCTTAGTTACATGTAAATTGCTCAGATTTTCATAGTGGGCAAGGGATATCGCACTGGCCACCCACTCTGGCAAATGTTGAGGTGATTATCCTTGAAAGAGCCCATCAATAGGGATCGTTTATTTTTTGCAACTTTATTTTATCGGTAGCTTCGTACTGCCTCTGTAGAAACCGCGTTTCTACAGAGGCAGTATGGAGCTACCGACTGCGGGGAAAAGATTTGCTCTTCCGAAGTCGTGCAATTGACTTGAGCTAAAACCTAAATCAACAGCTGAACGCTATCGTGGGGCGACTCGTGGTGCTAACTTCAGCACAGTGATAAACAAATTGGGTGCAGATTAACGTCGCACAAGAGGCACACCATTTAAGGGTGCTCACTGATATTGGGGTTACTTTTACCTACGTGCACATTGAGAAACCCTTTGCCCCCCCTCCCCCTTCTCCCTTGTCCCGTCCTGATGAAGACCCGTCCTTGAGGAATCCAGTTACCCGGCTTTCTGTTTTGGGTCGAAACGTCGACAATTTCCCTTGGAGCCTGCACCCACATTTTCCTGTCCCACCCCCCCTCCCATTCCCCTTGCCTTTTGTGCAAATTAAGGAATACGGAGGACTTTTCAACCACGTGCCAGCGAAAAAGAGTTACATTTTTTGCGTAGCGTTTAAGTTAGGGCAGGCTCACTTTTGTACATAACTCATTTCCATTTTCTTTCACAAATCTCCTTGATCAATCACATGAGCACTTACTCTCACTCTTTTCTCTGCACATTATTTGATATTAAAACCCCGTTTGTAAATAATTGTATTTTATAATTGCTATTTTCAAAATATATATTAAATAAGAAAGTCTCTTGGACTTTGCAGAGACTTATTGGTTTCAGGTGTGGTTTTCTTGTACCAATCGATATTTTGGTCTACTATATCTATCATGTTCTGTTCTACATCAACCAAAGTGGATTAAATCCAAAGGCGACTAAAGAAATCATTTGAAGCATATCATTATAAAAAATTGTTTTGTATGTTGAATTAATGTCTAGGACCAACTGTTGACTATAATACTTGATACCCAGGTCCTTCGACTACAATTGGGTTACCCCCTGTTTTATAACGGTTGAAATTTTATGAGCTTTTGTATAAGCCTGTCATGGTTAAGTTGTAAAGAAGGCATAAAGGTTAAAGGTGAAAGTCAGGACAGATTTCATAGGCTTCATTTGTTTGTCATGAATCAATTGGGAAAAATCAGTCTACACAACCTATGTATTGTGAAAAGCATGTGTTAAAGTCAATAGCCTTATGAGGATGGATTGTTACTGTACCTATCTCAGCCTATCAGCGGCTGAATTGTCAGATGGAAATGTTACAGATTTAGTTGTAGGCAAGGGTTTTGGTGTTGCTGATCCACCTAAACACTGTCTGTGAGTTAAAAAATCCTTGTTCAGTTCTATTAGGAGTGATTGTCTTTTGTTTTGTCAATTATGATTATCTTTACATTTGTACAAGTATGACTGCATATCAGATAGTTGGCCAGTGGACAGCTTACAGAAGATGTGAAGGACATCATTTGCTTTAGATGTGGAAAAAGGACAATTTAGCCTCAGATGCAATTCAAAAGGAAGTTTTGCTTCCATCTGTAAACGAGGCAAGAGAACTTCATTTATGTGGAATACAAATGTGAATAGTGTGGCTTTGGAGGATAAGGATGATGAAGAACTAGAGTAGGCTTAAGTTGGCATGGTGACAAGTCAATAATAACATTATTAGCTTAAATGTTTATAATCAAAATGGAGACGGCCTGACATATTGATTCTGAAAAGCATATGTTAAAGGTAATTGACAATGAGGGGTAGATCTATCTATTGAAACCTACAGATAGGTATTTTGTTACATGGAATCGAACAGTTTATCACAGTTACCCCCTCTACAAACAGTGGATACAGGAAATTTGCCCTTGTAAGGCCCCCTTAGGAGATCTAGCATTTTGCTTTCCCAACCGGTATTAAAGTGACTGGTGGTTGCCTTGTTGAAGTTGTTTATGATGGCAAGCCAATTATAACATCTAGAACCCTAACAGGTTCACCAGGAGAAAAGCATTTCTGATGACATAGGTTAGATCTGTTTATTATGGAAAGCTTATGTTAAGCTCAATACTCATTTAGAAGCAAATTGTTATTTCTCTATATCAGGCTTCTCAAATGGTAGCTTGTGAGCTACTGGTAGCTCTGCAGCTACCTCTAAGTAGCTCTCTACTGTGCATTCCAGCCTACTAAATTGGAACGTTTTACTTGGTTGAATTGACAGACACCAAAATCCTGTATTCAAAACAAGAACTTTTCAGAATTCAGAGGCTGATGTTTGAAGAAAAAAATGGCTTAATTTCTCAAATATATTTACAGCTCATTTTATAGGGATATATTATATGGGGATTCTTTTTACTTATATTATTACTTCCATGCCAGGGAAATAGCAGCTGTGACTGACATGTATAACCTACATAGAAGCATTCCAAATTGACAAAGCCTTTTTTACATTACTGTTGGCAATGCTGTCTGATACACTGAGGTGATCAAGGATGGTTATTTTGCATATAGTTTTCAATTGAACATAAGAAGCTCTTATGACCTTTGCTCTATATGAAAGCCTACAGAGGTATTTTGTTATATGAAATTGATCTGATGATGATGTGCCGGTTCCAATATTTACAATGAGGAAGTCAGCAGTGAAGCTGGGTGAGGTCCTTCGCTTGTGAATGTCCTGTGCGACCTCTAAGCATGAAGCGGATTTCCTTGATGCACAGTTGTAGCAAGTTTTACTCTAGAAAGCATTTTATGAGATCGCAGTTTCTTTAGCTGTCAGAACATTTCCACAGTTTGGAATAATCATCATGACAGGTGAAATGAGAGGTGGCATTGTGCCCTAAGATGGTAACCTTTAGACCTTGGAAACCAGGGGTAATAGTTACTAGATGTTCACAAACATAGGGCAGAAAGCAAAGTTGCTACTCTTTGTTATGTTAATGGGAAAGATCTAAATATACTAAGATATGGTGCTCTTCACCTCTCACCTAGCACGTTGAGGCTGCCTAGTGCCAATTCAGGCACTCTGGCACATGGTGAAAAGGTTCCTCTGTTATGGGTAGGATTGTTTTTGTCCAGAACGGATTACCCTCCTGCATTTAGTTGAACAAAGCAATTTCCTATTTTTGATGTGTGGCACAGAATGCATCAAATATTGAAGGAGGAAATAACAAGGATAAATACATATATTTCTCGTCATTGCGCCATGGTTAGAGTGTTACACCATTTTGAATTGCATCAAATTTAATCACGGGTACATCAATCAATCAATAAATCAATCAATCAATCTATCAAATCAGGATTTATAAAGTGTGGCTAATCACCAAATTGGGAATCTAAGACCCGGAGTACTTCTTTCTTGCATGTGTTCAGCTGCAGGCAGTTTTTCTTTACCAGTCAGTGATGTTTGTCATGCATCTGTGGAAGTTGGTTCTGGTGGTGCTAGGGTCACCAGAGACGTAGTCGATGAGTTGTGTGTCATCTACATAGGACATTATGTTGAGACTATGGGATCTTATGATGTCGGCCAGCAGTGTTATTAATGCCTTGAAGAGTTTGTGGCGGAGGTATGAGCCCTGATGGACACAGCACATCTCCTTGAGTTCAGAGGTCAAAGGTGGGAGTTGGAACCTCTTGGTTCTTCCAGTGAGGAAGTAGGTGATCCATGATAGCATGTCGCCTTGGATGTCGATGAGGTGGTGGTGTTGTCTTTGGATCAGTGTGTGGTAGGACATGGTATCGAAGGCTAGAGAGAGGTCGAGAAGCATTAATGCTGCTTTTTCTCTTCGGCCAAGCAGGGTTTGCATGTCGTCAGTGGTTACGATCAGGGTGGTTTCAGTGTTGTGGTTGCTGGGGAAGTTGGATTGGGAGGCATGGGGTAGCTGGTCCTGCTCCAGGTGTTTCATTAGTTGATTACTGATGATATTTGCCAGTACCTTCACTGGGAATGGGAGGAGGGAGATAGGCCACTAATTTTTAGGTTTGCAGGGGTCGGCAGTGTGTTTTTTGAGTAATGGTTTGACTTTGGCGTGTTTCCAGGTATCTGGAAATTGGTGTTGAGTAGGGTGATGAGTACCTGGCCGATCCTTTCATTTCTGAGGTTGAAGATGTGGTTCGGTCATGGGTCCCTGTGAGCTCCAGAGTGGTTAGATTTTCTTTTGAAGGTGGTGTCCTCAGATGAGAGGATGTTCAAGGGGGTCAGTGTGTGGTTTGTGTCGGTTATGGTGGTGGCATATCTGTTGTAGGTATGGGTTGGGCTTCAGATTTTCTGTATTTGGTTGCTATCTTGTCGTGGAAGAAGTGGGTGAGGTTTTCACACCTCTCCTGTGAGGGTGTGATGTTGTTTTTGCTGGCAGCCGGGTTGGAGAATTCCTTAACAATGTTGAAAAGTTCCTTGGTGGTGTTGATGCTCTTGTCAATGTGTGCGTCAAAGCCTGTACTCTTTGTTGCCCTCATCAGGTAACTGTAGAGGTTGGGTGAGGTTTGGCGAAGCAGCCATGGAGCCTGACTCCAGAGCGCAGGGCTCATGATCCGATCCCTGGTGCCTATAGCAGCTCAGCATCATGAGACTCTGGGCAATAGCTCACTTAATCTCCTTGATGGGTCCCAGTGCCTTGAAACCTTAAGGTGTGATATGTTTGTACTTTACAATTATGAATGTGTTGTAGGCTGCCTTGTTAGAGGTGTCCTTCTGAGGCACCATCTCCTCTCCAACTGTTTGCTGTCACATTTTTCTGTTCTGAGTTCTTAGGTGTACCTGCTGGCCTTTTTAGAGGATTTTCTCTGGATGTTGCTATTGATGGGGATGATGCTGTTTGCACAATGGATGTACTATGCATTGAAGTTTTTCTGTCACTTTTCAAGATTGTTGCCAGCAGCAGGGTTGGAGGTGGTGCGAGCGTTCATGCTGTTGGTCTCAAAGATTGTAATCCACCTCCATAAGGGGGTATTGGTTATCTTGAGGGACTCTGGGCGGGGTCTGGAGATGATAAAGTGGATGATGAAATAATCTTGAATTCAGTGACTGCATTTGACGCGGTTGCTGGAGGTGAAAATGGGTCTAGTATGTCATGCGGTATGTGTGGGGTCATTGACGATCTGGGTCAATGTGAGGCTGCTCATACTGTCAAGGAGGTGTGCAGTGTTTTTGTCATTGGGTTCTTTGGGGTCGTTGATATGTAAATGTAGGTCACTGAGTAAGATAAAGTCCTTTGGGTCAAAGGCTAGGGGCACTATTAAGTCTGCCCAGGTGTTGCAGAAGCTGGAACATGGGCCTGAGGGTCAGCATGCAAGAGTGACTCTTACGGTTGTCTTGTCTTCAATTGTGGAGCATTTAGTTGAGGTGTTGATAGTACAATGTATGTTCTCTGTGTGGATGATGGGTGTTCCTCATCCTGGCCTGTTATGCGTTTCTGGTGTCTGTTTTTTATATCTGTCGGGGATGGTGTTGGCAATGTCTGGGCTGGATGTGAGTTAAGGCCGGTCTAAATGACAAAGACTTTGTTGGGTGCGAGGGTGGCAATGAGGTCCCATAATTCAGTGGAATGCTTGCATAGTGAGCGTATGTTGAGAAGAGTGCATGCAAGTTGGTGTTTTTTATGCAGGTGATGTCTGTGATGTGTTTAGGGTTGGGCTAGTCAATGGGATGTTGTATATGCAGTAGGAGATAAGGTGGTAGTGGCTGTATAAGAAACGTCCTACCATGGAGCCTGAGTCAGCACTTTTGCAGTTTTTTATGTGCTGTCCAGTGTTGAAAATGTAAAAGTTGGAGATGGTTTATTTTCATGGATATGGCTCTAGGTCTAGTCCAGTGCTAGCAAACAAATGATGAATTGAATGCTAAATAAATCATACATTCACTCCCAGTCAAAAGATCTGTGTTAAATCCATCGTTCTTTGCTCACCATCCCACCCCAGTTTAGACCCAGCCGAATGCAAATCAGTCTTGACACTGTGCCTCATGGGACCAGTCCAGCTTGAACTGCCAAGCCAGGTCCTCCCTGGACCAGAAACAAGCATACTGGGATCGCTTTTGCAGTATTACCCCTCATCAGCCAGGCTAGCTGATGAGGGGTAAGCTGTGCGTACGCACGCCGGAGTAAGGCACTCCAATTTGGTTTTAAAGACTCCGCTGCTTAGCTTTCAGTATTGTTAATGCGACTTTTGCACATTTGCATATTTTAAAACATCGCTGCACCTGCAATTTGTCTCTCACCTGGCACTCCTTCTACCAGCTGGTACATACCATCCCGCTCCCTGGTCCACCACGGGTCATCTTGATTGCGTGAAGGGAGTTGGTGGCATCAAAGGTCCTCACGTCTGGTTTGAAGGCAGTGGAATGGAGCCCCATGGTCAGCAGTGTTGCTGCTGTACCTATTTATTTAACAACATGGGGTGGTGATGGACAGAGTTTCTGAATTAAGCAGAATACTCTCACCCAATAACTGTGATGGATCAAGCCCTGATCTCTTGACTGGGTAAGAGTGGTCTGCTTAATTCAGACACTCTGTTCATCACCACCCCCTGTTTGAATCGTTTTTGGCCACCATAAGTGTGGCAGGGTATGCTCAGACATGAGTCCCTTGCTCACTGCACCACCAGGATTCAAGCAAGCCGGGCCGACGATGGCTGAAATGCCAGAAACCGGTCCCCGGAAGCTTGTCTCCTTTCCTGTGAATAATTGGCTTGGTAGTTTGGTCTGCCCTGTTCCCATGAAGCACTGGGTCAGACTAATTTGCATATAGCCAGGTTCTGAACTGGGGTGATGCAGTGAGCTAAATAACGGTGATGGATCAAGCACTGATCTCTTGACTGGGTAAGAGTGGTCTTCTTAATTCAGACAGTCTGTTCATCACCACCCCCTTTTTGAATCCCTGTACCTATTTAAGCCTAATGATGTCCATGACGCGCAGCGGACGCATGCAGCAAGTGCTACGCAGGCGTACCAAAAGCGTGAAAAAGGCAAGCCAGTCTGCATCAGGACTGCTAACAACCATGCTGCCTGTGGCTCTCCCAATGGACACATCCAATGGTCCAGGGAACATCTGTTAAATATGAAAGTCAGGGACTGCAAGCACATTTTTAAACTCGACCGCATGGGGTCTCGACCGCATGGGGTCTTTCCCTCTAACAAACTGTCACATCTGCCAATATACGCCTATGTCAGATTCCGTGCAACCTATCCCGGTTTCATCTATTATCCCTGCCCCCTCTGACCGGACTCTGACTCACTCCTCTTCTATAAAGGCCTGCTCGATTAACTGCAGATCCCTTCCTCGCCACGCAGATGATATTTGCCTTTCTCTGGATGTCCATTCATTGGACTTAATGTTCCTAACCGAAACCTTGATCAAAGTCAGCTGTAACCCTGACCTCATACTAGCCATTCCGGCTGGTTTCCGGATCCTAGAGGTCAACAAGGCAGATAACAAATCCGGGAGAGGAGTCGCAGTGGTCCTCCGTTCATGCTAGGAAATCTCACATAGGAAACTCAAAAATGTGTGGCCCCTAGAAGCCATGTTCGTCTGTTGCACGATGGCCCCCAATGCTGTGGCTGAATCGTGATCTACAGACCCCCTAACTCCCCTGCCTGTCACCTGCTATAATGCAGCTGCTTCCCTCACCTTCACGCATGCAAATGTTATGATTCTGGGAGATTTTAACGTACATATGGACGATGATGATTGCACCGAAGCTAGTCAAATTTCTTTGACTGCCTTAACCTGACACAGCTTGATTATGGCCCTACGCATTCTGCTGGTCATAGGCTGGAACCCAATTTGAAAATAGCCCACCCCTTACCGCTCACCTGGCCCAATAATTTTTTTGATACCTTTCAGCTTGGAACTGACTTCCTGCTTTACCAGACCCCCTTTAAATCTCGGGAAAAAGAAGGATGTGGCACAACACCTGCACGTTCCACAACACCCCTTCAATTGTCATGGTACCCAGACACTAATTCAGCAAGCTTTAACAGTTGTCTATCTTCTGCCCTAGATACTTTTGCCCCCTCAGACCTGTCACCTCATCAAGAAAAAGGCCATCAGCCCCCTGGTTCTCTCCTGAGCTCCGTGTTGAGAGCTACTGTAAAAAACTGGAGCATGTCTGGAGATTATACTATGACCCTGCAACTAATATAGTATATAAAAAAGCACTAAAAAATGCCAACAAACTACAGCGTACAACTATGAGAGACTATTTCATGAATAAGAACCACTTAGCGGGGAGTTCAGCTAAAACTCTTTACAAAATTATACAAGAATTCACTAAGCTAGCCATCACTGCCAGTACAGTCCCCCCTACCATGCCCTTGTGCGCAGGGTTATCAGATTTCTTTCAGGACAAAATCCAAGACATGTTGTACCTTTACCCCCCTCAGACTAATCCAGAGCCTACTGCTGTGTCGGTCAGCAATGACACCATGACCACATTCTGTCCTCTATCTCTTGACGCTTCTCCCCTAAAACATCTGACCTGTAAATCCAGATCACCCAGCGATCCCTGCCCGACTCAGATTTTTAAACTCCTAGCACCCCGCAACAACACCCCTCTGAACCAGATTTGGAGCTCCTCATTCTGCTCTGGAACTTTCCCTGCTGTGTGGAAGCAGGCTTTTCATGTGCAGATTCTCAAAAAACCAGATGCTGAACATGCTATTTAAAAAATGTATAGACCTGTTTCCCTCCTACCGGCACCAGCAAAAATTCTCTAACAAATAGGAGTAACTTTCAACCCACCTGGAATCTCGTAATCACTTTCCTGACTCTCAGACCGGATTCAGAACTGGCACCATTACTGAGACCACCCTCCTTGAAGTTTTCAAGAGTATCCTTGAGTCAATGTGGGCAAGGCAACTATGCTGGTGCTACTTGATTTGTCTGCGGCGTTCCGTAGGGTCACCCACCCTATCCTTCTGGATAGGTTAAGAGACGTGGGTATTCAGGGCACGCCACTGTCTTTGATCCGGTCCTTCCTCGGAAACCTGCCTCAAAAAGTTCTTCATCCTTTCATCACTGACGAGAAACCCCTGCTCTGTGGGGTCCCGCAATCTCTGACTTGAGCCCTCTCCTTTTTAACGCCTACCTATAACCTCTTGTGGCACTGGTAGAATTCTGCGGGTTGAAGGTGATCTCCTACGCGGATGACACCCAAATGGTGTTCTCTTTCGAAGAGCATTCCAAAACATCATTTTCTAACTTTAGAAACTGCCTGAGTAACATCTCAGCTTGGATGTCATTGAACTGTCTCAAGCTTAACTCAGACAAAACTGAGGTACTCTTTTTTAACCAAAAACCTCGGCCACCCGGTATTTTGGTGGTCGTCAGAGTTGAATCCTCCTCCTGAGCCTGTTGACTCGGTGAGAAATCTCGGCTTCATATTAAACAATGAACTTTCCTGCAAAACCCAAATCAGACAAAGTGTCCTCCACTTTCTTCCCCTGAAGTCCCGTTGGACGGTAATTCATGCTTTCATTACATCTCACTTGGATGACGCCAACAGTCTCCATCTGGGGGCTTCCTCTTATCTAACTCGGCATCTGCAGATAATACAAAATGCTGCGGCCAGAGTGATTTGTAAAATACCTTTCCGCCACTCGATTACAAAAAGCATTAAATCAAGGCTAGCACTCATAGCATTTAGGGGACCAGGTCCAGCTTACCTGAGAGCTTGACTCAATCACTATCATCACGACCGTACCCTTAGATCAAACCACCAGCGTCAGCTCGCTATCCCCTCTTTTTGCAAGGCATGAATTTGTGGCAGAGCCTTTGTGGTCATAACCTCTAAACTCTGGAATGCCCTGCCACTCTCCATCCGCTCATCGGAGTCAGAACCTATTTTTCGAAATGCCTTGAAAACCTGGTTGTTCACCAACCTCTAGTTCTCTTCTCTGTGCCTGTCATCTGTCATCTGCCTCTCCGCCGGTATAACCCCGTTGGGGGTAGCTGTGCACATTATAAACTCAATAATAATTAAATTAAAAAATTGCTTGAATCCAGTGGCACAGTGAGCAAGGGACCCACATCTGGGCATACCCATCCCACTTAGGGCAAAAAGTGCCATGCAAACAAATGATGGACATAATGCTGAATAAATCATACATTCATTCTGAGTCAAGAGATGTTAGTTAAACCATTGTTCTTTTGTTCACCATGCCACCCCAGTTTAGACCCAGTCATATGAAAATAAGCCTTGATCCTGTTCCTCATGGGAACAGGGCTGCCCGAACTGCCAGGCCATGTCCTCCCTGGACCTGAAACAAGCACCCTGGGACCAGTTTCAGGGTATTACCCCTCATCACTCAGCCAGGCTAGCTTGAATCCTGTGGCACAGTGAGCAAGGGACCCACGCAAAGCATACCCATCGCACTTAGGGGGAAAAGTGCTATGCAAACGAATGAAGGACAGAATACTGAATAAATCATACATGCACTCCCAATCAAGAGATGTGGTTTAAGTCCATTGTTCTTTTGCTCACCATGGCATCCCAGTTTAGACCCAGCCATATGCAAATCAGTCTTGACCCTGTGTCTAGTGGGAACAGTCTGGCTCGAAATGCCAAGTCAGGTCCTCCCTGAACCTAAAACAAGCATCCTGGGACTAGTTTCGGGCTATAACCCCTTATTAGCCATGCCAACTTGAATCCATTGGCACAGTTAGCAAGAGGCTCATGACTGGGCATACCTATTCCACTTAGGGCAAAAAATGCTATTCAAACACATGATGGACATAATGCTGAATACATTAAACATTTACTCTCAGTCATGAGATCTGGGTTAAATCCATCATTCTTTTGCTCACCATGCTACCCCAATTTAGACCCAGCAACATGCAAATCAGTCTTGACACTGTGCCTTCTGGGAACAGTCCAGCCCGAACTGCCAAGCATCTGGTCCAGGCACTGACGGGCACAGATGGGCTTGTCTTTGGCATGTCAGCAGCAGGCCAGTGGCATACCTCTGCGAGCTCACACCTGCATTGAGTATGACCTGGGGGGATTCCGTTGGCAGGAAGAACAGTGAGTGGGATAATATAGTCTGGAAAACACCGTTGGGAAAACCCGGGCAGCTGTGGTGTCGCTGGATCAGTCTGGATTAAGCAGGAACTGGAGGCCAAAGGGAAGTGGCAAACTAGGTGTCCAGGTGCCAACATTGGAATGCTCATGCTTCTTGTGGATGCACAGAAACGTCCATGCTTCACCCATCAAATGCCCACTTCTATGAAATCTAAAGCAAAGCAGCACAAACTGATTTGTTGCAATACATTTATTATTGTCAAAAACTGAAAAGCAACAAGTGTCTCTGTCTTCTACAATTGCACAACTTTAAGGCTGTTTTCCATAGAAAAATATAATTTACAAATAGTAAATTGCGATGCTCTAAAGGTAATAGACCCACCAGCCGCTGGAGGGTGTAAATTCTAGAGTGAACTCTATGGAAAGACCTATTTAAATACAGATATGCAGCGGCACACAGAGGTAGTCCATACAATCTCATTGATTCGTAACTACAGAAGTTGTACAAAGGTAGTCCAGATCGATTATTCTTCTTTTTATTTTCCAGTCTTTTTGTACAAAAACAAGCACATTGGCAGCTGCCATGTGTTTCGTCCTATACACTTTTTCAAGGCAAGTAGAAATGAGATGTCAAAAAGAGCCGGGATAGATCAGAAGTAGCTAGTCCCAGTAAAACCTGAATTCCCTAGTAAATTCCTGTATGCATATACACAAAATGTTCTGTAATGTCAGCCCACTGCAAACAGATAGTAATCTCAGATTTCCTTTCAATGCAGGGAATCAGAGGCATGACGAAAACATATCACGGCAATTGGTTGAGAAGCGGTCAAGACATTCAATTCGGGCTGGACCTCCTTCAGGCCTTGACAAGCCTTGTAATTCTTTAGACATAGACACTGTCATGCTGTAATCCCAGTAACTGACAGTAAATAATAAAAAGATGAAAAATCCATCTGGACTGCCTTTGTACAACGTCTGCACTTACAAATCAATGTTATTTATGGACTACCTTTGTGGGCCTTGGTTTATGTGTATGTAAATAGTGTTGCATTACATTAACGTACAAAGTCATGCATATCATCCCTTGATTGGTTTTGTAAATCTTACTTCAGTCTGTACCTTGTTGACACAAGAACAAGGCAAAAGCTTAGGTAATCTTGGCACTGGGTTCAATCGTGGACCGCGACTCAACATCCTGCAAATCTGGACAAGTCACTCAACCCTCCCATGGAGGTACACTTCATTCTATTGCAAAGTGTTCCAATGCCCTCATGTCAGGTCCGCACAGTATGAAATGTGAGGAAATAATACTGCAATGATTCCACCCTCAAAGACATCCACTAACCTTGATATGGAACAGGTAAGACTTGTCATTCAGACCATAATAGTTTTAAAAAATTTAGACTTTTTCAGACACTAACTTTTATTTTCTAATGTATTAGAATCTGAGATTATCAGTATGATGCACTGCACATGGCCACTTTCCTAAGATAAACACATGGACATCTACCTTAATTAATGATCTAATACATCCAAATTAAAGGTGGCACCTTTGTTTCTCTTGTTATGTAATTTATCCCTTTTGATGAAAATACCATTGAGTTTCTTCACAGAAATATCAGCACTTAATGTGACGAGCACATTCCTGTCCTATGATTTGACTGTATACTAACTACTGTTTCTTTCATAACCGGTTTTCAATGTTCTGCCTGTGAATAGAAAAAGCACATTCACCCACAGTGTGCCTTAACTCATAAGTCATAGTTTGGCTCAGACTGAATGCAGCTCCTGCTCAGCCCTTTATTATTCTCAGGTCGATGCACTGCATTCCATTCATTCGGTCAACAGGAGCAACATGAAAGTCATACTAAACAGTGCAGATAATATTTTGGTAGTATAAAAACATACTGTTATGCTTCTGTGAAACTTGCACAGGGACCAGTAATTACACATAGAAACTCAAACACATTTGAAAATATCTAGATTCCTTGAGCTTTTTATTGATGAAAATAAGAGAAAAGCAGCATAACACATTTGTCATTATTTGCTTAGTTCTGGGCGTTACCCTGAAATAATTTTCACTGCACCGCTGATTGAAAATATACAAAAATATAAAAAGAGAAGTATTTTCAGGATTAAAAGACTGCATCCATAGAAAGACAAATAACAATTCTGAGGCAAAGAATCACATTTCTAAATATTACAAACATCACAAAAGGCAAGCTTCTAACTCCAGAAGCAATCACTGACATTGACAGAATTAAAGAAGCAATTTACGAAAGAAAATGGAAAAAGAAATGTAATAAAATACCTTACATAATGCGCGTGCTGCAACTTTTGCCAGTAGTAAACTTGACAATTTCTCTGAATGCTAAGATGGCTTTGAATGCTAAGATGACTGACACCTGTTACATATGTCAAAGGCCAGATGCAAAAAAAATTTTTACACCATCAGGTTAAATTCCCCTTATCTGAAAAATGTACTCTGAATAAATAATAAGTGCCACCTCACTCTAAACCTGTCCAAGCACAATGCAACAATCCTGATGTAATCGAAGGTTTCAAAAAGGAAGTGTTGAAGGTTTAGGATGATATATAATGCTATAGAAAGAAGCTGGAATGAGAACAAGACAAAGAGAATTATTAATGTAAAAAAATGAATAGAGATGAATTATAGATAGGATAAAGTAATATCTGCTGTACATTATAAGGTTATTACAGGCCACAGATGAGTTCCGTTACCAATAGGAAAAGGAGGTCAAAAGTAGATAGGATATGCAATGTCATTTTAACATATTGCAGAAGATAATTTATTCCTTATATTTCTAGGTCACACCATCATCATTTCACAAGCTGCTTACATTATTAGAATGTTGCTTCCTTCTGTGAAAAAGAAAGTATTGTGCAGACATGATGAATAAATGCAGAATTTGGAGTATTAAATAAGTAGTTAGTAATATTTTGCTAAATGTGTTAGAATCAGTTTAACGTAGTTCAGATTACAAAAAAAATTCAAATCTTAGTATGATTAGAAACATGAAGATCTCCTTTCTGCTGGTCATTGCTCACTGTACAAAAACAGTTCACATACCAAAAGTATGGTTTTATTTGTATTGTTTAAAGTGCACCTTCCTTGATGCTCCATGACCTTATTTTAAACTTGGCTGCAGGCATTATGATATCAGCTGTAACAAGCAAATTATATTTTTATACTGGGATTGTTGTTTCCCATTCAGTATAATGATACTGAAACTGCGGATGTTAAGAAATGACAGCTATGTGCATGTGTGTGTGTGTTTTTTTGTGTGGGGGGTGTACCTGTTTGTGTTACACACTCACACTGAGAGGATTTGATTGCAAAGTGGGGACCTGTATCCAGGTCCCCAAAAGGCAACAGCTTTAAAATGATAATAAAAATGACTTCAAGAACATATGGGTCAATTTTTTTACAACTTTTTTTAAAATTGTATTGTAAGGAGTCGGAACTGAATTTCATGAAGTGTGTTTATATGTTTGCTCAGCTCTGTCCCTGTAGACAGGAGATAGTAGTGCAGTCTACACCTGTATTTTTCCAGATATGTTCAATAAAAATTAAAATAAAAGTTTGTTTACATGAAGCTATTGAATTTAGACTATTCTAACAAAAGGAATTAGTAGTGGTGTTCCCCAAAGAGGGAACAACTGCACATTCAAATATGTCAAATAAATAGTTGGTTGGGGCACAAAGTGACTAGAAATATTGAAAATAGAGTGGGAGTGCTAAGGAGACCACCATCACTCACTACCAATGGTGACTAAGGCAGATCTAAGGGACCTGTCGAAAAAACATACAAAAAGGGTCAGATAAGCACTATCCTAAAAGTAATGTTACAGATGACCTATTAATCACAATGTTTTTTTAAACCCACACAGTCATAATATAAGAAGAAATCCTTCTAGAGACAAGATGATCAAGCCGAGGGCTTTTGGAAATGATTTTCTTTTTATTCACAAACGTCAGAGAAACAGCCAACACGTGTTTCGTCGGTACAAAGTCCATGCCACGACTTTCTCAAGGCTAAAAAGATTAAGAATCAGAAATGTCTTATGAGGATGTGGTACGGTAACCTCAATCGGTAGGTGGAACACTGTAGAATATGGACTCAGTGGTGAGTGCAAACATTTTAATGCTTGTATCAGGCATTCTGAGTCTTTATGTTGCTTTGCCTCTGTTTACATACTATTATGCTCTATGGAATATGCTTAATTAGATGATGGATAGATGAGTGAGTGTTTAGCGCCAAGGGTTACATTCTTTGATACAGCTAACAGAAGCAATGTTATGCCCACAGCATGGGGAGCATTTTTTTTATTGAAACTTTAGTGAACTTCTTAGAAGATATATGTATAAATATTATGATGATATTTATTTTTTGAGAATTAAAGAGAAGTATAATATACAGAGAATAGAGTGGCCAGCAAAAGGTGTGTCACAAGGAACAGTGCTGGATGCAAGATGTTGCACTTTTTTAAGTTGTCTGATACCTTTGCAATAGGTTATCTTTTCTAGGGAATACTGAGTTAAACAGAATGATTGATTTCCTGTCTTTACATCTATATGTTAGATGTGTGAGAATTAATGGTTTCTTGTTATACAAACCTTTTTTATTAGTTGCACTTAAACAAAATGAGTTTAATATATGTTGGTTAGCTGAGTAATGAAAAATTGCTGGTTGCACACTGGCTTTCCAGTCGGAAGACACACAACTAATGGCTTGTGTGCTCAAACAATGTATCAATGAATAAAGTAACTGATATCTGAAATGTATAAGGTATGTAATGCTTTGTTGTGGTCCATTAGAAACCAAATGAAAATTTCCACAATAAACATATTCTTTGCTTAGACTCACAACCGTTATGAATTACCCACATTATTCAATGGCATCCAGTTTTACGCAGGACTCCATGCATTACAGGTACCCCTTAATCAGAGGTAACTATTAAAAAAACAATGTTCTGAACATTAGTACAGAACATGGTTACCCTGTACAACCTTCTGCATGTGCTCATGTCCCTAATCAACTCTATTAAAAAGTACGTCCTTACATTACAACATATACAGGATTATAACGTGCACAGAATCATCAATGAATGATAACCGAATCATAAACAACTATCACCTTGTGCACATGCAGAACACAACAGTGCCTTATATATAATAACTTTGCCTGCATGCAAGCGTATTGATAGAGACACCAACCATAGCCAGTATCAACCGTTAGTTCACTAAATGTGGTATCAGTTTTCAAATTGTTGTGTAGCCCATGTGGCATGTTAAACATTGGGAAACAGAAAGGAAAATGAAAATCTTAATCACTGCATGAGATCACTTACAATTGGTGGTATGGCTTATTTTACTTACTAGAATTTATGCAAAAATTGTATAGACCCAGAGCGTCATGAGATATGAATGCTGGGAGTGGGTTACATGATGGAGAGTGAACCAGCAGCGCCCATCTTACACAGTGAGATTGGCTTTCCAGGCAAAAGTGAGTATCTAGATGTTTAAAAACAAGGGTCAATCAGGCACATGCAACAAAAGAAAAAACTGTCGCAAATGAGCAGATTCTCAGATTTGCCCCTTTGCGACCGATATTTTTGTATTTGGGATGCATCATCCCAAATACAAAAATTGCAATTTAAGTAATTTCTAAATTGCGATTATTTAAATCGCGATTTCATTTAAGGAATCGCAAATTGAGATTCCTTAAATGCAATTCAACAAAGTAAAAAAAATTGCGATTTTGCTAATAGGAGTAGCAATTTACCATCAATTTGTACTTGATGATAAGTTTCAAAAACTTGCACTAGAGTGCATTTTCCAAAGTTCCATTTTACACACACACATTTCCTTGGGGCATGTGTATGCGCAAGATCTACTCATATACAGATTTCAGGGGTGCAACAGGGTGTCTTAATTACACCCTTGCACCCTTGAAATTGCATGCGCAATTTGCGAGTACCTATTGGGTACTCGCGAATTATGAATGCAATTCCCATTCATTCCTATTGGCCTGTAGGCACATAGGAATGAATGGGAAGACATTCCTTAATTGTGACTCGTAATTTGACAGTCACAATTAAGGAACGTTTAGAAATCGCACATTTTTTAGCAATTTACAGCTCTCCATTGGACGGACCACAGCTGCGTTCACTTTATCTACAATAAGACCACAACCCACAACCATCCTCAACCTACTCTGCGAAGAAACTGGAACAAAATCCCCATCGACCAGATCTCCTCATCGCTTCTTCAAAACCCCCCTGCCCACTCTTCAAACCCCAACCAAGCAGCCATTAACCTCACTCAATGGCTAACCAACAGCGCCAACAACCTAGCCCCCCTGAAAAAACGTCAAATCAAACTAGGCAACAAAAATGCCCCCTGGTTCAACGAGGGTCTTAAGAAATCCAAGAAACTCTGTCGCTCCCGTGAGAAGGCCTGGAAAAAAGACCCAAACACCAGCACCAGGGACGCCTTCAAAAACGCCCCCCGCATACACCACCAACTGATCCGGACTGCCAAGAAAGCCGCATTCAAAGACCGACTAGACAACAACGCCCACAACAGCAAGGAATTATTTAACATCATCAAAGAGTTTACCAACCCCATTGCCAACTCGAACGACATCACTCCCTCTCAAACCCTTTGCGACTCCCTAGCTTCGTTCTTCCACGACAAAATCGCAGACATCCACAACAGCTTCGACAACCAACCCGGAGACCAACCCACCCAACCTTCTACCGTACCTTGACCCCCCTTGAACATCCTTAATGAATGGAACCCAATCTCCACTGAGGACACCATCCGACTGATGAACTCCATGCACTCAGGATCCCCCACAGACCGATGCCCTCACCACATCTTCAACAAAGCAGATTCCATCATAGCACCACACCTCCGAGACGTCATCAACTGCTCCCTCAACTCCGCCACCTTCCCGAAAAGCTGGAAACACGCCAAACTCAGTGCCCTTCTGAAAAAACCCACAGCTGACCCCACCGAACTCAAAAACTACCGCCCCATCTCGCTCCTTCCATTCCTGGCCAAAGTCATCGAGAAAGCTGTCAACAACCAACTCGCCGCCTTCCTCGAAACCAACAAGTCCCTCGACTCCTCACAGTCCGGCTTCCGAGCCAAACACAGCACTGAGACCGCACTCATCGCAGCAACAGACGACATTCGAACTCTACTGGACAATGGAGACACAGTCGCCCTCATCCTCCTCGACCTCTCCGCTGCCTTCGACACAGTCTGTCATAGCACCCTGTTACAATGCCTCAGAAACATCGGAATCCAGGGAAAAGCACTGGAATGGATCACCTCGTTCCATGCCGGAAGAACCCAGAGAGTCCGCCTCCCACCATTCAAGTCAGAGGCCACTGAAGTAATTTGTTATTAAGGAAAACAACGGTCCTTGGAGTAAAAACGTTTTTTACAATTCCAATGAAGATATAGACTCCAATCAGTGCTATGTCAGAAAATTTTCAGTGCCCAGCCGGGCCTGAAATTTTTATTGAAGTATAAACATAGATAGAAAGACCATCAGGAAGGTCTAATTCAGAGACTGATAGGGTACAAGCCTGTACCTATCCAGAACACACTCGAACAGAGTGAGTGAAAAAAGATAAGAGAAGAGAAGAAAGTAAAAGATAACAGGCAAAAAGAACATGGGAGCCAACTGTCCCTTGCATCATTAGCACATTTTGCAAAGCAAGTTCAGACAGACAATTACTGTAACAATATTAACACAATGAGACGGTTACAGAATTGTCAGAGTGTTGACGGCGTTTCGATCCCGGGCTCCTAGTGAACTGGGATCATCATCAGGACTTTAGAATATATTGCCTGTTTGTACTTTTTTTAAAAACCTGTTAGTAGTGGGGAAAAAAGTTGGGAGAGAAGAAAGAAAGAATTCTTGTTTAAGTTCAGCACTTGTTTCAGAAGCTATGCACTTAGATTCACATATTATGCATCCGTGTCATGCCAAGGTGCTTGACATTTAGCTAAAGCCCATTCATTTTGACATTAATTTTTAAAGTTAAGATGGACCAGTCTCATGCTTTCAGGGAGAGTGCACGTGGAATTAAAACCGGGACCGGTTCATTACACTGTGAACCTACCGACTTTATCGTGATTGTGGCTAGAATGTCTTTGTCAAGGTTTGAGCAGTGCTGGCTGCGACGTGAACATGCAGAGCGTGATGATCAAAGATAAATCCGGCAAGGCTGTTTTTGTGCCTAAAGTGATTACAATGTGTTAATGTGATCAGGGACAAACCTTGTGGAGCGAGGTTCAATCTGCTCCTGTGAGTCGTGAGCAGGTGGTTGAGATCGGAAGGGAGAGGACTTGTGCCTAAAATAAAAACGATCCGTTACGATCGAGCGACTTTACATGCAATGACAGGCAGTGTGTGAGCGGGGCCAGTGATTACCCCAAGTTCCTTTTATGCGGACATGTTACAGTAAACCTGCTAGCAATGTTACATCCAACGCGGAAAATTACGATGTATTCAGCCCACACAAGGGTGGGCACTCGAAATATTTCAAGGTCTGGAAGAAAAGGGGGGGGGGTTCTATTTCAGTAACCGCAATTAATGCCTATGACAGATCGTTTTTATTTTAGGCACAAGTCCTCTCCCTTCCGATCTCAACCACCTGCTCACGACTCACAGGAGCAGATTGAACCTCGCTCCACAAGGTTTGTCCCTGATCACATTAACACATTGTAATCACTTTAGGCACAAAAACAGCCTCGCCGGATTTATCTTTGATCATCACGCTCTGCATGTTCACGTCGCAGCCAGCACTGCTCAAACCTTGACAAAGACATTCTAGCCACAATCACGATAAAGTCGCTAGGTTCACAGTGTAATGAACCGGTCCCGGTTTTAATTCCACATGCACTCTCCCTGAAAGCATGAGACTGGTCCATTTTAACTTTAAAAATTAATGTCAAAATGAATGGGCTTTAGCTAAATGTCAAGCACCTTGGCATGACACGGATGCATAATATGTGAATCTAAGTGCATAGCTTCTGAAACAAGTGCTGAACTTAAACAAGAATTCTTTCTTTCTTCTCTCCCAACTTTTTTCCCCACTACTAACAAGTTTTTTAAAAAAGTACAAACAGGCAATATATTCTAAAGTCCTGATGATGATCCCAGTTCACTAGGAGCCCGGGATCGAAACGCCGTCGACACTCTGTCTGAACTTGCTTTGCAAAATGTGCTAATGATGCAAGGGACAGTTGGCTCCCATGTTCTTTTTGCCTGATATCTTTTACTTTCTTCTCTTCCCTTATCTTTTTTCACTCACTCTGTTTGAGTGTGTTCTGGATAGGTACAGGCGTGTACCCTATCAGTCTCTGAATTAGACCTTCCTGATGGTCTTTCTATCTATGTTTATACTTGAATAAAAATTTCAGGCCCGGCTGGGCACTAAAAATTTTCTGATATAGCACTGATTGGAGTCTATATCTTCATTGGAATTGTAAAAAACTTTTTTACCCTAAGGAATGTTGTTTTCCTTAATAATTGACTGCCCAAGGTCCCTAGGTACTCATTGAGTCCCCTTGTTTTTCTGAAAAGACTGAAGTAATTTGTGGCGTGCCACAAGGATCCTCACTCAGTCCCACCCTCTTCAACGTATACATGAGCCCCCTCGCGGCCATCGCATGCCAACACAACCTCAACATCATCTCTTACGCTGATGACACTCAACTTATCCTCTCACTCACCAAAGACCCGAACAACGCCAAAACCAACCTACATGAAGGAATGAAAGAAGTAGCCGAGTGGATGAAGCACAGCCGTCTGAAACTGAATTCCGACAAAACTGAAGTCCTTATCTTAGGTACCTCCCCCTCTGCCTGGGACGACTCTTGGTGGCCAGAGTCCCTTGGAAAAGCACCCATCCCGACAGACCACGCACGGAACCTGGGCGTCATTCTGGACTCCTCACTCTCGATGACCAGACAAGTCAACGCCATTTCATCATCTTGCTTCAACATTCTTCGCATGCTCAAAAAAACATTTTGCTGGATCCCCACCGAAACTAGAAAAACGGTCACCCACGCACTGGTTACAAGCCGCCTGGACTACAGAAACACCCTATATGCCGGTACCACCGCAAAACTTCAGAAAAAACTCCAACGCATCCAGAACGCCTCAGCCAGACTCATACTAGACATCCCGCGTAACGACCACATTTCGGGTCACATGAAAAACCTCCACTGGCTCGCCATCAATAAGAGGATAACATTCCACCTCCTAACCCACGCACACAAAGCACTTTACGAACTTGGACCCGATTGCCTCAACACACGACTTTCCTTCTACACCCCCTCCCGCCAGCTTCGCTCCTCCAACCAAGCCCTTGCTGCTGTACCTCGCATCAACAAAACCACCATAGGAGGAAGATCCTTCTCCCACCTGGCGGCTAAAACCTGGAACTCACTTCCCATTCACCTTCGCCTCACTCAGAACCACCTAGCATTCAGGAAGCAACTTAAAACCTGGATATTCGACAAGTAATCCCCCACCCCTCTCCAAGCGCCTTGAGACCCTCTGGGTATGTAGCGCGCTATATAAATTTATTGAATTGAATTGAATTGAATAATTGCGATTCCTTAATAATCGCAAATAAGGAATCGCAAAAGTCTACCTTAATCAATGTGCCTAAATATATCCGCAATCCATATATAAAACAAAAATAAAGTAGAAGTTACTTATTAACAAAAGCACATATATAAGGCACTTATTCCCTAACCTGGTAACCCCCTATTACCTAAGGTGAAGACCATATTGGACAAAATCATGTCTGTTAGCATCATCTATGATTGGTACTCCTCTGTCCCCACACATTATATCCTACTATATGAATTATACGGGGACCATTACAGTCAATGTACATATTTTACACAATTACTTTGTCACATTTTCCTAAACCACCATAATGGGTTTAAAGATCTAATCATGAAATATTCATTGTAATTCATATTCAATGTAATTAACAATTTTACATTAGGGTTCCCAGAAAAAGGTTATAACCATATTTGAATATCAATTGTTCAGGTGCAAGCAAACTTCTTTTGTCATCCACATAGGTTACTGGGAACAACCATCATATCAAAGACCAGATTACATCCATATTGTTTTAGCCACTTATAGCTGTATCAAATCAAATTGCAATGTGTTGTGCAGCCATAATAATTGACCATTTCATGGTGTCCTCAGAATGATTCATTTTTCTTTAGTGGTCAACCATTGGTGCACCTAATACATGACATTTGATCTGAAATTGATGTTGTAGAAAACATGTCCTCTCAGGATGTGCTGCCTGACTTATATAAACTTTATTCCAAGAGCATTTTACAAAGTAACAACATTTCTCATATTGCAATTAGAAAATTTTGTTTGTTTGTTTGTGAATTATACCATTGAGTCTTACAAACTTACAGCCTGATTCATCAATGTGAAGTTTTGCGAGCCTGAAATAGCGATTCATAAGGAATCGCTATTCCAGACTCGCAAAACGGGATTCATGTAGGATTCACAATATTTTTTGCGAGTCCTACTGATTCCTTATTTGCGATTAGCTAATTGCTAATCGCAAATAAGGAATGACTCCGCATGCATTCCTATGGGCCTTTAGGCCCATAGGAATGCATGCGGAGTCATTTCTTATTTGTGATTAGTAATTAGCTAATCGCAAATGAGATTGCGATTTCAAGGGTGCAGGGGTGTCCAAAGGACACCCTGTAGCACCCCTGAAATGTTAAATTACACAGATGTTACACACACACATGTCCAAAGGACATGTGTGTGTGTAACATGCAACTTAGAAAAATGCTTTTAAAAGCATTTCTCTAAGTTTTCGCTATTTACCACGAGGTTTGACCTCGTGGTAAATAGCGGCCCAAAATTGCGAAATCGCAATTTTTAAATGTTTCAAGAATAGCATTTAAGGAATCTCTAATAGAGATTCCTTAAATGCTATTCCTCGCAAATTTGCGAGTTCTTAAATAGAGACTTTTGCTTCTGTGGTGATGAATTCCAAAAGCAAAAATTGCACTCGCAAAGGGCCAGATTCTCAGAATCTGGCCCTTTGCGAGCGCAATTATGCTTGATGAATCAGGCTGAAAGTCACTACTGAATATACAGAATCAACAAGCTCTGAAAGCTGTAATGGTCCACTAAAACCAACATTTTAGAAATATTTATCGGTTTCTCAATAGTTTTTGTAGCTCTGACAAATGGTAATGTAAATTCTTGCCTCTCCTAAAAAACAATAAAGGTTTTGGAATATTAACTTTTGATAAAAAATTCTAGTTATTTTGGCTAGTCCGCTTCATCTTATTAGCTTTGATGGCAAGTGAATGGTGTATTGCTATTGACATTCAGTTTGGGCAACAGTAGTGTTTCACACACAGTAAACCAAACTCCTTTCAAGGCTTTTTTTGCCCATATTTTGGGATAACATCTGTCTAATAACTTGCCAACAAATTGTTTTGTATTTTTAAAGTAACCATCCTAAAGGGGGAAATTGACTGAATGGGAAATTTAAAGTCCTAGGACATCCACTAGAATTGCCAATGGTGTGTTCTGGTCTGACGGTTCAGCGAATAGACTAACAGCTATTTTTTCTTCTCTCAGTTCAATCAAAAGATCGAGGAAATTGACTCTGATGGAATCATTTCTCATAGAAAATTGTAAGTCCTTAGTCCTTTGCTTCATCCATTCCAGAAAGCTGGCCAAGGTCTGCTGCTTTTCTGTCCAAATCATAAGGACATTGTCAAAGTATCAATACAATTTGTTCATAAATGATTTGAAAGTGCTGTCTAAAAGAAAATCCACTTTCTTTTTAAAATGAAAGACATAAAGAGGTTGCCTATCTCTTGTGCAAAATTATAGCCCATCGCAACACCCTTAATTTGTAAATATAGATCATTAAAAAAAAAGATTTTTCATATACACGGATGCAAATTCAAAACAGCATTAGGCACAAACATTGTAGGGTTGAGTTCTAGAATTCATAACCTCTGTAATTACAGGAATAGCTTCATCCTAAAGAATATTACTCTATGATGCTTCACTATCGAAGGTCACCAAGAGATCTGTGGTACTAGCAAACAAGTACCCTTCTATATTGCTAATTCAATCTCATACATATGCATCAGTGATCTGCACAAATGGTTTAAGAAAAGTGTCTATGTGGGCAAGAGGCTCAACAAGGGAACTACAAACAAGTATTCATCTCAAAGTGAATTGTTTCCATTCACTTTGAGATGAATATTTGTTATGGATTATAATGGATTTGTCCCCATTTGAAGTTCAATGAACATATGTAGCGAATATGTGATATATGACATTGTTTGGATCGACCTGAAATATTGAAATTAACAAACTACTGAATATCTTTTGAAGATTACGCAAGTCACTTGAGTTTACATGCAGCCACGCACACTCTGTGCGCTAGAGTGCTGTGGGATAGTTCTTACCCACCGTAAGACTCTCCATATCTTCGTATGCTTGGCACCTTTTAGAACCAGAAGGTGTTCTCCCCGAGCACCTATAACATTTTCACTTGGTTGACCATTAGATTATCCTTCTCACCTGGTAGTGCAGCGGTTGCTTTATCAATTTCTTAATCACAACAGTGTCATTTATAGCCAATTGATGTACTTCTTGAATCTCCGATAGAAGGTGGACTTGTTTTTTAATTCATTCAAATTAGTCTCAGAGGCGTCTGTCTTGTGTATCAGAGGTGGTGGAGGCTTGCATAGATAGCAGCATCTTAAGAACGCCAGAGAAGAGGACAAGGGGAAGGATCTGAGAGAGACAAAAAAAGAGCAGTAACCAGTGCCTGGAAGGGTTGGGCACTTTTAGAAATGGAAACCTAGAGTCATCCTTATGCAACATAGACTTTAGGAGAGGGTTAGAATAGAAAAGTAGTAACAGATATGCACTGTAGAGGTTAGTAAGTGATGTTAAAGTATTCCATTCTCACAAACAATTATTACTGGTCACATATGCCAAGATCGCTCAGTGCTCCCAGCAGAGTCCTTAGGAGGTAATGAGCATTGTCTGAGCACATTTATGTTACACAACAGGCCCTGTGAGTGACACACTGTGTTCCGTTGTCAATAGGGGCTAAAGGTAAGATGAAGGTAACTTGTCAAGGTATGCTGGTCTACAATGCCTGATTGCTCGGGGGTATAGTGCTCCCAGTTAACCTTTCTTACTGCGAAGAAGGTATAAAATTAGCAGCTTCTTTTTCTTCACATATATGTGGTTATGTGCCTTAATTTGTCTGAGGAGTTAAAGAACATGGAGTTAAATAGCAGGTACTTTAAACAACTTTATAGTCACCATGGCTCGATGCCCATTGCAGAGAGGCCAATGAGTGAATGAGCATGTAGCCTGAAAATCAGTATGCTGCATAACGGGAACTGTAACTGGCACTGCCTTCAGCCTCACCTGTCAAGAGCAGTCATTCTAATACTGGAGATATCTTACTGTGTGTCTTGGGATCGTGGGGCCTGAAAATAAAACAGACAACACTACAGAAGCATTTAGTTTACATCAAATGAGAACATCCAAATCTAAGTCCCTAGGTTCTCTATGCATGCAAAGTGTGCATTGTTTAGTAATGGGCGGCCTGCTACACAACAAGGAGTTTGTGCTGTTTTCACTGTGATGCGGTAGCATGGCTATAAATTAGCATGGCTACTCAGGAGACTGGCTCGCCATGTAAATAACTAGTTCACAGTACCAAACGCCCTGTTCTACAGTGAAAGAAGGGGTCAAAAATTCTGAGAATCACCCACTCACATATCTCTGCACAGAGTCGCACACACCCCCACCTACCCAAACAGATACTCAGGCACCCATACAGATACTCAGGCAACCAATCAATAACCTATATAGACATTCATAAAACTACTCACCAACCCATGCAGCCACTTACACACCAACCAACAGACAGTCATTAACCCATCCATTTAGTAGGACATGTTTAATCACTCACTTATTCAGTCAGCCATGCACCTACTAAATCATCCATTCAGACACTCATATACCCACTCATTCTTCAATACATCTTGGCATTAACAAATATAATACATATTTAAACTTTACAGAAACAGACAGATACTGGATGATGTCAACAGTGATGTCATCAGTGCTGTCATTTGAGATGTCACCAGTGATGTTACTGACCATGTCATGAATGATGTAATATGTGACTTCATCAGCAGTGCATTGCAGGGGCGTGAGTTATAGGTAGCTCAACTAACTATAACAGCCTTATTTATCTGGTTTTGTACAAGTGAATTATCCAACTAACTATACCGTCCCTGAAACCTATGTTTTTTCAGTGAATTATAAAGGTTTTTTAAATGCTAATAACTAACTATAAAGGTAATCCAATTGGTTTTTCAGTTAATTTCAAAGATTTTTTTAAATGTTAATTTCTAACTATGCCTACAGAGGTAGTACATGTGCAGAAAGATGAAGAAAGGCACAGAAGGAAGCAAGAGAAAAGCAGAAAGCGGCAACAGAACTCCAGAAAGATGAAGAAAAGTGCAGAAAGACTCCCCCAACTTTTTGCTGACTGGTACTGTTGGTAACTGACTCTGACTAACCTGGCCATGAGCCAGTGCTCTGCTAAAAGACACGTAGAATACAGTGAAAACACCTACATACACTAGGGTACACCAAGGGTTGGGGTACCCCTGTGATTGCCAGGACTTCCCCTGTAAGGCCCTGGAACATAATAGGGTCGGGCGATTAAAACTATCTCTAAGTCAGAGGGGCAGAACGAGGCAAGAAAAGTGACAAAAGAAGTAAAAGAGGTTTGTAAATAGGCAAGATGGGTACAGAAAGAGGGAAGAGAAGTACAGAAAAAAGGAACAGGGGTGCCAAAGGAGACTAGAGAGGTACAAAAACAGGCAAGAAAGGGACATAAAGAGGGAAATTGGTTGCAGAAAGAGGTAAGAGAGATATAGAAATGGATACACGAGGTGCAGAAAGAACCAAGAGCAGTACAGAAAGAAGCAAGACAAGTGAAGAACAAAAGAAGTAGAGGTGGAGAAATAGGGAAGAGGATTACAGAAAGTGGCATGAGGGATGCAGAAATTTGAAGAGTTGCAGAAAGAAGAAAGAGCAGTGCAAAAAGAACAATCAGAGGTGCACAAAGAGGCAGTCTATCTCAGTCAGTAAGTCTCTCTCTCTCTCTCTCAGTCAGTCAGTCTCTCTCAACTAGTCAGTCTCTCTTAATCAGTCAGTCTCTCCCAGTCAGTCAGTCTCTCTCTTATTCAGTCAGTCTTTTTCTCTCTGTATATCAGTCTCTCTCTCTGTCAGTCTCAGCCAGTCAGATTCTCTCTCAGTCAGTCAGTCTCTCTCTCTCTGTCAGTCTCCTTCTGACAGTCAGTCTCTCTCTATCTCTCTCTGTCAGTCAGTCTCTATCTCAGTCAGTCTCTCTCTGTCAGTCAGTCTCTATTTGCCAGTCTCTCTCTGTCAGTCTATCTCTCTGTCAGTCTCTCTCTCAGTCAGTCAGTCTCTCTCAGGCAGTCATTCTCTCTCTCTGTCAGTCAGTCTTTCTCTGTCAGTCAGTCTCTTTGTCAGTCAATCTATCTCTCTCTGTCAGTCTCAGTCAGGCAGACTCTCTCTGTCAGACAGTCGGTCTCTCTCCTAGTCAGTCAGTCACTCTCAGTCAGTCAGGCTCTCTCTCTTAGTCAGTCACTCTCAGTCAGTCAGGCTCTCTCTGTCAGTCAATCTCGCTCAGTCAATCAGTCTCTTTCAGTCAGACAGTCTCTTTCTCAGTCAGTGAGTCTCTCTCTCTCTCTCAGTCAGTCTCTCTCACTCAGTCAGTCTTTTTTAGTCAGCCAGTCTCTCTCAGTCGGTCATTCTCTCTCTCCCAGTCAGTCAGTCTCTCCTAGTCAGTCAGTCTCTCTCAGTCAGTCATTCTCTCTCTTAGTCATTCAGTCTTTTTCTCTCTGTAAGTCAGTTTCTTTCCCACTCTGTCAGTCTCAGTCAGTCAGTCTCTCAGTTAGTCAGTCTCTCTCCCTCAGTAAGTCAGTCAGTCTCTCTCTCTCTCTCTCTCTCTCTCTCTGTCAGTCTCAGTCAGTCAGACTCTCTCTCAGTCAGTCTCTCTCTCCCAGTCTCTCTCTGTCAGTCTCTCTCTCTTTATGTCAGTCAATCTCTATCTCAGTCATTCAGTCCCTCTCTGTCAAGTCAGTCTCTCTTTGCCAGTCTCTCTCTCTGACAGTCTCTCTCTGTCAGTCTCTCTCTCTCTCTCAGTCAGTCTCTCCCAGGCAGTTATTCTCTCTCTCTGTCAGTCAGTCTCTCTCTCTGTCATTCAGTCTCTCTCTTAGTCAGTCTGTCTTTCTGTCATTCAGTCTCCCTCTCAGTCAGTCTCTCTCTCTCTATCTCTCTCTCAGTGACTCAGTCTCTCTCTGTCAGTCAGTCTCTGTCTAAGCCAGTCAGTCTCTCTCAGTCAGTCAGTATCTCTCTCAGTCAGTCAGTCAGTCTTTATATCAGTCTGTAAGTCTCTTTCTCTCTCAGTCAGTCTCTCTCTGTCAGTCCATATCTTCGTCAGTCAGTCTCTCTCCCCAGTCAGTTTTTCTTTCTCTCAGTCAGTCAGTCTCTCGCTCAGTCAGTTTCTCTCTGTTAGTCAGTCTCTTTCTCTGTCAGTCAGTTTCTCTTTCCCTGTCAGACTCAATCAGGCAGTCTCTCTCGGTCAGTCAGTTTCCTTCTCTCTCTCTGTCAGTTTCTCACTGTCAGTCAGTCAGGCCCTCTCTCAGTCAGTCAGTCTCTCCCAGTCAGTCAGTCTCTCACTGTAAGTCAGTGTTTCTATCTGTCAGTCTCAGTGAGGCAGTCTCTCTCCGAGTCAGTCAACCTCTCGCTGTCAGTCAATCTCGCTCAGTCAATCAGTCTCTCTCAATCAGTCGATTTCTCTCTCAGTCAGTCAGTCTCTCTCTGTCAGTCAGCATATCTATCAGTCAGTCAGTCTCTCTCTGTCAGTCAGTCTCTCTATCACTGTCAGCCTCAGTCAGTCAGCCTCTCACAGTCAGTCAGTCTCCCTCTCAGTCAGTCAATGTCTCTAAGTCAGTTTGTCTCTCTCTGTCAGTCATTCTCTTTCCCAGTCAGTCTGTTTCTCTCTCTCTCTCTCTCTCAGTGAATCTGTCTCCCTCTCTGTCAGTCAGTCTCTCTCTCTCAGTCAGTCTCTCCTTGCCAGTCTCTCTCTCTGACAGTCAGTCAGTCAGTTATTTTCTCAGTCAGTCTCTCTTTCAGTCAGTTAGATGGTCTCTCTCTGTCAGTCAGTCAGTCTCTCTCTCTCTCTCTCTCTGTCAGTCTCAGTCAGTCAGTCTCTCTCTCTGTCAGTCTCAGTCAGTCAGTCTCTCTCAGTCAGTTAGTCTTTCTTTGTCAGTCAGTCTCTCAGATGTCGGGAAATCACCAGACATCTGGTGGCATCTTTCTATCGCCGCCCTGGTCACTGGCAAGTGGCCAGACTCTGTCTCCTTTGCTTTCAGGTTCTTCAGATATTTGACCCACCCTTGGATTCACCCGGACATGTTTCCTCTGGTCGCTTGCAGCGCTTCTTTGCAGATCTCCATTGAAATCAACAACGAAACCCGCCAGACCAAAAGAGACCTATGCACCTGGCTTCCGTGGGTGAGGTAACACGAGTACTCTGGTAGTTTCGAGGGTTTTGGCCTTCCTAGTATCTAAGTCTAAAAGGGTTCCATCGTAGTTCATTTCGAAGTGTCCTTAATTTGTAAAATTGTAACTTGTTTGTTTCCCATAGAAAGTCAATTGTTGTATAGCAATTTAGGACCCTAATGTAATTTTCCCGATTCATGCCCTTAGATAGGTATAAATCACCATATCCTTATATAGGCATAGAAATCATAACCATATTTAGACATAGCTCATGCAGTCCAAATACAGTATGGCTACTTCCGCTAGTTCCAAAAATCCACAACGATTTCTTGTAAAACTCGGCTTGAGCAGTTGGGGACTTCCCCTTGCTTGAATATTGATTTGTCCAAGAACTCATGGAGTTTTCAATGAACTGAGACTCTTTTGTGACATTATTATGTCCACCTTTCCCTCAAACTCAGCACCTTCAAGGTATAAATATGCCCACACTTGCCCAAGCAAACACACAGTGGTTTGGAGCAGTTCGACTATCTACTTGCCCGACGCATCTTACTACAGCAAGTGCCGAAGGAAGCCGACCCTCCAGCATACGCACTGAGAGAGACCCTGTCTTTTCTCTTGGTGAGAAATCCAGCTCCAGTGTTTCCAAGCTCCACTTGGGGGGTGTTGGGAAATCGAGTCCTGAGACTGACCTCCTTCATTCTAAGCCAAGGTGCTGAGCTCATTAGACCCTAAGTGAAATCTTGGACGAAATATTGGCAAAATAATACTAAACCTATTCTACACCACACTTACTTCTTCCCTCATACTAGACTTAGGTTAGGTACAATGAGGTAGGCATATTTTAGAAGCACCAGTTCAGTACTTTTAGTCTTTATTTATTTATGTTTGTATTTTATGGCTTAGAAACCATACCATGCTTTTCAGTATTATTTTATAATACTCTTCTTGCTGTATGCATTATACAGTCTTACGATTGTAGCAGTTCATTTCTTCTGCATGAGAAAGAAGACTGTTCAATATATACTTTTATTGAAAACGCCCTTCTCTCTATATCTCTGCACCTCTGGTGAAACGAAGCATGCACGAATGATTGAGTAAAATATCAATCTATTGTTTCCACAACTCTGAAGATCAGTTTTATCTTGGGGAAACAAAGTTGTCATGTTAATGCAGTTGTCAGACACTAATCCCTTCTTGTGATCTATAGGATATATTATTCAAATGCGCAGAGCCAATTGGGAATATAGGAACTACACTACACAATGGTAACCCGCGGCTGTGTTTAGACACTGCACGCGTCTACCTTGGGCCTTCTACTTCCTAACCTTTGCTTGTCCTGAGTAGCCCCAATGATTCCACAGGCCCCCGGCCTGCATTCTATTTCTCACATGGTTCTTATGCCACTATTTTAGTATATGGTTTGTGAGGCCCCTATGGAAAAATGTATACTGTGCAACTTATTGTATGCTAATTAAGTTCCTTGTATTGTACTTTTACCTCTGACCTCATAAAGAGTCCAGAGGTATTGTGTTTAAAATAAATACATATATATTTGATATATACCTTGTGTGGTGTACTTTCATTTGTAGATTGTAGATTCATTTGTAGATCATTGGTAGATAAAAGCTTAATCAGAGATCTTTAGCAGAGTCACAGCGCCAAGACACCCACGGGTATATGCTGCGCTTTATAAATTTTTAAAATAAAAAATAAATAAAATTTGGTACTCAAGGGATTATAATTGGTAAAACAACTAGCCTAATTTGCTCTCTGAAGTCTTAGCCTGAAGCCTGCTCGCCATTGCTACCTCTAGGATAGCTTTCTATAAGGTTGACTATACATCCAACATCAATAAGGGTTGATTAGACTGGTGCAAGATGCCCACTAGAACTAGTGGACAACATATGCCACGATAACTTCTCACATTGGTGAGCAGCAGATGGGATAAGAGCTTGCATTGTTTTACCAAATAATCTTGAGAATATCATTTGAAAAATAACATCAAGGTACATGTAGGTACATATGAATCAAGACTTATAATACATAAGCTCTACTGAACTTAGCAGTTGTAGGTCGTAAGGGCTTAGGAGACCTTGACTACAACCTCTAGAGAAGTTCTAGTAGGAAAACAAGTAGTGCAGGTAGTGCACACACCACACTCACTAGTCATGGCAGGAGCAAGTGTCTCTCTGTCAGATGTCAGCAAAGAGCAGACATCTAAATATGACACATTCGCATTCCAAGATTTAAGGGGATTGTGTGAACAGAGTCCAACCACCCAGCACCTCATAGATATCCTGGTGGCAGATGACTTAGAAAAAGCATCAGATCCAGATACCCTATATAGTCGGGAGTGGGGCCACCCCTCATCTGAGTAGGATCCAAGTGGGGTACCCCGCCAGGACTCTGAGGAGCAGGAAGGTGCAGACCATGAACTGGTTGATGAACGAGACCTGGGAGAAACAGGACTAACTGGAGATGTAGATGGCCACGAGGGTCACTCCTTCAATCCCCAGGTAGGCCTACTGGTGTACCTAGAAGACAGAAATCTCACTCAGGTGAATCTCACCATTCTGGTTCATCAATAGTGTCCTCTGCCTCATCTCACAGGATGAGAACATTTATTGAGAGAAGAGAGCATGAAGCTAGAATGACAGAAGTCAAGCTTAGGATCCAGAGGCACCAAGTTGCCCTAGAGAAAGAGACTCTAGCTCTTGAAGGAGAGAGAAAATTGTGTGGGCTAGAGTCACCGGTGGCAGCATAATCCCCTGTGGTAGGGATATGTCTTATGACCATAGAAACCTAAACAAGATTGTCCCTTCCTATCAGATTGGGGATGACATCCACAAGTTGATAAAGGCTTTGGAGTGGGCCTGCAAAGTACAGCAGGAACCCCAGAGTCAGTGGGCAGCAATCTTGTGGCTTTCCTTTGCAGACAAAGGAAGAGACAAGCTCCTCACTGTTAGAGAAGAGGATACTGACAACTACACTGTCCTGAAGGGTGCTCTAATAGATGGGTTTGGCCTAACCACTGAGCAGTATAGGTTGCTGTTCAGAGATACCCAAAAGACACAGACTCAGGACTGGACAGATTTTATTTTTTTATAATATTTTTTTATTGAGAGTTCATGGACGTAAAAACAGTACATATCAATTTTGCATAATATTTCTAAAATGCAAAATACATACATGGCAGATTACAAAAACACCGTAATATAGGTACATATTCTGAGAAAATATATTTCTTTAAAGTGCAATGTGCAATGTGCAATCTATCAGATATTAAATATTATTTAAATTAAACCTTACAAAAGACCCTATGCAGTCAAACCAGCCTAGTGCAGCCAAGATCCAATCCTAAGAAAGTAAAAAATTACAGATAAAATCCCACAATGACTAGCATTCAAACACACTCCAGTATTTATCATATTTTGTGAGTGCCCCTGACCTCAGTGCATATTTTTTCCCCTCCCCTGAATCTTAGATATTTTAAATTTCCATGCATTAAAAGTCGGTACTTTGTCTGTTTTCCAAAGTTGCAGGATAAGTGATCTCGCCACAAGGAATGCTATAAATCGGGACTTATCATAGGCAGAGGAAGTAGGGGAGCAGCCAAAGACCGAAATAGATTTGTTGAATGAGATTTGGGCATCTATTGTATTTCTGACATATTTTTCAATATCCTTCCAAAATTCCTGTATTTTGGTGCATTCCCATATAATATGTTTCCAGCTACCCTTTTCTTCACAGCGAAAGCACTTATCCTCTTCTTGAGGATATATATTGTGGAGAAACGAAGGAGTTCTATAAATTAACCATTTAGTGAAAAATTGCATCCATTTAAAATGAGCGCCTCGGAATATGGATTTATTATATTTATTAATTTTATCCCTGGTGAATCTGTTAATCTTAGTATCTTCTCTTTTTTCTCTACCTGTCTCTCACCTTATCGTATAAAGTGATAGATTTGTCTTCGTTAAAATGTATCCAAGTGCTAATCTTCCTCTTTGTTGCGCTGTTTAATGTTTCACTTATATTTGTTTTATAAGATAAGTTAACAATATTTAACTCTCTCAATGAGGCGTGGAGGCTAATGAAGGACCATTTTAAAATTGTGTTTGAATGCTGGATCTCCCTTTCTACTTCCTCCCAGGTTTTCCATATATTCCCCAGAATAAAATCCAGGATTTTCTCAAAACCATTTTCCTTCCAAAGTATCAGGGTGTTTTTATCTAAAGTGCCCGTCTCTCCTATATGTAAATTCGTTAAGCTAGTTGAGCTATTCGTTCTAAAAATATCAAAATATTTCAGGAGCTGGGCTCTTTGTTTGAGTAGCCATTGTATAGTCTTATAACGTACTTTCTTTGGATACTTGGTCACTCTTACTGGGTCATTAATCTTAAGTTCAATTAGAATCTTTTACATAAAAAGATTATCTGCCTCGTGGTCCTCTAAAATGAAAAAGCTAAAACTGTGGTGTGCAAAAGTTGCATAATAATAGTCTCTAGTATTTGGGAGACACAATCCCCCTCTATGATTGGACGATTCAAAGTGCTAAGTGCCAACCTCGGTGTCTTATTTGCCCATAGAAAAGAAGAAAACACACTGTCTACTTGCTTAAAGAAACAAGCCTGAATTGCACAAGGAGCTGCACTAAAGATGAAGTTCAAAAGTGGTAAAATAGACCTTCGAATTAGGGCTGCACGTCCCATTATTGATAGTGGGAGTTGATTCCAACGAGATAATTGAGAGGCAACCCTTTTTAATAGTGGCATATAATTTAGTAGGTAAAGATCTTCCAATTCTTCTGTTATATAAATACCTAAATATCTCTTTGGGAGGGTATTGCATATTTGCCTGAATTCTGTTAATAAAGTGTCTACAGTGCAATTACATAAAATAATTTCCGTTTTATTCGTATTCATCTTATAACCTCCTAATTTTTGAAAATTTGAGAAGATTTTTAAAATTTCCAACTGACTGGTGAGCTTTGAATTTAAAAAATAACATAATATCGTCGTTGTAGAGTTTTAAATTAGTCATTCCAGATACTGGTTACATTATGGGCCATTTTCCCCCTAATCGCAATAGCCAATGGTTCGATAAATAGGGCAAATAAAATTGGAGATAGGCGGCAGCCTTGCCGAATGCCTCTATTTATGTGTCATGTCCCTACATTTACATTATTAATTATGATCTGTGCCTAAGAGTGCTCATACAGTTGTTTCAGAAGAGACATAAATTCATTTGGGAAATTAAAACTGCAAAATCGCAAAGAGGCAGTCCCATGAGACAAGGTCAAAAGCCTTTTCGGCGTCTAAAAACCAAATCTGTGCTTCCACTTTATTAACGTTAAAAAAATCCAAAGCCTTCAGTAAAAAATTTGTGTTAGAATGTGGGTGTCTCCCTGCTATGAAACAGCACTGATCTGGTTCGATAAGTAATCCTACCATTTTATTAAGTCGATTCGCAAGGAGTTTGGTAAAAATGTTATAGTCTGTATTTAATAGGCTCATTGGCCTATATGAATTCATATTTTCTTTATCTTTTCCTTTCTTTAAAATACTGACTACAACTGCAGTGCGAAAAGATTCTGGCGGTGGCCCCCCTTGTTATAGATAATTAGCTAACATCATAAACTAATTGCGAAGGGTTCCGGAGAATATTTTAAAAAATTCCCCGGAGATACCATCCCCCCAGGTAGTTTTACCGCTAGGCAGGGAACCTATTACCTCATCTAACTCTTCCTTTGTAAACTCCTCAATTAGCAGCTTTTAATACAAATTTTCTAGTTTTGGAACATGTAATTCCTCTAAAAAATCATGAACTGTTACGCTCACAGCCTGTTTCCTGGTCTGATAAACTCCTTCATAGTGTTTGGGAAACATCTCTCTGATAGATGCAGTAGTTTTCGCATGGGTTTTGGTAACTGTGTCATATAGGTAGTCAATTCTATTACGAACTTGATTTTCTTTGGCTTGCCAAGTTAGGAGTCTCACTGTATATTCGCTTTCTTCATAGAGCTTCTGAGTGTATAGACAGCTAGCTGTATCGCCTAGTTCATAATAGAATTGGCTCATTTTTGTTTTTGCTTCTGATACCTTTTGTCTAGTAGCTGGAGATCTGATTCTGTAGTGCTCTTGATTTGTGTGTGAGAGACTTATCTGTAGGGTGACTTTCTCCTCCCTTTTGGCCTTCTGTTTCGGTATTTCTTTAGAGGTGATTACGCCTCTTAATGTGGCATTAAATGCATCCCATATTACATTATTGGGGCAGACCCTCTATTTAGATTGAAGAAAGCCTCCTCAATGTCTGCACACCATTGTGGTTTTGCAAGATTCAGTTTAATAAAATACCATCTTTTAGATACCTCTTTTTCCTGACTTCCTATGTGTATTTCCATTTTAAGTAATGCATGGTCTGAGAATGCATTTGGGAGGTGTTCATAGGTACTGATTTCAAGACCATGGGATATTAGATAAAAATCCAACCTAGATGCTGAGTTATATTTTGCAGAGTGGCAAGAATATTCGAGTTTAAATGGGTTTTGAAAACGCCAACAGTCAAAGATATCCAGGTCTGTTTTACAACTTTGTACGGCAATGGCTACTTGCGGTTTATTTTGCCGCCGATCTTTTTTAGTTGAATCAATTGCGGGATTTTTTAAACATTTAAAATCACCCCCCTTTATATTATTTGGCCTGGTATGCCCGTCAATGCTTGTTTCAGTTGCAAAATTGGCTGTGGGTCGTCTATGACTTGTGCACATCTTGAGGTTAATATTATGTTTACCTGGTTTATTTTCCCATAGACAAATGCCCATCTACCACTCTGGTCTGAGTGTGACCCTTTGATTAAAAACCTGACATGTTTTCCTATGAGGATACACACACCCCTCTGCTCCAACCCTGATACTGACGAAAAGCTGTAGCCTGCCCAGTTCTTTAAAAATGTATTGGAGTCTGCTAAGACTCTATGGTGCGTTTCTTGTATAAAATTACGTCTGGACAGAAATTCTTTAACCAGCATTCTATAGCATTTCTCTTACGAACATTATTCATCCCATTTGCGTTAAAAGACAGAAAAGTCAGCTTATTTCTCATTAGTTTTTAAACGTTTGTACAGTATAGAAATTTCTGGAGGACAAACATTGAAAAAGAGGTTCCATTAGGCAAATCCTGGCTAGATGTGTAAAATACGCAACCATTAGGGTAGAACTCAAACATCCTTCCAGAATATAACGTTTCTATGTGCAAAATACGTAAGCATTAGATCAAGAAAAAGAAGCAGCATTATGTGCAAAGTCAGCATTAAAGTACAAATAGCGTAAAATTCAAGTATCTTTCTATGTGAAAAATACGCAAACATTAGATCTAGAAAGAGAAGCAACACGTTGTGCAAAGTCAGCGTTAAAGTGCAAATATGGTAAAAATTCAAGCATCTTTCTATGTTCAAAATACGCAGACATATAGGGCTTGATGTTGGTAATCCCAGATTACAGATTCTTAAATACCGAATCATACCGATTCGGTATTTAAGAACTGGCAATCAGGATGTAGGTAATTTTACCGAATTAATTATCGAATCGGTATGAATCGGTAATTAATGAATCGGTATTTACCGATTCTGTAATTGCCATTGATTCCTATGGGCCTTGAGGCCCATAGGAATCAATGTCAATTACCAAATCGGTAAATACCAATTCGGTAAAATTACCGAATTTGCAAGGGTGACAGGGTGTCACTTTGACACCCTGTTGCACCCCTGATTCTGGCTTGTGTGCCATGTGGCACACTTACATGCCCTAAGGGCATGTATGTGTGCCACATGGCACAGGTGTACATGCACAGATGTGCATGTACACTGGAATTCGTTATTTACCATGAAATAGTATGTCATGGTAAATAACTAATTCTTAAGGGCCGGTGGCACTGTTTTCAGTGCCACCTACATCACAAATGTGAGATTCGGTAAATTTACCGGTTCGGTAATTTACAGAATCGGTAAATTTACCAATTCTGTAAATATACCGAATCGGTAAATTTAAGGCCCCCTACATCTCAAGCACCAAATACCGGTCGGTAACGGCCATATTTGGCCGTTACCGACCGGTATTTGGTGACCTACATCTGGCCCTAGATCTAGAAGGGGAAGCAACAGAATGTGCAAAGTCAGTGTTGGAGTGCAAATATCATAAAATTCCAGCATCATTTCAGGAGGTATACCTTCCATGGTTGCAGAATACGCAAATGTCCAAAATCAGCATCAATGTGCAAATAGCGTTGGCTTCAAGCATCTGTCCAGAAAGGGATTCAAATTCTGTAGAGAGTGCAACATCCTGGTCAGCCTTTGCCTATAATGACCATGCAATGCTGCATTAAAGTGCAAAGATATTCTAAATATTAGAATAATTAAGAAATCCAACATGGGTTACAAAGTGCTATAAGTGCCTTAAAGTGCAATAAATGAACCTGATACTTAATAACTTCTGCCTTATGGATATTATGAAACATACTACCAACATAAAGATGTTCGCTATGAACTCTGTTTTTCCCCCTGCTACACCCCCTTCACCTTCCCCCCTCCCTATGTCCCACTTCCGTCCCCTTCTGTTTTCATTTCTTCTTTCTGGATGCCTTCTTGTTGCATCCATGTGCGCTTCATGAGTCATCTTGCAACCACCCCATTTAGCACAGTAATCTTTTCAGAGGGTCGTGGATTTTCCAGATATTCTACTACCCTTAAGATAACTCAAGCTCGCTTACATAATAAGGCCCTCCAGGAATGTCTGTGCTTCTTGAGTGTCTGTAAATATAAAAAAATTCCTTTAGCTACCACCTTTAGTTTAGACTGTTAAACAATCATTGCTTGAGCGCCTCTAGCCTTAAAAGAAACAATCATTTTAACAAATTCCTTGGGTCTATGAGCCGAGGCCGCTGACATGTCCGAGAAAATCCTGAAATTTTTTACTTCATCAGTATTGAAAGTTCTTCTCGAAATTGCTGTATTCAAAATGTTCTCTTTAACCCTATAATCAGAGAAATTCATTAATATGGTTTGCGAGTATTTGATGTTAGTAGGCTTATGTGCGGGTACTCCGGTGCTCTTGTGATTGTTAAGTCGCCTTGGAGTTCGGGTATACCCTTTTTTAGGAGTGACTCAGACCATTTCACCACGTCTATGCCCTCCAATCCTTCAGAGACACCTACTAGGTGAAGATTGGTCCATCTGTTAAAAGTTTCTAAATCCTGTAGTTTTGCCTCCAATTGAGATCTATCTTTATTTAATGCATGGAGTTCCTTCTGCATAGTGGTGACGGTATCCTCCAGTGTTGAAACCCGAGCTTCTGCCTCTGTTACCCTTCTAGGAAGGTTACCTACATTTTCCTCCATCTTTGTGAGTCTGCTGTGGAGTTGCGATAGTTCATACGCTTGAGTAGTTTTGAGATCCCTTTTTTCCTGAAGGATAGCTATTAGAATTTCCTGTACTGAGCTTTTTTTTGGCACCGAGGTTTCAGACAGAGCACCTAATTCTAGATAGAGCCTATACTTGGGTCTTTTGTAGGCCTAAACCTGTCAGGTCCTTGGGGGATAATGTGTTCAGAGAACGGAGCGTATTTTCAATTGCAGCTTCCACCTGATTAGCAGATTTTGATAATTCATCTGGATTGAGCTGAGGCTGAGGGTGAGGGTGAGGTACAGGCTGTATCTGGGCCTGGAGCTGTGGCGGCTCAGTTTGGAGATCCGAGGGATGTGTGTCATCGTTTGACACTACCACTACCACTGGCTGTGGTTGTAATGCTTGTGAGTTTATCCCATCCCTTTCTTGTATGTTATCTTCCAGCTCCTTTGGCCGCTACAACTCCTCCCGATTCGTCAGGAGAGTACTTTTGAGTCGCCCCTGTAAAACTAATGGTTTGCTAAAGAGGGGGTATTGTTTAGCACTTAACTGGTTCTCTCTCCCCTTACTCTGGGCCTTCCCTACTTTGTCCACTTTATCCTTCCCCTCCCCCTCACACAAATCCCCAACAGCAAGCATACTCAGTTCTGCCGACAATTCAGATAGAGTCGCTGCGTCTTCATCTTCTTCCACCTCATCATCTTCTACCAGGGATTTAGTTGAGGTATTTTGTCTATTTTTTTCTGCCAGTGCCATAGATTAATGTTTTAGAGCGTTTCTTTGTTGCGCATTTCTTCTCCCTTTTCTTGCCCCTTTAGACACAAGTGTGGGTACCGCTGGTGATGTTCCAGTCTTTAGAAGCTCTCTTGCTGTCTCAGCCTTGGCCTGTTTACCCCTCACTTTCGTTGCCATCATAATTATTTAGGACTTCTCGAGCCTCCTCAAGGGGACAATAAGTGCCAACTCAGCAGCTCTACTATATCAGAACAGCAGTAACAGCAAAAAAAGCTCTGCAGAGAGAACTGGGTGGTGCTTAACAGAGAGCAGTGTTTTTTTAAGACAGTGACTCAGTAACTCTCTGCTTCTCTGTACTTTCCCTTTGGCAGTCTTTACCCTATGACCCCTTTTCAAGCGCTTCTCTCAGGCTTTTTTCAGGCTTTTCTCGGGCTCCCAGTTTTCCCGGTGTTTTGCTGGTTGCTGGTTTGCTCGTTTGCTGCAGGGAGCCACAAGACTGCAAGACTCGCAAAGTTTTGCAGACTATCCCAAAGCTCAGAGACTTATCAGGGGTTTCAACTTATCGCAGCAACGTATTTCAGCACCTCCACAAGTCAAAGCAGGGCAAAGTCGGAAATGGCAGGTTATCGGGGAAATAGAGCAGTAGCAGATGTAATGAAGGTCCATGCGTGGGCTTGGGCCCAAGGGGTACTCACACGGAAGAAATATAAGAGGAAATTGAGCTGCTCGTCTGTATGTGCCCAGTCCTGGCCACTGTTGCTCCTTCCAGCTCCTTCCAGCAGCTCCACTCAGTGACCACTCAGCATTGAGGGGTTGGGGGCGCTGCCCGTCTTTGCCTGCAAACCGACAGTGGAGCCCATAGAGTTGTGAGCGAGCAAGCACCACAGAAGCAGCAGCAGGCAAGCAGGCTTTCAAATTGAGCCCGCAGGTAGAAACCGGGCGGAATTCCAGGCAGAGGGGGACCAGGACACGCCATCCTTAGACATCCTTAGGAGCAGCGCTCCGCCGTGGCGGCCATAGTAGAGGGGCGGGGCTTGATGATCAGGAAGTGCCGGCAAAATGCGTGGGGTCACGTCAGCCGCATCAGCGCCCACTGGGTGAAGCAGATGGTACAGAACCAAGGTGGTGAACAGAAGAAGCAAGACCAATAGGTTGGGGAGAAAGCAAACGACCAGAAGTCTTCTCAAGGTCCCCACAAAGGTTCTAATGGTGGAGGTTCCCAACAATCTAAAAAGAAATAAGGCCAAAAGAACCCCTGGTGCAAAGTTTGTAAAAGTAGTACTCATTGGACCAGTGATTGCATCAAAAAAGAGACATCTCCAGCCACCATTGCCCCTAAGACAACTCTTCCCCCTAGTGCAGCTACAAGTGGTGGTTCTCAACAGAAGGGTGTAGTAGGGTTAACCCTGGGAACTGAGATGGACTCTGGCCTAGTCAGAGTACCAAATCAAGCTGTTTAGATCTGTGATGGAGGCATGGATATGTCCTTCCCTGTGAGTCCCAATAACTTGGGCAAGTACAGACAAACTCTTTTAGTCAATGGAAAAGATGCTCAGGCCTACAGGGACACAGGGGCTAGTGTCACCATTGTGATACGTGACTTTGTGGACCCTGGACAGATCATATTAGGTGAAACTTACCTAGTGACAAATGCTAGTAATGTCACTACCACACACAGTATGGGCATTGTTAATTTCTCCTGGGGAGTGGTAACTGGCCTTAGGAAGGTTGTTGTTAGTTCAGACCTCCCTGTAGAATGTTTGCTTGGCAATGATCTAGAGACTCCAGCTTGGTCTGAAGTGGCTTTTAGGACACATTAAGAAATGTTGGGCATTTCAGCACATGTTCTTGCTCTGACCAGGTCACAGGTCAAAAATTGCAAGACTGAACAGGCACTGGATTCTGGAATAATGGACCAGTTGCCTACCTGGAAAAAGAGCAGTAGGGTTAAGTCTGTGCCTTACCCACTGCCTCAGGATGAGGATCAGCCTTCTCAGGAAGCTGATTGTGAGCCACAAGAAGGAACGGCCCTAGAGGAGCTTGAACCTGATCAGGTTGAGTTTCTTGGCACAGGGGGACCTTCTAGGACAGACCTGAGGCAGGCACAATTGGACTGCCCTTCTCTTGAACCCTTCAGACAGCAAGCTGCTGCTGAGGCTGCAGGGAATGCTAATGCAACCCATATGGTTAACTGGGATGAAGGGCTCATGTATTCAGAGCTCTCTGATATGACCTCTCCCCAGAGTTGGGAAAGAAGGCAGAAAAATTGATCAGAGTGAGGCCTAAAACTCAGGGTAGTGACCAGAAGAAAGATTCTACCAAACCACAAGAGAAAGGTGGGGATAAATATAAGGACAAATCCACTACAGGGCACCAAAAATCCTCTGAGGGGATTGGGTCCCAAACGCCTTCCTCTAATGTTAAGAAACCTTATTGCAATGTATGTTAGCAACCTGGCCACTAGTAAACTGACAGCCGTTGCTTAAGAGCCAGCAATAAGGAAAATATTCTTCCAAGTAATACTCCAACACCTCTTGTTACTACTAGTAGTAGTCCCCCAGGTGGTAGGAATACCCCCAAAAATGTGGCAGAGTATACTGGGGGAACTCAGGAGGACTCTGGCCTAACCAGGTCCCCTACCACAGTAACTCTAGTCTGCGATGGTGGCATGGGGTTTTCCAACTTCACTGCTTGTCCCAATACCTTGGGCAATTACAGACAGGAGCCCTATATCAAACTGTGGCCTATAGGGACACAGGGGCTACTGTCACCATGGTGACTGAGAACCTAGTACCCCCAGAACAACTGTTACCTGGGTTTAGCTTCCAAGTGGTCAATATTGATGGAGTGAAGACAGATCATGCCATGGCAGTAGTAAATCTCAGGTGGGGTGTTGTCACTGGCCCAAAGAGAGTGGCAGTGTCTACAAACTTGCCTGTAGATAGTTTACTGGGCAAGATCTAGAAATCTCAGCCTAGTCTGAGGTAGAGAAATCACCAGTCTAATCTACCCTTATTGATGGTGGTTGTAAAGTCAACCTTATAGAAAGCAGTCATCAGGCTAAGACTTCAGTAGGCGTGATAAGTACGTTGTTTTATCAATTATAATCCCTTGAATACCAAATGAAAGGACACCACACCAGGTATATATCAAATATATATGTATTTAATCTAAACACATCCCCTCTGCACTCTTTATGAGGTCAGAGGTAAAATTACAATACAAGTCACACAATTAATATACGATAAGTTGCACAGTATACGTTAGGCCCAGGGGCCTCACAAACCATATACTAAAATAGTGGTATAAGAACCACAAGAGAATTAGAAAGCAGGCATGGTGCCTGTGGAATCACTGGGGCTACTCTAATCAGCCAAAGGTTAGGAAGTAGGAGGCCCACGGCCGCGGGTTACCATTGACATTCTATGGAGTTCGTAAAAGTTACAAATATACAATTTAAGAACACTTCCGGATGGACTAGGGTGGAACCCTTTTAAACTAGGACACTCAGAGAGTCAAGACCCACGGGAGCACCGGAGTACTCGTGTTACCTCACCCAGGGAAGACGGGTGCATAGGTGTCTTTTTGTGTCGGGTTTCGTCATCGTTTTCAATGGAGAGCTGCAAAGAAGTGCTGCAGGCGACCAGAGGAAAAATGTCAAAGATCTGAAGAACCTGAAAGCACAAAGAACAGAGTCAGGGTCACTTGCCAGTGACCAGGAAGGCACCAGGTAATGTCGGGTGAGTTCAGGTGAATAAGTAAAGTTTGTCTCTTCAGCCACGAGGACCAGGAGGCGTCAATGACAACCAGGAGCTAGATTCGAGCTGACCCATATAAGATCTAGTTGGTGGCAGTGTCGGTATCCAGACAGGCCCCAACAGGCCTTGGCAAACGCAACCCACACAGGAGGTCAAGAATGGCTTTGGTGCAGACCAGCAAGGTCTGTGGTGCTTCTCCTTTGAAGGGAAGCTGGAGCAAGCCTGGAGCAACCAGGAAAGTGAGTTAGTTTCAATATGGAGTCTCAGGGGGCTCACTAGCTAATGGACTAGGAATCAGGAAGGTGCTTTGAGCTGAAATGTAGGAACTGGCCCCACGGGACACTCGTGGATTGTGGAGGCCTGAGCTTTGGTGCAAATAGTGCTCTGGTCTGGGGCTTCTTATACCCCAATGCTCAACTTACTGATGATTCAAGAAAGGAGTGCAGGTTGTAAAATGCACTATTTCAAGGAGTTCCAATCCCACGTCTCTTGTGTCTGTCACATGTCTCAGCTTTGCTGTGGATGTGTGTCGGTGTCAGAGAAGTCTGGAAGTCCATGCCCTGTGTCACATATTCTTCGGAATCCGACAGGAGCCTTGAAAATGCAGACTGGCAAAGTTGCTGTTGGTGCCTGTTTGCACAGGGTGGTCACTCCTTGACCACGAGGGAGATATCTGTGATCTTCAGTCAGAATGGAACGTCGAAGGTCCAAGATATGTCTCGTAAAGATTCATCCAGGGTAATCTAAAATCCTAGGGACATAGCTGCTATACTTATACTGAAGTTGTAGGCTGGACTACCTGCCTAGGTCCCTCCTACGGGTGGACCTGTGAAGGGGGTGGTTACACCCCTTTCCCTTTGTCCAGTTTTGCGCCAGAGCTGGAGTTGAGTGCCCCAGCAACCAGTTTGAAATGGGCTATGCATGGAGCACCTTGTGTGCCCCAGGCAGTGTCTGGAAAGCATTCACTGAATGCTGCCCTCCCTGCCCCAATTAACTACAAGCCTATCTGGGGAGGTGCTGGCACCTCCCTGGACAGGAAACCTATTATCCAGGCCTCCCCTGCTGGAGTTTCTTCCAGCAGCAGGAGGTCAGACTGGTGTCTGTGGCAGCAGCATCCATTTTGTGATGCTGAGGTTCTGTTTAATTTTAACCGGATAAACCAGTAAATACATGTCTTCTCCCTGTCGAAAAGTGGAATGCTACTTCCGCCGCCAGGGCTGACAGGGGGGTAGTATTCCAAAGTGTTTGACACCATACACAAAATGTTTTGATGAATCCAAACCAAAGTTATAATTTCCTGCGAGGATTATAATGCACTTAAGAGTTTATGGTACGGCTATATCATAGAACAGCTATTAGAAGATAGTTCCGAAAGCTGCAGAGCAGCTCAGCTCATGCTAGAGCACCCTCTCAAATAAAACCAAGCACTCTGCCTCCAGGATTGTCGAGACCTACCATAGGAGTGTCTTAGAGGTGTATATGTGTCTATATATATATATATATCTATGTAGATATACTTATACTATGTCTAAGTAAGCGGTGATTACACCACCTTACCCAGGCTGTGTGAACAGACCTGTGGTTTCAGTTTGGAAGGCAAACCAGGGGTGGCACAATACATGCTGCAGCCTCTTATAGGCCTAAGGTGCACCTATGCCCTGGGTACCTATGGTACAGTATATAGGGGCTCACAAGGGTGATCCAGTAACCAATCTGGTATGTACCTAAAGTACATGGTATCAATTTAGAGAGAGAACAGCTGGGCTGTGGTTCTGATTGGCAGGCCCACAGCCACAATAATTCAAAAAATCGAGAAACACTGCAAAAAGTGGGGGTAACCAATGAGGTAATTGGAATTTTTATGGTCAAGTGTGTCCCCTAACGTAGACCCCAATGGCTCTATGTACGCACTTCGAGTACATGTAATTTCCCTCCACAACTGAATCTGAAGACGCAAATACATTTGCGTCCAACGTTAACATGTCCTCTATCAGATCCACCATGAATGGATCGATAATTCCGTTCCTAAGTAGGCCGTGCCACCGTCTTTATGTGGTACGCTTTCACGTTTTCCTGGCTCTGCCGAGCTAGGCCCTGATTTTTTGTCTTCAAGCCACTTCTGCCTCTACCTCTGAAAGCTGCAGCCTGGAGACGCATCCCTGACCTCTGCCTTACTTCCTGCCAACCGAGCGGTGCCCGGCTCGGCCTGGTCTGCCTGCCAAAAACAGTATTTTGCCTTCAAGTTATCAGCGTAGCCAGCTCAGCTCCTCGAAAACACATTCCTGTCTAGTGAAATACGAAAACATATCCCCGACTGCAGAGCAAGGGCCAAGCCTTTCTGTCCTCCCTCATGAAATTCATTGCTCCTGTTACCATGGTAGGCCCCTGGCTCCGAGAATTTGCACCTAGACACGCATACATTCAGTATAGAATAGCCTCTGCCCAAGAGACCTTTTCCTCCAGATTAAACATCCTCCAAACACATGATATCAGATATGTTTAGGGACAGGTCGATCTGACATGCCAGACTTCTGTCTCTTCTACTAGTGTTAAAAGTCAGACTCTTAGCTTCCTCCAGATGTACGTCAATCACACGTCATATTAGCTGCGCGCGCATCCAGGCCATAGGTTTCAGCTGACTCTGCAAGAATTCTCTAAGCATCCACCCACTTATGACACTTTACTGTGACGTTTCTAGTTCACGCCTCTGTGCACACCCATGTTCACGCCTTTTTGCTACGCACATGTGTTCTTATCATATACATTTCACTTGTCACGCCTACTGTATTCAATACTATTGTGTCATTTTACTATATATGTCATGTACTGTGAATAAATTATTGACATCTTTTCCTGCCATCATTGCATACCCGAACCCTTGTATTGATGGACTAGATCTCCATTGACTCGAGTCATTTAGTCATTTTATGATTAAAGCCCTTAAGACTCAGACACCCCGGACTCTGCCTCCCATTTGATTGAGCTATTCTTTTGTAACCTGTCTGAAATTATATGGAAAAATAGTATACGGTAAAATATTTACCACATAATTTGGCGCCCGAACAGGGACCCCTCCCCCACCCCACGCGCCGGTGATGCGTCGCAGGCTTTGCCCCCGACTACAGCTGTGACGGACCCCATGCGCATCTGCAGGATTTCCTGTATCTCCCTCAGGCCTACTGAGGTGACGGAGACTGCGGCCGACATCCAGACGAGGCGGTGAGGAGTGCGGAGGATCCTGACCAGAGCCCAGCCGAGAGAGCAGTGTCCGAGGTATCGAGAGGCCCACCTGTAGTGTCGAGGCGCATGCGTAGTGCGCAGCAGAAGCGGTGACGTCAGTCCAGTCCAGTCGAGTTTCCGAGGCCTTCCGTTCCGTGCTTCCCGGTGAGTACCGTTGCTGGGGACGCATCTAGACGGGTGCATTAATTTGTGTCCGGTCAAGACGGGTTTGGGTACGCAGACCCGGTCTGCATTGTCTTAGCAGTGTATCTGTACTGTTTAGCAGTGCATCTAGTATCGAGGTATCAAGTTATTGTTGTTTGTTTCAAAATGTTTCAATGTGTTTTAATGTCGTGGTATGAGTGACTGTTCGCATTTTTTTCTGTGTTTATTGTGTATAGTGTCTAGATCAAGGTAGTCATGCCTTTATTCTCGAAATTACGACAGATAGGAACTAGGAAAGGGATACTTGAAGAAGCTGTCCCCATCCCACCCAGGGACACTCCCGGATATTTTATGTACCACAAGCACGGCTTAGATGCCATATTATTTCTCGACTTGTGGGTGGAATACACGAAGGACTTAGCAGAGAATCAGAGATGGCCCGTTACAGGGACATGGGATGCCGAGTGCATCATGAGAGTAGAAGAAGCGTTGTGGAAAAAGAAAGCCCGACAGTCACAGAAAGATGCCATCGAATTATGGCGTAAAGAATCACATAGACGGACAGAGAAAGCACTCAGAAAGGCAGAGAAAAGTAGAGAGGATTCTGAAAAAATCAAAGAAAAAGAACTACTAGAAGAAGGGGAACGAGTTAGAATGGAGCAACGCGACAGACAGAGTAATGCCATTTTGACAGGACTGTATCCAGTCCTGGCCGAGGGCCTGCCCAAGGTGACCCCGGAAACACCGAAAAATCTGCCCCCTCCATTGGTTCCGACTAAATTACGTCACAAGACCGCAGCAGACATTTTCCTTTCTTCTTATTTAGACGATGTAGCTCCCGCATATACCAATGTACCTGCCCATGTACCCGTACCACCTGCTGACAATAATCTGCCCCATGATCATCTGCCCCCGGGTCCGCAACAGCAGACCCCTCCCGGTCCACTTCCTGCACCCTTACCCGTTGTTCCCCCTATTATACATCTGCTTAACCCTTTTGGGTCTGGCGCTGTTCAGATTACAACCCCGTTACAGCAGATACCGACCCTACAGCCAGGTTATGCTCAAGCCTCCGCCTCAGGAGGTGCTACAGGAGGTTATCGCACCCCGCCCCAGTTACATCGAGTGACAATGAGAGAATTCCCAATGTCGCGAACACCTAAAGGAGCCCCGGCCGAACAGCTTAAAGAACAGCTTACAGATTGCAGATATGACACAGTGCCTGGTAAAACAGGACCCATGTTGTTAGCGTCTCTACGTTTAAGACGTGTTACAGATTATTTGCAATTACTACCAGAAATGCCAGACCATCTAGACAATTTGTATCATTTTATTAGAACAGGAGAAAGACCGGCGTGTGTTGGTGAAGCAATGTCACGTCAGAAAGTTGAGAACAAAGGTTTAATTATGCGATTTTTGGTTAATTGTTTGATAAGGGAACAAGATCAGACAGGCTTTCCACAAGATGAGATGGATAGATTGAACAGATGGAGCCAGAATATTTCGGAGGGTAAACATGATAAAGAGAAATGTGTACATGCTATGGTTAGAAAGATCCGCAAAGAAATAATAGCAATACATGCCCGTCGAGAATCTGAATAGCCACTCGAATCTGACGATCAGGACTCCTCGCAGGAGGATGAACCAGAGAATTCAGCAGAAACATCGCAACAGGCTGATAGAAAAATGGTGGCATATGTAGGTAGAGAGAAACTTCCTAGACCGTATCCTCTTGATAGGCCCTTCGATAGACCCATTCGTAAACAAGAAACGTTCGGAAACAAGAAACGTTACCTATGTCCGATACCAGAGCGATGTACCCTTGAACATGTATTCCAAATTACTGACAAAGTACTGAAAGAAAGGATAGGTTATCACGAACTCAATACCCTACGTGATCAGGAACTAGCCCGGTCCGCAGTACAGTGGGCCGGGGATGACAGTATATATAAAGACGATTCAGTAGTGCAAACATTTTTAAGTCTTACTCCAGAAGAACAGCGACTAGCTGGTATATACATGACCCAACACCTCATTATACAGTATGAAAACCAAGCATCTGAGCCAGGTCAGTTATATAGTTTATTGCAAGACTTACTCCTGAGAAGATGGAGAGGTCTAGGTACCGATCTAATTGAAACGATTTTAGAACAACGTCACAAATATAGAACTTTCTTGACTCCACATCTTGTTTCCGTTCCACCCCCAGTCAGGCAACCATATCACTTTGACAAACAGAATCCTTTACGAGAAGTACATCCAATCCGGAACCCTGATGATACCCTTGCACGTGTGTATGTATACACGCCCATAACTAAAATGGAATTATTGGAAATGAAGAAAATAGTGCCCAGTCATGATAAAGACCCTGCAGGTTTCCACCGTGAAATAAAAGACATGTTACTCATGGGAGATTATACTTATCCCGACATTATGAAAATATTGAAAGTGTTATTGCCTGCCGGTATTTACGAGAAACTCAAAGAAAAAGAATGGGAGGTGGGAGACAAAAAGATTGATTGGGCTGCATTAGAAGCCGAAGAAACGACTCGAACCCCAGGTGTAGGACTTGGGGATAAAACTAAAGCATTACCAGTATTGTTACTACAGGTTTTGCCAAGATTGTTAGCAACTAAAAAGGAGGACTGGGATGCAATCTCAGCCTGCAAACAGAAACCCGACGAAGACACTAGTGATTTTTATTCCCGATTTGAGAAATGTTTTATTATTAATAGTGGGCTGAAAACAAGTAGCGAGTCATACCCACACCTCTTTGTATCCAAATTAGTCGAGAATTCATTGCCCCAGGTTAAGAACCGTGTACTGAAAGTCGAGAGCACATGGCAAGCTAATTCGCCTTCCCAAATGTTACAAATGTTACAGTATCACCAGAATAGAATTAGAGAGGAACATGATCACGAACAGAGACGTATGAAAGACACGAAAATGAAAGTACTAGTTGCTCGGTCAGTTCCAGCTGACGGTCATAGAAGGGGTACGACTCAATCCAATAATTCAAATTCAGCAGCTCCTGTTAAAGGGATATGCAACTATTGTAAACAGCCAAGTCACTACGTAAACGATTGTGCAGTTTTGAAACACAACATAGCCATGGGTAAAACTAAAGAGAGACCGCGTCCTCCTAGACAGGACCAGGTCCAACAATACGTTCCACAGAATGTCCAGCCTATGCAGATTCCACAACAGACTGTAGCGGTACCACAGCCACAGCCCATTGCCGCAACACAACATGTCACACAGCAGATGTACCAGTATGCGCAATTCGACTACCCCGATTACCAGCAGTACACATGAAACAGCCTAGAGAGGGAGGTTGGCTTGCCCCTTATTGAGGTTCCTGTAGACAAGAAGGCCCTTATGTACACAGTCAGGTATTAGGGAAGGATAGAAAAATTTTAATTGACACAGGGGCAAGCAGGACAACTATCAGTCACGACGAGGTTCCAGGGGCACCCCTCTCAGGCTCACAGAATGTTTCCCTTGGATTTTCAGGAAAGCCTATTGTTAATCAAGTATCGAAACCAGTTCCCCTTGCAGTTGGTCCATTGTCCCGCACTACAGATTTACTGCTCACGAAATCATGCCCAGAAAACTTGCTTGGTATTAAGACCCTGAAAGCTCTAGGAGCTGTAATTTGTTGTTCTCCGGAAGGAGTAAGGTTGTTCCTTCGTGATTTTAAGGGACATTATGTATTGAGAGATTTTGACCCCAGGTTACAGAATGTTCCTGCACATTTATGGGCAAAAGGCCCCACTGATGTAGGTTGTATGCACATTACTCCATATCGTGTCACACTCAAGCCAGGAGTAGTACTACCACGCATTCGACAATACAAGTTACCACCAGATGCTGTAGTGGCTTTACTGAAAATCATTGACGAGCTCATTGCACAAGGAGTGGTTGTAGAGACCGACTCCAATGTTTGTAATTCCCCTATCATTCCAATTCTTAAACGTACTGATCCAAATGCACCTCCAGTTTATCGATTAGTTATCGATTTACGAGAATTGAATAAATGCATTGTACCACAATATCCCGTGGTCCCAGACATTTCATCCTTATTGACAGCTATTGATTCCGAAGCGACGTTCTTTACTGTAATCGACCTCAAGAACGCCTTCTTTAGTGTCCCCATTGATCCGGAAAGCCAATATCTTTTCGGGTTCTGTTTAAATGGCCGAAGTTTCAAATTTGCACGCGCACCTCAAGGATTCACAGAAAGCCCCAGCATCTACAGCCAAGCATTAAAACGACAACTTGACAGTATTCACATGCCTGCCAACACTGCCCTACTCCAGTACGTTGATGATCTATTGATCACCGCCCGTAGTGAACCAGAATGTGAACAAGCATCACTGACAGTTTTACTTTTCCTGGCGGACAAGGGACACAAGGTGTCTCCTTCGAAGCTACAATTCTGTGCTCAGCAAGTGGTGTACCTTGGGCACTTGCTGACCAAGTGGGGTAGGCAGCTGACACCTGAACGCATTCAGTTAATTGCACATCTTCCGCAACCCAAGACACAGAAAGAAGTATGAGCTTTTATTGGACTCACTTCCTATTGCAGACAATGGATTCCACAATATGCATTTCTAGCTAAACCACTCTTACAGTTGACAACACAGGAGGCAGCGTCTTCGACTGTCCTCCCATGGACTCAGGAACATACACAAGCTTTTGACGAATTAAAGAAAGCCTTATGTCAAGCACCAGTTTTAGCGACACCATGTTACAGCAAACCTTTTACACTTTTTGTCACAGAACGCGATGGTACAGCGTTGTCAGTTCTCACTCAGTTACAAGCAGACAAACACAGACCGTGTGCTTATTTTTCGAGTACATTGGATCCAGTAGCCCAGGCCTTGCCTGCGTGCTTAAAGTCAGTTGCAGCTACAGCTCTAGCAATCAGACAAAGTGATTCCATTGTATTAGGACATCCATTGACAGTACAAGTTCCACATTCTGTAGAGGTTCTTTTAAACAGAACACAGACTCAACACTTGACTATAGCACGACTGACAGGTTATGAATTGAAGTTATTCCAACCGCACATAGAAATCAGACGTTGCAATACACTGAATCCTGCTACACTTTTACCATCGAGCACAACAGATCCTACTCCACATGACTGCGTAGAAGTGGTTGACACAGTTACGAAACCCAGACAAGACTTGACAGATGTTGCATTATCCGATCCAGACCTGACACTTTACGTGGATGGTTCATGTTTAAGAACAAGTACAGGAGAATTAGTGGCCGCATATGCAGTGACCACTGAAACTGAAGTCATAGAAACACATTGCATAGACACCCTATCTGCTCAAGCAGCAGAGCTTATTGCTCTGACCCAAGCCTGTATACGTGCAAAGAACCAGAAAGTAAACATATACACAGATTCGCGTTATGCATTCGGAGTTGTTCACGACTTCGGTGTTCTCTGGCAGGAAAGAGGTTTCTTGACCTCTGACGGAGCCAAGATCCAGCATGGCCCCCTCATTCAAGCCCTATTGGAAGCAATACATTTGCCTACAGCTATAGCTATCATGAAGTGCAAGGCACATACAAAGGTCACAGACAAGATTTCTCAGGGCAACGACTTTGCAGATCGAATAGCGAAACATACAGCACTGACTCATACTCAAACGACGGACATGACCAAGACAGACGTAACTTCACAGACACATTGCATGACAGTCAGGGACCCCGCACTAGATGTCATCGACATACAAACACATGCCACTCCAGATGAAATAAAGAAATGGGCTGAACAAGGAGGGGTCCAGACAGATCAAGGATGGATGACGAGGGGAAAGACCACATGGTTTCTCCCCGACTCTATGGTTCAAGTTATCATTAACACAGCACATAGTCCAGCACATTTAGGAGAAAAAGCCATGTTAGACAGTGTACAGAATCTTTGGTTCAACAAGCATTTACGAGCAGCAGCGAAACAGAAAGTGCGTACCTGCATGATCTGTGTCAGTTCAATCCAGGAAAAGGGATTCCCGTAGAGCAAGGTGGATTTCATCGTCCCGACTATCCTTTTGAAGTCCTCCAGATAGATTATATCCAGATGGACAGATGCCGAGGATTTAAGTATGTCCTCGTAGTTGTATGTGCCCTATCCCGATGGACAGAAGCATATCCCGTCCCAGATTACACCGCCCCGACCACTGCCAGGCAGTTGGTTCGTGAGTTTTTCCCTCGATACGATTTGCCCCGTGTCGTGTATTCAGATAATGGTCAGCCATTCTCATCCGAACTCATGAAACAGGTCTCGCTTCTATTGGGATACCAGTGGAAGTTTCACTGTGTCCGGCATCCGGAGGCAGCAGGTCTCGTGGAGCGACACAATCAGACTCTGAAAACTCGCCTTGCAAAAGTGTGTAAAGAGTAGGGAGTAGATTGGATAGTAGCATTACCAGTTGCACTTTTCTATATGAGAATGGCAGCCCACTCTAGGACAGGGCTATCCCCGTATGAGGTGGTCTTCGGTAGACCTCCTAATATGTGGGGGACGCCTCTGCCGCGAAAGATTACTGATGTTGATAGTACTATGTTGACAGATTACCTTGCTTCCTTGATGTCTGCACTACAATCATGTCGTTCACAGGTCGCGGCAGCCTTCCCAGACAACACCGAGGTGAAGCCCCATGAACTGGTTCCAGGCGATGTAGTCGTCGTACGCAACTTTGACAGATCAAGCCCGTTGGAGCCCCGCTGGAAGGAGCCGAAGATTGTTTTATTAACAACAAGGACTGCAGTAAAAATTGAGGGACGTAAGGGGTGGGTACACTCCAGTCACGTCAAGCGCTTTCATGGACTTCCGCCAAAACCCGAATCCCAGAACTCCCACGTACCAGTGACTGATACCAAACTCCCCCTTCTAGAGAAAACTCCCCAAGAGGAGTACAGGCAAAAGTTGAGGTCTAGTAAGTCAGACAGTTTAATTGTTTAAGTCCCCTCCTGGGTGAAGCGGTTAGGCAGTTCTGACAATGTTTAAGTTAGACCCAAATAGAGAGAGAGATAGACAGGAGACCAAGAAACGAAAATATTGTAAAAGTCTCCGGAGCAGATGCGTCTGCACATTACTTATTATGCTTTTTCTGAGTCTTATGATTATTGCTTTAAGTTGGATGCTTTATATGTATTTTCCTCTTGCACATTTTTCTAATAACACTGCAGAACACACGTTTAGTGCTCTACCCCCACACGAATTGTCTTATCGACTTGCGCTGCGCAACAATACATTCATTCGTATGTTACACCATTCTCACCAGATCAACAATGCCACTAATTGTTGGATATGTGGCGACTCCCTCCCTACCAGAACTACAAGGGAGCTCTGCCTCTTTTTCCTTACCCGTTTACACATAATGGTTCCTGTGGTGCCTGGTTTAGTTTAATATCTTCTATAGACACTGACTCTAAGGTTTCCCAAGGCAATTGGATATGGGGAAATCTGAACACAGTCATGAACAAAGCATGTTTCCCGAACGAAGAAGGTCTCCCACAAATGACAGGGACAGATCTAGAAAACGAAGTGTATGGATTAGGCAATTTTACACTTAACCTCATGATTCTAAATGTTCAGTCAGAAACCAGTCCAGACTTGCAATCCATATCAGTTCTACCAGCGAAAGGTGTATTATGTGTCAGAAAAAATGGTTCAGTACATCTAGGTCACAGTGACTGTACTACTGTGGTCGAACTCAGTGATCAAGGCAAGTCTACATTCAAAGCTTCCCGACATTCCTATTTAAATGCGGTCAGACAGCTTATGTCCGTTTACCTCCAGACTGGGATGGTACCTGTTTCATTGCATTCTTATTACCACCAGTATTTCTAGCCCCATCTGACTATCACAGGAATTGCCGCCTTAATATTGTTAGACACAAAAGAGACCTCCCAATAGTTGATCAGACTGAAACTACATGGGAACAATATACTGATTTCAATAAAGGATTCTTTCCCTACCTAGGAACTGTCTCCAATAGTAAACTGATACGCAAATTAACCAGAATACTCGAAGCGGTAGTGAATGAGACTACTTCAGCTTTGGGCAACTTAACAGAGGAGCAGTCTGCTATGAGACTTGTTGTTCTCCAGAACCGCCTTTTCCTTGACGTCATCCTGGCCGATAGGGGCGGGGCTTGTAGAGTCATCGGATCCAGTTGCTGCGTATTTATTCCAAATAATGCGCCATCAGTCTATAAGGCTATTACCCGACTTCACGAAATTGCCCATCTGATACATCAGAATCCAGGCTCCTGGACCTGGTGGTTGTAAAGTCAACCTTATAGAAAGCAGTCAGCAGGCTAAGACTTCAGTAGGCGTGATAAGTATGTTGTTTTACCAATTATAATCCCTTGAATACCAAATGAAAGGACACCACACCAGGTATATATCAAATATATATGTATTTAATCCAAACACATCCCCTCTGCACTCTTTATGAGGTCAGAGGTAAAATTACAATACAAGTCACACAATTAATATACGATAAGTTGCACAGTATATGTTAGGCCCAGGAGCCTCACAAACCATATACTAAAATAGTGGTATAAGAACCACAAGAGAATTAGAAAGCAGGCATGGTGCCTGTGGAATCACTGGGGCTACTCTAATCAACCAAAGGTTAGGAAGTAGGAGGCCCACGGCCGCGGGTTACCATTGACATTCTATGGAGTTCGAAAAAGTTACAAATATACAATTTAAGAACACTTCCGGATGGACTAGGGTGGAACCCTTTTAAACTAGGACACTCAGAGAGTCAAGACCCACGGGAGCACCAGAGTACTCGTGTTACCTCACCCAGGGAAGACGGGTGCATAGGTGTCTTTTTGTGTCGGGTTTCGTCATCGTTTTCAATGGAGAGCTGCAAAGAAGTGCTGCAGGCGACCAGAGGAAAAATGTCAAAGATCTGAAGAACCTGAAAGCACAAAGAACAGAGTCAGGGTCACTTGCCAGTGACCAGGAAGGCACCAGGTAATGTTGGGTGAGTTCAGGTGAAGAAGTAAAGTTTGTCTCTTCAGCCACGAGGACCAGGAGGCGTCAATGACAACCAGGAGCTAGATTCGAGCTGACCCACATAAGATCTAGTTGATGGCAGTGTCGGTATCCAGACAGGCCCCAACAGGCCTTGGCAAACGCAACCCACACAGGAGGTCAAGAATGGCTTTGGTGCAGACCAGCAAGGTCTGTGGTGCTTCTCCTTTGAAGGGAAGCTGGAGCAAGCCTGGAGCAACCAGGAAAGTGAGTTAGTTTCAATATGGAGTCTCAGGGGGCTCACTAACTAATGGACTAGGAATCAGGAAGGTGCTTTGAGCTGAAATGTAGGAACTGACCCCACGGGACACTCATGGAGTGTGGAGGCCTGAGCTTTGGTGCAAATAGTGCTCTGGTCTGGGGCTTCTTATACCCCAATGCTCAACTTACTGATGATTCAAGAAAGGAGTGCAGGTTGTAAAATGCACTATTTCAAGGAGTTCCGATCCCACGTCTCTTGTGTCTGTCACATGTCTCAGCTTTGCTGTGGATGTGTGTCGGTGTCAGAGAAGTCTGGAAGTCCATGCCCTGTGTCACATATTCTTCGGAATCCGACAGGAGCCTTGAAAATGCAGACTGGCAAAGTTGCTGTTGGTGCCTGTTTGCACAGGGTGGTCACTCCTTGACCACGAGGGAGATATCTGTGATCTTCAGTCAGAATGGAACGTCGAAGGTCCAAGATATGTCTCGTAAAGATTCATCCAGGGTAATCTAAAATCCTAGGGACATAGCTGCTATACTTATACTGAAGTTGTAGGCTGGACTACCTGCCTAGGTCCCTCCTACGGGTGGACCTGTGAAGGGGGTGGTTACACCCCTTTCCCTTTGTCCAGTTTTGCGCCAGAGCTGGAGCTGAGTGCCCCAGCAACCAGTTTGAAATGGGCTATGCATGGAGCACCTTGTGTGCCCCAGGCAGTGTCTGGAAAGCATTCACTGAATGCTGCCCTCCCTGCCCCAATTAACTACAAGCCTATCTGGGGAGGTGCTGGCACCTCCCTGGACAGGAAACCTATTATCCAGGCCTCCCCTGCTGGAGTTTCTTCCAGCAGCAGGAGGTCAGACTGGTGTCTGTGGCAGCAGCATCCATTTTGTGATGCTGAGGTTCTGTTTAATTTTAACTGGATAAACCAGTAAATACATGTCTTCTCCCTGTCGAAAAGTGGAATGCTACTTCCGCCGCCAGGGCTGACAGGGGGGTAGTATTCCAAAGTGTTTGACACCATACACAAAATGTTTTGATGAATCCAAACCAAAGTTATAATTTCCTGCGAGGATTATAATGCACTTAAGAGTTTATGGTACGGCTATATCATAGAACAGCTATTAGGAGATAGTTCCGAAAGCTGCAGAGCAGCTCAGCTCATGCTAGAGCACCCTCTCACAAAAAAAACCAAGCACTCTGCCTCCAGGATTGTCGAGACCTACCATAGGAGTGTCTTAGAGGTGTATATGTGTCTATATATATATATATATCTATGTAGATATACTTATACTATGTCTAAGTAAGCGGTGATTACACCACCTTACCCAGGCTGTGTGAACAGACCTGTGGTTTCAGTTTGGAAGGCAAACCAGGGGTGGCACAATACATGCTGCAGCCTCTTATAGGCCTAAGGTGCACCTATGCCCTGGGTACCTATGGTACACTATATAGGGGCTCACAAGGGTGATCCAGTAACCAATCTGGTATGTACCTAAAGTACATGGTATCAATTTAGAGAGAGAACAGCTGGGCTGTGGTTCTGATTGGCAGGCCCACAGCCACAATAATTCAAAAAATCGAGAAACACTGCAAAAAGTGGGGGTAACCAATGAGGTAATTGGAATTTTTATGGTCAAGTGTGTCCCCTAACGTAGACCCCAACGGCTCTATGTACGCACTTCGAGTACATGTAATTTCCCTCCACAACTGAATCTGAAGACGCAAATACATTTGCGTCCAACGTTAACATGTCCTCTATTAGATCCACCATGAATGGATCGATAATTCCGTTCCTAAGTAGGCCGTGCCACCGTCTTTATGTGGTACGCTTTCACGTTTTCCTGGCTCTGCCGAGCTAGGCCCTGATTTTTTGTCTTCAAGCCACTTCTGCCTCTACCTCTGAAAGCTGCAGCATGGAGACGCATCCCTGACCTCTGCCTTACTTCCTGCCAACCGAGCGGTGCCCGGCTCGGCCTGGTCTGCCTGCCAAAAACAGTATTTTGCCTTCAAGTTATCAGCGTAGCCAGCTCAGCTCCTCGAAAACACATTCCTGTCTAGTGAAATACGAAAACATATCCCCGACTGCAGAGCAAGGGCCAAGCCTTTCTGTCCTCCCTCATGAAATTCATTGCTCCTGTTACCATGGTAGGCCCCTGGCTCCGAGAATTTGCACCTAGACACGCATACATTCAGTATAGAATAGCGTCTGCCCAAGAGACCTTTTCCTCCAGATTAAACATCCTCCAAACACATGATATCAGATATGTTTAGGGACAGGTCGATCTGACATGCCAGACTTCTGTCTCTTCTACTAGTGTTACAAGTCAGACTCTTAGCTTCCTCCAGATGTACGTCAATCACACGTCATATTAGCTGCGCGCGCATCCAGGCCATAGGTTTCAGCTGACTCTGCAAGAATTCTCTAAGCATCCACCCACTTATGACACTTTACTGTGACGTTTCTAGTTCACGCCTCTGTGCACACCCATGTTCACGCCTTTTTGCTACGCACATGTGTTCTTATCATATACATTTCACTTGTCACGCCTACTGTATTCAATACTATTGTGTCATTTTACTATATATGTCATGTACTGTGAATAAATCATTGACATCTTTTCCTGCCATGCATACCCGAACCCTTGTATTGATGGACTAGATCTCCATTGACTCGAGTCATTTAGTCATTTTATGATTAAAGCCCTTAAGACTCAGACACCCCGGACTCTGCCTCTCATTTGATTGAGCTATTCTTTTGTAACCTGTCTGAAATTATATGGAAAAATAGTATACGGTAAAATATTTACCACAATTGGAAGCACACACTACTCTCCTACACCCCCCCTCCCAAACGCAGGGACATTAAACTAACCTTGACCAGTTGAGTCTTCATGTTCTAAGTGGAAATATCTGGAGAGTCCATATGCATTAGCATGGTCACTCCCAGGTCTATGTTCCACTGTATAGTCCATGCCCTGCAGGGAAATGGACCACCTGAGCAATTTGGGATTTTCACCCTTCATCTGTTTTAGAGGGGCTTATGGTATGTCTGAACCTTGAAGTGAGTACCAAACAAGTATGGCCTCAGCTTCTTCAGTGCCCAAACCACAGCAAAGACCTACCTCTCAATAGCTGACCAACGTGTCTCTCTCGGGGTCAGCCTTCTGCTTATAAAAGCTACTGTCTGGTCTTGACCATCTTTATTCGGTTGTGAAAGCACAGGACCTACCCCCAACTCAGAAGCATCTGTTTGAGTAAAGAATTATTTTGAGTAGTCTGGACTTTGCAGAATTGGTGCAGTGCACATGGCCTGCTTCAGGTCATCAAATGCCTTTTGACAGCTCACTGTCCACTGAACTTTCTTTGGCATTTTCTTGGAAGTTAAGTCATTAAGGGGTGTCACAATGGAACCATACCCATTGACAAATGTCCTGTAATACCCAGTCAGGCCCAAGAAAGCTCTGACCTGAGTATGGGTGGTTGGAGCAGTCCAGTCCATTATGGTCAGGATCTTGCTCAGCAATCGTTGAACCTGGCCTCCACCTACAAGGTGGCCCAGGTATACAACCTGACTCTGCCCTATCTGGCACTTGGTAGCCTTGATAGTTATGCCTGCCTTTTGCAGGGCCATCGAAACATTTTCAGGTGGATCAGGTGATCTTCCCAGGTGGAGCTAAAGACAGCAATATCATCAAGCTAAGCTGCACAGTAGTCATCCAGACCTGAGAGGACTTGGCTCGCCAACCTTTGGAATGTGGCAGGTGCATTTTACAGACCAAAGGGCATTACCACAAACTGATAATGCTCACCAGGGGTTGAAAATGCTGTCTTTGGCTTTGCACAATCAGCTAGTCTGATCTGCCAGTATCCAGCTGTCAGGTCAAATGTGCTCAATAACATGGCAGATGCCAATCTGTCAATGAGCTCATCTGCCCTTGGTATTGGATCAGCATCTGTCCTAGTGACAGCATTGAGACATCTGTAATCCATGTAAAATCTCATCTCTCTCTTACCATCTTGGGTGTGAGGTTTAGGCTAAGTATGGGTGAATTTTGCAAATTTGCGGTTCGCGAATTCGCGCAAAAGCGTACTCGCGGTCCGCAAAATACGCAAACTTTTGTGATTTTTTTTCACCGCAGCTACCGTGCAGTTACCCATGCGTTTGTGTATGGGCGCAGGTATCTTGTTTTCACTGTTCGCGTTGCGTATTTGCGTTTCCGGGTGCTAGTTGCATGCTCGCATTATGGATTTCCTGTTCCCGGGGCGCAATTGCATGTTCGCGTCCGTTTTTGCATGCTCGTGTGTAAAATATCGCGCAAACTTACCCACATGGTTGCAATGGGCACGGCCATCTTGTTTTTCATTCATTGCTATGGTTCTGGGCATGCCTTTTCTATCCTGGTTCAATCTTTGTAATGCTTTGTTTGTTTGAACTTTTTAAGAATCTTTTTTACTCATTATCTATTTCACTTTTTTTGTACATCTATATTTTGTGTTTTTTTTCTACTTTTTGTTACTTTAATAACTACTTTTTCTTTAGCTCTCACTTTTCTTTTCTTTACTTTTTTGTCCCCTAGTCTTTCCTATTTTTCCTTTCTTAAACCCAGGACCATGGCAAAGGGAGCCGGCAAGTCCAAGGGGAAGAATCCCTCACCCCGCAGCCGGCTCCCTTGCGGGCGTTTAAGGGGGGAGTCTGTAAGTCCCAGGGAGATCTTCAGTGTGGTGGAGGGGGCCTCAATGGTCTTCTTTGTGCAGCGCCACCTACCCAAGACTGTCGCAGCAGGCGGCTGGCCCGGTACTGGGTACGGCCTCCAAGAGCATCGCCTGCTATGGGGTAAGGTGTGCCAGGCCATGTATTGGGAGTCAGGGGTCCAGCACACCTGACAACCAGGTGACGCACTGGTGGTCCGACATACTGGACCAGGAACTAGACCTGCTCGACCTGCATGTCGTCTAGATCCCTGGGCTTGGTGAGTACTAGCAGCTATTTAATAACTACTTTGTTTTCTTCTGCTCTGTGTTATATTGCAAATATATGTTTTTTCCAAAGAGCAAGAATGCTGCCGATTACATTGCAGGTAAATTATATTTCAAAAGCTTCTGTGATCGCAGGTGCTCGCCTGCTCAGTCAGTGGTGTTGCTACTATGCGTACTTGTTTTCAATTTTGTACTCATTTGGCCAGAGTTCTTATGTATGAGTGTACTTTACAGAACTGCGTAATGCTAGAGAGACTAGTGACACAAGACCAGTTCTTCCTTTGTACACCCGCCACTAAGAAGAGATAGTGATGGTGGATTGATAGGTTGAGTATATTATGACTTATTATTTATTAGGACATTTTTAGTGGTCTGCAATCATGGCGGACTGTGTCAGTCACTTTGCGTGCTGAGTGCTGCCAGTCCTAGTAGAACCTTTTTGTAGTTGGTTTAGTGAGTTACATAACTTTCCAAGTAGACGGTCTGCGAATCCACCAATACTAATATCCTAGTAGACCACATCAGATAGGTCTATAAATTTAGTGCAATTGTTGTTTATTTCCCCGAAATAATTTGTTATTGTTTTTTTAAATGTTTGATTTCATTGACAACAATGATCCATGTTTGTGTCTTTCTTCATGTACATCAGCTCCTCCCAGGGACCTGAGGACAGAGGTGGCGGTGGAGGCGCCGGCGGAGCAGGAAGGCCAGGATCAGTCCACCGAGGGCTCTTCAGCTGGCCCCAGTAAGTTTCCCTGTTAATATTGATAATTATACTTCCCTAACTTTTACAGCACCTATTTATTTCAAACGTTCATCATAATTCTATTTTTTCCTAAATCGTCTTTGATCTTCTTGTAGACTGTTTCTAAATTCTTATCCTGCCTCTAGTATGACTCTCTGTGCTTCTACTATTTTATTAGTCTGCCTGTGTAGCTAGCTAAGCTTGCACAGTTGGCAAAAGGTGTTAAACAAAACTCCTATTCAGCAATAGCTCAAGGCACTTAATGCAGTCGTCTGGGTTGTCCATACTGTCTATTCAAGTCTTCTTAATGTTTATGCTTTGACAATTCCCATCAATAAAATGTCAATGGCCACCAAGAATAAGATACTAGTTTACATTTTGATTGGATAGGAGGACATACTACTACTGTTGTAGGGACTATTCCGCACATATAGAACTATGGACAAGAAATAGGGCATTGGTGATAATAGGCGCAGTTAGACTTTCCACATAACTCCGTCATAACAGAAGTTGAACCCCCAATCTCCTTACTGACTAGCTAGTGTGTCAGAGTCATTATTTAGCTGGTGAATGCAGCAATGATCCCCAATGATTATACAACCCAGAACATAAGACTACGGAGTCAGAGTCCCGATCTCCCAGGGTCACAGAATCATGCTTTCAAATTGCAAACCCTTACGCTCATTCACTGATGACCAAAAACCACAGAGGCTATGTAAGTTTTAAAGCTTAATTAAAAGAAAAACAACTAGCTCTGTGTGTACTCTATATTAATTTTCAATTGTGCATTGTATAAAAACATTTATTAAAATCAACTTCATAGAAGAGAAATGCTGAACTCAAGAAAACTGAACAGTGGCTGATTTACACATTAATTTTGGGAGACCCCTCACCTGGTTGGAACTTAAAGTACTGGTGGTGTTGATTTTTTTTTTTTAACATCATTTTTATTGCATCACCAATATAAATGTACAGACAATATATTCAGCAATAATAACATAACATGTACATGTTTAGTATGCTCCAGTCGATCTCCATCCGGGGGGTTCACCTCGATCTTGGCGCGGGTGACCTCATCCCTGTCCATATCTTGTACTCCTTACAATGTCCGACCGCTTCATCATGCACATAACCCTGGGATGCTTTTGTGGTTTTCACCCCTCCCCCTCCCCAAATTTCGGTACCCCAACATCCCTCCAAAACAGCCTCCTACCCGCCCTCCCCCGTGGTCGCTCTGCGCTTGGGTAACAGTGTAAGAGTGTCTGGTGTATTGCAGGAGGAAGTAATCTTTCACTAAGGTGTGTTTTCCTGTACAGTGTTAGGGTCTGCTCCATCTAGTTCGCTCTCGCCATCCTGCCCCTCTTCGTCCACATCCCGGAGCGCCTGCACCATCACCTCCCATGCAGTCGCCCTTTCCAGTGCCTTCTCGTCATTCAACCTCCAGGCCATCTGGTATCGTAGGGTACTTTCACACGCGGCCCATCTCAGACACTCCCCATACCATCTTTTATACGTGGGCCCCACTCTGGACTTCCAATTTCTTGTGATCTCCCGCTTGGCCAGGATAAGCCCTAAATCTATAAATTTACTAGTCATCTTATTCTTAGGTGTGTGCGGGAACCAATGAAGGACGCCCACTGCTTTAGTAAACTGGATATCCCTGTCCGTCGCGACGTTAAGGGCCCGCCCAACTTCCTGCCAATAATCGCCCAAAGAGGGGCAATCCCACAGCATATGACACAGATCCGCCCCAGCCGTATTACATCTGGGGCAAGCAGCGTCGGTCGCCCCAAAATACTGTTGGATTTTCCCGGGCGTGAGGTATGCCCTGTGAATGACATAAAAGTGAATCAATTGGAACCTGGCATTCCTCGAGCTCTTCCGTGCCCGCCTTAGCAACTGGCCCCAGGTCGTGTCTGGTATCTCCACCTGGAGGTCCAGCTCCCACTTGGCCTTCAGGGCTGCCAAAGGTTGCAAGGCCTCCCGCTGCATCCTAGAGTACAGGCACGTGACAGCCTTAAAGGTTCCCGCCGCCATCATGGCGTACTGGCAGGCCATCGAGGTGCCCGGTTCCTGCAGCCCTTCCCCCCAGTGGGCTCGCATAGCGCCCGTGACTGCCGCGTGCAGCAGGTAGTCGCCCCTCGGAAGGTCAAATCTCTCCTGCAGGTCCCGAAACGGCAGCAACACCCCATCTTCACAGAGGTCACCCAGCATTTGTATTCCCGCCTCCTCCCACCCTAGCAAGCGCGACCAGTCACCTCCATGTGGGAGGGCAGTGACCATTCCCAGCGGTATTTCGGGGGCATACATAAGGCGGACACCCGCCCGCTTACGGGCCCGGTCCCAGCAAAGCCGGAATGTCTGCTCCTCGACCGTCAGGTCTCCCACTCGGAGTCTCTGGTGCAGCGTAATATAGGCCAGAACGTGTCGCGGGGTGCCTTCTACTCTTGCGTCCTCGGGGCCTCTATACACTCTCGCCACCTCCTGAGTAAAAGTCTGCAGCTGCGCGGCTAGGTAATATCCTTCAAAATCCGGCACTGCCATACCTCCTTCATCTTTGGGGCGCAACAGCGTGTCGAGCGCTATGCGCCTCCTACCCGTGCCCCACAAGAACGCTATGACCAGTGACCTCAGGCGTTTGAAAACAGAGCTCGGGACCCATACCGGTAGTGTCCTAAAATAGTACAAAAGCCTGGGCAGGGCTATCATTTTAAGCAGGGAAATTCTACCAGCCAGGGAGAGCGGCAGAGTTGCCCAGAAGTCCATGGACCCCCGCAGGGCGTTAATACAGCGAGTGATGTTGCCATCCAGTAGGTCGGACGGGGAGTGGTAAACATAGACCCCTAGATAATGCAGGCAGCGCGGCTCCCACCGGAGTTCCTGAGCAGTGAGTGGGCACGGTTCTCCCGGCCTCAGGGGAAACAGACAGGATTTAGGCCAGTTGACCCTCAGGCCCGACAACCTACCAAACTGCCCCAGTAGCCGCCGCGCCCCCTGGAGCTCGGGGCCCGCATCGGCCAAAAACATCAGCAAGTCATCTGCGTACAGGGAGATGAGGTGCGGTCTCCCCCTAAATGACAAACCTGCGTAGTGGCGGCCCAGTCTGGCTATCGCAGCAAAGGGTTCCATTGCCAACGCGAACAGGAGCGGGGATAGGGAACAACCCTGTCTAGTGCCACGCCTAATCGGGTATTGTCTCGAGATCAGTGCGCCCACCCGGACCCTCGCTACCGCCTCGGCATAGAGGACCTTGGTCCATCTTATATATCCGTCCCCCAGCCCGAAGCGACGCATCACCTCATACAAGTATCCCCATTCGAGGCTGTCAAATGCCTTCTCAATATCAATGGATAGGACAAATGGGGAGACGGCGTCCGGCCAGTCCGCTCCCATCAGTCTCGTGAGTCTACGGATGTTATGAGTGGTATTGCGTGTCGGTATGAAACCGCACTGGTCACCATGAACCAGGCCCGTCATGTGTACCAGCAATCTGTTGGCCAGAATTTTGCTGAGGATCTTGTAGTCCGTCGTCAACATAGACAACGGACGATATGAGGACAGCGCCGCACCCTCTCTGCCCGGTTTCAAGAGCGGGATCATGAGGGCCTCGCACATGGAGCCCGGGAGTCGGCCCTTTTCCTGTGCCTGGTTGTACACCTCGCGCAGCCGTGGAGCAAGGTACTCTAGGTATTTGCCATAAAATTCGATCGGTAGTCCGTCAAGGCCCGGGGTCTTGTTCCTAGCCATCTGTTTTACAGCACAACCTATTTCTCCAAGGGAGATGGGCCGCCCTAACTCTTCTGCCTCCGAGTCCTCCACTCGCGGCAACTGTAACCCGTCCAAGAACTCCTCAAGCTCCTCCGCCCCTCCCGTATCACCACTCACATAGAGCCCCTCATAATAAGCACGAAACTTATTCAGGATCCCGGGTTGAGAGTGGCAGGGCTCCTCCCCTGGCTCCTGGATTCTCATGATCGGCACTCCCCCCCGGACTGGGTTAGCAAGCCAGGCCAACATCGCCCCCGCCTTATCACCTTCCGCATGCGCCCTCGTCACGTACGCCTTATGGTCGAAGCTACGCAGCCGCTCTAGCTCCACCGCCAGCCCCTCCCGTGCCCCGCTAAGCCCCTCCTGCAGTTCAGGGTGATTCGGGCGCCTCTTCTCGAGATCCCTCAGCCGTGTCTCAGCCTTATCTAAGTCCTCCAACAGAGTCTTCCGAGCCCCTGCCGTGTGTCCAATACAGTGTCCCCGCACTACCACCTTGAACGCATCCCATTCAACCGCCCTCGTGGAGGTCGAGCCACTGTTCTCCTCAAAATACCTCTCAATGCGGTCACTCAGGGCCTCCCTGAACAACAAGTCGTCCAGGGTGTCAGGTTGCAGGCGCCATGTTGGCACGCAGTTAACAGTCACCATCCATTCCAGAGACATCAACAAGGGGTTGTGGTCTGATATCGTCCTGGCCAAGTATTCCGCCCCTCCCACCGCGGGGAGCACACATTCCGAACAAAGAAATGCATCCAGCCTCACATGCAAATCATGCAGGTGCGAGTGAAAGGAATAGTCCCTAGCGGTGGGGTGCAACGCCCTCCATGCATCCGTGAGGGCCCAGCTCTCCTGCCATTCCAACCTACGCTTGGCGACCCTATGTACTGGGGACGCGCACAGCGGGGGATGGGACCTATCTAGTAGCACATCCTCAACCGAGTTGAAGTCCCCCCCCAAGAGGACCGGCCCTGCCAAATAACCCGCCAATTTGCCCGAGATGGTAGACAAGAAAGCGGGCAGGTCTACATTAGGAGCATACACATTACAGAGAGATATCATCCTGCCTCTCAGCCTCCCCTCCACCGCCACATATCTGCCCTCAGGGTCCACCGATGACTTTGAGACTTGGAAGGGGACCCCCGCCCGTATCCAAATCAATGCCCCCCTTGCAAATGCTGAAAATGTCGTGTAGAATAGCTGCCCCCTCCAGCGCCTTTGCAGAGCCGCCCCTTCCTGCTTATTTAGATGCGTCTCCTGCAGGAACGCTATATGAACCCCCCTACGCTTGAGGTACGCCTGAACCTTATGTCTGCGCGTCATGGACTGCATACCCCGCACATTCCAGGTCACACATTTCAACGCCCCAGTACTAGCCATTCCCCCCTACACAACCGGACCATACAGCAAAGAACAATGTCCGCATTAGTCCCGCGACCACGGGCCCACCCACCCACCCTCTCCAAACAGGAAGCCGAACCCCTCCAACAACAACTACCCCCTGAGCAACCCCAACTGCTCGCAACTCCCACCCCCCCAGGACAGGCCCCCCCGCAACTGGAAGTACCCCCATCCAAACCAACACTCCCGACCACCCCTCAAGGAAAGGTGGTAATGGTCGCAGTCCCCACTGCGATGACCTTAGGGGCCAGTAAGGCGCGGCTCAATGCTATAAGACCTTAAACAAATCAGCCCAGCGCGCTCCACCCCACAATCCCCACATTACAGCTCCCCAAAACCTCAATCAATAATCTTCCACTGCTGCGGGCCCAGTGCCCCGGTGTCCAACCAACGAGTTCACTCCACCAGATCAGTTCAACACGCCTCCAGTATCTCCCCCGAAGTCTGCGGCGTCACAATAGGGCCCCGGGCTCCACCAAATTCCGATTGTCCTGTCTCCGAGTCCGTGCCCGGGTCCTCCGATTCCGTGCCCTTGCCGGACTGAGTCCTGGCGGTCCTAGATAAGTCCACCACCGCCTGTAGGGCCGCCTGCCTCTCCGCCTCCGTCTGCGACATCGAAGGTTTCCCGGTTCTCTTGCGGTTCCTCCTGATCCGTTGGGACTGCCTGATCGGCTTCGCCACCTTAGCCTCCTCCTCCCTGGCCTTAGCACCGTCCGTTCCCGCTTTATAAGTGTCCCACCAGTCCCAAGCGTCCGCGGAGGTCGTGAAGAATAAAGATTTCTCATCCACCACCACTCTTAGCTTGGCAGGGAACAACAGGGAGTACTTGATGCCTTCCTGGCGGAGCTCCCGCTTGAGGGACAGGAAGTTTGCCCGGAGTCGCTGCGTCTCAAATGTGTAGTCCGGGAACATGGTGACTCTGTTGTTATCCACTTGAAAGGGCCCTGCCTCTCTCGCCCTCTGCAAGAGCCAGTCTCTGTCCCTGTAATGGAGCAACTTGAACACCACCGGGCGAGGAGGAAGGCCCAAGGCTGGCGGGCGCGCCGGAAATCTATGTGCCCGTTCCAGGGAGAAGAAGGGGGACAGACCTTCTGGCGCCACCTCCGTCCGCAGCCAGTTATCCAAGTAGCCCACCATGTCGTCGCCTTCAATTTTTTCCGGCAGGCCCACTAGGCGTACGTTGTTGCGCCTGTTTCTGTTTTCTGCATCCTCGGCCCTCCTTTCGAGCACCTTCAGGCGGTCCATCACGTCTGCCATCTGGGCCTTCATCGTTTCTTGGCCTGGGGCTAATTCCTTAACCGTGATCTCCACGGATTTCACCCTGTCTTTAAGTTTGTCGTGGTCGGCCTTCAGGAGGCCCAAGCCCGTCGCCACCTGAGCTATATCTTGTTGCAGGGCGTCCTTTGTGGTGGCGATGACCTCCAGGATACGATCCTGCATCCGCTGCAATGCCGCTTGGTCTCTCTCCGCTCCCTCCGCAGCCTCAGTATCGGTCGCGCCATCTCCCTTCCCCTTCGTCTTCCCCATCTGGGCCGGGTTGGGCGGTGGTCTCCGAGTATGTTCCTGGTCGCCCTCCGAGTGCCGTCGGGTTCCGTCCTCCGGCAGGGCTCCCGGGCCCAGATTTGTCACCAAGAAGCAGGAAGCACTGAGCGATCGCAGCCCGGCCGGCGCCAGACGTGCCAGAGGCCCGGGGCTCTCGTCACTGGGTCACTGCCGCACTGTCGTCGCCCCTACCAGGGGGCGGTCCTCAGCCACCGCCCGAGGGTGCGCCCAATGTCCACTCGGCACCCGGGGAGAGGCGCGATGCAGCCGCCAACACCTCTAATGTGTCAGGGAGTAGTCCTCAGTGGGTCTCCGGGCAGATGTCTCCGTCGCGATCGATCTCATGCCCTCGCCGCCATTTTGGGGTCCGCGACTTCTCACCTGGGTTCAACTTTCAAAGTCGATATACTGCTGTGGGATGGCTCGGTGTCGTCCTCCGTGGGCCCTGGACCCTCCGCAGTACCTTCCAGTACCGGATGGTATCGGTTACCTCGGGGTACGATCAAATTTTCAGGATATTTTCCGGGATCGGGCACGGAGCTCCGAGCTCACGCTGCCTACCTCCTCGGCATCCAAGCCACCTACACTGGTGGTGTTGATGATGAGTAACATATTTCTCTTGTTCATAGAAGGGAATCTTCTGTCTGTTATAAGAAAAAAGGTGGGCGTTAAAAAGCAAGCATTCATCAGTTGTGCCAAAAATTGTAGCATGTTATGGCTTTCATTCCTAGACAAAATAAGGAGTGGTGTATATGCCATCTAAAAATATGAAATGTTTTTTCTAGGCGGAACACCATCTGCACAGACAACCTCATGTGCCAGGGCCAGCGCGGAGGTGGTCACTCCAGGGGCGGATGCGGTGCCACCAGTGGCTGCAGGAACTGCTGTAGGGGATGCCTCGGTAGTGACGGGCAGTGGTAAGTTATTATATTCCTTACTTATTGAGATTGCAGTGTAGGCTTGCTGCAGGGGTGTATGTTGTACAGTACAAGTACCCTTTACTGTTAAGAAGACTCACAAATTCAGAACTAAGTTTTTGTCAACCAGGTAGAAGACATCACCCTTGACTTCTCAATTGCAATAGTGGGCGGGAGTTGACGAGAAACCAATGGCCTCCTCTAAATTTGACTTAAACTCAGCTGTAAAAGTTTTATCGAGAAGCCAAGTCAGATCACAGATGAACTTGATGGATGAGATGAACGAAATGGGAAAGAAGGGTGTAAGGAAGGAGGAAGGACAAGTGAGTTAAATTAATGACTGGCAAAGAATGATACTTGTTTTTGAATGCAGGCATAGTTGGCTGGTAGGAATCTTATGCATGGCCGGTTGAAGCAAGGATGGGTGGAATGAGAAAGAAAAGAGGACTGCCTGGGTAGGTGAAACAGAAACTGTATGTGTGTGCAATATATCCTTTGGGTCGAATTAAAATGCAAGTCAAGCACAGATGCATGGGTGGCGGTTTCCAAAATAAAATAAAAAAGGGTGTTTTTTCGGTGAGAAAAAGTAAGGTTTGTCCAGTTGAGACATTATTAAGAATGATTGACATTTACTTTGAATGGATGGATGCCTGGATGAAATCTTCCTCATAGATAGCATAGGTGTATGTAGAGTAGACAGAGTAGACTAACAGTGGTTTGCAAGCACAGCATATATTGTGTATCTATATTGTATAGTTCACATTATCAAGTCAAGTCACAAGTGACTTCCTCCAGCGATTACGTGGACCACTCACTACCTATGTTAATAATTTTTTTTTTCAACTCTGTCATTCATGTGTGGCCTATCGGTGTTCACTCAATCAATAAAAACAAAGCACCTAAAGTCATTCCTTATATAAGCAAATATCATGTGAAGTGATATATGCTCATATTATCTTTTTCATTCTCCTTTTGTAGTAGTCAGGCGCAGGGCAGGGTGAAAGTTAAATCAATTGAGCAGTAGCCCTTGTAACAGTGTATGGCCAGTGCCACCCATAATAGAAAAGTAAGAGCTTCACCACCTGCATGTACTGGTAACAGTAACGTGAGTCTGCGTCATCATGGCTTGCAGCTGTTTTTCTTGGGTGCAAGTTGACTGCACTGGCATTATGCCGGCTTCCACAAGTTTACGTACTGATTTCACTAAACAAGAGAGAAGAAGAAGACAGGTGTACTGTCTGAGTCTAATGTAGTAAGTCCATAGTGCTAGTAGAATTCCTGACACTCCCACTAATGTTAGAGCAGAGGCCGACGAAGTGGGAGGTTAGATAGATACGTTCCACAAATGATATGTACTGCGCTTGCAAGTTGCTAGTGCTGCTGTGACATAACTTTCTGTTGAATTATTCTGTGTTAATCTTAAAGAGTATTGGTTACAGTACCTATTTCTTTCTTCATATAGATACTCCTTCTAAACTATCAAGGAAAGAGTTGGCTATCCGGGCCAGGTTACGGAAGCTGGATTAAATTGTCACCGAATATCGGTGGCTGGTGGCTCAGGAGGAGGAAGATGACTCTCAGTCAACAACAACAGCTGCATCCTCCTCCACTGTCCCTGGGTCCTACAGCCAGCGCAATCCTCCAGCGGTATGGCGCCATGGTCCGGCAGCCACCTTCTGCCGCCTGGCAGCAAAACCAACAGCTTTCCCCCACTGTACCTGCAAGGCGCGTGTGCACCGCCTTACCCTGTGAGTGGCCTACCTTGAGCAGGAGGTGGAGAGGCAGAAAGTCCTGCTCAAGGCCCTCCGTAGAGAGCTGCGTGACCACCTGGCCATAAGAAACCGCCGGCCAAAGTAGAGACTGTCCCCTGCCGGGTGGGAATTGGGTGTTGGGGTTTTGAAACTTTTCGGGACATTTCATGGACATTGGTTGGGGTTAGGGAGGGTGTCGGGTCGGGTCTTGTGGGATAGTATATTTTTGTTAGGGTCGAAATAATTATTTATTTTCCACTTAAACATAGCATATGCGTTTTTACTGTTTTCTGGGAGAGGCAGGGGGTTAACTGTACGTTTGTTTTCCTGAAACTAAACTGGATGGTTGATTCAAATTGTCTAAGTAATCGCCCAAATTTGTACAAAGTGCCACTGACAGAGTTAGTGAATTTAATTGTCCTACTACTTTTCTAGTTCTACCGTCAGTGTCTCCTCTCCTCCTACTCCTTTATTCTACCTCCCCCAAAATGCTTATTTTACTTGAGATCCGTGTTTGATAATAGGGCTAGGCACAGGGCTGGCTGCATGGCAAATGGTGATTAAGGTTGGCTATGGAATCCGTTGTGTTGGTAGTAGTAGTAGTACACACTGGCAGTAGCAGCATATGAAAAAAAAAGTAAATGAGACATTGAGTGGCCTGAGAGGAGCATTAGAACAGTACAATAGTACAGTTCACAAGAACAGTGCCATAATTTGTAGCCTAAGCAATGGTAAAGTATTCAATCAAAAGTTAACTACTAGCTGGGTGGATTATGGCTACTACAAGAACTAGTACTGAAGGACACAGCAGCGTAAGATTTAGTCACGTGTAGGAGGATGTTGTTGATGATGAATCCACTCAATGGCGAACATGAAATTCTGAATTTATTTGCAAATACTCATGGGTGTGTGTCAAGCAGAATAAGAATATCCTCGGATTCCTTGACCTGCCTTGAAATTGATTTTCTGTTGCTTTTGACCTTATCCTCCCCAGCAAGCGTGTGGAGTTATTGGTGTTTTTTAGTCACATCTCAATGAAAACCAAACAGCCCAGGGGAAGGGGGTTAGAGTTTGAAAAATGGATGGGAATGGGGGGTTTTGGGAAAGTTTTTTGGAAAGAGAAAAAAACACAACATGGACAAACAACAAATGAAGAAAAACAAATCTTTGGATACGAATATATCCATAAATCTTTTAAGGGACATAAAGGAAGTGCATGCATGAATTTGTTTGCTAAATGGATGGTTAGATTACTGAAAAGTAGTCCTTACTACAACTTACTAACTAGTACTAAACAATTAGACAGCAGAGGGCTGCAGTAATTACGCAATTTCACTTGCCTATCTGCCCTCATAGAGAATAAACACTTAGTAGTACATTACATTAGTTTTAAAAATAGCAAAGAAACTTATCAAATAGCTGTAGGGATGAATTTGAAGCAGAGAGCAAACGCACAGAGTGGCACTCATTGAAGTTCACAACAATAACATTATTTAAAAGATAAGGACAAGTGAAGTGGATACTGTAACTGTATGTTGTAGTTGTCCTGGTCAAATTGGGAAGTTGCATGCATCCAGCCATTCCTCTAATTCGCGGTACTCCTTTATTCCATCGGGCGCTCCGTCGATCAATCTTGGTGACCACACTGTCCACTGCCTGCCTGGCGGATGCGTAATTGCCGATTGCTATGGTAAGCCTCAGTTAATGTTTTTCCCATCGCACAGGATAAGTGCTGGCCTGTATTTGTCGATGGAAAAACAGAAAGGAATATTAAAACACCCCGGAGGAAAAACTATAAGGCACGGTGTGTAGTGCAAAAATAACACTTTCACTTTCAGTGGCAACAGTATTACATACATGCATCATTTCTAAAGTGCCTACTTCGAGTCTCTGTTTCCAGGATAACAATTAGCACACAGCAGGCCAGGGCCATGCAGACGGTTAAGGCAGGCACCACTGAGTGAACCACACTCCATGTAGCATACCTCTTTGACACAGACAGACAAAGCAGATCAAATTTTATACAGCAAGCCATAGTTCTTCCTTAAATTGACGATGATGATCCATCCATCCTAGTGAGTGACTGTAAAGATACTACGTAACATTGGTCATTATGACTTATCATCAATCATCATGGTGTTGGCAAACTGAATGTTGTTCATGCAGTCACAGCCTACACACTGTGAGTCCAAGGACATTTTCCATATTAAAAAATCATGCAATGTAGTGGCCCCAGCAGTAGAAGCACAATTTGCGTTACAAGTTATTTGGACTTGAGTTACATTTAGTATGTAAAAGATAAAATAATAACCGAACACATAGGATTCATTTCATGCACAACCAACAAACAGCAATTACTTTCATCAGAGCCAGACAGCCAGTGTTGTCCACTGCATGCCATCTTATCATTAATTACCTGTTACCTTTTTGTCAGCATCTTACTCTTATTCTTTGGACAAGAGGGGGATCCTTTTTGAAATTAGAATGGCAACAGCAGCACTGAAAACACATTCAGAAGACACCTTTGCGAGTGGGCAAGCCAAATGATTTATAGCCAGGTGGTGATCAGTGGCCATTGAGGCAGTTTCCCATACCAATACACCAATGGGTTCTGATCAAAGAAGACCTCTGTTGGGTCATCCAGATAGGCCTGCACCATCCACTCAAGGTCCTCCAGGGGTGCTCCTCTTTGCGTACAATCTGTTGCCTTTGCATCAACACTGGAACGAGCAAACCCTTGATGAGTTATCCAAACCGCTTCTGACAATATTATGGCTGGGCCTGGTGCAGGTGTTGATGATACGGTTGCTAGTGTCGGTAACGGATCTGAGGGAAAGTGACTGCCTTTGGCCACAGAAGTGGACCTTGACGCCAGATGGCCTGCTGCTTCAGTAGTACTTGTGGTGGTTCCTTCAAGTTCCTGCCGCTCTTTTTCCAACCGAGTGGCTGACAGAGCTAGCCAATATATGTACTTGGAAACATCTGCTTCAGAAAAAGGAATTAAAGTATTGCTGGCCAGTGCTTTTTTGTACCGTGGATCCAGAATGGGTGGCACAAATGCCATGTTGTTCTGAATGTATTGCTTTAAGCCGTGCATTGTCAACTCTCCGCCAACCGATATGCGTCTTGTTTTTCAGCATCAACTCGGAACGTTGAAGATAACGCCTTCAGTTGGTGCTCTTGCATGCGCAACAATGGGATAGCTTTGCTCATAGTACAGTCCTCCCTGCTGACTTCAAGCATGAAGACCTCAAAAGGACTAAGCAAGTCTGTCAGGCTTTTAACTAGGTCCCATTCCTCCACCTCTAGCCACATATCTTTCATAGAAGCACCCCGCGCGTGAAAGACATACTCATTGATTACCAAGCACTGCTCAAACAGACGCTCAACCATGTAGAAGGTTGAGTTCCAACGTGTTGCCACCTCCTGGATGAGTCCTCTGACTGGCACTCTACGGTCACGTTGAATGGTCCTCAGCTGCTTCCGGGCCTTAAAAGAATGGCTGAAATGTGTGCAGATTCTTCGGCAGGTGGTCAGTATTTGCTGACTGTGTTTTCTTTTTTCAAGAAATCTTGCACAATAATGTTATGCTGTGCGCCAAATATGGCACTCTGAAATAGCCACCATCAGAACTATATTACTGCCATTATCCGTGGAAACATAACCAATCATGCGCCATCTTGACTGCAGCCATTGAAAGACCTTACTGTTAAACTCCTCCAAAATGTTTACTGCAGTATGAGATTTCTCCATGGCAAACATGGTTACTGTTGCATGTTTCCGAGTAGCTTAAAAAATTGTGACACTGTCAACACCTGCAGCTACCTTCTCTCTAACCCCTGCAAAAGAAACCCAGTGTGCAGTGATGCACATGTAATCAACAGCTTGGCAACTGGTGCACATGTCTGTTGTCCGGTGGCTAGTGTGAACAGCACTCTTCTGCAAAGCTGCCCCAATCACGTCCAGCACATCTTGATGTAGTGCTGGAACCCCAACTCTGGCAAAATAGGACTGGCTAGGAACCTTCCATTTAGGGCAGACTGTTGCCACAAATTCTAGAAAACCACCCCTTCCACAAAAGAAAAAGGGAGAAGGTCCACCGCTAACATTTTAGCCAGCATTGCATTAACTTGGTTTTCCGCCTTTTTACTATTACTAAAGAAGTCCCAAACTGGGAAGTTGAGATTTCTGGTGGTGGTGGAGGTGCCACTTTCAATGCCAGATGAAGTGGAGGATGGGTATGACGGAATTTGACTCTGTTGTGCACTTACAGCACCACTACTTGAGGTATTTGGAGGTCGAGTTGATGGAGGTCCCTGCCGGCTCTTCTGAAGAGAAAATATGTCGTGTTGGTGTAGTAGTTACCTGTGTTGGTGGTGGTACCAGTGCCACACCGCCCACATCCCGCGCAGTATTTTGGGATAGGGTAAAAATGCCTGTCTGCTGCATACCCGCTGGGGCTGGAGTGACGACTGTGATGACTGGGTCGTCATTGTCAGACTCTTCATCAGCATGTGGTAAAATGAATTTACCTATGCTGAATTTCTATGCGGTAAAGTTCAATAAAATAACTCAATCAAAAATGAGAGGCAGAGTCCGTGGCATCTGAGTTTATAAGGGTTTTATTCCATAAAATGGAATTGGTTCGAACCAGGTATCATGTTCCATCACCACGAAGGTTCAGGAAGGGATAGACAATGCTTTATTAACAGAGTACAATATATATAGTAAATGCATATAATGGTGATGGATACAGAAGGCGTAACAGCTGAGAAAAAGAGATAAGAACACATGTACGTAACAGAAGGCGTGCACGAGGGCGTACACGAAGGTGTGTGCTAGAAAACGTCACATGAAAGTGTCACAGGTGGGTGGATCCATAGAGGAATCCTGCAGTGTCAGCAGAAATATATGGCAGAGATGCGCGCGCAGCAGCATGACGTGTGATTGACGTGGAACTGGAGGGTGAAGGGGACTTGACATTTAGCTCTACATGAGGAGACAGAAGTCTGGAGTGTCAGAACAACCTAAACCCAAATCATATCTGATATCTTGTGTTTTGAGTAACTGTATTATCTAGAAGGAAAGGTCTCTCGGGCAGAGGCTATTCTATACTGACTGCTAGTGCGTGCATATGTGACTACATGTCTACGTGTAATGCGAGGGGGCCATGGGCCTACCATGGTAACGGGAGCAATTAATTACTTGCATGGAGACAGAAAGGCCGGGCCCTTTGCTCTGCAGCTGGGGAGATGTTTTCCTAAATCACTAGACAGGAATGTATTTTCGAGGAGCGGAGCAGATAACTTGAAGGCAAAATACAGTCTTGGCAGGCAAGCAGGTCGAGCCGGGCACTGCTCCCCGCACAGGGAGTAAGGCAAGGGTCACGGATACAGATTCCAGGCTGCAGTTTTCAGAGGCAGAAGGCAGAAAGGGCTCGATGGCAGAAATCAGGGCCTAGCTCACCAGAGCCAGGAAAACGTGAAAGTGCACCATGTAAAGACGGTGGCAAGGCATACTTAGGAACGGAATTATCGACCCATTTATGGTGGATCTGAAAGAGGACATGTTAACGTTGGACGCAAATGTATTTGCGTCTTCATAGCTGGTTGTGGAGGGAACATACATGTACTTGAACACGTACATGGAGCCGTTGGGGTCTACGTTAGGGGACACAATGGACCATAAAAATTCATATTACCTCATTCCCTCCTTGTCCCCTACGGACCCTTCATGATATATCAATCTTCATTAGTCCATCAATTTGTTCATCTAATATCATTTGTTCTTCCTTTTTCAGGCGGGATTTAGAACGTGAACTTGGAGGGGGAAAACATGATGTGGCGCACAAGCCGCAAATCGCTGGCCCACACTGTAGACATAGACAACAACTGAACACTATGAGAAGGGCTATTCCGAGGAAGGATAGGACTTTCCATCCCCAGGCTGATAACACGCTCCAGAACCAACCGGACCAAGTCCAGGTGCCTGGATTCTGGTGTATCTGACTTGCAATCTTGTGGAGACGGGTTATGGCTCTATATACTGATGGTGCGTTTTCTGGAATGAAAACACAGCAACTCGATCCGATGACTCTACAAGCTCCGCCCCTATCGGCCAGGATGACGTCAAGAACGAGACGATTTTGAAGAACAACAATCCGCATAGCAGACTGCTCCTCTGTTAAGTTACCTAGGGCGGAAGTAGTTTCATTCACTACTGCCTCGAGGGTTCTGGTTAATTTACGTATCAGTTTACTATTAAAGACAGCACCTAAATAGGGAAAGAAACCTTTATTGAAGTCTGTATACTGCTCCCATGCCGTTTCAGTATAGTCGACAATCGGGAGATCTCTCTGGGGTCTGTTGTGTACTAGATGGGAGTTCCTGTGATAATCAGGAGGGGCTAGGAAAACAGGTGGCAGAAGGAATGCAATGTAACAAGTACCATCCCAATCTAGAGGTAAGCGTATATATGCTGTATGACCACAAATGAAATAGGAATGACGGGAAGCTTTGAATGTAGACTTGCCTTTATCACTGAATTCGATCACAGTAGTACATTTACTATGACCTAGATGTACTGAACCATTCTTTCTGACACATAATTCACCTTTGACTGGTAATACTGACATAGCGGGCAAGACTGGTTCGGTTTCGGACTGGACATTCAGAATCATGAGGTTAAGTGTAAAATTACCTAATCCATATACTTCGTTCTCTAGATCAGTTCCTGTCCTTCGGGGAAGACCCTCCTTGTCAGGGAAACATACTTTATGCAGAACTGTATTCAGATTTCCCCATACCCAATTTCCCTGGTACACTACGGAATCAGAATTTAAAGAATTTATTAAACTGAACCATGCACCACAGGAACCATTGTGTGTGAACGGGTACGGAAAGAGGGGCAGAACTCCCTTGTACTTCTGATAGGGAGGGAGTCGGCCACATATCCAACAATTGGTAGCATTGTTGGTCTGATGGGAATGATGTAACATACTAATGAATGTATTGTTGCGCAGCGCAAGTCGGTAAGATAACTCGTGCGGGGGCAGTTCACTGAAAGTATGCTCGGCAGTGTCATTTAAAGAAGAATGTGCACGTTTGAAAATAGGAAAATACATGTGTAGCAATATGCTTGCAGCAATAATCATAAGACTCAGGAAAAACATAATCAGTAATGTCACAATGCAGTGACTACGGAGAGATTTACAATATTCATGTTTCTTGATCTGGTTATGTCTATCTCTCTCTCTATTGAGGTCTAACTTGTACATGTCAGGAACCTGTCTAACCGCTTCACCTAGGGGAGGACTTAAACAATTCAACTGTCTGACTTGCTAGACCTCAACTTCATGCGAAATTCCTGAGAAGGAGTTTTCTCTATCAGGGGGAGTTTAGTATCAGTCTCTGGAAGGGGGCCGGGCTGGGAGTCTAGTTTTGGAGGCAGTCCATAGTGTCTTTTCACGTGACTCGAGTGGAGCCAGCGTTTGCGGCCCTCCACCTTTACTGCTGTCCTTGTTGTCAATAACACGAGCTTCGGCGCCTGCCAACGGGGCTCCAGCGGGCTCCTCCTGTCAAAATTCCTCACGAGCACCAGGTCCCCCGGAACAATCTCGTGTGGCTTCCCCTCGGTGTTGTCGGGAAAGGCTGCAGCTACCTGTGAACGACATGATTGTAGTGCAGACATCAAGGAGGCAAGGTAATCTGTCAGCATATTACAGTCAACATCTGTTATTTTACGAGGCAGAGGCGTCCCCCACATATTCGGTGGCCTACCAAAGACCACCTCATACGGGGATAGCCCTGTTCTTGAGTGTGCTATCATTCTCATGTAAAAGAGTGCAACTGGTAAAGCTACTATCCAATCAACTCCCTTTTCTCTACATATTTTTGCAAGGCGTGTTTTCAGGGTCTGATTATGTCTCTCTACGAGACCTGCTGCTTCGGGATTTCGGACACAGTGGAACTTCCACTGATAACCTAGCAGGAGTGACACCTGCTTCATGAGCTCGGATGAGAATGGCTGTCCATTATCTGAGTACACGATACGGGGCAAACCATACCGTGGGAAGAATTCACGTACCAGCTGCTTGGCAGTGGTCGGAGCAGTGTAATCTGGGACTGGATATGCTTCTGTCCAACGGTAAAGTGCACATACAACTACGAGGACATATTTGAATCCTCGACAACGTTCCATCTGGATATAATCCATCTGGAGGACTTCAAAAGGGTGATCGGGAGGATGAAATCCACCTTGCTCTACGGGAATGCCTTTACCTGGGTTGAACTGACAGCAGATCATGCAAGTACGCACTTTCTGTTTGGCTGCTGCTCGTAAATGTTTATTGAACCAGAGATTTTGAATGCTGTCTAACATGGCTTTTTCTCCTAAATGTGCAGGACTATGTACGGTGTTAATGATTACTTGAACCATAGAGTCGGGGAGAAACCATGTGGCTTTCCCCTTCGTCATCCATCCCTGTTCTGTCTGGATCCCTCCTAGTTCAATCCATTTCTTAATTTCATCTGGTGTAGCATGTGTCTGTATGTCAATTACATCTAGGGCGGGATCCCTCACTGTCATGCAATGTGTCGGTGTCGGGACTACTGTCTTTGTCAGGTCAGTTGCGTGAGTCTGAGTCTGAGCTGTATGCTTGGCGGTTCGATCTGCCAGGTCGTTACCCTGGGAAATGGTATCTGTGACTTTCGTATGTGCCTTGCATTTCATGATGGATATGGCTGTAGGCAGATGTATTGCGTCTAACAGAGCTTGAATGAGGGGACCGTGCTGGATTTTGGCTCCGTGAGAGGTCAAGAAACCTCTCTCTCGCCAGAGTACACCGAAGTCGTGTACGACTCCGAATGCATAACGGGAATCTGTGTATATGTTAACTCTCTTATTCTTTGCTCGAATACAGGCTTGAGTCAGAGCGATGAGCTCTGCTGCTTGAGCTGACAGTATGTCAATGCGATGTGTTTCTATGACTTCAGTTTCTGTCGTGACTGCGTAGGCGGCCACTAACTCTCCTGTACTTGTTCTCATACATGAACCATCCACATAGAGTGTCAGGTCTGGATCTGGTAATGCAATATCTGTCAGGTCTTGTCTGGGTTTCGTCGTAATGGTAATGATCTCGATACAATCATGTGCCAAATGGTCTGTCTCACTTAATGGCAGAAGTGTAGCTGGGTTCAATGTATTGCAACGTCTGATTTCTATGTGTGGCTGAAACAATGTCAATTCATAACCTGTCAGTCGTGCTATAGTCAAGTGCTGGGTTTGTGTCCTGTTTAAAATAACTTCCACGGAATGAGGAACTTGTACTGTCAATTGGTGTCCTAACACTATGGAATCACTTTGTCTGATTGCTAGAACTGTTGCTGCCACAGATTTCAAGCACGCAGGCAAAGCCTGGGCTACTGGATCTAATGTGCTAGAAAAATAAGCACACGGTTTGTGTGAACCTGCTTGATCCTGGGTGAGTACTGACAATGCAGTACCTTCGCGTTCTGTGACAAAAAGTGTAAAAGGTTTACTGTAACATGGTGTCGCTAAAACAGGTGCTTGACATAGGGCTTTCTTCAGATCGTCAAAAGCATGTGTATGTTCCTGAGTCCAAGGGAGGACAGTCGAAGACGCTGCCTCCTGAGTTGTCAACTGTATGAGTGGCTTGGCTAGAAATGCATACTGAGGGATCCATTGTCTACAGTAAGAAGTGAGGCCTATAAAGGCCCGTACCTCCTTTTGTGTCTTGGGTTGTGACATGTTTACAATTAACTGGATACGATCAGGCGTTAGCTGTCTCCCCCCTTTGGACAGCAAGTGCCCAAGGTATACCACTTGCTGAACACAGAATTGCAGCTTCGAAGGAGACACCCTGTGTCCCTTCTCTGCCAGGAAATACAAAACTGTCAGCGATGCTTGTTCACATTCTGGTTCACTACGGGCGGTGATCAGTAGATCATCGACGTACTGAAGTAGGGCAGTGTTGGCAGGCATGTGAATACTGTCAAGTTGTCTTTTCAATGCTTGGCTATAGATGCTGGGGCTTTCTGTGAATCCTTGAGGTGCGCGTGCAAATTTGAAGCTTCGGCCACTTAAACAGAATCCGAAAAGATATTGGCTTTCCGGATCAATTGGGACACTAAAGAAGGCGTTCTTCAGATCAATTACAGTAAAGAACGTTGCCTCTGAGTCAATAGCTGTCAATAATGAAGAGATATCTGGAACCACAGGGTACTGCGGTACAATGCATTTATTCAATTCTCGTAAATCGATCACTAATCGATAAACTGGTGGTGCATTTGGATCAGTGCGTTTAAGAATCGGAATGATAGGGGAATTACATAGATTCCAGTCGGTTTCTACAACCACTCCTTGTGCAATGAGCTCGTCAATGATTTTCAGTAAAGCCACTACAGCATCTGGTGGTAATTTGTATTGTCGGATTCGTGGTAAAACAACACCTTGTTTCAGTGTAACTCGGTATGGTGTAATGTGCATACAACCTACATCAGTGGGGCCTTGTGCCCATAAATGTGCAGGAACATTCTGTAATCTGGGATCAATATCTCTCAACACATAGTGACCCTTAAAGTCACGCAGAAACAATCTTACTCCTTCCGGAGAACAACAAATTACAGCTCCTAGAGCTTTCAGTGTCTTGATACCTAATAAGTTTTCTGGACATGATTTCGTGAGCAATAGATCTGTAGTGCGAGACAATGGACCAACTAAAAGGGGAACTGGTTTTGATACTTCATTTACAATAGGTTTTCCTGAAAATCCAAGGGAAACATTCTGTGAGCCTGAGAGGGGTGCCCCTGGAACCTCGTCGTGACTGATTGTTGTTCTGCTTGCCCCTGTGTCAATCAAAAACTTTCTATCTTTTCCTAATACCTGACTATGTACATAAGGACCCTCTTGATCTACAGGAACCTCAATAAGAGGCAAGCCAACCTCCCTCTCTAGGCTGTTTCATGTGTATCGCTGATAATCGGGATAATCAGTTTGAGCATATTGGTACATCTGCTGAGTTGCATGTTGTGTTGCGGCAACCGGTTGTGGCTGTGGTACCGCTACGGTCTGTACTGTCTGTTGTGGAGCATGCATAGGCTGTACATTCTGTGTAACGTGTTGTTGGACTTGGTCTTGTCTAGGTTGACGCGGTCTCTCTTTAGTTTTACCTGTAGATATATTGTGTTTCAAAACTGCACAATCGTTTACATAGTGACCTGGCTGTTTACAATAGTTGCAGGTCCCTTTAACAGGAGCTGCTGAATTATTGGGCTGTGTCATGCCCTTTTTCTGACCGTCAGCAGGAACTGACTGAGCAACGAGCATTTTCATTTTTGTGTCTTTCATACGTCTTTGTTCGTGATCATGTTCTTCTCTAATTCTGTTCTGGTGGTACTGTAACATCTGTAACATTTGTGAAGGCGTGTTTGCTTGCCATGTGCTCTCGACTTTCAGTACACGATTCTTAACTTGGGGCAGAGAATTCTCGACTAGTTTGGATACAAAAAGGTGTGGGTATGACTCGCTACTTGCTTTCAGGCCACTATTAATAATGAAACATTTCTCAAATCGGGAATAAAAATCACTAGTGTCTTCGTCGGGTTTCTGTTTGCAGGCTGAGATTGCATCCCAGTCCTCCTTTTTTGTTGCCAACAGCCTTGGCAATACTTGCACTAATAATCCTGGTAATGCTTTAGTCTTGTCCCCAAGACCTAAACCTGGGGTTTGGCCATTTTCTTCTGTTTCTAATGCAGCCCAATCAATCTTTTTGTCTCCCACCTCCCATTCTTTTTCTTTGAGTTTTTCGTAAATACCAGCAGGCAATAGAACCTTCAATATTTTCATAATGTCGGGATAGGTATAGTCTCCCATGAGTAACATGTCTTTTATTTCACGGTGAAAACATGCAGGGTCTTTATCATGACTGGGCACTATTTTCTTCATTTCTAACAATTCCATTTTAGTTATGGGCGTGTACACAAATACACGTGTAAGGGTGTTATCATTATTCCTGACTGGGTGTACTTCTCGTAAGGGATTTTGTCTGTCTATGTAAAACATTTTCCTTTCTGGGGGTGGAGCTGGAACAAACTGTGGATTCAGGAAGGCACTATATCTGTGTCGATGTTCTAGAATTACTTTAATTAAATCGGTACCCAGGCCTCTCCATTTATTCATGAGTAACTCTATTAGTACATCAGGTAAGGGACCTGGATCAGAATGTTGGCTCTTATACAACGTAAGGAGGTGTTGTATCATGTACATACCAGCTAGTCGCTGTTCGTCTGGGGAAAGATTCAAAAATGTTTGTGCTAATGCGTCATCATTATATGTGTTAGAATTGTCAGCCCATTGTACTGCTGACCTGGCTAATTCTTGTTCATCCATGGAATTGAGTACATGGTACCCCATTCGTTCTTGAAGTATTTTATCGGTAGCCTGAAATAGATGTTCAGGAGTCTTCGGATTTGACATAGCAGAGTGAAAAAGTCTCTTGCTTTCTGGATGTAACGTTTTATTAAAAGGTCTACCCTTTCCTACATATGCTATTGTTTCTGTATGTTCTTCTAGCTCCTCCTCCTCTGAGGATTTATTCACGTCTGCTTCTGCTTCCCTTTCCCTGACAGCTTTCTCTCTTTCATGAAATACTATTATTTCTTTACGTATTTTCCTGTACATGGCATCTATACATTTCTGTTTATCATGTTTTCCCTCTGCAATATTCTGACCCCATGTAGTTAATACCTCCATTTCTTCTTTATTTACACCAGGCCGGTCTCATTCTCTTATGAAACAGTTTATGAGGAATCTTAATATTAAACCTTGAGTGTCCACTTTCTGATGTGCCATGGCCTCGTGAATACATTCCTGACCTTCCCCAGTCTGAACGAAACAATATATCCTGTCTAGATAATCTATCATTCCTGGAAACAGAACTAAATAGTTTGCAGCACGTCTTATACGTAATGAGGCTAACATCATGTAACCGTCTTTGCCTGGTATTGGGTCATATCTACAGTCTGTAAGATACTCTTTAAGTCTTTCAATTGTGATTGGTTTCGGAGTACGTTGCATTGCTAGTTCTCTAACGGTTAATCGGTGTACTGGTGGCGGGGTATGGTAACCTCCTGATGCACCTCCTGAGGCGGAGGCTTGACCATCACCTGTCTGTAGGGCCGTGTCAGGCCCAAAAGGATTAAGCGGATTAATAGGGGGTATAACAGGTAAGGGCGGAGGAAGCCGACCGGGAGGGGTAAGCTGTTGCGGACCTGGGGGCCGACGATCAGGGGGTGGTACAGGTGCAGGTGGGACATTAGTATATTCGGGAGCTACGTCGTCTAAATAGGAAGAAAGGAAAATATCTGCTGCGGTCTTGTGACGTAATTTAGTCGGAACCAATGGAGGGGGCAGATCCTTCGGTATTTCCGGGGTCGCCTTAGGCAGGCCCTCGGCCAGGACTGGATACAATCCCGTCATAATGGCATTACTCCGTCTATCGTGTTGTTCCATCCTAACTCGTTCTCCTTCTTCTAGTAGTTCTTTTTCTTTGGCTTTTTCAGAATCCTCTCTACTTTTCTCTGCTTTTCTTAGTGCTTTCTCTGTCCGTCTGTGTGATTCTTTACGCCATAGTTCAATGGCATCTTTCTGTGACTGTCTAGCTTTCTTTTTCCACAACGCTTCTTCTACTCTCATGATGCAATCGGCATCCCATGTCCCCGTAGCGGGCCATCTCTGATTCTCTGCTAAATCCTTAGTGTAATCCACCCACAAGTCGAGATATAATACAGCGTCTAAGCCGTGTTTGTGGTACATAAAATAACCGGGAGTGTCCCTGGGTGGGATGGGAACAGCTTCCTCGAGTATCCCTTTTCTAGTTCCTATCTGTCTCAGTTTAGTGAACAGTGGCATTTTGAACCTTGATACTTGATACTTGATACTTACTCGGATTCGGACACAACTAATACAATAAACACAGGAATGACGATCAAACAATCACTCATACCACGACATTAAATCCACATTAAAACATTTCAGAACGGACAATAACTTGATAGCTGAATACTTGATATACTGCTAAACAGTACAGATACACTGCTAAAACAGTGCAGACCGGGTCTGTGTACCCAAACCCGTCTTGACCGGACACAAATTAATGTACCCGTCTAGATGCGTCCCCAGCAACGGTACTCACCGGGAAGCACGGAACGGAAGGCCTCAGAAACTCGACACTGGACTGGACCGGACTGGACTGGACTCGACTCGTGACGTAGATACTTCGGAACTTCGGAACTGGTGGGCCTCTGAACACCTCGGACCTTGCTCTCTCGGCTGGGCTCTGGTCGGGATCCTCCGCACTCCTCACCGCCTCGTCTGGGTGTCGATCGCAGCCTCAGTCACCTCCGTTGGCCTGAGGGAGATACAGGAAATCCTGCGGGTACGCGTAGTTGTCCGTCACGGCTGTGGCAGGGGACCAGGCCTGCAACGCACCGCCGGCGCGTAAGGTGGGGGAGGGGTCCCTGTTCGGGCGCCAATTATGTGGTAAAATGAATTTACCTATGCTGAATTTCTATGCGGTAAAGTTCAATAAAATAACTCAATCAAAAATGAGAGGCAGAGTCCGTGGCATCTGAGTTTATAAAATGGAATTGGTTCGAACCAGGTATCATGTTCCATCACCACGAAGGTTCAGGAAGGGATAGACAATGCTTTATTAACAGAGTACAATATATATGGTAAATGCATATAATGGTGATGGATACAGAAGGCGTAACAGCTGAGAAAAAGAGATAAGAACACATGTAAGTAACAGAAGGCGTGCACGAGGGCGTACACGAAGGTGTGTGCTAGAAAACGTCACATGAAAGTGTCACAGGTGGGTGGATCCATAGAGGAATTCTGCAGTGTCAGCAGAAATATATGGCAGAGATGCGCGCGCAGCAGCATGACGTGTGATTGACGTGGAACTGGAGGGTGAAGGGGACTTGACATTTAGCTCTACATGAGGAGACAGAAGTCTGGAGTGTCAGAACAACCTAAACCCAAATCATATCTGATATCTTGTGTTTTGAGGAACTGTATTATCTAGAAGGAAAGGTCTCTCGGGCAGAGGCTATTCTATACTGACTGCTAGTGCGTGCATATGTGACTACGTGTCTACGTGTAATGCGAGGGGGCCATGGGCCTACCATGGTAACGGGAGCAATGAATTACTTGCATGGAGACAGAAAGGCCGGGCCCTTTGCTCTGCAGCTGGGGAGATGTTTTCCTAAATCACTAGACAGGAATGTATTTTCGAGGAGCGGAGCAGATAACTTGAAGGCAAAATACAGTCTTGGCAGGCAAGCAGGTCCAGCCGGGCACCGCTCGCCGCACAGGGAGTAAGGCAAGGGTCACGGATACAGATTCCAGGCTGCAGTTTTCAGAGGCAGAAGGCAGAAAGGGCTCGATGGCAGAAATCAGGGCCTAGCTCACCAGAGCCAGGAAAACGTGAAAGTGCACCATGTAAAGACGGTGGCAAGGCATACTTAGGAACGGAATTATCGACCCATTCATGGTGGATCTGAAAGAGGACATGTTAACGTTGGACGCAAATGTATTTGCGTCTTCTTAGCTGGTTGTGGAGGGAACATACATGTACTTGAAGCACGTACATGGAGCCGTTAGGGTCTACGTTAGGGGACACAATGGACCATAAAAATTCATATTACCTCAAGCAGCAGAACACACCACTTCAACAAAACAACAAAATCGCCGACATACATAACAGCTTTGAAAATCAGTCCGAAGACCAGTCCACTCCACCCACCTCCGGACCAAAACCGCACTCTAACTAACTTTGCACCTGGAACCCAATCACAACTGAAGACACCATCCGGCTGATGAACTCCATCCACTCAGGATCGCCAACCGACCCATGTCCCCACCACATTTTCAACAAAGCAGACCCATTATCGCACCCCATCTCCGCAACATCATCAACTGCTCCTTCAACTCCGCTACCTTCCCGGAAAGCTGGAAACATGCCAAACTCAGCGCCCTTCTGAAGAAACCCACAGCAGACCCCACTGAACTTAAGAACTACCGCCCCATCTCGCTCCTCCCATTCCCTGCCAAAGTCATTGAGAAAGCCATCAACAGTCAGCTCGCCGCCTTCCTCGAATCCAACAAATCCCTCGACCCCTCACAGTCCGGCTTCCGAGTCAAACACAGCACCGAAACCGCCCTCATCGCAGCAACAGACGACATTCGAACTCTACTGGACAACGGGGAAACAGCCGCCCTCATCCTACTTGACCTCTCCGCAGCCTTCGACACAGTCTGTCATTGCACCCTCATACAACGCCTCAGCAACGTCGGAATACAAGGAAAAGCATTGGACTGGTTCCTCGCCGGAAGAACCCAGAGAGTCCGCCTCCCCCCTTTTAGATCAGAGGCCACCGAAGTCATCTGCGGCGTACCACAAGGATCATCAATCAGTCCCACCCTCTTCAACATATACATGAGTCCCCTCGCATCCATCGCGCACCAACCTCAACATCATCTCCTACGCAGACGACACCCGGCTGATCCTCTCCCTCACCAAAGACCCAAACACCGCCAAAACCAACTTACACGAAGGAATGAAAGAAGTAGCCGAGTGGATGAAGAACAGCCGTTTAAAACTAATCTCGGACAAAACAGAAGTCCTCATCTTAGGTTCATCCCCCTCTGCCTGGGACGACTCATGGTGGCCACCGGCCCTGGGAACAGCACCCATACCTATGGATCACCCACGTGACCTGGGCTTCAACCTGGACTCCTCCCTCTCGATGACCAGAAAAGTCAACGCCGTCTCATCATCATGCTTCAACAACCTACGCATGCTCAAAAAAATCTTTTGGATCCCCACCGAAACAAGAAAGACGGTCACCCACGCACTGGTCACAAGCCGACTGGATTACGGAAACACCCTTTTGCCGGAACCACAGCCAAACTACAGAAAAAACTCCAACGCATCCAAAACGCCTCAGCCAGACTCATATTGGACATCCCCCGTCAAGCTCAAATCTCCGGTCACCTGAAAGACCTCCACTGGCTCCCTGTCAACAAGAGAATAACGTTCCGTCTCCTCACCCATGCACACAAAGCCCTCTACGACCTAGGACCCGAATGCCTCAACACGCGACTGTCCTTCTATTACCCCACCCGCCAACTACGATCGTCCAATCAAGCCCTCGCCACAATTCCGCGCATCCATAGATCCACCATGGGGGGAAGATCCTTCTCCTACTTAGCGGCCAAAACCTGGAATTCTCTCCCCACCCACTCCACCTTACACAGAACCACCTCTCCTTCAGAAAGCAACTAAAAACTTGGATATTCGATAAGTAAAGCACCCACCCTCCCTCAAGCGCCTTGAGACCCTCTGGGTGAGTAGTGCGCTATACAAATTTTTGAACTTGAACTTGAACACTTCTACTTCTTCTTCGTCAGACTCATCATCACCCATAGCTGAAAGCCTTGCCGGAACCTTCCTTTTACCTACCTTTGTCAGCTCATAGCGTGCCTCCCTTTCAGACTGAATTTTTGGGTGCCAATCAAGATCTAGATCATCAGAAGGAAGAGGGATTGAAGAAGACGTTGTACTAGCCCTCCTTTTCCTTGCTGGGGATCTGGAGGACAATGGATCATCAGGAGTGGCTTGCTTGGCTGAAAACTCTGCTTGAAACTCGATTTCCTGATGTGCCACTACTTCTGGAGAAAAAAAAAAAAGATAACAATGGGGGGAGGTAGAATATAGAGATAGGATTCTCACTCCACGGGCACTGGTAATTAAACAAGAAGAATCCTACTCAGAGTGCACACCTCAGGGATGGGGGACACTCAGTGTTGTGTAAAATACCCCTCACACACCAACAGGCCCCTTGATGTCATGCTTCATCATTGGGGTCTTCGCATCCCGCTAAGGGGATGCGGCGTGCTACGACCGGCGACTACGCGGGAGCACTGTAGAGGTTGACTATGTGTGGTGTGTGTTAGGTGCAAGTGATAAGGTATTAGAAAATGTGAGTGAAGGGTGTGGTGAGGATTAAAAAGTACCTGGCTAGTGGGTTCTGTGAAAAAACTTTATTCAAGACCCCTAGCTGGTGCTATTAAAAAGAAGTGCAAATTGAGGTCAGTTGTCTTTATTATGGACACTACTTATGTAGTGTCCATAATAAAGACACTTTGCACTTCTTTATTATGGACACTACCTACGTAGTGTCCATAATAAAGACAACTGACCTCACTTTGCACTTCTTTTTAATAGCACCAGCTAGGGGTCTTGAATAAAGTTTTTTCACAGAACCCACTAGCCAGGTACTTTTTAATCCTCACCACACCCTTCACTCACATTTTCTAATACCCCATCACTTGCACCTAACACACACCACACATAGTCAACCTCTACAGTGCTCCTGCGTAGTCCCCGGTCGTAGCACGCCGCATCCCCTTAGCGGGATGCGAAGACCCCAATGATGAAGCATGACATCAAGGGGCCTGTTGGTGTGTGAGGGGTATTTTACACAACACTGAGTGTCCCCCATCCCTGAGGTGTGCACTCTGAGTAGGATTCTTCTTGTTTAATTACTACTTCTGGAGGACCAGGTATTGTGGGCAGTTGTGCCTCTCCTTGTGCCTCTCCTTGTGCCTCTCCTTGCGCCTCTACTTGCGCCTTTCCTTATGCCTCTCCTTGCACCTGTCCTTGTTGCACCTGTGGTTGTTGTTGCGGCTGTGGTTGAACACTCATCAGATGAGTTACACCCTGTGTTGATTGGATGCTACTTTGCGATGAGTCAACGCCAACATCACTGGTCGATGGTGAAAGACCAATTAAAGTGGCTGCCTCTGCGGCACTCATGGGCTTGGGCCTAACTTGGCGTAGTGGCACTGAGACCAATTAAGCAGAGGTGCTGCTCCCAGCTTGGTCCCCCGCGGACACCGCTGCTGCAGGCGTAGTTTTTTTCCCAAAAAAGTGTCGGTCGGCAAACCAGTCTCCTTGGTCAGTGACAACACTTGCTTCTTCTGCTTCTGCTTCTTCTGCTTCTTGTTACTGGCAGTGGCACTGGCAACTTTCTTGGTAGAGGCGCTACGGCCGCCTTTCTTTGGGCCCATCTTCTTCAGATGTCAGAACAACAGGACGCAGTTGCACGAGTTATAGAGTTGTCTGTGGCCACACGTGATGTCATGTGATGTTGTGCACACACTGCAGCAGGACTTCTTCCTCGCACTACAACAAGTGATGAGGATGAGGATGAAACCTGGTTCTCAGTCTTTGTGCACCTAAAAGTAAAAAAAGCCAGAGGAACATCAGTTAAATAAATGTTGCATATGTCGTGCTTCAATTAATACTATTGCAACTAGGTTTTTATTAATGATTGATTGATTGATTGATTGATTTTGGGTTTTGTAAAGCGCTCAGCTACCCTTAGGCATCCCGGCGCTGATGAACACATCCTGGAAAGGTGGAAGGTCAAGTGAGGGGCGCTCAAGGGAAGAGTAAAGTCTTCAGTCCTTTCCTAAATCTGAGATGGTTATGTTCCTGCCTAAGGGAGAGTGGGAGGGCGTTCCATAGCCTGGGGGCATTGTACGAGAACTGGCGCCCACCTGTTCTGGCCTTCGAAATTCTGGGGATTTTTGCCAAGGAGAGGGAGTTAGATCTGAGATGTCTGCTAGATGTTTGATGGGACACCAGAGGCCTGAGTATGGGAGGGCCTTCATTGTGCAGTATTCGATGGGTTATGCACAGGGTCTTAAAGTCGATCCTTTCCTTGACTGGTAGCCAGTGCAGACTTTTGAGAGCTGGTTTAGCGGAGTTCCTTGCAGCGGTTCCAGTGAGTATTCTGGCCGCAGCATTTTGTGTACACTGAAGTCTGTGGACTACAGAGACTGGGGCCCCCAGATAAAGGACGTTGCCATAGTCCAATCTGGAGTTCACCAGCCCCTGCATCAAGAGCTTCCTGGATTGAGGGGGGAGAAGATGGATAATCTTTCGTGCCATCTTTATGAGGCCGAAGCACGTTCCCGCGGTTTTCCTTGCTTGTGTTTTGAAGCTGAGCTCCTGGTCTAGCCATATCCCTAGGCTTTTTACTTCAGATTTGGGGGGTGGTGGAGATCCCATGCATGGAGGCCAGGGAAGAGGAGTGGGGATTTTATTAGGGTTTCCTAAGAGAAGTATTTCCGATTTTTCCCCGTTTAGTTTCAGCCGGGACTCGCACATCCACTGGTGCACTCTTTCCAGACAGCTACATAAGTTGGTGAGGGCGTTGTCTGATTGGTTTAGGGACACCACGAGCTGGGTGTCATCGGCGTACATTATTGATTTAATCCCGAAAGGTTTAACAACATCCTCGAGGGGTGCCATGTACACGTTAAAAAGCGTGGGGCTCAGGGAGGACCCCTGAGGCACCCCACACTTGAGTGCGTGAGCTTTGGAGATGGAGTGCCCATCTGTTACTTGGAAAGACCTGTTCTCAAGAAACGATGAGATCCAGGCTAAGGCTGAGCCCGCCACTCCTGTTAGTTCGAGACGGTGAACAAGGGTTGCGTGGTCAACCGTGTCGAAGGCAGCGCTTAGGTCGAGGAGGATCACTGCCACTGATCCTCCTGCGTCGAGTATGCCCCTAGCTTCTTCGACCACGGCTAACAATGCAGTATCCGTCCCTTGTCCTGGTCTAAAACCCGTCTGGGTTTGGCAGAGGAGGTGGTTGGTCTCTAAGAACTCAGAGAGATATTGGTTAGCTATTCTCTCTGCGATTTTGCTCATTGCCGGCAGTAATGAGATTGGTCTGAAGTTTGATGGGTCTGCTGGATCAAGATGCGGTTTTTTTAAAAGAGCTTTAACCGTGGCTTTTTTCCAGTTTGCTGGAACAGTGCCAAGCTCAAAGGAGGCGTTGATCAAGTTGGTGAGTGGAGGGGCTATAGTGGAAGCAACTTGTTTCAGTTGACTGATAGGAGCTGGGTCTGAAGGGGCGCCGCTTTTAACTTTGTGCAGGACGTTGAGAAACATTTCAGTAGTGATGTGGGGGAAAGAGAGCAACCTCGGGGAGTTTTGAGAGATCGGGTGGTGGGGGCCTCTTGAAATGGTACACACCGCTGGGAGGGAGTTGAGAATTTTATCGATTTTATTCGAAAAGAATTCGGCCATCTGGTTACATTTTGAGCCATCCAGGTCGGGTGGTGAGGGGGGTTCCTGGATTTTGGAGAGGCATTTGACTATCCGATAGGTCTCTTTAGCGGAATTGGTTGCGGCTGCAATTTGGTCCTCAAAGTAGGCGGCCTGTGCCGTTTTTAAGGCGTTTTTGTAGAGCCTAATGTGGGCTTTGTATCCACTTCTGTCGTCAGTGTTCCAGTTCTTTCTCCATTGGCGTTCAAGCCTTTTGCCTTTCCGTCTTAATTCGCGCAGTTCCTCGGTAAACCATGGTAGTTTGGAGGATCTTCTAATGGGAGGGAGGATTTTTAACGGTAGGACTGTATTGAGAGAGTCGCTAATCCAATTATGTAGTTGAGTTTCGGCTTTGGAGGGGTCGGGGTCAGCTATGGGTAGGGTGGAGGACAGAGAGCGTTCCCATAAGTTAACGTCCAGTTTTTTCCATGGGCGAGACGGGGCCCGTGGGTGAGGGGTGTCCGTGATCTTCCCTGGAAGTTGGAATTTGAGAGGGACCAGAAAATGATCAGACCAGGGGAGAGGGAGAGGAGTATGAACAGAGAATTGGGAGAGGTTGGAAAAAATGGGGTCCAGTAGATGTCCTTTCGAGTGGGTGGGGTCATTACCGAGTAGTCGGAGATTCAGAGAAGTTAGTTCACTTTTTAGGTCGGTGGCAAGTTTATTGTTTTGGTCATCGAAATGGAGATTTAAGTCCCCGAGGATGGTGAAGTTTGGGGTTCGACAGGCCAGGGAGGAGATGACATCGATGAGAGAGTTTGTGAAACGCCCTACCTGTCCTGGCGGGCGGTAGATTAACACCCCCGTTAGCGTGGTGGAAGGTGGCAGATGTAAAGAAAAGAGAACATTTTCACTGTCGTGAATGGGGCTGTCTTTGAATTGACATGTGAGGTTGTCGCGATAGATAATCGCGATGCCGCCTCCCGTTCCTGTAGGTCTATTGAGAGTTTTAATAAGATACCCAGGAGGTAGTGCTTGGATAATGTCCGGGTCGGAACTACCGGACAGCCAAGTTTCTGTTAGAAACAGAACGTCCAAATTAGACTCGGTTAATAGAAGGTTAATTTCAACGTGATGTTTAGGGAGTGACCTGCAGTTCAGTAGAGCCATCTCCAGGCCGGTAGGTTCGGCGTGGTATAAGGACATGGCCTTGTAGGCGCAGATACTGCAGCTGAGAGGCACCTGCTCCGGGTTAATAGATCCGTTACATCTGGTGTTTGACGTATCTCTGAGTTGGTACAGAGTTTTTTGTGAGTATTTGATTCGGGGTTGATCTAAACCGGCCAGGGGTAGGGGCCCTAGGCTCGGTCTGGCGAGGACGGGCGCAGACGGGCTTGCCTTAGGCGCGCCTTCGGCGCGCAGACGGCGCTCCCGCTGCGCTCGTCCGCTGCGCTTCCGCCATATGCACATTTTATAGAGGCTGACTGCGGAAGGGGAGAGAGGGGGGTGTGGCCAAGCAAGTGGGCGTGGCCTGACTCCTCGCGCTGCGAGCGTCCGAGGAGTGGAGCAGTTTCTGTATCAGCTGGCAGCGTTAAAGTCCGCTACGTGGCTGGGTCAAGTGCTCGATTTGCTGGGAGTTGCAGGGTGCTGTGGTGAGTCTTAAAAGCTAGCACACGTTATTCAGTGACAGAATACAATTTTAAAAAAAGCAAAGCAATGCGCAACGCGCTCTCCCGGCTTCCGCCTCAGGAGTGTGGTCAATTACTACCTGGCGCTTTCAAACAGCGTTTAAGTAGTCGACTCGTGGGGGGCGTGGCCAAGCAAGTGGGCGTGGCCTGACTCCTCGCGCTGCGAGCGTCCGAGGAGTGGAGCAGTTTCTGTATCAGCTGGCAGCGTTAAAGTCCGCTACGTGGCTGGGTCAAGTGCTCGATTTGCTGGGAGTTGCAGGGTGCTGTGGTGAGTCTTAAAAGCTAGCACACGTTATTCAGTGACAGAATACAATTTTAAAAAAAGCAAAGCAATGCGCAACGCGCTCTCCCGGCTTCCGCCTCAGGAGTGTGGTCAATTACTCTTAATATTAACACAACACACCCAAAAACGGAAAGACCCAAAATAAAAATTGCATTTCTATTCTAAGAAAAAATGGATGTTTAAATTAATAGAAGAGAGACCACACAGAGAGAGTTGCCTTAGGGGCAATGGTGGCTGGAGCTGCCTCCTTCTTGGTGCGATCACTGGTCGAGTGAGTATTTACTTTACAAAATTTGCACCATGGTTTCTTTGGGCCTTCTTTCTTCTTAGATTGTTGGGAACCACAACCATTAGAAGCGTTTTGGGGACCTTGAGAAGACTTTTGGTCTTTTGCTTTCTCACCACCCTTTTGGTCTTGCTTCTTCCGATCACCACCTTGGTTTTGTACATTCTGCTTCACCCTGGTTCTGACCCATTTGTCTGCCTTCTTACCAATTCTTGGGGAGAGGGCAGATCAGAGTCAACCAAGTGCTGATGCAATAGTTGGTTATGACAGTTATTAAGAATATGTTCTCTCATAACAGTGGTGGTTCGTCCATTGGGGGCGTTGGGGCGTTGCCCCACTAGCCATGGACGACCGTCACTGTCACTGCACATTCGTGCACGCACCAAAATTATGAGCGCAGCAGCCACATTACCCAGTCCGACACCGCCAGTCATAATGATTTAAGGGAGGTCGGACCGTCGGAGTCTCTATAGTGACGTCATCGTCGCAATCGCGGAAGGGTGTTGGGGGGGGCGGATCTGCGGCATTGAGTGGCAGGCTCAGGCTGGCAGATAGCAGCGTGGCAGGGAGGGCAGCAGCAGTGTGCGCATTTAGGACAAGTCATTTTAATGACTTGCCCACGCATGCGCACACACGCTGCAGTACCTTCCCTCCTCCTCCCCCCCTAGCAGTCACATAGGCAGAGACCCGGGAGAGCCGGGTCTCATTATGGGCAGTATTAGCCCTGCTCTTTAGCCAATCCTGGCGCAGTGGCGATGTTCATGCTGCGCCAGGATTGGCTGAGTTACAGCGCACGAGGATGGTGGTGCCGCCGCGCGTGGGTGGGTGGCTGTGCTCAGCCTGCCGCACTGCATGGCCAATCACATGTGGCCATTGGCAACCTCCATGTAGTGGTGATTGGCTGGCGTTGGCCGTTGTCATTTCTGATGAAACCACGTTTCGCTTTTGAAAACATTAAGCAGCAGTTGCTTTGGAGGGGGCCCCGGGCTCATCTCGTTTCATAACTTTCATGAATAATAGAGCAGAGGCCCGAAAGAAGGAACCGAGTCAAGTGTGAACACAGTCATCAGTATAACAAATGTTGGGGGAGCATAGAGAGAAATAGATGAGACAGCCATACCCGCCTGACTCACTGACCTCGTGGCCTAAGCCTCCAAGCCTGATGCGAGGCATCGTACAGTCGCAAGCACTAGTGGAATTAAAAAGTGCTCTCTCACTCTCTCTCTGACTCTAGTCTTAGGACTGTCTTCGTGACCACGGCGGTGTCTGGTGAGTACTTAGTGTAGGAGAGTAGGGTCTGCTATCCTATGGTCACCCCAAATTTTTGCTTTTTGCTTCACTGTTTTATGACTTAATGTGGCTGTGGGCCTGCTAATCAAACCCACAGCCTGCTGTTCTCTCTCTAAATTACTGCCAATGCACTCTAGGTGCATTACGAATAGGATACTGGTTCACGTTATTGGCCCCTGTAACAGTGTACCCTAGGTACCCAGGGCATAGGTGTTTCCAAGGCCTACCAGGGGCTGCAGCATGTATTGTGCCACCCCTGGCCTGGCCTCCATATTTGACACAACTGGCTGATCACTCAGCTGGGGTAAGTTGGTGTAACCACCTCTTACTTAGATATAGTATCCCTATATCTACCCTTAAACTGGACACATAAGTACCTATCAGCCACTCCTATGGAAGGCCTCATCAATGCTGGAGGCAGAGTGCTTGGAAATATGTGAGATGGTGCTCTAGCATGAGCTGAGCCCGTCTGCCGCTGTCGGGAACCACTCCCTAAGCTGTTCCGGGATATTGCCATACCATATACTCTCAAGTGCATTATAATCCTCGCGATTATATGCTATCTTTGGTTTGGCTTTATCAAAACATGTCGAGTAAGGTGTCATACGAATTGGAATACTATCCCCTCGACAGTTCTGTCGATGGGGATAGCATTCCACTTTTCTAGAGGGACACGACATGTGTGTAGCCTTAACCCCGGTTAAAGTTAACCAGAGCCTCAGCATCACAAAATGGATGCTGCCACCACAGACACGAGTCTGACCCCCTGCTGCTGGGAGTCCTTCCAGCAAGGGAACTTGGACAAAGGGTTTCCTGCCTTGGGAGGTGCGAGCAGCACCCCAGACAGGGTTTTGTGTATTGGGTAGGACAGGGCTGAATAGATTGAGACATGCCCGGGGCACACAAGGTGTCCCCGTGCATAAGCCAGTCCAAACCGGTCCTGGGACTTTCCAGACCCAGGCCTGGCGAGGAGCTGGACAAAGGAATGGGGGTGTAACCGCCCCCCTTCCTGGTTCCTCCCAGAGGAGGGACCTAGTAGGTGATCCACCCCTCAGATTGGGAATAAGAGTGGGAGCAGTGCCATAGCACAGCAGATCATCCTGAAATCAACTTTACACGAAGAAGACGACTGGACTTTGACATTCTGCTGCACAGAAGACTGAAGAGAATCTCCCTTGTGGCCTAGGAGTGGCCACCCTGTAAACACAGGCACCACCCAGCGAGTCGACATCTGCTTTGCCGCTGCCTCCCGCCAGAGCCCGAGCCCAAAGCCTGACAAGACCCAGACTCCCAGACTTCTCACAGTCCGATCCACAGTCCCTGCAAAGAAGGGACCCGTGGAGGCACCGAGAGACGTGGGACCGGACTTCTTGAAAGACATCCGAAGAGCTGACAGCGCAACACCAGAGGCATGCTCGATGTTGTGCTTTGGGGACTGAGAACCCCCACCACCGAGCAGCCCTTGCACCGAAGATCAGCCCCCCAGCATCTCCACGATCTGCGTGGGGCCCTTTTGCATTGTGCCACTTGACGCGCCATCCTGGCCACTAGCCACGTGGTCAGCGGCCATCTTGGCGACAACAACTACAAACTACAGTGCGGGTCTGGTTGCTCCAGACTTGCCCTAGCTCCTGTAAAAGGGAGCACCCGCTCTGACCTTGCTGGTCCGAGTGTTAAGCCTTTTTCGACTTCTGCGTGGCTTGCATTAGCCAAGGCATGTTTGCCCTGATCAAGTTGCCGACACCGCCAACAGCGAGAAGCTTTCGTGGGACAGCTCGTGATCGACTCCTGGACATCCTCGACCCCCGGTGTCCACGTGGCTGCAGAGAGAAGCTACACCTCAATGCCTGTTTGCACCCGACATCGCCTGGTTCCAATCTGGTTCCACAGTAGTCACTGGCTAGTGACTTTGAACATTGTCCCCTCTGCTTTCAGGTCTTCACATCTTCAGATCCACCCTTGGATCCACCGGAACTCTTCACATCGAGCCGCCTCCAGCATCTTCAGCTCCAAGCACCATCGACCAGCGTGACGAAACCCGACACTACATCGACCCTATGCACCCGCTTCCTGTGGGTGAGGTAACTCAGCTCCGCCGATGTTCCTACACTGGTACACACCTCTAGGGCCTGTGTCTCAAGTTTCAGCTTTCTAGGTGACTCGGAAGGTTACGAACTAACTAACTTTGTACTTTTTACGCACCATAGACTTTGCATTGGTGAGTGCGTGCACTTTAAACACTGCACCCAAGTCCCACGGGCCTTTCCCGACTTAGTCACTGCTAGTCTAGAATAGCTCCAGCGATTCCCAAGGCCCAAGGCCTGTTTCCTTTCCGATTGGTATCTCTTATAACACTTTGTTAGTATATGGTTTTGGTGGCCCCTAGGGCTCATCCATATTGTGCAACTTGTGAGTATTTTAAACTCTCTTGTGTTAAACGCTTGTGCTTCTGTGCTCATAAAGAGTCCAGGGGATAAATTTAGTTAATAAATCAATATATATTTTTAATATATATCTGTGTGGTGTCCTTTCATTTGGTATTCAAGGGGTTTGTGTATGGTAATACAGCTGGCTTCACATGCCTTTCAGAGTTTAGCCTAAGACTGCTTTGTCCACGTTACCACTAGGATAACTGGTCTACAAGGTTGACTTACAACCAATCATCATAAGGGTTGCTTGGCATGAAATGAAATGAAATGAAATGAAATGAAAAAAATATTTAATAAAGCGCACTGCAGCCAAGCGGCTTCCTGGCGCTGGGGACCTTGTCAGGGCTCACAGAGGGAATCTGGGGAACCTAAGAAGGAAAGGCATGGGTGAAAAGGAAGGTTTTAAGGGCTTTTCGGAAATGGGTGTAGATGGGGATGGAACGAATGTGAAGTGGGAGGCTGTTCCAGAACTGGGGGGCCAAAACAGAGAGGCGAGTGCCACCAGTTCTGGATTTGCGGAAGCGGGGGATGTGCAAGAGAGAGAGAGAAGAAGAGCGAAGGATGCGACTGGGGGCGTGAGATGTAATTAGGGAGGAGATGTACAAAGGTACAAAGTGATCACTAGAATTAGTGAGGATCATATACCAGGCCAACTTCTCACACTTAGTACTACAAAATGTCAAGATTGAATATACACGGGAATCAAGGGCATAGTTAAATCAATTAAAGCTGGGTCAGCCCTGGATCCATGTCTAACTTCTGTGATCGCTATGGTGACAGATACAATCATCCCTATCATTACTCATGTTTGTAATACAATACTGACATCTGGAATCTATCCTGATTCTCTAAAAAATACGCTGATCAAACCCCTGCTTAAAAAGCCTAGTCTAGATAAGGGAGAACTAAAAAACTATCGGCCGATAGCGAGTCTCCCTTTTCTAGCTAAAGTTACAGAAAAGGCTATGAATCAGCAGTTGTCGGAATACATAGAAAGCAACAACTTGTTGGATGACACCCAGTTCGGTTTCCGTAAATACCATGGTACGGAAACCGCTCTCATCAAAGCAGCTGATGATATCCGAGTCATCCGCGATCAAGGAGGAACAGCACTGCTGGTCCCTCTGGATCTCTCAGCAGCCTTCGACACGGTCGACCACAAGATCTTGGTCGACCGTGTCGAAAGGATGGGTATTCAGCTCACTGCGAGGGACCTACTTGCTTCCTTCTTAGCTAATAGAACCCAGGCGGTCACACTGGGTACTTTTTAATTGGCCAATCTGTCGTTACCGTGTCGGGTTCCTCAAGGCTCATCCCTAAGTCCGACACTATTCAACATATATGTGTCGGACCTTGCTAGTGTCATCAAAGCACATGGGATGAGCCTAACCTCATACGCCGACGACACTCAATTGGTGCTGGCCATAAAGGGAGACGGGCAGGAGGTGGCAGTACGGTTCCAAAATGGGATGATCGCTATCGGTGAGTGGATGGCAAGAAATTGCCTGAAGCTCAATTCCGATAAAACAGAGGTGGTTATCTTTGGCACCCTTTCGCCAGCCTGGTCTGTAGCCTGGTGGCCATCGGCTTTAGGCACTCCTCCCTGCCCCACCGCTAAGGTTAGAAACTTAGGAGTAACTTTCGATGACCAGCTTAATTTTATGGCTCACGCAAATAAGGTGGCAGCTAACGCCCATTTCAAGCTCAGAATGATAAGGAAAATTATACCTTATCTACCAGACACTGCCGCCAAGACGTTAGTCACCTCCCTGGTCCTGACATCATTAGACTATTGTAATGGTCTCTTTCTTAATGCACAAAAAAGAGTGACCAAAAAACTACAGACCGTTCAGAACGCGGCTGCACGTGTGCTGTCGAAAAAACCTAAATTTGCACCCATCTCGGATACCCTGAAAAGCTATCATTGGCTAACCATCCAAAACAGGATTAGTTCAAATCATTGTGCACAGTTTATAAAATACGGCAGGATCAAGGACCGCGTTTCCTTAAAGAACAACTAATTCCCTATAATCCAGTCAGAACACTCCGATCCACTTCACTTAACCAACTAGTGGTCCAACGCAGCAGAGCAGTCACTTGGGGGGACCGCCGCTTTCTAGTTGCGGCCCCTAAAATTTGGAACACTCTGCCACAGCATATAAAAACAAGCCCCTCACTCCTTCAGTTTAGGAAAAAAATGAAAACATGGTTATTTAATCAGTAAATTTAGCTTCTGGGTTTACTTCCTCATCTGTTCAGGGAGAGACATTATTGCAGTTCAGCGCCGAGACGCCCACGGGTAATTGTATGCGCTTTATAAATGTCATTAAATAAATAAATAAATAAATACACAAGTTATTGTGTTGGTCACTGCTGTTTAGGTGTGTACTGTTTGGTAGTGCCCGGAGACCCGGCCCCAGCAGCGTGCTGGTACTGTATTATTGGCATGTGATGTGACTATTTCAAAATACTGTATTGCGTCATTCTAATTCTTTTGATTCTATGGCACGCTCAGCACTGCCCAAGTTTCAAAAGTTAACGACTGTACCAGCGCACCAGTAACTCTGGCCTCGCCTCAGGCTGCTACCATTTGCCGCTAGGCTGCATTTATTGATAACTGTAATCACATTGCACGTTTTCACCGCTTCTGTCTTATATTGCCCTTTCACATCAGGTACATTCCATTTTGCCTGTGCGCTGTGAGGCTTTTCGAATATCTGCCTTTCTATTCTCTTTTTTGTCTCGCTCTTCTCACTCTCTTTTTCGCTACGTATTTTGTTTCTTATTCTTCCTTCTTTTCCTCACTCTTCAGTCTGTCTGTCTTCTCTCCCTCTAACCCCCTCCGAGCTTTCCACACTTTCTGCCTCTCTTTGCTCCTGTGTTTGTCTAGTCTTGCTATTCACCTGTTGATCTCTTTAAAAGGCGCCATCCAACACAGAACTCATTTTGTATTTCAAACCATTACAAATATTCCCTTTTGTGTGTGTTCTCGAGAGGGACCTTCCCTCACTCGTGACTTTTATTACAAAGGTATATTTGTAAAGGTTTGAGTTTGGTGGTCACATACACGGGCTTTGCAGACATAAATGTGATGTGTCACAGAAACACAGTTTGTATTTGAAGGGCCATCTCTCTGAGATGGGGTGAATAGCACGGGGCATTACAAATGTTCATTGTTGCCAACTTTCTGTGCAGTGACTTTGGTAGATTGTTATCATGAAAGTCGGTGTTGGCCCTCCCATCCCTGGTTCAGTCGGAGTTAATGGAAAATTGTCCAGGGCTTGTTTTGTAAAGCAAGGGTGAAATTCTGCTCCATCATGAAAGGACTCGGCAAAAGATGGGGTGATGGGGCACAGGAGAGAGTGGATGACGGGGTGTGTTCACTAAGGAGGAACACAACCCATGCATATTCTATTTAAGTGCAGCATTTGTATAGCGCTTACTATGCACGTGTGAGGTGCTGACACGCTTTCGTTTTTCAATCATGCACTCCTCGAGTTCAATGGGCCTTCATTTTCATTTTTCGATTTTCTCCTAAACCGCACTAAGCTTTCTTTGTTGATGTTAGTGATCTGAGCCCCTGCTGCTCGCACATGTATTAAACCAGTAAATGCAAATTTCCCAATGGACTCAGGCTGTGACTGACAGTCAGGCCGGCGCATCAAGGACTTCCTCCTCCAGCAGTTTACAACCTGCCCTGAGACATGTGTGTTTTGTGTTAGCATATGAAGTATTTTTATTGATGACATAACTACAGTATCACAATTGCTTTATTAACCTTTTTGTGCTCTAAAATTTGCTTGAAAAAGCACCATTTGCCTATTTGTTTTTCCAAATATTCCTAGGGGATAACTCCTCCCCTCCCCCGACACTCCTTATGACAGTCAGGCTCACTCGCTATCCTTGCTCGCCACAGGGCACTCATCACAAACTTTTACGCCTCACCACTTTCAAATGTCACTAGCCGCCACTGTCTCATAATAAGGTTATAAAATCCTGTATAGTCACTTACTTTACTGCCCAGTAACCAGCCTTCCAGAGCCTTAGTATAACAATCTACAAAATCAGTCCAGTCCTGAGTCTGTGTCTTTTGGGAATCTCTGAACAGCAACCTATATTGCTCAGTGGTTAGGCCAACCCCATCTATCAGAGCACTCTTCAGGACATTGTAGTTGTCAGCATCCTCTTCTCTAACCGTGAGGAGCTTGTTCCATTATCGGCAAAGAAGAGCCACAGGATTGCTGACAACTGACTTTGGGGTACCTGCTGTACTTTGCAAGCCCTCTCTAAAGCAGTTATCCACTTGTGGATGCCATCCCCAATCTGATAAGTAGGGATATTCCTGTTCAGGTTTCTATGGTCATGAGACCTTTCCCTATCACTAGGGTTGTTGCTGCCACCAGTGGGCTTTCGCCCACACAATTTCTTCTCTCTTTCAAGAGCTAGGCACTCTTTTGCAAGGGCAAGTTCTTGCCTCTTGATCCTCAGCTTGACCTCTTTCATTTCAGCTACATGCTCTCTTCTCTGAGGGGAAGTCATTCTCCTTTTAGCAGAGGCATTGGACCCTACTGATGTGTCAGAATTCTCAGAACCACTGGCAAGTGATATGGGCCTTCTGTGTCCACCATTAGGCCTACTTGGAAGGTTAGAGGGAGGCCTACCTTGGCTTTCTCCACCTCCAGTTAGTCCTGTGTTGCCCAGGTTAGGTTCATCAACCTCTTCCTGGTCAGCATCCACATCATCAGAGACTATTGGGTCCTCCCCAAGAGGATTCTGTTCTGTTGAGGGATTGCCCCCCTCTCTACTACCTTGGCTACCTGGGTCTGATGCATTCTCTATATCATGAGCCAATAACATATCTACCAGGTGGTTAAAGGTTGGACTCTGTCCTTTGCCTTAACTTACTGACCACACACAAGCTTCTCAGTTCCTGAAAAGAGAATGTGTCATACTTAGAAGGAAACCTTGGGTTGTCTTCTGCCAGCGGTCCACAAGGCCCTGCTTCCATGGCATTGACTAGTGTGGTGTGGTGTGTGCACCTACCTAAGCTACTTGTTTCCTACTAGAACCTCTCTAGGAATTGTAGTCAGGGTGTTTTAAGCCCTTACCACCTACATCTGCTAGGATAAGTAGAACATATGTATATAAGACTTGATTTATCAATTCAATAATAACTTTATTCGGTAGTTTTAAGAAAAACACCATAAAAATGCACAATGAGCAAAATACAAGAATTACAAAATATAAAATCATTGAAAAAAAATGCATTTGTTAAAAAGTAATTAAAAAATAATTAAAAACGAGCAGCAACATCTCAATTTATGTGAGTTTTTCAGTTTTAGATTGGCCTGCTGTTTTCCTGTTGGGTAGGTTTCTTTCAGTTGTGCAAAGCAGCAATATAATTTGTACACAGAGGTTTGTACGATGGCGTATACAAAATTTGAGAAAAAGTGCAATCGCTTTGGCATAGTTTTCGTTTTCAAGGTACTGAAGTGCCAAGTATGCAGGACGGCACTGTCGTAGGCCCCAGAGTTTCAAGATGGGCAATATCCAACGTTTACGGGGTTCATTAAAGAACTTACAAAATAACAGTGTATGAATCGTTGTTTGTGGGGATTGTAGATCACAAGGGCACATAGAAAATGTAGATGACCATACATTTTGCTTTGGAAATGCAACCAGTAAGTGAAAGAGATCGAATCTGAAACGGGTGAGCAGCATTTTTTCATGCTGTGTTAATTTGAAGTTCAAGTATGGTTCTACGGTAAACACAGTCTGCGCTAGTAATGAGTTTGTGGATCTCCGATAGTAAACGTACCTGACCCAAGTAAAGAAGAGATTCCCTTTTTAAGTTCTTTTTTGGGATTTCTTTTATCAGTAGTGGGTGGTCAAAATACTTCCTGTAACCTAAATCTGTTAAAAGCGCTTTAACATAGGACAACCATTTGATTTTCTTACATTGATCCAGTTTTAAAATGTCTTGAATGATCGCCCTAGTCAGTTGACACTGCTCAGTGACCCATATTCTACGCCACAGCATTATTGGCTGCAATTTTATAATGTCTGTGATGTAGTCAATGCCGAGCTCTGTGTGGCAGGCAAAAGTGGAACAACTTTTTGGTACCGCCAGTAGATATCTAAGAAAAGAGTTCTCAATTTTTTGTATTGAGTCCACATTTGCGAAACCCCATATCCCCGCCCCGTAAGTTGCCGTACTTATGCACTTTGTGTTGTAAATTTGTAACAGTTCTTTGGGTGGACGCTGCCCCAGCCTTTGTGAGAAGCTTTTTAGAGATGATGTCTCTCGGAGGAATGACAGTTTCCTTGCGTTGACAGCTGGATTCCAGTTGAATTTTTCATCAATGACTATCCCTAAGTAGGGATAGGTTGTAGTCCTATCCACCTGTTCACCCTGTAGATACAGTTTCCTATTTTGACTTGATTTATATGTACCTACAGGTACCTTGATATAATCTTTCAAATGGTATCTCAAGAATTTTTGGTAAAATAATGAAAATATCTTATCCCATCCGCTGCAAACCAATGTGAGAAGTTAGCCTAGCACATGATGTCCACTACTTCTAGTTGGCAATTTGCACCAGTCTAATGGACCCTTATTGATGGTGGTTGTAAAGTCAACCTTAAAGAAAGCTATCCTAGTGGTAGAATGAATAGCAGTCATCAGGCTAAGACTTCAGTAGGCGAGTTAAGCAAGTTCTTATACCAATTATAATACCTTGAATACTAAACGAAAAGACACCACACCAGGTATATATCAAATATATATGTGTATTTATTCTAAACACAAGCCCTCTGCACTCTTTATGAGGTCAGAGGAAAAAATACAATACAAGTCACACCATTAATATACGATAATTTGCACAGCATACGTTATGCCCTAGGGGCCTCACATACTATATACTAAAATAGTGGAATGAGAACCACAAGAGAATCAGAAAGTAGGCCTGAGGCCTGTAGAATCGCTGGGGCTACTCTAATCGACCAAACGTTAGGAAGTAGGAGTAACAGTTACAAATATACAATTTAAGGACATTTCCGGAAGGACTAGGATGGAACCCTTTTAAACTAGGACACTTTGAGAGTCAAGACCCACAGGAGCACCGGAGTACTCGTGTTACCTCACCCAGGAAAGCTGGGTACATAGGTGTCTTTTCGTGTCGGATTTCGTCGTCGTTTTCAATGGAGAGCTGCAAAGAAGTTCTGCAGGCGACCAGAGGAAAAGTGTCAGGTGGATCCAAGGGTGGATCGAAGATCTGAAGAACCTGAAAGCAGAAGGGACAGAGTCTGGGTCACTTTCCAGTGCCCAGGAGGGAACCAGGCGATGATGGGTGATTTCAGGTGAATTAGTAAAGTTTGTCTCTTTAGCCACGAGGACCAGGAGGCATCGACGACAACCAGCAACTGGAATTGAGCTGTCCCACAATGTATCTAGTTGACTGCGATGTCGGTATCTGGACTGAACCCAACAGGCCTTGGCAAACACAACCCATGCAGGATTTCAAGAATGCCTCTGGTGAAGACCAGCAAGGTCTGTAGTGCTTCTCCTTTGTAGGGAAGCTGGATCAAGCCTGGAGCAACCAGGAAAATGAGTTAGTTTCAAAATGGAGTCTTCAGGGTGCTCACTAGCCAACAGACTAGGAACTGGGAAGACGCGTTAAGCTGAAATAAAGGAGCAGGTCCCACGGGAGTGTGGGGACCTGAGCTTCGGTGCAAATAGTGTGCGGGTCTGGGACTTCTCGTACTCCAATGCACAACTTACTAATGCTTCAGGAAAGGAGTGCTGGTACCAAAATGCAGGATTTCCAGGAGTTCTGGTCCCACATCTCTCGTATCGGCCACGTGCCTCAGCTTTGCTGTGGATGTGGGTCAGTGTCAGAGAAGTCTGGAAGTCTGTGTCCTGTGTCACAGATTCTTTGGGATCCGAAAGGAGCCTTGAAAATGCAGACCAGCAAAATTGATGTTGGTACCTGTTTGCACAGGGTGGTCACTCCTTGACCACGAGGGACATATCTTCCGTCTTCCAGTCAGAATGGAATGTCGAAGGTCCAGGATATGTCTTGTAAAGATTTGTCCAGGATAATTTAAAGTCCTAGGGACACACCTCTTATACGTATACTAAGAATGGGGGCTGGATTACCTGACTAGGTCCCTCCTATGGGTGGACCCGAGAAGGTGGTAGTTACACCCCTTTCCCTTTGTCCAGTTTTGTGCCAGAGCTGGGGCTGAGTGCACCAGAAACCGGTTTGAACTGGGCTATGCACGGAGCACCATGTGTGCCCCCAGGCAGTGTCTGGAAAGCATTCACTGAATACAGCCCTCTCTGCCCCAATACACTACAAGCCTGTCTGAGAAGATGCTGGCAACTCCCTGGGAAGGAAACCTATTGTCCAGGCCTCACCTGCTGGAGTTTCTTCCAACAACAGGAGGTCAGACTCGTGTCTGTGGCAACAGCATCCATTTTTTGATGCTGAGGCTCTGTTTAACTTTAACCGGGTAAACGAGTAACTACATGTCTTCTCCTTCTAGAAGGATGGAATGCTACCCCCGCCACCAGGACTGGTGGGGGGTAGTTTTCCAAAGTGTTTGACACCTTACACGAAATGTTTTGAAAAAGCCAAACAAAAGTTAGCATTAACCGCGAGGATTATAATGCACTTAAGAGTATATGGTATGGATATATCATAGAACGTCTATAAGGATATGGTTCATAAAGCTGCAGAGGGGCTCAGCTCATGCTAGGGCACCCTCTCACATAAAACCAAGCACTCTTCCTCCAGGATTGTCGCGGCCTACTATAGGAGTGACTTATAGGTGTGCATGTGTCTATATGTAAAGGTAGCTATAGGGATACTATATCTAAGTAAGGGGTAATTACACCACCTTACCCAGGCTGTGTGAACAGACCTGTGGTGTCAGTTTGGAAGGCCAGCCAGGGGTGGCAAAATACATGCTGCAGCCCCTGTTAGGCCTGGGATGCACCTATCCCCTTGGTACATTTGGTACACTATACAGGGGCTCACAAGGGTGACCCAGTAACCAATCAGGTAGGCACCTAAAGTACATGGAGTCCATTTTATAGAGAGAACAGTTAGACTGGGGTCCTGAATAGCAGGGACCCAGGCCAACCAATTCGAAAATCAGCAAAACACCAGGAAAAAAGTGGAGGCAACTTCTTGCCTCTTGATCCTCAGCTTGACCTCTTTCATTCTAGCTTTTAGCTCTCTCCTCTGAGGGGAGGTCAACCTCCTCTGCCCAGGTCAGGTTCATCAACCTCATGATGGTCATCCACTCCCTCATCAGAGACCACTGGATTCTCCCCATTATTATTCTCTTCTGTTGAGGGATGGCCCCCCTCTCTACTACCTTGGTTACCTGGGTCAGATGCATTCTCTACATCGTGAGCCACTAAGATATTTACCAGTTGGTTAAAGGTTGGATTCTGTCCTTGTCTCAGTCTTCTGACCACACACAAGCTTCTCAGTTCCTGAAAAGAGAATGTGTCATACTTAGAAGGCAACATTTGGTTGTCTTCTGGCAGAGGCCCACTAGGCCCTGCTTCCAAGGACATTGCTAGTGAGGTATGGTGTGTGCACCTACCTACACTTTTTGTTTTCCTACTAGAACCTCTCTAGGAATTGTAGTCAGGGTGTGCTAAGCCCTTACCACCTACAACTACTAAGTTTAGTAGAACTCATGGATATATAAGAATTGATTCATATGTACCTACAGATACCTTGATATGATCTTTCAGGTGATATCTCGAGAAAATTTAGTAAAACAATTGTAAGCTCTTATCCCAACCGCTGCACACCAATGTGAGAAGTTAGCCTGGTATATGATGTCCACTAGTTCTAGTGGGCACCTCCCAACAGTCTAATTGACCCTTATTGATGGTGGTTGTAAAGTCAACCTCATAGAAAGCTATCCTAGTGGTAGCATGAACCAGCAGTCTTCAGGGTAAGACTTCAGTAGGCGAGTTAAGCAAGTTGTTTTACCAATTATAATGCCTTCAGTACCAAATGAAAGGACACCACACAAGGTATATATCAAATATATATGTGTTTAATCTAAACAAAACCCATCTGCACTCTTTATGAGGTCAGAGGTAAAACTACAATACAAGTCACACAGTTAATATACGATAAGTTGCACAGTATACGTTATGCCCTGAGTACTTAGGAAAAGAATGAAGGTAGCAAAATGCAGGATGTCCAGGGTGTCTGGTCCCACGCCTCTCGTGTCCGCCACGAGTCTCAGATATGCTGTGGATGTGGGTCTGAGTCAGAGAAGTCTGGAAGTCCAGTTCTTGTGTCACAGAGTCTTCGGGATACAACGGAGCCTTGAATCTGCAGACCAGCAAAGATGCAGTGTTGCCTGTTTGCAGAGGATCGTCACTCCTTGACCACAAGGGAGATGTCTTCCATCTTCCAATCATAATGGATCATCAAAGGTCCAGGATATGTCTTTCAATGATTCGTCCAGGATAATGTAAAGTCCAAGGGACACAGCTCCTATACTTATACTAAGAATGGGGGCTGGATTACCTGACTAGGTCCCTCCTATGGGTGGACCTGAGAAGGGGGTGGTTACACCCCTTTCCCTTTGTCCAGTTTTGTGCCAGAGCTGGGGCTGTTTGCCCCAGCAACCGGTTTGAACTGGGCTATGCATGGAGCACCTTGTGTGCCCCAGGCAGTGTGTAGAACCATTCACTGAATGCAGCCCTCCCTGCCCCAATACACAAAACCTCTGTCTGGGGAGGTGCCAGCACCTGCCTGGACAGGAAACCTATTGTCCAGACCTCCCCTTCCGGAGTTTCGTCCAGCTACAGGAGGTCAGACTCATTCCTGTGGCAGCAGCATCTATTTTGGGATGCTGAGGCTCTGTTTAACTTTAACCGGGTAAACCAGTAACTACATGTATTCTCCCTCTAGAAGGGTGGAATTCTACCTCCGTCGCCAGGACAGGTGGAAGGGTAGTATTCCAAAGTGTTTGACACCTTACACAACATGTTTTGATGAGGCCAAACCAAAGTTAGCATTAACCGCAAGGATTATAATGCACTTAAGAGTATATGATATGGCTATATCATAAAACAGTTATAAGGAGATAGTTCTGAAAGCTGCAGAAGGGCTCAGCTCATGCCAGGGCATCCTCTCACATAAAACCAAGCACTCTGCCTCCAGGATTGTCGAGGCCTACCATTGGAGTGACATATAGGTGTATATGTGTCTATATGTAAAGGTAGATATAGGGATACTATGTCTAAGTAAGGGGTTATTGCACCACCTTACCCAGTCTGTGTGAACAGACCTGTGGTGTCAGTTTGGAAGGCCAGCCAGGGGTGGCATAATACATGCTGCAGCCCCTGGTAGGTATGGGATGCACCTATGCCATGGGTACCTATGGTACACTATACAAGGGTTCACAAGGGTGACCTAGTAACCAATCTGCTATGCACCTAAAGTACACGGTGTCCATTTTATAGAGAGAGCAGATAGACTGGGGCCCTGAATAGCAGGGACCCAGGCCAACTAAGTCGAAAATCAGCAAAACGCCAGGAAAAAAGTGGGGGTAACCATATAGTCAGATTCCACCTTCCTACACTTAACTCCTCCCTTTCCATGTCTAAACAGGTCAATGTTGTCTCCTCCTCCTGCTACAACAACCTCCACATGCTCCGCAGTATCTACAAGTGGATCCCGACCGAAACAATAAGAATGGTGACACAGGCCCTTGTCAGCAGCAGACTGGACTACGGCAACGCACTCTATGCAGGAATACCAGCCAAACACCTACGGCAACTACAACGCATCCAAACGACTCTTCCCGACTGATCATCAACGTCCCCCATCACAACCACACCATCCCCATCCTGAGACACCGACACTGGCTCCCAGTCGACAAGAGGATCACCTTCAAGCTCCTCACCCACGCCCACAAAGCACTCCACAATGCTGGACCAGCCTACCTGAACAGCAGACTCAGCTTCCACACCCCCATCCGCCAGCTCCGCTCCCCCAGCCTCACCCTTGCCACTGTCCCCCGCATCCAACAGACGACCTCCGGTGGCAGATCCTTCTCCTATCTCGCCGCCAAGATGTGGAACACCCATCCTACCCACATACGGCAGACCCAAGACCTACTCACCTTCAGAAGGCTCCTCAAGACCTGGCTCTTTGAGCAGTAGCAGCACCCCCCCTCCCCTCAGCGCCTTGGCACCCTCATGGGTAAGTAGAGCGCTTTACAAGTACTCTGATTGATTGATTGATTGATTGATTGATTGATTGATTGATTGAATGATTACTCTCCTACAAGATTCTCTCTATATCTCTCTCTCTGTCACTCTCAGTCAGTCAATCTCTCTCTGGCATTCAGTATACCTCTCTCTAAGTCTCTCTCTCCCAGTCTGCAGTCAGTCAGTCTCTCTCTCTTGACTGGCTGAAGACGGCTGATGGCCAGAAACGGGTCCTAAGATGCTTGATTCCGGTCCTGGAAAGACATGGCTTAGCAGTTCAAGCTGGACAGGCACAGGGTCAAGACTGATTTGCATATGACCATGTCTGAAATGGGGTGGCCTGGTCAGCAAATTAACGATGGATTAAACCCAGACCTGTGACTGGGAGTGAATGTTTTGCCTTTGTGCAACATTCCGTCCATCATCTTGTGTGTTTTGCTATTCACCCTATGTGAGAAGGGTATGCCTAGACGTGGGTCCCTTGCTCACTAAGCCACTGGGGTCAAGCTATCCTGGCTGAAGACGGTGTGATAGCCAGAAACCGGTTCTAGGATGCTTGATTCCAGTCCAGGAAAGACTTGGCTTGGCAGTTCGGGCTGGACTGTTCCCATGAGGCACTGGGTCAAGACTGATTTGCATATTATAGCGCTCTAGCAGCGCTATAAAAAGGAAATAGGGACTGTTTCTAGCGATAACCAAACAGAAGCTACCTTTCCCTCCTGAGGCGGAAGCCGGGAGGTCTCTGTCTTTACTTTACTTGGCACTTTAGAATCTCTACTCTTGCAATTTTATTTTGTGTTTTGTTCGTGCTTGACTAAGAAGCATTTTAAATTGGTAAATTGTGTATTTTATTTGCCTGCTCAATAGCGCTTGATTAAAAAGCGCTCGAGATTAGAGACCCCCTTAGCGCTCCTAAGCGCTTTGTGCTCCTTCCCCCCCTCCCCTACCTCCGGACCGCCCTCGGCCGAGCATCGACGCCGAGGGCTGGGATTCGATCTTGGTGGCCATCTTGGGTGTGGGCCAGGCGAATCGCGTGCTGTAGCAGTGCTATAAAAAGGAAACAGGGACTGTTTCTAGCGATAACCAAACAGAAGCAACCTTTCCCTCCTGAGGCGGAAGCCGGGAGGTCTCTGTCTTTACTTTACCTGGCACTTTAGAATCTGTACTCCTGCAATTTTATTTCGTGTTTTGTTCGTGCTTGACTAAGAAGCATTTTAAATTGGTAAATTGTGTATTCTACTTGCGTGCTCGATAGCGCTTGATTAAAAAGCGCTCGAGATTAGAGACCCCCTTAGCGCACCTAAGCGCTTTGTGCTCCTTCCCCCCCTCCCCTACCTCCGGACCGCCCTCGGCCGAGCATCGACGCCGAGGTCTGGGATTCGATCTTGGCGGCCATCTTGGGTGTGGGCCAGGCGAATCGCGTGCTCTAGCAGCGCTATAAAAAGAACGGTCATGACTCCGTGCAGCGGACGCGTACTGAGGACGCGCCTGGGCCGAAGTCGTGCCAGAGTCCTGCCCGTCTGCGTCCGTCCGCGCTGAGGACGGGCAGGATGGCTGGACGTCTGCCTTGGATGTGGCTTCACCTCTGCCCGCAAGTATTTGCTTTAGGAGATGTTGGAGCTAAAACCACTGGTACTTGCGTGTTCTCACAAATGTTCACCAGACGATCTTTTACTATCTCCATGTTGTGGTTGCTTCTCGACAGGCCCTGAGGGTCCAAGCCTTTTCCCCCCTCCTCATCAGTTAGAACCCCCTGCCGACCCTGGAGTCACAGTGTTGAAAGAAGACTGCATCCTTATCAATGCTCGTTCATTGATTAAAAACAACATTGCCTTTAAGGAGTTGGTACTTGATAGGAAACCTTTGTGGGTCTTTATCACGGAAACCTGGGCGAAGGAATCCTCGGGCCCTGACCTTGTTGAAGCAGTCCCAGAAGGCAGAATGGGACGTGTAGGAGGTGGGTTAGCAATTCTTTATAAGGATTGCTCCCACTGCCATATTCTTCCAGTCTCTGATCCCAAGGATACTTTCCAAGTCCTATACTTCTCTTTAACAGGCGCCCCTAGCTTTATATTCAATGGGATCCTAGTCTACCGTCCCCCCGGCCCTAGAGCAAGCTTCGGACAGCAATTGCTCCATGTCTTAGAACCCTATTTTGGCCGTGAAAATCTCACAATATTGGAAGATTTTTATTTTCAACTGGAGCTGTTGCAGACTCATGATACTCTTTCCCTGTTGGATGTTATGTCTGCCTGTGGACTTACCCAACTGGTGAAAGGGGCCACTCACCAAGCAGGACATACGCTTGACGGGATCTTCTCTAACCATCAGAGGCTGATGGTGAAAGATCCCTTCCTCCTTTCATGGTCGGACCATCTAGCCGTTCCTTTTAATGTGTTCTGTCCTATCCCGGGGAGAACTAGCAAAACTCCGAGCAAAACAGAATCTCGTAGGAACTTCAAGAACATTACGGAAAATTCCTTTGCCCCCTGGATTTCGAGTCTGTCCATCTCCCAGGAGGACATTGTCCAGTCAGCGGTCTCACATTACGAAAAGACCGTAACCCAGGCCCTGGAAGAACTGGCTCCCATACGCCAGTGCTACTCACCCAGAAAAAGACCATCGGCCCATGGTTATCGGAGCACTTAAGACTCCTTAGACAGGAAGCTAGAAGGCAGGAGCGTCTCTGGCACTCCAGCTGGGATCTAAGGGACAAGGAAGCCCATAAGATCCTGATTAGGAAGTAAAAGTTGGAAGTCATAAGAACTAAACAAGAGTATTTTACAGCTCTCACTACCTCTCTCTCTTCTCCAAAAGATCTATTTAAGATAGTAGACTCTCTCACTACCCTTCAGACTCCGGACCCCGTAATCACATCACAGGAGCTCTGTGACAGTACAGCCTCCTTCTTTCAGACTAAAATCTCGGATACCTACACCGCCCTGGAATTGCAGAGATCTTCTACCTCTGAACCTCCCGCCCCCGTTGACCTGGCCCTTGCTCCTTTGGAGAAATCCCCGTTGGGAAGCTTGGAATCTTTCCCTCCCCTTTCTCTCCAGGATCTATAGACTCTTCTTACTAAAACTAAATCTGGATCCCCCTTAGATGCCTGCCCACTCAAGATCCTGAAGCAGTGTAGAGAATCCCTCTTGCCCCCCATTGTTGACATCATGAATATGGCCATGAGGGATGGCATTTTTCCTCAACAGCGGAAAAATGCGGTTGTAAAACCCCTACTCAAGAAACCTTCTCTTGATCCTGGGGTACTAAAAAACTTTCGCCCCATCTCACTGCTCCCGGCCCCTGCGAAGATGTTAGAAACTCATCTAAATAAACATCTTGCTGCCTTCGTGGAAAGCTCGGGGTGCCTGGATCTTTCCCAGCACGGCTTCAGGAGGGAGCACAGCACTGAGTCTGCCCTGACCATAGTGCTGGACAATATCCGCGCACGTGTAGATAGGGGTCAGACCTCCCTCCTGATCCTCCTAGACCTTACGGCGGCCTTCGACACTCTTTCTCCCGCAGTTTTAACATCTCGTCAGGGGAAGATCGGGGTTCAGGGGGCGGCCCTTAGGCTACTCACCTCTTTCCTTAATCACCGAGAGCAAAGAGTGATGCTGGGCAAATTTCTATCTCCATCCCTGTCTGTGCAATGTGGGGTCCCTCAGGGGTCAGCATTAAGTCCGACCCTCTTTAACATTTATGTGACCCCCCTTGCCAGACTAATTAGATCTTTCGGGATGGAGGTAGTCTCATATGCGGATGACACGCAGATCCTCGTCTCTCTCTCCCAGTCAGTAACCTCGACTGCCTCCAACTTTAGATCTTGCATGGAGACAGTCGGGCAATGGATAATATATAATTCATTGAAACTGAACAGGGAGAAGACTGAGGTGATGGTGTTCGGAGGTAAGGAGGAAATATGGTAAGCCGATTGGTGGCTCACTGGGTGCCTGCCCGGTCCCTGCCTCCTCCGCAAAAAATCTTGGAGTCATCATCAATCCCACCCTCACTATGTGCCAACAGGTCAATCACACGGTTTCTACCTGTTGGGGTATCATTCACATACTGAGGAGAATCAGGCATTACCTCTCCCAGCAGGCAGGCAACTTGCTGTTTCCCTTGTTGGTTCACGTCTGGACTACTGCAATGCGCTGTATGCGGGTCTTAATAAAAGCCTGCTGCAGCGCCTGCAGGTGGTCCAGAACACAGCGGCAAGGTTTGTCCTTGATCTACCCCGGCGAACCTCGGCTACCTCTGCCAGAAAATCCCTTCACTGGCTTCCTATAGAGGACCGAATAGTATTCAAGACCATGTGCATGACTTATAGGGCCTTAGCAAAAAGCAGCCGCACTGGAATAGGTTCCATCTTGTCCCGCTATAGCCCTGGCAGGGACCTGCGATCCTCAAACAGACTTCTTCTTTCAGTCCCCCGTATTCGGAGAACCAGATGGGGTGGTAGAGCTTTTTCTAACCTGGCTCCCAAGTGGTGGAATGCCCTCCCCCTGGAACTAAGGTCTCTTCCTACCCTTCAGCTTTTTAGAAATGCACTTAAAACTCATCTCTTTGTGCAGACTTACCTATAGTCGGGCCCTGCCCTTCCTGTTCTGTTTTGATAGGCGCCTTGACACCTTCGGGTATTAGTAGTGCAATACAAATTTACTTTCATTCATTCATTCATTCATATGGCCATGTCTGAACTGGGGTGGCTTGGTGAGCAAAATAACGATGGATTAAACCCAGATCTGTGACTGGGGGTGAATGTTTTGCCATTGTGCAACATTTCGTCCATCATCTTGTGTGTTTTGCTGTTCACCCTATGTGGGAAGAGAATGCCCAGACAAGGGTCCCTTGCTCACTAAGCCACTGGGGTCAAGCAATGCTGGCTGAAGACGGCTGATAGCCAGAAACCGGTCCTAGGATGCTTGATTCCGGTCCAGGAAAAAGATGGCTTGGCAGTTCGGGCTGGACTGTTCCCATGAGGCACACGGTCAAGACTGATTTGCATATGGACATGTCTCAACTGGGGTGGCTTGGTGAGCAAAATTCCGATGGATTAAACCCATATCTGTGACGGGGGGAATGTTTTGCCATTGTGCAACATTCCGTCCATCATCTTGTGTGTTTTGCTGTTCACTCTATGTGAGAAGGGCATGCCCAGATGTGGATCCCTTGCTCACTAAGCCACTGTGGTCAAGCTATCCTGGCCGGCGACAGCTGATAGCCAGAAACCAGTCTTAGGATGCTTGATTCCAGTCCAGCAAAGACATGGCTTGGCTGTTCGGGCTGGACTTTTCCCATGAGGCAGAGGTTCAAGACTGATTTGCAAATGGCCATGTCTGAACTGGGGTGGCTTGGTGAGCAAAATAACGATGGATTAAACCCAGATTTGTGACTAGGGGTGAAAGTTTTGCCATTGTCCGACATTCTGTCCATCATCTTGTGTGTTTTGCTGTTCACCCTATGTGGTAAGGGTATGCCCACACGTGGGTCCCTTGCTCACTCAGCAACTGGGGGCAAACAATCCTGGCTGAAGACCGCTGATAGCCAGAAACCGGTCCTAGAATGCTTGATTCCGGTCCAGGAAAGACATGGCGTGGCAGTTCGGGCTGCACTGTTCCCATGAGGCACAGGGTCAAGACTGATTTGTATATGGCCATGTCTGAACTGGGGTGGCTTGGTGAGCAAAATAACGATGAATTAAACCCAGATCTGTGACTCGGGGTTAATGTTTTGCCTTTGTGCAACATTCCGTCCATCATCTTGTGTGTTTTGCTTTTCACCCCATGTCTGAAGGGATTGCCCAGATGTGGGTCCCTTGCTCACTAAGCCATTGGGGTCAAGCTATCCTGGCTGAAGATGGCTGATAGCCAGAAACCGGTCCTAGGATGCTTGATTCCGGTGCAGGAAAGACATGGCTTGGCAGTTCGGGCTGGACTGTGACCATGAGGCACAGGGTCAAGACTGATTTGCATATGGCCATGTCTCAACTGGGGTGGCTTGGTGAGCAAAATAACGATGGATTAAACCCAGATCTGTGACTGGGAGTGAATGTTTTGCCATTGGGCAACATTCCGTCCATCATCTTGTGTTTTTTGCTGTTCACCATATGTGGGAAGGGTATGCCCAGATGTGGGTCCCTTGCTCACTAAGCCCCTGGGGTCAAGCTATACTGGCTGAAGACGGCTGATAGCCAGAATTCGGTCCTAGGATGCTTGATTCCGGTCCAGGAAAGACATGGCTTGGCAGTTCGGCTGGACTGTTCTCATAAGGCACAGGGTCAAGACTGATTTGCATACGGCCATGTCTGAACTGGGGTGGCTTGGTGAGCAAAATAACGATGGGTGAAACCCAGATCTGTGACTGGGGTGAAAGTTTTGCCTTTTTGCAACATTCCGTCCATCATCTTGTGTGTTTTGCTGTTCACCCTATGTGGGAAGGGATTTCCCAAACATGGGTCCCTTGCTCACTAAGCCACTGGGGTCAAGCTATCCTGGCCGGCGACAGCTGACAGCCAGAAACCGGTCGTAGGATGCTTGATTCCAGTCCAGCAAAGACATGGCTTGGCTGTTCGGGCTGGACTGTTCCCATGAGGCACAGGGTCAAGACTGATTTGCATATGGCCATGTCTGAACTGGGGTGGCTTGGTGAGCAAAATAACGATGAATTAAACCCAGATCTGTGACTCGGGGTGAAAGTTTTGCCATTGTCCAACATTCTGTCCATCATCTTGTGTGTTTTGCTGTTCACCCTAAGTGGTAAGGGTATGCCCACACGGGGGTCCCTTGCTCACTCAGCAACTGGGGTCGAACAATCCTGGCTGAAGACCGCTGATAGCCAGAAACCAGTCCTAGAATGCTTGATTCCGGTCCAGGAAAGACATGGCTTGGCAGTTCGGGCTGCACTGTTCCCATGAGGCACAGGGTCAAGACTGATTTGCATATGGTCATGTCTGAACTGGGGTAGCTTGGTGAGCAAAATAACGATGGGTTAAACCCAGATCTGTGACTAGGGGTTAATGTTTTGCCTTTGTGCAACATTCCGTCCATCATCTTGTGTATTTTGCTTTTCACCCTATGTCTGAAGTGATTGCCCAGATGTGGGTCCCTTGCTCACTAAGCCACTGGGGTCAAGCTATCCTGGCTGAAGACATCTGATAGCCAGAAACCGGTCCTAGGATGCTTGATTCCGGTCCAGGAAAGACATGGCTTAGCAGTTCGGGCTGGACTGTTCCCATGAGGCAAAGGGTCAAGACTGATTTGCATATGGCCATGTCTGAACTGGGGTGGCTTGGTGAGCAAAATAACGATGGATTAAACCCAGATCTGTGACCGGGGGTGAATGTTTTTCCATTGTGTAACATTCCTTCCATCATCTTGTGTGTTTTGCTGTTCACCCTTCGTTGGAAGGGTATGCCCAGATGTGGGTCCCTTGCTCACTAAGCCACTGGGGTCAAGCTATCATGGCTGAAGATGTCTGATGGCCAGGAACCGGTCCTAGGATGCTTGATTCCGGTCCAGGAAAGACATGGCTTGGCAGTTCGGGCTGGACTTTTCTCATTAGGCACAGGGTCAAGACTGATTTGCATATGGCCATGTCTCAACTGGGGTTGCTTGGTGAGCAAAATAACAATGGATTAAACCCAGATCTGTGACTGGGGGTGAATGTTTTGCCATTATGCAACATTCTGTCCATCATCTTGTGTGTTTTGCTGTTCACCCTATGTGGGAATGGTATGCCCAGATGTGGGTCCCTTCCTCACTAAGCCACTGGGGTCAAACTATACTGGCTGAAGACGGCTGATAGCCAGAAATCGGTCCTAGGATGCTTGATTCCGGTCCAGGAAAGACATGGCTTGGCAGTTCGGGCTGGACTGTTCCCATGAGGCACAGGGTCAAGACTGATTTGCATATGGCCATGTCTGAACTGGGGTGGCTTGGTGAGCAAAATAATGATGGGTTAAAACCAGATCTGTGACGAGGGGTGAATGTTTTGACTTTGTGCGACATTCCGTCCATCATCTTGTGTGTTTTGCTGTTCACCCTATGTGGGAAGGGATTGCCCAGACGTGGGTCCCTTGCTCACTAAGCCACTGGGGTCAAGCTATCCTGGCTGACGACAGCTGATAGCCAGAAACCGGTCCTAGGATGCTTGATTCCGGTGCAGGAAAGACATGGCTTGGCAGTTCGGGCTGGACTGTTCCTATTAGGCACAGGGTCAAGACTGATTTGCATATGGCCATGTCTCAACTGGGGTGGCTTGGTGAGCAAAATAATGATGGATTAAACCCAGATCTGTGACTGGGGGTGAATGTTTTGCCAGTATGCAACATTCTGTCCATCATCTTGTGTGTTTTGCTGTTCACCCTATGTGGGAAGGGTATGCCCAGATGTGGGTCCCTTTCCCACTAAGCCACTGGGGTCAAGCTATACTGGCTGAAGATAGCTGATAGCCAGAAATCGGTCAAAGGATGCTTGATTCCGGTCCAGGAAAGACATGGCTTGGCAGTTCGGGCTGGACTGTTCACATGAGGCCCAGGGTCAAGACTGATTTGCATATGGCCATGTCTGAACTGGAGTGGCTTGGTGAGCAATATAACAATCGGTTAAAACCAGATCTGTGACTAGGGGTGAATGGTTTGCCTTTGTGCAACATTACGTTCATCATCTTGCGTGTTTTGCTGTTCACCCTATGTGGGAAGGGATTGCCTAGACGTGGGTCCCTTGCTCACTAAGCCACTGGGGTCAAGCTATCCTGGCTGACGACAGCTGATAGCCAGAAACTGGTCATAGGATGCTTGATTCCGGTCCAGGAAAGACATGGCTTGGCTGTTCAGCCCACATCCACAGCAAAGCTGAGACCTGTGGCAGACACGAGAGATGTGGGACCAGACACCCTGGACATCCTGCATTTTGCTAACTGCTCAACTACCGAGGTATGCTCGCAGTTTTGCATTGGGGTACAAAAATCCCCATACCCAAGCACCATTTTCACCAAAGCTCAGCCCTCCACACTCCACGAGTGCCGCGTAGTGCCCGCTCTTGCATTTCAGCTCAACGTGTCTTCCCAGTTCCTTGCCTGTTGGCTAGTGAGCCCCCTGAAGACTTTTCTTTCAAATGAAACTGCTTTCCTGGTTGCTCCAGGCTTGTTCAAGCTTCCCTTCAAATTAGAAGTGCCACAGACCTAATTTTGACATCCTGCATGTGTTGTGGTTGCCAAGGCTTTTTGGATCCAATCCGGATACCGATACCGCAGTCAACTAGATCCTTTATGGTATAGCTGGAATCCAGCGCCTGGTCATCATCAATGCCTCCTGGACCTCGTGGCTGAAGAGACAAGCTCACCTTCTTCACCTTCCAGCATGCGATATTGCCTGGTCCCTTCCTGGTTCCTTCATGGTCACTGGCTAGTGACCCAGACTCTGTCCCCTCTGCTTTTGGGTTCTTCACATTGTCGATCCACCCGGACAATTTTCCTCTGGTCGCCTGCTCACTTCTTTAAAGATCTCCATAGGAAACGACGAAACCCGACACCAAAAGGCACCTATGCACCCGGCTTCCCTGGGTGAGGTAACACGAGTACTCCGGTGCTCCCGTGGGTCTTGACTCTCGAAGTGTCCTACTCGAAAGGGGTTTTGTTGTAGTCCATCCGAAGGTGTCCGCAAACAATAACTTTGCAACTTCTTTGTTTCCCATTATAGGTCAATGGTAACTCGCAACGGTGTTTAGACACTGCACGCGGCTCCTGTGGGCCTCCTACTTCCTAATCTTTGATTGTTTAGTGTAGTTCCAGCATTTCTACAGGCCCTAGGACTGCTGTCTAACTCTCACATGATTCTTATACCACTTCTTTAGTATAGGGTTTGTGAGGCCCCTAGGGCATAACTGCAATTGTGCAACTTATCGTATGCTAATTGAGTAACTTGTGATGTACTTTCACCTCTGACCTCATAAAGAGTGCAGAGGGATTGTGTTTAGAATAAATATATATATATATTTGATATATACCTGGTGTGGTGTCCTTTCATTTGGTATTCAAGGGATTATAATTGGTAAAACAGATGGCTTCACATGCTCTCTGAGGTTTTAGCCTATGACTGCTGGTCCATGCTACCACTAGTTTAGCTTGTCTATAATGTTGACTTTACAACCACCATCAATAAGGGTCGATTAGACTGGTGCAAGGTGCCCACTAGAATAGTGGACATCATATGCCAGGCTAACATCTCACAGTCAGTCTCTCTTTCAGTCAGTCGGTTTATCTCTTAGTCAGTCAGTCTCTCTATCAGTCAGCCTCTCTCTCTCTCTCTCTCTCTCTCTCTCTCTCTCTCTCTCTCTCTCTCTCTCTCTCTCTCTCTCTTTCTCTCAGTCTCTCTCTCTGTCAGTCTCTCTTTCTGCCAGTCAGTAACTCTCTCAGTCAGTCAGTCTCTCTGTCAGTAAGTCTTTCTCTCAGTCAGTCAGTGCCTCTGTCTGTCAGTCTCTCTCTGTCAGTCTCTCTCTAGCTGTTGTCAGTCTCTCTCGCTCTCTCTTTCAGTCTATCTGTCAGTCAGTAAGTCTCTCTGTCAGTCAGTCTCACTCTCAGTCAGTTAGAGTCTCTCTCAGTCTCTCTCTCTCTGTCATTCTCTCTCACTCTCTCTGTCAGGCTCTCCATTGTCTCTCAGTCAGTCAGTCTCTCTATCTGTCAGTCAGTCTCTCAGTCAGTCAGTATCTCTCAGTTAGTCCTCTCAGTCAGTCAGTCTCTCTCTCTCTCTGTCAGTCTCAGTCAGTCAGTTTCTCTATGTTAGTCAGTCTCTCTCTATCAGCCAGTCTCTCTCTGTCAGTCTCTCTCTGTTTGACTCTCTCTTTCTCCCTTTCAGTCAGTCTCTCTCTGCCAGTCAGTATCTCTCTTAGTCATTCAGTCTCTCTGGAAGTCAGTCAGTCTCTCTGTCAGTCAGTCTCTCTCTCAGTCAGTCAGTCTCTCTCTGTGTCAGTCTCTCTCTCTCTCTCTCTCCCCCTCTCTCTCTCTCTCTCTCTCTCTCTGTCAGTCAGTCTCTCTCTCAGTCAATCAGTCTCTTTCTTTCTGTCAGTCTTAGTCAGTCAGCTTCTCTCTCAGTCAGTCAGTCTCTCTCTCTGTCAGTCATTCTCCATATGTGAGTCAGTCTCTCTCTATCAGTCAGTCTCTCTCAGTCAGTCTCTTTCAGCCAGTCAGTCTGCCTCTCAGTCGTTCAGTCTCTCAGTCAGTCAATTTCTCTCATTCAGTCAGTATCTCTCTCTCTGTCAGTCAGTCTCTCTTGCTGTCAGTCTCAGCCAGCCAGTCTCTCTCTGTCTCTGTCAGTCTTTCTCTCAGTCAGTCAGTCTCTCTCAGTCAGTCCTTCTCTCTCTGTCATTTTGTCTCTCTCTCTGTCATGCAGTCTCTCTCTGACAGTCAGCAGGTATGCCGACCAAGTTGCACAATTTTTTGCTCGAAATACTATGTATTTGAACAGAAGGTTGAAAAAAGAAGATAACAATTGCCATCTCATGATCTTTTCATCTTTTTAAACATAGGATGACGTTAGGCAGTAACAGGATGAGGCAGATGCAAGGAAAAAGATACTTGGGATCAAATCAGGTTGCATGAGGAGAACAAATGATGTGGTATGGTTGTTTCCAAATGGAAGGCCAATAATGCCAGATTGTTTACTCCCACAGGTGGCAAGGGTATATCATGGAGTTATACAAATTGGGAGAGATGCATGATTAGACACTTTAGGCAATCATGGTTTAATCCCAAGTTCAGGATATTTGCAGAGAGTCTCTGCCAAAGGTGCTTAACATGCCAGCAGCAAAATCCAGGTAGAAACACTATTGTCAGTTCAGGAAAAATTGGAAAGGCAGAAGTACCATTTGCCAGACTACAGCTTGACTTCATAGAGTTGCCCCCGTGCAATGGTTTGTAGAATGTCCTTGTCAGTGTGTGTCTTTTTTCTCAATGGATAGAAGCCTTTCCCATGAGAAGGAATGATAGCCTCATGGTTGCTCAGCTACTATTGAAAGAACTCATCCCTGATTTGGATTTCCAGTCACTTTGCAGTAAGATAGAGGACCTCCTTTTAACAATGAGATTATATGATTAATTTGTTCAGCTTTCAAAATTGTGCAAACATTACACTGTGCCTATTGACCAGAAGCCTAGTGAGTGGTTGAGCAGCTCAATGGCATAATACAATCTAGGCTAGGAAACATGTGTCCATCCACACCACTGAAATGGCCTGATGCTTTACCCCTTGTACCAATGAGCCCTAGAAGCATTCCTGACAGAAAGACAGGATAGACTCCACATGAAGTCCTCATGGGAAGAACAATGAGACAAGCTTTTGTATCAGGAAACAAACTGATAAATATAACTGATGATCTAGTGTTAGACTATTGCAAAGAACTAGCTGATCTCGCACATTCTGTGTCTCATCAGGTTGGAGAAGATGCAACCACAGCACAGTCAAATCTAGCTCATGAGTTATGTCCAGGAAACAGGGTCCTGCTGAAGATACACCTGAGGAAAACATGTTTAGAAGCTAGAAGGAGAGGACCATATCAAGTCATATTTGTCACAACGACAGCAGTGAAGTTTGCTGGCTTGCCAAATTGGAATCATGCCAGTCATACCAGAAGAGTCCCAATTCCATCTGAACGACAAGAGCAGTGACTGGTAGAACAAAGTGAAGAACCAGAAGCTGAAAACTGTGAAGTCGAGAAATCTACAGTGACAGATTCTGAAGAAGACAGCGACGATGAACAACCAAGTACAAGTCAAGTAAGGTGGGCACCAATTACTGGGTCTTGTGAGAGTGCTATTGGAACAAAGGAAAGGAAAGAACCAGAAAGACAAGAACAGGATGAGCAAAGAGTAGAAGAACAAGCTACAGAAAGTCCAGAACCAGCTCAGTCAGAAGAAGAAGTAAGACTAGAAGATTCAGAACCAGTTCAATCAACAGAAAGAGAAGGATTAGAAAATACAGAGCAATTTCAACTAAAAGAAAGAGAGAATAAGAGAACACTTAAAATAGATGAAGAATGTGAAAAAGCAGTACAAACTAAGAGAGTCAGATAAGGTGATTGTGGGTCGTTAGCCTGGCATATGATGTCCACTAGTTCTAGTGGGCACCTTGCACGAGTCTAATCAACCCTTTTCGATGGCGGTTGTAAAGTCAACCTTATAGAAAGCTATCATCCATGCTGTCAGTCCTCTACCCGCTCAGAGACTAACGTGGACCAGGTCACAGCTTTTAAACCTAGGTAAGATATCTTGCACTTCCCCTACACCTTGCAACCTCCCTTTACCTAGCCCTTTCCTGTACAAATGTCACGACTGCCCTTTCTCTCTTTGTTCCTACTGGACTCGTCAACCTTCACCCAGCAAAACTTACTCTATGGGATTGGTGAACTGTCGCTCCTTACCTTGCCACGCCAGTGATATTTGGCTATTATTGTCCTCCACATCCTGGGATGTATTATTTCTAACTGAGACCTGGATTAAAGACTCCTCCAACCCAGACATCTCTCTTGCCGTACCCACTGGATACCGCTTTACTGGATTAAGCCGTGAAGGCTCCAAAACAGGTGGAGGAATCGCAGTAATCTTAAAGAATCACCTGAAAATCACTTCCAGGAAAATTACGAACATTAAGCCCATTGAAGCACTATACTTCTCTGTCACGGACTCCACCACAGCAATTTCGTCGGGGATCTTGGTCTACAACCCCCCCAAACACCCCTCAGTCTGCCATCTCTGAACTACTGGCAGTCACTGCAGATCTCTCTATTAAACACCCCCACTTCACGGTACTGGGAGACTTCAACCATCACGTTGATGTAAGTAGCTGCAACCGGGCCACTTATCTCCTAGAATCCATACAAAATTTAAATCTGACACAAAGGGTAAAGGGCCCCACTCATGCCGCAGGACACACCCTTGACCTTATCTTTTCAAATTGCGAGAAGCTAAAAACTCTCCAAACCTTACCTCTGACATGGTCTGACCATTTTTTAATCCCATTCGAGGTATCCTCAACTCAAATTGTCCAAAAGGAGTTGGCCATTAGAACTCAAGGCAGAAAATGGCACAAGATCTCATGTACTGCCCTAGAGCAACAATATTATAACAGCCTAAGCCCTCTCCCTGAGGATCTCAACGAAGCGGTTCTTATACTTAATAATGATCTCACGACTGCTATTGAGAAAGTAGCCCCCTTACAAACCCTCACCTCCCGCAGACAAAAACCTTCAGCCCCCTGGTTCACTCAGGAACTAAGGGAACACAGAAGTAGGGGTAAAAAGATGGAGCGTCAATGGTGGCAGACCTATGACCCAGAAGCCAAGGCTCTTTACAGACAAATCCTCAAAGAGTTTCGCAAACTCAAACGCAACTCCATGAGCACCTATTTTGCTGAAACTATTGCCAATGCAAAAAACTCTACCAAAGCCCTCTTTAACATTGTTAAAGATTTTACTAATCCCAGTGCTCTGTCTGCCCCAGTTACCCCTTCCCAAGCACTGAGTGAAAACTTATCAGATTTCTTTGAAAAAAAAATAGCCAACATTGCGTAAAATATCCTTCAGAGCGGTACTGACATTACCGAAGACCCTGCCATCATCTGCAAGCATGCGTTTACTGCTTTCCAACCACTAACCAAGTAGCATGCCCTGAATCTATTCTTGAAATGCAAATCAGGCTTTCCATTGGACCCAGCCCCGGCCTTAATCTTGAACGAAATTGCCCCTTTAGTTATTAACCCCCTACTCGAAATATGGAACGCCTCCTTACTCTCAGGTGCTGGCCCCTCCGCTTGGAAACACGCTATGCTAATTCCAATCCAAAAAAAGCAGGCATTGATCCTACCTGCATAAGCAATAACCGACCTATCTCACTCCTACCCAAGCCCGCTAAAGTGCTCGAGAAAGCGGTACAAGAGCAACTGTCCAACTACCTAGAATCAAACTCTTTGTTCCATGATTCCCAATCAGGATTCAGACCGGACTTCAGTACCGAGTCAGCTCTGCTTGAGGTATCAGAGTCTATTCGAGAATGCACGGATAGGGGAGAGGAGGCCATGCTGGTCCTCCTCGACCTATCCGCAGCATTTGACACCATCTCCCATGACACACTACTTGCTCGCCTGCAAGAGGTAGGTGTCAGCGGAACTCCCCTCACTTGGGTCAAATCTTTCCTTACGAACAGATTCCAACAGGTGATGCTGGGCTCCTTTCCTCCAAGAAGCCATTGATTTGGGGCGTCCCGCAAGGTTCTGCCCTCAGTCCGCTCTTATTCAATGTGTATCTAAAACCACTGGCAAAAGTGGTTGAATCCTGGGGCATCAAAGTAACCTTTCACGCTGACGACACCCAACTAGTGTTCTCCTTCAAAGACCACTCCGAAAAATCATTCCACAACTTTCTCCACTGCATGATGAATATCGCTTCCTGGATGTCTGCTAATAACTTGAAGCTTATACAGATAAGACTGAAGCTGTATTTGATAATCAGAAATCCCCCACACCTTCCATTCTCTGGTGGCCGACTGAACTCAACACTCCCCTGGAACCAGTCCAAGCTGCCCGACAGCTAGGCTTTCAATTTGACACTGCCCTCTCCTGCAAGACTCAAATTAATAAAGTCACCTTGTCTTGCTTTGGAAAGGTCTGCATGATAAAAAAAATCATCCCCTACCTGCCACTAGACTCTCGCAAGACAGTAGTCCATGCCCTCATTACCGCTCATTTGGACTACGCAAATAGTCTGTATGCAGGTGCCCCGGCGTACATCATAAACCAACCACAGAGAGTCCAGAATGCAGCAGCCAGGCTGATATGCAACACCCCCTACCGCCACTCCATTTCACCCCATCTGATCAAACTTCATTGGTTCCCAGTGAGACTGCGCATTCGATTTAAAGCCTTAACCCTGGCTTTTATAGCTCTTAATGATCGAGAACCTACCTACCTGCGTCGTAGAATTAAGTTCTCACAAGCACCCCGGAACCTCAGATACAACCATCTTCGCCTTATGATCTGCCCCCGGTTCTGCCTGGCGTGCACGGGAGGAAGGGCCTTTGCAGTGGCCACCTCCAAACTGTGGAACCTGCTTCCTATAGAGCTAAGATTTCTGACGTCAGAGCCTCTATTTAAAAAAAAACTCAAGACCTGGCTTTTTTTCCCTCATCTAATCTACCTACTCCCCTGCACATCCCTCTGACCCTTTCGAGATAATGTCTTCAGCGCCGGGACACCTCCATTGGAGGTAGCGGAGCGCTCTAAAAAATACGAAATAAATAAATAAATAAATAAATCCTAGTGGCAGTACGAACCAGCAGTCTTCAGGCTAAAACTTCAGTAGGCGAGTTAAGCAAGTTGTTTTACCATATATAATCCGTTGAATACCAAATTAAAGGACACCACACAAGGTATTTATCAAATATATATATATTTAATCTAAACACAACCCCACTTTATTCTTTATGAGGTCAGAGGTCAAAATACAATACAAGTCACACAGGTAATATACAATAAGTTGCACAGTATACGTTATGCCCTTGGGGCCTCACAAACCATATACTAAGAAAGTGATATAAGTACCACGTGAGAGTTAGTAATCTGGCCTTGGGCCTGTGGAATGTCTAAACACAGACGTAGGTTACCATTGACTTTCTATGGGAAACAAAGAAGTTACAAATACACAATTGAAGGTCACTTCCAGATGGACTAGGATGGAACCCTTCGACACTTCGAGAGTCAAGACCCACAGGAGCACCGGAGTTCTCGTGTTACCTCACCCAGGGAAGACGGGTGCATAGTTGTCTTTTCTTGTCGGGTTTTGTCGTCGTTTTCTATGGTGAGCTGCTCAGAAGTGCTGCAGGCGACCAGAGGAAAAGTGTCCGGGTGGATCCAAAGGTGGATCAGAGATGTGAAGAACCTGAAAGCAGAGGGGCCAGTGTCTGGGTCACTAGCCAGTGACCCGGAAGGGACCAGGAAGGAACCAGGCGATGTTGGGTGCTTGAAGGTGAAGAAGGTGAGTTTGTCCCTTCAGCCACAAGGTCCAGGAGGAAAAGATGATGACAAGGCGCTGCATTCAAACTTTCCCTAAATAGATCTAGATAACTGCGGTGTTGATATCCAGATTGGACCCAGCAAGTCTTGGCAACCGCAACCCACACAGGATGTCGAGATTGTCTCTGTTGCAGACCAGCAAGGTCTGTGTTGCTTCTCCTTTTTAGAGAAGCTGGAGCAAGGCTAGAGCAAAAATAACAACAGAAGGGAGGTAGAGTGAAGAGTTAGGATTCTTACTCCACGGGCACTGTTACATAAACAAAAAGAATCCTACTCACAGTGGACAAGGGGAATGTCGACCACAAATGCGGGGAAATTCAGTGTTTTGTAAAATACCCCTCACACACCAACAGGCCCCTTGGTGTCATGCTTCATCATTGGGGCTTTCGCACCCCTCTAACGGGATGCGGCGTGCTTCGACCTACGACCAGGTTGGGCAACCAAATTCATTCTTTTTTGTTTTTTTGTTTTTTCTTTCTAGGTCAGCCAACTGCATGTTCCTTCACCGCTGTAGGCACACTATAGACCTTAGTTTTCCTTTAAAACACTGTAAATAGTCTTACACGAAAGGGATGAATCATCCCTTTCTACACGAAACATTGAGGGAGGCAGAGACGTCTCGAGCTTCAAGAGCGTTACAACGCGGGCGTGATACGTATAACGGACATCCGTTTTGAACTGTAGCCCCTTGTTTATGAAAGCGGCGACAGAGAAGAAAAAAAGCGCGAAAAAGACGGTATTAATCAGCTTCTCCTCTGCAAGCAACATCTAGAACTGCCCTGCAATTGAATCACATTACGGAGGCGAACCCAAAATAAAGTCCGCGTGTTTCTGAAACCCGTTTGTATCTGATCCTGATACGATCCATTAGCCGACAGCACCTCTCGTCTCCCTCGTTTTTGTGAAAATCGTCATTTGAGAAGGATAACCAGCTTTAGCGGTTACAACGCATTGTGGCAACGAAAATGACAGAGAATGCTTGATGTTTTCCCCCCCATTTCTTGAAAGTCGATGAAAAGTAGATGCAAGTAGATGCAGGTAGAAGTAAGATGGGAGCAGTGAACACTGTTTAATCAGCTATCACATACCTACTCCAGGTGCCTTACTCCCTCCATCAACTTAAAACCAGAACCTTCCTCATAATCTGTGTTAGAAAAAGTGGCTGGGGGGGCGTGGCTTGGACGCCGAGGGAGATGGCGGCTCTCTGAGTCTCTCTGCTCGTGCCGTGAGATCGCCTTGATCTGGAGCGTGCAAAAACCCTCTTCAGCGCCGACATAAATAAAGAATTGGGCGCCGGAATGTGAGCGGATCAAGAGGAGTGCTCAGTCGACGAGCTACATGAAGCAGAAGTCCGGTTTTCTTTGATTGCAGCTCCGCTCCGGAGGGCTGCTGGGCTCTAGTAGAGGACGGCGGGAGGAAGGCTACGGGACCGCCCAGCAGACCGCCGAAGACGCCGGCAGACGGAATCAAGGACCCAGCTCGTCATGAGGGCAGTCTTCTGAGACTCTGGCGGTGAAACGGACTGGGAGTTGCATGAGCGGGAAAGCGGGGGAAGAAACCGTGAGTAAATGCAACACCTGGCGGGCACATCGAAAGAGCACGGACATTAGCCAGCGCTCGTACTCGTACACCCACAAAATGGCGGCATAATGCATTTGCTGGGAACTGTATGGAATACAAGCTAATTCTGTACATATACTGTCAGCGCTTCCACTGGGGTAAAGGTGCTAAAAACGGCTGAATTTTAAAAAACGAGTGAACACTGTTATCACTAAGAAACATGAAAACATGAAAACGAGTGAACACTGTTATCACTAAGAAACATGAAAATCGGTATTCTGTTGACAGGAGGAAATGTGCTTTCAGTGATGTTTTGACCCCTGAGGATTAATAGCGACCTTTTATGAAGCTTGACCATGATCCCAATTCAACCTAACTACTCTGATAATGCTATGAAATCAGGGCTGCTACAATTCCTTACGCTATGATGGCTGGATGCTGGCCCATCGTGAATGAATGTTTAGCTGATGTCTTACATTGGGCAAAAGTTGTGGGCAACTGAGGATTGGCAAAAGCTGGCAAAGGCAGTACAGAGAGAAGAATCTGAATGTATGCCTGAGATTGCGCCTATCACACGCTGTGTCACTGCAACGCGAATGAATGTGAGTTCTACTTCACGCATATTACCTATTTAACGCTGTGGTGGTCTCTAAAATGGCGACGCAAGCTCCCACCCTGTGATAAAGAATGATGCCCCCAGCACAGTGACCGACACAGTGACCGACCTACTCTAATAACGGGCAGTTGCGTTGATTGCCGGCTCCTGGGTGTCTCGGCTTTCTTAGTGGTCAAAAAGAAAGTGCGTCACAGCGGACAGGCACAAATCAAGGGAATCATTGTCCACGATCAGTCAGTCCATACCACGAATGAACATGTCAGACAAAGAGCTAGCCAAAAGCCTCAAGAGACTTAAGTCTGATCTGCCCTCACCTGGTAAAGGGAAGAAAGATAACCCGGATCCAATAGATTTAATACTTAGCAGACTTGATGAAGTCAGAGATCTGGCGAAAGCGACAAAGGAAGAAGTGGCAGCAATCAGGCAAGATAACCGTGACACCAACGCAAAACTTTTAGAGGCGGAAACGAGGATTAGTAAACTCGAGGATATGGAAGTTAAGACCTGCAACGCAGTTAAACGCTTGTGCATAGCAGCGGATCAGACAACACGGAAACTTGCTGAATTGGAGGACCGGAATCGAAGGGGGAACGTACGCATTTTTGGCATTCCGGAAGGTTCAGAGGATCAAATGGGGGGCTGCGTGGCTTTTCTTGAGTCCTGGTTTACCCAAGCTACTAACATGACGTTTCTGCACCCTTTAGAATTTGATAGAGCCCACAGAGTCCCGGCCAGGATCTCAAAGGATCAAAAGGGTCCCAGAGCTATTGTTTGTAAACCGCTCCGGTACCAGCATGTAGAACAGATTCTTACCTTCATGCGTAAAAACAATCACATTTTGTGGAAGTCTGTCAAGGTCTACATATCCCAAGACTACAGTAAAGAGACGGTGGACGTCAGAAAGGCATTCTTGGCACTTCGACCGCAGCTGAAGAAAAGGGGCTTCCAATATGGATTCATTGGTCCGGCAAGGTATCGAGTGATTATTCAGGGCTCTCCACACATTTTTTCAGATCCACTGAAATTGAAGCGTATGCTGGATGGCCCTGATGACTTGGACATGGAGACGAACAATCCTGAAAGCTCCGCCGACCAGGCTTCAGCATCAGGTTATAAATGAAGGGCATCCTGGTAGACTCATTTTCCAATGGTTTTCTACTTCATGTCTCCATATATGTCTTCATACTGTACACATTTTCTATTATCTTTGAGGGCACAGGTTAGGGCCCAGGTTTAAAGCTTTGATTGAGGTTTTCATATCAACATATATATATTCTTCTACCTTGAGCTATTTCGTTTGATTGGTCTAAGGCGCTTTCAAATGCCTCGCTACGTAGCTATATACCTTTACCAGCTGGTAATGCTGTGGGTTCTGTTACCCAATTATATGACAGTAATGTCTTGTTTCGTTTATCTCTTATCTTACAGTCCTTGAATACCTTCATACGTTCTGGAGGACTAGATACATGGTTTAATGTAGTTGTGATAGTTAGAACAACTCACGAGTTTTCAGTAAATGTTAATAATCTTGTATGCTCCAATAATATGGATATGTTTTGGCACGGGGGGGCTACACCGTATTCTCTCTCCAATCGCCATGCCTACTGCATACAGGTGGGGTGGGGAGGGTGGGGGGTCGAAGGGATTGGGGGTTCGGGTATGTGTTACATGTTTTTTATGTTTGATTCTTCTTCTTTTTCTTCTTCTTGCTTGCATTTTCTATATTGCGCTGGCACTTGATGGTGGTGTGGGTTATAGCCTTTATGTTCACTCATATGTCAATTCAAAGTCTCGGGGAGATGGAATATTAACATCTGGTAGTTGGTCAAATGTGATGCATGTATTTTTCAAGATGAAGCATTCTTTAACTGTTCAATCATAACGCTGTGAATACTCCGATGGGAGTATGTAATATGGACAAAATGAAGATATTGTCACTCAACGTTAAAGGTTTGAACCAGCCAATCAAAAGACAAAAAATCTTAGATTATGTGCGTAGGTTGAAAGGCGATATTGTATTGCTACAAGAGACTAAACTGGAGGCTAAACTTTTTTACCATCTGAGGAATAAGTTCTACAGTGAGGTTGTTGGTGCAGAATCGGTACAAAAGAAGAATGGGGTGTTGATTCTTGTCGCAAAGAAATCGAAGGTGGAGGTTTTGTCTCATGAGGCAAGCTTAGACGGGAGGTGGGTCACGGCCAAACTAACCAAGGATAATACAGAGTTTTATGTCACGAGCGTATATGCCCCTAACAACAGCGATCTCAAGTTTTGGGAGGACTTAAATAAACACATGGAGAATATCCCAGATAGCGCTGTTCACATAGTGGGTGGTGATTTTAATCTCCCAAAAGACGCAACGCTAGATAGGGACTCCCACTGCCCTTTCAAACCTAATAAATCTCATAGAGCCTTCAATAATCTGTGTGAACGCTTTCATTTAGTGGATGCTTGGAGGCTCCAGAACCCTACAGGGAGGGAGTACACTTTTTACTCTACACCGCATGACTCATACTCCAGGATTGACTACATCCTCATAACACAGAACGGGGTACCCAGAATAGAGTCCACCAGTATAGAGCCTCGTGTGGTGTCGGATCATTCTTGTATTTCCCTGTCCGTTGTAAATGCCAAATCATCTCCTCGGCAGACGTCTTGGCGCCTGAATGACGAGATACTAAGCGATGCCCAACACAGAGCTACAATACAAGCTGCCATTGCCTCTTACCTGCAAATTAATAAAGAAGGAGACACATCTGATCTTATTAGATGGGATGCTATGAAAAGTACAATACGGGGAGTATGTATAAAGATTAGGTCTGCCATGAATAGAAATTATAACGCGAAATTAGATTCCCTTGAAAGTGAAATTGGAGATCTAGAAAGTAAGCATCTAAGATTAAGAGACAATATGACTCTTTATGCTCTGGCAAATAAAAAATATGAATACAATAAGTTAATAAGTGAAAGGGCGGGAATCTGGCTAGACAAAGGCAGGAGGTTTAAGATTTGTGAATCCAACAAAGCGGGTAAGAGTCTTGCTTCATATTTAAAATTTAAAGTACAAAAGAACTGTATTAACATACTTAAGGACGCCTCAGGGAACTCGCACTCTGAGCCAGACAAGATAGCTGAGGTGTTTAGGGTGTTCTATGAGGATCTGTACGCGAAAAATACAAAGGTGGAGGAAGATAAAATTAAGAATTATTTGGATGAGTGTGATCTTCCAAGGTTGACTGCTGAAGATCAGGAGGGTCTAAATGGTCCGATCAGTGCTGTAGAAGTGGAAAGTGCTATTAAAAAATTGAAATCAGGGAAGGCACCAGGCCCGGATGGCTTTACAGCAAAATTCTATAAAACATTCCCAACTATGTTGACAAGGCCCTTGCTAAACCTATTCCAAGAAATAAATAGCTCTGGGGAGGTAAAGGGCACTCTGGCGGAGGCAATAAGTGCAGTACTCCCTAAGGATGGGAAAGACCCATCGCTCCCAAAAAACTACAGGCCAATTTCACTAATCAATATTGACTGTAAGATCTTAGCAATGATACTTTCTGCACGTCTCCAAAAGGTGCTCCCGCAACTAGTTCATCCGTCTCAAGCGGGCTTTCTAAAGCATAGGTTGTCCAGTGATAACACACGAATTTTGGCGCATGTCCTGGAGAAAGCTAAGCTTTTGGAAACCCCTACAGTGGCAATAACGTTAGATGCAGAAAAAGCCTTCGATAAGGTTGATTGGGCCTTTCTCGAAGCAGTCCTCAATAAATTTAACTTGGGGGATACATTTACACGGCTAGTGATGTCCCTTTATTGCTGCCCCTCGGCACGAGTGAGAGCGGGAGGATCGTTTTCGTCCTCCTTTTGCTTGAAACAAGGTACGAGACAAGGGTGCCCCCTATCACCATCGTTGTTTTTATTGGCAATCGAACCGTTCCTACACCATATAAGAAAAGATCCTAAAATCACAGGTATACCGTTTGGAGACTGCACGATCAAGTTGACCGCATATGCGGATGATGTGCTTGTCCTATCTGAAAGGGCGGATGAGGCAGTGTCTGCACTCATGTCGGACATTGAAGACTTTTCGAAGGTATCGGGTTACAAGCTAAATAAAGACAAGACGGAGGTTAAACTGCTGAATAATATAGGGGATAAGGGGATCCTGGGGGATTCTGGTCTTACATGGCAGCCCAAATGCTTTAAGTACCTGGGGTTGGACTTTGATAAGGATTTAGTCTCCACTCTAAAAATAAATGAAGAATCGACTCTGAAAAAAATATCCACCCTTCTAGAAAGTTGGTCCCCAAAATTTCTGTCATGGTGGGGCAGGGCTGAGACTCTCAAAATGATGTCGACACCCTTAGTTAACTACCTGGCCAGTATGCTCCCCATGACGTTCTCTAATAATTTTGTCCTGAAAATAGACCAGCTGTTTGGTAACTTCCTGTGGCGGGGCAAGAAAGCCAGGATATCTCTAAAGAAACTGCAACTGGCAAAAGATAAAGGCGGCCTGGGTCTGCCATCGTTCAGAAACTACCAGACAGCCTTTCTTTGTAAACAAGGTGCTCAATGGTTGATAAAATCGCCAACTTACACTCCTGTGTGGATTGACATCGAGAAGTCATTAGTTGGCAATGCCCCACTTGAATCTTTACTCACCATGGATCTATCCCACCTGCCGCACTCCAGATATATAATGTTAAATACCAGAAGGGCCCTACTCAGACTTGACCAATCCCATAAAACTACATTGACATTCTCTAAATCATCATGTATGTCATTATGGAGAAACCCCTATCTTAAACACGTGGGCGTGGAACTCTTCTGGGAGTCATGGTCCGGGAAAGGCATTAATCTCGCAGGAGATTTGTATGACAATGGCGAACCAATCCCGTTCTCAAGCTTACAGACGAAATTTTACCTGTCCCCGATAGACTTCTATAACTTTCTAAAAGTCAAGGCGACACTTACCAGCCGTAACTTCAAACCCTACACTCCGTGGCTGACAACACATCTCCCACGCATTATGCACACAGGTCACTTCGTTTCCAAGGTGTATAAACTGTTGCTACCGATGCCTAGCAAATCTCACAGAATTGTGGAGGCGAAATGGGAAGCGGAACCTAACTCCACAGGAATAGAGTTGGATTGGGAACTGATTCATAAGTCAGCACTTGCCCACAAAATATCACCCATCCTTTTCCAGACAAAGTATATGCTCATAAATAGGTCCTTCTGGACTCCCGAAAAGCTATTTAAATGTAAATTACGTGACTCTCCGGAGTGCTGGAACTGCCAGTCAGGGACTGGTGATCTCCCTCACATGCTATTCAAATGCCCCCTACTGAGTGAATACTGGGAGAAAATATTTGTATGCATTCATCATGTATTTAAGATAAAGCCAATGGAGGAATTTATATATGTCATTCTAGGGGGGCTGGAACCGCGATTAGCAGATGTGCATGACCGCCAGCTTTTGGATTTAATGTTGACATTGGCTTGTAAAGTTGTTTTATGCAAGTGGAAATGTGCTAAGGAAGTAAATTTCAAGATTTGGCAGGAATGGCTGTCTTTCCTAAGAGGTGCCACGAATCAGGCGCTACAGTCCTCTACGTGGTGTACATCCAATAAGAAGTTGTGGAAGTCACTAGACAATTCATCCCTTCATTTTGAGCCGCCTTGAAGTGATATGACCTTGTAATAGTACCTTGGATGTATGGGTGTGAACCTAGTCCGTATGTTAAGCTATTCCCATTACATCCACACGTCGAGTGTTTAACAACTTAATCAACAACCATGTGGCAAGCAAGAGTGTTCTCTTTATCTTTATTATTTGTAGTTTCTGTACCGGTCTGACAACATCTGTATCAATTCACTTTTGATGGAAGATTTAATGTAATGTCTTTTCCTTTTGTTTTCTTACTTCAATAAAAACGATTTGAAATAAAAAAAAAAAAGAAAAAGTGGCTGAAAATCCATTTGTCCTGATGAAGACAAAAGACTTTGTCGAAACGCGTTGACACATACAGCCCCATTTTCTATAACCGGAGATTTAAGAATAAGGAAAAAGCTTTTTTATTACATTGCTATGACTTTTTAAGATGTGTTAAAGAAAGGTCACATAAAGAATCATAAGTTTTTACTGTGTAATTTGTGTATACAAAGTTATGTGTATTTATTCATTTTTATATCAGAATTAAAATTACCATTTTGATATCATTTCAGTTCATTGCACTAATTTGATCATTAATGTTTACATAATATGTTTTCCTTAAATAGGCAGCCTCTTGTACTGTAAGTCTGCCTGGGTATATACCTTTACATAAAAATGTTGATAAAGCCAAACCAACGTTAGCATTAATCACGAGGATTATATATGGCTATATCATAGAACAGCTTTAAGGAGATGGTTCCGAAAGCTGCAGATGGGCTCAGCTCATGCTAGGGCACCCTCTCACATAAAACCAAGCACTCTGCCTCCAGGACTGTCGAGGCCTAATATAGGATTGGCTTATAGGTGTATCAATATGTCTATATGTAAAGGTCAATATAGGTATACTATATCTAAGTAAGGGGTGATTACACCACCTTACCCAGGCTGTGTGAACAGACCTGTGCTGTCAGTTTCGAAGGCAAACCAGGGGTGGCACAATACATGCTGCATTCCCCTGGTAGGCCTAGGGTACACCTATCCCCTGGGTACCCATGGTACACTATACAGGGGCTCACAAGAGTGACCCAGTAACCAATCTGGTATGTACCTAAAGTACATATTATCAATTTAGAGAGAGAACAGCTGGGCTGTGGGTCTGATTAGCAGGCCCTCAGCCACATTAAAGTAAAAAAACAGATAATCACAGAATAAAGTGGGGGTGACCATAGGAAGCAGACCCTACTCTCCTACAGTGATGATTGGCCAAGTGGAGTAAAAAGACTGAGATACTTTCTGAGAGGGAAAACAGGTAAAGAACAAGAGCAAGCAAATGAGGTTTCAAATCAAACCAACCAAGAACAATCAAGGAGTAAACAATAAGAAAATCAAGGAGATAATTCCAAGCAGAAAATACCAAGCTCCTGAGTGGACGTACATGTTATTAGAGGACTTTAAGAATCTAGATCTGAATGATACCAAAACGTTTCACTTTTGAAAGAATTGATGAAAGCTAAATAAAAGCACCTAAAACAAAATACTCTGAACACTAAGGGGCCCATTAGGATGTCGGGCGGATTGCCTCCGCCAGGGTAACGGTGGCCACCGCCACCCTGGCGGAGGCAATCCGCCCGACATCCTTCCCTGCATTCCCCCCCCGCCATATTACGATGGCGGAGGGGACCGCAGCAGTCGGATAGACCGCCCGCCTGTTTTACGCCCCGGTCGCATAGCGGCCGGGGCGGAAAAGGGATAACATGGTGGCGGTGTCTATCAGACACCGCCAGCCATATTAGAATAGGCATTTCTCAATGCCTTTCCATGGCGGCAATGCCGCCACGGAAAGGCATGCGGTGTTCACTCTGGGGGGCCCCTGTGGGCCCCCAGAGTGACGGGCAAAGGGGGGTGGCACACGGGGGGGTACCTGTGGTACCCCACTGCATTTGCATAATCGCAGCGGCAGGCACCGCGCAGTGCCTGCCGCTTCGAGTATGCAAATGCGTGCAATTGTTTTTAACATTGTGGCGGGCGGTGCAGTGAGCACCGCCCGCCACAATGTTACTTTGAGGAATGCGCCCGCTACAGTGGCGGGCGCATCCTAATGCCAATGTCGGGACCCCCGCCCTTTAGGCGGGCGGTCCCGATCTCCGTTAGGGTGGCGGGCGGACTGTTTCCGCCCGCCATCCTAATGGACCCCTAAGGGTGGAAATTTATCAAACAAATGAAGAAGAAAAATAAAGAAGAAGAGGTAAAAGATGAAAGCTTTGAAGTGTAGGATTACACATATCTTTGATAGATTTTGACTTAGAATATATTTTAGATTCTATTTTCATAGAATTATATTAGACAAGGATAATTATTATATTTTTATTTTTTTTAGGTTGTAAAAATGGCAGAAACAGAAGTGATAAAACATTCAAAATCTAGTTTTAAACAAAGATGTGCGAATGCTTGCTTATGTAGTGTAGTACTTCTAATATTGATGTGGTTATTATTAACTGTTGTAATACCTCTTCTAATGGTAACGAAAAACTGAAATAACATGAATACTAGTGAAAGAGTGAATGCAGTTACTAAAGGAACTGTTACTAATACTTTAGAACAATTGGATGAAAGCATGTACCACCATGACAAAGCAAATAATGATTTGTCATTGAATGTGTTTACTAAACTCCTTTTTGAATATGTTGATTCAATGGATGGGATTGATTGTTATGTATGCATGAAATTACCTTTGTCTATCTGGGAGGGGGTGACATATCACCACCATCCTCTAACATATGGTGTATCATGTAGTGTTGTGTCCAGTTTGTTTTATGTAACAGGCAAGTTGCAGTACTACTATTTTAATATGGATTTAGTATTTTCAGAAATCCCTGAACCAAGAAAAATGAACCCAATACTTTGTAGTAAGGATGCAGAATTTATGAGCGAGCCCCATAGGTTTAACCCATGCTCAAAGGAATAACCTCACTTTTATTTTGCAAAATGAAGAGAAAGATATTCTAAATTCAGTAGAAGAGAGAAGGCAGGATTTCGAAAAGATTGCTGCTGAACAGATGTCACATGCACCACCATGGGCTAATTGGGAGGGATCTTGGCGAAAGGTGACACTCAGGCTGCAATGTCCCTGGATTTGTCAAAAATGGGGAAATCCTTTATACATAGACTAAAAGCAGATTATAATAATGTCTTCATTCGTTCCAGTCAATGTGAACATACTTTCTTAATAATAGGGGGGAGGGGACTAAAAGGTTGAACTGATCCTGTTTTTCCAAGAATTTATTACATGTGTGGCAAACATGCCTCTTATAGGTTGCCTGCACAATGCTATGGTAGTTATTACTTTGGAATAGTATTTCTAAAGATCTACCATGTAAATAAAGACAATGGAATCAATGAAGTGAGTCAAGGACAAAAAAGAAATAGGAGAGCAAGTATATCAGAAATAGGAGGTGACATATTTGGTGCACTGATACCGTCAGTTGGAGACGTACTGAATTTGCACAAAATACGTAAATTGTGAACAGTAGTTGGTTGTCCATCGACAGATACTGCTGGTGGATTCTTTTTTTTTTTTTTGAAGTTCAAAAAAAGGTTTTATTAGCATGTAGATGTAAAAATACAGCCATACGCCTACAACCCTGGGGCCGGCAGCATACATTAGTCCAGCATTGTCTTGAGTAACACAGCCTTAAAGCTGACATCCCAAGGGCCCGGCGGCGCATGTAGGGCAAGCATAACGGCAACGTTTCCTATGGCTCAGTTATCAAGTGGCAGGTAGTGTTTGAGTACTTCTTTTAAATTTTTTGTCAACCCAATTGTTATTGGCCTCTTGTAGTAATCATTTCCAAAGAACTCAATGGGCACTTCTTAGACAGTACTTACAATTGCAGTTACAAGCACCCCAGTGCTCCATTATCAGTATACTGGCAACCTCGGTCACTACTAAGGCATTAGCTTGTTATGACATATGCAAGGGGCGGCTGAGTATCAGCCTTTCGTGCATGTCCGCAGTACGTGTGAGTCTTTGCGCCTCCTCTCCGCCTGAATAGCCAGTTCATATAAACCCCTACTCAGTTGTAACCACAACTTTTGTAGTGAAGAAACAGTAATAACATGATGCTGTTGTAACACCTGTGCACATTACAGATCGGTCACCCGTGCTCCCGCCCAAGGCCCCCCTCCCCCCTCTTCAATCAGTGAATGTACGTTGCACGCCTCAACTTGTCAGACCGACCATTCGCACCCCCTGCTCCTCTGCCCTCCACTGTTGATGCCCGCACATTTCCTTCGTCCGCTACACCCTCCCACCGTCTCGACTATGGGCTGGGCACCCCTCTTCATGACTTTATATTCCGCCCTCCGTGCCCTCAACCCCCTCCACAGCCGCATCTGTCCCTGCGGCCTGAAGTGCATTGAGCATGCTCTCTCACCTGTCCGCCATGGGCTCCTTGCGCAATCCCAGCGTTTCCTCTCTCCTGATAGCAGTCCATTCCGCTCAGGCCCATGAAAGGAGAGACAAGGTCCACGCCCGCACACTGGGTGGTTCCATCGCCTTCCATCTTTTCGTTAGAAGTCGCACCGCCACGATCGTTCCCAGGTCCAGAAATCTGGACGACGCTTTGTTAGAAGGGGACCGCTTGAAGTGGTGCAAGAGGAACATTGGCCAGTCGCAGGGGACTTCACGGCCAGTGCATTGCACGATCCGGGCATGTATCTCTCTCCAGTAATCACCAAGCCCCGGACATCGCCACAGCAATCTCACCACATCTGGGGCAAGCTACGTCCTTCCTGTGAAAGTATTTATTAATTAAATCCGGGGTGAGGTAGGCCCTGTGGACTACGTAAACTTGGATCTGGCGAAAGCACATGTTTCTGGGTATGCGCACTGGACTTTTGAGTACTCCTTCCCATTCTTGGTCCGCCAGCGGTCTCCCCAAGTCTCGCTCCCATTTCCCACATAGGGGGGCCAGGTCTAATTCTGTGTGTAGACACAGAGCCACGGCAAACCACTTAATCAGGTGCTTGCCCTTGCCCATGAGGTGGAGGTACTGGATCACCAGATGCTGCGCCGGCTCCTCCGCCATGTCACCCCACCTCATCGCCATCCGGGCTATGAGCAATCTGTGGATTAGAAATCCCCCAGGGGGAAGCCCAGCCTCTGCAACTAGTGACTCAAAGGGGATCAGGGCTCCATCTTGGTAGAGCGTCTGCACCTCCACCTCCTGCCAGTGCTCGAGCATGCAGTGTGTTAGGACTCCCTCACCTCCCGTTGAACCCTCTAATGGCACTGCAGGCACGTACAGGACAGTTTCCTCATGAGGTATAGTGCCCTACGGAAGCACCTATATTCATTGCCACCCCTAACAGCAGTGGGGCAGGCTTGGCCCTGCCTGCCAGCGGGAGAAACAGCGCGGTGATCCGCTCCAAGGTGTAAGGCGGCTCACCTGTAGCTGTGTCGGCGAGCACTTTGGCCAGTATTTTGTAGTCCGTATTGAGCATCGCCAATGGGCGATAGGAGCCCAGGGACATTGGATCCCTATCCGGCTTAGGCAGGGACACCAGAAACGCTTCCCGCAGCGAGGACGGTAGTCGGCACTTAGCTATCGCCTCCCAGTACATCTGGAGTAACCTCAGCGATAGGATGTCTCTATTCGCTTTGTAGTATTCAGCCGGCAGGCCGGCAGGCCCCGGCGTTTTCCCAGTTGCCAACGTTTGAATCGCGTCACCCACCTCCTACAACATGAGCAGGGCACCTATCCCCGCCCTCTGTGCGGCAGCAACTGTGGGTAATGTGACCAGCCCCAAGAAGGCAGCCACCGCGCCTTCTCGACCAGTGCCCCGGGCTCTGTAAAGGTCCCGGTAGTGTTCCATGAACGCCCTGTGTATTTTGCGCTGCGTCTATACCACAGTGCCATTTTCTAGCCGAATGGCCCCTATTGGCACCCTGCACTCCGCGGCCTGTATCAGCCAGGCGAGCAAACGACCAGCTCTGTCTGCTTTCACATGTGTCCGAGCTGTGTGCGCCGCATAGTTATGGCACCGTAATTGTTCTATTAGGACCGCATGCTCACTCCGTAATCCCTCAAATTCAAGCGCCTGCCTACCCTTACCCTCTCCCTCCCGTTCATACTGCTGCAGTTTGGATTCTATGCGGGTCAGGGACACTGATACCTGCGCTCGGATGTTCCACGTGGTCCCTATGCAGTGCCCCCAGATGGTTGCCTTATGGGCACTCGTCGTGCCCTCATTATCTTCAAAGTAGGAGAGAATGGTGCCACCCAGGGACGATAATTAACAAAGAAGGGAGGTAGAGTACAAAGTAGGATTCCTACTCCACGGGCACTGATAAGTAAACAAGAAGAATCCTACTACCAGTGTGTATCAAAGGGAAGGGGGACACTCAGTGTTGTGTAAAATACCCCTCACACACCAACAGGCCCCTTGGTGTCATGTTTCATCATCGGGGTCTTCACACCCCGCTAAAGGGATGCGGCACGCTGCGACCTGCGACTACGCGGGAGCGTTGACAAGTTAGACTATGTGTGGTGTGTGTTGAGTGTAAGTGAAAGAGGATTGATGTGAGTGGGAGGTGTGGTGAAAAATTTAAAAAGTACCTGGCCAGTGGGTGAAGTGAAAAAAACTTTATTTCGTACCCCTGGCTGGTGCTGTTAAAAGGTGTGCAAAAAAAGGCGAGTTTTTTTTGTCTTAATTAGGGACAGAACCTCTGGTGTGCGTCGACATGTTTCGGTACGTGTGTACCTTCTTCAGGACGGGGCACAACTTCCCAACCCTACTCACGTTATTCTAAGAAAAATTGGGTTTATCTTAATTTTTCTAAAAAGTGATAACACTCCTAAAAACGGCTACAATGTGCCTACAGCGGTTCTTCGGATCATGTAATCACATGTCCTGAAAAAAAGAAAAAACTCATTAGGTTTGGTTACCATATAGGAGTGGCTCAGACAGGTGCAGTCACCTGGAGCCCCAAACAGTTAATTAAACCTGTAAAGGAAAAAAGACATACAACACACACAACATATAAGACACATTTAGGTTTTTTTTACTTAATTTCTTTGGACATACTCATGGTCTTTGTAGTCTATTGCCTCATGAGCAAATCCTGGGCATCAAGGTAGGTAGGTGGATCCACAATCTATGAGGGTAGAGAAGTGGATTTAGTGTTGTAGCTTTTACTCACTGTTTAGCTCCACCAAACACCTGGACAGGCTGGGGTTGCCCTTTGTTTGTAAAAATACTCACGAAATCCGCCTGTATTGGCCTCCTTCTACCACCCTGTGCTGCTCCGCCGTGAATGAAATACGGATGAGTTTAGGCGGTATATAAAGGAGGTTTGGGTGTGTTTTCATTGGTTAATTAGCAGAGAGGCAAAGGACCTTGTAAGGAAACACCCATGTTGCCGCCTTCTCTGAACATGTGATCTAGCCATATGTAACATGTATCCCTCTGTTCATTCGCTCATTGCCGGGGTTTTGGATGTCCAAATATGGACCTTCCGCTTGTTAGCCACTCACGGGCTCTTGTTGTGGCTCGCGGTGATAGAGAGACAGTCAATACAGCTGCCGCTCGGCTGTCTCTTGTGCGCGCATGCGCACAAGTAATCTCACCGCTACTCCTCCGTTCCTGCGCGATACTGTTTGTAGGCAGCGCATGCGCGATGCTGTCTGTCTGCAGCGCTGATCGCTAGAGATGCTTGGTTTCTCGATTTTCTATATTTTATCATCGTGCAGGGTGCCGGTTACCAGGCTGTTTTTTATAAAAAACGGGGCAAAGGTTGAACATGAAGTGTCCCTGTGGTTTTCAATGTTTGGTACACTGCATAAGTGGTCTGGGGAGAGATGTCGTCTAGATATATTCGATATGGTGACATCTCTACTGTGATATCAATAATAAAGAAGTTTTTAAAGAAAATTTAGTTAGTTGTATTTCTTCATATCGAGAGGGATCAAAGTCAAATCGGATCCATGATTTATCACTTGTTGTATGAATTCACAGGTTCACATATGCACCGGAGATTGTTGTTGACCCTCTTACATCTCGAGGATGCTCAAGTAATTTGGCTCCATGGTATATCGTCATTTAGGCCTGTGATATGGGTTCCCAAACGGAACACCCAACGTTGTTCCTTCTGGAACAAGCCTGTTTCTGAGGGTAGTCGCTCGATGACAGTCCAGCGTAAATCATTGATGCAGTGCTGGTGTCCCAGAAAATGTGATGCCATCTTGGTTGTCGTTTTCTTGCAGCGTATATTACTTTTATGTTCCCCTATCCTTATTTTGACGGGTCTGGTGGTCATGCCCACGTATTCCAGTCCACATGGGCAAGTTATCATATAAACCACATTTTTTGTGTTGCAGTTTGAAAATTGGCGTTGTTCCCATGTTGTGCCATTTCTGAAGGTAAGGGTTCTGCTTTTCTGGGTTTGGTGACAGCAACTGCAATCCCCACATGGGAAGTGGCCTTGGATACCAGTCGTATTTTGTCTTGCAGTCTGGTTTTCCCGTGGTCTAGTATGTACCACAATGTCCTTTATGTTCTTGCCCCTCCGATGTGCATGCATCGGTTTCTCAAAATTCAGGTCTCCACAGTTCAATATTCCCCAGTGCTTATCGATGACCTTTGATACCTGGTTCGATATGGAAGAGTAAGTTGTCACACAAATAGGCCTCTTGTTTGTTCCTTTCTCTTGTGGGTTTTCTTCTATGAGTGCCTCCCTGTGATTGTTTTTTGCGCGTTTCATCGCTTTGTCGATGGTCCTAGTAGGATACTGCCTTTGTATAAGTTTGGTTCTTAGGTCTTTTGCTTGTCGATTGAATTCGCTCAATTCTGTGCAGTTCCTCTGTAGTCTTAAAAATTGACCATAAGGCAGATTTTCCCTTAAATGCCTTGGATGAAAACTGTCGTAGCGCAACAGACAGTTCCTGGAGGTGGGTTTAAAGTGGGTGTTGCTTTTTAGCCTTCCATCCTCACTGTAAATATTCAGATCCAAAAAAACCATCGATGTGTTTGAAATGGTGCTGGTGAATTTCAGGTACTCGTTCTGGTTATTCAGCCAGGTCACAAAATTTGTTGCGCTATTCACGTCACCATTCCATATGATGAAAATGTCATCTATGTACCGTTTCCAGGTGCCAATCTGGGAACGGTAAGGGTTGCTTTCATGTAGAATTTTGTGTTCCTCCAGATGGTGGACGTATAGTCCTGCTAGGCTCGGAGCAAAAGTACTACCCATGCTCGTTCCGTGGGTCTGTAGGTATAGTGTCTCTTTGTACTTGAAGAAGTTGTCTTTCAAAGCCATGGTGATGCACTCTAAGACAAGGTTTCTCGGTGTCTGATACTTCCATGTATGACTGAAGAGTACTTCTTCAATGATCTCTAGTGTTTCTTCATGGGGCAGGCTCGTGTACAAGCTCTCCACGTCGAGGCTTACTAAGAGCTGTGTGGTTGGATCGAATATTTTATCTTCCAGGAGTTGTAGGACCGATTTGGTGTCTTTAAGGTACGTATTGGTTGCCTGTACCATTGGTCTGAGGAAAGCGTCAGCGAATTTTGATAGAGGCTCCAGGATAGACCCAATCCCCGAAACAATTGGTCTTCCTGGTGGGTTGTCGATGTTCTTGTGTATCTTAGGGATACAGTAGAAGTATGGTATCTTAGGGGTGGGTTGTTGTAAGAAATCAGCCTCCTTTTTACTGAGCCAGTCATGGGCTAGGCCTTCCTCCACCATGCCACCGATCCGTGTTCGTAGTCTTTCTGTTGGGTCACTCTCCAACACTCTATAGTTCCGTTCATCAGACAGAAGACGTTGGCACTCTTTGTCGTATGTCTCTAGGGTTTGTAACACTATTGCTCCCCCTTTGTCTGCTGGTTTTATGACGAGCTCGCTGTTGGCCGTCAGTTCTCGAAGAGCTTTTTGTTCCTCTCCACTTGTATTGTAGAAGATATTTCTCCCTTGTGTGTTCAGCTTGTTGACCTCTGTGATCACCGCCTTTTCAAAGGTTAGAATTTCTACGGGGATGTTGGAGTCGGGTGGGGTGAAGGTTGATTTTAACCTCAAACCCGTGTCTGTCTTCTCTTCTGGCATAGGTTTATCTTTAAAAAAAGCCTGCAGTTTTAGTTTTCTGAAGAAGTCTTGTAGCTCCACATTGAGTTTAAAAACGTCCGGTTTCTGAGTGGGTACGTACCCCAAGCCTTTGTTTAGGATATTCTTCTGCGTCACCGTTAATGTGATGGGTGTGAGGTTCACCACTAGGTCCCTCTCTTGCTGGTTGATGGTTGATTGGGAAGTGATCCCGTCATGCTCCGAGTCGTTCGGGCATTGGGCTGTTCCTGATCTTCCCACGCCACGTTGTTGCCTTTCCGGTTCTTCCCGCGTGTGTTCTGGCGCGCCCCTAAAAAAGGTTGTTGTTGTCCTCCATAGGGTTGTTGTTGTCCATAATAACCATCACTGTATTCCTGGTTCCACATTGGTCCGAATTGGAAGGGGTTGAATTGAGGTGGACCCATAAATTGCTGGAAATGGGTTGGTGGTTGGTATCCCCACCATCCTCTTTGTCTAGGGAACTGTTGACGCCTCTGTCTCCATCCTCCTCTGCGTTGTCTGTTTCCTTTGTTTCCGCTCGAATTGGAACCTGACGAGCCAGTGTCCGAAGTGTCACTATCCGCATCACTGTAGCTGTTTTTTGAGACATAATGGCGGATTATGTCTCAAAAAACAGCTACAGTGATGCGGATAGTGACACTTCGGGCGGAAACAAAGGAAACAGACAACACAGAGGAGGATGGAGACAGAGGCGTCAACAGTTCCCTAGACAAAGAGGATGGCGGGGATACCAACCACCAACCCATTTCCAGCAATTTATGGGTCCACCTCAATTCAACCCCTTCCAATTCGGACCAATGTGGAACCAGGAATACAGTGATGGTTATTATGGACAACAACAACCCTATGGAGGACAACAACAACCTTTTTTAGGGGCGCGCCAGAACACACGCGGGAAGAACCGGAAAGGCAACAACGTGGCGTGGGAAGATCAGGAACAGCCCAATGCCCGAACGACTCGGAGCATGACGGGATCACTTCCCAATCAACCAGCAAGAGAGGGACCTAGTGGTGAACCTCACACCCATCACATTAACGGTGACGCAGATGAATATCCTAAACAAAGGCTTGGGGTACGTACCCACTCAGAAACCGGACGTTTTTAAACTCAATGTGGAGCTACAAGACTTCTTCAGAAAACTAAAACTGCAGGCTTTTTTTAAAGATAAACCTATGCCAGAAGAGAAGACAGACACGGGTTTGAGGTTAAAATCAACCTTCACCCCACCCGACTCCAACATCCCCGTAGAAATTCTAACCTTTGAAAAGGCGGTGATCACAGAGGTCAACAAGCTGAACACACAAGGGAGAAATATCTTCTACAATACAAGTGGAGAGGAACAAAAAGCTCTTCGAGAACTGACGGCCAACAGCGAGCTCGTCATAAAACCAGCAGACAAAGGGGGAGCAATAGTGTTACAAACCCTAGAGACATATGACAAAGAGTGCCAACGTCTTCTGTCTGATGAACGGAACTATAGAGTGTTGGAGAGTGACCCAACAGAAAGACTACGAACACGGATCGGTGGCATGGTGGAGGAAGGCCTAGCCCATGACTGGCTCAGTAAAAAGGAGGCTGATTTCTTACAACAACCCACCCCTAAGATACCATACTTCTACTGTATCCCTAAGATACACAAGAACATCGACAACCCACCAGGAAGACCAATTGTTTCGGGGATTGGGTCTATCCTGGAGCCTCTATCAAAATTCGCTGACGCTTTCCTCAGACCAATGGTACAGGCAACCAATACGTACCTTAAAGACACCAAATCGGTCCTACAACTCCTGGAAGATAAAATATTCGATCCAACCACACAGCTCTTAGTAAGCCTCGACGTGGAGAGCTTGTACACGAGCCTGCCCCATGAAGAAACACTAGAGATCATTGAAGAAGTACTCTTCAGTCATACATGGAAGTATCAGACACCGAGAAACCTTGTCTTAGAGTGCATCACCATGGCTTTGAAAGACAACTTCTTCAAGTACAAAGAGACACTATACCTACAGACCCACGGAACGAGCATGGGTAGTACTTTTGCTCCGAGCCTAGCAGGACTATACGTCCACCATCTGGAGGAACACAAAATTCTACATGAAAGCAACCCTTACCGTTCCCAGATTGGCACCTGGAAACGGTACATAGATGACATTTTCATCATATGGAATGGTGACGTGAATAGCGCAACAAATTTTGTGACCTGGCTGAATAACCAGAACGAGTACCTGAAATTCACCAGCACCATTTCAAACACATCGATGTTTTTTTTGGATCTGAATATTTACAGTGAGGATGGAAGGCTAAAAAGCAACACCCACTTTAAACCCACCTCCAGGAACTGTCTGTTGCGCTACGACAGTTTTCATCCAAGGCATTTAAGGGAAAATCTGCCTTATGGTCAATTTTTATAAGACTACGGAGGAACTGCACAGAATTGAGCGAATTCAATCGACAAGCAAAAGACCTAAGAACCAAACTTATACAAAGGCAGTATCCTACTAGGACCATCGACAAAGCGATGAAACGCGCAAAAAACAATCACAGGGAGGCACTCATAGAAGAAAACCCACAAGAGAAAGGAACAAACAAGAGGCCTATTTGTGTGACAACTTACTCTTCCATATCGAACCAGGTATCAAAGGTCATCGATAAGCACTGGGGAATATTGAACTGTGGAGACCTGAATTTTGAGAAACCGATGCATGCACATCGGAGGGGCAAGAACATAAAGGACATTGTGGTACATACTAGACCACGGGAAAACCAGACTGCAAGACAAAATACGACTGGTATCCAAGGCCACTTCCCATGTGGGGATTGCAGTTGCTGTCACCAAACCCAGAAAAGCAGAACCCTTACCTTCAGAAATGGCACAACATGGGAACAACGCCAATTTTCAAACTGCAACACAAAAAATGTGGTTTATATGATAACTTGCCCATGTGGACTGGAATACGTGGGCATGACCACCAGACCCGTCAAAATAAGGATAGGGGAACATAAAAGTAATATACGCTGCAAGAAAACGACAACCAAGATGGCATCACATTTTCTGGGACACCAGCACTGCATCAATGATTTACGCTGGACTGTCATCGAGCGACTACCCTCAGAAACAGGCTTGTTCCAGAAGGAACAACGTTGGGTGTTCCGTTTGGGAACCCATATCACAGGCCTAAATGACGATATACCATGGAGCCAAATTACTTGAGCATCCTCGAGATGTAAGAGGGTCAACAACAATCTCCGGTGCATATGTGAACCTGTGAATTCATAGAACAAGTGATAAATCATGGAGCCGATTTGACTTTGATCCCTCTCGATATGAAGAAATACAACTAACTAAATTTTCTTTAAAAACTTCTTTATTATTGATATCACAGTAGAGATGTCACCATATCGAATATATCTAGATGACATCTCTCCCCAGACCACTTATGCAGTGTACCAAACATTGAAAACCACAGGGACACTTCATGTTCAACCTTTGCCCCGTTTTTTATAAAAAACAGCCTGGTAACCGGCACCCTGCACGATGATAAAATATAGAAAACCGAGAAACCAAGCATCTCTAGCGATCAGCGCTGCAGACAGACAGCATCGCGCATGCGCTGCCTACAAACAGTATCGCGCAGGAACGGAGGAGTAGCGGTGAGATTACTTGTGCGCATGCGCGCACAAGAGACAGCCGAGCGGCAGCTGTATTGACTGTCTCTCTATCACGCGAGCCACAACAAGAGCCCGTGAGTGGCTAACAAGCGGAAGGTCCATATTTGGACATCCAAAACCCCGGCAATGAGCGAATGAACAGAGGGATACATGTTACATATGGCTAGATCACATGTTCAGAGAAGGCGGCAACATGGGTGTTTCCTTACAAGGTCCTTTGCCTCTCCGCTAATTAACCAATGAAAACACACCCAAACCTCCTTTATATACCGCCTAAACTCATCCGTATTTCATTCACGGCGGAGCAGCACAGGGTCGTAGAAGGAGGCCAATACAGGCGGATTTCGTGAGTATTTTTACAAACAAAGGGCAACCCCAGCCTGTCCAGGTGTTTGGTGGAGCTAAACAGTGAGTAAGAGCTACAACACTGAATCCACTTCTCTACCCTCATAGATTGTGGATCCACCTACCTACCTTGATGCCCAGGATTTGCTCATGAGGCAATAGACTACAAAGACCATGAGTATGTCCAAAGAAATTAAGTAAAAAAACCCTAAATGTGTCTTATATGTTGTGTGTGTTGTATGTCTTTTTTCCTTTACAGGTTTAATTAACTGTTTGGGGCTCCAGGTGACTGCACCTGTCTGAGCCACTCCTATATGGTAACCAAACCTAAAGAGTTTTTTCTTTTTTTCAGGACATGTGATTACATGATCCGAAGAACCGCTGTAGGCACATTGTAGCCGTTTTTAAGAGTGTTATCACTTTTTAGAAAAATTAAGATAAACCCAATTTTTCTTAGAAAAACGTGAGTAGGGTTGGGAAGTTGTGCCCCGTCCTGAAGAAGGTACACACGTACCGAAACATGTCGACGCACACCAGAGGTTCTGTCCCTAATTAAGACAAAAAAAAACTCGCCTTTTTTTGCACACCTTTTAACAGCACCAGCCAGGGGTACGAAATAAAGTTTTTTTCACTTCACCCACTGGCCAGGTACTTTTTAAATTTTTCACCACACCTCCCACTCACATCAATCCTCTTTCACTTACACTCAACACACACCACACATAGTCTAACTGGTCAACGCTCCCACGTAGTCGCAGGTCGCAGTGTGCCGCATCCCTTTAGCGGGGTGCGAAGACCCCGATGATGAAGCATGACACCAAGGGGCCTGTTGGTGTGTGAGGGGTATTTTACACAACACTGAGTGTCCCCCTTCCCTTTGATACACACTGGTAGTAGGATTCTTCTTGTTTACTTATTATCGCCACCCAGGGACGACCTGAACTCCGCATCCTCTAGCGCAGCCGCCTGCAGTCGCCATGTGGGCACCGGTGGTCTGTCAGCCGCCCAGCTAATTTGGAACGACAGGGGGTTATGGTCGGAGTGTGTCCTGCCTAAGTATTCCGACTTGGTTATGAGCGGGAGCAAGGACTGAGAGCCCACTATCCTATCCAGTCTAACATGCAGTCCATGTACCGGCGAGTAGTAGGAGTATAGCTTGTCTGTGGGTTGTTGTGCTCGCCAAAGGTCCTTGACGCCCCAGTGTGTCAGCCAATCTCCAAAAGCCTGTGCCAGTGAGGTCGCAGCCGCTGCGCGCAGGGGCGGATATGAGCGTTCTAGCTGCGCGTCCAGTATCATGTTGTAGTCGCCTCCCAGTAACCATGGCAGACCCGCATATTGCTGAAGGACTTGATTGAGAGACACCAGGAAGGCAGGCTGCTCCGTGTTAGGGGCATAGATGGACCCCAGCAGTATGTCTTGCCCGTTAAGCCTCCCCCTCACTAATGTGTATCGCCCTTCCGCATCTACCTGCGTGTCCGTGTGTTGCAAGGGGACCCCTGCCTTTACCCAGATCAGAGTGCCTCGCGCGTGTGCTGAGTAAGTCGTACCATAGGTTTGTCCCCTCCATCGTCTACGGAGCCTCTCCAGCTCCACTAGAGACATGTGTGTTTCTTGTAGGAGCGCGATCCCAGTGTGGTGATGCTGCATATACGCAAAAACAGAGTATCGGCGCAATGGGGTGTGCATGCCCGGATATTCTAGTTCATGATATTAGTGCATGCCATGTGTGGTGCTGTGTTGTGTTCGCCCAGGGGGGAGTTGGGGGTGCACCGCGGGAGGTCTGGGGTGGGTTCTCTGTCAGGAGGCACTGATGACTGCATCTGAAACGTAGGAACTTTGGTTAACTTCATAACTTTATGGGCGTATCCCCAACGAGGGACGCGTCCAAACTGTTCAACCAAACTAAGGCTTAGCTTATTGCGAGCGCAAGGTGTAGCAACTGCCTAGTGTACTGAGAACGCAATGTGTGTGCGTGTGGGGGAACGTGCAGTCAGTGGTGCCGTCAGTGAACTCCCCTAGCGGAGCCCCAACGCAGTTGAGGTGTTTTTGTGGGCCCCCACCAATGGCGAAGCTTAACAACCCATGTGAGCCGCCCACCAGTGACTCCCTGTGCAGCAGTGCTTGCATTTGTGACCCAGCTGAGCAGCATGTCCGCGCACCTGTAGCGTTTTGGCTTATCCTGCTGCTATGTCTATGTGTACTTTGGCCAGCAGGCCAGCAAAGTTACCAATCCATGTGATACCATAGTCTTACAAAGGATACAGTGTCTCTGTGCTTGATGACATCAGCCATACAGCCGTTCAGCATGCTTCCGTCGCGTGCAACACTATGTAGTCCGCTGCCTGGGGTGTCACCTCCGGCGGCAGATTGTCATCCGAAAGCGCAGTGGACGGCGAAGAGGACCCGCTGACCCCGCCTCTTTCATGTCAGCCGTTATCCGGCCCTCCGTGGTCCATCCCCATACCCAGCGTGGCCACCGCCTCCAATGCCTCCTGTCGCTCTTGTCGTATTTTCTCCGGGCTGGGTGCCGCCTGGCCCTTTCCTGTCCCCCGTTTGGCTCCTCTCCTTCTACTCCTCCTCCTGGAGCGTTGTTCCTGCCATCTGCCGCCCTCTTGGGTTGTCGGCCTCGTCCCTGACCACTGCCCGGTCTCCTCCAGCCAGTCCCAGACGTCAGCTGGGGTGTCGAAGAAGCGCGTGCCCTCCTTTGCCACTACACGCAGCCGCGAGGGGAAGAGTAGTGAGTAGGGCAGGTCCAGGTCCCTGAGTTGTTTCTTCACTGCCAAGTACGAGCCCCGTCTCTTTTGTGTCGCCGCTGTATAGTTTGGGAAAAGCATTACTCGATTATTGCCCACTTGCAGGTCGCTCAGCTTCCGAGTTTACCGGAGCACCGTGTCCCGGTCTCTATAGTTGAGGAGTTTGAAGAGGAAGGGACGGGGTCTGTCTCCCACCGTCCGGGCCTGCGCAGGCACTCTGTGCGCCCGTTCCATCACGAATTGCGGGGAAAATACTCCAGGCGGCAGAATCGCCCTGAGCCATGTCTCAGTGTATCGTTCTGGCGTCGCCCCCTCTTCTCCCTCCGGCAGGCCTACTACCCGGACGTTGTTGCGCCGAGAGTGCCCTTCAGCATCCTCGGCGCGGTCCTCCAGCTCGTGGACTCTGTCTATCAGGTCTTGCAGTGCCGCTGCGTGGCTGCGTCCCACAGGCTGGATTTCCTGAACTATTTGGCGCTGTTCTGTGACGGTCTCCGCCAGTTTGCGGTGGTAGGCGTGCAGCAGTGTGAAATTGGATATCACCTTGTCAATCCGCCCCTCCAGCGACATCTTCAGTTGCTCCAGAGTCGCCCCTATGCGTTCCACTGCCGCTAGAACTGTGTCCATCTTTGCCGCTAATGCGGTTGCGGAGTCCATGGCTGCCCGCTGCTGGTCCTGCGTCGCATCCTGTCCACTCGCCTCTTGCTGTCGCAGCAGCGCTTTGTCCTTCAGTCTACCCATAGCAAGTTGCTGTGCCAAGGGCATCTGCGCTCTCGGCTACTCGGTGATAGGGTGTGGTCGCTGTGGAGCAGGACCTCGTCAGCCAGGCTCCAGCTGGGCGTTTAGCGTTGGTCTACTTCACCAGAGATCGTTTACGTGCGGCCGCTTTCTCCCACCAGCAGGCGCCGATCACCAATCGTCGCACACAGTTCCCAAGGGATCTCCGTCTATGCCTGCAGGGGTGTTGTTCAAGCTCTTGCAATGAGTAGTGTAAGCAGATAATGCCCTCAGACTACTGTGTGGTCCGCCCCAACGTGGGGCCTAGGGTCCCGACGCTTGGGTGTCAGGAGCTATGGACGAGCCTGCTCGCTACTGATGACTCGTACCTAAGTAGCGCCAGGCGGGCCCAGGGCCAGCCAGGCTCCTTCACCACTGCAGTCCACCCCCGATGCCGCTTCCAGACAGTGTGCCAGATGCTGCGCCACGCGGGAGGGGGGTCTCTCTCCGTTGGTCGCCCTCGCGAACACTGAAAATGGCTCTTGAACAGGGGTGGCGCCGCAGCCGCACCGCCAGGTGCCAGGTAAGTGTTTCTCAGTCTTGGGCACCCTGGCTATGCTCTCCTCAGGACCCTGGCAGTCCACTATGTCCCACAGAGGCTGCGGAGATCCCCTCCGCCGGTCTTAGCCTTCGCTTCCACACCGACCCACACAACAGGCCAGGGCGCCTCCTCAGTGCCCCCCCTCCGGGGCTCCACTGCTCACCTCTAGGGCCTCAGCGGCCTCACTTTGTCAGTCCCACATCTCTGGATGCCTCGCGGCGGGTTAGGTGGCTCCTTGCTCTCTGCCTCCTGGCTCTCTCAGCGCACTGTTGGGGCTTTCTGCTTCCTCTGGTCGTCGGGCGCTGCAGGGTGCCGCCTCCTCCCGAGATCGGCAGCGGATTGGGCGCCTGATTTCCCGGCAGCTGCTTCCCGGACCTGCCAGCAATCGGGAGCGGGCTCTCACTCCGTAGCGCAGGTAAGCACAGATATCTGCAAAATGGCGGCTCACCGTCCAGCCCCCACTCGGACACCGTGCGGCGCCTTTCCACAGGTTAGTCAGTGCCCCAGCAGGTAGCCCGGGGTTGCTGCGGTACTCCCCGAGCATTCCCCTTGATTCACTGCCACGTGCAGGGCTCCTCCTCACCAGCAACGGCAGGCTCTCTCCGCTACAGGGCTCGGCAGGGCTTCACGCTCCTTGCAGTGGCCAGCAGCTCCCCGACAGTATCGAGCTCTCGGCACATCGGTCCTTCTGCCCGTTTTCTGGACACCTCGCGTCAGGGTCGGGCTGCTCCGTGTCCTCTCGCATCCGGCTCTCTCGGCGACTCTCTGCTTCCCCCGGTTGTCAGGCGCTGCAGGGTGTCGCCTCTACCCACAAACGGAAGCGGATCGGGTGCCCGACTTTCCGATGGCTGTTTCCAGGACTCGCCAACAGCCAGGGGCGCGCTCCCGCTCCACAGAGGTTTGCGCCGTTGGTCATGAAATGGCGGCTTGCCGTCCAGTCCTCGCTCAGGCACCGTGGAGGATCTTCCGCGATCTAGTCGGCGCCTCCATCAGGTAGTCCGGGGCTGCTGTGGCACTCCCCAAGTGTTCTCCTCTGTTTGCCACCACGGGCAAAACTCCTCCTCACCAGCAGCAGCAGGCCCCCTCCGCTAGGGGCCCGGCCAAGCTTCGCGCCCTTTACAGCAGCCCGTCAGCAGCTCTCCCTCGGCAGCGGGCTCTCGGTGACCTGGTCCTTCCACACTTTACCGATTATACCGGCGGTGTCCCCAGGCAGTCGCGCAGCTCCTCCACTCCCCGTTGGCAGGTGCCCACCACACTATAAGGGGAAATTCAGGATAATTCGGGGCGTTGTCAGCGCCCGCCATGTTGCCCGGCTGGCCACGCCCCCCCAAACTGCTGGAGGATTCTTGATGGTTAACACCAAGATGGTTGCAATTAGATCTATTGTTTTGTAAAATCAACTTACCCTTGATATGTTATTGGCAAAAGAGGGTGGAGTTTGTGGCATGTTGAAAATTCAACATTGCTGTACATATATCCCAGACAAAAGTAAAGGTAATGAGAGATATATTAAGAATCTTACAAAGTTACATGAAGATTTGACCCAACTGGAGGTTGACGATGTTTGGGAAAGGCTGAGTAAAAATATTTTCCTCTATAGGTATATAGTTTTCTAACTTTGGGAGCAGTTTATTGGGAAAAATACTAATACCTATACTTGCGGTGGCTACAATAACTCTAATATTAATGATAATGTACAAGTGTTGCAAGGGTAATTCCAGAAAAAGAAAAGTGACTGAAGCAAATGATGAAAGAAAAGGAAGAAAGAGAAAAAAGGACGAAAAAGAACTGGAAGAAATGAAAGGAAGTATATATGATAAGATGAAAGAATTAGATATGAAAAAAATAAATGAAGAACTCATAGAAAGGGAAACAAAACTTACTTGGAGAAATCCCTCATTAACTTTTACTAACTGTTAAAACTTGTAAATTAGACACTAATATACATAAAACATGGACACATGTGTAGAAAGTTGTATGCATGCTTAATAATGTGGAGTAAATCTTCAACGCGAGTAGAACCACTTTCTCTTGGAAAATGTTTCTGCGCATGTGCAAACTAAAATTACGTAGATATAACGTGACTAACTCGCTTTGGGAGGGAAAAGGGTTTACGCATATGTCTTACATGCACAAGATGTGAATTTCGATGATAATCAGGTGGGGCCAGAAAAACAGGTGGTAATAGGAACGCGATATAACATGTTCCATCCCAATCTAATGGCAGACGTACATAGGCTGTCTGACCACATATAAAATAAGAATGGCGGGAAGCTTTGAAAGTAGACTTTCCTTTATCACTGAATTCGACCACAGTATTACAATCACTGCGTCCTAGATGTACTGAACCATTCTTTCTGACGCATAATTCACCTTTCACTGGTAAAACTGAAATAAACGGCAAGTCCGAATTAGTCTCGGACTGAACGTTCAGAATCATGAGGCTAAGTGTAAAATTTCCTAATCCATACACTTCATTTTCCAGATCGGTCCCTGTCCTTTGGGGAAGACCTTCATTGTCTGGGAAACATACTTTATTCATAACTGTATTCAGATCTCCCCATATCCAATTACTCTGGGAAACTGTGGACTTACTGTCTAATGAGGACATTAAAGTAAACCATGCTCCGCACGAACCATTATGTGTAAACGGATAAGGAAAGAGGGGCAGAGCTCCCCTGTATTTCTGATAGGGAGGGAGTCGGCCACATACCCAGCAGTTTGTGGCATTGCTGGTCTGGTGAGAATGGTGTAACATACGAATGAAAGTGTTGTTGCGCATTGCTAATCGATAGGACAGCTCGTGAGGGGGCAGGTCACTGAAAGTGTGCTCTACAGTGTCATTAGAGGAAGTATGTACATGGGAACCAAGAGGAGAAAGAAGACATGTAGCATTAAACTTATGCATACAACCGATATACTCAGAACAAACATAAAAATTAAAGTAATGACGCATCTGCTGTGCAGGTTTTTGCAATATTTTTCTCTCTTTTCGATTCGCCTATCTCTCTGACTATTTGGGTCTATCTTATACATGTCAGAAACGTGTCTAACCGCTTCACCCGAGGGGGACTTAAACAGTTAAACGCTGTCTGACTTACTAGACCTCAACTTTGTTTTGTACTCCTGTTGTGGAGTTTTGTCTAACAGGGGGAGTTTAGAGTCTGTATCGGGGCAGTCCTTGGGAAATGTCTTTGGACACAGTCCATGAAATCGCTTGATGTGGCTGGAGTAGAGCCACCCTTTTCTTCCCTCAATCTTCACAGCAGTCCTTGTGGTCATCAACATCAGTTTAGGTTCCTTCCACCTGGGCTCCAGAGGGCTTGAGCGGTCAAAGTTGCGGACCAACACCAGGTCTCCTGGGATGATTTCATGCGGTTTCACTTGGGTGTTGTCCGGGAAGGCAGCAGCGACCTGTGAATGACAAGATAGTAGTGCAGACATCAAGGAAGCTAGGTAATCTGTCAGCATGTTACTATCGACAGCAGTAATCTTACGAGGCATAGGCGTACCCCACACGCCTGGACCCCGATCAGCACCAAAGACACCATCCGCACGATGAACTCCATCCACTCTGGATCACCGACCGACCCCTGCCCTCACCACGTCTTCAACAAGGCCGACGCTGTCATCGCACCCCACCTGCGAGACATCATCAACACATCCTTCGACACCACCATCTTCCCTGCGAGCTGGAAACACGCCGAACTCAGCGCTCTACTCAAGAAACCAACAGCGGACCCCACCGACCTCAAGAATTACCGCCCCATCTCGCTCCTCCCGTTTCCAGCCAAAGTCATCGAGAAGACCGTCAACAAGCAGATGGCCGCCTTCCTCGAGACGAACGGATCCCTCGACCCCTCACAGTCCGGCTTCCGAGCCAACCACAGCACCGAGACCGCCCTCATCGCCGCCACCGATGACATCCGAGCCCTGATGGACAATGGAGAAACAGCGGCCCTCATCCTCCTAGACCTCTCCGCGGCATTCGACGCGGTCTGCCACCGCACCCTAGTACGGCGCCTCAGCAACATCGGAATCCAGGACAAGGCGCTGGAATGGATCATCTCCTTCCTCGACGGAAGAACACAGAGAGTCCGCCTACCACCGTACAAGTCAGAGGCCTCCGAAGTCATCTGCGGCGTCCCCCAAGGATCATCTCTGAGCCCCACCCTCTTCAACGTCTACATGAGCCCCCTCGCGGCCATCGTACGCAAACACAACCTCAGCATAATCTCCTACGCCGACGACACCCAGCTGATCCTCTCCCTGACCAACGACCCCGCCGCCGCCAGAGCCAACCTGCACGAAGGGATGAAAGAGGTAGCCGAGTGGATGACGACCAGCCGCCTGAAACTGAACTCGGGCAAGACGGAGGTCCTCATCCTGGGCTCCTCACCCTCCTGGCGGCCTCCCGCCCTGGGCACCGCACCCAAACCGACAGACCATGCACGCAACCTGGGCTTCATCCTGGACCCCTCCCTCTCCATGACCAGGCAAGTCAACAACGTCTCCTCGGCGTGCTTCAACATCCTACGCATGCTACGGAAGATCTTCTGGTGGATCCCCACCGAGACCAGGAAGACAGTCACCCAGGCCCTCGTCACCAGCCGACTGGACTACGGCAACGCCCTCTACGCCGGTACCACCGCCAAGCTCCAGAAGAGACTCCAGCGGCTCCAGAACGCCTCAGCCAGACTCATCCTCGACATCCCACGAACCAGCCACATCTCCGGACATCTGAGAGACCTTCACTGGCTCCCCGTCAACAAAAGAATCACCTTCCGCCACCTTCCGCCTCCTCACCCACGCACACAAAGCCCTACACGACCAAGGCCCGAGCTACCTCAACAGCCGAGTCAACTTCTACGCTCCCAAACGCCACCTCCGATCAGCCAACCACGCCCTCGCCGCCGTCCCCCGCATCCGAAGAGTGACTACAGGAGGAAGGTCCTTCTCCTACCTGGCCGCCAAGACCTGGAACTCCCTCCCTCCCGACCTGCGCCTGACCCAAGACCACCTCTCCTTCAGGAAGAAGCTGAAGACCTGGCTGTTCGAGCAGTAGCGGCACCCCCCCCCCCCAGCGCCTTGAGACCCTACGGGTATGTAGCGCACTTTATAAGTGTCACTGATTGATTGATTGATGCTAGGGGGACGACCGAAAACAATCTCATAAGGAGACAGTCCGGTTCTGGAATGGGCTACCATACGCATGTAAAAGAGGGCAACCGGCATGACTACCATCCAATCTACTCCTTTTTCTGCACAGACCTTCGCTAACCTGGTTTTCAGAGTCTGATTTTGTCTCTCAACGAGACCAGCTGCTTCGGGGTGTCGTACGCAGTGGGATTTCCACTGGTATCCTAACAGGAGTGATACCTGTTTCATGAGTTCGGACGAGAATGGCTGTCCATTATCTGAGTATACGACACGGGGCAAGCCGTATCGCGGGAAGAATTCACAGACCAACTGTTTGGCAGTGGTTACAGCAGTGTAATCTGGGGCTGGGTACGCTTCTGTCCATCGGGAAAGGGCACATACAACTATGAGGACATACTTGAATCCTCGGCATCTGTCCATCTGGATATAATCCATCTGGAGGACCTCAAAAGGATGGTCAGGAGGATGAAATCTACCTTGTTCCACGGGAATGCCTTTGCCTGGATTGAACTGACAACAGATCATACAGGTACGTACTTTCTGTTTTGCTGCTGCACGTAAATGCTTGTTGAACCAGATATTCTGGATGCTGTCTAGCATGGCTTTTTCTCCTAAGTGTGCTGGACTATGTGCTGTATAAATGATGACTTGGACCATAGAGTCGGGGAGAAACCATGTGGCTTTTCCCTTCGTCATCCATCCCTGATCTGTCTGGACCCCTCCTTGTTCAGTCCATTTCTTTATTTCGCCTGGAGTGGCATGTGACTGTATGTCGAGTACATCTTGTGTGGGATCCCTGACTGTCATGCAATGTGTTGAAGCTCACCCCCTTCCGTCCGGACGGGATGAACTTCTCGTAGAGGATTCTGTCTGTCTATATAAAATGTTTTCCTTACTGGAGGTGGAACAGGAACGAAATGTGGAGTCAGGAAAGTTCTGTATTTGTGTCGTTGTTCTATAATGATATTAATTATATCGGTACCTAGGCCTCTCCATCTCTTTAGGAGTAATTCTTCCAATATATTATATAAGGGACCTGGATCAGAATGCTGACTTTCATACAATGTAATGAGATGTTGAATCATGTACATACCAGCTAGTCGTTGTTCGTCTGGGGAAAGACTCAAAAACGTTTGCGCTACTGAGTCATCTTTATATACACTAGTATTGCCAGCCCATTGGACTGCCGACCGGGCCAGCTCTTGTTCATGCATGGTACTAAGTTCACTGTAACCTATTCGTTGTTTCAGTACTTTGTCGGTGGCTTGGAATAGATGTTCAAGAGAACATTGTTCTGGTATGGGAGAAAGAAAACGTTTCTGGTTTTCTAGACGTATGGGTCTGTCAAGGGGTTTGTCAAAAGGTCTCGCCCTACCTACATACGCTATTCTATCTGCACTCGCAGTTTCTATATCATCGTCTTCTGAGACTTCATCATCCGCTTTCTCGGCTTCTCTCGCTGCTTTTTCCCGTGCGTGTATGTCTAAAATTTCTTTACGAATCTTTCTGTACATGGATTCTATACAACTTTGTTTACTATGTTTACCATCAGCTATGTTGTCACTCCACTTTATCAGGACTTTCATCTCTTCTTTGTTTTTGCCTGGCTGGTCTTGTTCCCTTATCAAACAATTTATCAAAAACTGTAAGATCATATTTTGTGTCTCCACCTTGTTGTGTGCCATGGCCTCGTGAATACTTTCTGGTCTCTCCCCCGTTCTGATAAAATGATATATGTTATCTAAATGTTCTCTCATATCTGGAAAAATAGTCAAATAGTTTGTAACCCGTCGTAAACGTATAGAATATAGGATCATCTGGTCTTCGCCAGGTACTGGATCATATCTGCAATCAGTAAGGTACTGTTTAAGGGCTGTGTATGTAGTTACTTTTGGTGTGCGTTGTAATGCTGCTTCTCTGAGTGTGGTTCGTTTTATTTGAGGCGGGGTGATAGGGGGACCTCCTACTGCTCCTCCTGAAGTGTGATCGTCAACCATTACTGGCTGTGCTGTCGCTGGTGGCGGTGTAGGCGGTAAAGTAGGTGTAGGTAATGCAGGATGGCTCTGAGTTGCAGGCGGATTAAAAGGATTGCTAGGGCCAGTGGCCGGAGCAGTGGCAGGTGAGACAGTGGGGGAAATTGTGTCACCAACAGGATTGTGAACAGGGTTGGGAGGATGAACATTTGGAGGAGGAGTTCTGTTTGCATATTCTGGGACATTGTCATCTAAGTACGAAGAAAGGAAAATTTCCGCTGCGGTCTGTTTAGTCGGGACCAATGGTGGCGGCAAGTTACGGGGTACTTCCGGGGTCGCCTTGGGTAGGCCCTCGGCGAGAACAGGATACATGCCTTTCATAAGGGTATTTCTTTGTCTGTCTAATTGTTCGGCTCTAACTCGTTCACCTTCTTCTAGTAGCTCTTTTTCTCTAGCTTTTTCAGATTCTTCTCTACTTTTCTCTGCTTTCCTAATTTCTTTCTCTGTTCTTCTATGCGCTTCTTTACGCCACAATTCTATAGCATCTTTCTGGGATTGTCTGGCTTTCTTCTTCCATAGTGCTTCTTCTACTCTCATGATGCATTCAGCATCCCATGTCCCTGCGACAGGCCATCTATATTTCTCTTCCAGATCCTTAGTATAATCAACCCATAAGTCTAAGTACAGTATGGCATCTAAGCCATGTTTTTGGTACATAAAATGACCTGGAGTGTCCCTAGGCGGGACGGGAACTGCTTCTTCGAGTATCCCTTTCCTAATTCCTATCTGACGTAATTTCGAGAATAGCGGCATATTTGAACTTACTTGAACGTGAACACAATAAACACAGTAGCACAGTAATGTATAGCAAACAATCATTCATACCACGACATAAAACACATTAAAACATTTCAGACTGATACTACCTGGTACATAGAAAAACATAAACTCTGAAAATCTCGAGAAACAATACTAGAATACTGAATTACTAGATGCACTGCTAAAACAGTACAGACATACCGGTCCCATAAAGAGACACGTCATACCGTATTCACCTAAGTGAACACGTCTGGACCGGGTCTGTGTACCCAGACCCGTCTTGACCGGGCACAAATTAATGAACCCGTCTAGATGCGTTCCCAACAACGGTACTCACCGGGAAGCAAAACTGAAGGCCTCGGAAACTGGACACTGGACTGGACTGGACTGCTACGGCGTCTACGCATGCGCTTCGGAACAGGTGGGCCTCCGGATACCTCGGACCTTGCTCTCTCGGCTTGGGCTCTGGTCGGGACTCTCCGCATTCCTCACCGCCTCGTCTGGATGCCGGACCGCAGTCTCCGTCTCCTCAGTGGGCCTGAGGGAGATAGCAGGAAAACCCGCAGGTGTGCACAGGAGTCCGTCACGGCTGTAGAAGGGGTCAGGGGCCTGCGTTACATCGCCGGCGAGTGGGGAAGGGGAGGAGTCCCTATTCGGGCGCCAGATTATGTGGTAAATAAAATTACCGGGACTATTTTTATATTCATTAAATGACAATAAGGACAGCTCAATAAAATGAGAGGCAGAGTCTGTGGTATCTGAGTCATACGGGCTTTAATTAAGTCTCTCGAGAAACTGGACATCGAGTTCCATCACCACTAAGGTTCAGGAAGGGATATTCAACATTTTATTAACATCACACATTATATATAGTAAAACAGTATAATTGAAATGAATACAGTAGGCGTAACAAGTGAAAAGAGAGAATGATGAGAACACATGGGCGTAAAAGAGGGCGTGTACAGGGGCGTACACAGAGGTGTGTACTGGAAACATCACAGAAGTGTCATAGGTGGGTGGATGCATAGAGAGATTCTGCAGGGTCAGCAGAAACCTTTACCCTGAGTGCGTACGCAACTGAGCATGACGTGTAACTGGGGAGAGCTGAGGGGCTTGACTTTTAGCACTAGTAGAGGAGTCTGGTGTCTGGGATGTCAGAACGACCTGCACCTATAGCATATCTGATATCTTATGTTTAGCGGATGTGTTGTCTGAAGGAAAAGGTCTCTCGGGCAGAGGCCGTTCAATACTGAATGCTAGTGCGTGCATACGTGTCTTGGTGCAATGCGCGGGGCCATGGGCCTACCATGGTAACGGGTTCTGTAAATTACTTGCAAGGAGGACAGGAAGGCCGGGCCCTTTGCTCTGCAGCCGGGAATATGTTTACCTATTTCACTAGACTGGAATGTGTTTTCGAGGAGGCTGAGCAGATAACTGTAGGCAAAATACTGTCTTGGCAGGCAGGCCAGGCCGAGCCGGGCACCGCTTCGCTGGGCAGGAAGTAAGGCAGAGGTCAGGGATGCATACCTAAACTGCAGCTTTCAGAGACAGAAGAGACTCGGAGCCTCAATTAAGGGCCTGGCTCGACTGAGCCAGGAAAACGTGGAAAACGTGTGCTTCGCGTTATTTAAAAGTGCACCATGTAAAGACGTTGGCACCATAGGCCTAAAAGCCAAATTAACGTGGTTTTCTTGGAGGACTGAATAACTGACATGTTAACGTTGGACGCAAATGCATATGCGTCTTCATGGCAGGCACGGGAAGGGAATTACATGACATACATGGAACATGGGTGAATGGATAGGGTGCGAGTGGGGGACACATTGATTACCTAAAAATTTCTATTTCCTCAGCATGTGCAAAAGGGACTAACATGTGGTCTTGTGGCACCACCTGCCCGGCATTTGCTTGCCTGAATTTAAAGAAAGGCTGCTTACATTTTGCTTAGATAAATATTAATAGCATGGGGCAGAGTAGAAGTGGGTGGTGAAAAGTGAAAATTATGTATTTGAGAAAGTAACATCTGTTTATGATTCTTTTATCATAGCGTGCATTTGGGCCTATTCTGGCATATGACCGAAAAAGAAAATGGAGTCAAATGGCGGTGAGTTGCGCACGCTCAATAGATGCGGAATGTGACCCAATGACTGAAAAATTGAATGACTGCCAAGTACCAAGGACATGACTTGGGAAAATTTACATGTCTATGCCTTTCAAGTAGAGCCTGTATTAAAAAGTTTATTTAAATTGTAACAGTATGTGTATGGGAAGGGAAGTATGAATGAGCTAAAGGGGAAGTGTAGGAAGGTGGAATCTGACTATATGGTTACCCCCACGTTTTGCCTGGTGGTTTGCTGGTTTTCAACTTAGTTGGACTGGGATCCTGCTATTCAGGGCCCCAGTCTATCTGTGTTCTCTATAAAACGGATTCCATGTACTTTAGGTACATACCAGATTGGTTACTGGGTCACCCTTGTGAGTCCCTGTTTATGGTACATTAAGGTACCCAGGGCATAGGTACCAGAGAGGACTACCAGGGGCTGAAGCATGTATTGTGCCACCCCTGGGCAGCCTTCCAAAATGACACCACAGGTCTACACTTGCAGACTGGGTAAGGTGGTGGAAGCACCTCTTACTTAGATATAGTATACATATAGCTACCTATATATATGTTATATAAAATTCAACATTGCTGTACATATATCCCAGACAAAAGTAAAGTTAATGAGAGATATATTAAGAATCTTACAAAGTTACATGAAGATTTGACCCAACTGGAGGTTGACCATGTTTGAGAAAAGCTGAGTAAAAATATTTTCCTCTATAGGTATATAGTTTTCTAACTTTGGGAGCAGTTTATTGGGAAAAATACTAATACCTATAGTTGCGGTGGCTACAATAGCCCTAATAATAATGATAATGTACAAGTGTTGCAAGGGTAATTCCAGAAAAAGATAAGTGACTGAAGCAAATGATGAAAGAAAAGGAAGAAAGAGAAAAAAGGACGAAATAGACCTGGAAGAAATGAAAGGAAGTATATATGATAAGATGAAAGAATTAGATATGAAAAAAATAAATGAAGAACTCATAGCAAGGGAAACAAAACTTACTTGGAGAAATCCCTCATTAACTTTTACTAACTGTTTAAACTTGCAAATTAGACACTAATATACATAAAACATGGACACATGTGTAGAAAGTTGTATGCATGCTTAATAATGTGGAGTAAATCTTCAACGTGAGTAGAACCACTTTCTCTTGGAAAATGTTTCTGCGCATGTGCAAACTAAAATTACGTAGATATAACGTGACTAACTCGCTTTGGGAGGGAAAAGGGTTTACGCATGTGCAAAAGGGACTAACATGTGGTCTTGTGGAACCACCTGCCCGGCATTTGCTTGCCTGAATTTAAAGAAAGGCTGCTTACATTTTGCTTAGCTAAATATTAATAGCATGGGGCAGAGTAGAAGTGGGTGGTGAAAAGTGAAAATTATCTATTTGAGAAAGTAACATCTGTTTATGATTCTTTTATCATAGTGTGCATTTGGGCCTGTTCTGGCATATGACCGAAAAAGAAAATGGAGTCAAATGACGGTGAGTTGCGCACGCTCAATAGATGCGGAATGTGACCCAATGACTGAAAAATTGAATGACTGCCAAGTACCAAGGACAAGACTTGGGAAAATGTACATGTGTATGCCTTTCCAATAGAGCCTGTATTAAAAAGTTTATTTAAATTTTAACAGTATGTGTATGGGAAAGGAAGTATGAATGAGCTAAAGGGGAAGTGTAGGAAGGTGGAATCTGACTATATATAGACACATATTAACCTATAAGTCACTCCTATGGCAGGCCTTGGCAATCCTGAAGGCAGAGTGCTTGGTTTTTTGTGAAATGGTGGCCCAGCATGAGCTGAGCTCCTCTGCAGCGTTCGGAAATATCTCCTTATACCTGTTCTATGATATATCCATACCATATACTCTTAAGTACATGATAATTCTCACTGTTAAGGCTTTGGTTTGGCTTTATCAAAACATGTTGTGTATGGTGTCAAACACTTCGGAATACTACCCCCTGCCAGTTCTGGTGGCGGGGGTAGCATTCCACCCTTCTAGAGGGAGAAGACATGTACTGTTAGACCTGGCACCATTGGCGTGGGTCTCCCTTCCATTTTTGCTGTTGCCTCATGTATTTTTGCTGGTGTTATATGCTTTGGGCACTGTGACACTGCTGTCCAGTGCCACAGTGCAAGTGCTCTCTATTATAAATGAATGTATTGATTGGTGACTCCAGGATTAACTATTTGGTTTACTTGCCAGACCCTAGTACAGTGCACCCGGAATGCTCAGGGCTTGTAATCCAACTGCTGCTAGTGGGCCTACAGCACTGGTTGTGCCACCCACAGAAGCAGTCTAGTAAAATGTGCTTAAGGTCTTGCATTGCAGAGCCTGCGAGCAGACTGGTACTGTCATGCTGCCTGGGCAAGTGCATCCACTTGCCAGTCCCTAAACCCTCCCTTTTCTTCATATCAGTCTGTGAGAGGTTAGCCTGGCATATGATGTCCACTAGTTCTACTGGGCACCTTGCACCAGTCTAATCGACACTTATTGATGGTGGTTGTAAAGTTAACCTTATAGAAAGCTATCCTAGGGGTAGCAGTGGCGAACAGTCTTCAGGCTAAGACTTCAGAGAGCGATTAAGCGAGTTGTTTTACCAATTATAATCCCTTGAGTACGAAATGAAAGCACACCACACAAGGTATATATCAAACATATATGTATTTAATCTAAACACAACCTCTTTGCACTCTTTTTGAGGTGAGAGGTAAAAGTACAATACAAGTTACTTAATTAACATACGATAAGTTGCATAGTATACGTTTTGCCCTAGTGGACTCACAAAACATATACTAAAATAGTGATATAAGAACCACAAGAGAATTAGAAAGCAGGCCTGGGGCCTTTGGAATTGCTGGGGCTACTCTAAACAACCAAAGGTTAGGATGTAGGAGGTTCACGGAAGACGTGTGCAGTGTTTGAACACAGCCGCCGGTTACCATTGACTTTCTATGGAAAATGAAGAATTTACAAATATACAATTTAAGGACACTTCCAGATGGACTACGATGGAACCCTTTAAATCTAGGACACGTCGAGAGTCTAGACCCACAGGAGCACCGGAGTACTCGTGCTACCTTACCAAGGGAAGCCGGGTGCATAGGTGTCTTTTCCGGTCGGGTTTTGTCGTCGTTTTCAATGGAGAGTTGCAAATAAGTGCTGCAGGTGACCAGAGGAAAAGTGTCCGTGTGGATCCAAGGGTGGATCAAAGATCTGTAGAACCTGAAATCAGAAGGGACAGAGTCTGGGTCACTTGCCAGTGACCAGGGCGGCGATAGGAAGTTGCCACAAGATGTCAGGTGATTTCAGGTGAAGATGTGAATATTGTCTCTCCAGCAACGAGGACCAGGAGCCATGGACGATGACCAGGATCTAGTTGACTGCGGTGTTGGTATCCGAACTGGCCCCAACAAGATTTGGCAAACGCAACCCACACAGCATGTAGAGATTGGCTTCGGTGCAAATCAGCAAGGTCTGAGGAACTTCTCCTTTGTAGGGAAGTTGGAGCAAGCCTGGTGCAACCAGGAAAGCAAGATACATTTAAAATGAAGTCTTCAGGGGGCTCACTAGCCAACAGACTAGGAACCAGGAACACGCATTGAGCTGAAATGCATTAGCGGGCCCCACGGGACACTCGTGGAGTGTGGGGGCCTGGGCTTTGGTGGCGGGGGTAGTATTCCAAAGTGTTTGACACCTTACACAACATTTTTGGATAAAGCCAAACCAAAGTTAGCATTACCCAATTATAATGCACTTAAGAGTATATGGTATGGCTATATCATAGATCAGCTATTAGGAGATGGTTCCGAGAGCTGCAGAGGGGTTCAGTTCATGCTAGGGCACCCTCTCACATAAAACCAAGCACTCTGCCTCCAGGATTGTTAAGGCCAGCCATTGAAGTGACCTATAGGTGTATATATGTCTATATGTCCAATTACCACTCCGGTGCTTCGGTCCACCACAAGGAGAAACACGGACACTAAAATAACTGTTCTCACTGCTGGCAACAGTGACTTTTATTAAACCAGGTGCACAATAAGTCAGGCATGATGACGCGTTTCGGCTAACGCAGTAGCCTTGCTCACATACCTGAGCTGCTCAAACAAATGCAAGTGCAAAGTGACCACGTGACGTAGGAACTACACACACCATACTAAGTGAAAACATACTGCATGTCAACAGACTACAAAAAGGAAAGAAATAAACCATTGTTTATGTATTTCGGTTCAAATACTTTAAAAAATCGACTTGTTGCGCATTAGTCAATATTATTCATAGAGCATGGTAGTTTTCTTTGCATAATTAATACAATGTACAAATACATATTTAAGCTGCCAGGGTGAATTAATACTATAACATCTTTGTGATATAATGGGGCCACTAAATTTGAATTCTTCGTCTCAGTGCGAGTTTACCCTCATACTCGGGACCTAAAGTATTTCCATGCATAAATGCAAATATAATTGAAATAACTCCAAACATTCCCATATGTGCTTATAACTATGTACCAGGCGGGTTTGGTTCCCCGTTCCTGGTGCTGCAAACCACCTTCTACCCCCCAGCTCAATTACAATTGAATTACCACTACTATGCTTGTAGTCTAAAACCATCGAAGGTTACAGCAGTATAGAACAATAGAGAAGTGAAATGTGAGGATATAGTGCAAAGTGTGTGGTTTTGAATTTTTTTTTCTTTTAATACATTTTTTGTTTTATAAAAAATGAGTGTATTGCATATTGTGCTGTACATAGAGAGAAGGAATGACCAGAATCTATAATTCTAGGGTATGAAACATCGAATTCACTTATATTCTCTTGTTACAGTAGGACATGTTACTTCCTATTCTTCAACTTGGTACTAATGTCATGAAGTGAATGTGGTTGAATTTGACATAAAGGAAGAAAAAATAAAGGTGAAAAGGTGCAAAGGAAAGGTAAGGTAAAGTTCAATCGAGACAAATGTAGGACTTATTCATGTTGCTGACTGTACAACCTTATCAACATTGAGGACATGATGAAACAAACTGAATGAGGATACAGAGCTGACTCACTTGTTCTGCTAACATATTCAAACAAACCTTAGACTACCAAGACAACTCTAAAGGTAATGGTGTATGTCTTTGCACATATTTAATCCCTTCGGGGTCTTGGTGTCAAGCTTGAGTATGTAGTTTGTTTCAAATTGCCGCAATTTCCTTTCGCGGTCACCACCTTGTTTGCTGATATGGACACTGTCAATGACATAATATTTGAGCATAGTAAGGTTACTTGAATGCTCATCATTGATGTGGTGGGCTACAGGGTATGTAATGTCAGAATGTACAGTTGCCCGAAAGTGCTGTAAAATTTGTTGGTGGACTGGCAGCTTAGTGCTACCCACATAGCGTAAACCACAGCCACATTGTAGCACATATACTGCGTAATCAGTGCGGCATGTGTAATGCCCTTTCAGTTTAATTGGAACATCTGAGAAGTCAGTGGTGTACGTCTTGGTGTTTATACCGAACTTACAGGCACGGCATGTGCTGCATTTATAAAAGCCCAAGCTCACTGTTAACCACCCCTTCTGAACATCTAATTCTGGGCTTGCTCTCACCAGATCATTCCGCATGGAACATGCTTTTCTATACGTGTAATTAGGTTTAGTGGGAAGTGCTTGGGCCAGTACAGTGTCTGTTAGTACAATTGGCCATTGGGCATTAATAATGCTCTTTATGGCACTTGCCTGCCTGTTATATGTCGATATGAACATACATGGCACTGTTGTGCTGGGATCATTTGTGTGGTTCTGCTTATCACCATCTTGTGCCTCTACATCCACTGTCCTTTTTACCAGGGATGTTGCTAACAGTTCTCTCCTGTCCCTGGAGTTGGCTTTGGCTAACGCAGAACCAAGTAGTTTGGCTACATAGCCACGTTGTAAAAGTCTGCTTCTAGCTGCTTGTTGTGCTGCTGACATGGCTGTAGGTGTACTGCAGGCTCTACGTATTCTTTAAAACTCACTGTATGGTAAGCGGGTGATGGTGTGCTGTGGGTGAAAACTCGAAGCATGCAGCAAGGAGTTCCCTGCGGTTGGTTTGCGGAACAGCTGTGTTTCAATTCTGTTTTCCTCAATACTGACAGTGATGTCCAAGAAGTTGACCTTATGCTGATCTATGTGTGCTGTGAACTGGAAATTATGATTATTGACATTGATGGTATTGACAAATGTGTGGGCTTTAGCTTCAGTTCTGTTCCAAACAATAAATATGTCATCTAGGTACCTCCATATGTGGACCAGATATCTTCCTGCTAAGGTCCTGTGTTGCCCCATGAGTACATGCTCCTCCCACCAGCCCACGTGTAAACACGCGTAGCTGGGGGAGAAGCATGCACCCATGGCAACACCCTGCCATTGTTTAAACACCTTCCCTTCATACAAGAACAAATTGTTAAACAGACACCATCGTATCATACTTATTAACATTTTGTTATGATTGTATAAAGAAATGCATCTATTCTGAAAAAAATATTCAGTTGCAGTTAACCCGTCTTCGTGTCTGATGCTAGTGTAGAGGGAACAGATATCAAGGGTCAAAAGGAGGTAACTTTTTGACCAAACAGTGGAGTCTAATTTACAAAGGAAATCTTTGGTATCCCTTAGATAAGTCGGTAAAGCAGTTACATGTTCCTGCAGGTAGTGGTCCACTTACTTAGACGTGTTCTCAAAAACACTGTCCCTAGCAGAAATAATGGGGCATCCTGGGACCGGAATGGTTTGTGTATGTACTTTTGGGATTAAGTAGAAGGTGGACAAGGTAGGATATTCCTTGTGTAAAAACAAAATTAATTAGCCCTTGCCTTTTCCATTCTGTGAGTTGTGCCTTATAATCCCTGTTTACCTTGGTGACCGCCGCCCAACTAGACTGTTCATAGCACTCAAGATCATCCAAGTGCCGGTACGCTTCTACTTTGTATTCCGCTTTATCCCAGAGCACCAGGTTTCCCCCTTTGTCCGAGTTCTTAATTACTACCTAGTTGTTATTCTTCAGTTTCTCCATCAATTGAAAATATTGTTTGGAAGTGTTTTTGCTGTTTCTCTGTTCCATTCTGATTGTTTTCCTGTGTAACTTTTTTAACTCCTCTGTGACGCGATCATGGAAAATATCCAGGGCATCATGCTGCATTATCGGGATGAAGGTGGAAGGTGCCTTGAACGGACTGCCTCCCGCCGTGGAAACCACAATTCCTTCTGTGTCCGCTATTTGTTGTGTGCTGGCTGATTGTTGTTGACTATCAGACATGTCCCGGTCCAAGGTGAACAGAGTTTTTAAAAGTGGAATTTGCTTAGCTTTTAGTCCGGTTGGAGCAGGAGTAACGGGTGGATTAGCTGTTTGTCTATTCTGATTTTTTATTTTGAAGAATTTGGCTAATTGGAGTTTCCGTATGAATTTGTATGCGTCGACCCTCGTCTCCACAAAATTAAAATTACTCTCCGGACAATAACTGAGCCCCAGGCTTAACAATTGCAGTTCAGCAGCATTGAGTTCAACATTGGTAAGGTTGTTGATAGTCTTTTGTGCACTCTCATCTAGTTTTTCCAATTTTTCTTTTTGCGGATTTGCCCTCGCCCTCTGTTGCTTTGCATATTTGCGTCTTTGGCGCCTTTTATGATTCCTGTACTTGCGGTTTGAGGATTGGCATTGCTCGATCGTAGGGTTGATTTTCTCTGTTGCCTTATGTAGTCTATCTCTTCAGCGTATGTGAGGGGCCCCAATGTGGAATTGCTTCCTGCTTCTGAGTCACTGCCATCTGTGTCCGTGTCCGTTACAGTCATGCTGGTATCTGATGATGAGGCAACCAGATTGTTAGAACAGACTATTTGACTTTTCCCCTGTTTTTGTTGTGCCCCTACGCTGCCTTGTCTTTTTATAGAATCATACTTTCGGGTAAATGTGAAGACTTGGCCCCGCCCGCAAACTTAAATGCCTTCCTGGATTTGATGGTATCTTCTTGTTTTTTGACGCGTCATGCCATCTCCTGGAGACTCTTATCGATGTAATCCTTGTTGGCTGCAGTGGTCAAGGAAAGCAGCTCTTGTTTGATGCGTGCTATTTCTGTCACTTTCACCTCACGATCTATTGTTGCATATTTAATCAAGAGGCAAACCAGCCGCATAGACGCCTTCAGATTACTGTCAGTCCAGTTTTTAATAAAAGTGGATTGGGATTCTCGAAGCTCGGGGCTAACATTATTCTTAAGCCCCGGGGTATTCTATTGACTTTGTGATATTTTTGTAATGACTTTATTTCCCACGACTTTGTAAGTTCGTTTCGGGTGTTTTTTTCTAATGCTTTTAACAAGGATTTCACATCTGAACTTTGTTCGGTCTCTTGCGTTTGTTTGTTGGCAGGTTCTGCTATCGCAGGCAAGATATCAAATAGTTTAACCGCCGCCTTCTCTCTCTTGAGCAGCGCCTCGTCTGACATTATTGCGCACAATTAACACTGGTACTTTCAACACTTCCTGGGGGTTAAATCGCTTAACACTCCCTTAAACCAGCAATGTTCACTACCTCTCCTCCTGCGTAGTGTGACTTGTAGGCTGCCGTCATGCGGTCGATCCTCGGCGTCTCTCCCTCGCGGTGTCCACCACGAGAAAACACACCTGCAGCCTCTCCCAGTCGACGGCTCGGCTTTCTCTGTAGTCTATATGTGTATTTATATATATACGTATACTACATCTAAGTAAGGGCTGATTACACCTTACCTTACCCAGGCTGTGTGAACAGACCTGTGTTGTCAGTTTGGAAGGCAAACCAGGGGTGGCACAATACATGCTGCAGCCCCTGGTAGGCCTAGGGTGCACCTATACCCTGGGTAACTATGCCCAAACCACAGCAAAGGCCTCCCTCTCAATAGCTGACCAACGTTCCTCTCTAGGGGTCAGCCTTCTGCTTATAAAAGCTACTGGCTGGTCTTGAAAATCTTTATTGAGTTGTGAAAGCAGAGCCCCTACCCCCAACTCAGAAGCATCTGTTTGAACAATGATTTCTTTGGAGTAGTCTGGACTTTGCAGAATTGGTGCAGTGCACATGGCCTGTTTCAGGTCTTCAAATGCCTTTTGATAGCTGACTGTCCACTGAACTTTCTTAGGCATTTTCTTGGAAGTTAAGTCATTAGGGGTGTCACTATGGAACCATACTCCTTGACAAAATTTCCTGTAATGACCAGTCAGGCCCAAGAACGCTCTGACCTGAGTCTGGGTGGTTGGAACAGTCCTGTCCATTATGGTCTGGATCTTGCTCTGCAATGGTTGAACCTGGCCTCCAACTACAAGGTGGCCCAGGTATACAACCTGACTCTGCGCTAACTGGCACTTGATAGTTAGGCCTGCCTTTTGCAGGGCCTCCAAAAACATTTTTCAGGTGGATCAGGTGATCTTCCCAGGTGGAGCTAAAGACAGCAATATCATCTAGATAAAATGTAAATGTAAATGTATTGCGATTTATATAGCGCACGTATCACCCGAAGGCATCAAGGCGCTTGCTTAGGGAACCCGTCCTGGTATTCCCCTGTGAGATACCCCGGCAGGCTATCCGCAAGGTGAAAGCAATAGCATCCCGCCGCGAGGGGCCGTTGTGGAGATTAAGCAAGCTATTGCCCAGAGTCGCAGAGTGTGAACCCGTGAATCGAGTAGGCACCGGAGTGAGAATTGTCGACTCCATGGACATTTTAGGACTCAAGACCCCGCCGAGCCGGGAATTGAACCCTGGTCCCGGGCTGACCTCTGCTTCCAGGTCTGCCTCCTCTAACCAGTGAGCCACACTTCTCCACAGCTGCACAGTAGCCATCCAGGCCTGAGAGGACTTGGTTCACCAACCTTTGAAATGTGACAGGTGCATTTTTCAGACCAAAGGGCATTACCACAAATGATAATGTCCACCAGGGGTTGAAAATGCTGTCTTTGGCTTTGCATCATCAGCTAGTCTGATCTTCCAATAGCCAGCTGTCAGGTCAATTGTACTCAAAAACTTGGCAGATGCCAATCTGTATATGAGCTCATCAGCCCTGGGTATTGGATGGGCATCTGTCTTAGTGACAGCATTGAGACCTCTGTAATTCACACAAAACCTCATCTCCCTCTCTTACCATCTTGGGTGTGAGGTTTAGGCACCAGGACTACTGGATTGGCCCGAGGGCTCTCTGAGGGTTCAATGACTGCCAATTCCAACACTGTTTGGACCTCCGTCCTGATACAGTCCCTGGCATGATCAGGTTGCCTGTAAATCTTACTTTTTAGAGACAGACTGTCCCCAGTGTCCACTTCATGAGTGCACTAGGTAGTCTGACTTGGAGTCAGAGAAAACATATGTATGTAGGCCTGCAGAACTTGTCCGCAGTCCTGCTGCTGTTGGTCAGTGAGGCTGCCTGCCAAGGCTACACCATCAACCGAACCATCATCAGGGTTCTGAGAGAGCAGGTCTGGGAGAGGGACACTCTCTTTCTCCTGTCCTTCATCAGTAGCCATGAGCAAGCCCATGTCTGCCCTGTCAACATATGGTTTCAGTCTATTGACATGAAGTACCCTGTGGGGGCTCTTTGGAGTTCCAAGGTCAACCAAGTAGGTGACTTCTCCCTTCTGTTCTAATGTAGTGTGGGGTCCACTCCACTTGTCTTGGAGAGCTGCTGGGGCCACAGGCTCCAACACCCACACTTTCAGTCCTGGCTGGTACACAGTCAGCACAGCCTTTTGGTCATGCCAGGCCTTTTGCAATTCCTGACTTGCCTCAAGGTTTTTGGATGCGTTTTCATGCACTCTGCCATCTGGGAGTGAAGTCCAAGTACATAGTCCACAATGTCTTGCTTGGGAAGTTTGAGAGGTAACTCCCATCCTTCCTTTACCAGACAAAGGGGTCCTCTTACAGGATGTCCGAACAAATGTACAAAAGGGCTGAAGCCAGCCCCCTTCTGTTGGACTTCTTTATAAGCAAACAAAAGGCAGGGCAGCAGGATGTCCCATCTCCACCTGAGCTTTTCAGGGAGACCCTTAATCATGCCCTTTAACGTCTTGTTGAATCTCTCAAATAGACCATTGCATTGTGGGTGATAGGGTGTGGTGAGCTTGTAGTTCACTCTACACTCCAACCACATTGCAGTCAGGTATCCGGAAATGAAGTTTGCACCTCTGTCTGAGATAACCTCCTTAGGGAAACCCAGTCTTGAGAAAACTCCCAGGAGGGCTCTTGCCAACACAGGTGCTATTGTGGTCCTAAGGGTAATAACTTCTGGGTATCTGGTGGCATTATCCACTACCGCCAGAAGAAATTTGTGCCCAGAGGCTGTTTAGGGATCCATTGGTCCAACAATGTCAATCCCTAAACGTTCAAAGGGAACCCCACACCACAGGTAGTGGTATAAGGGGGGGCCTTTGGGGGTGCCACCTGATTTGCCACTGGCTTGGCAGTTGACACAGGAGCGACAAAACTCCTTGGTATCTTCTGACATGTGAGGCCAGTGAAAGTGAGGGACAAGCCTGTCCCAAGTCTTGTTCTGGCCAAGATGTCCTGCAAGGGAATATCATGGACTAGTGTTTAATGGATGCCCCTGAATGCCAAAGGTATGACCAACCTCCTGGAAGCACCAGGCCTGGGGTCTCTAGACTCTGAATACAGGAGCCCTTCATCCCATTAAACCTTATGGGTCCAACTAGCATTCCTTGCAGCCTCAGCAGCAGCTTGCTGTCTGAGGGGTTCAAGAGAAGGGCAGTCCAACTGCTCCTGCCTCAGATCTGCCCTGGAAGGCCCCCCTGTCCCAAGAAACTCAACCTGATCAGGCTCAAGCACGTATAGGACAGTGCCCTCCTGGGTCTCACAATCAGCTTCCTCAGAAGGCTGATCCTGTTCCTGAGGCAAGGGAGAAGGCACTGCCTTAACCCTACTGCTTCTCCTCATGGAAGGCAACTGGTCCATTATTCCAGAATCCAGTGCCTGTTCAGTGTTGCATTTTCTGACCTATGACCTGGTCACAGCAAGGACATGTGCTTAGATTCCTAACATTTCTGCATGGGTCCTATACTTCACTTCAGACCAGGCTGAAGTCTCCAGGTCATTACCTAGCAAACATTCTACAGGGAGGTCTGAGCTAACCAAAACCTTCTTGGGACCAGTTAACCCTCCCCAGGAGAAATGAACAACTGCCATACTGTGAGTGGTAGTGACATTGCAAGCATTGGTCACTAGGTAATTTTCACCTAGTAGGATTAGTTCAGGGTTCACAAAGCTGGGTGTCACCATTGTGGCACTAGCACATGTGTCCCTGTAGGCCTGAGCCACTTTATCATTAAATAAAGAACTTTGTCTGTACTTGCACAAGTTATTGGGACTCACATTAGAGGATATAATTATGTGCCCAATACAAATCAAAACAGCTTGATTTGGTATTCTGACCAGGCCGGAATCCATCCCAGTTCCCAGGGTTAACCCTACTACACCCGTCTGTTGAGAACCACCACTTGGAGCTGAACTAGAGGGGAAGTTGCCTTAGGGGGAATGGTGGGGGGTGCTGCCTCCTTCTTGGTGCAATCACTGGTCCAGTGAGTATTTACTTTACAAAATGTGCACCATGGTTTCTTTAGGCCTTCTTTCTTTTTAGATTGATTGGAACCCCCACAATTAGAAGCTCTTTGGTGAACTTGAGAAGGCTTCTGGTCTTTTGCTTTCTCCCCACACTTTTGGTCTTGCTTCTCATGATCACCACCTTGGTTCTGTACCTTCTACTTCACCCTGTTCTGACCCATTTGTCTGCCTTCTTACCCAAATCTTGGCGAGAGGTCAAATCTGAGTCATTCAGGTGTTGATGCAATAGCTCGTTCCGACAGTTATTAAGTATCTGTTCTCTCATAATAAGGTTACACAATCCTGTATAGTAATTGACTTTACTGCCCAGTAACCAGCCTTCCAGAGCCTTAGTAGCACAATCTACAAAATCAGTCCAGTCCTGAGTCTGTGTCTTTGGGTATCCTTGAACAACAACCTGTACTGTTAAGTGGTTAGGCCAAACCCATCTATCAGAGCACTCTTCAGGACATTGTAATTGTCAGCATCCTCTTCTCTAACAGTGAGGAGCTTGTCTCTTCCTTTTTTTTAATTAGTTTTTATTGAGGATATACACACCATAGCCATACAGTGCAATATGCGTTCATAAATGTGATACATAAAAAATAAAGAAAAATAAAGAGCATAATCATCTCTTCAAAATACTTCAAATTTGTCCTAACAGAGTGACACGTTACATAAGCCGTTATCCAAAATCTTGCATTATATGCACAATCGGTACCAGCGGTGGACATAGTGTGCCATAAAGACAATAATCATCTATTCTATACACAAGTACAGGCGATTATGCATAAGAAATCTGAACAAACATTCATATCAACTACTAATTCCCAAAGCCCACCTCCCCCTGGTACTTTGCACACAGTCATTATAGCGTACGGTCCGGCTTGGTATGTTAATTTAGAAGATGTACTCATTTGCCGTGGCATCTAGTTAGGTAGGTTCTTACATGTAGTGGTTTGTGTACACTGATGCACCCTCGTCCTGCACATGCGTGGCGGGTAGTACCAAGCATAGCAGCATGACAGGTGGCGGGATGCTTTAATGTCAATGGGAGATAGGAGCCCTTTATAGAGAAGGGTCACAGGCTTCGAAGTCGAGCAACAATGCCTGCCAATCTAGCAGTGTTGGTGTCTTTCTCAACCCCCTGTATTCCTCACTTACTAGCTCAGTCCCTTCCGCTTTCCCCCATTTCAGTACCTCGCTGTGCCAATCCGTTGGGCTCAGGGATCTAGCGGACTTCCATCGCCCTGTCACTGTTCTTTTTGCTAGGAGGAGGGCCAAGTTAGCAAACCTCGACGAAGGGTTCTTCTTCCTGTCTCTGGGACCCACGCCTAGGATGCAGTACTCTGGGAGGGGCGCCTGGGCATAATTGCATTCAGTGTTGCGTGGACTGTTTCTCAATATTGCCCTACTTTGGGGCAAGACCACAGCATATGTAGCTAGCCTGCATCTGACTCATAGCATCGTGGGCAAGCATCCACAGCATCCGGGTACATAGCATGTAACCTGCGTGGGGTAAGGTATGCGCTATGCAGTATCATGAGTTGCATAAATTATAATCTGGGGTTGCGTGACACTTGTTTAGGGTATTTTAAAATCCTATCCCAGTCTTTGTCAGTAAATCCCCTGGTTATGTCACCCTCCCATTTAGTATGCAGTGGTTGTAGTGTGACCGCCCGTTCGGTACCAATACTATGTGTTATTCATTTCGTCAAGCGCCCGCCAAGGTCCATTAAATATTGCGGAGTTAGGAGTGAAGTTGTGCGGGGTTCAGTTCCATTAGGCACCCAGGTAGTGTGTATGTAATGAGCAACATGTGTGTGCAGTAAAAAGAGCATATCTAGTGTCTGGTGTGTGCCTGCAAACTCCACATGTGGCATTAACTGACCTTTGGTAAAAAAATCTCCCAATGTTGTAACGCCGGCTTCAGCCCAGGGCTGTAGTGTGCATTTAGTAAGGACCCCTGACCTAGTGGGCAGACCAAGAAGGGGTATAGTTAGCGCATAAGGCGCACAGCTGCCAGTGTACCGTATGGCGCTGCGCCAACAGCTAACCGCTAACCTCAATAAGTGTGGTACAGAGTGGGGGAGTATAGCTTTAGGTAACAGTAATCTGTATATGAGTCCCCTATATCTGTCTGCTTCAAACCATATGTATTTCGTGCAAATTACACCCTGCCAGCCAGTAATAAGAATGGGGAGATTCATGAAAAACCATAAAAGGCGTGGTAGAACCACCATCTTGGTAATAGCTACTCTCCCTTCTATAGACAGCGGTAGGGAAGTCCAAAACTGTGTCTGTGACCTAAGGGACGTTATTGCACGACCTAGGTTACCATCAAGGAGATCCCCCTTCGTTCGATATATGTTGATCCCCAAATATTTAAAAGTGATGGGTGCAATCTGGAAATTGTAGGGAGCAAAACATACCTGGTTTCCCGCAGCAGCAGCATCAAAGAAGTATCCGTACGAATTTAAGCGCATTAATAGTGAGGCCTGAGATCGTACGGAAGGAGTCAAATATGGCTGGTATAGGGTCGAGTACGGTAGACATATGGAGTAGTGGAGAAGTGTGGCTCAGTGATTAGAGCGGCAGACCCTGATGCAGAGGTCTAGCCCAGGACCAGGGTTCAATTCCCTGCCTCGGCAAATCTTGGGCTCAAAATTCCACGGACCTGATCATTCTCGCCTCGGTGCCTATTCCAATCATGGAGTCCCATTCTGCAACTCTGGGCAATAGCTTGCTTAATTTCCACAACGGCCCCCACAGCGCTAAGGACGCCTGGCCTCCACCTTGGGGGTGCCCAGGAGTGGACGCCTCACAGGGAAAGCCAGGATGCGTTCCACAGCGGTATTCATAGAAGCGCCTTGAGACCCTTACGGGTGAGTAGTGCGCTATACATGTATCAATTTACATATCATTTATGTGTAATATGATATCGTCGACGTAAGCTGAGACTATGTGGCAAACACCGTTGCGCAATATACCCTGCGGCAAGGCGAATTCCCGAACTCTATGTAGTGGGGGCTCCAGCGCTAATATAAAAAGCAAAGGCGACAAAGGGCAGCCTTGACGCGTACCTCGTGCTACCTGAAAGGGCCCTGATATACACCTACCCATACGAGCACGTGCCGTTGGGTCTGTGTATAAGAGGCTCACCCAAGCCAAATACTCGGGGGTATGCCAAAACGCGACAGAGCGGCAAACATGTAGTCCCAGCGCAGGGAGTCGAAGGCCTGCTTTAAGTCTAGTGAGATGCACACTTCCGAACTGCCCAGCACCTCAATATCTAGCATTATCTGGTAGAGTCTCCTTAGATTAAGCACTGTGCTCCACCCTGGGATGAACCCGCATTGATCCGTGTGGACAAGCTGCAGTATATACTTGTTTAAGCGCGTAGCGAGCAGTCTGATAAGGATCTAATAATCTGAATTTAATAGTGATAGTGGCCTATATTTATGGATGTACAATGGGTCTCTGCGAGGTTTTAATAGAGATACTGTAAGTGCCTGTAGGGTCGTGTAGTAGCGCGTGTGCCGCCAATGATTCTTGATATAAGACCAGCAAACACAGAGCCAAAAGGTCTATATAAGTGATATAAAACTCTGCGGGTAGACCATCTGTCCCAGGGGATGTATTGTGTGGCAATGCTTTTATAGCGCACCGTATTTCTGCCATGGAAATAGAGCGGGCCAGTTCATCTCTTTGATCTTGCGAAAGTTGTATTATTGGAAGACCGTCAAAAAAGGCATCTAAGAGGGTGCAGGGCAACGGTGGCTGCGGGCTGTAAAGATTAACATAGTAGTCCTGAAACGCAGTGTTCACATCTACTTGAGTAGTAAGTACACCTCCAGTGCGGACTTTTATCGTTGTTATAGGCGTGGCGTCAGGGGCATCACGGACAATACGAGCAAGCAATGGGCCCGATCTGTCAGCCTGAGTATGTTGCCTAGCTGTGTATAATTGTAGATCGATCACACAGAGATCTTTTAAGAGTTCCGCATAACAAATGTTGGCCTCCTGTAGTTGGGTGGGTTGGTCATTGGTACCTGCCGCTTTCCCCTCGAGTAATGTGATTCTGTCTTCTACCTCTTTTAGTTTATCGAATACAAACCGACGCACCCCAACTTTGGTGCCGATGGCTACACCCCTAAGAGTTATTTTAAATGCGTTCCATTCAAGCTGGCGGGTGCTTGCCGTTCCGGCGTTGTACTCAAAATAATCAACAATCGCCTTCGAAAGAGCCTTTGAAAGACCGGGTCTTCAAGCATATCTGGCTGCAGGCGCCACTTTGATATTGGGGTCGGGATTTTCCCCAAGTTTAACTCCATTTCCACAGGATTATGGTCAGACAGTGTTTTCCCCATGTGTAGCACAGAGAGGACAGAGTTCATTAATGTGGAGGTACATAGGATCCGATCAATTCTAGTATGCAATTTGTGCGGGGGTGAGTAGTAAGTGTATTCTCTATGCCCTGCATGTTTATACTTCCAGGTGTTGCACAGCCTCCACCCTTTGTCCAGTTCAGCAACGCTTCCGATTGTTTCCTGCTGTCCACAGCATGTAATGGGGGATGCAACCGGTCCAGGGATATATCTAAAACCGCATCGTAATCTCCCCCTAATATCCGGAAGTAATTGGACCAGTCCACTAACACCCCGCTAAGGACTTCTAAAAATCTTGCCTGCTCAACGTTAGGAGCATAGACGCAGCCCAGCACTACATGTACGCCATCCAATAACCCATGGAGAAGTACATAGCGGCCTTCTCTATCTATGCCCTGCTCTAACAGCTTGAAAGGGATAGAATTTTGCTGCATCCCTAGAGAAAGCAGAGTACGTGGTAGCAAACAGTTGACCCTTCCATTTCTTATGGAGTTTGGACGCTACGGCCGCGTTAAGATGGGTCTCCTGCAAATACACAATGGAGGTCTTACGCCTATTCAGTTGCGCTAATACTCTATGACGTTTGTGTATAGAGCTCAATCCGCACACATTCCAGGTGCATATGGTGTAAGTGTTAGGTGTTGTCATCGCAGGAGTATCACCACATCCATACACAATTTAAACTCAAGCCGTGTTGCAGTGTCCACAAATAAAATAGAGCGCTGTGTACCATACAAATACCACAATACCAGGTTCCCTTCCCCAAACTAGAAGGGACCAAACTGAAATAAGAAACCCAACAGGGGTTTTTCAAAAAAAGCAAGTACGTGCTTTCGCACATGAGGGGAACTTAGGTGCCTGAACCAGAACAGATTTATCACGTTACAGAAACTAAGGGCTGAGGTGCCCGATGTACATTGATGGCCCGAGAGCCGAGTGCCCCCAGATTCATAACGTGAAGTGTGCCCCATATTATACATTACCACCTGGGCTCCACCCACAGCGTATATCAAAAGTCATGTGCCATCTGGGCAGTTATGGCTGGAAACAGCAGTTGGCTAGTGTCCGATGCGGAAGATGCAGGATGATCACTACGTAGATGGGTCCAGGTCGTGCGACCCTGAGCCTTGTGGCCCGCCAGAGCCGCTGCTGTAAGGATGGCATTCTCCTGTTCATCCGCCCTTTGCTGCAGTGTCAGTGCAGAGGTTAGCTCAGAGTCCCCCAGCAGGGGGTCTAGCTGGCATCGCTCAGGTTCTCCCGCTGGAGTGGGTCGATTCTGTCGCGGGGAGGCCAGTGGGTCTGGTGTCGGAGTAGGCGTGAGAGTAATCTACGCCCACTCAGACACCTCCTCGGGAGACTCAAAGAAGTAGGTTTTTTGTTCGTAGATGACCTTTAATCATGCCGGGAAGAGGAGTACGTACTTGATATTGCGATCTCGAAGGCGACGCTTAACCCCCAGAAAAGTTGCTCTAGCTCTTTGAACAGTAGGAGTAAAATCCGGGCACAATGACACTGTTCTGTTTTCGTACGTCACCTGCGCTTTTTCCCTGGCTGCCTTAAGGATCGCATCCCGGTCCTTGTAATTAAGGAGACATGCGATCAGTGGAGGAGAAGGCGCACCCGGTCGGGGCTTGTTCGGGGGCACCCAATGGGCCCGCTCCATGCTATAAACTGGTGTAAGAACCTCAAGTGGGACCACATTTCGAAGCCAGTCTTCCACGAATTGTGTAGGATTGGACCCTTCGCTTCGCTCCGTAATGCCCAAAATGCGCACATTATTGCACGGATATCTTCCCTCTGCATCGTCCGCCCTCTCCTGCCGGGTACCCTGACCTGGCGTATTAGTTCCTCGAGGCGCGTGGAGTGTTCTGTCTGCTGCGGGAGTAAATCATCAAGCGCTAATTTATGAGCTGCTACTTTCTCCACCAATTTATTGTGGTCTGCTTTCAGGAGACTCATGCCTGTGGAAATGGCACCCATTCAAGATTTCAATGCTTCACGGGATGCTCTAATCTCCTGCAGTATTAAGTCTAATTTAGCATCGCGTGTGTCCATCCCTGTGGGTGGGAGAACTTCACTGTGCAACAAACCCAAAGGGTCCTCCGAATCCGTGGATTGCGTTGGAGCTCCCAGCGTAGCATCCGTCAGTTTAGCTGTTTTGCGCCCCATGGCGCTCCTGAGGTTCCCCGCGCTTCTCTTCTCCAGCTGAGATAGGGCGGGGACACCCGCAGCGTCGTCGCAATCAGCGAGTTATGAGGTCGTGTAGGCCAGGGGAGCGGCGGGGCAGCAGTGCCCCCTATAAGGAGTCGAGGAGCAGGGGCCCAGTTCCTGGCCAAACACGCACTTGAGTCACAGTGTCCCTCTGTGCATCAATCAACGGTAAATGCGGTGCCAGTGCCACCCCAGGCCCTTTGGAGAGGAAAAGCACATCGTAGGCAGCCGGATCTCCTGCACAGCACCAGGGCAAAATGTCAACAACTAGCGTGTCTCAGTCTAGCAGGAGTATCGTGCAGTGTCCAATACAGGCAGGGGTTTATGGCTTTCCAAGTCAGAGGCAGTCTCCTCTACCCACCCATGTATCTCAGTCAGGTACAATACTCTCCGGCAGAGCGTGGTTGAAGAAAGGCAGGGATCTGCAGCTCTCTCTCCACATGTAGCCTCTCTGGGACACTGACCGGCAGGTGAATTCCTCTCTAGTAAACCAGCAAAAGAGACAGCTCTCTCGGCGGGTGCGACGCACCGTAGGCAGCAACGATCCAGATCCACAGCCCAAAGAATTCACACAGTAGGTACATCAGGGGGCACTCCGGAGCCCAGGCACCACACCAGTGTCTGTCCCTCCGGGCTAGCGGATCCCCACTCACCCCATTCACAGTAGTCCGGCGCTGCCACTCCCGCTTGATTACACACAGCACAGGATGGGTGCCGACTGGGCGTTGCCATGGCAGCGCCTCTCCTGATGTTCAGGCAGTTAACGCGGCCAGCAGTCTGTCAGAGGCAGGCCCCCGCCGTCAGGCTTGAGTCACTGCACAGTGGTTCCGTTCACAGGGCCTCCGCAACTGTAGTCCGCCGCTTCAAACAGCAGTATAGGCCGCTCCACACACGCAGTAGGGCCGCAGTCCGGGGAGTGCCGGTTCAGCTCAAAAATTCTCTGGAATCGTTTAAGGGGCCTCTGTAAGGCACATACATCATCTGGGAGCGCTTATACTCTCAGCCCGTCAGGATAATCCGCAAAGTGTACGGGCGGTGAATGGAGCTTGCACCGAGTTTGTATCTTCCTATGTCTGCAAAGGAGAGCCACAAGATTGCTGCCCACTGACTATGGGGTACCTGCTGCAAGCCCTCTCCAAAGCAGTTATCCACTTGTGGATGTCATCCCCCACCTGATAGGGAGGGACAATCTTGTTCAGGTTTCTATGGTCATGAGACCTTTCCCTACCACTAGGGTTGTTGCTGCCACCAGTGTGCTTTAGCCCATGCAATTTCTTCTCTCTTTCAAGAGTCAGGGTCTCATTGCCAAGGGCAATGTCATGCCTCTTGATCCTAAGCTTGACTTCTCTCATCCTAGCTTTATGCTCTCTTCTCTGAGGAAAGTCATTCTCTTTTGAGCATAAGCATTGGACCCTACTGATGAGTCAGAGTGGTCAGACCCACTGGAAAGGGATATGGGTCTTCTGTTCACATCAGTAGGCCTACTTGGAGGGATATAGGGAGGCCTTCCTAGACCATCTCTAACCTCAGGTAGTCCTGTGTTGCCCAGGTCAGGTTCATTAACCTCTTCCTGGTCAGCATCCTCATCATCATCATCTTCCTAGTGAGGAATCCCACTAGGATCTTCTTCTGATCAAGGATGGCCCCTCTCTTTACTAACCTGGCTATCTGGGTCTCATGCTTTCTCTGCATCATCTGCCACTAAGATATCTACCAGGTGGTTAAAGGTTGGACTCTGTCCCTGTCTTAACTTTCTGACCACACACACGCTTCTCAACTCTTGAAAAGTGAATGTGTCATACTTAAAAGGCAACCTTGGGTTGTGTTCTGGAAGAAGCCCACTAGGCCCTGCTCCCAAGGACATGGCTAGTGTGGTGTGGTGTGTACACCTACCTACACTACTTGTTTCCTACTAGAGACTCTCTAGGAGTTGTAGTCAGGGTGTGCTAAGCCCTTACCACCTACAACTGCTAAGTTCAGTAGAACTTATGTATATAAGACTTGATTCATATGTACCCACAGGTACCTTGATATGATCTTTCAAATGATATTCTTAAGATTATTTGGTAAAACAATGCAAGCTCTTATCCCATCCGCTGCACACAAATGTGAGAAGTTAGCCTGGCATATGATGTCCATTAGTTCTAGTGGGCACCTTGCACCATTGTAATCAACCCTTATTGATGGTGGTTGTAAAGTCAACCTTATAGAAAGCTATCCTAGTGGTAGCATGGACCAGCAGTGATCAGGCTAAGACTTCAGTAGGCGAGTTAAGCAAGTTGTTTTACCAATTATAATCCCTTGAGTACCAAATGAAAGGACACCACACAAGGTATATATCAAATATATATGTATTTATTCTAAATACAACCCCTCTGCCCTCTTTATGAGGTTAGAGGTAAAAATACAATACAAGTTACTCATTTCATATACAATAAGTTTCACAGTTTATGTTATTCACTAGGGACCTCACAAACCATATACTTTAAATAGTGGTTTAAGAACCACAAGATATTTAGATAGCAGGCCTGGGTCCTGTGGAATCACTGGGGCTACTCTAAACAACCAAAGGATAGAAAGTAGGAGGCCCAAGGGAGACGCGTGCAGTGTCTAAACACAGCCGTGAGTTACCATTGACTTTCTATGGAAAACGTAGAAGTTACAAATATACAATTTAAGGACACTTCCGGATGGACTACAATGGAACTCTTTTAAACTAGGACACTTTGACAGTCAAGACCCACGGCAGCACCAGAGTACTTGTGTTACCTCACCCAGGGAAGCCGGGTGCATAGGTGTCTTCGTGTCGGGTTACAACGTCGTTTTCAATTGAGAGCTGCACAGAAGTTCTGCAGGCGACCAGAGGAAAAGTGTCTGGGTGTATCCAAGGGTGGATAGAAGATCTGAAGAACCTGAAAGCAGAAGGGACAGAGTCTGGATCACTTGCCAGTGACCAGGGCGGCGACAGGAAGATGCGACCAGATGTCGGGTGATTTCAGGTGAAGAAGTGAAGTTTGTCTCTTCAGCCACGAGGACCAGGAGGTGTCAACGATGACCAGGAGCTGGACTCGAGCTGTCCCATGAAGGATCTAGTTTACTGCAGTGTCGGTATCCGGACTGGACCCAACAAGCCTTGGCAAACGTAACCCACACAGGATGTCAAGAATGGCTTTGGTGCAGACCAGCAAGATCTGTGGTGCTTCTCCTTTGTAGGGAAACTGGAGCAAGCCTGGAGCAACCAGAAAAGTGAGTTAGTTTCAAAATGGAGTCTTCAGGGGGTTCACTAGCCAATGGACTAGGAACCAGGACACTCGTGGAGTGTGAAGGCCTGAGCTTCGGTGCAAATGGTGCTCGGTCCAGGGCTTCTCGGGCCCCAATGCACAACTTACTGATGCTTCAGGAAAGGAGTGCAGGTAGCAAAATGCAGGATGACCAGGAGGCGTTGACGACAACCAGGAGCTGGATTCAAGCTGTCCCACAAATTATCTAGTTGGCTGCAGTATTGGTATCCAGACTGGACCCAACAAGCCTTGGCAAACGCAACCCACGCAGGATGTCGAGATTGGCTTCGGTGCAGACCAGCAAGGTCTGAGGAATTTCTCCTTTGCAGGGAATTTGGAGCAAGCCTAGGGCAACCAGGAAAGTGAGTTTGATTCTATATGGAGTCTACAGGGGTTCACTAATCAATGGACTAGGAACTAGGAAGATGCATTAAGCTGAAATGCAAGAGCGGGCCCCCATTGTGTGATGCTGAGGCTCTGTTTAATTTCAACGGGGTAAACCAGTAACTACATGTCTTCTCCCTCTAGAAGGGTGGAATGCTACCCCCGCTGCCAGAACTGGCGGGGGTAGTATTCCAAAGTGTTTGACACCTTACACGACCTGTTTTGATAAAGCCAAACCAAAGTTAGCATTAACCGCAAGGATTAATATGCACTTAAGAGTATATGGTATGGCTATATCATAGAACAGCTATAAGGAGATAGTTCTGAAAGCTGCAGAGGGGCTCAGCTCATGCTAGAGCACCCTCTCACATAAAATCAAGCACTCTGCCTCCAGGATTGTTAAGGCCAGACATAGGAGTGACTTATAGGTGTATATGTGTATGTGTCTATATGTATATATAGATATTGGTATACTATATCTAAGTAAGTGATTACACCACCTTACCCAGGCTGTGTAAACAGACCTGTGGTGCCAGTTTGGAAGGCAAACCAGGGGTTGCACAATACATGCTGCAGCCCCTGGTAGGCCTAAGGTGCACCTATGCCCTGGGTACCTACGGTACACCATACAGGGGCTCACAAGGGTGACCCAGTAACCAATCTGGTATGTACCTAAAGAACATGGTATCAATTTAGAGCACACCTGGGCTGTGGGTCTGATTGGCAGACCTACAGCCACACTAAAGTGGCAAAACCAGAGAATCACAGCAAAACGTGGGGGTAACCATAGGAAACTGACCCTACTCTCCTACAGACTCTAAACCTACCATCAATTAGGCTAGTTTGGACTGGTGCAAGGTACCCACTAGAATAGTGGACATCATATGCCAGGCCAACTTCTCATATTGGTGTGCAGCATGTGGGATCACAGCTTGCATTGATTTACCAGATAATCTTGAGAATAGAATTTGAAAAATTACATAGGGTACCGGCAGGTACATATAACTCAAGCTTAAAATTCCAAGGTTCTACTAAACTTAGAAGTTGTAGGTGTTAAGGGCTTAGCAAACACTGATTACAACTCCTAGAGAGGTTTAGTAGGAAACCAAGTAGTGTTTGTAGGTGCATACACCACACCTCACTAGTCATGGCTTCAAAGGCAGGACCTAGTGGGTCCCTGCCAGATGACAGCCTTGTGCTGCCATCTAAGTATGACACATTCTTCTTCCAAGGGTTAAGGGGTCTGTGTACCATAAAAAAATTAAAGCAAGGACAAAGTCCCACCACCCAACTCATGATATATAACTTAGTAGTAGATGTCTTTGAAAAAGCATCAGATCCTGATAGACTAGGTAAAGGGGATGGGGTGTGCAATTATCAGCAGAAGAGGATCCTAGTGGGTTACCCCACCTGGACACTGAAGATGATTATGCAGACCAGGTTGATGTCAGTAGACCCGACCTGAGGAATCCAATTCTAGGTGGAGATGAGCTGGGCCAGAATGGGCCTCCCTCCATGCCCCCACGTAGACCTGTTGGTGGACCTAGAAGGGAAAGATCACCTTCAGTGGAATCTGACCACTCTAGTTCATCTTTAGAGTCCTCTGCCTCTGCTCAAAGAAAGAGATCTTCTCCTGAGAAGAGGGAACATGAAGCTAGGAAGAGAGAGAAGCCCAGCTTAGGATAAGGAGGCAAGAAATTGCCTTAGAAAAGGAGACCCTAGCTCTTGAGAGAAAGAGAGAAAAAATATGGGACCAGAGTCCCATTGTGGCAGCAATATCCCTAGTGATAGGGATAGGTCTTATGACCATAGAAATCTAAACAAGATTGTCCCTCC